>NC_138028.1:128564936-129764936 GCF_964106645.2 Podarcis pityusensis
ATTCCAGAACGTCAGATTTTTGCTGAAATTGTGACCGCGCGGCTTAGGGATTTTTTCAGAAAAGTTGTTCAGACGTCGAGGGCTAATTCTCTTTCCGATGATAAAAACCCATCTGTTTCCACCGAAAAACCTTTCAGGGGATTGTTTGCAACAGTTTGGCACCATTTTTGAGTGAATTCCAGAATGTCAGATTTTTCCTGAAATTGTGACCGCGCGGCTTAGGGATTTTTTCAAAAAAATATTTCTCCGCAATTTCAGACGTCGAGGGCTAATTCTGTTTCCGATGATAAAAATCCATCCGTTTCCACCGAAAAATGTTTCAGGGGTTCGTTTGCAGCAGTTTGGCACCATTTTTGAGTGAATTCCAGAACGTCACATTTTTGCTGAAATTGTGACCGCGCGGCTTAGTGATTTTTTCAAAAAAAGGTGCTCAGACGTCGAGAGCTAATTCTGTTTCCGATGAGAAAAACACACCAGTTTCCACCGAAAAACCTTTCAGGGGATCGTTTGCAACAGTTTGGCACCATTTTTGAGTGAATTCCAGAACGTCAGATTTTTGTTGAAATTGTGACCGCGCGGCTTACGGATTTTTTCAAAAAAAGTTGCTCAGACGTCGAGAGCTAATTCTGTTTCCGATGAGAAAAACACACCAGTTTCCACCGAAAAACCTTTCAGGGGATTGTTTGCAACAGTTTGGCACCATTTTTGAGTGAATTCCAGAACGTCAGATTTTTGTTGAAATTGTGACCGCGCGGCTTAGCAATTTTTTCAGAAAAAGTTGTTCAGTCGTCGAGGGCTAATTCTGTTTCCGATGATAAAAACCCATCTGTTTCCACCGAAAAAGCTTTCAGGGTATTGTTTGCAACAGTTTGGCACCATTTTTGAGTGAATTCCAGAACGTCAGATTTTTGTTGAAATTGTGACCGCGCGGCTTAGGGATTTTTTCAGAAAAAGTTGTTCAGTCGTCGAGGGCTAATTCTGTTTCCGATGAGAAAAACCCATCTGTTTCCACCGAAAAACCTTTCAGGGGTTCGTTTGCAACAGTTTGGCACCATTTTTGAGTGAATTCCAGAACGTCAGATTTTTGCTGAAATTGTGACCGCGCGGCTTAGGGATTTTTTTTTTAAAAGTTGTTCAGATTTCGAGGGCTAATTCTGTTTTTGATGATAAAAACCCATCTGTTTCCACCGAAAAACCTTTCAGGGGATTGTTTGCAACAGTTTGGCACCATTTTTGAGTGAATTCCAGAATGTCAGATTTTTCCTGAAATTGTGACCGCGCGGCTTAGGGATTTTTTCAAAAAAAGGTGCTCAGACGTCGAGGGCTAATTCTGTTTCCGATGAGAAAAACACACCAGTTTCCACCGAAAAACCTTTCAGGGGATCGTTTGCAACAGTTTGGCACCATTTTTGAGTGAATTCCAGAACGTCAGATTTTTGCTGAAATTGTGACCACGCGGCTTAGGGATTTTTTCAAAAAAAGTTGTTCAGACGTCGAGGGCTAATTCTGTTTCCGATGATAAAAACCCATCTGTTTCCACCGAAAAACCTTTCAGGGGATTGATTGCAACAGTTTGGCACCATTTTTGAGTAAATTCCAGAACATCAGATTTTTGCTGAAATTGTGACCGCGCGGCTTAGGGATTTTTTCAGAAAAAGTTGTTCAGACGTCGAGGGCTAATTCTATTTCCAATGAGAGAAACCCATCTGTTTCCACCGAAAAACCTTTCAGGGGATTGTTTGCAACAGTTTGGCACCATTTTTGAGTGAATTCCAGAACGTCAGATTTTTGCTGAAATTGTGACCGCGCGGCTTAGGGATTTTTTCAAAAAAAGTTGTTCAGACGTCGAGGGCTAATTCTGTTTTCGATGAGAAAAACTCATCTCTTTCCACCAAAAAGGCTTTCAGGGGATCGTTTGCAACAGTTTGGCACCATTTTTGAGGGAATTCCAGAACGTCAGATTTTTGCTGAAATTGTGACCGCGCGGCTTAGGAATTTTTTCAGAAAAGTTGTTCAGACGTCGAGGGCTAATTCTCTTTCCGATGATAAAAACCCATCTGTTTCCACCGAAAAACCTTTCAGGGGTTCGTTTGCAACAGTTTGGCACCATTTTTGAGTGAATTCCAGAACGTCAGATTTTTGCTGAAATTGTGACCGCGCGGCTTAGGGATTTTTTCAAAAAAAGTTGTTCAGACGTCGAGGGCTAATTCTGTTTTCGATGAGAAAAACTCATCTCTTTCCACCAAAAAGGCTTTCAGGGGATCGTTTGCAACAGTTTGGCACCATTTTTGAGGGAATTCCAGAACGTCAGATTTTTGCTGAAATTGTGACCGCGCGGCTTAGGGATTTTTTCAGAAAAGTTGTTCAGACGTCGAGGGCTAATTCTCTTTCCGATGATAAAAACCCATCTGTTTCCACCGAAAAACCTTTCAGGGGTTCGTTTGCAACAGTTTGGCACCATTTTTGAGTGAATTCCAGAACGTCAGATTTTTGCTGAAATTGTGACCGCGCGGCTTAGGAATTTTTTCAGAAAAAGTTGTTCAGTCGTCGAGGGCTAATTCTGTTTCCGATGAGAAAAACCCGTCTGTTTCCACCGAAAAACCTTTCAGGGGATTTTTTGCAACAGTTTGGCACCATTTTTGAGTGAATTCCAGAACGTCAGATTTTTCCTGAAATTGTGACCGCGCGGCTTAGGGATTTTTTCAAAAAAATATTTCTCCGCAATTTCAGACGTCGAGGGCTAATTCTGTTTCCGATGATAAAAATCCATCCGTTTCCACCGAAAAATGTTTCAGGGGTTCGTTTGCAGCAGTTTGGCACCATTTTTGAGTGAATTCCAGAACGTCACATTTTTGCTGAAATTGTGACCGCGCGGCTTAGGGATTTTTTCAGAAAAAGTTGTTCAGACGTCGAGGGCTAATTCTGTTTCTGATGAGAACAACCCATCTGTTTCCACCGAAAAACCTTTCAGGGGATCGTTTGCAACAGTTTGGCACCATTTTTGAGTGAATTCCAGAACGTCAGATTTTTGCTGAAATTGTGACCGCGCGGCTTAGGGATTTTTTCAAAAAAAGTTGTTCAGACGTCGAGGGCTAATTCTGTTTCCGATGATAAAAACCCATCTGTTTCCACCGAAAAACCTTTCAGGGGATTGATTGCAACAGTTTGGCACCATTTTTGAGGGAATTCCAGAACGTCAGATTTTTGCTGAAATTGTGACCGCGCGGCTTAGGGATTTTTTCAGAAAAGTTGTTCAGACGTCGAGGGCTAATTCTCTTTCCGATGATAAAAACCCATCTGTTTCCACCGAAAAACCTTTCAGGGGTTCGTTTGCAACAGTTTGGCACCATTTTTGAGTGAATTCCAGAACGTCAGATTTTTGCTGAAATTGTGACCGCGCGGCTTAGGGATTTTTTCAAAAAAGTTGTTCAGACGTCGAGGGATAATTCTGTTTCCGATGAGAAAAACCCATCTGTTTCCACCGAAAAAGCGTTCAGGGGATCGTTTGCAACAGTTTGGCACCATTTTTGAGTGAATTCCAGAATGTCAGATTTTTCCTGAAATTGTGACCGCGCGGCTTAGGGATTTTTTCAAAAAAATATTTCTCCGCAATTTCAGACGTCGAGGGCTAATTCTCTTTCCGATGATAAAAACCCATCTGTTTCCACCGAAAAACCTTTCAGGGGTTCGTTTGCAACAGTTTGGCACCATTTTTGAGTGAATTCCAGAACGTCAGATTTTTGCTGAAATTGTGACCGCGCGGCTTAGGGATTTTTTCAAAAAAGTTGTTCAGACGTCGAGGGATAATTCTGTTTCCGATGAGAAAAACCCATCTGTTTCCACCGAAAAAGCGTTCAGGGGATCGTTTGCAACAGTTTGGCACCATTTTTGAGTGAATTCCAGAACGTCAGATTTTTGCTGAAATTGTGACCGCGCGGCTTAGGAATTTTTTCAGAAAAAGTTGTTCAGTCGTCGAGGGCTAATTCTGTTTCCGATGAGAAAAACCCGTCTGTTTCCACCGAAAAACCTTTCAGGGGATTTTTTGCAACAGTTTGGCACCATTTTTGAGTGAATTCCAGAACGTCAGATTTTTGCTGAAATTGTGACCGCGCGGCTTAGGGATTTTTTCAGAAAAGTTGTTCAGACGTCGAGGGCTAATTCTCTTTCCGATGATAAAAACCCATCTGTTTCCACCGAAAAACCTTTCAGGGGATTGTTTGCAACAGTTTGGCACCATTTTTGAGTGAATTCCAGAATGTCAGATTTTTCCTGAAATTGTGACCGCGCGGCTTAGGGATTTTTTCAAAAAAATATTTCTCCGCAATTTCAGACGTCGAGGGCTAATTCTGTTTCCGATGATAAAAATCCATCCGTTTCCACCGAAAAATGTTTCAGGGGTTCGTTTGCAGCAGTTTGGCACCATTTTTGAGTGAATTCCAGAACGTCACATTTTTGCTGAAATTGTGACCGCGCGGCTTACGGATTTTTTAAGAAAAACTTGTTCAGACGTCGAGGGCTAATTCTGTTTCTGATGAGAACAACCCATCTGTTTCCACCGAAAAACCTTTCAGGGGATTGTTTGCAACAGTTTGGCACCATTTTTGAGTGAATTCCAGAACGTCAGATTTTTGTTGAAATTGTGACCGCGCGGCTTAGGGATTTTTTCAAAAAAAGGTGCTCAGACGTCGAGGGCTAATTCTGTTTCCGATGAGAAAAACACACCAGTTTCCACCGAAAAACCTTTCAGGGGATCGTTTGCAACAGTTTGGCACCATTTTTGAGTGAATTCCAGAACGTCAGATTTTTGCTGAAATTGTGACCGCGCGGCTTAGGGATTTTTTCAAAAAAAGTTGTTCAGACGTCGAGGGCTAATTCTGTTTCCGATGATAAAAACCCATCTGTTTCCACCGAAAAACCTTTCAGGGGATTGATTGCAACAGTTTGGCACCATTTTTGAGGGAATTCCAGAACGTCAGATTTTTGCTTAAATTGTGACCGCGCGGCTTAGGGATTTTTTCAGAAAAGTTGTTCAGACGTCGAGGGCTAATTCTCTTTCCGATGATAAAAACCCATCTGTTTCCACCGAAAAACCTTTCAGGGGTTCGTTTGCAACAGTTTGGCACCATTTTTGAGTGAATTCCAGAACGTCAGATTTTTGCTGAAATTCTGACCGCGCGGCTTAGGGATTTTTTCCAAAAAGTTGTTCAGACGTCGAGGGATAATTCTGTTTCCGATGAGAAAAACCCATCTGTTTCCACCGAAAAAGCGTTCAGGGGATCGTTTGCAACAGTTTGGCACCATTTTTGAGTGAATTCCAGAACGTCAGATTTTTGCTGAAATTGTGACCGCGCGGCTTAGGAATTTTTTCAGAAAAAGTTGTTCAGTCGTCAAGGGCTAATTCTGTTTCCGATGAGAAAAACCCGTCTGTTTCCACCGAAAAACCTTTCAGGGGATTTTTTGCAACAGTTTGGCACCATTTTTGAGTGAATTCCAGAACGTCAGATTTTTGCTGAAATTGTGACCGCATGGCTTAGGGATTTTTTCAGAAAAGTTGTTCAGACGTCGAGGGCTAATTCTCTTTCCGATGATAAAAACCCATCTGTTTCCACCGAAAAACCTTTCAGGGGATTGTTTGCAACAGTTTGGCACCATTTTTGAGTGAATTCCAGAATGTCAGATTTTTCCTGAAATTGTGACCGCGCGGCTTAGGGATTTTTTCAAAAAAATATTTCTCCGCAATTTCAGACGTCGAGGGCTAATTCTGTTTCCGATGATAAAAATCCATCCGTTTCCACCGAAAAATGTTTCAGGGGTTCGTTTGCAGCAGTTTGGCACCATTTTTGAGTGAATTCCAGAACGTCAGATTTTTGCTGAAATTGTGACCGCGCGGCTTAGGGATTTTTTCAGAAAAAGTTGTTCAGACGTCGAGGGCTAATTCTGTTTCTGATGAGAACAACCCATCTGTTTCCACCGAAAAACCTTTCAGGGGATCGTTTGCAACAGTTTGGCACCATTTTTGAGTGAATTCCAGAACGTCAGATTTTTGTTGAAATTGTGACCGCGCGGCTTAGGGATTTTTTCAAAAAAAGGTGCTCAGACGTCGAGGGCTAATTCTGTTTCCGATGAGAAAAACACACCAGTTTCCACCGAAAAACCTTTCAGGGGATCGTTTGCAACAGTTTGGCACCATTTTTGAGTGAATTCCAGAACGTCAGATTTTTGCTGAAATTGTGACCGCGCGGCTTAGGGATTTTTTCAAAAAAAGTTGTTCAGACGTCGAGGGCTAATTCTGTTTCCGATGATAAAAACCCATCTGTTTCCACCGAAAAACCTTTCAGGGGATTGATTGCAACAGTTTGGCACCATTTTTGAGTAAATTCCAGAACGTCAGATTTTTGCTGAAATTGTGACCGCGCGGCTTAGGGATTTTTTCAGAAAAAGTTGTTCAGACGTTGAGGGCTAATTCTATTTCCAATGAGAGAAACCCATCTGTTTCCACCGAAAAACCTTTCAGGGGATTGTTTGCAACAGTTTGGCACCATTTTTGAGTGAATTCCAGAACGTCAGATTTTTGCTGAAATTGTGACCGCGCGGCTTAGGGATTTTTTCAAAAAAAGTTGTTCAGACGTCGAGGGCTAATTCTGTTTTCGATGAGAAAAACTCATCTCTTTCCACCAAAAAGGCTTTCAGGGGATCGTTTGCAACAGTTTGGCACCATTTTTGAGGGAATTCCAGAACGTCAGATTTTTGCTGAAATTGTGACCGCGCGGCTTAGGGATTTTTTCAGAAAAGTTGTTCAGACGTCGAGGGCTAATTCTCTTTCCGATGATAAAAACCCATCTGTTTCCACCGAAAAACCTTTCAGGGGATCGTTTGCAACAGTTTGGCACCATTTTTGAGTGAATTCCAGAACGTCAGATTTTTGTTGAAATTGTGACCGCGCGGCTTAGGGATTTTTTCAAAAAAAGGTGCTCAGACGTCGAGGGCTAATTCTGTTTCCGATGAGAAAAACACACCAGTTTCCACCGAAAAACCTTTCAGGGGATCGTTTGCAACAGTTTGGCACCATTTTTGAGTGAATTCCAGAACGTCAGATTTTTGCTGAAATTGTGACCGCGCGGCTTAGGGATTTTTTCAAAAAAAGTTGTTCAGTCGTCGAGGGCTAATTCTGTTTCCGATGAGAAAAACCCATCTGTTTCCACCGAAAAACCTTTCAGGGGATTGATTGCAACAGTTTGGCACCATTTTTGAGTAAATTCCAGAACGTCAGATTTTTGCTGAAATTGTGACCGCGCGGCTTAGGGATTTTTTCAGAAAAAGTTGTTCAGACGTTGAGGGCTAATTCTATTTCCAATGAGAGAAACCCATCTGTTTCCACCGAAAAACCTTTCAGGGGATTGTTTGCAACAGTTTGGCACCATTTTTGAGTGAATTCCAGAACGTCAGATTTTTGCTGAAATTGTGACCGCGCGGCTTAGGGATTTTTTCAAAAAAAGTTGTTCAGACGTCGAGGGCTAATTCTGTTTTCGATGAGAAAAACTCATCTCTTTCCACCAAAAAGGCTTTCAGGGGATCGTTTGCAACAGTTTGGCACCATTTTTGAGGGAATTCCAGAACGTCAGATTTTTGCTGAAATTGTGACCGCGCGGCTTAGGGATTTTTTCAGAAAAGTTGTTCAGACGTCGAGGGCTAATTCTCTTTCCGATGATAAAAACCCATCTGTTTCCACCGAAAAACCTTTCAGGGGTTCGTTTGCAACAGTTTGGCACCATTTTTGAGTGAATTCCAGAACGTCAGATTTTTGCTGAAATTGTGACCGCGCGGCTTAGGGATTTTTTCAAAAAAGTTGTTCAGACGTCGAGGGATAATTCTGTTTCCGATGAGAAAAACCCATCTGTTTCCACCGAAAAAGCGTTCAGGGTTTCGTTTGCAACAGTTTGGCACCATTTTTGAGTGAATTCCAGAACGTCAGATTTTTGCTGAAATTGTGACCGCGCGGCTTAGGAATTTTTTCAAAAAAAGTTGTTCAGTCGTCGAGGGCTAATTCTGTTTCCGATGAGAAAAACCCGTCTGTTTCCACCGAAAAACCTTTCAGGGGATTTTTTGCAACAGTTTGGCACCATTTTTGAGTGAATTCCAGAACGTCAGATTTTTGCTGAAATTGTGACCGCGCGGCTTAGGAATTTTTTCAGAAAAGTTGTTCAGACGTCGAGGGCTAATTCTCTTTCCGATGATAAAAACCCATCTGTTTCCACCGAAAAACCTTTCAGGGGTTCGTTTGCAACAGTTTGGCACCATTTTTGAGTGAATTCCAGAACGTCAGATTTTTGCTGAAATTGTGACCGCACGGCTTAGGGATTTTTTCAAAAAAAGTTGCTCAGACGTCGAGAGCTAATTCTGTTTCCGATGAGAAAAACACACCAGTTTACACCGAAAAAACTTTCAGGGGATCGTTTGCAACAGTTTGGCACCATTTTTGAGTGAATTCCAGAACGTCAGATTTTTGCTGAAATTGTGACCGCGCGGCTTAGGGATTTTTCAAAAAAATATTTCTCCGCAATTTCAGACGTCGAGGGCTAATTCTGTTTCCGATGATAAAAATCGATCCGTTTCCACCGAACAGCCTTTCAGGGGATCGTTTGCAACAGTTTGGCACCATTTTTGAGTGAATTCCAGAACGTCAGATTTTTGTTGAAATTGTGACCGCGCGGCTTAGGGATTTTTTAAAAAAAAGTTGCTCAGACGTCGAGAGCTAATTCTGTTTCCGATGAGAAAAACACACCAGTTTCCACCGACAAACCATTCAGGGGATCTTTTGCAACAGTTTGGCACCATTTTTGAGTGAATTCCAGAACGTCAGATTTTTGCTGAAATTGTGACCGCGCGGCTTAGGGATTTTTTCAGAAAAAGTTGTTCAGACGTTGAGGGCTAATTCTATTTCCAATGAGAGAAACCCATCTGTTTCCACCGAAAAACCTTTCAGGGGATTGTTTGCAACAGTTTGGCACCATTTTTGAGTGAATTCCAGAACGTCAGATTTTTGCTGAAATTGTGACCGCGCGGCTTAGGGATTTTTTCAAAAAAAGTTGTTCAGACGTCGAGGGCTAATTCTGTTTTCGATGAGAAAAACTCATCTCTTTCCACCAAAAAGGCTTTCAGGGGATCGTTTGCAACAGTTTGGCACCATTTTTGAGGGAATTCCAGAACGTCAGATTTTTGCTGAAATTGTGACCGCGCGGCTTAGGGATTTTTTCAGAAAAGTTGTTCAGACGTCGAGGGCTAATTCTCTTTCCGATGATAAAAACCCATCTGTTTCCACCGAAAAACCTTTCAGGGGTTCGTTTGCAACAGTTTGGCACCATTTTTGAGTGAATTCCAGAACGTCAGATTTTTGCTGAAATTGTGACCGCGCGGCTTAGGGATTTTTTCAAAAAAGTTGTTCAGACGTCGAGGGATAATTCTGTTTCCGATGAGAAAAACCCATCTGTTTCCACCGAAAAAGCGTTCAGGGTTTCGTTTGCAACAGTTTGGCACCATTTTTGAGTGAATTCCAGAACGTCAGATTTTTGCTGAAATTGTGACCGCGCGGCTTAGGAATTTTTTCAAAAAAAGTTGTTCAGTCGTCGAGGGCTAATTCTGTTTCCGATGAGAAAAACCCGTCTGTTTCCACCGAAAAACCTTTCAGGGGATTTTTTGCAACAGTTTGGCACCATTTTTGAGTGAATTCCAGAACGTCAGATTTTTGCTGAAATTGTGACCGCGCGGCTTAGGAATTTTTTCAGAAAAGTTGTTCAGACGTCGAGGGCTAATTCTCTTTCCGATGATAAAAACCCATCTGTTTCCACCGAAAAACCTTTCAGGGGTTCGTTTGCAACAGTTTGGCACCATTTTTGAGTGAATTCCAGAACGTCAGATTTTTGCTGAAATTGTGACCGCACGGCTTAGGGATTTTTTCAAAAAAAGTTGCTCAGACGTCGAGAGCTAATTCTGTTTCCGATGAGAAAAACACACCAGTTTACACCGAAAAAACTTTCAGGGGATCGTTTGCAACAGTTTGGCACCATTTTTGAGTGAATTCCAGAACGTCAGATTTTTGCTGAAATTGTGACCGCGCGGCTTAGGGATTTTTCAAAAAAATATTTCTCCGCAATTTCAGACGTCGAGGGCTAATTCTGTTTCCGATGATAAAAATCGATCCGTTTCCACCGAACAGCCTTTCAGGGGATCGTTTGCAACAGTTTGGCACCATTTTTGAGTGAATTCCAGAACGTCAGATTTTTGTTGAAATTGTGACCGCGCGGCTTAGGGATTTTTTTAAAAAAAGTTGCTCAGACGTCGAGAGCTAATTCTGTTTCCGATGAGAAAAACACACCAGTTTCCACCGACAAACCATTCAGGGGATCTTTTGCAACAGTTTGGCACCATTTTTGAGTGAATTCCAGAACGTCAGATTTTTGCTGAAATTGTGACCGCGCGGCTTAGGGATTTTTTCAAAAAAATTGGTCAGACGTCGAGGGCTAATTCTGTTTCCCATGATAAAAACCCATCTGTTTCCACCGAAAAACCTTTCAGGGGATTGTTTGCAACAGTTTGGCACCCTTTTTTAGTGAATTCCAGAACGTCAGATTTTTGCTGAAATTGTGACCGCGCGGCTTAGGGATTTTTTCAAAAAAAGTTGCTCAGACGTCGAGAGCTAATTCTGTTTCCGATGAGAAAAACACACCAGTTTCCACGGAAAAACCTTTCAGGGTATTGTTTGCAACCGTTTGGCACCATTTTTGAGTGAATTCCAGAACGTCAGATTTTTGCTGAAATTGTGACCGCGCGGCTTAGGGATTTTTTCAGAAAAAGTTGTTCAGACGTCGAGGGCTAATTCTGTTTCCCATGATAAAAACACACCTGTTTCCACCGAAAAATCTTTCAGGGGACCGTTTGCAACAGTTTGGCACCATTTTTGAGTGAATTCCAGAACGTCAGATTTTTGCTGAAATTGTGACCGCGCGGCTTAGGGATTTTTTCAGAAAAAGTTGCTCCAACGTCGAGGGCTAATTCTGTTTCCGATGAGAAAAACCCATCTGTTTCCACCGAAAAACCTTTCAGGGGTTCGTTTGCAACAGTTTGGCACCATTTTTGAGTGAATTCCAGAACGTCAGATTTTTGCTGAAATTGTGACCGCGCGGCTTAGGGATTTTTTCAAAAATAGTTGCTCAGACGTCGAGAGCTAATTCTGTTTCCGATGAGAAAAGCACAACAGTTTCCACCGATAAACCTTTCAGGGGATCGTTTGCAACAGTTTGGCACCATTTTTGAGTGAATTCCAGAACGTCAGATTTTTGCTGAAATTGTGACCGCGCGGCTTAGGGATTTTTTCAAAAAAGTTGTTCAGACGTCGAGGGCTAATTCTGTTTTTGATGAGAAAAACCCATCTGTTTCCACCAAAAAAACTTTCAGGGGATCGTTTGCAACAGTTTGGCACCATTTTTGAGTGAATTCCAGAACGTCAGATTTTTGCTGAAATTGTGAGCGCGCGGCTTAGGGATTTTTTCAGAAAAAGTTGTTCAGACGTCGAGGCCTAATTCTGTTTCCCATGATAAAAACCCATCTGTTTCCACCGAAAAACCTTTCAGGGTATTGTTTGCAACAGTTTGGAACCATTTTTGAGTGAATTCCAGAACGTCAGATTTTTGCTGAAATTGTGACCGCGCGGCTTAGGGATTTTTTCAGAAAAAGTTGTTCAGACGTCGAGGGCTAATTCTGTTTCCGATGAGAAAAACCCATCTGTTTCCACCGAAAAACCTTTCAGGGGTTCGTTTGCAACAGTTTGGCACCATTTTTGAGTGAATTCCAGAACGTCAGATTTTTGCTGAAATTGTGACCGCGCGGCTTAGGGATTTTTTCAAAAAAAGTTGCTCAGACGCCGAGAGCTAATTCTGTTTCCGATGAGAAAAACACAGAAGTTTCCACCGAAAAAACTTTCAGGGGATCGTTTGCAACAGTTTGGCACCATTTTTGAGTGAATTCCAGAACGTCAGATTTTTGCTGAAATTGTGACCGCGCGGCTTAGGGATTTTTCAAAAAAATATTTCTCCGCAATTTCAGACGTCGAGGGCTAATTCTGTTTCCGATGATAAAAATCCATCCGTTTCCATCGAAAAGCCTTTCAGGGGTTCGTTTGCAGCAGTTTGGCACCATTTTTGAGTGAATTCCAGAACGTCACATTTTTATTGAAATTGTGACCGCGCGGCTTAGGGATTTTTTCAAAAAAAGGTGCTCAGACGTCGAGGGCTAATTCTGTTTCCGATGAGAAAAACCCATCTGTTTCCACCGAAAAACCGTTCAGGGGATCGTTTACAACAGTTTGGCACCATTTTTGAGTGAATTCCAGAACGTCAGATTTTTGTTGAAATTGTGACCGCGCGGCTTAGGGATTTTTTCAAAAAAAGTTGCTCAGACGTCGAGAGCTAATTCTGTTTCCGATGAGAAAAACACACCACTTTCCACCAAAAAACCTTTCAGGGGATTGTTTGCAACAGTATGGCACCCTTTTTGAGTGAATTCCAGAACGTCAGATTTTTGCTGAAATTGTGACCGCGCGGCTTAGGGATTTTTTCAGAAAAAGTTGTTCAGACTTCGAGGGCTAATTCTGTTTCCCATGATAAAAACACACCTGTTTCCACCGAAAAATCTTTCAGGGGACCGTTTGCAACAGTTTGGCACCATTTTTGAGTGAATTCCAGAACGTCAGATTTTTGCTGAAATTGTGACCGCGCGGCTTAGGGATTTTTTCAGAAAAAGTTGCTCCGACGTCGAGGGCTAATTCTGTTTCCGATGAGAAAAACCCATCTGTTTCCACCGAAAAACCTTTCAGGGGTTCGTTTGCAACAGTTTGGCACCATTTTTGAGTGAATTCCAGAACGTCAGATTTTTGCTGAAATTGTGACCGCGCGGCTTAGGGATTTTTTCAAAAATAGTTGCTCAGACGTCGAGAGCTAATTCTGTTTCCAATGAGAAAAGCACACCAGTTTCCACCGAAAAACCTTTCAGGGGATCGTTTGCAACAGTTTGGCACCATTTTTGAGTGAATTCCAGAACGTCAGATTTTTGCTGAAATTGTGACCGCGCGGCTTAGGGATTTTTTCAAAAAAGTTGTTCAGACGTCGAGGGCTAATTCTGTTTTTGATGAGAAAAACCCATCTGTTTCCACCAAAAAAACTTTCAGGGGATCGTTTGCAACAGTTTGGCACCATTTTTGAGTGAATTCCAGAACGTCAGATTTTTGCTGAAATTGTTAGCGCGCGGCTTAGGGATTTTTTCAAAAAAAGTTGCTCAGACGTCGAGAGCTAATTCTGTTTCCGATGAGAAAAACACACCAGTTTCCACCGAAAAACCTTTCAGGGGATCGTTTGCAACAGTTTGGCACCATTTTTGAGTGAATTCCAGAACGTCAGATTTTTGCTGAAATTGTGACCGTGCGGCTTAGGGATTTTTTCAGAAAAAGTTGTTCAGACGTCGAGGCCTAATTCTGTTTCCCATGATAAAAACCCATCTGTTTCCACCGAAAAACCTTTCAGGGTATTGTTTGCAACAGTTTGGAACCATTTTTGAGTGAATTCCAGAACGTCAGATTTTTGCTGAAATTGTGACCGCGCGGCTTAGGGATTTTTTCAGAAAAAGTTGTTCAGACGTCGAGGGCTAATTCTGTTTCCGATGAGAAAAACCCATCTGTTTCCACCGAAAAACGTTTCAGGGGTTCGTTTGCAACAGTTTGGCACCATTTTTGAGTGAATTCCAGAACGTCAGATTTTTGCTGAAATTGTGACCGCGCGGCTTAGGGATTTTTTCAAAAAAAGTTGCTCAGACGTCGAGAGCTAATTCTGTTTCCGATGAGAAAAACACAGAAGTTTCCACCGAAAAAACTTTCAGGGGATCGTTTGCAACAGTTTGGCACCATTTTTGAGTGAATTCCAGAACGTCAGATTTTTGCTGAAATTGTGACCGCGTGGCTTAGGGATTTTTCAAAAAAATATTTCTCCGCAATTTCAGACGTCGAGGGCTAATTCTGTTTCCGATGATAAAAATCCATCCGTTTCCACCGAAAAGCCTTTCAGGGGTTCGTTTGCAGCAGTTTGGCACCATTTTTGAGTGATTTCCAGAACGTCACATTTTTACTGAAATTGTGACCGCCCGGCTTAGGGATTTTTTCAGAAAAAGTTTTTCAGACGTCGAGGGCTAATTCTGTTTCTGATGAGAACAACCCATCTGTTTCCACCGAAAAACCTTTCAGGGGATCGTTTGCAACAGTTTGGCACCATTTTTGAGTGAATTCCAGAACGTCAGATTTTTGCTGAAATTGTGACCGCGCAGCTTAGGGATTTTTTCAAAAAAAGTTGCTCAGACGTCAAGAGCTAATTCTGTTTCCGATGAGAAAAACACACCAGTTTCCACCGAAAAACCTTTCAGGGGACCGTTTGCAACAGTTTGGCACCATTTTCGAGTGAATTCCAGAACGTCAGATTTTTGCTGAAATTGTGACCGCGCGGCTTAGGGATTTTTTCAAAAAAATTGGTCAGACGTCGAGGGCTAATTCTGTTTCCCATGATAAAAACCCATCTGTTTCCACCGAAAAACCTTTCACGGGATTGTTTGCAACAGTTTGGCACCATTTTTGAGTGAATTCCAGAACGTCAGATTTTTGCTGAAATTGTGACCGCGCGGCTTAGGGATTTTTTCAGAAAAAGTTGTTCAGACGTCGAGGGCTAATTCTGTTTCCGATGAGAAAAACCCATCTGTTTCCACCGAAAAACCGTTCAGGGGATCGTTTACAACAGTTTGGCACCATTTTTGAGTGAATTCCAGAACGTCAGATTTTTGTTGAAATTGTGACCGCGCGGCTTAGGGATTTTTTCAAAAAAAGTTGCTCAGACGTCGAGAGCTAATTCTGTTTCCGATGAGAAAAACACACCAGTTTCCACGGAAAAACCTTTCAGGGGATTGTTTGCAACAGTTTGGCACCATTTTTGAGTGAATTCCAGAACGTCAGATTTTTGCTGAAATTGTGACCGCGCGGCTTAGGGATTTTTTCAGAAAAAGTTGTTCAGACGTCGAGGGCTAATTCTGTTTCCCATGATAAAAACACACCTGTTTCCACCGAAAAATCTTTCAGGGGACCGTTTGCAACAGTTTGGCACCATTTTTGAGTGAATTCCAGAACGTCAGATTTTTGCTGAAATTGTGACCGCGCGGCTTAGGGATTTTTTCAGAAAAAGTTGCTCCAACGTCGAGGGCTAATTCTGTTTCCGATGAGAAAAACCCATCTGTTTCCACCGAAAAACCTTTCAGGGGTTCGTTTGCAACAGTTTGGCACCATTTTTGAGTGAATTCCAGAACGTCAGATTTTTGCTGAAATTGTGACCGCGCGGCTTAGGGATTTTTTCAAAAATAGTTGCTCAGACGTCGAGAGCTAATTCTGTTTCCAATGAGAAAAGCACAACAGTTTCCACCGAAAAACCTTTCAGGGGATCGTTTGCAACAGTTTGGCACCATTTTTGAGTGAATTCCAGAACGTCAGATTTTTGCTGAAATTGTGACCGCGCGGCTTAGGGATTTTTTCAAAAAAGTTGTTCAGACGTCGAGGGCTAATTCTGTTTTTGATGAGAAAAACCCATCTGTTTCCACCAAAAAAACTTTCAGGGGATCGTTTGCAACAGTTTGGCACCATTTTTGATTGAATTCCAGAACGTCAGATTTTTGCTGAAATTGTGAGCGCGCGGCTTAGGGATTTTTTCAGAAAAAGTTGTTCAGACGTCGAGGCCTAATTCTGTTTCCCATGATAAAAACCCATCTGTTTCCACCGAAAAACCTTTCAGGGTATTGTTTGCAACAGTTTGGAACCATTTTTGAGTGAATTCCAGAACGTCAGATTTTTGCTGAAATTGTGACCGCGCGGCTTAGGGATTTTTTCAGAAAAAGTTGTTCAGACGTCGAGGGCTAATTCTGTTTCCGATGAGAAAAACCCATCTGTTTCCACCGAAAAACCTTTCAGGGGTTCGTTTGCAACAGTTTGGCACCATTTTTGAGTGAATTCCAGAACGTCAGATTTTTGCTGAAATTGTGACCGCGCGGCTTAGGGATTTTTTCAAAAAAAGTTGCTCAGACGTCGAGAGCTAATTCTGTTTCCGATGAGAAAAACACAGAAGTTTCCACCGAAAAAACTTTCAGGGGATCGTTTGCAACAGTTTGGCACCATTTTTGAGTGAATTCCAGAACGTCAGATTTTTGCTGAAATTGTGACCGCGCGGCTTAGGGATTTTTCAAAAAAATATTTCTCCGCAATTTCAGACGTCGAGGGCTAATTCTGTTTCCGATGATAAAAATCCATCCGTTTCCATCGAAAAGCCTTTCAGGGGTTCGTTTGCAACAGTATGGCACCCTTTTTGAGTGAATTCCAGAACGTCAGATTTTTGCTGAAATTGTGACCGCGCGGCTTAGGGATTTTTTCAGAAAAAGTTGTTCAGACTTCGAGGGCTAATTCTGTTTCCCATGATAAAAACACACCTGTTTCCACCGAAAAATCTTTCAGGGGACCGTTTGCAACAGTTTGGCACCATTTTTGAGTGAATTCCAGAACGTCAGATTTTTGCTGAAATTGTGACCGCGCGGCTTAGGGATTTTTTCAGAAAAAGTTGCTCCGACGTCGAGGGCTAATTCTGTTTCCGATGAGAAAAACCCATCTGTTTCCACCGAAAAACCTTTCAGGGGTTCGTTTGCAACAGTTTGGCACCATTTTTGAGTGAATTCCAGAACGTCAGATTTTTGCTGAAATTGTGACCGCGCGGCTTAGGGATTTTTTCAAAAATAGTTGCTCAGACGTCGAGAGCTAATTCTGTTTCCAATGAGAAAAGCACACCAGTTTCCACCGAAAAACCTTTCAGGGGATCGTTTGCAACAGTTTGGCACCATTTTTGAGTGAATTCCAGAACGTCAGATTTTTGCTGAAATTGTGACCGCGCGGCTTAGGGATTTTTTCAAAAAAGTTGTTCAGACGTCGAGGGCTAATTCTGTTTTTGATGAGAAAAACCCATCTGTTTCCACCAAAAAAACTTTCAGGGGATCGTTTGCAACAGTTTGGCACCATTTTTGAGTGAATTCCAGAACGTCAGATTTTTGCTGAAATTGTGAGCGCGCGGCTTAGGGATTTTTTCAAAAAAAGTTGCTCAGACGTCGAGAGCTAATTCTGTTTCCGATGAGAAAAACACACCAGTTTCCACCGAAAAACCTTTCAGGGGATCGTTTGCAACAGTTTGGCACCATTTTTGAGTGAATTCCAGAACGTCAGATTTTTGCTGAAATTGTGACCGTGCGGCTTAGGGATTTTTTCAGAAAAAGTTGTTCAGACGTCGAGGCCTAATTCTGTTTCCCATGATAAAAACCCATCTGTTTCCACCGAAAAACCTTTCAGGGTATTGTTTGCAACAGTTTGGAACCATTTTTGAGTGAATTCCAGAACGTCTGATTTTTGCTGAAATTGTGACCGCGCGGCTTAGGGATTTTTTCAGAAAAAGTTGTTCAGACGTCGAGGGCTAATTCTGTTTCCGATGAGAAAAACCCATCTGTTTCCACCGAAAAACCTTTCAGGGGTTCGTTTGCAACAGTTTGGCACCATTTTTGAGTGAATTCCAGAACGTCAGATTTTTGCTGAAATTGTGACCGCGCGGCTTAGGGATTTTTTCAAAAAAAGTTGCTCAGACGTCGAGAGCTAATTCTGTTTCCGATGAGAAAAACACAGAAGTTTCCACCGAAAAAACTTTCAGGGGATCGTTTGCAACAGTTTGGCACCATTTTTGAGTGAATTCCAGAACGTCAGATTTTTGCTGAAATTGTGACCGCGTGGCTTAGGGATTTTTCAAAAAAATATTTCTCCGCAATTTCAGACGTCGAGGGCTAATTCTGTTTCCGATGATAAAAATCCATCCGTTTCCACCGAAAAGCCTTTCAGGGGTTCGTTTGCAGCAGTTTGGCACCATTTTTGAGTGAATTCCAGAACGTCACATTTTTACTGAAATTGTGACCGCGCGGCTTAGGGATTTTTTCAGAAAAAGTTTTTCAGACGTCGAGGGCTAATTCTGTTTCTGATGAGAACAACCCATCTGTTTCCACCGAAAAACCTTTCAGGGGATCGTTTGCAACAGTTTGGCACCATTTTCGAGTGAATTCCAGAACGTCAGATTTTTGTTGAAATTGTGACCGCGCGGCTTAGGGATTTTTTCAAAAAAAGTTGCTAAGACGTCGAGAGCTAATTCTGTTTCCGATGAGAAAAACACACCAGTTTCCACCGAAAAACCTTTCAGGGGATCGTTTGCAACAGTTTGGCACCATTTTTGAGTGAATTCCAGAACGTCAGATTTTTGCTGAAATTGTGACCGCGCGGCTTAGGGGTTTTTTCAAAAAAAGTTGTTCAGACGTCGAGGGCTAATTCTGTTTCCGATGATAAAAACCCATCTGTTTCCACCGAAAAACCTTTCAGGGGATTGTTTGCAACAGTTTGGCACCATTTTTGAGTGAATTCCAGAATGTCAGATTTTTGCTGAAATTGTGACCGCGCGGCTTAGGGATTTTTTCAAAAAAAGTTGCTCAGACGTCGAGAGCTAATTCTGTTTCCGATGAGAAAAACACACCAGTTTCCACCGACAAACCATTCAGGGGATCTTTTGCAACAGTTTGGCACCATTTTTGAGTGAATTCCAGAACGTCAGATTTTTGCTGAAATTGTGACCGCGCGGCTTAGGGATTTTTTCAGAAAAAGTTGTTCAGACGTTGAGGGCTAATTCTGTTTCCCATGATAAAAACCCATCTGTTTCCACCGAAAAACCTTTCACGGGATTGTTTGCAACAGTTTGGCACCATTTTTGAGTGAATTCCAGAACGTCAGATTTTTGCTGAAATTGTGACCGCGCGGCTTAGGGATTTTTTCAGAAAAAGTTGTTCAGACGTCGAGGGCTAATTCTGTTTCCGATGAGAAAAACCCATCTGTTTCCACCGAAAAACCGTTCAGGGGATCGTTTACAACAGTTTGGCACCATTTTTGAGTGAATTCCAGAACGTCAGATTTTTGTTGAAATTGTGACCGCGCGGCTTAGGGATTTTTTCAAAAAAAGTTGCTCAGACGTCGAGAGCTAATTCTGTTTCCGATGAGAAAAACACACCAGTTTCCACCGAAAAACCTTTCAGGGGATTGTTTGCAACAGTTTGGCACCATTTTTGAGTGAATTCCAGAACGTCAGAATTTTGCTGAAATTGTGACCGCGCGGCTTAGGGATTTTTTCAGAAAAAGTTGTTCAGACGTCGAGGGCTAATTCTGTTTCCGATGAGAGAAACCCATCTGTTTCCACCGAAAAACCTTTCAGCGGATTGATTGCAACAGTTTGGCACCATTTTTGAGTGAATTCCAGAACGTCAGATTTTTGCTGAAATTGTGACCGCGCGGCTTAGGGATTTTTTCAAAAAAAGTTGCTCAGACGTCGAGAACTAATTCTGTTTCCGATGAGAAAAACACACCAGTTTCCACCGAAAAACCTTTCAGGGGATCGTTTGCAACAGTTTGGCACCATTTTTGAGTGAATTCCAGAACGTCAGATTTTTGCTGAAATTGTGACCGCGCGGCTTAGGGATTTTTTCAAAAAAAGTTGTTCAGACAACGAGGGCTAATTCTGTTTCCGATGAGAAAAAGCCATCTGTTTCCACAGAAAAACCTTTCACGGGATTGTTTGCAACAGTTTGGCACCATTTTTGATGGAATTCCAGAACGTCCGATTTTTGCTGAAATTGTGACCGCGCGGCTTAGGGATTTTTTCAGAAAAAGTTGTTCAGACGTCGAGGGCTAATTCTGTTTCCGATGAGAAAAACCCATCTGTTTCCACCGAAAAACCTTTCAGGGGTTCGTTTGCAACAGTTTGGCACCATTTTTGAGTGAATTCCAGAACGTCAGATTTTTGCTGAAATTGTGACCGCGCGGCTTAGGGATTTTTTCAAAAAAAGTTGCTCAGACGTCGAGAGCTAATTCTGTTTCCGATGAGAAAAACACAGAAGTTTCCACCGAAAAAACTTTCAGGGGATCGTTTGCAACAGTTTGGCACCATTTTTGAGTGAATTCCAGAACGTCAGATTTTTGCTGAAATTGTGACCGCGTGGCTTAGGGATTTTTCAAAAAAATATTTCTCCGCAATTTCAGACGTCGAGGGCTAATTCTGTTTCCGATGATAAAAATCCATCCGTTTCCACCGAAAAGCCTTTCAGGGGTTCGTTTGCAGCAGTTTGGCACCATTTTTGAGTGAATTCCAGAACGTCACATTTTTACTGAAATTGTGACCGCGCGGCTTAGGGATTTTTTCAGAAAAAGTTTTTCAGACGTCGAGGGCTAATTCTGTTTCTGATGAGAACAACCCATCTGTTTCCACCGAAAAACCTTTCAGGGGATCGTTTGCAACAGTTTGGCACCATTTTTGAGTGAATTCCAGAACGTCAGATTTTTGCTGAAATTGTGACCGCGCGGCTTAGGGATTTTTTCAAAAAAAGTTGCTCAGACGTCAAGAGCTAATTCTGTTTCCGATGAGAAAAACACACCAGTTTCCACCGAAAAACCTTTCAGGGGATCGTTTGCAACAGTTTGGCACCATTTTCGAGTGAATTCCAGAACGTCAGATTTTTGTTGAAATTGTGACCGCGCGGCTTAGGGATTTTTTCAGAAAAAGTTGTTCAGACGTCGAGGGCTAATTCTGTTTCCGATGAGAGAAAGCCATCTGTTTCCACCGAAAAACCTTTCAGGGGATTGATTGCAACAGTTTGGCACCATTTTTGAGTGAATTCCAGAACGTCAGATTTTTGCTGAAATTGTGACCGCGCGGCTTAGGGATTTTTTCAAAAAAAGTTGCTCAGACGTCGAGAACTAATTCTGTTTCCGATGAGAAAAACACACCAGTTTCCACCGAAAAAGCTTTCAGGGGATCGTTTGCAACAGTTTGGCACCATTTTTGAGTGAATTCCAGAACGTCAGATTTTTGCTGAAATTGTGACCGCGCGGCTTAGGGATTTTTTCAAAAAAAGTTGCTCAGACGTCGAGGGCTAATTCTGTTTCCGATGATAAAAACCCATCTGTTTCCACCGAAAAACCTTTCAGGGGATTGTTTGCAACAGTTTGGCACCATTTTTGAGTGAATTCCAGAACGTCAGATTTTTGCTGAAATTGTGACCGCGCGGCTTAGGGATTTTTTCAAAAAAAGTTGCTCAGACGTCGAGAACTAATTCTGTTTCCGATGAGAAAAACACACCAGTTTCCACCGAAAAACCTTTCAGGGGATCGTTTGCAACAGTTTGGCACCATTTTTGAGTGAATTCCAGAACGTCAGATTTTTGCTGAAATTGTGACCGCGCGGCTTAGGGATTTTTTCAAAAAAAGTTGCTCAGACGTCGAGAGCTAATTCTGTTTCCGATGAGAAAAACACACCAGTTTCCACCGAAAAACCTTTCAGGGGATTGTTTGCAACAGTTTGGCACCATTTTTGAGTGAATTCCAGAACGTCAGAATTTTGCTGAAATTGTGACCGCGCGGCTTAGGGATTTTTTCAGAAAAAGTTGTTCAGACGTCGAGGGCTAATTCTGTTTCCGATGAGAGAAACCCATCTGTTTCCACCGAAAAACCTTTCAGCGGATTGATTGCAACAGTTTGGCACCATTTTTGAGTGAATTCCAGAACGTCAGATTTTTGCTGAAATTGTGACCGCGCGGCTTAGGGATTTTTTCAAAAAAAGTTGCTCAGACGTCGAGAACTAATTCTGTTTCCGATGAGAAAAACACACCAGTTTCCACCGAAAAACCTTTCAGGGGATCGTTTGCAACAGTTTGGCACCATTTTTGAGTGAATTCCAGAACGTCAGATTTTTGCTGAAATTGTGACCGCGCGGCTTAGGGATTTTTTCAAAAAAAGTTGTTCAGACAACGAGGGCTAATTCTGTTTCCGATGAGAAAAAGCCATCTGTTTCCACAGAAAAACCTTTCACGGGATTGTTTGCAACAGTTTGGCACCATTTTTGATGGAATTCCAGAACGTCCGATTTTTGCTGAAATTGTGACCGCGCGGCTTAGGGATTTTTTCAGAAAAAGTTGTTCAGACGTCGAGGGCTAATTCTGTTTCCGATGAGAAAAACCCATCTGTTTCCACCGAAAAACCTTTCAGGGGTTCGTTTGCAACAGTTTGGCACCATTTTTGAGTGAATTCCAGAACGTCAGATTTTTGCTGAAATTGTGACCGCGCGGCTTAGGGATTTTTTCAAAAAAAGTTGCTCAGACGTCGAGAGCTAATTCTGTTTCCGATGAGAAAAACACAGAAGTTTCCACCGAAAAAACTTTCAGGGGATCGTTTGCAACAGTTTGGCACCATTTTTGAGTGAATTCCAGAACGTCAGATTTTTGCTGAAATTGTGACCGCGTGGCTTAGGGATTTTTCAAAAAAATATTTCTCCGCAATTTCAGACGTCGAGGGCTAATTCTGTTTCCGATGATAAAAATCCATCCGTTTCCACCGAAAAGCCTTTCAGGGGTTCGTTTGCAGCAGTTTGGCACCATTTTTGAGTGAATTCCAGAACGTCACATTTTTACTGAAATTGTGACCGCGCGGCTTAGGGATTTTTTCAGAAAAAGTTTTTCAGACGTCGAGGGCTAATTCTGTTTCTGATGAGAACAACCCATCTGTTTCCACCGAAAAACCTTTCAGGGGATCGTTTGCAACAGTTTGGCACCATTTTTGAGTGAATTCCAGAACGTCAGATTTTTGCTGAAATTGTGACCGCGCGGCTTAGGGATTTTTTCAAAAAAAGTTGCTCAGACGTCAAGAGCTAATTCTGTTTCCGATGAGAAAAACACACCAGTTTCCACCGAAAAACCTTTCAGGGGATCGTTTGCAACAGTTTGGCACCATTTTCGAGTGAATTCCAGAACGTCAGATTTTTGTTGAAATTGTGACCGCGCGGCTTAGGGATTTTTTCAAAAAAAGTTGCTAAGACGTCGAGAGCTAATTCTGTTTCCGATGAGAAAAACACACCAGTTTCCACCGAAAAACCTTTCAGGGGATCGTTTGCAACAGTTTGGCACCATTTTTGAGTGAATTCCAGAACGTCAGATTTTTGCTGAAATTGTGACCGCGCGGCTTAGGGGTTTTTTCAAAAAAAGTTGTTCAGACGTCGAGGGCTAATTCTGTTTCCGATGATAAAAACCCATCTGTTTCCACCGAAAAACCTTTCAGGGGATTGTTTGCAACAGTTTGGCACCATTTTTGAGTGAATTCCAGAATGTCAGATTTTTGCTGAAATTGTGACCGCGCGGCTTAGGGATTTTTTCAAAAAAAGTTGCTCAGACGTCGAGAGCTAATTCTGTTTCCGATGAGAAAAACACACCAGTTTCCACCGACAAACCATTCAGGGGATCTTTTGCAACAGTTTGGCACCATTTTTGAGTGAATTCCAGAACGTCAGATTTTTGCTGAAATTGTGACCGCGCGGCTTAGGGATTTTTTCAGAAAAAGTTGTTCAGACGTTGAGGGCTAATTCTGTTTCCCATGATAAAAACCCATCTGTTTCCACCGAAAAACCTTTCACGGGATTGTTTGCAACAGTTTGGCACCATTTTTGAGTGAATTCCAGAACGTCAGATTTTTGCTGAAATTGTGACCGCGCGGCTTAGGGATTTTTTCAGAAAAAGTTGTTCAGACGTCGAGGGCTAATTCTGTTTCCGATGAGAAAAACCCATCTGTTTCCACCGAAAAACCGTTCAGGGGATCGTTTACAACAGTTTGGCACCATTTTTGAGTGAATTCCAGAACGTCAGATTTTTGTTGAAATTGTGACCGCGCGGCTTAGGGATTTTTTCAAAAAAAGTTGCTCAGACGTCGAGAGCTAATTCTGTTTCCGATGAGAAAAACACACCAGTTTCCACCGAAAAACCTTTCAGGGGATTGTTTGCAACAGTTTGGCACCATTTTTGAGTGAATTCCAGAACGTCAGAATTTTGCTGAAATTGTGACCGCGCGGCTTAGGGATTTTTTCAGAAAAAGTTGTTCAGACGTCGAGGGCTAATTCTGTTTCCGATGAGAGAAACCCATCTGTTTCCACCGAAAAACCTTTCAGCGGATTGATTGCAACAGTTTGGCACCATTTTTGAGTGAATTCCAGAACGTCAGATTTTTGCTGAAATTGTGACCGCGCGGCTTAGGGATTTTTTCAAAAAAAGTTGCTCAGACGTCGAGAACTAATTCTGTTTCCGATGAGAAAAACACACCAGTTTCCACCGAAAAACCTTTCAGGGGATCGTTTGCAACAGTTTGGCACCATTTTTGAGTGAATTCCAGAACGTCAGATTTTTGCTGAAATTGTGACCGCGCGGCTTAGGGATTTTTTCAAAAAAAGTTGTTCAGACAACGAGGGCTAATTCTGTTTCCGATGAGAAAAAGCCATCTGTTTCCACAGAAAAACCTTTCACGGGATTGTTTGCAACAGTTTGGCACCATTTTTGATGGAATTCCAGAACGTCCGATTTTTGCTGAAATTGTGACCGCGCGGCTTAGGGATTTTTTCAGAAAAAGTTGTTCAGACGTCGAGGGCTAATTCTGTTTCCGATGAGAAAAACCCATCTGTTTCCACCGAAAAACCTTTCAGGGGTTCGTTTGCAACAGTTTGGCACCATTTTTGAGTGAATTCCAGAACGTCAGATTTTTGCTGAAATTGTGACCGCGCGGCTTAGGGATTTTTTCAAAAAAAGTTGCTCAGACGTCGAGAGCTACTTCTGTTTCCGATGAGAAAAACACACCAGTTTCCACCGAAAAACCTTTCAGGGGATTGTTTGCAACAGTTTGGCACCATTTTTGAGTGAATTCCAGAACGTCAGAATTTTGCTGAAATTGTGACCGCGCGGCTTAGGGATTTTTTCAGAAAAAGTTGTTCAGACGTCGAGGGCTAATTCTGTTTCCGATGAGAGAAAGCCATCTGTTTCCACCGAAAAACCTTTCAGGGGATTGATTGCAACAGTTTGGCACCATTTTTGAGTGAATTCCAGAACGTCAGATTTTTGCTGAAATTGTGACCGCGCGGCTTAGGGATTTTTTCAAAAAAAGTTGCTCAGACGTCGAGAACTAATTCTGTTTCCGATGAGAAAAACACACCAGTTTCCACCGAAAAAGCTTTCAGGGGATCGTTTGCAACAGTTTGGCACCATTTTTGAGTGAATTCCAGAACGTCAGATTTTTGCTGAAATTGTGACCGCGCGGCTTAGGGATTTTTTCAAAAAAAGTTGCTCAGACGTCGAGGGCTAATTCTGTTTCCGATGATAAAAACCCATCTGTTTCCACCGAAAAACCTTTCAGGGGATTGTTTGCAACAGTTTGGCACCATTTTTGAGTGAATTCCAGAACGTCAGATTTTTGCTGAAATTGTGACCGCGCGGCTTAGGGATTTTTTCAAAAAAAGTTGCTCAGACGTCGAGAGCTAATTCTGTTTCCGATGAGAAAAACACACCAGTTTCCACCGAAAAACCTTTCAGGGGATCGTTTGCAACAGTTTGGCACCATTTTTGAGTGAATTCCAGAACGTCAGATTTTTGCTGAAATTGTGACCGCGCGGCTTAGGGATTTTTTCAGAAAAAGTTGTTCAGACGTCGAGGTCTAATTCTGTTTCCCATGATAAAAACCCATCTGTTTCCACCGAAAAACCGTTCAGGGGATCGTTTGCAACAGTTTGGCACCATTTTTGAGTGAATTCCAGAACGTCAGATTTTTGTTGAAATTGTGACCGCGCGGCTTAGGGATTTTTTCAAAAAAAGTTGTTCAGACGTCGAGAGCTAATTCTGTTTCCGATGAGAAAAACACACCAGTTTCCACCGAAAAACCTTTCAGGGGATTGTTTGCAACAGTTTGGCACCATTTTTGAGTGAATTCCAGAACGTCAGATTTTTGCTGAAATTGTGACCGCGCGGCTTAGGAATTTTTTCAGAAAAAGTTGTTCAGTCGTCGAGGGCTAATTCTGTTTCCGATGATAAAAACCCATCTGTTTCCACCGAAAAACCTTTCAGGGTATTGTTTGCACCAGTTTGGAACCATTTTTGAGTGAATTCCAGAACGTCAGATTTTTGCTGAAATTGTGACCGCGCGGCTTAGGGACTTTTTCAGAAAAAGTTTTTCAGACGTCGAGGGCTAATTCTGTTTCCGATGAGAAAAACCCATCTGTTTCCACCGAAAAACCTTTCAGGGGTTCGTTTGCAACAGTTTGGCACCATTTTTGAGTGAATTCCAGAACGTCACATTTTTACTGAAATTGTGACCGCGCCGCTTAGGGATTTTTTCAGAAAAAGTTTTTCAGACGTCGAGGGCTAATTCTGTTTCTGATGAGAACAACCCATCTGTTACCACCGAAAAACCTTTCAGGGGATCGTTTGCAACAGTTTGGCACCATTTTTGAGTGAATTCCAGAACGTCAGGTTTTTGCTGAAATTGTGACCGCGCGGCTTAGGGATTTTTTCAAAAAAAGTTGCTCAGACGTCAAGAGCTAATTCTGTTTCCGATGAGAAAAACACACCAGTTTCCACCGAAAAACCTTTCAGGGGATCGTTTGCAACAGTTTGGCACCATTTTCGAGTGAATTCCAGAACGTCAGATTTTTGCTGAAATTGTGACCGCGCGGCTTAGGGATTTTTTCAGAAAAAGTTTTTCAGACGTCGAGGGCTAATTCTGTTTCTGATGAGAACAACCCATCTGTTACCACCGAAAAACCTTTCAGGGGATCGTTTGCAACAGTTTGGCACCATTTTTGAGTGAATTCCAGAACGTCAGGTTTTTGCTGAAATTGTGACCGCGCGGCTTAGGGATTTTTTCAAAAAAAGTTGCTCAGACGTCAAGAGCTAATTCTGTTTCCGATGAGAAAAACACACCAGTTTCCACCGAAAAACCTTTCAGGGGATCGTTTGCAACAGTTTGGCACCATTTTCGAGTGAATTCCAGAACGTCAGATTTTTGCTGAAATTGTGACCGCGCGGCTTAGGGATTTTTTCAAAAAAAGTTGCTAAGACGTCGAGAGCTAATTCTGTTTCCGATGAGAAAAACACACCAGTTTCCACCGAAAAACCTTTCAGGGGATCGTTTGCAACAGTTTGGCACCATTTTCGAGTGAATTCCAGAACGTCAGATTTTTGCTGAAATTGTGACCGCGCGGCTTAGGGATTTTTTCAAAAAAAGTTGCTCAGACGTCGAGAGCTAATTCGGTTTCCGATGAGAAAAACACACCAGTTTCCACCGAAAAACCTTTCAGGGGATTGTTTGCAACAGTTTGGCACCATTTTTGAGTGAATTCCAGAACGTCAGAATTTTGCTGAAATTGTGACCGCGCGGCTTAGGGATTTTTTCAGAAAAAGTTGTTCAGACGTCGAGGGCTAATTCTGTTTCCGATGAGAGAAACCCATCTGTTTCCACCGGAAAACCTTTCAGGGGATCGTTTGCAACAGTTTGGCACCATTTTTGAGTGAATTCCAGAACATCAGATTTTTGCTGAAATTGTGACCGCGCGGCTTAGGGATTTTTTCAGAAAAAGTTGTTCCGACGTCGAGGGCTAATTCTGTTTCCGATGAGAAAAACACATCTGTTTCCATCGAAAAACCTTTCAGGGGTTCGTTTGCAACAGTTTGGCACCATTTTTGAGTGAATTCCAGAATGTCAGATTTTTGCTGAAATTGTGACCGCGCGGCTTAGGGATTTTTTCAAAAAAAGTTGCTCAGACGTCGAGAGCTAATTCTGTTTCCGATGAGAAAAACACACCAGTTTCCACCGGAAAAACTTTCAGGGGATCGTTTGCAACAGTTTGGCACCATTTTTGAGTGAATTCCAGTACGTCAGATTTTTGCTGAAATTGTGACCGCGCGGCTTAGGGATTTTTCAAAAAAATATTTCTCCGCAATTTCAGACGTCGAGGCCTAATTCTGTTTCCGATGATAAAAATCCATCCGTTTCCACCGAAAAGCCTTTCAGGGGTTTGTTTGCAGCAGTTTGGCACCATTTTTGAGTGAATTCCAGAACGTCACATTTTTGCTAAAATTGTGACCGCGCGGCTTAGGGATTTTTTCACAAAAAGTTGTTCAGACGTCGAGGGCTAATTCTGTTTCCGATGAGAAAAACCCATCTGTTTCCACCGAAAAACCTTTCAGGGGTTCGTTTGCAACAGTTTGGCACCATTTTTGAGTGAATTCCAGAACGTCAGATTTTTGCTGAAATTGTGACCGCGCGGCTTAGGGATTTTTTCAAAAAAAGTTGCTCAGACGTCGAGAGCTAATTCTGTTTCCGATAAGAAAAACACACCAGTTTCCACCGGAAAAACTTTCAGGGGATCGTTTGCAACAGTTTGGCACCATTTTTGAGTGAATTCCAGAACGTCAGATTTTTGCTGAAATTGTGACCGCGCGGTTTAGGGATTTTTCAAAAAAATATTTCTCCGCAATTTCAGACGTCGAGGGCTAATTCTGTTTCCGATGATAAAAATCCATCCGTTTCCACCGAAAAGCCTTTCAGGGGTTCGTTTGCAGCAGTTTGGCACCATTTTTGAGTGAATTCCAGAACGTCACATTTTTGCTGAAATTGTGACCGCGCGGCTTAGGGATTTTTTCAGAAAAAGTTTTTCAGACGTCGAGGGCTAATTCTGTTTCTGATGAGAACAACCCATCTGTTTCCACCGAAAAACCTTTCCGGGTTATCGTTTGCAACGGTTTGGCACCATTTTTGAGTGAATTCCAGAACGTCAGATTTTTGCTGAAATTGTGACCGCGCGGCTTAGGGATTTTTTCAGAAAAAGTTGTTCAGACGTCGAGGGCTAATTCTGTTTCCCATGAGAAAAACCCATCTGTTTCCACCGAAAAACCTTTCCGGGTTATCGTTTGCAACAGTTTGGCACCATTTTTGAGTGAATTCCAGAACGTCAGATTTTTGCTGAAATTGTGACCGCGCGGCTTAGGGATTTTTTCAAAAAAAGTTGCTCAGACGTCAAGAGCTAATTCTGTTTCCGATGAGAAAAACACACCAGTTTCCACCGAAAAACCTTTCAGGGGATCGTTTGCAACAGTTTGGCACCATTTTCGAGTGAATTCCAGAACGTCAGATTTTTGTTGAAATTGTGACCGCGCGGCTTAGGGATTTTTTCAAAAAAAGTTGCTAAGACGTCGAGAGCTAATTCTGTTTCCGATGAGAAAAACACACCAGTTTCCACCGAAAAACCTTTCAGGGGATCGTTTGCAACAGTTTGGCACCATTTTTGAGTGAATTCCAGAACGTCAGATTTTTGCTGAAATTGTGACCGCGCGGCTTAGGGGTTTTTTCAAAAAAAGTTGTTCAGACGTCGAGGGCTAATTCTGTTTCCGATGATAAAAACCCATCTGTTTCCACCGAAAAACCTTTCAGGGGATTGTTTGCAACAGTTTGGCACCATTTTTGAGTGAATTCCAGAACGTCAGATTTTTGCTGAAATTGTGACCGCGCGGCTTAGGGATTTTTTCAAAAAAAGTTGTTCAGACGTCGAGGGCTAATTCTGTTTCCGATGAGAAAAACCCATCTGTTTCCACCGAAAAACCGTTCAGGGGATCGTTTACAACAGTTTGGCACCATTTTTGAGTGAATTCCAAAACGTCAGATTTTTGTTGAAATTGTGACCGCGCGGCTTAGAGATTTTTTCAAAAAAAGTTGTTCAGACGTCGAGGGCTATTTCTGTTTCCGATGAGAAAAACCCATCTGTTTCCACCGAAAAACCTTTCAGGGGTTCGTTTGCAACAGTTTGGCACCATTTTTGAGTGAATTCCAGAACGTCATATTTTTGCTGAAATTGTGACTTAGGGATTAGGCTTAGGGATTTTTTCAAAAAAAGTTGCTCAGACGTCGAGAGCTAATTCTGTTTCCGATAAGAAAAACACACCAGTTTCCACCGGAAAAACTTTCAGGGGATCGTTTGCAACAGTTTGGCACCATTTTTGAGTGAATTCCAGAACGTCAGATTTTTGCTGAAATTGTGACCGCGCGGCTTAGGGATTTTTCAAAAAAATATTTCTCCGCAATTTCAGACGTTGAGGGCTAATTCTGTTTCCGATGATAAAAATCCATCCGTTTCCACCGAAAAGCCTTTCAGGGGTTCGTTTGCAGCAGTTTGGCACCATTTTTGAGTGAATTCCAGAACGTCAGATTTTTGCTGAAATTGTGACCGCGCGGCTTAGGGATTTTTTCAGAAAAAGTTTTTCAGACGTCGAGGGCTAATTCTGTTTCTGATGAAAACAACCCATCTGTTTCCACCGAAAAACCTTTCCGGGTTATCGTTTGCAACTGTTTGGCACCATTTTTGAGTGAATTCCAGAACGTCAGATTTTTGCTGAAATTGTGACCGCGCGGCTTAGGGATTTTTTCAGAAAAAGTTGTTCAGACGTCGAGGGCTAATTCTGTTTCCGATGAGAAAAACACACCAGTTTCCACCGAAAAACCTTTCAGGGGATCGTTTGCAACAGTTTGGCACCATTTTTGAGTGAATTCCAGAACGTCAGATTTTTGCTGAAATTGTGACCGCGCGGCTTAGGGGTTTTTTCAAAAAAAGTTGCTCAGACGTCGAGAGCTAATTCTGTTTCCGATGAGAAAAACACACCAGTTTCCACCGAAAAACCTTTCAGGGGATCGTTTGCAACAGTTTGGCACCATTTTTGAGTGAATTCCAGAACGTCAGTTTTTTTCCTGAAATTGTGACCGCGCGGCTTAGGGATTTTTTCAGAAAAAGTTGTTCAGACGTCGAGGGCTAATTCTGTTTCCGATGAGAGAAACACATCTGTTTCCACCGAAAAACCTTTCAGGGGATTGATTGCAACAGTTTGGCACCATTTTTGAGTGAATTCCAGAACGTCAGATTTTTGCTGAAATTGTGACCGCGCGGCTTAGGGATTTTTTCAGAAAAAGTTGTTCCGACGTCGAGGGCTAATTCTGTTTCCGATGAGAAAAACCCATCTGTTTCCACCGAAAAACCTTTCAGGGGTTCGTTTGCAACAGTTTGGCACCATTTTTGAGTGAATTCCAGAACGTCAGATTTTTGCTGAAATTGTGACCGCGCGGCTTAGGGATTTTTTCAAAAATAGTTGCTCAGACGTCGAGAGCTAATTCTGTTTCCAATGAGAAAAGCACACCAGTTTCCACCGAAAAACCTTTCAGGGGATCGTTTGCAACAGTTTGGCACCATTTTTGAATGAATTCCAGAACGTCAGATTTTTGCTGAAATTGTGACCGCGCGGCTTAGGGATTTTTTCAGAAAAAGTTGTTCAGACGTCGAGGGCTAATTCTGTTTCCGATGAGAAAAACCCATCTGTTTCCACCGAAAAACCTTTCAGGGGTTTGTTTGCAACAGTTTGGCACCATTTTTGAGTGAATTCCAGAACGTCAGATTTTTGCTGAAATTGTGACCGCGCGGCTTAGGGATTTTTTCAAAAAAAGTTGCTCAGACGTCGAGAGCTAATTCTGTTTCCAATGAGAAAAGCACACCAGTTTCCACCGAAAAACCTTTCAGGGGATCGTTTGCAACAGTTTGGCACCACTTTTGAGTGAATTCCAGAACGTCAGATTTTTGCTGAAATTGTGACCGCGCGGCTTAGGATTTTTTTAAAAAAAGTTGCTCAGACGTCGAGAGCTAATTCTGTTTCCGATGAGAAAAACACACCAGTTTCCACCGAAAAACCTTTCAGGGGATCGTTTGCAACAGTTTGACACCATTTTTGAGTGAATTCCAGAACGTCAGATTTTTGCTGAAATTGTGACCGCGCGGCTTAGGGATTTTTTCACAAAAAGTTGTTCAGACTTCGAGGGCTAATTCTGTTTCCGATGAGAAAAACCCATCTTTTTCCACCGAAAAACCTTTCAGGGGATTGTTTGCAACAGTTTGGCACCATTTTTGAGTGAATTCCAGAACGTCAGATTTTTGCTGAAATTGTGACCGCGCGGCTTAGGGATTTTTTCAAAAAAAGTTGTTCAGACGTCGAGGGCTAATTCTGTTTCCGATGAGAAAAACCCATCTGTTTCCACCGAAAAACCGTTCAGGGGATCGTTTACAACAGTTTGGCACCATTTTTGAGTGAATTCCAAAACGTCAGATTTTTGTTGAAATTGTGACCGCGCGGCTTAGGGATTTTTTCAAAAAAAGTTGCTCAGACGTCGAGAGCTAATTCTGTTTCCGATGAGAAAAACACACCAGTTTCCACCGAAAAACCTTTCAGGGGATCGTTTGCAACAGTTTGGCACCATTTTTGAGTGAATTCCAGAACGTCAGTTTTTTTCCTGAAATTGTGACCGCGCGGCTTAGGGATTTTTTCAAAAAAAGTTGCTCAGACGTCGAGAGCTAATTCTGTTTCCAATGAGAAAAGCACACCAGTTTCCACCGAAAAACCTTTCAGGGGATCGTTTGCAACAGTTTGGCACCATTTTTGAGGGAATTCCAGAACGTCAGATTTTTGCTGAAATTGTGACCGCGTGGCTTAGGATTTTTTTAAAAAAAGTTGCTCAGACGTCGAGAGCTAATTCTGTTTCCGATGAGAAAAACACACCAGTTTCCACCGAAAAACCTTTCAGGGGATCGTTTGCAACAGTTTGGCACCATTTTTGAGTGAATTCCAGAACGTCAGATTTTTGCTGAAATTGTGACCGCGCGGCTTAGGGATTTTTTCACAAAAAGTTGTTCAGACTTCGAGGGCTAATTCTGTTTCCGATGAGAAAAACCCATCTTTTTCCACCGAAAAACCTTTCAGGGGATTGTTTGCAACAGTTTGGCACCATTTTTGAGTGAATTCCAGAACGTCAGATTTTTGCTGAAATTGTGACCGCGCGGCTTAGGGATTTTTTCAAAAAAAGTTGTTCAGACGTCGAGGGCTAATTCTGTTTCCGATGAGAAAAACCCATCTGTTTCCACCGAAAAACCGTTCAGGGGATCGTTTACAACAGTTTGGCACCATTTTTGAGTGAATTCCAAAACGTCAGATTTTTGTTGAAATTGTGACCGCGCGGCTTAGGGATTTTTTCAAAAAAAGTTGCTCAGACGTCGAGAGCTAATTCTGTTTCCGATGAGAAAAACACACCAGTTTCCACCGAAAAACCTTTCAGGGGATCGTTTGCAACAGTTTGGCACCATTTTTGAGTGAATTCCAGAACGTCAGTTTTTTTCCTGAAATTGTGACCGCGCGGCTTAGGGATTTTTTCAGAAAAAGTTGCTCAGACGTCGAGGGCTAATTCTGTTTCCGATGAGAGAAACACATCTGTTTCCACCGAAAAACCTTTCAGGGGATTGATTGCAACAGTTTGGCACCATTTTTGAGTGAATTCCAGAACGTCAGATTTTTGCTGAAATTGTGACCGCGCGGCTTAGGGATTTTTTCAGAAAAAGTTGTTCCGACGTCGAGGGCTAATTCTGTTTCCGATGAGAAAAACCCATCTGTTTCCACCGAAAAACCTTTCAGGGGTTCGTTTGCAACAGTTTGGCACCATTTTTGAGTGAATTCCAGAACGTCAGATTTTTGCTGAAATTGTGACCGCGCGGCTTAGGGATTTTTTCAAAAATAGTTGCTCAGACGTCGAGAGCTAATTCTGTTTCCAATGAGAAAAGCACACCAGTTTCCACCGAAAAACCTTTCAGGGGATCGTTTGCAACAGTTTGGCACCATTTTTGAATGAATTCCAGAACGTCAGATTTTTGCTGAAATTGTGACCGCGCGGCTTAGGGATTTTTTCAGAAAAAGTTGTTCAGACGTCGAGGGCTAATTCTGTTTCCGATGAGAAAAACCCATCTGTTTCCACCGAAAAACCTTTCAGGGGTTTGTTTGCAACAGTTTGGCACCATTTTTGAGTGAATTCCAGAACGTCAGATTTTTGCTGAAATTGTGACCGCGCGGCTTAGGGATTTTTTCAAAAAAAGTTGCTCAGACGTCGAGAGCTAATTCTGTTTCCAATGAGAAAAGCACACCAGTTTCCACCGAAAAACCTTTCAGGGGATCGTTTGCAACAGTTTGGCACCATTTTTGAGTGAATTCCAGAACGTCAGATTTTTGCTGAAATTGTGACCGCGCGGCTTAGGATTTTTTTAAAAAAAGTTGCTCAGACGTCGAGAGCTAATTCTGTTTCCGATGAGAAAAACACACCAGTTTCCACCGAAAAACCTTTCAGGGGATCGTTTGCAACAGTTTGGCACCATTTTTGAGTGAATTCCAGAACGTCAGATTTTTGCTGAAATTGTGACCGCGCGGCTTAGGGATTTTTTCACAAAAAGTTGTTCAGACTTCGAGGGCTAATTCTGTTTCCGATGAGAAAAACCCATCTTTTTCCACCGAAAAACCTTTCAGGGGATTGTTTGCAACAGTTTGGCACCATTTTTGAGTGAATTCCAGAACGTCAGATTTTTGCTGAAATTGTGACCGCGCGGCTTAGGGATTTTTTCAAAAAAAGTTGTTCAGACGTCGAGGGCTAATTCTGTTTCCGATGAGAAAAACCCATCTGTTTCCACCGAAAAACCGTTCAGGGGATCGTTTACAACAGTTTGGCACCATTTTTGAGTGAATTCCAAAACGTCAGATTTTTGTTGAAATTGTGACCGCGCGGCTTAGGGATTTTTTCAAAAAAAGTTGCTCAGACGTCGAGAGCTAATTCTGTTTCCGATGAGAAAAACACACCAGTTTCCACCGAAAAACCTTTCAGGGGATCGTTTGCAACAGTTTGGCACCATTTTTGAGTGAATTCCAGAACGTCAGTTTTTTTCCTGAAATTGTGACCGCGCGGCTTAGGGATTTTTTCACAAAAAGTTGTTCAGACGTCGAGGGCTAATTCTGTTTCCGATGAGAAAAACCCATCTTTTTCCACCGAAAAACCTTTCAGGGGATTGTTTGCAACAGTTTGGCACCATTTTTGAGTGAATTCCAGAACGTCAGATTTTTGCTGAAATTGTGACCGCGCGGCATAGGGATTTTTTCAGAAAAAGTTGTTCAGACGTCGAGGGCTAATTCTGTTTCCGGTGAGAAAAACCCATCTGTTTCCACCGAAAAACCTTTCAGGGGTTCGTTTGCAACAGTTTGGCACCATTTTTGAGTGAATTCCAGAACGTCAGATTTTTGCTGAAATTGTGACCGCGCGGCTTAGGGATTTTTTCAAAAAAAGTTGCTCAGACGTCGAGAGCTAATTCTGTTTCCGATGAGAAAAACACACCAGTTTCCACCGGAAAAACTTTCAGGGGATCGTTTGCAACAGTTTGGCACCATTTTTGAGTGAATTCCAGAACGTCAGATTTTTGCTGAAATTGTGACCGCGCGGCTTAGGGATTTTTCAAAAAAATATTTCTCCGCAATTTCAGACGTCGAGGGCTAATTCTGTTTCCGATGATAAAAATCCATCCGTTTCCACCGAAAAGCCTTTCAGGGGATCGTTTGCAACAGTTTGGCACCATTTTCGAGTGAATTCCAGAACGTCAGATTTTTGTTGAAATTGTGACCGCGCGGCTTAGGGATTTTTTCAAAAAAAGTTGCTCAGACGTCAAGAGCTTATTCTGTTTCCGATGAGAAAAACACACCAGTTTCCACCGAAAAACCTTTCAGGGGATTGTTTGCAACAGTTTGGCACCATTTTTGAGTGAATTCCAGAACGTCAGATTTTTGCTGAAATTGTGACCGCGCGGCTTAGGGATTTTTTCAGAAAAAGTTGTTCAGACGTCGAGGGCTAATTCTGTTTCCGATGAGAAAAACCCATCTGTTTCCACCGAAAAACCTTTCAGGGGTTTGTTTGCAACAGTTTGGCACCATTTTTGAGTGAATTCCAGAACGTCAGATTTTTGCTGAAATTGTGACCGCGCGGCTTAGGGATTTTTTCAAAAAAAGTTGCACAGACGTCAAGAGCTTATTCTGTTTCCGATGAGAAAAACACACCAGTTTCCACCGAAAAACCTTTCAGGGGATCGTTTGCAACAGTTTGGCACCATTTTTGAGTGAATTCCAGAACGTCAGATTTTTGCTGAAATTGTGACCGCGCGGCTTACGGGTTTTTTCAAAAAAAGTTGTTCAGACGTCGAGGGCTAATTCTGTTTCCGATGAGAGAAACACATCTGTTTCCACCGAAAAACCTTTCAGGGGATTGATTGCAACAGTTTGGCACCATTTTTGAGTGAATTCCAGAACGTCAGATTTTTGCTGAAATTGTGACCGCGCGGCTTAGGGATTTTTTCAGAAAAAGTTGTTCCGACGTCGAGGGCTAATTCTGTTTCCGATGAGAAAAACCCATCTGTTTCCACCGAAAAACCTTTCAGGGGTTCGTTTGCAACAGTTTGGCACCATTTTTGAGTGAATTCCAGAACGTCAGATTTTTGCTGAAATTGTGACCGCGCGGCTTAGGGATTTTTTCAAAAATAGTTGCTCAGACGTCGAGAGCTAATTCTGTTTCCAATGAGAAAAGCACACCAGTTTCCACCGAAAAACCTTTCAGGGGATCGTTTGCAACAGTTTGGCACCATTTTTGAATGAATTCCAGAACGTCAGATTTTTGCTGAAATTGTGACCGCGCGGCTTAGGGATTTTTTCAGAAAAAGTTGTTCAGACGTCGAGGGCTAATTCTGTTTCCGATGAGAAAAACCCATCTGTTTCCACCGAAAAACCTTTCAGGGGTTTGTTTGCAACAGTTTGGCACCATTTTTGAGTGAATTCCAGAACGTCAGATTTTTGCTGAAATTGTGACCGCGCGGCTTACGGGTTTTTTCAAAAAAAGTTGTTCAGACGTCGAGGGCTAATTCTGTTTCCGATGAGAGAAACACATCTGTTTCCACCGAAAAACCTTTCAGGGGATTGATTGCAACAGTTTGGCACCATTTTTGAGTGAATTCCAGAACGTCAGATTTTTGCTGAAATTGTGACCGCGCGGCTTAGGGATTTTTTCAGAAAAAGTTGTTCCGACGTCGAGGGCTAATTCTGTTTCCGATGAGAAAAACCCATCTGTTTCCACCGAAAAACCTTTCAGGGGTTCGTTTGCAACAGTTTGGCACCATTTTTGAGTGAATTCCAGAACGTCAGATTTTTGCTGAAATTGTGACCGCGCGGCTTAGGGATTTTTTCAAAAATAGTTGCTCAGACGTCGAGAGCTAATTCTGTTTCCAATGAGAAAAGCACACCAGTTTCCACCGAAAAACCTTTCAGGGGATCGTTTGCAACAGTTTGGCACCATTTTTGAATGAATTCCAGAACGTCAGATTTTTGCTGAAATTGTGACCGCGCGGCTTAGGGATTTTTTCAGAAAAAGTTGTTCAGACGTCGAGGGCTAATTCTGTTTCCGATGAGAAAAACCCATCTGTTTCCACCGAAAAACCTTTCAGGGGTTTGTTTGCAACAGTTTGGCACCATTTTTGAGTGAATTCCAGAACGTCAGATTTTTGCTGAAATTGTGACCGCGCGGCTTAGGGATTTTTTCAAAAAAAGTTGCTCAGACGTCGAGAGCTAATTCTGTTTCCAATGAGAAAAGCACACCAGTTTCCACCGAAAAACCTTTCAGGGGATCGTTTGCAACAGTTTGGCACCATTTTTGAGTGAATTCCAGAACGTCAGATTTTTGCTGAAATTGTGACCGCGCGGCTTAGGATTTTTTTAAAAAAAGTTGCTCAGACGTCGAGAGCTAATTCTGTTTCCGATGAGAAAAACACACCAGTTTCCACCGAAAAACCTTTCAGGGGATCGTTTGCAACAGTTTGGCACCATTTTTGAGTGAATTCCAGAACGTCAGATTTTTGCTGAAATTGTGACCGCGCGGCTTAGGGATTTTTTCACAAAAAGTTGTTCAGACGTCGATGGCTAATTCTGTTTCCGATGAGAAAAACCCATCTTTTTCCACCGAAAAACCTTTCAGGGGATTGTTTGCAACAGTTTGGCACCATTTTTTAGTGAATTCCAGAACGTCAGATTTTTGCTGAAATTGTGACCGCGCGGCTTAGGGATTTTTTCAAAAAAAGTTGTTCAGACGTCGAGGGCTAATTCTGTTTCCGATGAGAAAAACCCATCTGTTTCCACCGAAAAACCGTTCAGGGGATCGTTTACAACAGTTTGGCACCATTTTTGAGTGAATTCCAAAACGTCAGATTTTTGTTGAAATTGTGACCGCGCGGCTTAGGGATTTTTTCAGAAAAAGTTGTTCAGACGTCGAGGGCTATTTCTGTTTCCGATGAGAAAAACCCATCTGTTTCCACCGAAAAACCTTTCAGGGGTTCGTTTGCAACAGTTTGGCACCATTTTTGAGTGAATTCCAGAACGTCAGTTTTTTTCCTGAAATTGTGACCGCGCGGCTTAGGGATTTTTTCACAAAAAGTTGTTCAGACGTCGAGGGCTAATTCTGTTTCCGATGAGAAAAACCCATCTTTTTCCACCGAAAAACCTTTCAGGGGATTGTTTGCAACAGTTTGGCACCATTTTTGAGTGAATTCCAGAACGTCAGATTTTTGCTGAAATTGTGACCGCGCGGCATAGGGATTTTTTCAGAAAAAGTTGTTCAGACGTCGAGGGCTAATTCTGTTTCCGATGAGAAAAACCCATCTGTTTCCACCGAAAAACCTTTCAGGGGTTCGTTTGCAACAGTTTGGCACCATTTTTGAGTGAATTCCAGAACGTCAGATTTTTGCTGAAATTGTGACCGCGCGGCTTAGGGATTTTTTCAAAAAAAGTTGCTCAGACGTCGAGAGCTAATTCTGTTTCCGAGGAGAAAAACACACCAGTTTCCACCGGAAAAACTTTCAGGGGATCGTTTGCAACAGTTTGGCACCATTTTTGAGTGAATTCCAGAACGTCAGATTTTTGCTGAAATTGTGACCGCGCGGCTTAGGGATTTTTCAAAAAAATATTTCTCCGCAATTTCAGACGTCGAGGGCTAATTCTGTTTCCGATGATAAAAATCCATCCGTTTCCACCGAAAAGCCTTTCAGGGGTTCGTTTGCAGCAGTTTGGCACCATTTTTGAGTGAATTCCAGAACGTCACATTTTTGCTGAAATTGTGACCGCGCGGCTTAGGGATTTTTTCAAAAAAAGTTTTTCAGACGTCGAGGGCTAATTCTGTTTCTGATGAGAACAACCCATCTGTTTCCACCGAAAAACCTTTCCGGGTTATCGTTTGCAACAGTTTGGCACCATTTTTGAGTGAATTCCAGAACGTCAGATTTTTGCTGAAATTGTGACCGCGCGGCTTAGGGATTTTTTCAGAAAAAGTTGTTCAGACGTCGAGGGCTAATTCTGTTTCCGATGAGAAAAACACACCAGTTTCCACCGAAAAACCTTTCAGGGGATCGTTTGCAACAGTTTGGCACCATTTTCGAGTGAATTCCAGAACGTCAGATTTTTGTTGAAATTGTGACCGCGCGGCTTAGGGATTTTTTCAAAAAAAGTTGCTCAGACGTCAAGAGCTAATTCTGTTTCCGATGAGAAAAACACACCAGTTTCCACCGAAAAACCTTTCAGGGGATCGTTTGCAACAGTTTGGCACCATTTTTGAGTGAATTCCAGAACGTCAGATTTTTGCTGAAATTGTGACCGCGCGGCTTACGGGTTTTTTCAAAAAAAGTTGTTCAGACGTCGAGGGCTAATTCTGTTTCCGATGAGAGAAACACATCTGTTTCCACCGAAAAACCTTTCAGGGGATTGATTGCAACAGTTTGGCACCATTTTTGAGTGAATTCCAGAACGTCAGATTTTTGCTGAAATTGTGACCGCGCGGCTTAGGGATTTTTTCAGAAAAAGTTGTTCCGACGTCGAGGGCTAATTCTGTTTCCGATGAGAAAAACCCATCTTTTTCCACCGAAAAACCTTTCAGGGGTTCGTTTGCAACAGTTTGGCACCATTTTTGAGTGAATTCCAGAACGTCAGATTTTTGCTGAAATTGTGACCGCGCGGCTTAGGGATTTTTTCAAAAATAGTTGCTCAGACGTCGAGAGCTAATTCTGTTTCCAATGAGAAAAGCACACCAGTTTCCACCGAAAAACCTTTCAGGGGATCGTTTGCAACAGTTTGGCACCATTTTTGAATGAATTCCAGAACGTCAGATTTTTGCTGAAATTGTGACCGCGCGGCTTAGGGATTTTTTCAGAAAAAGTTGTTCAGACGTCGAGGGCTAATTCTGTTTCCGATGAGAAAAACCCATCTGTTTCCACCGAAAAACCTTTCAGGGGTTTGTTTGCAACAGTTTGGCACCATTTTTGAGTGAATTCCAGAACGTCAGATTTTTGCTGAAATTGTGACCGCGCGGCTTAGGGATTTTTTCAAAAAAAGTTGCTCAGACGTCGAGAGCTAATTCTGTTTCCAATGAGAAAAGCACACCAGTTTCCACCGAAAAACCTTTCAGGGGATCGTTTGCAACAGTTTGGCACCATTTTTGAGTGAATTCCAGAACGTCAGATTTTTGCTGAAATTGTGACCGCGCGGCTTAGGATTTTTTTAAAAAAAGTTGCTCAGACGTCGAGAGCTAATTCTGTTTCCGATGAGAAAAACACACCAGTTTCCACCGAAAAACCTTTCAGGGGATCGTTTGCAACAGTTTGGCACCATTTTTGAGTGAATTCCAGAACGTCAGATTTTTGCTGAAATTGTGACCGCGCGGCTTAGGATTTTTTTAAAAAAAGTTGCTCAGACGTCGAGAGCTAATTCTGTTTCCGATGAGAAAAACACACCAGTTTCCACCGAAAAACCTTTCAGGGGATCGTTTGCAACAGTTTGGCACCATTTTTGAGTGAATTCCAGAACGTCAGATTTTTGCTGAAATTGTGACCGCGCGGCTTAGGGATTTTTTCACAAAAAGTTGTTCAGACGTCGAGGGCTAATTCTGTTTCCGATGAGAAAAACCCATCTTTTTCCACCGAAAAACCTTTCAGGGGATTGTTTGCAACAGTTTGGCACCATTTTTGAGTGAATTCCAGAACGTCAGATTTTTGCTGAAATTGTGACCGCGCGGCTTAGGGATTTTTTCAAAAAAAGTTGTTCAGACGTCGAGGGCTAATTCTGTTTCCGATGAGAAAAACCCATCTGTTTCCACCGAAAAACCGTTCAGGGGATCGTTTACAACAGTTTGGCACCATTTTTGAGTGAATTCCAAAACGTCAGATTTTTGTTGAAATTGTGACCGCGCGGCTTAGGGATTTTTTCAAAAAAAGTTGCTCAGACGTCGAGAGCTAATTCTGTTTCCGATGAGAAAAACACACCAGTTTCCACCGAAAAACCTTTCAGGGGATCGTTTGCAACAGTTTGGCACCATTTTTGAGTGAATTCCAGAACGTCAGTTTTTTTCCTGAAATTGTGACCGCGCGGCTTAGGGATTTTTTCCGAAAAAGTTGTTCAGACGTCGAGGGCTAATTCTGTTTCCGATGAGAGAAACACATCTGTTTCCACCGAAAAACCTTTCAGGGGATTGATTGCAACAGTTTGGCACCATTTTTGAGTGAATTCCAGAACGTCAGATTTTTGCTGAAATTGTGACCGCGCGGCTTAGGGATTTTTTCAGAAAAAGTTGTTCAGACGTCGAGGGCTAATTCTGTTTCCCATGATAAAAACACACCTGTTTCCACCGAAAAACCTTTCAGGGGATCGTTTGCAACAGTTTGGCACCATTTTTGAGTGAATTCCAGAACATCAGATTTTTGCTGAAATTGTGACCGCGCGGCTTAGGGATTTTTTCAGAAAAAGTTGTTCCGACGTCGAGGGTAATTCTGTTTCCGATGAGAAAAACCCATCTGTTTCCACCGAAAAACCTTTCAGGGGTTCGTTTGCAACAGTTTGGCACCATTTTTGAGTGAATTCCAGAACGTCAGATTTTTGCTGAAATTGTGACCGCGCGGCTTAGGGATTTTTTCAAAAATAGTTGCTCAGACGTCGAGAGCTAATTCTGTTTCCAATGAGAAAAGCACACCAGTTTCCACCGAAAAACCTTTCAGGGGATCGTTTGCAACAGTTTGGCACCATTTTTGAGTGAATTCCAGAACGTCAGATTTTTGCTGAAATTGTGACCGCGCGGCTTAGGGATTTTTTCAGAAAAAGTTGTTCAGACGTCGAGGGCTAATTCTGTTTCCGATGAGAAAAACCCATCTGTTTCCACCGAAAAACCTTTCAGGGGTTTGTTTGCAACAGTTTGGCACCATTTTTGAGTGAATTCCAGAACGTCAGATTTTTGCTGAAATTGTGACCGCGCGGCTTAGGGATTTTTTCAAAAAAAGTTGCTCAGACGTCGAGAGCTAATTCTGTTTCCAATGAGAAAAGCACACCAGTTTCCACCGAAAAACCTTTCAGGGGATCGTTTGCAACAGTTTGGCACCATTTTTGAGTGAATTCCAGAACGTCAGATTTTTGCTGAAATTGTGACCGCGCGGCTTAGGATTTTTTTAAAAAAAGTTGCTCAGACGTCGAGAGCTAATTCTGTTTCCGAAGAGAAAAACACACCAGTTTCCACCGAAAAACCTTTCAGGGGATCGTTTGCAACAGTTTGGCACCATTTTTGAGTGAATTCCAGAACGTCAGATTTTTGCTGAAATTGTGACCGCGCGGCTTAGGGATTTTTTCAGAAAAAGTTGTTCAGACGTCGAGGGCTAATTTTGTTTTTGATGAGAAAAACCCATCTGTTTCCACCGAAAAACCTTTCAGGGGATTGTTTGCAACAGTTTGGCACCATTTTTGAGTGAATTCCAGAACGTCAGATTTTTGCTGAAATTGTGACCGCGCGGCTTAGGGATTTTTTCAGAAAAAGTTGTTCAGACGTCGAGGGCTAATTCTCTTTCCGATGATAAAAACCCATCTGTTTCCACCGAAAAACCTTTCAGGGGTTCGTTTGCAACAGTTTGGCACCATTTTTGAGTGAATTCCAGAACGTCAGATTTTTGCTGAAATTGTGACCGCGCGGCTTAGGGATTTTTTCAAAAAAAGTTGCTCAGACGTCGAGAGCTAATTCTGTTTCCGATGAGAAAAACACACCAGTTTCCACCGAAAAAACTTTCAGGGGATCGTTTGCAACAGTTTGGCACCATTTTTGAGTGAATTCCAGAACGTCAGATTTTTGCTGAAATTGTGACCGCGCGGCTTAGGGATTTTTCAAAAAAATATTTCTCCGCAATTTCAGACGTCGAGGGCTAATTCTGTTTCCGATGATAAAAATCCATCCGTTTCCACCGAAAAGCCTTTCAGGGGTTCGTTTGCAGCAGTTTGGCACCATTTTTGAGTGAATTCCAGAACGTCACATTTTTGCTGAAATTGTGACCGCGCGGCTTAGGGATTTTTTCAGAAAAAGTTTTTCAGACGTCGAGGGCTAATTCTGTTTCTGATGAGAACAACCCATCTGTTTCCACCGAAAAACCTTTCAGGGGATCGTTTGCAACAGTTTGGCACCATTTTTGAGTGAATTCCAGAACGTCAGATTTTTGCTGAAATTGTGACCGCGCGGCTTAGGGATTTTTTCACAAAAAGTTGTTCAGACGTCGAGGGCTAATTCTGTTTCCGATGAGAAAAACCCATCTTTTTCCACCGAAAAACCTTTCAGGGGATTGTTTGCAACAGTTTGGCACCATTTTTGAGTGAATTCCAGAACGTCAGATTTTTGCTGAAATTGTGACCGCACGGCTTAGGGATTTTTTCAAAAAAAGTTGCTCAGACGTCGAGAGCTAATTCTGTTTCCAATGAGAAAAGCACACCAGTTTCCACCGAAAAACCTTTCAGGGGATCGTTTGCAACAGTTTGGCACCATTTTTGAGTGAATTCCAGAACGTCAGATTTTTGCTGAAATTGTGACCGCGCGGCTTAGGATTTTTTTAAAAAAAGTTGCTCAGACGTCGAGAGCTAATTCTGTTTCCGAAGAGAAAAACACACCAGTTTCCACCGAAAAACCTTTCAGGGGATCGTTTGCAACAGTTTGGCACCATTTTTGAGTGAATTCCAGAACGTCAGATTTTTGCTGAAATTGTGACCGCGCGGCTTAGGGATTTTTTCACAAAAAGTTGTTCAGACGTCGAGGGCTAATTCTGTTTCCGATGAGAAAAGCACACCAGTTTCCACCGAAAAACCTTTCAGGGGATTGTTTGCAACAGTTTGGCACCATTTTTGAGTGAATTCCAGAACGTCAGATTTTTGCTGAAATTGTGACCGCGCGGCATAGGGATTTTTTCAAAAAAAGTTGTTCAGACGTCGAGAGCTAATTCTGTTTCCGATGAGAAAAAGGCACCAGTTTCCACCGAAAAACCTTTCAATGGATCGTTTGCAACAGTTTGGCACTATTTTTGAGTGAATTCCAGAACGTCAGATTTTTGCTGAAATTGTGACCGCGCGGCTTAGGGATTTTTTGAGAAAAAGTTGTTCAGACGTCGAGGGCTAATTTTGTTTTTGATGAGAAAAACCCATCTGTTTCCACCGAAAAACCTTTCAGGGGATTGTTTGCAACAGTTTGGCACCATTTTTGAGTGAATTCCAGAACGTCAGATTTTTGCTGAAATTGTGACCGCGCGGCTTAGGGATTTTTTCAGAAAAAGTTGTTCAGACGTCGAGGGCTAATTCTCTTTCCGATGATAAAAACCCATCTGTTTCCACCGAAAAACCTTTCAGGTGTTCGTTTGCAACAGTTTGGCACCATTTTTGAGTGAATTCCAGAACGTCAGATTTTTGCTGAAATTGTGACCGCGCGGCTTAGGGATTTTTTCAAAAAAAGTTGCTCAGACGTCGAGAGCTAATTCTGTTTCCGATGAGAAAAACACACCAGTTTCCACCGAAAAAACTTTCAGGGGATCGTTTGCAACAGTTTGGCACCATTTTTGAGTGAATTCCAGAACGTCAGATTTTTGCTGAAATTGTGACCGCGCGGCTTAGGGATTTTTCAAAAAAATATTTCTCCGCAATTTCAGACGTCGAGGGCTAATTCTGTTTCCGATGATAAAAATCCATCCGTTTCCACCGAAAAGCCTTTCAGGGGTTCGTTTGCAGCAGTTTGGTACCATTTCTGAGTGAATTCCAGAACGTCACATTTTTGCTGAAATTGTGACCGCGCGGCTTAGGGATTTTTTCAGAAAAAGTTTTTCAGACGTCGAGGGCTAATTCTGTTTCTGATGAGAACAACCCATCTGTTTCCACCGAAAAACCTTTCAGGGGATCGTTTGCAACAGTTTGGCACCATTTTTGAGTGAATTCCAGAACGTCAGATTTTTGCTGAAATTGTGACCGCGCGGCTTAGGGATTTTTTCACAAAAAGTTGTTCAGACGTCGAGGGCTAATTCTGTTTCCGATGAGAAAAACCCATCTTTTTCCACCGAAAAACCTTTCAGGGGATTGTTTGCAACAGTTTGGCACCATTTTTGAGTGAATTCCAGAACGTCAGATTTTTGCTGAAATTGTGACCGCGCGGCTTAGGATTTTTTAAAAAAAAATTGCTCAGACGTCGAGAGCTAATTCTGTTTCCGATGAGAAAAACACACCAGTTTCCACCGAAAAACCTTTCAATGGATCGTTTGCAACAGTTTGGCACGATTTTCGAGTGAATTCCAGAACGTCAGATTTTTGTTGAAATTGTGACCGCGCGGCTTAGGGATTTTTTCAAAAAAAGTTGCTTAGACGTCGAGAGCTAATTCTGTTTCCGATGAGAAAAACACACCAGTTTCCACCGAAAAACCTTTCAGGGGATCGTTTGCAACAGTTTGGCACCATTTTTGAGTGAATTCCAGAACGTCAGATTTTTGCTGAAATTGTGACCGCGCGGCTTAGGGATTTTTCAAAAAAATATTTCTCCGCAATTTCAGACGTCGAGGGCTAATTCTGTTTCCGATGATAAAAATCCATCCGTTTCCACCGAAAAGCCTTTCAGGGGTTCGTTTGCAGCAGTTTGGTACCATTTCTGAGTGAATTCCAGAACGTCACATTTTTGCTGAAATTGTGACCGCGCGGCTTAGGGATTTTTTCAGAAAAAGTTTTTCAGACGTCGAGGGCTAATTCTGTTTCTGATGAGAACAACCCATCTGTTTCCACCGAAAAACCTTTCAGGGGATCGTTTGCAACAGTTTGGCACCATTTTTGAGTGAATTCCAGAACGTCAGATTTTTGCTGAAATTGTGACCGCGCGGCTTAGGGATTTTTTCACAAAAAGTTGTTCAGACGTCGAGGGCTAATTCTGTTTCCGATGAGAAAAACCCATCTTTTTCCACCGAAAAACCTTTCAGGGGATTGTTTGCAACAGTTTGGCACCATTTTTGAGTGAATTCCAGAACGTCAGATTTTTGCTGAAATTGTGACCGCGCGGCTTAGGATTTTTTAAAAAAAAATTGCTCAGACGTCGAGAGCTAATTCTGTTTCCGATGAGAAAAACACACCAGTTTCCACCGAAAAACCTTTCAATGGATCGTTTGCAACAGTTTGGCACGATTTTCGAGTGAATTCCAGAACGTCAGATTTTTGTTGAAATTGTGACCGCGCGGCTTAGGGATTTTTTCAAAAAAAGTTGCTTAGACGTCGAGAGCTAATTCTGTTTCCGATGAGAAAAACACACCAGTTTCCACCGAAAAACCTTTCAGGGGATCGTTTGCAACAGTTTGGCACCATTTTTGAGTGAATTCCAGAACGTCAGATTTTTGCTGAAATTGTTACCGCGCGGCTTAGGGGTTTTTTCAAAAAAAGTTGTTCAGACGTCGAGGGCTAATTCTGTTTCCGATGATAAAAACCCATCTGTTTCCACCGAAAAACCTTTCAGGGGATTGTTTGCAACAGTTTGGCACCATTTTTGAGTGAATTCCAGAACGTCAGATTTTTGCTGAAATTGTGACCGCGCGGCTTAGGGATTTTTTTCAAAAAAAGCTGTTCAGACGTCGAGGGCTAATTCTGTTTCCGATGAGAAAAACCCATCTTTTTCCACCGAAAAACCGTTCAGGGGATCGTTTACAACAGTTTGGCACCATTTTTGAGTGAATTCCAGAACGTCAGATTTTTGTTGAAATTGTGACCGCGCGGCTTAGGGATTTTTTTAAAAAAAGTTGCTCAGACGTCGAGAGCTAATTCTGTTTCCGATGAGAAAAACACACCAGTTTCCACCGAAAAACCTTTCAGGGGATCGTTTGCAACAGTTTGGCACCATTTTTGAGTGAATTCCAGAACGTCAGATTTTTGCTGAAATTGTGACCGCGCGGCTTAGGGATTTTTTCACAAAAAGTTGTTCAGACGTCGAGGGCTAATTCTGTTTCCGATGAGAAAAACCCATCTTTTTCCACCGAAAAACCTTTCAGGGGATTGTTTGCAACAGTTTGGCACCATTTTTGAGTGAATTCCAGAACGTCAGATTTTTGCTGAAATTGTGACCGCGCGGCTTAGGGATTTTTTCAAAAATAGTTGCTCAGACGTCGAGAGCTAATTCTGTTTCCAATGAGAAAAGCACACCAGTTTCCACCGAAAAACCTTTCAGGGGATCGTTTGCAACAGTTTGGCACCATTTTTGAGTGAATTCCAGAACGTCAGATTTTTGCTGAAATTGTGACCGCGCGGCTTAGGGATTTTTTCAGAAAAAGTTGTTCAGACGTCGAGGGCTAATTCTGTTTCCGATGAGAAAAACCCATCTGTTTCCACCGAAAAACCTTTCAGGGGTTTGTTTGCAACAGTTTGGCACCATTTTTGAGTGAATTCCAGAACGTCAGATTTTTGCTGAAATTGTGACCGCGCGGCTTAGGGATTTTTTCAAAAAAAGTTGCTCAGACGTCGAGAGCTAATTCTGTTTCCAATGAGAAAAGCACACCAGTTTCCACCGAAAAACCTTTCAGGGGATCGTTTGCAACAGTTTGGCACCATTTTTGAGTGAATTCCAGAACGTCAGATTTTTGCTGAAATTGTGACCGCGCGGCTTAGGATTTTTTTAAAAAAAGTTGCTCAGACGTCGAGAGCTAATTCTGTTTCCGAAGAGAAAAACACACCAGTTTCCACCGAAAAACCTTTCAGGGGATCGTTTGCAACAGTTTGGCACCATTTTTGAGTGAATTCCAGAACGTCAGATTTTTGCTGAAATTGTGACCGCGCGGCTTAGGGATTTTTTCACAAAAAGTTGTTCAGACGTCGAGGGCTAATTCTGTTTCCGATGAGAAAAGCACACCAGTTTCCACCGAAAAACCTTTCAGGGGATTGTTTGCAACAGTTTGGCACCATTTTTGAGTGAATTCCAGAACGTCAGATTTTTGCTGAAATTGTGACCGCGCGGCATAGGGATTTTTTCAAAAAAAGTTGTTCAGACGTCGAGAGCTAATTCTGTTTCCGATGAGAAAAAGACACCAGTTTCCACCGAAAAACCTTTCAATGGATCGTTTGCAACAGTTTGGCACTATTTTTGAGTGAATTCCAGAACGTCAGATTTTTGCTGAAATTGTGACCGCGCGGCTTAGGGATTTTTTCAGAAAAAGTTGTTCAGACGTCGAGGGCTAATTTTGTTTTTGATGAGAAAAACCCATCTGTTTCCACCGAAAAACCTTTCAGGGGATTGTTTGCAACAGTTTGGCACCATTTTTGAGTGAATTCCAGAACGTCAGATTTTTGCTGAAATTGTGACCGCGCGGCTTAGGGATTTTTTCAGAAAAAGTTGTTCAGACGTCGAGGGCTAATTCTCTTTCCGATGATAAAAACCCATCTGTTTCCACCGAAAAACCTTTCAGGGGTTCGTTTGCAACAGTTTGGCACCATTTTTGAGTGAATTCCAGAACGTCAGATTTTTGCTGAAATTGTGACCGCGCGGCTTAGGGATTTTTTCAAAAAAAGTTGCTCAGACGTCGAGAGCTAATTCTGTTTCCGATGAGAAAAACACACCAGTTTCCACCGAAAAAACTTTCAGGGGATCGTTTGCAACAGTTTGGCACCATTTTTGAGTGAATTCCAGAACGTCAGATTTTTGCTGAAATTGTGACCGCGCGGCTTAGGGATTTTTCAAAAAAATATTTCTCCGCAATTTCAGACGTCGAGGGCTAATTCTGTTTCCGATGATAAAAATCCATCCGTTTCCACCGAAAAGCCTTTCAGGGGTTCGTTTGCAGCAGTTTGGCACCATTTTTGAGTGAATTCCAGAACGTCACATTTTTGCTGAAATTGTGACCGCGCGGCTTAGGGATTTTTTCAGAAAAAGTTTTTCAGACGTCGAGGGCTAATTCTGTTTCTGATGAGAACAACCCATCTGTTTCCACCGAAAAACCTTTCAGGGGATCGTTTGCAACAGTTTGGCACCATTTTTGAGTGAATTCCAGAACGTCAGATTTTTGCTGAAATTGTGACCGCGCGGCTTAGGGATTTTTTCACAAAAAGTTGTTCAGACGTCGAGGGCTAATTCTGTTTCCGATGAGAAAAACCCATCTTTTTCCACCGAAAAACCTTTCAGGGGATTGTTTGCAACAGTTTGGCACCATTTTTGAGTGAATTCCAGAACGTCAGATTTTTGCTGAAATTGTGACCGCGCGGCTTAGGGATTTTTTCAAAAAAAGTTGCTCAGACGTCGAGAGCTAATTCTGTTTCCAATGAGAAAAGCACACCAGTTTCCACCGAAAAACCTTTCAGGGGATCGTTTGCAACAGTTTGGCACCATTTTTGAGTGAATTCCAGAACGTCAGATTTTTGCTGAAATTGTGACCGCGTGGCTTAGGATTTTTTTAAAAAAAGTTGCTCAGACGTCGAGAGCTAATTCTGTTTCCGAAGAGAAAAACACACCAGTTTCCACCGAAAAACCTTTCAGGGGATCGTTTGCAACAGTTTGGCACCATTTTTGAGTGAATTCCAGAACGTCAGATTTTTGCTGAAATTGTGACCGCGCGGCTTAGGGATTTTTTCACAAAAAGTTGTTCAGACGTCGAGGGCTAATTCTGTTTCCGATGAGAAAAGCACACCAGTTTCCACCGAAAAACCTTTCAGGGGATTGTTTGCAACAGTTTGGCACCATTTTTGAGTGAATTCCAGAACGTCAGATTTTTGCTGAAATTGTGACCGCGCGGCATAGGGATTTTTTCAAAAAAAGTTGTTCAGACGTCGAGAGCTAATTCTGTTTCCGATGAGAAAAAGGCACCAGTTTCCACCGAAAAACCTTTCAATGGATCGTTTGCAACAGTTTGGCACTATTTTTGAGTGAATTCCAGAACGTCAGATTTTTGCTGAAATTGTGACCGCGCGGCTTAGGGATTTTTTCAGAAAAAGTTGTTCAGACGTCGAGGGCTAATTTTGTTTTTGATGAGAAAAACCCATCTGTTTCCACCGAAAAACCTTTCAGGGGATTGTTTGCAACAGTTTGGCACCATTTTTGAGTGAATTCCAGAACGTCAGATTTTTGCTGAAATTGTGACCGCGCGGCTTAGGGATTTTTTCAGAAAAAGTTGTTCAGACGTCGAGGGCTAATTCTCTTTCCGATGATAAAAACCCATCTGTTTCCACCGAAAAACCTTTCAGGGGTTCGTTTGCAACAGTTTGGCACCATTTTTGAGTGAATTCCAGAACGTCAGATTTTTGCTGAAATTGTGACCGCGCGGCTTAGGGATTTTTTCAAAAAAAGTTGCTCAGACGTCGAGAGCTAATTCTGTTTCCGATGAGAAAAACACACCAGTTTCCACCGAAAAAACTTTCAGGGGATCGTTTGCAACAGTTTGGCACCATTTTTGAGTGAATTCCAGAACGTCAGATTTTTGCTGAAATTGTGACCGCGCGGCTTAGGGATTTTTCAAAAAAATATTTCTCCGCAATTTCAGACGTCGAGGGCTAATTCTGTTTCCGATGATAAAAATCCATCCGTTTCCACCGAAAAGCCTTTCAGGGGTTCGTTTGCAGCAGTTTGGCACCATTTTTGAGTGAATTCCAGAACGTCACATTTTTGCTGAAATTGTGACCGCGCGGCTTAGGGATTTTTTCAGAAAAAGTTTTTCAGACGTCGAGGGCTAATTCTGTTTCTGATGAGAACAACCCATCTGTTTCCACCGAAAAACCTTTCAGGGGATCGTTTGCAACAGTTTGGCACCATTTTTGAGTGAATTCCAGAACGTCAGATTTTTGCTGAAATTGTGACCGCGCGGCTTAGGGATTTTTTCACAAAAAGTTGTTCAGACGTCGAGGGCTAATTCTGTTTCCGATGAGAAAAACCCATCTTTTTCCACCGAAAAACCTTTCAGGGGATTGTTTGCAACAGTTTGGCACCATTTTTGAGTGAATTCCAGAACGTCAGATTTTTGCTGAAATTGTGACCGCGCGGCTTAGGATTTTTTAAAAAAAAGTTGCTCAGACGTCGAGAGCTAATTCTGTTTCCGATGAGAAAAACACACCAGTTTCCACCGAAAAACCTTTCAGGGGATCGTTTGCAACAGTTTGGCACCATTTTTGAGTGAATTCCAGAACGTCAGATTTTTGCTGAAATTGTTACCGCGCGGCTTAGGGGTTTTTTCAAAAAAAGTTGTTCAGACGTCGAGGGCTAATTCTGTTTCCGATGATAAAAACCCATCTGTTTCCACCGAAAAACCTTTCAGGGGATTGTTTGCAACAGTTTGGCACCATTTTTGAGTGAATTCCAGAACGTCAGATTTTTGCTGAAATTGTGACCGCGCGGCTTAGGGATTTTTTCAAAAAAAGCTGTTCAGACGTCGAGGGCTAATTCTGTTTCCGATGAGAAAAACCCATCTTTTTCCACCGAAAAACCGTTCAGGGGATCGTTTACAACAGTTTGGCACCATTTTTGAGTGAATTCCAGAACGTCAGATTTTTGTTGAAATTGTGACCGCGCGGCTTAGGGATTTTTTTAAAAAAAGTTGCTCAGACGTCGAGAGCTAATTCTGTTTCCGATGAGAAAAACACACCAGTTTCCACCGAAAAACCTTTCAGGGGATCGTTTGCAACAGTTTGGCACCATTTTTGAGTGAATTCCAGAACGTCAGATTTTTGCTGAAATTGTGACCGCGCGGCTTAGGGATTTTTTCAAAAAAAGTTGCTCAGACGTCGAGAGCTAATTCTGTTTCCGATGAGAAAAACACACCAGTTTCCACCGAAAAAACTTTCAGGGGATCGTTTGCAACAGTTTGGCACCATTTTTGAGTGAATTCCAGAACGTCAGATTTTTGCTGAAATTGTGACCGCGCGGCTTAGGGATTTTTCAAAAAAATATTTCTCCGCAATTTCAGACGTCGAGGGCTAATTCTGTTTCCGATGATAAAAATCCATCCGTTTCCACCGAAAAGCCTTTCAGGGGTTCGTTTGCAGCAGTTTGGCACCATTTTTGAGTGAATTCCAGAACGTCACATTTTTGCTGAAATTGTGACCGCACGGCTTAGGGATTTTTTCAGAAAAAGTTTTTCAGACGTCGAGGGCTAATTCTGTTTCTGATGAGAACAACCCATCTGTTTCCACCGAAAAACCTTTCAGGGGATCGTTTGCAACAGTTTGGCACCATTTTTGAGTGAATTCCAGAACGTCAGATTTTTGCTGAAATTGTGACCGCGCGGCTTAGGGATTTTTTCACAAAAAGTTGTTCAGACGTCGAGGGCTAATTCTGTTTCTGATGAGAAAAACCCATCTTTTTCCACCGAAAAACCTTTCAGGGGATTGTTTGCAACAGTTTGGCACCATTTTTGAGTGAATTCCAGAACGTCAGATTTTTGCTGAAATTGTGACCGCGCGGCTTAGGATTTTTTAAAAAAAAGTTGCTCAGACGTCGAGAGCTAATTCTGTTTCCGATGAGAAAAACACACCAGTTTCCACCGAAAAACCTTTCAATGGATCGTTTGCAACAGTTTGGCACGATTTTCGAGTGAATTCCAGAACGTCAGATTTTTGTTGAAATTGTGACCGCGCGGCTTAGGGATTTTTTCAAAAAAAGTTGCTTAGACGTCGAGAGCTAATTCTGTTTCCGATGAGAAAAACACACCAGTTTCCACCGAAAAACCTTTCAGGGGATCGTTTGCAACACTTTGGCACCATTTTTGAGTGAATTCCAGAACGTCAGATTTTTGCTGAAATTGTTACCGCGCGGCTTAGGGGTTTTTTCAAAAAAAGTTGTTCAGACGTCGAGGGCTAATTCTGTTTCCGATGATAAAAACCCATCTGTTTCCACCGAAAAACCTTTCAGGGGATTGTTTGCAACAGTTTGGCACCATTTTTGAGTGAATTCCAGAACGTCAGATTTTTGCTGAAATTGTGACCGCGCGGCTTAGGGATTTTTTCAAAAAAAGCTGTTCAGACGTCGAGGGCTAATTCTGTTTCCGATGAGAAAAACCCATCTTTTTCCACCGAAAAACCGTTCAGGGGATCGTTTACAACAGTTTGGCACCATTTTTGAGTGAATTCCAGAACGTCAGATTTTTGTTGAAATTGTGACCGCGCGGCTTAGGGATTTTTTTAAAAAAAGTTGCTCAGACGTCGAGAGCTAATTCTGTTTCCGATGAGAAAAACACACCAGTTTCCACCGAAAAACCTTTCAGGGGATCGTTTGCAACAGTTTGGCACCATTTTTGAGTGAATTCCAGAACGTCAGATTTTTGCTGAAATTGTGACCGCGCGGCTTAGGGATTTTTTCACAAAAAGTTGTTCAGACGTCGAGGGGTAATTCTGTTTCCGATGAGAAAAACCCATCTTTTTCCACCGAAAAACCTTTCAGGGGATTGTTTGCAACAGTTTGGCACCATTTTTGAGTGAATTCCAGAACGTCAGATTTTTGCTGAAATTGTGACCGCGCGGCTTAGGGATTTTTTCAAAAAAAGTTGCTCAGACGTCGAGAGCTAATTCTGTTTCCGATGAGAAAAACACACCAGTTTCCACCGAAAAACCTTTCAGGGGATCGTTTGCAACAGTTTGGCACCATTTTTGAGTGAATTCCAGAACGTCAGATTTTTGCTGAAATTGTGACCGCGCGGCTTAGGGATTTTTTCACAAAAAGTTGTTCAGACGTCGAGGGCTAATTCTGTTTCCGATGAGAAAAACCCATCTTTTTCCACCGAAAAACCTTTCAGGGGATTGTTTGCAACAGTTTGGCACCATTTTTGAGTGAATTCCAGAACGTCAGATTTTTGCTGAAAATGTGACCGCGCGGCTTAGGGATTTTTTCAAAAAAAGTTGCTCAGACGTCGAGAGCTAATTCTGTTTCCGATGAGAAAAAGACACCAGTTTCCACCGAAAAACCTTTCAATGGATCGTTTGCAACAGTTTGGCACTATTTTTGAGTGAATTCCAGAACGTCAGATTTTTGCTGAAATTGTGACCGCGCGGCTTATGGATTTTTTCAGAAAAAGTTGTTCAGACGTCAAGGGCTAATTCTGTTTCCGATGAGAGAAACCCATCTGTTTCCACCGAAAAACCTTTCAGGGGATTGTTTGCAACAGTTTGGCACCATTTTTGAGTGAATTCCAGAACGTCAGATTTTTGCTGAAATTGTGACCGCGCGGCTTAGGGATTTTTTCAGAAAAAGTTGTTCAGACGTCGAGGGCTAATTCTCTTTCCGATGATAAAAACCCATCTGTTTCCACCGAAAAACCTTTCAGGGGTTCGTTTGCAACAGTTTGGCACCATTTTTGAGTGAATTCCAGAACGTCAGATTTTTGCTGAAATTGTGACCGCGCGGCTTAGGGATTTTTTCAAAAAAAGTTGCTCAGACGTCGAGAGCTAATTCTGTTTCCGATGAGAAAAACACACCAGTTTCCACCGAAAAACCTTTCAGGGGATCGTTTGCAACAGTTTGGCACCATTTTTGAGTGAATTCCAGAACGTCAGATTTTTGCTGAAATTGTGACCGCGCGGCTTAGGGATTTTTTCACAAAAAGTTGTTCAGACGTCGAGGGCTAATTCTGTTTCCGATGAGAAAAACCCATCTTTTTCCACCGAAAAACCTTTCAGGGGATTGTTTGCAACAGTTTGGCACCATTTTCGAGTGAATTCCAGAACGTCAGATTTTTGTTGAAATTGTGACCACGCGGCTTAGGGATTTTTTCAAAAAAAGTTGCTAAGACGTCGAGAGCTAATTCTGTTTCCGATGAGAAAAACACACCAGTTTCCACCGAAAAACCTTTCAGGGGATCGTTTGCAACAGTTTGGCACCATTTTTGAGTGAATTCCAGAACGTCAGATTTTTGCTGAAATTGTGACCGCGCGGCTTAGGGGTTTTTTCAAAAAAAGTTGTTCAGACGTCGAGGGCTAATTCTGTTTCCGATGATAAAAACCCATCTGTTTCCACCGAAAAACCTTTCAGGGGATTGTTTGCAACAGTTTGGCACCATTTTTGAGTGAATTCCAGAACGTCAGATTTTTGCTGAAATTGTGACCGCGCGGCTTAGGGATTTTTTCAAAAAAAGCTGTTCAGACGTCGAGGGCTAATTCTGTTTCCGATGAGAAAAACCCATCTGTTTCCACCGAAAAACCGTTCAGGGGATCGTTTACAACAGTTTGGCACCATTTTTGAGTGAATTCCAGAACGTCAGATTTTTGTTGAAATTGTGACCGCGCGGCTTAGGGATTTTTTCAAAAAAAGTTGCTAAGACGTCGAGAGCTAATTCTGTTTCCGATGAGAAAAACACACCAGTTTCCACCGAAAAACCTTTCAGGGGATCGTTTGCAACAGTTTGGCACCATTTTTGAGTGAATTCCAGAACGTCAGATTTTTGCTGAAATTGTGACCGCGCGGCTTAGGGGTTTTTTCAAAAAAAGTTGTTCAGACGTCGAGGGCTAATTCTGTTTCCGATGATAAAAACCCATCTGTTTCCACCGAAAAACCTTTCAGGGGATTGTTTGCAACAGTTTGGCACCATTTTTGAGTGAATTCCAGAACGTCAGATTTTTGCTGAAATTGTGACCGCGCGGCTTAGGGATTTTTTCAAAAAAAGCTGTCCAGACGTCGAGGGCTAATTCTGTTTCCGATGAGAAAAACCCATCTTTTTCCACCGAAAAACCGTTCAGGGGATCGTTTACAACAGTTTGGCACCATTTTTGAGTGAATTCCAGAACGTCAGATTTTTGTTGAAATTGTGACCGCGCGGCTTAGGGATTTTTTTAAAAAAAGTTGCTCAGACGTCGAGAGCTAATTCTGTTTCCGATGAGAAAAACACACCAGTTTCCACCGAAAAACCTTTCAGGGGATCGTTTGCAACAGTTTGGCACCATTTTTGAGTGAATTCCAGAACGTCAGATTTTTGCTGAAATTGTGACCGCGCGGCTTAGGGGTTTTTTCAAAAAAAGTTGTTCAGAAGTCGAGGGCTAATTCTGTTTCCGATGATAAAAACCCATCTGTTTCCACCGAAAAACCTTTCAGGGGATTGTTTGCAACAGTTTGGCACCATTTTTGAGTGAATTCCAGAACGTCAGATTTTTGCTGAAATTGTGACCGCGCGGCTTAGGGATTTTTTCAGAAAAAGTTGTTCAGACGTCGAGAGCTAATTCTGTTTCCGATGAGAGAAACACATCTGTTTCCACCGAAAAACCTTTCAGGGGATTGATTGCAACAGTTTGGCACCATTTTTGAGTGAATTCCAGAACGTCAGATTTTTGCTGAAATTGTGACCGCGCGGCTTAGGGGTTTTTTCAAAAAAAGTTGCTCAGACGTCGAGAGCTAATTCTGTTTCCGATGAGAAAAACACACCAGTTTCCACCGAAAAACCTTTCAGGGGATCGTTTGCAACAGTTTGGCACCATTTTTGAGTGAATTCCAGAACGTCAGATTTTTGCTGAAATTGTGACCGCGCGGCTTAGGGGTTTTTTCAAAAAAAGTTGTTCAGACGTCGAGGGCTAATTCTGTTTCCGATGATAAAAATCCATCCGTTTCCACCGAAAAGCCTTTCAGGGGTTCGTTTGCAGCAGTTTGGCACCATTTTTGAGTGAATTCCAGAACGTCACATTTTTGCTGAAATTGTGACCGCGCGGCTTAGGGATTTTTTCAGAAAAAGTTTTTCAGACGTCGAGGGCTAATTCTGTTTCTGATGAGAACAACCCATCTGTTTCCACCGAAAAACCTTTCAGGGGATCGTTTGCAACAGTTTGGCACCATTTTTGAGTGAATTCCAGAACGTCAGATTTTTGCTGAAATTGTGACCGCGCGGCTTAGGGATTTTTTCACAAAAAGTTGTTCAGACGTCGAGGGCTAATTCTGTTTCCGATGAGAAAAACCCATCTTTTTCCACCGAAAAACCTTTCAGGGGATTGTTTGCAACAGTTTGGCACCATTTTTGAGTGAATTCCAGAACGTCAGATTTTTGCTGAAATTGTGACCGCGCGGCTTAGGGGTTTTTTCAAAAAAAGTTGTTCAGACGTCGAGGGCTAATTCTGTTTCCGATGATAAAAACCCATCTGTTTCCACCGAAAAACCTTTCAGGGGATTGTTTGCAACAGTTTGGCACCATTTTTGAGTGAATTCCAGAACGTCAGATTTTTGCTGAAATTGTGACCGCGCGGCTTAGGGATTTTTTCAAAAAAAGCTGTTCAGACGTCGAGGGCTAATTCTGTTTCCGATGAGAAAAACCCATCTGTTTCCACCGAAAAACCGTTCAGGGGATCGTTTACAACAGTTTGGCACCATTTTTGAGTGAATTCCAGAACGTCAGATTTTTGTTGAAATTGTGACCGCGCGGCTTAGGGATTTTTTCAAAAAAAGTTGCTAAGACGTCGAGAGCTAATTCTGTTTCCGATGAGAAAAACACACCAGTTTCCACCGAAAAACCTTTCAGGGGATCGTTTGCAACAGTTTGGCACCATTTTTGAGTGAATTCCAGAACGTCAGATTTTTGCTGAAATTGTGACCGCGCGGCTTAGGGGTTTTTTCAAAAAAAGTTGTTCAGACGTCGAGGGCTAATTCTGTTTCCGATGATAAAAACCCATCTGTTTCCACCGAAAAACCTTTCAGGGGATTGTTTGCAACAGTTTGGCACCATTTTTGAGTGAATTCCAGAACGTCAGATTTTTGCTGAAATTGTGACCGCGCGGCTTAGGGATTTTTTCAAAAAAAGCTGTCCAGACGTCGAGGGCTAATTCTGTTTCCGATGAGAAAAACCCATCTGTTTCCACCGAAAAACCGTTCAGGGGATCGTTTACAACAGTTTGGCACCATTTTTGAGTGAATTCCAGAACGTCAGATTTTTGTTGAAATTGTGACCGCGCGGCTTAGGGATTTTTTCAAAAAAAGTTGCTAAGACGTCGAGAGCTAATTCTGTTTCCGATGAGAAAAACACACCAGTTTCCACCGAAAAACCTTTCAGGGGATCGTTTGCAACAGTTTGGCACCATTTTTGAGTGAATTCCAGAACGTCAGATTTTTGCTGAAATTGTGACCGCGCGGCTTAGGGGTTTTTTCAAAAAAAGTTGTTCAGACGTCGAGGGCTAATTCTGTTTCCGATGATAAAAACCCATCTGTTTCCACCGAAAAACCTTTCAGGGGATTGTTTGCAACAGTTTGGCACCATTTTTGAGTGAATTCCAGAACGTCAGATTTTTGCTGAAATTGTGACCGCGCGGCTTAGGGATTTTTTCAAAAAAAGCTGTCCAGACGTCGAGGGCTAATTCTGTTTCCGATGAGAAAAACCCATCTTTTTCCACCGAAAAACCGTTCAGGGGATCGTTTACAACAGTTTGGCACCATTTTTGAGTGAATTCCAGAACGTCAGATTTTTGTTGAAATTGTGACCGCGCGGCTTAGGGATTTTTTTAAAAAAAGTTGCTCAGACGTCGAGAGCTAATTCTGTTTCCGATGAGAAAAACACACCAGTTTCCACCGAAAAACCTTTCAGGGGATCGTTTGCAACAGTTTGGCACCATTTTTGAGTGAATTCCAGAACGTCAGATTTTTGCTGAAATTGTGACCGCGCGGCTTAGGGGTTTTTTCAAAAAAAGTTGTTCAGAAGTCGAGGGCTAATTCTGTTTCCGATGATAAAAACCCATCTGTTTCCACCGAAAAACCTTTCAGGGGATTGTTTGCAACAGTTTGGCACCATTTTTGAGTGAATTCCAGAACGTCAGATTTTTGCTGAAATTGTGACCGCGCGGCTTAGGGATTTTTTCAGAAAAAGTTGTTCAGACGTCGAGAGCTAATTCTGTTTCCGATGAGAGAAACACATCTGTTTCCACCGAAAAACCTTTCAGGGGATTGATTGCAACAGTTTGGCACCATTTTTGAGTGAATTCCAGAACGTCAGATTTTTGCTGAAATTGTGACCGCGCGGCTTAGGGGTTTTTTCAAAAAAAGTTGCTCAGACGTCGAGAGCTAATTCTGTTTCCGATGAGAAAAACACACCAGTTTCCACCGAAAAACCTTTCAGGGGATCGTTTGCAACAGTTTGGCACCATTTTTGAGTGAATTCCAGAACGTCAGATTTTTGCTGAAATTGTGACCGCGCGGCTTAGGGGTTTTTTCAAAAAAAGTTGTTCAGACGTCGAGGGCTAATTCTGTTTCCGATGATAAAAATCCATCCGTTTCCACCGAAAAGCCTTTCAGGGGTTCGTTTGCAGCAGTTTGGCACCATTTTTGAGTGAATTCCAGAACGTCACATTTTTGCTGAAATTGTGACCGCGCGGCTTAGGGATTTTTTCAGAAAAAGTTTTTCAGACGTCGAGGGCTAATTCTGTTTCTGATGAGAACAACCCATCTGTTTCCACCGAAAAACCTTTCAGGGGATCGTTTGCAACAGTTTGGCACCATTTTTGAGTGAATTCCAGAACGTCAGATTTTTGCTGAAATTGTGACCGCGCGGCTTAGGGATTTTTTCACAAAAAGTTGTTCAGACGTCGAGGGCTAATTCTGTTTCCGATGAGAAAAACCCATCTTTTTCCACCGAAAAACCTTTCAGGGGATTGTTTGCAACAGTTTGGCACCATTTTTGAGTGAATTCCAGAACGTCAGATTTTTGCTGAAATTGTGACCGCGCGGCTTAGGGGTTTTTTCAAAAAAAGTTGTTCAGACGTCGAGGGCTAATTCTGTTTCCGATGATAAAAACCCATCTGTTTCCACCGAAAAACCTTTCAGGGGATTGTTTGCAACAGTTTGGCACCATTTTTGAGTGAATTCCAGAACGTCAGATTTTTGCTGAAATTGTGACCGCGCGGCTTAGGGATTTTTTCAAAAAAAGCTGTTCAGACGTCGAGGGCTAATTCTGTTTCCGATGAGAAAAACCCATCTGTTTCCACCGAAAAACCGTTCAGGGGATCGTTTACAACAGTTTGGCACCATTTTTGAGTGAATTCCAGAACGTCAGATTTTTGTTGAAATTGTGACCGCGCGGCTTAGGGATTTTTTCAAAAAAAGTTGCTAAGACGTCGAGAGCTAATTCTGTTTCCGATGAGAAAAACACACCAGTTTCCACCGAAAAACCTTTCAGGGGATCGTTTGCAACAGTTTGGCACCATTTTTGAGTGAATTCCAGAACGTCAGATTTTTGCTGAAATTGTGACCGCGCGGCTTAGGGGTTTTTTCAAAAAAAGTTGTTCAGACGTCGAGGGCTAATTCTGTTTCCGATGATAAAAACCCATCTGTTTCCACCGAAAAACCTTTCAGGGGATTGTTTGCAACAGTTTGGCACCATTTTTGAGTGAATTCCAGAACGTCAGATTTTTGCTGAAATTGTGACCGCGCGGCTTAGGGATTTTTTCAAAAAAAGCTGTCCAGACGTCGAGGGCTAATTCTGTTTCCGATGAGAAAAACCCATCTTTTTCCACCGAAAAACCGTTCAGGGGATCGTTTACAACAGTTTGGCACCATTTTTGAGTGAATTCCAGAACGTCAGATTTTTGTTGAAATTGTGACCGCGCGGCTTAGGGATTTTTTTAAAAAAAGTTGCTCAGACGTCGAGAGCTAATTCTGTTTCCGATGAGAAAAACACACCAGTTTCCACCGAAAAACCTTTCAGGGGATCGTTTGCAACAGTTTGGCACCATTTTTGAGTGAATTCCAGAACGTCAGATTTTTGCTGAAATTGTGACCGCGCGGCTTAGGGGTTTTTTCAAAAAAAGTTGTTCAGAAGTCGAGGGCTAATTCTGTTTCCGATGATAAAAACCCATCTGTTTCCACCGAAAAACCTTTCAGGGGATTGTTTGCAACAGTTTGGCACCATTTTTGAGTGAATTCCAGAACGTCAGATTTTTGCTGAAATTGTGACCGCGCGGCTTAGGGATTTTTTCAGAAAAAGTTGTTCAGACGTCGAGAGCTAATTCTGTTTCCGATGAGAGAAACACATCTGTTTCCACCGAAAAACCTTTCAGGGGATTGATTGCAACAGTTTGGCACCATTTTTGAGTGAATTCCAGAACGTCAGATTTTTGCTGAAATTGTGACCGCGCGGCTTAGGGGTTTTTTCAAAAAAAGTTGCTCAGACGTCGAGAGCTAATTCTGTTTCCGATGAGAAAAACACACCAGTTTCCACCGAAAAACCTTTCAGGGGATCGTTTGCAACAGTTTGGCACCATTTTTGAGTGAATTCCAGAACGTCAGATTTTTGCTGAAATTGTGACCGCGCGGCTTAGGGGTTTTTTCAAAAAAAGTTGTTCAGACGTCGAGGGCTAATTCTGTTTCCGATGATAAAAATCCATCCGTTTCCACCGAAAAGCCTTTCAGGGGTTCGTTTGCAGCAGTTTGGCACCATTTTTGAGTGAATTCCAGAACGTCACATTTTTGCTGAAATTGTGACCGCGCGGCTTAGGGATTTTTTCAGAAAAAGTTTTTCAGACGTCGAGGGCTAATTCTGTTTCTGATGAGAACAACCCATCTGTTTCCACCGAAAAACCTTTCAGGGGATCGTTTGCAACAGTTTGGCACCATTTTTGAGTGAATTCCAGAACGTCAGATTTTTGCTGAAATTGTGACCGCGCGGCTTAGGGATTTTTTCACAAAAAGTTGTTCAGACGTCGAGGGCTAATTCTGTTTCCGATGAGAAAAACCCATCTTTTTCCACCGAAAAACCTTTCAGGGGATTGTTTGCAACAGTTTGGCACCATTTTTGAGTGAATTCCAGAACGTCAGATTTTTGCTGAAATTGTGACCGCGCGGCTTAGGATTTTTTAAAAAAAAGTTGCTCAGACGTCGAGAGCTAATTCTGTTTCCGATGAGAAAAACACACCAGTTTCCACCGAAAAACCTTTCAATGGATCGTTTGCAACAGTTTGGCACTATTTTTGAGTGAATTCCAGAACGCCAGATTTTTGCTGAAATTGTGACCGCGCGGCTTAGGGATTTTTTCAGAAAAAGTTGTTCAGACGTCAAGGGCTAATTCTGTTTCCGATGAGAGAAACCCATCTGTTTCCACCGAAAAACCTTTCAGGGGATCGTTTGCAACAGTTTGGCACCATTTTCGAGTGAATTCCAGAACGTCAGATTTTTGTTGAAATTGTGACCGCGCGGCTTAGGGATTTTTTCAAAAAAAGTTGCTAAGACGTCGAGAGCTAATTCTGTTTCCGATGAGAAAAACACACCAGTTTCCACCGAAAAACCTTTCAGGGGATCGTTTGCAACAGTTTGGCACCATTTTTGAGTGAATTCCAGAACGTCAGATTTTTGCTGAAATTGTGACCGCGCGGCTTAGGGGTTTTTTCAAAAAAAGTTGTTCAGACGTCGAGGGCTAATTCTGTTTCCGATGATAAAAACCCATCTGTTTCCACCGAAAAACCTTTCAGGGGATTGTTTGCAACAGTTTGGCACCATTTTTGAGTGAATTCCAGAACGTCAGATTTTTGCTGAAATTGTGACCGCGCGGCTTAGGGATTTTTTCAAAAAAAGCTGTTCAGACGTCGAGGGCTAATTCTGTTTCCGATGAGAAAAACCCATCTGTTTCCACCGAAAAACCGTTCAGGGGATCGTTTACAACAGTTTGGCACCATTTTTGAGTGAATTCCAGAACGTCAGATTTTTGTTGAAATTGTGACCGCGCGGCTTAGGGATTTTTTCAAAAAAAGTTGCTAAGACGTCGAGAGCTAATTCTGTTTCCGATGAGAAAAACACACCAGTTTCCACCGAAAAACCTTTCAGGGGATCGTTTGCAACAGTTTGGCACCATTTTTGAGTGAATTCCAGAACGTCAGATTTTTGCTGAAATTGTGACCGCGCGGCTTAGGGGTTTTTTCAAAAAAAGTTGTTCAGACGTCGAGGGCTAATTCTGTTTCCGATGATAAAAACCCATCTGTTTCCACCGAAAAACCTTTCAGGGGATTGTTTGCAACAGTTTGGCACCATTTTTGAGTGAATTCCAGAACGTCAGATTTTTGCTGAAATTGTGACCGCGCGGCTTAGGGATTTTTTCAAAAAAAGCTGTCCAGACGTCGAGGGCTAATTCTGTTTCCGATGAGAAAAACCCATCTTTTTCCACCGAAAAACCGTTCAGGGGATCGTTTACAACAGTTTGGCACCATTTTTGAGTGAATTCCAGAACGTCAGATTTTTGTTGAAATTGTGACCGCGCGGCTTAGGGATTTTTTTAAAAAAAGTTGCTCAGACGTCGAGAGCTAATTCTGTTTCCGATGAGAAAAACACACCAGTTTCCACCGAAAAACCTTTCAGGGGATCGTTTGCAACAGTTTGGCACCATTTTTGAGTGAATTCCAGAACGTCAGATTTTTGCTGAAATTGTGACCGCGCGGCTTAGGGGTTTTTTCAAAAAAAGTTGTTCAGACGTCGAGGGCTAATTCTGTTTCCGATGATAAAAACCCATCTGTTTCCACCGAAAAACCTTTCAGGGGATTGTTTGCAACAGTTTGGCACCATTTTTGAGTGAATTCCAGAACGTCAGATTTTTGCTGAAATTGTGACCGCGCGGCTTAGGGATTTTTTCAGAAAAAGTTGTTCAGACGTCGAGAGCTAATTCTGTTTCCGATGAGAGAAACACATCTGTTTCCACCGAAAAACCTTTCAGGGGATTGATTGCAACAGTTTGGCACCATTTTTGAGTGAATTCCAGAACGTCAGATTTTTGCTGAAATTGTGACCGCGCGGCTTAGGGGTTTTTTCAAAAAAAGTTGCTCAGACGTCGAGAGCTAATTCTGTTTCCGATGAGAAAAACACACCAGTTTCCACCGAAAAACCTTTCAGGGGATCGTTTGCAACAGTTTGGCACCATTTTTGAGTGAATTCCAGAACGTCAGATTTTTGCTGAAATTGTGACCGCGCGGCTTAGGGGTTTTTTCAAAAAAAGTTGTTCAGACGTCGAGGGCTAATTCTGTTTCCGATGATAAAAATCCATCCGTTTCCACCGAAAAGCCTTTCAGGGGTTCGTTTGCAGCAGTTTGGCACCATTTTTGAGTGAATTCCAGAACGTCACATTTTTGCTGAAATTGTGACCGCGCGGCTTAGGGATTTTTTCAGAAAAAGTTTTTCAGACGTCGAGGGCTAATTCTGTTTCTGATGAGAACAACCCATCTGTTTCCACCGAAAAACCTTTCAGGGGATCGTTTGCAACAGTTTGGCACCATTTTTGAGTGAATTCCAGAACGTCAGATTTTTGCTGAAATTGTGACCGCGCGGCTTAGGGATTTTTTCACAAAAAGTTGTTCAGACGTCGAGGGCTAATTCTGTTTCCGATGAGAAAAACCCATCTTTTTCCACCGAAAAACCTTTCAGGGGATTGTTTGCAACAGTTTGGCACCATTTTTGAGTGAATTCCAGAACGTCAGATTTTTGCTGAAATTGTGACCGCGCGGCTTAGGATTTTTTAAAAAAAAGTTGCTCAGACGTCGAGAGCTAATTCTGTTTCCGATGAGAAAAACACACCAGTTTCCACCGAAAAACCTTTCAATGGATCGTTTGCAACAGTTTGGCACTATTTTTGAGTGAATTCCAGAACGCCAGATTTTTGCTGAAATTGTGACCGCGCGGCTTAGGGATTTTTTCAGAAAAAGTTGTTCAGACGTCAAGGGCTAATTCTGTTTCCGATGAGAGAAACCCATCTGTTTCCACCGAAAAACCTTTCAGGGGATCGTTTGCAACAGTTTGGCACCATTTTCGAGTGAATTCCAGAACGTCAGATTTTTGTTGAAATTGTGACCGCGCGGCTTAGGGATTTTTTCAAAAAAAGTTGCTAAGACGTCGAGAGCTAATTCTGTTTCCGATGAGAAAAACACACCAGTTTCCACCGAAAAACCTTTCAGGGGATCGTTTGCAACAGTTTGGCACCATTTTTGAGTGAATTCCAGAACGTCAGATTTTTGCTGAAATTGTGACCGCGCGGCTTAGGGGTTTTTTCAAAAAAAGTTGTTCAGACGTCGAGGGCTAATTCTGTTTCCGATGAGAAAAACCCATCTTTTTCCACCGAAAAACCGTTCAGGGGATCGTTTACAACAGTTTGGCACCATTTTTGAGTGAATTCCAGAACGTCAGATTTTTGTTGAAATTGTGACCGCGCGGCTTAGGGATTTTTTTAAAAAAAGTTGCTCAGACGTCGAGAGCTAATTCTGTTTCCGATGAGAAAAACACACCAGTTTCCACCGAAAAACCTTTCAGGGGATCGTTTGCAACAGTTTGGCACCATTTTTGAGTGAATTCCAGAACGTCAGATTTTTGCTGAAATTGTGACCGCGCGGCTTAGGGGTTTTTTCAAAAAAAGTTGTTCAGACGTCGAGGGCTAATTCTGTTTCCGATGATAAAAACCCATCTGTTTCCACCGAAAAACCTTTCAGGGGATTGTTTGCAACAGTTTGGCACCATTTTTGAGTGAATTCCAGAACGTCAGATTTTTGCTGAAATTGTGACCGCGCGGCTTAGGGATTTTTTCAGAAAAAGTTGTTCAGACGTCGAGAGCTAATTCTGTTTCCGATGAGAGAAACACATCTGTTTCCACCGAAAAACCTTTCAGGGGATTGATTGCAACAGTTTGGCACCATTTTTGAGTGAATTCCAGAACGTCAGATTTTTGCTGAAATTGTGACCGCGCGGCTTAGGGGTTTTTTCAAAAAAAGTTGCTCAGACGTCGAGAGCTAATTCTGTTTCCGATGAGAAAAACACACCAGTTTCCACCGAAAAACCTTTCAGGGGATCGTTTGCAACAGTTTGGCACCATTTTTGAGTGAATTCCAGAACGTCAGATTTTTGCTGAAATTGTGACCGCGCGGCTTAGGGGTTTTTTCAAAAAAAGTTGTTCAGACGTCGAGGGCTAATTCTGTTTCCGATGATAAAAATCCATCCGTTTCCACCGAAAAGCCTTTCAGGGGTTCGTTTGCAGCAGTTTGGCACCATTTTTGAGTGAATTCCAGAACGTCACATTTTTGCTGAAATTGTGACCGCGCGGCTTAGGGATTTTTTCAGAAAAAGTTTTTCAGACGTCGAGGGCTAATTCTGTTTCTGATGAGAACAACCCATCTGTTTCCACCGAAAAACCTTTCAGGGGATCGTTTGCAACAGTTTGGCACCATTTTTGAGTGAATTCCAGAACGTCAGATTTTTGCTGAAATTGTGACCGCGCGGCTTAGGGATTTTTTCACAAAAAGTTGTTCAGACGTCGAGGGCTAATTCTGTTTCCGATGAGAAAAACCCATCTTTTTCCACCGAAAAACCTTTCAGGGGATTGTTTGCAACAGTTTGGCACCATTTTTGAGTGAATTCCAGAACGTCAGATTTTTGCTGAAATTGTGACCGCGCGGCTTAGGATTTTTTAAAAAAAAGTTGCTCAGACGTCGAGAGCTAATTCTGTTTCCGATGAGAAAAACACACCAGTTTCCACCGAAAAACCTTTCAATGGATCGTTTGCAACAGTTTGGCACTATTTTTGAGTGAATTCCAGAACGCCAGATTTTTGCTGAAATTGTGACCGCGCGGCTTAGGGATTTTTTCAGAAAAAGTTGTTCAGACGTCAAGGGCTAATTCTGTTTCCGATGAGAGAAACCCATCTGTTTCCACCGAAAAACCTTTCAGGGGATCGTTTGCAACAGTTTGGCACCATTTTCGAGTGAATTCCAGAACGTCAGATTTTTGTTGAAATTGTGACCGCGCGGCTTAGGGATTTTTTCAAAAAAAGTTGCTAAGACGTCGAGAGCTAATTCTGTTTCCGATGAGAAAAACACACCAGTTTCCACCGAAAAACCTTTCAGGGGATCGTTTGCAACAGTTTGGCACCATTTTTGAGTGAATTCCAGAACGTCAGATTTTTGCTGAAATTGTGACCGCGCGGCTTAGGGGTTTTTTCAAAAAAAGTTGTTCAGACGTCGAGGGCTAATTCTGTTTCCGATGATAAAAACCCATCTGTTTCCACCGAAAAACCTTTCAGGGGATTGTTTGCAACAGTTTGGCACCATTTTTGAGTGAATTCCAGAACGTCAGATTTTTGCTGAAATTGTGACCGCGCGGCTTAGGGATTTTTTCAAAAAAAGCTGTTCAGACGTCGAGGGCTAATTCTGTTTCCGATGAGAAAAACCCATCTGTTTCCACCGAAAAACCGTTCAGGGGATCGTTTACAACAGTTTGGCACCATTTTTGAGTGAATTCCAGAACGTCAGATTTTTGTTGAAATTGTGACCGCGCGGCTTAGGGATTTTTTCAAAAAAAGTTGCTAAGACGTCGAGAGCTAATTCTGTTTCCGATGAGAAAAACACACCAGTTTCCACCGAAAAACCTTTCAGGGGATCGTTTGCAACAGTTTGGCACCATTTTTGAGTGAATTCCAGAACGTCAGATTTTTGCTGAAATTGTGACCGCGCGGCTTAGGGGTTTTTTCAAAAAAAGTTGTTCAGACGTCGAGGGCTAATTCTGTTTCCTATGATAAAAACCCATCTGTTTCCACCGATAAACCTTTCAGGGGATTGTTTGCAACAGTTTGGCACCATTTTTGAGTGAATTCCAGAACGTCAGATTTTTGCTGAAATTGTGACCGCGCGGCTTAGGGATTTTTTCAGAAAAAGTTGTTCAGACGTCGAGAGCTAATTCTGTTTCCGATGAGAGAAACACATCTGTTTCCACCGAAAAACCGTTCAGGGGATCGTTTACAACAGTTTGGCACCATTAATGAGTGAATTCCAGAACGTCAGATTTTTGTTGAAATTGTGACCGCGCGGCTTAGGGATTTTTTCAAAAAAAGTTGCTCAGACGTCGAGAGCTAATTCTGTTTCCGATGAGAAAAACACACCAGTTTCCACCGAAAAGCCTTTCAGGGGATTGTTTGCAACAGTTTGGCACCATTTTTGAGTGAATTCCAGAACGTCAGATTTTTGCTGAAATTGTGACCGCGCGGCTTAGGGATTTTTCAAAAAAATATTTCTCCGCAATTTCAGACGTCGAGGGCTAATTCTGTTTCCGATGATAAAAATCCATCCGTTTCCACCGAAAAGCCTTTCAGGGGTTCGTTTGCAGCAGTTTGGCACCATTTTTGAGTGAATTCCAGAACGTCACATTTTTGCTGAAATTGTGACCGCGCGGCTTAGGCATTTTTTCAAAAAAAGTTGCTCAGACGTCAAGAGCTAATTCTGTTTCCGATGAGAAAAACACACCAGTTTCCACCGAAAAACCTTTCAGGGGATCGTTTGCAACAGTTTGGCACCATTTTTGAGTGAATTCCAGAACGTCAGATTTTTGCTGAAATTGTGACCGCGCGGCTTAGGGGTTTTTTCAAAAAAAGTTGTTCAGACGTCGAGGGCTAATTCTGTTTCCGATGATAAAAACCCATCTGTTTCCACCGAAAAACCTTTCAGGGGATTGTTTGCTACAGTTTGGCACCATTTTTGAGTGAATTCCAGAATGTCAGATTTTTGCTGAAATTGTGACCGCGCGGCTTAGGGATTTTTTCAAAAAAAGGTGCTCAGACGTCGAGGGCTAATTCTGTTTCCGATGTGAAAAACACACCAGTTTCCACCGACAAACGATTCAGGGGATCTTTTGCAACAGTTTGGCACCATTTTTGAGTGAATTCCAGAACGTCAGATTTTTGCTGAAATTGTGACCGCGCGGCTTAGGGATTTTTTCACAAAAAGTTGTTCAGACGTCGAGGGCTAATTCTGTTTCCGATGAGAAAAACCCATCTTTTTCCACCGAAAAACCTTTCAGGGGATTGTTTGCAACAGTTTGGCACCATTTTTGAGTGAATTCCAGAACGTCAGATTTTTGCTGAAATTGTGACCGCGCGGCTTAGGGATTTTTTCAAAAAAAGTTGCTCAGACGTCGAGAGCTAATTCTGTTTCCGATGAGAAAAACACACCAGTTTCCACCGAAAAAACCTTTCAGGGGATCGTTTGCAACAGTTTGGCACCATTTTTGAGTGAATTCCAGAACGTCAGATTTTTGCTGAAATTGTGACCGCGCGGCTTAGGGATTTTTCAAAAAAATATTTCTCCGCAATTTCAGACGTCGAGGGCTAATTCTGTTTCCGATGAGAAAAACCCATCTTTTTCCACCGAAAAACCTTTCAGGGGATTGTTTGCAACAGTTTGGCACCATTTTTGAGTGAATTCCAGAACGTCAGATTTTTGCTGAAATTGTGACCGCGCGGCTTAGGGATTTTTTCAAAAAAAGGTGCTCAGACGTCGAGGGCTAATTCTGTTTCCGATGATAAAAACCCATCTGTTTCCACCGAAAAACCTTTCAGGGGTTCGTTTGCAACAATTTGGCACCATTTTTGAGTGAATTCCAGAACGTCAGATTTTTGCTGAAATTGTGACCGCGCGGCTTAGGGATTTTTTCAGAAAAAGTTGTTCAGACGTCGAGGGCTAATTCTGTTTCCCATGATAAAAACCCATCTGTTTCCACCGAAAAACCTTTCAGGGGATTGTTTGCAACAGTTTGGCACCATTTTTGAGTGAATTCCAGAACGTCAGATTTTTGCTGAAATTGTGACCGCGCGGCTTAGGGATTTTTTCAGAAAAAGTTGTTCAGACGTCGAGGGCTAATTCTCTTTCCGATGATAAAAACCCATCTTTTTCCACCGAAAAACCTTTCAGGGGATCGTTTGCAACAATTTGGCACCATTTTTGAGTGAATTCCAGAACGTCAGATTTTTGCTGAAATTGTGACCGCGCGGCTTAGGGATTTTTTCAAAAAAGTTGTTCAGACGTCGAGAGCTAATTCTGTTTCCGATGAGAAAAACACACCAGTTTCCACTGAAAAACCTTTCAGGGGATCGTTTGCAACAGTTTGGCACCATTTTTGAGTGAATTCCAGAACGTCAGATTTTTGCTGAAATTGTGACCGCGCGGCTTAGGGATTTTTTCAGAAAAAGTTGTTCAGACGTCGAGGGCTAATTCTGTTTCCCATGATAAAAACCCATCTGTTTCCACCGAAAAACCTTTCAGGGGATTGTTTGCAACAGTTTGGCACCATTTTTGAGTGAATTCGAGAACGTCACATTTTTGCTAAAATTGTGACCGCGCGGCTTAGGGATTTTTTCACAAAAAGTTGTTCAGACGTCGAGGGCTAATTCTGTTTCCGATGAGAAAAACCCATCTGTTTCCACCGAAAAAGCTTTCAGGGGATCGTTTGCAACAGTTTGGCACCATTTTTGAGTGAATTCCAGAACGTCAGATTTTTGCTGAAATTGTGACCGCGCGGCTTAGGGATTTTTTCAGAAAAAGTTGTTCAGACGTCGAGGGCTAATTCTGTTTCCCATGATAAAAACCCATCTGTTTCCACCGAAAAACCTTTCAGGGGATTGTTTGCAACAGTTTGGCACCATTTTTGAGTGAATTCGAGAACGTCACATTTTTGCTAAAATTGTGACCGCGCGGCTTAGGGATTTTTTCACAAAAAGTTGTTCAGACGTCGAGGGCTAATTCTGTTTCCGATGAGAAAAACCCATCTGTTTCCACCGAAAAAGCTTTCAGGGGATCGTTTGCAACAGTTTGGCACCATTTTTGAGTGAATTCCAGAACGTCACATTTTTGCTGAAATTGTGACCGCGCGGCTTAGGGATTTTTTCAGAAAAAGTTGTTCAGACGTCGAGGGCTAATTCTGTTTCCCATGATAAAAACCCATCTGTTTCCACCGAAAAACCTTTCAGGGGATTGTTTGCAACAGTTTGGCACCATTTTTGAGTGAATTCCAGAACGTCACATTTTTGCTAAAATTGTGACCGCGCGGCTTAGGGATTTTTTCACAAAAAGTTGTTCAGACGTCGAGGGCTAATTCTGTTTCCGATGAGAAAAACCCATCTGTTTCCACCGAAAAAGCTTTCAGGGGGTCGTTTGCAACAGTTTGGCACCATTTTTGAGTGAATTCCAGAACGTCAGATTTTTGCTGAAATTGTGACCGCGCGGCTTAGGGATTTTTTCACAAAAAGTTGTTCAGACGTCGAGGGCTAATTCTGTTTCCGATGAGAAAAACCCATCTTTTTCCACCGAAAAACCTTTCAGGGGATTGTTTGCAACAGTTTGGCACCATTTTTGAGTGAATTCCAGAACGTCAGATTTTTGCTGAAATTGTGACCGCGCGGCTTAGGGATTTTTTCAGAAAAAGTTGTTCAGACGTCGAGGGCTAATTCTGTTTCCGATGAGAAAAACCCATCTGTTTCCACCGAAAAACCTTTCAGGGGTTAGTTTGCAACAGTTTGGCACCATTTTTGAGTGAATTCCAGAACGTCAGATTTTTGCTGAAATTGTGAGCGCGCGGCTTAGGGATTTTTTCAGAAAAAGTTGTTCAGACGTCGAGGGCTAATTCTGTTTCCCATGATAAAAACACACCTGTTTCCACCGAAAAACCTTTCAGGGGATCGTTTGCAACAGTTTGGCACCATTTTTGAGTGAATTCCAGAACGTCAGATTTTTGCTGAAATTGTGAACGCGCGGCTCAGGGATTTTTTCAAAAATAGTTGCTCAGACGTCGAGAGCTAATTCTGTTTCCAATGAGAAAAGCACACCAGTTTCCACCGAAAAACCTTTCAGGGGATCGTTTGCAACAATTTGGCACCATTTTTGAGTGAATTCCAGAACGTCAGATTTTTGCTGAAATTGTGACCGCGCGGCTTAGGGATTTTTTCAAAAAAGTTGTTCAGACGTCGAGAGCTAATTCTGTTTCCGATGAGAAAAACACACCAGTTTCCACTGAAAAACCTTTCAGGGGATCGTTTGCAACAGTTTGGCACCATTTTTGAGTGAATTCCAGAACGTCAGATTTTTGCTGAAATTGTGACCGCGCGGCTTAGGGATTTTTTCAGAAAAAGTTGTTCAGACGTCGAGGGCTAATTCTGTTTCCCATGATAAAAACCCATCTGTTTCCACCGAAAAACCTTTCAGGGGATTGTTTGCAACAGTTTGGCACCATTTTTGAGTGAATTCGAGAACGTCACATTTTTGCTAAAATTGTGACCGCGCGGCTTAGGGATTTTTTGACAAAAGGTTATTCAGACGTCGAGGGCTAATTCTGTTTCCGATGAGAAAAACCCATCTGTTTCCACCGAAAAAGCTTTCAGGGGTTTGTTTGCAACAGTTTGGCACCATTTTTGAGTGAATTCCAGAACGTCAGATTTTTGCTGAAATTGTGACCGCGCGGCTTAGGGATTTTTTCAAAAAAAGTTGCTCAGACGTCGAGAGCTAATTCTGTTTCCAATGAGAAAAGCACACCAGTTTCCACCGAAAAACCTTTCAGGGGATCGTTTGCAACAGTTTGGCACCATTTTTGAGTGAATTCCAGAACGTCAGATTTTTGCTGAAATTGTGACCGCGCGGCTTAGGGATTTTTTCAGAAAAAGTTGTTCAGACGTCGAGGGCTAATTCTGTTTCCGATGAGAAAAACCCATCTGTTTCCACCGAAAAACCTTTCAGGGGTTCGTTTGCAACAGTTTGGCACCATTTTTGAGTGAATTCCAGAACGTCAGATTTTTGCTGAAATTGGGACCGCGCGGCTTAGGGATTTTTTCAAAAAAAGTTGCTCAGACGTCGAGAGCTATTTCTGTTTCCAATGAGAAAAGCAAACCAGTTTCCACCGAAAAACCTTTCAGGGGATCGTTTGCAACAGTTTGGCACCATTTTTGAGTAAATTCCAGAACGTCAGATTTTTGCTGAAATTGTGACCGCGCGGCTTAGGAATTTTTTCAGAAAAAGTTGTTCAGACGTCGAGGGCTAATTCTGTTTCCGATGAGAAAAACACACCAGTTTCCACCGAAAAAGCTTTCAGGGGATCGTTTGCAACAGTTTGGCACCATTTTGGAGTGAATTCCAGAACGTCAGATTTTTGCTGAAATTGTGACCGCGCGCCTTAGGGATTTTTTCAAAAAAAGTTGCTCAGACGTCGAGAGCTAATTCTGTTTCCGATGAGAAAAACACACCAGTTTACACCGAAAAAACTTTCAGGGGATCGTTTGCAACAGTTTGGCACCATTTTGGAGTGAATTCCAGAACGTCAGATTTTTGCTGAAATTGTGACCGCGCGGCTTAGGGATTTTTTCAAAAAAGGTTGTTCAGATGTCGAGGGCTAATTCTGTTTCCGATGATAAAAACCCATCTGTTTCCACCGAAAAACCTTTCAGGGGATTGTTTGCAACAGTTTGGCACCATTTTTGAGTGAATTCCAGAACGTCAGATTTTTGCTGAAATTGTGACCGCGCGGCTTAGGGATTTTTTCAAAAAAAGTTGTTCAGACGTCGAGGGCTAATTCTGTTTCCGATGAGAAAAACCCATCTGTTTCCACCGAAAAACCGTTCAGGGGTTCGTTTGCAACAGTTTGGCACCATTTTTGAGGGAATTCCAGAACGTCAGATTTTTGTTGAAATTGTGACCGCGCGGCTTAGGGATTTTTTCAAAAAAAGTTGCTCAGACGTCGAGAGCTAATTCTGTTTCCGATGAGAAAAACATACCAGTTTCCACCGAAAAACCTTTCAGGGGATTGTTTGCAACAGTTTGGCACCATTTTTGAGTGAATTCCAGAACGTCAGATTTTTGCTGAAATTGTGACTGCGCGGCTTAGGGATTTTTTCAGAAAAAGTTGTTCAGAGGTCGAGGGCCAATTCTGTTTCCGATGAGAAAAACCCATCTGTTTCCACCGAAAAACCTTTCAGGGGTTCGTTTGCAACAGTTTGGCACCATTTTTGAGTGAATTCCAGAACGTCAGATTTTTGCTGAAATTGTGACCGCCCGGCTTAGGGATTTTTTCAAAAAAAGTTGCTCAGACGTCGAGAGCTAATTCTGTTTCCGATGAGAAAAACACACCAGTTTCCACCGAAAAAAATTTCAGGGGATCGTTTGCAACAGTTTGGCACCATTTGGGAGTGAATTCCAGAACGTCAGATTTTTGCTGAAATTGTGACCGCGCGGCTTAGGGATTTTTCAAAAAAATATTTCTCCGCAATTTCAGACGTCGAGGGCTAATTCTGTTTCCGATGATAAAAATCCATCCGTTTCCACCGAAAAACCTTTCAGGGGTTCGTTTGCAGCAGTTTGGCACCATTTTTGAGTGAATTCCAGAACGTCACATTTTTGCTGAAATTGTGACCGCGCGGCTTAGGGATTTTTTCAGAAAAAGTTATTCAGACGTCGAGGGCTAATTCTGTTTCTGATGAGAACAACCCATCTGTTTCCACCGAAAAACCTTTCAGGGGATCGTTTGCAACAGTTTGGCACCATTTTTGAGTGAATTCCAGAACGTCAGATTTTTGCTGAAATTGTGACCGCGCGGCTTAGAGATTTTTTCAAAAAAAGTTGTTTAGACGTCGAGGGCTAATTCTGTTTCCGATGAGAAAAACCCATCTGTTTCCACAGAAAAACCTTTCAGGGGATTGTTTGCAACAGTTTGGCACCATTTTTGAGTGAATTCCAGAACGTCAGATTTTTGCTGAAATTGTGACTGCGCGGCTTAGGGATTTTTTCAGAAAAAGTTGTTCAGAGGTCGAGGGCTAATTCTGTTTCCGATGAGAAAAACCCATCTGTTTCCACCGAAAAACCTTTCAGGGGTTCGTTTGCAACAGTTTGGCACCATTTTTGAGTGAATTCCAGAACGTCAGATTTTTGCTGAAATTGTGACCGCGCGGCTTAGGGAATTTTTTTTAAAAAGTTGTTCAGATTTCGAGGGCTAATTCTGTTTTTGATGATAAAAACCCATCTGTTTCCACCGAAAAACCTTTCAGGGGATTGTTTGCAACAGTTTGGCACCATTTTTGAGTGAATTCCAGAACGTCAGATTTTTGCTGAAATTGTGACCGCGCGGCTTAGGGATTTTTTCAGAAAAAGTTGCTCAGACGTCGAGAGCTAATTCTGTTTCCGATGAGAAAAACACACCAGTTTCCACCGAAAAAAATTTCAGGGGATCGTTTGCAACAGTTTGGCACCATTTGGGAGTGAATTCCAGAACGTCAGATTTTTGCTGAAATTGTGACCGTGCGGCCTAGGGATTTTTCAAAAAAATATTTCTCCGCAATTTCAGACGTCGAGGGCTAATTCTGTTTCCGATGATAAAAATCCATCCGTTTCCACCGAAAAACCTTTCAGGGGTTCGTTTGCAACAGTTTGGCACCATTTTTGAGTGAATTCCAGAACGTCACATTTTTGCTGAAATTGTGACCGCGCGGCTTAGGGATTTTTTCAGAAAAAGTTGTTCAGACGTCGAGGGCTAATTCTGTTTCCCATGATGAGAACAACCCATCTGTTTCCACCGAAAAACCTTTCAGGGGATCGTTTGCAACAGTTTGGCACCATTTTTGAGTGAATTCCAGAACGTCAGATTTTTGCTGAAATTGTGACCGCGTGGCTTTGAGATTTTTTCAAAAAAAGTTGTTCAGACGTCGAGGGCTAATTCTGTTTCCGATGAGAAAAACCCATCTGTTTCCACAGAAAAACCTTTCAGGGGATTGTTTGCAACAGTTTGGCACCATTTTTGATGGAATTCCAGAACGTCAGATTTTTGCTGAAATTGTGACCGCGTGGCTTAGGGATTTTTTCAGAAAAAGTTGTTCAGACGTCGAGGGCTAATTCTGTTTCCGATGAGAAAAACCCATCTGTATCCAGTGAAAAAGCTTTCAGGGGTTCGTTTGCAACAGTTTGGCACCATTTTTGAGTGAATTCCAGAACGTCAGATTTTTGCTGAAATTGTGACCGCGCGGCTTAGGGATTTTTTCAGAAAAAGTTGTTCAGACGTCGAGGGCTAATTCTGTTTCCGATGAGAAAAACCCATCTGTTTCCACCGAAAAACCGTTCAGGGGATCGTTTACAACAGTTTGGCACCATTTTTGAGTGAATTCCAGAACGTCAGATTTTTGTTGAAATTATGACCGTGCGGCTTAGGGATTTTTTCAAAAAAAGTTGCTCAGACGTCGAGAGCTAATTCTGTTTCCGATGAGAAAAACACACCAGTTTCCACCGAAAAACCTTTCAGGGGATTGTTTGCAACAGTTTGGCACCATTTTTGAGTGAATTCCAGAACGTCAGATTTTTGCTGAAATTGTGACCGCGCGGCTTAGGGACTTTTTCAGAAAAAGTTGTTCAGACGTCGAGGGCTAATTCTGTTTCCGATGAGAGAAACCCATCTGTTTCCACCGAAAAACCTTTCAGGGGATTGATTGCAACAGTTTGGCACCATTTTTGAGTGAATTCCAGAACGTCAGATTTTTGCTGAAATTGTGACCGCGCGGCTTAGGGATTTTTTCAGAAAAAGTTGCTCATACATCGAGGGATAATTCTGTTTCCCATGATAAAAACACACCTGTTTCCACCGAAAAACCTTTCAGGGGATCGTTTGCAACAGTTTGGCACCATTTTTGAGTGAATTCCAGAACGTCAGATTTTTGCTGAAATTGTGACCGCGCGGCTTAGGGATTTTTTCAAAAAAGTTGTTCAGACGTCGAGGGCTAATTCTGTTTTTGATGAGAAAAACCCATCTATTTCCACCAAAAAAACTTTCAGGGGATCGTTTGCAACAGTTTGGCACCATTTTGGAGTGAATTCCAGAACGTCAGATTTCTGCTGAAATTGTGACCGCGCGGTTTAGGGATTTTTTCAAAAAAATATTTCTCCGCAATTTCAGACGTCGAGGGCTAATTCTGTTTCCGATGATAAAAATCCATCCGTTTCCACCGAAAAACCTTTCAGGGGTTCGTTTGCAGCAGTTTGGCACCATTTTTGAGTGAATTCCAGAACGTCAGATTTTTGCTGAAATTGTGACCGCGCGGCTTAGGGATTTTTTCAAAAAAAGTTGTTCAGACGTCGAGGGCTAATTCTGTTTCCGATGAGAGAAACCCATCTGTTTCCACCGAAAAACCTTTCAGGGGATTGTTTGCAACAGTTTGGCACCATTTTTGAGTGAATTCCAGAACGTCAGATTTTTGTTGAAATTGTGACCGCGCGGCTTAGGGATTTTTTCAAAAAACGTTGGTCAGACGTCGAGAGCTAATTCTGTTTCCGATGAGAAAAACACACCAGTTTCCACCGAAAAACCTTTCAGGGGATTGTTTGCAACAGTTTGGCACCATTTTTGAGTGAATTCCAGAACGTCAGATTTCTGCTGAAATTGTGACCGCGCGGCTTAGGGATTTTTTCAAAAAAATATTTCACCGCAATTTCAGACGTCGAGGGCTAATTCTGTTTCCGATGTTAAAAATCCATCCGTTTCCACCGAAAAACCTTTCAGGGGTTCGTTTGCAGCAGTTTGGCACCATTTTTGAGTGAATTCCAGAACGTCACATTTTTGCTGAAATTGTGACCGCGCGGCTTAGGGATTTTTTCAGAAAAAGTTGTTCAGACGTCGAGGGCTAATTCTGTTTCCGATGAGAAAAACCCATCTGTTTCCACCGAAAAACCTTTCAGGGGATTGTTTGCAACAGTTTGGCACCATTTTTGAGTGAATTCCAGAACGTCAGATTTTTGCTGAAATTGTGACCGCGCGGCTTAGGGATTTTTTCAGAAAAAGTTGTTCAGACGTCGAGGGCTAATTCTGTTTCCGATGAGAAAAACCCATCTGTTTCCACCGAAAAACCTTTCAGGGGTTCGTTTGCAACAGTTTGGCACCATTTTTGAGTGAATTCCAGAACGTCAGATTTTTGCTGAAATTGTGACCGCGCGGCTTAGGGATTTTTTTTAAAAAAGTTGTTCAGATTTCGAGGGCTAATTCTGTTTTTGATGATAAAAACCCATCCGTTTCCACCGAAAAACCTTTCAGGGGATTGTTTGCAACAGTTTGGCACCATTTTTGAGTGAATTCCAGAACGTCAGATTTTTGCTGAAATTGTGACCGCGCGGCTTAGGGATTTTTTCAAAAAAAGTTGCTCAGACGTCGAGAGCTAATTCTGTTTCCGATGAGAAAAACACACCAGTTTCCACCGAAAAAACTTTCAGGGGATCGTTTGAAACATTTTGGCACCATTTTGGAGTGAATTCCAGAACGTCAGATTTTTGCTGAAATTGTGACCGCGCGGCTTAGGGATTTTTCAAAAAAATATTTCTCCGCAATTTCAGACGTCGAGGGCTAATTCTGTTTCCGATGATAAAAATCCATCCGTTTCCACGGAAGAACCTTTCAGGGGTTCGTTTGCAGCAGTTTGGCACCATTTTTGAGTGAATTCCAGAACGTCACATTTTTGCTGAAATTGTGACCGCGCGGCTTAGGGATTTTTTCAGAAAAAGTTGTTCAGACGTCGAGGGCTAATTCTGTTTCCGATGAGAAAAACCCATCTGTTTCCACCGAAAAACCGTTCAGGGGATCGTTTACAACAGTTTGGCACCATTTTTGAGTGAATTCCAGAACGTCAGATTTTTGTTGAAATTGTGACCGCGCGGCTTAGGGATTTTTTCAAAAAAAGTTGCTCAGACGTCGAGAGCTAATTCTGTTTCCGATGAGAAAAACCCATCTGTTTCCACGGAAAAACCTTTCAGGGGATTGTTTGCAACAGTTTGGCACCATTTTTGATGGAATTCCAGAACGTCAGATTTTTGCTGAAATTGTGACCGCGCGGCTTAGGGATTTTTTCCGAAAAAGTTGTTCAGACGTCGAGGGCTAATTCTGTTTCCGATGATAAAAACCCATCTGTTTCCACCGAAAAACCTTTCAGGGGATCGTTTGCAACAGTTTGGCACCATTTTTGAGTGAATTCCAGAACGTCAGATTTTTGCTGAAATTCTGACCGCGCGGCTTAGGGATTTTTTCAAAAAAAGTTGCTCAGACGTCGAGAGCTAATTCTGTTTCCGATGAGAAAAACACACCAGTTTCCACCGAAAAAACTTTCAGGGGATCGTTTGAAACATTTTGGCACCATTTTGGAGTGAATTCCAGAACGTCAGATTTTTGCTGAAATTGTGACCGCGCGGCTTAGGGATTTTTCAAAAAAATATTTCTCCGCAATTTCAGACGTCGAGGGCTAATTCTGTTTCCGATGTTAAAAATCCATCCGTTTCCACCGAAAAACCTTTCAGGGGTTCGTTTGCAGCAGTTTGGCACCATTTTTGAGTGAATTCCAGAACGTCACATTTTTGCTGAAATTGTGACCGCGCGGCTTAGGGATTTTTTCAGAAAAAGTTGTTCAGACGTCGAGGGCTAATTCTGTTTCCGATGAGAAAAACCCATCTGTTTCCACCGAAAAACCTTTCAGGGGATTGTTTGCAACAGTTTGGCACCATTTTTGAGTGAATTCCAGAACGTCAGATTTTTGCTGAAATTGTGACCGCGCGGCTTAGGGATTTTTTCAGAAAAAGTTGTTCAGACGTCGAGGGCTAATTCTGTTTCCGATGAGAAAAACCCATCTGTTTCCACCGAAAAACCTTTCAGGGGTTCGTTTGCAACAGTTTGGCACCATTTTTGAGTGAATTCCAGAACGTCAGATTTTTGCTGAAATTGTGACCGCGCGGCTTAGGGATTTTTTTTTAAAAAAGTTGTTCAGATTTCGAGGGCTAATTCTGTTTTTGATGATAAAAACCCATCCGTTTCCACCGAAAAACCTTTCAGGGGATTGTTTGCAACAGTTTGGCACCATTTTTGAGTGAATTCCAGAACGTCAGATTTTTGCTGAAATTGTGACCGCGCGGCTTAGGGATTTTTTCAAAAAAAGTTGCTCAGACGTCGAGAGCTAATTCTGTTTCCGATGAGAAAAACACACCAGTTTCCACCGAAAAAACTTTCAGGGGATCGTTTGAAACATTTTGGCACCATTTTGGAGTGAATTCCAGAACGTCAGATTTTTGCTGAAATTGTGACCGCGCGGCTTAGGGATTTTTCAAAAAAATATTTCTCCGCAATTTCAGACGTCGAGGGCTAATTCTGTTTCCGATGATAAAAATCCATCCGTTTCCACCGAAAAACCTTTCAGGGGTTCGTTTGCAGCAGTTTGGCACCATTTTTGAGTGAATTCCAGAACGTCACATTTTTGCTGAAATTGTGACCGCGCGGCTTAGGGATTTTTTCAGAAAAAGTTGTTCAGACGTCGAGGGCTAATTCTGTTTCCGATGAGAAAAACCCATCTGTTTCCACCGAAAAACCGTTCAGGGGATCGTTTACAACAGTTTGGCACCATTTTTGAGTGAATTCCAGAACGTCAGATTTTTGTTGAAATTGTGACCGCGCGGCTTAGGGATTTTTTCAAAAAAAGTTGCTCAGACGTCGAGAGCTAATTCTGTTTCCGATGAGAAAAACCCATCTGTTTCCACGGAAAAACCTTTCAGGGGATTGTTTGCAACAGTTTGGCACCATTTTTGATGGAATTCCAGAACGTCAGATTTTTGCTGAAATTGTGACCGCGCGGCTTAGGGATTTTTTCCGAAAAAGTTGTTCAGACGTCGAGGGCTAATTCTGTTTCCGATGATAAAAACCCATCTGTTTCCACCGAAAAACCTTTCAGGGGATCGTTTGCAACAGTTTGGCACCATTTTTGAGTGAATTCCAGAACGTCAGATTTTTGCTGAAATTCTGACCGCGCGGCTTAGGGATTTTTTCAAAAAAAGTTGCTCAGACGTCGAGAGCTAATTCTGTTTCCCATGAGAAAAACACACCAGTTTCCACCGAAAAAACTTTCAGGGGATCGTTTGAAACATTTTGGCACCATTTTGGAGTGAATTCCAGAACGTCAGATTTTTGCTGAAATTGTGACCGCGCGGCTTAGGGATTTTTCAAAAAAATATTTCTCCGCAATTTCAGACGTCGAGGGCTAATTCTGTTTCCGATGTTAAAAATCCATCCGTTTCCACCGAAAAACCTTTCAGGGGTTCGTTTGCAGCAGTTTGGCACCATTTTTGAGTGAATTCCAGAACGTCACATTTTTGCTGAAATTGTGACCGCGCGGCTTAGGGATTTTTTCAGAAAAAGTTGTTCAGACGTCGAGGGCTAATTCTGTTTCCGATGAGAAAAACCCATCCGTTTCCACCGAAAAACCTTTCAGGGGATTGTTTGCAACAGTTTGGCACCATTTTTGAGTGAATTCCAGAACGTCAGATTTTTGCTGAAATTGTGACCGCGCGGCTTAGGGATTTTTTCAAAAAAAGTTGCTCAGACGTCGAGAGCTAATTCTGTTTCCGATGAGAAAAACACACCAGTTTCCACCGAAAAAACTTTCAGGGGATCGTTTGAAACATTTTGGCACCATTTTGGAGTGAATTCCAGAACGTCAGATTTTTGCTGAAATTGTGACCGCGCGGCTTAGGGATTTTTTCAGAAAAAGTTGTTCAGACGTCGAGGGCTAATTCTGTTTCCGATGAGAAAAACCCATCCGTTTCCACCGAAAAACCTTTCAGGGGATTGTTTGCAACAGTTTGGCACCATTTTTGAGTGAATTCCAGAACGTCAGATTTTTGCTGAAATTGTGACCGCGCGGCTTAGGGATTTTTTCAAAAAAAGTTGCTCAGACGTCGAGAGCTAATTCTGTTTCCGATGAGAAAAACACACCAGTTTCCACCGAAAAAACTTTCAGGGGATCGTTTGAAACATTTTGGCACCATTTTGGAGTGAATTCCAGAACGTCAGATTTTTGCTGAAATTGTGACCGCGCGGCTTAGGGATTTTTCAAAAAAATATTTCTCCGCAATTTCAGACGTCGAGGGCTAATTCTGTTTCCGATGATAAAAATCCATCCGTTTCCACCGAAAAACCTTTCAGGGGTTCGTTTGCAGCAGTTTGGCACCATTTTTGAGTGAATTCCAGAACGTCACATTTTTGCTGAAATTGTGACCGCGCGGCTTAGGGATTTTTTCAGAAAAAGTTGTTCAGACGTCGAGGGCTAATTCTGTTTCCGATGAGAAAAACCCATCTGTTTCCACCGAAAAACCGTTCAGGGGATCGTTTACAACAGTTTGGCACCATTTTTGAGTGAATTCCAGAACGTCAGATTTTTGTTGAAATTGTGACCGCGCGGCTTAGGGATTTTTTCAAAAAAAGTTGCTCAGACGTCGAGAGCTAATTCTGTTTCCGATGAGAAAAACCCATCTGTTTCCACCGAAAAACCTTTCAGGGGATTGTTTGCAACAGTTTGGCACCATTTTTGATGGAATTCCAGAACGTCAGATTTTTGCTGAAATTGTGACCGCGCGGCTTAGGGATTTTTTCCGAAAAAGTTGTTCAGACGTCGAGGGCTAATTCTGTTTCCGATGATAAAAACCCATCTGTTTCCACCGAAAAACCTTTCAGGGGATCGTTTGCAACAGTTTGGCACCATTTTTGAGTGAATTCCAGAACGTCAGATTTTTGCTGAAATTCTGACCGCGCGGCTTAGGGATTTTTTCAAAAAAAGTTGCTCAGACTTCGAGAGCTAATTCTGTTTCCGATGAGAAAAACACACCAGTTTCCACCGAAAAAACTTTCAGGGGATCGTTTGAAACATTTTGGCACCATTTTGGAGTGAATTCCAGAACGTCAGATTTTTGCTGAAATTGTGACCGCGCGGCTTAGGGATTTTTCAAAAAAATATTTCTCCGCAATTTGAGACGTCGAGGGCTAATTCTGTTTCCGATGTTAAAAATCCATCCGTTTCCACCGAAAAACCTTTCAGGGGTTCGTTTGCAGCAGTTTGGCACCATTTTTGAGTGAATTCCAGAACGTCACATTTTTGCTGAAATTGTGACCGCGCGGCTTAGGGATTTTTTCAGAAAAAGTTGTTCAGACGTCGAGGGCTAATTCTGTTTCCGATGAGAAAAACCCATCTGTTTCCACCGAAAAACCTTTCAGGGGATTGTTTGCAACAGTTTGGCACCATTTTTGAGTGAATTCCAGAACGTCAGATTTTTGCTGAAATTGTGACCGCGCGGCTTAGGGATTTTTTCAGAAAAAGTTGTTCAGACGTCGAGGGCTAATTCTGTTTCCGATGAGAAAAACCCATCTGTTTCCACCGAAAAACCTTTCAGGGGTTCGTTTGCAACAGTTTGGCACCATTTTTGAGTGAATTCCAGAACGTCAGATTTTTGCTGAAATTGTGACCGCGCGGCTTAGGGATTTTTTCAAAAAAAGTTGCTCAGACGTCGCGAGCTAATTCTGTTTCCGATGAGAAAAACACACCAGTTTCCACCGAAAAAACTTTCAGGGGATCGTTTGAAACATTTTGGCACCATTTTGGAGTGAATTCCAGAACGTCAGATTTTTGCTGAAATTGTGACCGCGCGGCTTAGGGATTTTTCAAAAAAATATTTCTCCGCAATTTCAGACGTCGAGGGCTAATTCTGTTTCCGATGATAAAAATCCATCCGTTTCCACCGAAAAACCTTTCAGGGGTTCGTTTGCAGCAGTTTGGCACCATTTTTGAGTGAATTCCAGAACGTCACATTTTTGCTGAAATTGTGACCGCGCGGCTTAGGGATTTTTTCAGAAAAAGTTGTTCAGACGTCGAGGGCTAATTCTGTTTCCGATGAGAAAAACCCATCTGTTTCCACCGAAAAACCGTTCAGGGGATCGTTTACAACAGTTTGGCACCATTTTTGAGTGAATTCCAGAACGTCAGATTTTTGTTGAAATTGTGACCGCGCGGCTTAGGGATTTTTTCAAAAAAAGTTGCTCAGACGTCGAGAGCTAATTCTGTTTCCGATGAGAAAAACCCATCTGTTTCCACGGAAAAACCTTTCAGGGGATTGTTTGCAACAGTTTGGCACCATTTTTGATGGAATTCCAGAACGTCAGATTTTTGCTGAAATTGTGACCGCGCGGCTTAGGGATTTTTTCCGAAAAAGTTGTTCAGACGTCGAGGGCTAATTCTGTTTCCGATGATAAAAACCCATCTGTTTCCACCGAAAAACCTTTCAGGGGATCGTTTGCAACAGTTTGGCACCATTTTTGAGTGAATTCCAGAACGTCAGATTTTTGCTGAAATTCTGACCGCGCGGCTTAGGGATTTTTTCAAAAAAAGTTGCTCAGACGTCGAGAGCTAATTCTGTTTCCGATGAGAAAAACACACCAGTTTCCACCGAAAAAACTTTCAGGGGATCGTTTGAAACATTTTGGCACCATTTTGGAGTGAATTCCAGAACGTCAGATTTTTGCTGAAATTGTGACCGCGCGGCTTAGGGATTTTTCAAAAAAATATTTCTCCGCAATTTCAGACGTCGAGGGCTAATTCTGTTTCCGATGTTAAAAATCCATCCGTTTCCACCGAAAAACCTTTCAGGGGTTCGTTTGCAGCAGTTTGGCACCATTTTTGAGTGAATTCCAGAACGTCACATTTTTGCTGAAATTGTGACCGCGCGGCTTAGGGATTTTTTCAGAAAAAGTTGTTCAGACGTCGAGGGCTAATTCTGTTTCCGATGAGAAAAACCCATCTGTTTCCACCGAAAAACCTTTCAGGGGATTGTTTGCAACAGTTTGGCACCATTTTTGAGTGAATTCCAGAACGTCAGATTTTTGCTGAAATTGTGACCGCGCGGCTTAGGGATTTTTTCAGAAAAAGTTGTTCAGACGTCGAGGGCTAATTCTGTTTCCGATGAGAAAAACCCATCTGTTTCCACCGAAAAACCTTTCAGGGGTTCGTTTGCAACAGTTTGGCACCATTTTTGAGTGAATTCCAGAACGTCAGATTTTTGCTGAAATTGTGACCGCGCGGCTTAGGGATTTTTTTTAAAAAAGTTGTTCAGATTTCGAGGGCTAATTCTGTTTTTGATGATAAAAACCCATCCGTTTCCACCGAAAAACCTTTCAGGGGATTGTTTGCAACAGTTTGGCACCATTTTTGAGTGAATTCCAGAACGTCAGATTTTTGCTGAAATTGTGACTGCGCGGCTTAGGGATTTTTTCAAAAAAAGTTGCTCAGACGTCGAGAGCTAATTCTGTTTCCGATGAGAAAAACACACCAGTTTCCACCGAAAAAGCTTTCAGGGGATCGTTTGCAACAGTTTGGCACCATTTTTGAGTGAATTCCAGAACGTCAGATTTTTGCTGAAATTGTGACCGCGCGGCTTAGGGATTTTTTCAGAAAAAGTTGTTCAGACGTCGAGGGCTAATTCTGTTTCCGATGAGAAAAACCCATCTGTTTCCACCGAAAAACCTTTTAGGGGATTGTTTGCAACAGTTTGGCACCATTTTTGAGTGAATTCCAGAACGTCAGATTTTTGCTGAAATTGTGACCGCGCGGCTTAGGGATTTTTTCAAAAAAAGTTGCTCAGACGTCGAGAGCTAATTCTGTTTCCGATGAGAAAAACACACCAGTTTCCACCGAAAAAACTTTCAGGGGATCGTTTGAAACATTTTGGCACCATTTTGGAGTGAATTCCAGAACGTCAGATTTTTGCTGAAATTGTGACCGCGCGGCTTAGGGATTTTTCAAAAAAATATTTCTCCGCAATTTCAGACGTCGAGGGCTAATTCTGTTTCCGATGATAAAAATCCATCCGTTTCCACCGAAAAACCTTTCAGGGGTTCGTTTGCAGCAGTTTGGCACCATTTTTGAGTGAATTCCAGAACGTCACATTTTTGCTGAAATTGTGACCGCGCGGCTTAGGGATTTTTTCAGAAAAAGTTGTTCAGACGTCGAGGGCTAATTCTGTTTCCGATGAGAAAAACCCATCTGTTTCCACCGAAAAACCGTTCAGGGGATCGTTTACAACAGTTTGGCACCATTTTTGAGTGAATTCCAGAACGTCAGATTTTTGTTGAAATTGTGACCGCGCGGCTTAGGGATTTTTTCAAAAAAAGTTGCTCAGACGTCGAGAGCTAATTCTGTTTCCGATGAGAAAAACCCATCTGTTTCCACGGAAAAACCTTTCAGGGGATTGTTTGCAACAGTTTGGCACCATTTTTGATGGAATTCCAGAACGTCAGATTTTTGCTGAAATTGTGACCGCGCGGCTTAGGGATTTTTTCCGAAAAAGTTGTTCAGACGTCGAGGGCTAATTCTGTTTCCGATGATAAAAACCCATCTGTTTCCACCGAAAAACCTTTCAGGGGATTGTTTGCAACAGTTTGGCACCATTTTTGAGTGAATTCCAGAACGTCAGATTTTTGCTGAAATTGTGACCGCGCGGCTTAGGGATTTTTTCAAAAAAAGTTGCTCAGACGTCGAGAGCTAATTCTGTTTCCGATGAGAAAAACACACCAGTTTCCACCGAAAAAACTTTCAGGGGATCGTTTGAAACATTTTGGCACCATTTTGGAGTGAATTCCAGAACGTCAGATTTTTGCTGAAATTGTGACCGCGCGGCTTAGGGATTTTTCAAAAAAATATTTCTCCGCAATTTCAGACGTTGAGGGCTAATTCTGTTTCCGATGTTAAAAATCCATCCGTTTCCACCGAAAAACCTTTCAGGGGTTCGTTTGCAGCAGTTTGGCACCATTTTTGAGTGAATTCCAGAACGTCACATTTTTGCTGAAATTGTGACCGCGCGGCTTAGGGATTTTTTCAGAAAAAGTTGTTCAGACGTCGAGGGCTAATTCTGTTTCCGATGAGAAAAACCCATCTGTTTCCACCGAAAAACCTTTCAGGGGATTGTTTGCAACAGTTTGGCACCATTTTTGAGTGAATGCCAGAACGTCAGATTTTTGCTGAAATTGTGACCGCGCGGCTTAGGGATTTTTTCAGAAAAAGTTGTTCAGACGTCGAGGGCTAATTCTGTTTCCGATGAGAAAAACCCATCTGTTTCCACCGAAAAACCTTTCAGGGGTTCGTTTGCAACAGTTTGGCACCATTTTTGAGTGAATTCCAGAACGTCAGATTTTTGCTGAAATTGTGACCGCGCGGCTTAGGGATTTTTTTTAAAAAAGTTGTTCAGATTTCGAGGGCTAATTCTGTTTTTGATGATAAAAACCCATCCGTTTCCACCGAAAAACCTTTCAGGGGATTGTTTGCAACAGTTTGGCACCATTTTTGAGTGAATTCCAGAACGTCAGATTTTTGCTGAAATTGTGACTGCGCGGCTTAGGGATTTTTTCAAAAAAAGTTGCTCAGACGTCGAGAGCTAATTCTGTTTCCGATGAGAAAAACACACCAGTTTCCACCGAAAAAGCTTTCAGGGGATCGTTTGCAACAGTTTGGCACCATTTTTGAGTGAATTCCAGAACGTCAGATTTTTGCTGAAATTGTGACCGCGCGCCTTAGGGATTTTTTCAGAAAAAGTTGTTCAGACGTCGAGGGCTAATTCTGTTTCCGATGAGAAAAACCCATCTGTTTCCACCGAAAAACCTTTTAGGGGATTGTTTGCAACAGTTTGGCACCATTTTTGAGTTAATTCCAGAACGTCAGATTTTTGCTGAAATTGTGACCGCGCGGCTTTGGGATTTTTTCAGAAAAAGATGTTCAGACGTCGAGGGCTAATTCTGTTTCCGATGAGAAAAACCCATCTGTTTCCACCGAAAAACCGTTCAGGGGATCGTTTACAACAGTTTGGCACCATTTTTGGGTGAATTCCAGAACGTCAGATTTTTGTTGAAATTGTGACCGCGCGGCTTAGGGATTTTTTCAAAAAGAGTTGCTCAGACGTCGAGAGCTAATTCTGTTTCCGATGAGAGAAACCCATCTGTTCTCACCGAAAAACCGTTCAGGGGATCGTTTGCAACACTTTGGCACCATTTTTGAGTGAATTCCAGAACGTCAGATTTTTGCTGAAATTGTGACCGCGCGGCTTAGGGATTTTTTCAGAAAAAGTTGTTCAGACGTCGAGGGCTAATTCTGTTTCCGATGAGAAAAACCCATCTGTTTCCACCGAAAAACCTTTTAGGGGATTGTTTGCAACAGTTTGGCACCATTTTTGAGTGAATTCCAGAACGTCAGATTTTTGCTGAAATTGTGACCGCGCGGCTTAGGGATTTTTTCAAAAAAAGTTGCTCAGACGTCGAGAGCTAATTCTGTTTCCGATGAGAAAAACACACCAGTTTCCACCGAAAAAACTTTCAGGGGATCGTTTGAAACATTTTGGCACCATTTTGGAGTGAATTCCAGAACGTCAGATTTTTGCTGAAATTGTGACCGCGCGGCTTAGGGATTTTTCAAAAAAATATTTCTCCGCAATTTCAGACGTCGAGGGCTAATTCTGTTTCCGATGATAAAAATCCATCCGTTTCCACCGAAAAACCTTTCAGGGGTTCGTTTGCAGCAGTTTGGCACCATTTTTGAGTGAATTCCAGAACGTCACATTTTTGCTGAAATTGTGACCGCGCGGCTTAGGGATTTTTTCAGAAAAAGTTGTTCAGACGTCGAGGGCTAATTCTGTTTCCGATGAGAAAAACCCATCTGTTTCCACCGAAAAACCGTTCAGGGGATCGTTTACAACAGTTTGGCACCATTTTTGAGTGAATTCCAGAACGTCAGATTTTTGTTGAAATTGTGACCGCGCGGCTTAGGGATTTTTTCAAAAAAAGTTGCTCAGACGTCGAGAGCTAATTCTGTTTCCGATGAGAAAAACCCATCTGTTTCCACGGAAAAACCTTTCAGGGGATTGTTTGCAACAGTTTGGCACCATTTTTGATGGAATTCCAGAACGTCAGATTTTTGCTGAAATTGTGACCGCGCGGCTTAGGGATTTTTTCCGAAAAAGTTGTTCAGACGTCGAGGGCTAATTCTGTTTCCGATGATAAAAACCCATCTGTTTCCACCGAAAAACCTTTCAGGGGATTGTTTGCAACAGTTTGGCACCATTTTTGAGTGAATTCCAGAACGTCAGATTTTTGCTGAAATTGTGACCGCGCGGCTTAGGGATTTTTTCAAAAAAAGTTGCTCAGACGTCGAGAGCTAATTCTGTTTCCGATGAGAAAAACACACCAGTTTCCACCGAAAAAACTTTCAGGGGATCGTTTGAAACATTTTGGCACCATTTTGGAGTGAATTCCAGAACGTCAGATTTTTGCTGAAATTGTGACCGCGCGGCTTAGGGATTTTTCAAAAAAATATTTCTCCGCAATTTCAGACGTTGAGGGCTAATTCTGTTTCCGATGTTAAAAATCCATCCGTTTCCACCGAAAAACCTTTCAGGGGTTCGTTTGCAGCAGTTTGGCACCATTTTTGAGTGAATTCCAGAACGTCACATTTTTGCTGAAATTGTGACCGCGCGGCTTAGGGATTTTTTCAGAAAAAGTTGTTCAGACGTCGAGGGCTAATTCTGTTTCCGATGAGAAAAACCCATCTGTTTCCACCGAAAAACCTTTCAGGGGATTGTTTGCAACAGTTTGGCACCATTTTTGAGTGAATGCCAGAACGTCAGATTTTTGCTGAAATTGTGACCGCGCGGCTTAGGGATTTTTTCAGAAAAAGTTGTTCAGACGTCGAGGGCTAATTCTGTTTCCGATGAGAAAAACCCATCTGTTTCCACCGAAAAACCTTTCAGGGGTTCGTTTGCAACAGTTTGGCACCATTTTTGAGTGAATTCCAGAACGTCAGATTTTTGCTGAAATTGTGACCGCGCGGCTTAGGGATTTTTTTTAAAAAAGTTGTTCAGATTTCGAGGGCTAATTCTGTTTTTGATGATAAAAACCCATCCGTTTCCACCGAAAAACCTTTCAGGGGATTGTTTGCAACAGTTTGGCACCATTTTTGAGTGAATTCCAGAACGTCAGATTTTTGCTGAAATTGTGACCGCGCGGCTTTGGGATTTTTTCAGAAAAAGATGTTCAGACGTCGAGGGCTAATTCTGTTTCCGATGAGAAAAACCCATCTGTTTCCACCGAAAAACCGTTCAGGGGATCGTTTACAACAGTTTGGCACCATTTTTGGGTGAATTCCAGAACGTCAGATTTTTGTTGAAATTGTGACCGCGCGGCTTAGGGATTTTTTCAAAAAGAGTTGCTCAGACGTCGAGAGCTAATTCTGTTTCCGATGAGAGAAACCCATCTGTTCTCACCGAAAAACCGTTCAGGGGATCGTTTGCAACACTTTGGCACCATTTTTGAGTGAATTCCAGAACGTCAGATTTTTGCTGAAATTGTGACCGCGCGGCTTAGGGATTTTTTCAGAAAAAGTTGTTCAGACGTCGAGGGCTAATTCTGTTTCCGATGAGAAAAACCCATCTGTTTCCACCGAAAAACCGTTCAGGGGATCGTTTACAACAGTTTGGCACCATTTTTGAGTGAATTCCAGAACGTCAGATTTTTGTTGAAATTGTGACCGCGCGGCTTAGGGATTTTTTCAAAAAAAGTTGCTCAGACGTCGAGAGCTAATTCTGTTTCCGATGAGAGAAACCCATCTGTTTCCACCGAAAAACCTTTCAGGGGATTGTTTGCAACAGTTTGGCACCATTTTTGAGTGAATTCCAGAACGTCAGATTTTTGCTGAAATTGTGACCGCGCGGCTTAGGGACTTTTTCAGAAAAAGTTGTTCAGACGTCGATGGCTAATTCTGTTTCCGATGATAAAAACCCATCTGTTTCCACCGAAAAACCTTTCAGGGGATTGTTTGCAACAGTTTGGCTCCATTTTTGAGTGAATTCCAGAACGTCAGATTTTTGCTGAAATTGTGACCGCGCGGCTTAGGGATTTTTTCAGAAAAAGTTGTTCAGACGTCGAGGGCTAATTCTGTTTCCGATGAGAAAAACCCATCTGTTTCCACCGAAAAACCGTTCAGGGGATCGTTTACAACAGTTTGGCACCATTTTTGAGTGAATTCCAGAACGTCAGATTTTTGTTGAAATTGTGACCGCGCGGCTTAGGGATTTTTTCAAAAAAAGTTGCTCAGACGTCGAGAGCTAATTCTGTTTCCGATGACAGAAACCCATCTGTTTCCACCGAAAAACCTTTCAGGGGATTGTTTGCAACAGTTTGGCACCATTTTTGAGTGAATTCCAGAACGTCAGATTTTTGCTGAAATTGTGACCGCGCGGCTTAGGGACTTTTTCAGAAAAAGTTGTTCAGACGTCGAGGGCTAATTCTGTTTCCGATGAGAAAAACCCATCTGTTTCCACCGAAAAACCGTTCAGGGGATCGTTTACAACAGTTTGGCACCATTTTTGAGAGAATTCCAGAACGTCAGATTTTTGTTGAAATTGTGACCGCGCGGCTTAGGGATTTTTTCAAAAAAAGTTGCTCAGACGTCGAGAGCTAATTCTGTTTCCGATGATAAAAACCCATCTGTTTCCACCGAAAAACCTTTCAGGGGATTGTTTGCAACAGTTTGGCACCATTTTTGAGTGAATTCCACAACGTCAGATTTTTGCTGAAATTGTGACCGCGCGGCTTAGGGACTTTTTCAGAAAAAGTTGTTCAGACGTCGAGGGCTAATTCTGTTTCCGATGAGAAAAACCCATCTGTTTCCACCGAAAAACCGTTCAGGGGATCGTTTACAACAGTTTGGCACCATTTTTGAGAGAATTCCAGAACGTCAGATTTTTGTTGAAATTGTGACCGCGCGGCTTAGGGATTTTTTCAAAAAAAGTTGCTCAGACGTCGAGAGCTAATTCTGTTTCCGATGAGAGAAACCCATCTGTTTCCACCGAAAAACCTTTCAGGGGATTGTTTGCAACAGTTTGGCACCATTTTTGAGTGAATTCCAGAACGTCAGATTTTTGCTGAAATTGTGACCGCGCGGCTTAGGGATTTTTTTTAAAAAAGTTGTTCAGATTTCGAGGGCTAATTCTGTTTTTGATGATAAAAACCCATCCGTTTCCACCGAAAAACCTTTCAGGGGATTGTTTGCAACAGTTTGGCACCATTTTTGAGTGAATTCCAGAACGTCAGATTTTTGCTGAAATTGTGACTGCGCGGCTTAGGGATTTTTTCAAAAAAAGTTGCTCAGACGTCGAGAGCTAATTCTGTTTCCGTTGAGAAAAACACACCAGTTTCCACCGAAAAAGCTTTCAGGGGATCGTTTGCAACAGTTTGGCACCATTTTTGAGTGAATTCCAGAACGTCAGATTTTTGCTGAAATTGTGACCGCGCGCCTTAGGGATTTTTTCAGAAAAAGTTGTCCAGACGTCGAGGGCTAATTCTGTTTCCGATGAGAAAAACCCATCTGTTTCCACCGAAAAACCTTTTAGGGGATTGTTTGCAACAGTTTGGCACCATTTTTGAGTGAATTCCAGAACGTCAGATTTTTGCTGAAATTGTGACCGCGCGGCTTTGGGATTTTTTCAGAAAAAGATGTTCAGACGTCGAGGGCTAATTCTGTTTCCGATGAGAAAAACCCATCTGTTTCCACCGAAAAACCGTTCAGGGGATCGTTTACAACAGTTTGGCACCATTTTTGGGTGAATTCCAGAACGTCAGATTTTTGTTGAAATTGTGACCGCGCGGCTTAGGGATTTTTTCAAAAAGAGTTGCTCAGACGTCGAGAGCTAATTCTGTTTCCGATGAGAGAAACCCATCTGTTCCCACCGAAAAACCGTTCAGGGGATCGTTTGCAACAGTTTGGCACCATTTTTGAGTGAATTCCAGAACGTCAGATTTTTGCTGAAATTGTGACCGCGCGGCTTAGGGATTTTTTCAGAAAAAGTTGTTCAGACGTCGAGGGCTAATTCTGTTTCCGATGAGAAAAACCCATCTGTTTCCACCGAAAAACCGTTCAGGGGATCGTTTACAACAGTTTGGCACCATTTTTGAGTGAATTCCAGAACGTCAGATTTTTGTTGAAATTGTGACCGCGCGGCTTAGGGATTTTTTCAAAAAAAGTTGCTCAGACGTCGAGAGCTAATTCTGTTTCCGATGAGAGAAACCCATCTGTTTCCACCGAAAAACCTTTCAGGGGATTGTTTGCAACAGTTTGGCACCATTTTTGAGTGAATTCCAGAACGTCAGATTTTTGCTGAAATTGTGACCGCGCGGCTTAGGGACTTTTTCAGAAAAAGTTGTTCAGACGTCGATGGCTAATTCTGTTTCCGATGATAAAAACCCATCTGTTTCCACCGAAAAACCTTTCAGGGGATTGTTTGCAACAGTTTGGCACCATTTTTGAGTGAATTCCAGAACGTCAGATTTTTGCTGAAATTGTGACCGCGCGGCTTAGGGATTTTTTCAGAAAAAGTTGTTCAGACGTCGAGGGCTAATTCTGTTTCCGATGAGAAAAACCCATCTGTTTCCACCGAAAAACCGTTCAGGGGATCGTTTACAACAGTTTGGCACCATTTTTGAGTGAATTCCAGAACGTCAGATTTTTGTTGAAATTGTGACCGCGCGGCTTAGGGATTTTTTCAAAAAAAGTTGCTCAGACGTCGAGAGCTAATTCTGTTTCCGATGACAGAAACCCATCTGTTTCCACCGAAAAACCTTTCAGGGGATTGTTTGCAACAGTTTGGCACCATTTTTGAGTGAATTCCAGAACGTCAGATTTTTGCTGAAATTGTGACCGCGCGGCTTAGGGACTTTTTCAGAAAAAGTTGTTCAGACGTCGAGGGCTAATTCTGTTTCCGATGAGAAAAACCCATCTGTTTCCACCGAAAAACCGTTCAGGGGATCGTTTACAACAGTTTGGCACCATTTTTGAGAGAATTCCAGAACGTCAGATTTTTGTTGAAATTGTGACCGCGCGGCTTAGGGATTTTTTCAAAAAAAGTTGCTCAGACGTCGAGAGCTAATTCTGTTTCCGATGATAAAAACCCATCTGTTTCCACCGAAAAACCTTTCAGGGGATTGTTTGCAACAGTTTGGCACCATTTTTGAGTGAATTCCACAACGTCAGATTTTTGCTGAAATTGTGACCGCGCGGCTTAGGGACTTTTTCAGAAAAAGTTGTTCAGACGTCGAGGGCTAATTCTGTTTCCGATGAGAAAAACCCATCTGTTTCCACCGAAAAACCGTTCAGGGGATCGTTTACAACAGTTTGGCACCATTTTTGAGAGAATTCCAGAACGTCAGATTTTTGTTGAAATTGTGACCGCGCGGCTTAGGGATTTTTTCAAAAAAAGTTGCTCAGACGTCGAGAGCTAATTCTGTTTCCGATGAGAGAAACCCATCTGTTTCCACCGAAAAACCTTTCAGGGGATTGTTTGCAACAGTTTGGCACCATTTTTGAGTGAATTCCAGAACGTCAGATTTTTGCTGAAATTGTGACCGCGCGGCTTAGGGACTTTTTCAGAAAAAGTTGTTCAGACGTCGAGGGCTAATTCTGTTTCCGATGAGAAAAACCCATCTGTTTCCACCGAAAAACCGTTCAGGGGATCGTTTACAACAGTTTGGCACCATTTTTGAGAGAATTCCAGAACGTCAGATTTTTGTTGAAATTGTGACCGCGCGGCTTAGGGATTTTTTCAAAAAAAGTTGCTCAGACGTCGAGAGCTAATTCTGTTTCCGATGATAAAAACCCATCTGTTTCCACCGAAAAACCTTTCAGGGGATTGTTTGCAACAGTTTGGCACCATTTTTGAGTGAATTCCAGAACGTCAGATTTTTGCTGAAATTGTGACCGCGCGGCTTAGGGACTTTTTCAGAAAAAGTTGTTCAGACGTCGAGGGCTAATTCTGTTTCCGATGAGAAAAACCCATCTGTTTCCACCGAAAAACCGTTCAGGGGATCGTTTACAACAGTTTGGCACCATTTTTGAGAGAATTCCAGAACGTCAGATTTTTGTTGAAATTGTGACCGCGCGGCTTAGGGATTTTTTCAAAAAAAGTTGCTCAGACGTCGAGAGCTAATTCTGTTTCCGATGATAAAAACCCATCTGTTTCCACCGAAAAACCTTTCAGGGGATTGTTTGCAACAGTTTGGCACCATTTTTGAGTGAATTCCAGAACGTCAGATTTTTGCTGAAATTGTGACCGCGCGGCTTAGGGATTTTTTCAGAAAAAGTTGCTAAGACTTCGAGAGCTAATTCTGTTTCCGATGAGAAAAACACACCAGTTTCCACCGAAAAACCTTTCAGGGGATCGTTTGCAACAGTTTGGCACCATTTTTGAGTGAATTCCAGAACGTCAGATTTTTGCTGAAATTGTGACCGCGCGGCTTAGGGATTTTTTCAGAAAAAGTTGTTCAGACGTCGAGGGCTAATTCTGTTTCCCATGATAAAAACCCATCTGTTTCCACCGAAAAACCTTTCAAGGGATTGTTTGCAACAGTTTGGCACCATTTTTGAGTGAATTCCAGAACGTCAGATTTTTGCTGAAATTGTGACCGCGCGGCTGAGGGACTTTTTCAGAAAAAGTTGTTCAGACGTCGATGGCTAATTCTGTTTCCGATGATAAAAACCCATCTGTTTCCACCGAAAAACCTTTCAGGGGATTGTTTGCAACAGTTTGGCACCATTTTTGAGTGAATTCCAGAACGTCAGATTTTTGCTGAAATTGTGACCGCGCGGCTTAGGGATTTTTTCAGAAAAAGTTGCTAAGACTTCGAGAGCTAATTCTGTTTCCGATGAGAAAAACACACCAGTTTCCACCGAAAAACCTTTCAGGGGATCGTTTGCAACAGTTTGGCACCATTTTTGAGTGAATTCCAGAACGTCAGATTTTTGCTGAAATTGTGACCGCGCGGCTTAGGGATTTTTTCAGAAAAAGTTGTTCAGACGTCGAGGGCTAATTCTGTTTCCCATGATAAAAACCCATCTGTTTCCACTGAAAAACCTTTTAGGGGATTGTTTGCAACAGTTTGGCACCATTTTTGAGTGAATTCCAGAACGTCAGATTTTTGCTGAAATTGTGACCGCGCGGCTTTGGGATTTTTTCAGAAAAAGTTGTTCAGACGTCGAGGGCTAATTCTGTTTCCGATGAGAAAAACCCATCTGTTTCCACCGAAAAACCGTTCAGGGGATCGTTTACAACAGTTTGGCACCATTTTTGAGTGAATTCCAGAACGTCAGATTTTTGTTGAAATTGTGACCGCGCGGCTTAGGGATTTTTTCAAAAAAAGTTGCTCAGACGTCGAGAGCTAATTCTGTTTCCGATGAGAGAAACCCATCTGTTTCCACCGAAAAACCTTTCAGGGGATTGTTTGCAACAGTTTGGCACCATTTTTGAGTGAATTCCAGAACGTCAGATTTTTGCTGAAATTGTGACCGCGCGGCTTAGGGACTTTTTCAGAAAAAGTTGTTCAGACGTCGATGGTTAATTCTGTTTCCGATGATAAAAACCCATCTGTTTCCACCGAAAAACCTTTCAGGGGATTGTTTGCAACAGTTTGGCACCATTTTTGAGTGAATTCCAGAACGTCAGATTTTTGCTGAAATTGTGACCGCGCGGCTTAGGGATTTTTTCAGAAAAAGTTGTTCAGACGTCGAGGGCTAATTCTGTTTCCGATGAGAAAAACCCATCTGTTTCCACCGAAAAACCGTTCAGGGGATCGTTTACAACAGTTTGGCACCATTTTTGAGTGAATTCCAGAACGTCAGATTTTTGTTGAAATTGTGACCGCGCGGCTTAGGGATTTTTTTTTAAAAAGTTGTTCAGATTTCGAGGGCTAATTCTGTTTTTGATGATAAAAACCCATCTGTTTCCACCGAAAAACCTTTCAGGGGATTGTTTGCAACAGTTTGGCACCATTTTTGAGTGAATTCCAGAACGTCAGATTTTTGCTGAAATTGTGACTGCGCGGCTTAGGGATTTTTTCAAAAAAAGTTGCTCAGACGTCGAGAGCTAATTCTGTTTCCGATGAGAAAAACACACCAGTTTCCACTGAAAAAGCTTTCAGGGGATCGTTTGCAACAGTTTGGCACCATTTTTGAGTGAATTCCAGAACGTCAGATTTTTGCTGAAATTGTGACCGCGCGGCTTAGGGATTTTTTCAAAAATTTGTTCAGACGTCGAGGCCTAATTCTGTTTCCGATGATAAAAACCCATCTGTTTCCACCGAAAAACCTTTCAGGGGATTGTTTGCAACAGTTTGGCACCATTTTTGAGTGAATTCCAGAACGTCAGATTTTTGCTGAAATTGTGACCGCGCGGCTTAGGGATTTTTTCAGAAAAAGTTGCTAAGACTTCGAGAGCTAATTCTGTTTCCGGTGAGAAAAACACACCAGTTTCCACCGAAAAACCTTTCAGGGGATCGTTTGCAACAGTTTGGCACCATTTTTGAGTGAATTCCAGAACGTCAGATTTTTGCTGAAATTGTGACCGCGCGGCTTAGGGATTTTTTCAGAAAAAGTTGTTCAGACGTCGAGGGCTAATTCTGTTTCCCATGATAAAAACCCATCTGTTTCCACCGAAAAACCTTTTAGGGGATTGTTTGCAACAGTTTGGCACCATTTTTGAGTGAATTCCAGAACGTCAGATTTTTGCTGAAATTGTGACCGCGCGGCTTAGGGATTTTTTCAGAAAAAGTTGTTCAGACGTCGAGGGCTAATTCTGTTTCCTATGAGAAAAACCCATCTGTTTCCACCGAAAAACTGTTCAGGGGATCGTTTACAACAGTTTGGCACCATTTTTGGGTGAATTCCAGAACGTCAGATTTTTGTTGAAATTGTGACTGCGCGGCTTAGGGATTTTTTCAAAAAAAGTTGCTCAGACGTCGAGAGCTAATTCTGTTTCCGATGAGAGAAACCCATCTGTTTCCACCGAAAAACCTTTCAGGGGATTGTTTGCAACAGTTTGGCACCATTTTTGAGTGAATTCCAGAACGTCAGATTTTTGCTGAAATTGTGACCGCGTGGCTTAGGGACTTTTTCAGAAAAAGTTGTTCAGACGTCGAGGGCTAATTCTGTTTCCGATGAGAAAAACCCATCTGTTTCCACCGAAAAACCTTTCAGGGGATTGTTTGCAACAGTTTGGCACCATTTTTGAGTGAATTCCAGAACGTCAGATTTCTGCTGAAATTGTGACCGCGCGGCTTAGGGATTTTTTCAAAAAAATATTAATCCGCAATTTCAGACTTCGAGGGCTAATTCTGTTTCCGATGATAAAAATCCATCCGTTTCCACCGAAAAACCTTTCAGGGGTTCGTTTGCAGCAGTTTGGCACCATTTTTGAGTGAATTCCAGAACGTCAGATTTTTGCTGAAATTGTGACCGCGCGGCTTAGGGATTTTTTCAAAAAAAGTTGTTCAGACGTCGAGGGCTAATTCTGTTTCCCATGATAAAAACCCATCTGTTTCCACCGAAAAACCTTTTAGGGGATTGTTTGCAACAGTTTGGCACCATTTTTGAGTGAATTCCAGAACGTCAGATTTTTGCTGAAATTGTGACCGCGCGGCTTTGGGATTTTTTCAGCAAAAGTTGTTCAGACGTCGAGGGCTAATTCTGTTTCCGATGAGAAAAACCCATCTGTTTCCACCGAAAAACCGTTCAGGGGATCGTTTACAACAGTTTGGCACCATTTTTGGGTGAATTCCAGAACGTCAGATTTTTGTTGAAATTGTGACCGCGCGGCTTAGGGATTTTTTCAAAAAAAGTTGCTCAGACGTCGAGAGCTAATTCTGTTTCCGATGATAAAAATCCATCCGTTTCCACCGAAAAACCTTTCAGGGGTTCGTTTGCAGCAGTTTGGCACCATTTTTGAGTGAATTCCAGAACGTCAGATTTTTGCTGAAATTGTGACCGCGCGGCTTAGGGATTTTTTCAAAAAAAGTTGCTCAGACGTCGAGGGCTAATTCTGTTTCCGATGAGAAAAACCCATCTGTTCCCACCGAAAAACCGTTCAGGGGATTGTTTGCAACAGTTTGGCACCATTTTTGAGTGAATTCCAGAACGTCAGATTTTTGCTGAAATTGTGGCTTAGGGATTTTTTCAGAAAAAGTTGTTCAGACGTCGAGGGCTAATTCTGTTTCCGATGAGAAAAACCCATCTGTTTCCACCGAAAAACCGTTCAGGGGATCGTTTACAACAGTTTGGCACCATTTTTGAGTGAATTCCAGAACGTCAGATTTTTGTTAAAATTGTGACCGCGCGGCTTAGGGATTTTTTCAAAAAAAGTTGCTCAGACGTCGAGAGCTAATTCTGTTTCCGATGAGAGAAACCCATCTGTTTCCACCGAAAAACCTTTCAGGGGATTGTTTGCAACAGTTTGGCACCATTTTTGAGTGAATTCCAGAACGTCAGATTTTTGCTGAAATTGTGACCGCGCGGCTTAGGGACTTTTTCAGAAAAAGTTGTTCAGACGTCGATGGCTAATTCTGTTTCCGATGATAAAAACCCATCTGTTTCCACCGAAAAACCTTTCAGGGGATTGTTTGCAACAGTTTGGCACCATTTTTGAGTGAATTCCAGAACGTCAGATTTTTGCTGAAATTGTGACCGCGCGGCTTAGGGATTTTTTCAGAAAAAGTTGTTCAGACGTCGAGGGCTAATTCTGTTTCCGATGAGAAAAACCCATCTGTTTCCACCGAAAAACCGTTCAGGGGATCGTTTACAACAGTTTGGAACCATTTTTGAGTGAATTCCAGAACGTCAGATTTTTGTTGAAATTGTGACCGCGCGGCTTAGGGATTTTTTCAAAAAAAGTTGCTCAGACGTCGAGAGCTAATTCTGTTTCCGATGAGAGAAACCCATCTGTTTCCACCGAAAAACCTTTCAGGGGATTGTTTGCAACAGTTTGGCACCATTTTTGAGTGAATTCCAGAACGTCAGATTTTTGCTGAAATTGTGACCGCGCGGCTTAGGGACTTTTTCAGAAAAAGTTGTTCAGACGTCGAGGGCTAATTCTGTTTCCGATGAGAAAAACCCATCTGTTTCCACCGAAAAACCTTTCAGGGGATTGTTTGCAACAGTTTGGCACCATTTTTGAGTGAATTCCAGAACGTCAGATTTTTGCTGAAATTGTGACCGCGCGGCTTAGGGATTTTTTCAGAAAAAGTTGTTCAGACGTCGAGGGCTAATTCTGTTTCCGATGAGAAAAACCCATCTGTTTCCACCGAGAAACCTTTCAGGGGTTCGTTTGCAACAGTTTGGCACCATTTTTGAGTGAATTCCAGAACGTCAGATTTTTGCTGAAATTGTGACCGCGCGGCTTAGGGATTTTTTCAGAAAAAGTTGTTCAGACGTCGAGGGCTAATTCTGTTTCCGATGAGAAAAACCCATCTGTTTCCACCGAAAAACCGTTCAGGGGATCGTTTACAACAGTTTGGCACCATTTTTGAGTGAATTCCAGAACGTCAGATTTTTGTTGAAATTGTGACCGCGCGGCTTAGGGATTTTTTCAAAAAAAGTTGCTCAGACGTCGAGAGCTAATTCTGTTTCCGATGAGAGAAACCCATCTGTTTCCACCGAAAAACCTTTCAGGGGATTGTTTGCAACAGTTTGGCACCATTTTTGAGTGAATTCCAGAACGTCAGATTTTTGCTGAAATTGTGACCGCGCGGCTTAGGGACTTTTTCAGAAAAAGTTGTTCAGACGTCGAGGGCTAATTCTGTTTCCGATGAGAAAAACCCATCTGTTTCCACCGAAAAAGCTTTCAGGGGATCGTTTGCAACAGTTTGGCACCATTTTTGAGTGAATTCCAGAACGTCAGATTTTTGCTGAAATTGTGACCGCGCGGCTTAGGGATTTTTTCAGAAAAAGTTGTTCAGACGTCGAGGGCTAATTCTGTTTCCCATGATAAAAACCCATCTGTTTCCACCGAAAAACCTTTTAGGGGATTGTTTGCAACAGTTTGGCACCATTTTTGAGTGAATTCCAGAACGTCAGATTTTTGCTGAAATTGTGACCGCGCGGCTTAGGGATTTTTTCAGAAAAAGTTGTTCAGACGTCGAGGGCTAATTCTGTTTCCCATGATAAAAACCCATCTGTTTCCACCGAAAAACCTTTCAGGGGATTGTTTGCAACAGTTTGGCACCATTTTTGAGTGAATTCCAGAACGTCAGACTTTTGCTGAAATTTTCACCGCGCGGCTTAGGGATTTTTTCAGAAAAAGTTGTTCAGACGTCGAGGGCTAATTCTGTTTCCGATGAGAAAAACCCATCTGTTTCCACCGAAAAACCGTTCAGGGGATCGTTTGCAACAGTTTGGCACCATTTTTGAGTGAATTCCAGAACGTCAGATTTTTGCTGAAATTGTGACCGCGCGGCTTAGGGATTTTTTCAAAAAAAGTTGCTCAGACGTCGAGAGCTAATTCTGTTTCCGATGAGAAAAACACACCATTTTCCACCGAAAAACCTTTCAGGGGATTGTTTGCAACAGTTTGGCACCATTTTTGAGTGAATTCCAGAACGTCAGATTTTTGCTGAAATTGTGACCGCGCGGCTTAGGGATTTTTTCAAAAAAAGTTGCTCAGACGTCGAGAGCTAATTCTGTTTCCGATGAGAAAAACACACCAGTTTCCACCGAAAAAGCTTTCAGGGGATGGTTTGCAACAGTTTGGCACCATTTTTGAGTGAATTCCAGAACGTCAGATTTTTGCTGAAATTGTGACCGCGCGGCTTAGGGATTTTTTCAAAAAAAGTTGCTCAGACGTCGAGAGCTAATTCTGTTTCCGATGAGAAAAACACAGCAGTTTCCACCGAAAAACCTTTCAGGGGATTGTTTGCAACAGTTTGGCACCATTTTTGAGTGAATTCCAGAACGTCAGATTTTTGCTGAAATTGTGACCGCGCGGCTTAGGGACTTTTTCAGAAAAAGTTGTTCAGACGTCGAGGGCTAATTCTGTTTCCCATGATAAAAACACACCTGTTTCCACCGAAAAACCTTTCAGGGGATCGTTTGCAACAGTTTGGCACCATTTTTGAGTGAATTCCAGAACGTCAGATTTTTGCTGAAATTGTGACCGCGCGGCTTAGGGATTTTTTCAAAAAAAGTTGTTCAGACGTCGAGAGCTAATTCTGTTTCCGATCAGAAAAACACACCAGTTTCCACCGAGAAACTTTTCAGGGGATCGTTTGCAACAATTTAGCACCATTTTTGAGTGAATTCCAGAACGTCAGATTTTTGCTGAAATTGTGACCGCGCGGCTTAGGGATGTTTTCAAAAAAAGTTGTTCAGACGTCGAGAGCTAATTCTGTTTCCGATGAGAAAAACACACCAGTTTCCACCGAAAAGCCTATCAGGGGATCGTTTGCAACAATTTAGCACCATTTTTGAGTGAATTCCAGAACGTCAGATTTTTGCTGATATTGTGACCGCGGGGCTTAGGGATTTTTTCAGAAAAAGTTGGTAGGACGTCGAGGGCTAATTCGGTTTCCGATGAGAAAAACCCGTCTGTTTCCACCGAAAACCTTTCAGGGGATCGTTTGCAACAGTTTGGCACCATTTTTGAGTGAATTCCAGAACGTCAGATTTTTGCTGAAATTGTGACCGCGCGGCTTAGGGATTTTTTCAAAAAAAGTTGTTCAGACGTCGAGAGCTAATTCTGTTTCTGATGAGAAAAACACACCAGTTTCCACCGAAAAACATTTCAGGGGATCGTTTGCAACAGTTTGGCACCATTTTTGAGTGAATTCCAGAACGTCAGATTTTTGCTGAAATTCTGACCGAGCGGCTTAGGGATTTTGTCAGAAAAAGTTGTTCAGACGTCGAGGGGTAATTCTGTTTCCGATGAGAAAAACCCATCTGTTTTCACCGAAAAACCTTTCAGGGGTTCGTTTGCAACAGTTTGGCACCATTTTTGAGTGAATTCCAGAACGTCAGATTTTTGCTGAAATTGTGACCGCGCGGCTTAGGGATTTTTTCAGAAAAAGTTGTTCAGACGTCGAGGGCCAATTCTGTTTCCAATGAGAAAAACCCATCTGTTTCCACCGAAAAACCTTTCAGGGGTTCGTTTGCAACAGTTTGGCACCATTTTTGAGTGAATTCCAGAACGTTAGATTTTTGCTGAAATTGTGACCGCGCGGCTTAGGGATTTTTTCAGAAAAAGTTGTTCAGACGTCGAGGGCTAATTCTGTTTCCCATGATAAAAACCCATCTGTTTCCACCGAAAAACCTTTCAGGGGATTGTTTGCAACAGTTTGGCACCATTTTTGAGTGAATTCCAGAACGTCAGACTTTTGCTGAAATTTTCACCGCGCGGCTTAGGGATTTTTTCAGAAAAAGTTGTTCAGAAGTCGAGGGCTAATTCTGTTTCCGATGAGAAAAACCCATCTGTTTCCACCGAAAAACCGTTCAGGGGATCGTTTGCAACAGTTTGGCACCATTTTTGAGTGAATTCCAGAACGTCAGATTTTTGCTGAAATTGTGACCGCGCGGCTTAGGGATTTTTTCAAAAAAAGTTGCTCAGACGTCGAGAGCTAATTCTGTTTCCGATGAGAAAAACACACCATTTTCCACCGAAAAACCTTTCAGGGGATTGTTTGCAACAGTTTGGCACCATTTTTGAGTGAATTCCAGAATGTCAGATTTTTGCTGAAATTGTGACCGCGCGGCTTAGGGATTTTTTCAAAAAAAGTTGCTCAGACGTCGAGAGCTAATTCTGTTTCCGATGAGAAAAACACACCAGTTTCCACCGAAAAAGCTTTCAGGGGATCGTTTGCAACAGTTTGGCACCATTTTTGAGTGAATTCCAGAACGTCAGATTTTTGCTGAAATTGTGACCGCGCGGCTTAGGGATTTTTTCAAAAAAAGTTGCTCAGACGTCGAGAGCTAATTCTGTTTCCGATGAGAAAAACACAGCAGTTTCCACCGAAAAACCTTTCAGGGGATTGTTTGCAACAGTTTGGCACCATTTTTGAGTGAATTCCAGAACGTCAGATTTTTGCTGAAATTGTGACCGCGCGGCTTAGGGACTTTTTCAGAAAAAGTTGTTCAGACGTCGAGGGCTAATTCTGTTTCCCATGATAAAAACACACCTGTTTCCACCGAAAAACCTTTCAGGGGATCGTTTGCAACAGTTTGGCACCATTTTTGAGTGAATTCCAGAACGTCAGATTTTTGCTGAAATTGTGACCGCGCGGCTTAGGGATTTTTTCAAAAAACTTGTTCAGACGTCGAGGGCTAATTCTGTTTTTGATGAGAAAAACCCATTTGTTTCCACCCAAAAAACTTTCAGGGGATCGTTTGCAACAGTTTGGCACCATTTTGGAGTGAATTCCAGAACGTCAGATTTCTGCTGAAATTGTGACCGCGCGGCTTAGGGATTTTTTCAAAAAAATATTTCTCCGCAATTTCAGATGTCGAGGGCTAATTCTGTTTCCGATAATAAAAATCCATCCGTTTCCCCCGAAAAACCTTTCAGGGGTTCGTTTGCAGCAGTTTGGCACCATTTTTGAGTGAATTCCAGAACGTCAGATTTTTGCTGAAATTGTGACCGCGCGGCTTAGGGATTTTTTCAGAAAAAGTTGTTCAGACGTCGAGGGCTAATTCTGTTTCCGATGAGAAAAACACAGCAGTTTCCACCGAAAAACCTTTCAGGGGTTCGTTTGCAACAGTTTGGCACCATTTTTGAGTGAATTCCAGAACGTCAGATTTTTGCTGAAATTGTGACCGCGCGGCTTAGGGATTTTTTCAGAAAAAGTTGTTCAGACGTCGAGGGCTAATTCTGTTTCCGATGAGAAAAACCCATCTGTTTCCACCGAAAAACCTTTCAGGGGTTTGTTTGCAACAGTTTGGCACCATTTTTGAGTGAATTCCAGAACGTCAGATTTTTGCTGAAATTGTGACCGCGCGGCTTAGGGATTTTTTCAAAAAAATATTTCTCCGCAATTTCAGATGTCGAGGGCTAATTCTGTTTCCGATAATAAAAATCCATCCGTTTCCCCCGAAAAACCTTTCAGGGGTTCGTTTGCAGCAGTTTGGCACCATTTTTGAGTGAATTCCAGAACGTCAGATTTTTGCTGAAATTGTGACCGCGCGGCTTAGGGATTTTTTCAGAAAAAGTTGTTCAGACGTCGAGGGCTAATTCTGTTTCCGATGAGAAAAACCCATCTGTTTCCACCGAAAAACCTTTCAGGGGTTCGTTTGCAACAGTTTGGCACCATTTTTGAGTGAATTCCAGAACGTCAGATTTTTGCTGAAATTGTGACCGCGCGGCTTAGGGATTTTTTCAGAAAAAGTTGTTCAGACGTCGAGGGCCAATTCTGTTTCCGATGAGAAAAACCCATCTGTTTCCACCGAAAAACCTTTCAGGGGTTTGTTTGCAACAGTTTGGCACCATTTTTGAGTGAATTCCAGAACGTCAGATTTTTGCTGAAATTGTGACCGCGCGGCTTAGGGATTTTTTCAAAAAAAGTTGCTCAGACGTCGAGAGCTAATTCTGTTTCCGATGAGAAAAAGACACCAGTTTCCACCGAAAAACCTTTCAGGGGATCGTTTGCAACAGTTTGGCACCATTTTTGAGTGAATTCCAGAACGTCAGATTTTTGCTGAAATTGTGACCGCGCAGCTTAGGGATTTTTTCAAAAAAAGTTGCTCAGACGTCGAGAGCTAATTCTGTTTCCGATGAGAAAAACACAGCAGTTTCCACCGAAAAACCTTTCAGGGGATTGTTTGCAACAGTTTGGCAGCATTTTTGAGTGAATTCCAGAACGTCAGATTTTTGCTGAAATTGTGACCGCGCGGCTTAGGGACTTTTTCAGAAAAAGTTGTTCAGACGTCGAGGGCTAATTCTGTTTCCCATGATAAAAACACACCTGTTTCCACCGAAAAACCTTTCAGGGGATCGTTTGCAACAGTTTGGCACCATTTTTGAGTGAATTCCAGAACGTCAGATTTTTGCTGAAATTGTGACCGCGCGGCTTAGGGATTTTTTCAAAAAAAGTTGCTCAGACGTCGAGGGCTAATTCTGTTTCCGATGAGAAAAACCCATTTGTTTCCACCAAAAAAACTTTCAGGGGATCGTTTGCAACAGTTTGGCACCATTTTGGAGTGAATTCCAGAACGTCAGATTTCTGCTGAAATTGTGACCGCGCGGCTTAGGGATTTTTTCAAAAAAATATTTCTCCGCAATTTCAGACGTCGAGGGCTAATTCTGTTTCCGATAATAAAAATCCATCCGTTTCCCCCGAAAAACCTTTCAGGGGTTCGTTTGCAGCAGTTTGGCACCATTTTTGAGTGAATTCCAGAACGTCAGATTTTTGCTGAAATTGTGACCGCGCAGCTTAGGGATTTTTTCAAAAAAAGTTGCTCAGACGTCGAGAGCTAATTCTGTTTCCGATGAGAAAAACACAGCAGTTTCCACCGAAAAACCTTTCAGGGGATCGTTTGCAACAGTTTGGCACCATTTTTGAGTGAATTCCAGAACGTCAGATATTTGCTGAAATTGTGACCGCGCGGCTTAGGGACTTTTTCAGAAAAAGTTGTTCAGACGTCGAGGGCTAATTCTGTTTCCCATGATAAAAACACACCTGTTTCCACCGAAAAACCTTTCAGGGGATCGTTTGCAACAGTTTGGCACCATTTTTGAGTGAATTCCAGAACGTCAGATTTTTGCTGAAATTGTGACCGCGCGGCTTAGGGATTTTTTCAAAAAAGTTGTTCAGACGTCGAGGGATAATTCTGTTTTTGATGAGAAAAACCCATTTGTTTCCACCAAAAAAACTTTCAGGGGATCGTTTGCAACAGTTTGGCACCATTTTGGAGTGAATTCCAGAACGTCAGATTTCTGCTGAAATTGTGACCGCGCGGCTTAGGGATTTTTTCAAAAAAATATTTCTCCGCAATTTCAGACGTCGAGGGCTAATTCTGTTTCCGATAATAAAAATCCATCCGTTTCCCCCGAAAAACCTTTCAGGGGTTCGTTTGCAGCAGTTTGGCACCATTTTTGAGTGAATTCCAGAACGTCAGATTTTTGCTGAAATTGTGACCGCGCGGCTTAGGGATTTTTTCAGAAAAAGTTGTTCAGACGTCGAGGGCTAATTCGGTTTCCCATGATAAAAACCCATCTGTTTCCACAGAAAAACCTTTCAGGGGATTGTTTGCAACAGTTTGGCACCATTTTTGAGTGAATTCCAGAACGTCAGATTTTTGCTGAAATTGTGACCGCGCGGCTTAGGGATTTTTTCAGAAAAAGTTGTTCAGACGTCGAGGGCTAATTCTGTTTCCGATGAGAAAAACCCATCTGTTTCCACCGAAAAACCTTTCAGGGGTTTGTTTGCAACAGTTTGGCACCATTTTTGAGTGAATTCCAGAACGTCAGATTTTTGCTGAAGTTGTGACCGCGCGGCTTAGGGATTTTTTCAAAAAAAGTTGCTCAGACGTCGAGAGCTAATTCTGTTTACGATGAGAAAAACACACCAGTTTCCACCGAAAAACCTTTCAGGGGATCGTTTGCAACAGTTTGGCACCATTTTTGAGTGAATTCCAGAACGTCAGATTTTTGCTGAAATTGTGACCGCGCGGCTTAGGGATTTTTTCAAAAAAAGTTGCTCAGACGTCGAGAGCTAATTCTGTTTCCGATGAGAAAAACACACCAGTTTCCACCGAAAAACTTTTCAATGGATCGTTTGCAACAGTTTGGCACCATTTTTGAGTGAATTCCAGAACGTAAGATTTTTGCTGAAATTGTGACCGCGCGGCTTAGGGATTTTTTCAGAAAAAGTTGTTCAGACGTCGAGGGCTCATTCTGTTTCCCATGATAAAAACCCATCTTTTTCCACCGAAAAACCTTTCAGGGGATCGTTTGCAACAGTTTGGCACCATTTTTGAGTGAATTCCAGAACGTCAGGTTTTTGCTGAAATTGTGACCGCGCGGCTTAGGGATTTTTTCAAAAAAAGTTGTTCAGACGTCGAGGGCTAATTCTGTTTCCGATGATAAAAACCCATCTGTTTCCACCGAAAAACCTTTCAGGGGATAGTTTGCAACAGTTTGGCACCATTTTTGAGTGAATTCCAGAATGTCAGATTTTTGCTGAAATTGTGACCGCGCGGCTTAGGGATTTTTTCAAAAAAAGTTGCTCAGACGTCGAGAGCTAATTCTGTTTCCGATGAGAAAAACACACCAGTTTCCACCGAAAAAGCTTTCAGGGGATCGTTTGCAACAGTTTGGCACCATTTTTGAGTGAATTCCAGAACGTCAGATTTTTGCTGAAATTGTGACCGCGCGGCTTAGGGATTTTTTCAAAAAAGTTGTTCAGACGTCGAGGGCTAATTCTGTTTTTGATGAGAAAAACCCATCTGTTTCCACCAAAAAAACTTTCAGGGGATCGTTTGCAACAGTTTGGCACCATTTTGGAGTGAATTCCAGAACGTCAGATTTCTGCTGAAATTGTGACCGCGCGGCTTAGGGATTTTTTCAAAAAAATATTTCTCCGCAATTTCAGACGTCGAGGGCTAATTCTGTTTCCGATGATAAAAATCCATCCGTGTCCACCGAAAAACCTTTCAGGGGTTCGTTTGCAACAGTTTGGCACCATTATTGAGTGAATTCCAGAACGTCAGATTTTTGCTGAAATTGTGACCGCGCGGCTTAGGGATTTTTTCAGAAAAAGTTGTTCAGACGTCGAGGGCTAATTCTGTTTCCCATGATAAAAACCCATCTGTTTCCACCGAAAAACCTTTCAGGGGATTGTTTGCAACAGTTTGGCACCATTTTTGAGTGAATTCCAGAACGTCAGATTTTTGCTGAAATTCTGACCGCGCGGCTTAGGGATTTTTTCAGAAAAAGTTGTTCAGACGTCGAGGGCTAATTCTGTTTCCGATGAGAAAAACCCATCTGTTTCCACCGAAAAACCTTTCAGGGGTTTGTTTGCAACAGTTTGGCACCATTTCTGAGTGAATTCCAGAACGTCAGATTTTTGCTGAAATTCTGACCGCGCGGCTTAGGGATTTTTTCAAAAAAAGTTGCTCAGACGTCGAGAGCTAATTCTGTTTCCAATGAGAAAAGCACACCAGTTTCCACCGAAAAACCTTTCAGGGGATCGTTTGCAACAGTTTGGCACCATTTTTGAGTGAATTCCAGAACGTCAGATTTTTGTTGAAATTGTGACCGCGCGGCTTAGGGATTTTTTCAAAAAAAGTTGCTCAGACGTCGAGAGCTAATTCTGTTTCCGATGAGAAAAACACACCAGTTTCCACCGAAAAACCTTTCAGGGGATCGTTTGCAACAGTTTGGCACCATTTTTGAGTGAATTCCAGAACGTCAGATTTTTGCTGAAATTGTGACCGCGCGGCTTAGGGATTTTTTCAGAAAAAGTTGTTCAGACGTCGAGGGCTAATTCTGTTTCCCATGATAAAAACCCATCTTTTTCCACCGAAAAACCTTTCAGGGGATCGTTTGCAACAGTTTGGCACCATTTTTGAGTGAATTCCAGAACGTCAGGTTTTTGCTGAAATTGTGACCGCGCGGCTTAGGGATTTTTTCAAAAAAAGTTGTTCAGACGTCGAGGGCTAATTCTGTTTCCGATGATAAAAACCCATCTGTTTCCACCGAAAAACCTTTCAGGGGATAGTTTGCAACAGTTTGGCACCATTTTTGAGTGAATTCCAGAATGTCAGATTTTTGCTGAAATTGTGACCGCGCGGCTTAGGGATTTTTTCAAAAAAAGTTGCTCAAACGTCGAGAGCTAATTCTGTTTCCGATGAGAAAAACACACCAGTTTCCACCGAAAAAGCTTTCAGGGGATCGTTTGCAACAGTTTGGCACCATTTTTGAGTGAATTCCAGAACGTCAGATTTTTGCTGAAATTGTGACCGCGCGGCTTAGGGATTTTTTCAAAAAAGTTGTTCAGACGTCGAGGGCTAATTCTGTTTTTGATGAGAAAAACCCATCTGTTTCCACCAAAAAAACTTTCAGGGGATCGTTTGCAACAGTTTGGCACCATTTTGGAGTGAATTCCAGAACGTCAGATTTCTGCTGAAATTGTGACCGCGCGGCTTAGGGATTTTTTCAAAAAAATATTTCTCCGCAATTTCAGACGTCGAGGGCTAATTCTGTTTCCGATGATAAAAATCCATCCGTTTCCACCGAAAAACCTTTCAGGGGTTCGTTTGCAAAAGTTTGGCACCATTATTGAGTGAATTCCAGAACGTCAGATTTTTGCTGAAATTGTGACCGCGCGGCTTAGGGATTTTTTCAGAAAAAGTTGTTCAGACGTTTAGGGCTAATTCTGTTTCCCATGATAAAAACCCATCTGTTTCCACCGAAAAACCTTTCAGGGGATTGTTTGCAACAGTTTGGCACCATTTTTGAGTGAATTCCAGAACGTCAGATTTTTGCTGAAATTGTGACCGCGCGGCTTAGGGACTTTTTCAGAAAAAGTTGTTCAGACGTCGAGGGCTAATTCTGTTTCCCATGATAAAAACACACCTGTTTCCACCGAAAAACCTTTCAGGGGATCGTTTGCAACAGTTTGGCACCATTTTTGAGTGAATTCCAGAACGTCAGATTTTTGCTGAAATTGTGACCGCGCGGCTTAGGGATTTTTTCAAAAAACTTGTTCAGACGTCGAGGGCTAATTCTGTTTTTGATGAGAAAAACCCATTTGTTTCCACCAAAAAAACTTTCAGGGGATCGTTTGCAACAGTTTGGCACCATTTTGGAGTGAATTCCAGAACGTCACATTTCTGCTGAAATTGTGACCGCGCGGCTTAGGGATTTTGTCAAAAAAATATTTCTCCGCAATTTCAGATGTCGAGGGCTAATTCTGTTTCCGATAATAAAAATCCATCCGTTTCCCCCGAAAAACCTTTCAGGGGTTCGTTTGCAGCAGTTTGGCACCATTTTTGAGTGAATTCCAGAACGTCAGATTTTTGCTGAAATTGTGACCGCGCGGCTTAGGGATTTTTTCAGAAAAAGTTGTTCAGACGTCGAGGGCTAATTCGGTTTCCCATGATAAAAACCCATCTGTTTCCACCGAAAAACCGTTCAGGGGATCGTTTGCAACAGTTTGGCACCATTTTTGAGTGAATTCCAGAACGTCAGATTTTTGCTGAAATTGTGACCGCGCGGCTTAGGGATTTTTTCAAAAAAAGTTCCTCAGACGTCGAGAGCTAATTCTGTTTCCGATGAGAAAAACACAGCAGTTTCCACCGAAAAACCTTTCAGGGGATTGTTTGCAACAGTTTGGCACCATTTTTGAGTGAATTCCAGAACGTCAGATTTTTGCTGAAATTGTGACCGCGCGGCTTAGGGACTTTTTCAGAAAAAGTTGTTCAGACGTCGAGGGCTAATTCTGTTTCCCATGATAAAAACAAACCTGTTTCCACAGAAAAACCTTTCAGGGGATCGTTTGCAACAGTTTGGCACCATTTTTGAGTGAATTCCAGAACGTCAGATTTTTGCTGAAATTGTGACCGCGCGGCTTAGGGATATTTTCAAAAAAGTTGTTCAGACGTCGAGGGCTAATTCTGTTTTTGATGAGAAAAACCCATTTGTTTCCACCAAAAAAACTTTCAGGGGATCGTTTGCAACAGTTTGGCACCATTTTGGAGTGAATTCCAGAACGTCAGATTTCTGCTGAAATTGTGACCGCGCGGCTTAGGGATTTTTTCAAAAAAATATTTCTCCGCAATTTCAGACGTCGAGGGCTAATTCTGTTTCCGATAATAAAAATCCATCCGTTTCCCCCGAAAAACCTTTCAGGGGTTCGTTTGCAGCAGTTTGGCACCATTTTTGAGTGAATTCCAGAACGTCAGATTTTTGCTGAAATTGTGACCGCGCGGCTTAGGGATTTTTTCAGAAAAAGTTGTTCAGACGTCGAGGGCTAATTCGGTTTCCCATGATAAAAACCCATCTGTTTCCACCGAAAAACCTTTCAGGGTATTGTTTGCAACAGTTTGGCACCATTTTTGAGTGAATTCCAGAACGTCAGATTTTTGCTGAAATTGTGACCGCGCGGCTTAGGGACTTTTTCAGAAAAAGTTGTTCAGACGTCGAGGGCTAATTCTGTTTCCCATGAGAAAAACCCATCTGTTTCCACCGAAAAACCTTTCAGGGGTTTGTTTGCAACAGTTTGGCACCATTTTTGAGTGAATTCCAGAACGTCAGATTTTTGCTGAAATTGTGACCGCGCGGCTTAGGGATTTTTTCAAAAAAAGTTGCTCAGACGTCGAGAGCTAATTCTGTTTCCGATGAGAAAAAGACACCAGTTTCCACCGAAAAACCTTTCAGGGGATCGTTTGCAACAGTTTGGCACCATTTTTGAGTGAATTCCAGAACGTCAGATTTTTGCTGAAATTGTGACCGCGCAGCTTAGGGATTTTTTCAAAAAAAGTTGCTCAGACGTCGAGAGCTAATTCTGTTTCCGATGAGAAAAACACAGCAGTTTCCACCGAAAAACCTTTCAGGGGATTGTTTGCAACAGTTTGGCACCATTTTTGAGTGAATTCCAGAACGTCAGATTTTTGCTGAAATTGTGACCGCGCGGCTTAGGGACTTTTTCAGAAAAAGTTGTTCAGACGTCGAGGGCTAATTCTGTTTCCCATGATAAAAACACACCTGTTTCCACCGAAAAACCTTTCAGGGGATCGTTTGCAACAGTTTGGCACCATTTTTGAGTGAATTCCAGAACGTCAGATTTTTGCTGAAATTGTGACCGCGCGGCTTAGGGATTTTTTCAAAAAAAGTTGCTCAGACGTCGAGGGCTAATTCTGTTTCCGATGAGAAAAACCCATTTGTTTCCACCAAAAAAACTTTCAGGGGATCGTTTGCAACAGTTTGGCACCATTTTGGAGTGAATTCCAGAACGTCAGATTTCTGCTGAAATTGTGACCGCGCGGCTTAGGGATTTTTTCAAAAAAATATTTCTCCGCAATTTCAGACGTCGAGGGCTAATTCTGTTTCCGATAATAAAAATCCATCCGTTTCCCCCGAAAAACCTTTCAGGGGTTCGTTTGCAGCAGTTTGGCACCATTTTTGAGTGAATTCCAGAACGTCAGATTTTTGCTGAAATTGTGACCGCGCAGCTTAGGGATTTTTTCAAAAAAAGTTGCTCAGACGTCGAGAGCTAATTCTGTTTCCGATGAGAAAAACACAGCAGTTTCCACCGAAAAACCTTTCAGGGGATCGTTTGCAACAGTTTGGCACCATTTTTGAGTGAATTCCAGAACGTCAGATATTTGCTGAAATTGTGACCGCGCGGCTTAGGGACTTTTTCAGAAAAAGTTGTTCAGACGTCGAGGGCTAATTCTGTTTCCCATGATAAAAACACACCTGTTTCCACCGAAAAACCTTTCAGGGGATCGTTTGCAACAGTTTGGCACCATTTTTGAGTGAATTCCAGAACGTCAGATTTTTGCTGAAATTGTGACCGCGCGGCTTAGGGATTTTTTCAAAAAAGTTGTTCAGACGTCGAGGGCTAATTCTGTTTTTGATGAGAAAAACCCATTTGTTTCCACCAAAAAAACTTTCAGGGGATCGTTTGCAACAGTTTGGCACCATTTTGGAGTGAATTCCAGAACGTCAGATTTCTGCTGAAATTGTGACCGCGCGGCTTAGGGATTTTTTCAAAAAAATATTTCTCCGCAATTTCAGACGTCGAGGGCTAATTCTGTTTCCGATAATAAAAATCCATCCGTTTCCCCCGAAAAACCTTTCAGGGGTTCGTTTGCAGCAGTTTGGCACCATTTTTGAGTGAATTCCAGAACGTCAGATTTTTGCTGAAATTGGGACCGCGCGGCTTAGGGATTTTTTCAGAAAAGTTGTTCAGACGTCGAGGGCTAATTCGGTTTCCCATGATAAAAACCCATCTGTTTCCACCGAAAAACATTTCAGGGGATTGTTTGCAACAGTTTGGCACCATTTTTGAGTGAATTCCAGAACGTCAGATTTTTGCTGAAATTGTGACCGCGCGGCTTAGGGATTTTTTCAGAAAAAGTTGTTCAGACGTCGAGGGCTAATTCTGTTTCCGATGAGAAAAACCCATCTGTTTCCACCGAAAAACCTTTCAGGGGTTTGTTTGCAACAGTTTGGCACCATTTCTGAGTGAATTCCAGAACGTCAGATTTTTGCTGAAATTGTGACCGCGCGGCTTAGGGATTTTTTCAAAAAAAGTTGCTCAGACGTCGAGAGCTAATTCTGTTTCCAATGAGAAAAGCACACCAGTTTCCACCGAAAAACCTTTCAGGGGATCGTTTGCAACAGTTTAGCACCATTTTTGAGTGAATTCCAGAACGTCAGATTTTTGTTGAAATTGTGACCGCGCGGCTTAGGGATTTTTTCAAAAAAAGTTGCTCAGACGTCGAGAGCTAATTCTGTTTAAGGTGAGAAAAAGACACCAGTTTCCACCGAAAAAGCTTTCAGGGGATCGTTTGCAACAGTTTGGCACCATTTTTGAGTGAATTCCAGAACGTCAGATTTTTGCTGAAATTGTGACCGCGCGGCTTAGGGATTTTTTCAAAAAAGTTGTTCAGACGTCGAGGGCTAATTCTGTTTTTGATGAGAAAAACCCATCTCTTTCCACCAAAAAAACTTTCAGGGGATCGTTTGCAACAGTTTGGCACCATTTTGGAGTGAATTCCAGAACGTCAGATTTCTGCTGAAATTGTGACCGCGCGGCTTAGGGATTTTTTCAAAAAAATATTTCTCCGCAATTTCAGACGTCGAGGGCTAATTCTGTTTCCGATGATAAAAATCCATCCGTTTCCACCGAAAAACCTTTCAGGGGTTCGTTTGCAACAGTTTGGCACCATTATTGAGTGAATTCCAGAACGTCAGATTTTTGCTGAAATTGTGACCGCGCGGCTTAGGGATTTTTTCAAAAAAAGTTGCTCAGACGTCGAGAGCTAATTCTGTTTCCGATGAGAAAAAGACACCAGTTTCCACCGAAAAACCTTTCAGGGGATCGTTTGCAACAGTTTGGCACCATTTTTGAGTGAATTCCAGAACGTCAGATTTTTGCTGAAATTGTGACCGCGCGGCTTAGGGATTTTTTCAGAAAAAGTTGTTCAGACGTCGAGGGCTAATTCTGTTTCCCATGATAAAAACCCATCTTTTTCCACCGAAAAACCTTTCAGGGGATCGTTTGCAACAGTTTGGCACCATTTTTGAGTGAATTCCAGAACGTCAGGTTTTTGCTGAAATTGTGACCGCGCGGCTTAGGGATTTTTTCAAAAAAAGTTGTTCAGACGTCGAGGGCTAATTCTGTTTCCGATGATAAAAACCCATCTGTTTCCACCGAAAAACCTTTCAGGGGATAGTTTGCAACAGTTTGGCACCATTTTTGAGTGAATTCCAGAATGTCAGATTTTTGCTGAAATTGTGACCGCGCGGCTTAGGGATTTTTTCAAAAAAAGTTGCTCAGACGTCGAGAGCTAATTCTGTTTCCGATGAGAAAAACACACCAGTTTCCACCGAAAAACCTTTCAGGGGATCGTTTGCAACAGTTTGGCACCATTTTTGAGTGAATTCCAGAACGTCAGATTTTTGCTGAAATTGTGACCGCGCGGCTTAGGGATTTTTTAAAAATAAGTTGCTCAGACGTCGAGAGCTAATTCTGTTTCCGATGAGAAAAAGACACCAGTTTCCACCGAAAAACCTTTCAGGGAATCGTTTGCAACATTTTGGCACCATTTTTGAGTGAATTCCAGAATGTCAGATTTTTGCTGAAATTGTGACCGCGCGGCTTAGGGATTTTTTCAGAAAAAGTTGTTCAGACGTCGAGGGCTAATTCTGTTTTTGATGAGAAAAACCCATCTGTTTCCACCGAAAAACCTTTCAGGGGTTTGTTTGCAACAGTTTGGCACCATTTCTGAGTGAATTCCAGAACGTCAGATTTTTGCTGAAATTTTGACCGCGCGGCTTAGGGATTTTTTCAGAAAAAGTTGTTCAGACGTCGAGGGCTAATTCTGTTTCCGATGAGAAAAACCCATCTGTTTCCACCGAAAAACCTTTCAGGGGTTTGTTTGCAACAGTTTGGCACCATTTCTGAGTGAATTCCAGAACGTCAGATTTTTGCTGAAATTGTGACCGCGCGGCTTAGGGATTTTTTCAAAAAAAGTTGCTCAGACGTCGAGAGCTAATTCTGTTTCCAATGAGAAAAGCACACCAGTTTCCACCGAAAAACCTTTCAGGGGATCGTTTGCAACAGTTTGGCACCATTTTTGAGTGAATTCCAGAACGTCAGATTTTTGTTGAAATTGTGACCGCGCGGTTTAGGGATTTTTTCAAAAAAAGTTGCTCAGACGTCGAGAGCTAATTCTGTTTCCGATGAGAAAAACACACCAGTTTCCACCGAAAAACCTTTCAGGGGATCGTTTGCAACAGTTTGGCACCATTTTTGAGTGAATTCCAGAACGTCAGATTTTTGCTGAAATTGTGACCGCGCGGCTTAGGGATTTTTTCAAAAAAAGTTGCTCAGACGTCGAGAGCTAATTCTGTTTCCGATGAGAAAAAGACACCAGTTTCCACCGAAAAACCTTTCAGGGGATCGTTTGCAACAGTTTGGCACCATTTTTGAGTGAATTCCAGAACGTCAGATTTCTGCTGAAATTGTGACCGCGCGGCTTAGGGATTTTTTCAGAAAAAGTTGTTCAGACGTCGAGGGCTAATTCTGTTTCCCATGATAAAAACACACCTGTTTCCACCGAAAAACGTTTCAGGGGATCGTTTGCAACAGTTTGGCACCATTTTTCAGTGAATTCCAGAACGTCAGATTTTTGTTGAAATTGTGACCGCGCGGCTTAGGGATTTTTTCAGAAAAAGTTGTTCAGACGTCGAGGGCTAATTCTGTTTCCGATGAGAAAAAGACACCAGTTTCCACCGAAAAACTTTTCAATGGATCGTTTGCAACAGTTTGGCACCATTTTTGAGTGAATTCCAGAACGTCAGATTTTTGCTGAAATTGTGACCGCGCGGCTTAGGGATTTTTTCAGAAAAAGTTGTTCAGACGTCGAGGGCTAATTCTGTTTCCCATGATAAAAACCCATCTTTTTCCACCGAAAAACCTTTCAGGGGATCGTTTGCAACAGTTTGGCACCATTTTTGAGTGAATTCCAGAACGTCAGGTTTTTGCTGAAATTGTGACCGCGCGGCTTAGGGATTTTTTCAAAAAAAGTTGTTCAGACGTCGAGGGCTAATTCTGTTTCCGATGATAAAAACCCATCTGTTTCCACCGAAAAACCTTTCAGGGGATAGTTTGCAACAGTTTGGCACCATTTTTCAGTGAATTCCAGAACGTCAGATTTTTGTTGAAATTGTGACCGCGCGGCTTAGGGATTTTTTCAGAAAAAGTTGTTCAGACGTCGAGGGCTAATTCTGTTTCCGATGATAACAACCCATCTGTTTCCACCGAAAAAGCTTTCAGGGGATCGTTTGCAACAGTTTGGCACCATTTTTGAGTGAATTCCAGAACGTCAGATTTTTGCTGAAATTGTGACCGCGCGGCTTAGGGACTTTTTCAGAAAAAGTTGTTCAGACGTCGAGGGCTAATTCTGTTTTTGATGAGAAAAACCCATCTGTTTCCACCAAAAAAACTTTCAGGGGATCGTTTGCAACAGTTTGGCACCATTTTGGAGTGAATTCCAGAACGTCAGATTTCTGCTGAAATTGTGACCGCGCGGCTTAGGGATTTTTTCAAAAAAATATTACTCCGCAATTTCAGACGTCGAGGGCTAATTCTGTTTCCGATGATAAAAATCCATCCGTTTCCACCGAAAAACCTTTCAAGGGTTCGTTTGCAGCAGTTTGGCACCATTTTTGAGTGAATTCCAGAACGTCAGATTTTTGCTGAAATTGTGACCGCGCGGCTTAGGGATTTTTTCAAAAAAAGTTGCTCAGACGTCGAGAGCTAATTCTGTTTCCAATGAGAAAAGCACACCAGTTTCCACCGAAAAACCTTTCAGGGGATCGTTTGCAACAGTTTGGCACCATTTTGGAGTGAATTCCAGAACGTCAGATTTCTGCTGAAATTGTGACCGCGCGGCTTAGGGATTTTTTCAAAAAAATATTTCTCCGCAATTTCAGACGTCGAGGGCTAATTCTGTTTCCGATGATAAAAATCCATCCGTTTCCACCGAAAAACCTTTCAGGGGTTCGTTTGCAGCAGTTTAGCACCATTTTTGAGTGAATTCCAGAACGTCAGATTTTTGCTGAAATTGTGACCGCGCGGCTTTGGGATTTTTTCAGAAAAAGTTGTTCAAACGTCGAGGGCTAATTCTGTTTCCCATGATAAAAACCCATCTGTTTCCACCGAAAAACCTTTCAGGGGTTCGTTTGCAGCAGTTTGGCACCATTTTTGAGTGAATTCCAGAACGTCAGATTTTTGCTGAAATTGTGACCGCGCGGATTAGGGATTTTTTCAGAAAAAGTTGTTCAGACGTCGAGGGCTAATTCTGTTTCCCATGATAAAAACCCATCTGTTTCCACCGAAAAACCTTTCAGGGGATTGTTTGCAACAGTTTCGCACCATTTTTGAGTGAATTCCAGAACGTCAGATTTTTGCTGAAATTGTGACCGCGCGGCTTAGGGATTTTTTCAAAAAAAGTTGCTCAGACGTCGAGAGCTAATTCTGTTTCCGATGAGAAAAAGACACCAGTTTCCACCGAAAAACTTTTCAATGGATCGTTTGCAACAGTTTGGCACCATTTTTGAGTGAATTCCAGAACGTCAGATTTTTGCTGAAATTGTGACCGCGCGGCTTAGGGATTTTTTCAGAAAAAGTTGTTCAGACGTCGAGGGCTAATTCTGTTTCCCATGATAAAAACCCATCTTTTTCCACCGAAAAACCTTTCAGGGGATCGTTTGCAACAGTTTGGCACCATTTTTGAGTGAATTCCAGAACGTCAGGTTTTTGCTGAAATTGTGACCGCGCGGCTTAGGGATTTTTTCAAAAAAAGTTGTTCAGACGTCGAGGGCTAATTCTGTTTCCGATGATAAAAACCCATCTGTTTCCACCGAAAAACCTTTCAGGGGATAGTTTGCAACAGTTTGGCACCATTTTTGAGTGAATTCCAGAATGTCAGATTTTTGCTGAAATTGTTTCCGCGCGGCTTAGGGATTTTTTCAAAAAAAGTTGCTCAGACGTCGAGAGCTAATTCTGTTTCCGATGAGAAAAACACACCAGTTTCCACCGAAAAAGCTTTCAGGGGATCGTTTGCAACAGTTTGGCACCATTTTTGAGTGAATTCCAGAACGTCAGATTTTTGCTGAAATTGTGACCGCGCGGCTTAGGGATTTTTTCAAAAAAGTTGTTCAGACGTCGAGGGCTAATTCTGTTTTTGATGAGAAAAACCCATCTGTTTCCACCAAAAAAACTTTCAGGGGATCGTTTGCAACAGTTTGGCACCATTTTGGAGTGAATTCCAGAACGTCAGATTTCTGCTGAAATTGTGACCGCGCGGCTTAGGGATTTTTTCAAAAAAATATTTCTCCGCAATTTCAGACGTCGAGGGCTAATTCTGTTTCCGATGATAAAAATCCATCCGTTTCCACCGAAAAACCTTTCAGGGGTTCGTTTGCAGCAGTTTAGCACCATTTTTGAGTGAATTCCAGAACGTCAGATTTTTGCTGAAATTGTGACCGCGCGGCTTAGGGATTTTTTCAGAAAAAGTTGTTCAAACGTCGAGGGCTAATTCTGTTTCCCATGATAAAAACCCATCTGTTTCCACCGAAAAACCTTTCAGGGGTTCGTTTGCAGCAGTTTGGCACCATTTTTGAGTGAATTCCAGAACGTCAGATTTTTGCTGAAATTGTGACCGCGCGGCTTAGGGATTTTTTCAGAAAAAGTTGTTCAGACGTCGAGGGCTAATTCTGTTTCCCATGATAAAAACCCATCTGTTTCCACCGAAAAACCTTTCAGGGGATTGTTTGCAACAGTTTGGCACCATTTTTGAGTGAATTCCAGAACGTCAGATTTTTGCTGAAATTGTGACCGCGCGGCTTAGGGATTTTTTCAAAAAAAGTTGCTCAGACGTCGAGAGCTAATTCTGTTTCCGATGAGAAAAAGACACCAGTTTCCACCGAAAAACTTTTCAATGGATCGTTTGCAACAGTTTGGCACCATTTTTGAGTGAATTCCAGAACGTCAGATTTTTGCTGAAATTGTGACCGCGCGGCTTAGGGATTTTTTCAGAAAAAGTTGTTCAGACGTCGAGGGCTAATTCTGTTTCCCATGATAAAAACCCATCTTTTTCCACCGAAAAACCTTTCAGGGGATCGTTTGCAACAGTTTGGCACCATTTTTGAGTGAATTCCAGAACGTCAGGTTTTTGCTGAAATTGTGACCGCGCGGCTTAGGGATTTTTTCAAAAAAAGTTGTTCAGACGTCGAGGGCTAATTCTGTTTCCGATGATAAAAACCCATCTGTTTCCACCGAAAAACCTTTCAGGGGATAGTTTGCAACAGTTTGGCACCATTTTTGAGTGAATTCCAGAATGTCAGATTTTTGCTGAAATTGTTTCCGCGCGGCTTAGGGATTTTTTCAAAAAAAGTTGCTCAGACGTCGAGAGCTAATTCTGTTTCCGATGAGAAAAACACACCAGTTTCCACCGAAAAAGCTTTCAGGGGATCGTTTGCAACAGTTTGGCACCATTTTTGAGTGAATTCCAGAACGTCAGATTTTTGCTGAAATTGTGACCGCGCGGCTTAGGGATTTTTTCAAAAAAGTTGTTCAGACGTCGAGGGCTAATTCTGTTTTTGATGAGAAAAACCCATCTGTTTCCACCAAAAAAACTTTCAGGGGATCGTTTGCAACAGTTTGGCACCATTTTGGAGTGAATTCCAGAACGTCAGATTTCTGCTGAAATTGTGACCGCGCGGCTTAGGGATTTTTTCAAAAAAATATTTCTCCGCAATTTCAGACGTCGAGGGCTAATTCTGTTTCCGATGATAAAAATCCATCCGTTTCCACCGAAAAACCTTTCAGGGGTTCGTTTGCAGCAGTTTAGCACCATTTTTGAGTGAATTCCAGAACGTCAGATTTTTGCTGAAATTGTGACCGCGCAGCTTAGGGATTTTTTCAAAAAAAGTTGCTCAGACGTCGAGAGCTAATTCTGTTTCCGATGAGAAAAACACAGCAGTTTCCACCGAAAAACCTTTCAGGGGATCGTTTGCAACAGTTTGGCACCATTTTTGAGTGAATTCCAGAACGTCAGATTTTTGCTGAAATTGTGACCGCGCGGCTTAGGGATTTTTTCAGAAAAAGTTGTTCAGACGTCGAGGGCTAATTCTGTTTCCCATGATAAAAACCCATCTTTTTCCACCGAAAAACCTTTCAGGGGATCGTTTGCAACAGTTTGGCACCATTTTTGAGTGAATTCCAGAACGTCAGGTTTTTGCTGAAATTGTGACCGCGCGGCTTAGGGATTTTTTCAAAAAAAGTTGTTCAGACGTCGAGAGCTAATTCTGTTTCCGATGAGAAAAACACACCAGTTTCCACCGAAAAAGCTTTCAGGGGATCGTTTGCAACAGTTTGGCACCATTTTTGAGTGAATTCCAGAACGTCAGATTTTTGCTGAAATTGTGACCGCGCGGCTTAGGGATTTTTTCAAAAAAGTTGTTCAGACGTCGAGGGCTAATTCTGTTTTTGATGAGAAAAACCCATCTGTTTCCACCAAAAAAACTTTCAGGGGATCGTTTGCAACAGTTTGGCACCATTTTGGAGTGAATTCCAGAACGTCAGATTTCTGCTGAAATTGTGACCGCGCGGCTTAGGGATTTTTTCAAAAAAATATTTCTCCGCAATTTCAGACGTCGAGGGCTAATTCTGTTTCCGATGATAAAAATCCATCCGTTTCCACCGAAAAACCTTTCAGGGGTTCGTTTGCAACAGTTTGGCACCATTATTGAGTGAATTCCAGAACGTCAGATTTTTGCTGAAATTGTGACCGCGCGGCTTAGGGATTTTTTCAGAAAAAGTTGTTCAGACGTCGAGGGCTAATTCTGTTTCCCATGAGAAAAGCACACCAGTTTCCACCGAAAAACCTTTCAGGGGATCGTTTGCAACAGTTTGGCACCATTTTGGAGTGAATTCCAGAACGTCAGATTTCTGCTGAAATTGTGACCGCGCGGCTTAGGGATTTTTTCAAAAAAATATTTCTCCGCAATTTCAGACGTCGAGGGCTAATTCTGTTTCCGATGATAAAAATCCATCCGTTTCCACCGAAAAACCTTTCAGGGGTTCGTTTGCAGCAGTTTAGCACCATTTTTGAGTGAATTCCAGAACGTCAGATTTTTGCTGAAATTGTGACCGCGCGGCTTTGGGATTTTTTCAGAAAAAGTTGTTCAAACGTCGAGGGCTAATTCTGTTTCCCATGATAAAAACCCATCTGTTTCCACCGAAAAACCTTTCAGGGGTTCGTTTGCAGCAGTTTGGCACCATTTTTGAGTGAATTCCAGAACGTCAGATTTTTGCTGAAATTGTGACCGCGCGGATTAGGGATTTTTTCAGAAAAAGTTGTTCAGACGTCGAGGGCTAATTCTGTTTCCCATGATAAAAACCCATCTGTTTCCACCGAAAAACCTTTCAGGGGATTGTTTGCAACAGTTTCGCACCATTTTTGAGTGAATTCCAGAACGTCAGATTTTTGCTGAAATTGTGACCGCGCGGCTTAGGGATTTTTTCAAAAAAAGTTGCTCAGACGTCGAGAGCTAATTCTGTTTCCGATGAGAAAAAGACACCAGTTTCCACCGAAAAACTTTTCAATGGATCGTTTGCAACAGTTTGGCACCATTTTTGAGTGAATTCCAGAACGTCAGATTTTTGCTGAAATTGTGACCGCGCGGCTTAGGGATTTTTTCAGAAAAAGTTGTTCAGACGTCGAGGGCTAATTCTGTTTCCCATGATAAAAACCCATCTTTTTCCACCGAAAAACCTTTCAGGGGATCGTTTGCAACAGTTTGGCACCATTTTTGAGTGAATTCCAGAACGTCAGGTTTTTGCTGAAATTGTGACCGCGCGGCTTAGGGATTTTTTCAAAAAAAGTTGTTCAGACGTCGAGGGCTAATTCTGTTTCCGATGATAAAAACCCATCTGTTTCCACCGAAAAACCTTTCAGGGGATAGTTTGCAACAGTTTGGCACCATTTTTGAGTGAATTCCAGAATGTCAGATTTTTGCTGAAATTGTTTCCGCGCGGCTTAGGGATTTTTTCAAAAAAAGTTGCTCAGACGTCGAGAGCTAATTCTGTTTCCGATGAGAAAAACACACCAGTTTCCACCGAAAAAGCTTTCAGGGGATCGTTTGCAACAGTTTGGCACCATTTTTGAGTGAATTCCAGAACGTCAGATTTTTGCTGAAATTGTGACCGCGCGGCTTAGGGATTTTTTCAAAAAAGTTGTTCAGACGTCGAGGGCTAATTCTGTTTTTGATGAGAAAAACCCATCTGTTTCCACCAAAAAAACTTTCAGGGGATCGTTTGCAACAGTTTGGCACCATTTTGGAGTGAATTCCAGAACGTCAGATTTCTGCTGAAATTGTGACCGCGCGGCTTAGGGATTTTTTCAAAAAAATATTTCTCCGCAATTTCAGACGTCGAGGGCTAATTCTGTTTCCGATGATAAAAATCCATCCGTTTCCACCGAAAAACCTTTCAGGGGTTCGTTTGCAGCAGTTTAGCACCATTTTTGAGTGAATTCCAGAACGTCAGATTTTTGCTGAAATTGTGACCGCGCAGCTTAGGGATTTTTTCAAAAAAAGTTGCTCAGACGTCGAGAGCTAATTCTGTTTCCGATGAGAAAAACACAGCAGTTTCCACCGAAAAACCTTTCAGGGGATCGTTTGCAACAGTTTGGCACCATTTTTGAGTGAATTCCAGAACGTCAGATTTTTGCTGAAATTGTGACCGCGCGGCTTAGGGATTTTTTCAGAAAAAGTTGTTCAGACGTCGAGGGCTAATTCTGTTTCCCATGATAAAAACCCATCTTTTTCCACCGAAAAACCTTTCAGGGGATCGTTTGCAACAGTTTGGCACCATTTTTGAGTGAATTCCAGAACGTCAGGTTTTTGCTGAAATTGTGACCGCGCGGCTTAGGGATTTTTTCAAAAAAAGTTGTTCAGACGTCGAGAGCTAATTCTGTTTCCGATGAGAAAAACACACCAGTTTCCACCGAAAAAGCTTTCAGGGGATCGTTTGCAACAGTTTGGCACCATTTTTGAGTGAATTCCAGAACGTCAGATTTTTGCTGAAATTGTGACCGCGCGGCTTAGGGATTTTTTCAAAAAAGTTGTTCAGACGTCGAGGGCTAATTCTGTTTTTGATGAGAAAAACCCATCTGTTTCCACCAAAAAAACTTTCAGGGGATCGTTTGCAACAGTTTGGCACCATTTTGGAGTGAATTCCAGAACGTCAGATTTCTGCTGAAATTGTGACCGCGCGGCTTAGGGATTTTTTCAAAAAAATATTTCTCCGCAATTTCAGACGTCGAGGGCTAATTCTGTTTCCGATGATAAAAATCCATCCGTTTCCACCGAAAAACCTTTCAGGGGTTCGTTTGCAACAGTTTGGCACCATTATTGAGTGAATTCCAGAACGTCAGATTTTTGCTGAAATTGTGACCGCGCGGCTTAGGGATTTTTTCAGAAAAAGTTGTTCAGACGTCGAGGGCTAATTCTGTTTCCCATGATAAAAACCCATCTGTTTCCACAGAAAAACCTTTCAGGGGATTGTTTGCAACAGTTTGGCACCATTTTTGAGTGAATTCCAGAACGTCAGATTTTTGCTGAAATTCTGACCGCGCGGCTTAGGGATTTTTTCAGAAAAAGTTGTTCAGACGTCGAGGGCTAATTCTGTTTCCGATGAGAAAAACCCATCTGTTTCCACCGAAAAACCTTTCAGGGGTTTGTTTGCAACAGTTTGGCACCATTTCTGAGTGAATTCCAGAACGTCAGATTTTTGCTGAAATTGTGACCGCGCGGCTTAGGGATTTTTTCAAAAAAAGTTGCTCAGACGTCGAGAGCTAATTCTGTTTCCAATGAGAAAAGCACACCAGTTTCCACCGAAAAACCTTTCAGGGGATCGTTTGCAACAGTTTGGCACCATTTTTGAGTGAATTCCAGAACGTCAGATTTTTGTTGAAAATGTGACCGCGCGGCTTAGGGATTTTTTCAAAAAAAGTTGCTCAGACGTCGAGAGCTAATTCTGTTTCCGATGAGAAAAACACACCAGTTTCCACCGAAAAACCTTTCAGGGGATCGTTTGCAACAGTTTGGCACCATTTTTGAGTGAATTCCAGAACGTCAGATTTTTGCTGAAATTGTGACCGCGCGGCTTAGGGATTTTTTCAAAAAAAGTTGCTCAGACGTCGAGAGCTAATTCTGTTTCCGATGAGAAAAACACACCAGTTTCCACCGAAAAACCTTTCAGGGGATCGTTTGCAACAGTTTGGCACCATTTTTGAGTGAATTCCAGAACGTCAGATTTTTGCTGAAATTGTGACCGCGCGGCTTAGGGATTTTTTCAAAAAAAGTTGCTCAGACGTCGAGAGCTAATTCTGTTTCCGATGAGAAAAAGACACCAGTTTCCACCGAAAAACCTTTCAATGGATCGTTTGCAACAGTTTGGCACCATTTTTGAGTGAATTCCAGAACGTCAGATTTTTGCTGAAATTGTGACCGCGCGGCTTAGGGATTTTTTCAGAAAAAGTTGTTCAGACGTCGAGGGCTAATTCTGTTTCCCATGATAAAAACACACCTGTTTCCACCGAAAAACCTTTCAGGGGATCGTTTGCAACAGTTTGGCACCATTTTTGAGTGAATTCCAGAACGTCAGGTTTTTGCTGAAATTGTGACCGCGCGGCTTAGGGATTTTTTCAAAAAAAGTTGTTCAGACGTCGAGGGCTAATTCTGTTTCCGATGATAAAAACCCATCTGTTTCCACCGAAAAACCTTTCAGGGGATAGTTTGCAACAGTTTGGCACCATTTTTCAGTGAATTCCAGAACGTCAGATTTTTGTTGAAATTGTGACCGCGCGGCTTAGGGATTTTTTCAGAAAAAGTTGTTCAGACGTCGAGGGCTAATTCTGTTTCCGATGATAACAACCCATCTGTTTCCACCGAAAAAGCTTTCAGGGGATCGTTTGCAACAGTTTGGCACCATTTTTGAGTGAATTCCAGAACGTCAGATTTTTGCTGAAATTGTGACCGCGCGGCTTAGGGACTTTTTCAGAAAAAGTTGTTCAGACGTCGAGGGCTAATTCTGTTTTTGATGAGAAAAACCCATCTGTTTCCACCAAAAAAACTTTCAGGGGATCGTTTGCAACAGTTTGGCACCATTTTGGAGTGAATTCCAGAACGTCAGATTTCTGCTGAAATTGTGACCGCGCGGCTTAGGGATTTTTTCAAAAAAATATTACTCCGCAATTTCAGACGTCGAGGGCTAATTCTGTTTCCGATGATAAAAATCCATCCGTTTCCACCGAAAAACCTTTCAAGGGTTCGTTTGCAGCAGTTTGGCACCATTTTTGAGTGAATTCCAGAACGTCAGATTTTTGCTGAAATTGTGACCGCGCGGCTTAGGGATTTTTTCAAAAAAAGTTGCTCAGACGTCGAGAGCTAATTCTGTTTCCAATGAGAAAAGCACACCAGTTTCCACCGAAAAACCTTTCAGGGGATCGTTTGCAACAGTTTGGCACCATTTTGGAGTGAATTCCAGAACGTCAGATTTCTGCTGAAATTGTGACCGCGCGGCTTAGGGATTTTTTCAAAAAAATATTTCTCCGCAATTTCAGACGTCGAGGGCTAATTCTGTTTCCGATGATAAAAATCCATCCGTTTCCACCGAAAAACCTTTCAGGGGTTCGTTTGCAGCAGTTTAGCACCATTTTTGAGTGAATTCCAGAACGTCAGATTTTTGCTGAAATTGTGACCGCGCGGCTTTGGGATTTTTTCAGAAAAAGTTGTTCAAACGTCGAGGGCTAATTCTGTTTCCCATGATAAAAACCCATCTGTTTCCACCGAAAAACCTTTCAGGGGTTCGTTTGCAGCAGTTTGGCACCATTTTTGAGTGAATTCCAGAACGTCAGATTTTTGCTGAAATTGTGACCGCGCGGATTAGGGATTTTTTCAGAAAAAGTTGTTCAGACGTCGAGGGCTAATTCTGTTTCCCATGATAAAAACCCATCTGTTTCCACCGAAAAACCTTTCAGGGGATTGTTTGCAACAGTTTCGCACCATTTTTGAGTGAATTCCAGAACGTCAGATTTTTGCTGAAATTGTGACCGCGCGGCTTAGGGATTTTTTCAAAAAAAGTTGCTCAGACGTCGAGAGCTAATTCTGTTTCCGATGAGAAAAAGACACCAGTTTCCACCGAAAAACTTTTCAATGGATCGTTTGCAACAGTTTGGCACCATTTTTGAGTGAATTCCAGAACGTCAGATTTTTGCTGAAATTGTGACCGCGCGGCTTAGGGATTTTTTCAGAAAAAGTTGTTCAGACGTCGAGGGCTAATTCTGTTTCCCATGATAAAAACCCATCTTTTTCCACCGAAAAACCTTTCAGGGGATCGTTTGCAACAGTTTGGCACCATTTTTGAGTGAATTCCAGAACGTCAGGTTTTTGCTGAAATTGTGACCGCGCGGCTTAGGGATTTTTTCAAAAAAAGTTGTTCAGACGTCGAGGGCTAATTCTGTTTCCGATGATAAAAACCCATCTGTTTCCACCGAAAAACCTTTCAGGGGATAGTTTGCAACAGTTTGGCACCATTTTTGAGTGAATTCCAGAATGTCAGATTTTTGCTGAAATTGTTTCCGCGCGGCTTAGGGATTTTTTCAAAAAAAGTTGCTCAGACGTCGAGAGCTAATTCTGTTTCCGATGAGAAAAACACACCAGTTTCCACCGAAAAAGCTTTCAGGGGATCGTTTGCAACAGTTTGGCACCATTTTTGAGTGAATTCCAGAACGTCAGATTTTTGCTGAAATTGTGACCGCGCGGCTTAGGGATTTTTTCAAAAAAGTTGTTCAGACGTCGAGGGCTAATTCTGTTTTTGATGAGAAAAACCCATCTGTTTCCACCAAAAAAACTTTCAGGGGATCGTTTGCAACAGTTTGGCACCATTTTGGAGTGAATTCCAGAACGTCAGATTTCTGCTGAAATTGTGACCGCGCGGCTTAGGGATTTTTTCAAAAAAATATTTCTCCGCAATTTCAGACGTCGAGGGCTAATTCTGTTTCCGATGATAAAAATCCATCCGTTTCCACCGAAAAACCTTTCAGGGGTTCGTTTGCAGCAGTTTAGCACCATTTTTGAGTGAATTCCAGAACGTCAGATTTTTGCTGAAATTGTGACCGCGCGGCTTAGGGATTTTTTCAGAAAAAGTTGTTCAAACGTCGAGGGCTAATTCTGTTTCCCATGATAAAAACCCATCTGTTTCCACCGAAAAACCTTTCAGGGGTTCGTTTGCAGCAGTTTGGCACCATTTTTGAGTGAATTCCAGAACGTCAGATTTTTGCTGAAATTGTGACCGCGCGGCTTAGGGATTTTTTCAGAAAAAGTTGTTCAGACGTCGAGGGCTAATTCTGTTTCCCATGATAAAAACCCATCTGTTTCCACCGAAAAACCTTTCAGGGGATTGTTTGCAACAGTTTGGCACCATTTTTGAGTGAATTCCAGAACGTCAGATTTTTGCTGAAATTGTGACCGCGCGGCTTAGGGATTTTTTCAAAAAAAGTTGCTCAGACGTCGAGAGCTAATTCTGTTTCCGATGAGAAAAAGACACCAGTTTCCACCGAAAAACTTTTCAATGGATCGTTTGCAACAGTTTGGCACCATTTTTGAGTGAATTCCAGAACGTCAGATTTTTGCTGAAATTGTGACCGCGCGGCTTAGGGATTTTTTCAGAAAAAGTTGTTCAGACGTCGAGGGCTAATTCTGTTTCCCATGATAAAAACCCATCTTTTTCCACCGAAAAACCTTTCAGGGGATCGTTTGCAACACTTTGGCACCATTTTTGAGTGAATTCCAGAACGTCAGGTTTTTGCTGAAATTGTGACCGCGCGGCTTAGGGATTTTTTCAAAAAAAGTTGTTCAGACGTCGAGGGCTAATTCTGTTTCCGATGATAAAAACCCATCTGTTTCCACCGAAAAACCTTTCAGGGGATAGTTTGCAACAGTTTGGCACCATTTTTGAGTGAATTCCAGAATGTCAGATTTTTGCTGAAATTGTTTCCGCGCGGCTTAGGGATTTTTTCAAAAAAAGTTGCTCAGACGTCGAGAGCTAATTCTGTTTCCGATGAGAAAAACACACCAGTTTCCACCGAAAAAGCTTTCAGGGGATCGTTTGCAACAGTTTGGCACCATTTTTGAGTGAATTCCAGAACGTCAGATTTTTGCTGAAATTGTGACCGCGCGGCTTAGGGATTTTTTCAAAAAAGTTGTTCAGACGTCGAGGGCTAATTCTGTTTTTGATGAGAAAAACCCATCTGTTTCCACCAAAAAAACTTTCAGGGGATCGTTTGCAACAGTTTGGCACCATTTTGGAGTGAATTCCAGAACGTCAGATTTCTGCTGAAATTGTGACCGCGCGGCTTAGGGATTTTTTCAAAAAAATATTTCTCCGCAATTTCAGACGTCGAGGGCTAATTCTGTTTCCGATGATAAAAATCCATCCGTTTCCACCGAAAAACCTTTCAGGGGTTCGTTTGCAACAGTTTGGCACCATTATTGAGTGAATTCCAGAACGTCAGATTTTTGCTGAAATTGTGACCGCGCGGCTTAGGGATTTTTTCAGAAAAAGTTGTTCAGACGTCGAGGGCTAATTCTGTTTCCCATGATAAAAACCCATCTGTTTCCACCGAAAAACCTTTCAGGGGATTGTTTGCAACAGTTTGGCACCATTTTTGAGTGAATTCCAGAACGTCAGATTTTTGCTGAAATTCTGACCGCGCGGCTTAGGGATTTTTTCAAAAAAAGTTGCTCAGACGTCGAGAGCTAATTCTGTTTCCGATGAGAAAAAGACACCAGTTTCCACCGAAAAACTTTTCAATGGATCGTTTGCAACAGTTTGGCACCATTTTTGAGTGAATTCCAGAACGTCAGATTTTTGCTGAAATTGTGACCGCGCGGCTTAGGGATTTTTTCAGAAAAAGTTGTTCAGACGTCGAGGGCTAATTCTGTTTCCCATGATAAAAACCCATCTTTTTCCACCGAAAAACCTTTCAGGGGATCGTTTGCAACAGTTTGGCACCATTTTTGAGTGAATTCCAGAACGTCAGGTTTTTGCTGAAATTGTGACCGCGCGGCTTAGGGATTTTTTCAAAAAAAGTTGTTCAGACGTCGAGAGCTAATTCTGTTTCCGATGAGAAAAACACACCAGTTTCCACCGAAAAAGCTTTCAGGGGATCGTTTGCAACAGTTTGGCACCATTTTTGAGTGAATTCCAGAACGTCAGATTTTTGCTGAAATTGTGACCGCGCGGCTTAGGGATTTTTTCAAAAAAGTTGTTCAGACGTCGAGGGCTAATTCTGTTTTTGATGAGAAAAACCCATCTCTTTCCACCAAAAAAACTTTCAGGGGATCGTTTGCAACAGTTTGGCACCATTTTGGAGTGAATTCCAGAACGTCAGATTTCTGCTGAAATTGTGACCGCGCGGCTTAGGGATTTTTTCAAAAAAATATTTCTCCGCAATTTCAGACGTCGAGGGCTAATTCTGTTTCCGATGATAAAAATCCATCCGTTTCCACCGAAAAACCTTTCAGGGGTTCGTTTGCAACAGTTTGGCACCATTATTGAGTGAATTCCAGAACGTCAGATTTTTGCTGAAATTGTGACCGCGCGGCTTAGGGATTTTTTCAGAAAAAGTTGTTCAGACGTCGAGGGCTAATTCTGTTTCCCATGATAAAAACCCATCTGTTTCCACAGAAAAACCTTTCAGGGGATTGTTTGCAACAGTTTGGCACCATTTTTGAGTGAATTCCAGAACGTCAGATTTTTGCTGAAATTCTGACCGCGCGGCTTAGGGATTTTTTCAGAAAAAGTTGTTCAGACGTCGAGGGCTAATTCTGTTTCCGATGAGAAAAACCCATCTGTTTCCACCGAAAAACCTTTCAGGGGTTTGTTTGCAACAGTTTGGCACCATTTCTGAGTGAATTCCAGAACGTCAGATTTTTGCTGAAATTGTGACCGCGCGGCTTAGGGATTTTTTCAAAAAAAGTTGCTCAGACGTCGAGAGCTAATTCTGTTTCCAATGAGAAAAGCACACCAGTTTCCACCGAAAAACCTTTCAGGGGATCGTTTGCAACAGTTTGGCACCATTTTTGAGTGAATTCCAGAACGTCAGATTTTTGTTGAAAATGTGACCGCGCGGCTTAGGGATTTTTTCAAAAAAAGTTGCTCAGACGTCGAGAGCTAATTCTGTTTCCGATGAGAAAAACACACCAGTTTCCACCGAAAAACCTTTCAGGGGATCGTTTGCAACAGTTTGGCACCATTTTTGAGTGAATTCCAGAACGTCAGATTTTTGCTGAAATTGTGACCGCGCGGCTTAGGGATTTTTTCAAAAAAAGTTGCTCAGACGTCGAGAGCTAATTCTGTTTCCGATGAGAAAAACACACCAGTTTCCACCGAAAAACCTTTCAGGGGATCGTTTGCAACAGTTTGGCACCATTTTTGAGTGAATTCCAGAACGTCAGATTTTTGCTGAAATTGTGACCGCGCGGCTTAGGGATTTTTTCAAAAAAAGTTGCTCAGACGTCGAGAGCTAATTCTGTTTCCGATGAGAAAAAGACACCAGTTTCCACCGAAAAACCTTTCAATGGATCGTTTGCAACAGTTTGGCACCATTTTTGAGTGAATTCCAGAACGTCAGATTTTTGCTGAAATTGTGACCGCGCGGCTTAGGGATTTTTTCAGAAAAAGTTGTTCAGACGTCGAGGGCTAATTCTGTTTCCCATGATAAAAACACACCTGTTTCCACCGAAAAACCTTTCAGGGGATCGTTTGCAACAGTTTGGCTCCATTTTTGAGTGAATTCCAGAACGTCAGATTTTTGCTGAAATTGTGACCGCGCGGCTTAGGGATTTTTTCAGAAAAAGTTGTTCAGACGTCGAGGGCTAATTCTGTTTTTGATGAGAAAAACCCATCTGTTTCCACCAAAAAAACTTTCAGGGGATCGTTTGCAACAGTTTGGCACCATTTTGGAGTGAATTCCAGAACGTCAGATTTCTGCTGAAATTGTGACCGCGCGGCTTAGGGATTTTTTCAAAAAAATATTTCTCCGCAATTTCAGACGTCGAGGGCTAATTCTGTTTCCGATGATAAAAATCCATCCGTTTCCACCGAAAAACCTTTCAGGGGTTCGTTTGCAGCAGTTTGGCACCATTATTGAGTGAATTCCAGAACGTCAGATTTTTGCTGAAATTGTGACCGCGCGGCTTAGGGATTTTTTCAGAAAAAGTTGTTCAGACGTCGAGGGCTAATTCTGTTTCCCATGATAAAAACCCATCTGTTTCCACCGAAAAACCTTTCAGGGGATTGTTTGCAACAGTTTGGCACCATTTTTGAGTGAATTCCAGAACGTCAGATTTTTGCTGAAATTCTGACCGCGCGGCTTAGGGATTTTTTCAGAAAAAGTTGTTCAGACGTCGAGGGCTAATTCTGTTTCCGATGAGAAAAACCCATCTGTTTCCACTGAAAAACCTTTCAGGGGATTGTTTGCAACAGTTTGGCACCATTTTTGAGTGAATTCCAGAACGTCAGATTTTTGCTGAAATTGTGACCGCGCGGCTTAGGGGTTTTTTCAAAAAAAGTTGTTCAGACGTCGAGGGCTAATTCTGTTTCCGATGATCAAAACCCATCTGTTTCCACCGAAAAACCTTTCAGGAGATTGTTTGCAACAGTTTGGCACCATTTTTGAGTGAATTCCAGAACGTCAGATTTTTGCTGAAATTGTGACCGCGCGGCTTAGGAATTTTTTCAGAAAAAGTTGTTCAGACGTCGAGTTCTAATTCTGTTTCCAATGAGAGAAACCCATCTGTTTCCACCGAAAAACCTTTCAGGGGATTGTTTGCAACAGTTTGGCACCATTTTTGAGTGAATTCCACAACGTCAGATTTTTGCTGAAATTTTGACCGCGCGGCTTAGGGATTTTTTCAGAAAAAGTTGTTCAGAGGTCGTGGGCTAATGCTGTTTCCGATGAGAAAAACCCATCTGTTTCCACCGAAAAACCATTCAGGGGTTCGTTTGCAACAGTTTGGAACCATTTATGAGTGAATTCCAGAACGTCAGATTTTTGCTGAAATTGTGACCGCGCGGCTTAGGGATTTTTTCAGAAAAAGTTGTTCAGACGTCGAGGGCTAATTCTGTTTCCCATGATAAAAACCCATCTTTTTCCACCGAAAAACCTTTCAGGGGATTGTTGGCAACAGTTTGGCACCATTTTTGAGTGAATTCCAGAACGTCAGATTTTTGCTGAAATTGTGACCGCGCGGCTTAGGGATTTTTTCAAAAAAAGTTGCTCAGACGTCGAGAGCTAATTCAGTTTCCGATGAGAAAAAGACACCAGTTTCCACCGAAAAACCTTTCAGGGGATCGTTTGCAACAGTTTGGCACCATTTTTGAGTGAATTCCAGAACGTCAGATTTTTGCTGAAATTGTGACCGCGCGGCTTAGGGATTTTTTAAAAATAAGTTGCTCAGACGTCGAGAGCTAATTCTGTTTCCGATGAGAAAAACACACCAGTTTCCACCGAAAAACCTTTCAGGGGATCGTTTGCAACAGTTTGGCACCATTTTTGAGTGAATTCCAGAACGTCAGATTTTTGCTGAAATTGTGACCGCGCGGCTTAGGGATTATTTCAGAAAAAGTTGTTCAGACGTCAAGGGCTAATTCTGTTTCCCATGATAAAAACCCATCTTTTTCCACCGAAAAACCTTTCAGGGGATTGTTGGCAACAGTTTGGCACCATTTTTGAGTGAATTCCAGAACGTCAGATTTTTGCTGAAATTGTGACCGTGCGGCTTAGGGATTTTTTCAAAAAAAGTTGCTCAGACGTCGAGAGCTAATTCTGTTTCCGATGAGAAAAACACACCAGTTTCCACCGAAAAACCTTTCAATGGATCGTTTGCAACAGTTTGGCACCATTTTTGAGTGAATTCCAGAACGTCAGATTTTTGCTGAAATTGTGACCGCGCGGCTTAGGGATTTTTTCAAAAAAAGGTGTTCAGACGTCGAGGGCTAATTCTGTTTCCGATGAGAAAAACCCATCTGTTTCCACTGAAAAACCTTTCAGGGGTTCGTTTGCAACAGTTTGGCACCATTTTTGAGTGAATTCCAGAACGTCAGATTTTTGCTGAAATTGTGACCGCGCGGCTTAGGGATTTTTTCAAAAAAAGTTGCTCAGACGTCGAGAGCTAATTCTGTTTCCAATGAGAAAAGCACACCAGTTTCCACCGAAAAACCTTTCTGGGGATCATTTGCAACAGTTTGGCACCATTTTTGAGTGAATTCCAGAACGTCAGATTTTTGCTGAAATTGTGACCGCGCGGCTTAGGAATTTTTTCAGAAAAAGTTGTTCAGACGTCGAGTTCTAATTCTGTTTCCAATGAGAGAAACCCATCTGTTTCCACCGAAAAAGCTTTCAGGGGATTGTTTGCAACAGTTTGGCACCATTTTTGAGTGAATTCCACAACGTCAGATTTTTGCTGAAATTTTGACCGCGCGGCTTAGGGATTTTTTCAGAAAAAGTTGTTCAGAGGTCGTGGGCTAATGCTGTTTCCGATGAGAAAAACCCATCTGTTTCCACCGAAAAACCATTCAGGGGTTCGTTTGCAACAGTTTGGAACCATTTATGAGTGAATTCCAGAACGTCAGATTTTTGCTGAAATTGTGACCGCGCGGCTTAGGGATTTTTTCAGAAAAAGTTGTTCAGACGTCGAGGGCTAATTCTGTTTCCCATGATAAAAACCCATCTTTTTCCACCGAAAAACCTTTCAGGGGATTGTTGGCAATAGTTTGGCACCATTTTTGAGTGAATTCCAGAACGTCAGATTTTTGCTGAAATTGTGACCGCGCGGCTTAGGGATTTTTTCAAAAAAAGTTGCTCAGACGTCGAGAGCTAATTCAGTTTCCGATGAGAAAAAGACACCAGTTTCCACCGAAAAACCTTTCAGGGGATCGTTTGCAACAGTTTGGCACCATTTTTGAGTGAATTCCAGAACGTCAGATTTTTGCTGAAATTGTGACCGCGCGGCTTAGGGATTTTTTCAAAAAAAGTTGCTCAGACGTCGAGAGCTAATTCTGTTTCCCATGATAAAAACCCATCTTTTTCCACCGAAAAACCTTTCAGGGGATTGTTGGCAACAGTTTGGCACCATTTTTGAGTGAATTCCAGAACGTCAGATTTTTGCTGAAATTGTGACCGCGCGGCTTAGGGATTTTTTCAAAAAAAGTTGCTCAGACGTCGAGAGCTAATTCAGTTTCCGATGAGAAAAAGACACCAGTTTCCACCGAAAAACCTTTCAGGGGATCGTTTGCAACAGTTTGGCACCATTTTTGAGTGAATTCCAGAACGTCAGATTTTTGCTGAAATTGTGACCGCGCGGCTTAGGGATTTTTTCAAAAAAAGTTGCTCAGACGTCGAGAGCTAATTCTGTTTCCGATGAGAAAAACACACCAGTTTCCACTGAAAAACCTTTCAGGGGTTCGTTTGCAACAGTTTGGCACCATTTTTGAGTGAATTCCAGAACGTCAGATTTTTGCTGAAATTGTGACCGCGCGGCTTAGGGATTTTTTCAGAAAAAGTTGTTCAGACGTCGAGGGCTAATTCTGTTTCCCATGATAAAAACCCATCTTTTTCCACCGAAAAACCTTTCAGGGGATTGTTTGCAACAGTTTGGCACCATTTTTGAGTGAATTCCACAACGTCAGATTTTTGCTGAAATTGTGACCGCGCGGCTTAGGGATTTTTTCAGATAAAGTTGTTCAGACGTCGTGGGCTAATGCTGTTTCCGATGAGAAAAACCCATCTGTTTCCACCGAAAAACCATTCAGGGGTTCGTTTGCAACAGTTTGGAACCATTTATGAGTGAATTCCAGAACGTCAGATTTTTGCTGAAATTGTAACCGCGCGGCTTAGGGATTTTTTCAGAAAAAGTTGTTCAGACGTCGAGGGCTAATTCTGTTTCCCATGATAAAAACCCATCTTTTTCCACCGAAAAACCTTTCAGGGGATTGTTGGCAACAGTTTGGCACCATTTTTGAGTGAATTCCAGAACGTCAGATTTTTGCTGAAATTCTGACCGCGCGGCTTAGGGATTTTTTCAAAAAAAGTTGCTCAGACGTCGAGAGCTAATTCTGTTTCCGATGAGAAAAACACACCAGTTTCCATCGAAAAACCTTTCAATGGATCGTTTGCAACAGTTTGGCACCATTTTTGAGTGAATTCCAGAACGTCAGATTTTTGCTGAAATTGTGACCGCGCGGCTTAGGGATTTTTTCAGAAAAAGTTGTTCAGACGTCGAGGGCTAATTCTGTTTCCCATGATAAAAACCCATCTTTTTCCACCGAAAAACCTTTCAGGGGATAGTTTGCAACAGTTTGGCACCATTTTTGAGTGAATTCCAGAATGTCAGATTTTTGCTGAAATTGTTTCCGCGCGGCTTAGGGATTTTTTCAAAAAAAGTTGCTCAGACGTCGAGAGCTAATTCTGTTTCCGATGAGAAAAACACACCAGTTTCCACCGAAAAAGCTTTCAGGGGATCGTTTGCAACAGTTTGGCACCATTTTTGAGTGAATTCCAGAACGTCAGATTTTTGCTGAAATTGTGACCGCGCGGCTTAGGGATTTTTTCAAAAAAGTTGTTCAGACGTCGAGGGCTAATTCTGTTTTTGATGAGAAAAACCCATCTGTTTCCACCAAAAAAAACTTTCAGGGGATCGTTTGCAACAGTTTGGCACCATTTTGGAGTGAATTCCAGAACGTCAGATTTCTGCTGAAATTGTGACCGCGCGGCTTAGGGATTTTTTCAAAAAAATATTTCTCCGCAATTTCAGACGTCGAGGGCTAATTCTGTTTCCGATGATAAAAATCCATCCGTTTCCACCGAAAAACCTTTCAGGGGTTCGTTTGCAACAGTTTGGCACCATTATTGAGTGAATTCCAGAACGTCAGATTTTTGCTGAAATTGTGACCGCGCGGCTTAGGGATTTTTTCAGAAAAAGTTGTTCAGACGTCGAGGGCTAATTCTGTTTCCCATGATAAAAACCCATCTGTTTCCACAGAAAAACCTTTCAGGGGATTGTTTGCAACAGTTTGGCACCATTTTTGAGTGAATTCCAGAACGTCAGATTTTTGCTGAAATTCTGACCGCGCGGCTTAGGGATTTTTTCAGAAAAAGTTGTTCAGACGTCGAGGGCTAATTCTGTTTCCGATGAGAAAAACCCATCTGTTTCCACCGAAAAACCTTTCAGGGGTTTGTTTGCAACAGTTTGGCACCATTTCTGAGTGAATTCCAGAACGTCAGATTTTTGCTGAAATTCTGACCGCGCGGCTTAGGGATTTTTTCAGAAAAAGTTGTTCAGACGTCGAGGGCTAATTCTGTTTCCGATGAGAAAAACCCATCTGTTTCCACCGAAAAACCTTTCAGGGGTTTGTTTGCAACAGTTTGGCACCATTTCTGAGTGAATTCCAGAACGTCAGATTTTTGCTGAAATTGTGACCGCGCGGCTTAGGGATTTTTTCAAAAAAAGTTGCTCAGACGTCGAGAGCTAATTCTGTTTCCAATGAGAAAAGCACACCAGTTTCCACCGAAAAACCTTTCAGGGGATCGTTTGCAACAGTTTGGCACCATTTTTGAGTGAATTCCAGAACGTCAGATTTTTGTTGAAATTGTGACCGCGCGGCTTAGGGATTTTTTCAAAAAAAGTTGCTCAGACGTCGAGAGCTAATTCTGTTTCCGATGAGAAAAACACACCAGTTTCCACCGAAAAACCTTTCAGGGGATCGTTTGCAACAGTTTGGCACCATTTTTGAGTGAATTCCAGAACGTCAGATTTTTGCTGAAATTGTGACCGCGCGGCTTAGGGATTTTTTCAAAAAAAGTTGCTCAGACGTCGAGAGCTAATTCTGTTTCCGATGAGAAAAAGACACCAGTTTCCACCGAAAAACCTTTCAATGGATCGTTTGCAACAGTTTGGCACCATTTTTGAGTGAATTCCAGAACGTCAGATTTTTGCTGAAATTGTGACCGCCGGCTTAGGGATTTTTTCAAAAAAAGTTGCTCAGACGTCGAGAGCTAATTCTGTTTCCGATGAGAAAAAGACACCAGTTTCCACCGAAAAACCTTTCAATGGATCGTTTGCAACAGTTTGGCACCATTTTTGAGTGAATTCCAGAACGTCAGATTTCTGCTGAAATTGTGACCGCGCGGCTTAGGGATTTTTTCAAAAAAATATTTCTCCGCAATTTCAGACGTCGAGGGCTAATTCTGTTTCCGATGATAAAAATCCATCCGTTTCCACCGAAAAACCTTTCAGGGGTTCGTTTGCAGCAGTTTGGCACCATTATTGAGTGAATTCCAGAACGTCAGATTTTTGCTGAAATTGTGACCGCGCGGCTTAGGGATTTTTTCAGAAAAAGTTGTTCAGACGTCGAGGGCTAATTCTGTTTCCCATGATAAAAACCCATCTGTTTCCACCGAAAAACCTTTCAGGGGATTGTTTGCAACAGTTTGGCACCATTTTTGAGTGAATTCCAGAACGTCAGATTTTTGCTGAAATTCTGACCGCGCGGCTTAGGGATTTTTTCAGAAAAAGTTGTTCAGACGTCGAGGGCTAATTCTGTTTCCGATGAGAAAAACCCATCTGTTTCCACTGAAAAACCTTTCAGGGGATTGTTTGCAACAGTTTGGCACCATTTTTGAGTGAATTCCAGAACGTCAGATTTTTGCTGAAATTGTGACCGCGCGGCTTAGGGATTTTTTCAAAAAAAGTTGTTCAGACGTCGAGGGCTAATTCTGTTTCCGATGATCAAAACCCATCTGTTTCCACCGAAAAACCTTTCAGGAGATTGTTTGCAACAGTTTGGCACCATTTTTGAGTGAATTCCAGAACGTCAGATTTTTGCTGAAATTGTGACCGCGCGGCTTAGGAATTTTTTCAGAAAAAGTTGTTCAGACGTCGAGTTCTAATTCTGTTTCCAATGAGAGAAACCCATCTGTTTCCACCGAAAAACCTTTCAGGGGATTGTTTGCAACAGTTTGGCACCATTTTTGAGTGAATTCCACAACGTCAGATTTTTGCTGAAATTTTGACCGCGCGGCTTAGGGATTTTTTCAGAAAAAGTTGTTCAGAGGTCGTGGGCTAATGCTGTTTCCGATGAGAAAAACCCATCTGTTTCCACCGAAAAACCATTCAGGGGTTCGTTTGCAACAGTTTGGAACCATTTATGAGTGAATTCCAGAACGTCAGATTTTTGCTGAAATTGTGACCGCGCGGCTTAGGGATTTTTTCAGAAAAAGTTGTTCAGACGTCGAGGGCTAATTCTGTTTCCCATGATAAAAACCCATCTTTTTCCACCGAAAAACCTTTCAGGGGATTGTTGGCAACAGTTTGGCACCATTTTTGAGTGAATTCCAGAACGTCAGATTTTTGCTGAAATTGTGACCGCGCGGCTTAGGGATTTTTTAAAAATAAGTTGCTCAGACGTCGAGAGCTAATTCTGTTTCCGATGAGAAAAACACACCAGTTTCCACCGAAAAACCTTTCAGGGGATCGTTTGCAACAGTTTGGCACCATTTTTGAGTGAATTCCAGAACGTCAGATTTTTGCTGAAATTGTGACCGCGCGGCTTAGGGATTATTTCAGAAAAAGTTGTTCAGACGTCAAGGGCTAATTCTGTTTCCCATGATAAAAACCCATCTTTTTCCACCGAAAAACCTTTCAGGGGATTGTTGGCAACAGTTTGGCACCATTTTTGAGTGAATTCCAGAACGTCAGATTTTTGCTGAAATTGTGACCGTGCGGCTTAGGGATTTTTTCAAAAAAAGTTGCTCAGACGTCGAGAGCTAATTCTGTTTCCGATGAGAAAAACACACCAGTTTCCACCGAAAAACCTTTCAATGGATCGTTTGCAACAGTTTGGCACCATTTTTGAGTGAATTCCAGAACGTCAGATTTTTGCTGAAATTGTGACCGCGCGGCTTAGGGATTTTTTCAAAAAAAGGTGTTCAGACGTCGAGGGCTAATTCTGTTTCCGATGAGAAAAACCCATCTGTTTCCACTGAAAAACCTTTCAGGGGTTCGTTTGCAACAGTTTGGCACCATTTTTGAGTGAATTCCAGAACGTCAGATTTTTGCTGAAATTGTGACCGCGCGGCTTAGGGATTTTTTCAAAAAAAGTTGCTCAGACGTCGAGAGCTAATTCTGTTTCCAATGAGAAAAGCACACCAGTTTCCACCGAAAAACCTTTCTGGGGATCATTTGCAACAGTTTGGCACCATTTTTGAGTGAATTCCAGAACGTCAGATTTTTGCTGAAATTGTGACCGCGCGGCTTAGGAATTTTTTCAGAAAAAGTTGTTCAGACGTCGAGTTCTAATTCTGTTTCCAATGAGAGAAACCCATCTGTTTCCACCGAAAAACCTTTCAGGGGATTGTTTGCAACAGTTTGGCACCATTTTTGAGTGAATTCCACAACGTCAGATTTTTGCTGAAATTTTGACCGCGCGGCTTAGGGATTTTTTCAGAAAAAGTTGTTCAGAGGTCGTGGGCTAATGCTGTTTCCGATGAGAAAAACCCATCTGTTTCCACCGAAAAACCATTCAGGGGTTCGTTTGCAACAGTTTGGAACCATTTATGAGTGAATTCCAGAACGTCAGATTTTTGCTGAAATTGTGACCGCGCGGCTTAGGGATTTTTTCAAAAAAAGTTGCTCAGACGTCGAGAGCTAATTCAGTTTCCGATGAGAAAAAGACACCAGTTTCCACCGAAAAACCTTTCAGGGGATCGTTTGCAACAGTTTGGCACCATTTTTGAGTGAATTCCAGAACGTCAGATTTTTGCTGAAATTGTGACCGCGCGGCTTAGGGATTTTTTCAAAAAAAGTTGCTCAGACGTCGAGAGCTAATTCAGTTTCCGATGAGAAAAAGACACCAGTTTCCACCGAAAAACCTTTCAGGGGATCGTTTGCAACAGTTTGGCACCATTTTTGAGTGAATTCCAGAACGTCAGATTTTTGCTGAAATTGTGACCGCGCGGCTTAGGGATTTTTTCAAAAAAAGTTGCTCAGACGTCGAGAGCTAATTCTGTTTCCCATGATAAAAACCCATCTTTTTCCACCGAAAAACCTTTCAGGGGATTGTTGGCAACAGTTTGGCACCATTTTTGAGTGAATTCCAGAACGTCAGATTTTTGCTGAAATTGTGACCGCGCGGCTTAGGGATTTTTTCAAAAAAAGTTGCTCAGACGTCGAGAGCTAATTCAGTTTCCGATGAGAAAAAGACACCAGTTTCCACCGAAAAACCTTTCAGGGGATCGTTTGCAACAGTTTGGCACCATTTTTGAGTGAATTCCAGAACGTCAGATTTTTGCTGAAATTGTGACCGCGCGGCTTAGGGATTTTTTCAAAAAAAGTTGCTCAGACGTCGAGAGCTAATTCTGTTTCCGATGAGAAAAACACACCAGTTTCCACTGAAAAACCATTCAGGGGTTCGTTTGCAACAGTTTGGCACCATTTTTGAGTGAATTCCAGAACGTCAGATTTTTGCTGAAATTGTGACCGCGCGGCTTAGGGATTTTTTCAGAAAAAGTTGTTCAGACGTCGAGGGCTAATTCTGTTTCCCATGATAAAAACCCATCTTTTTCCACCGAAAAACCTTTCAGGGGATTGTTTGCAACAGTTTGGCACCATTTTTGAGTGAATTCCACAACGTCAGATTTTTGCTGAAATTGTGACCGCGCGGCTTAGGGATTTTTTCAGATAAAGTTGTTCAGACGTCGTGGGCTAATGCTGTTTCCGATGAGAAAAACCCATCTGTTTCCACCGAAAAACCATTCAGGGGTTCGTTTGCAACAGTTTGGAACCATTTATGAGTGAATTCCAGAACGTCAGATTTTTGCTGAAATTGTAACCGCGCGGCTTAGGGATTTTTTCAGAAAAAGTTGTTCAGACGTCGAGGGCTAATTCTGTTTCCCATGATAAAAACCCATCTTTTTCCACCGAAAAACCTTTCAGGGGATTGTTGGCAACAGTTTGGCACCATTTTTGAGTGAATTCCAGAACGTCAGATTTTTGCTGAAATTGTGACCGCGCGGCTTAGGGATTTTTTCAAAAAAAGTTGCTCAGACGTCGAGAGCTAATTCTGTTTCCGATGAGAAAAACACACCAGTTTCCATCGAAAAACCTTTCAATGGATCGTTTGCAACAGTTTGGCACCATTTTTGAGTGAATTCCAGAACGTCAGATTTTTGCTGAAATTGTGACCGCGCGGCTTAGGGATTTTTTCAGAAAAAGTTGTTCAGACGTCGAGGGCTAATTCTGTTTCCCATGATAAAAACCCATCTGTTTCCACCGAAAAACCTTTCAGGGGATTGTTTGCAACAGTTTGGCACCATTTTTGAGTGAATTCCAGAACGTCAGATTTTTGCTGAAATTGTGACCGCGCGGCTTAGGGATTTTTTCAGAAAAAGTTGTTCAGACGTCGAGGGCTAATTCTGTTTCCCATGATAAAAAACCATCTTTTTCCACCGAAAAACCTTTCAGGGGATTGTTTGCAACAGTTTGGCACCATTTTTGAGTGAATTCCAGAACGTCAGATTTTTGCTGAAATTGTGACCGCGCGGCTTAGGGATTTTTTTAAAAAAAGTTGCTCAGACGTCGAGAGCTAATTCTGTTTCCGATGAGAAAAACCCCTCTGTTTCCACCGAAAAACCTTTCAGGGGATTGTTTGCAACAGTTTGGCACCATTTTTGAGTGAATTCCAGAACGTCAGATTTTTGCTGAAATTGTGACCGCGCGGCTTAGGGATTTTTTCAAAAAAAGTTGCTCAGACGTCGAGAGCTAATTCTGTTTCCAATGAGAAAAGCACACCAGTTTCCACCGAAAAACCTTTCTGGGGATCATTTGCAACAGTTTGGCACCATTTTTGAGTGAATTCCAGAACGTCAGATTTTTGCTGAAATTGTGACCGCGCGGCTTAGGAATTTTTTCAGAAAAAGTTGTTCAGACGTCGAGTTCTAATTCTGTTTCCAATGAGAGAAACCCATCTGTTTCCACCGAAAAACCTTTCAGGGGATTGTTTGCAACAGTTTGGCACCATTTTTGAGTGAATTCCACAACGTCAGATTTTTGCTGAAATTTTGACCGCGCGGCTTAGGGATTTTTTCAGAAAAAGTTGTTCAGAGGTCGTGGGCTAATGCTGTTTCCGATGAGAAAAACCCATCTGTTTCCACCGAAAAACCATTCAGGGGTTCGTTTGCAACAGTTTGGAACCATTTATGAGTGAATTCCAGAACGTCAGATTTTTGCTGAAATTGTGACCGCGCGGCTTAGGGATTTTTTCAGAAAAAGTTGTTCAGACGTCGAGGGCTAATTCTGTTTCCCATGATAAAAACCCATCTTTTTCCACCGAAAAACCTTTCAGGGGATTGTTGGCAACAGTTTGGCACCATTTTTGAGTGAATTCCAGAACGTCAGATTTTTGCTGAAATTGTGACCGCGCGGCTTAGGGATTTTTTCAAAAAAAGTTGCTCAGACGTCGAGAGCTAATTCAGTTTCCGATGAGAAAAAGACACCAGTTTCCACCGAAAAACCTTTCAGGGGATCGTTTGCAACAGTTTGGCACCATTTTTGAGTGAATTCCAGAACGTCAGATTTTTGCTGAAATTGTGACCGCGCGGCTTAGGGATTTTTTCAAAAAAAGTTGCTCAGACGTCGAGAGCTAATTCTGTTTCCGATGAGAAAAACACACCAGTTTCCACTGAAAAACCTTTCAGGGGTTAGTTTGCAACAGTTTGGCACCATTTTTGAGTGAATTCCAGAACGTCAGATTTTTGCTGAAATTGTGACCGCGCGGCTTAGGGATTTTTTCAGAAAAAGTTGTTCAGACGTCGAGGGCTAATTCTGTTTCCCATGATAAAAACCCATCTTTTTCCACCGAAAAACCTTTCAGGGGATTGTTTGCAACAGTTTGGCACCATTTTTGAGTGAATTCCACAACGTCAGATTTTTGCTGAAATTGTGACCGCGCGGCTTAGGGATTTTTTCAGATAAAGTTGTTCAGACGTCGTGGGCTAATGCTGTTTCCGATGAGAAAAACCCATCTGTTTCCACCGAAAAACCATTCAGGGGTTCGTTTGCAACAGTTTGGAACCATTTATGAGTGAATTCCAGAACGTCAGATATTTGCTGAAATTGTAACCGCGCGGCTTAGGGATTTTTTCAGAAAAAGTTGTTCAGACGTCGAGGGCTAATTGTGTTTCCCATGATAAAAACCCATCTTTTTCCACCGAAAAACCTTTCAGGGGATTGTTGGCAACAGTTTGGCACCATTTTTGAGTGAATTCCAGAACGTCAGATTTTTGCTGAAATTGTGACCGCGCGGCTTAGGGATTTTTTCAAAAAAAGTTGCTCAGACGTCGAGAGCTAATTCTGTTTCCGATGAGAAAAACACACCAGTTTCCACCGAAAAACCTTTCAATGGATCGTTTGCAACAGTTTGGCACCATTTTTGAGTGAATTCCAGAACGTCAGATTTTTGCTGAAATTGTGACCGCGCGGCTTAGGGATTTTTTCAGAAAAAGTTGTTCAGACGTCGAGGGCTAATTCTGTTTCCCATGATAAAAACCCATCTGTTTCCACCGAAAAACCTTTCAGGGGATTGTTTGCAACAGTTTGGCACCATTTTTGAGTGAATTCCAGAACGTCAGATTTTTGCTGAAATTGTGACCGCGCGGCTTAGGGATTTTTTCAGAAAAAGTTGTTCAGACGTCGAGGGCTAATTCTGTTTCCCATGATAAAAAACCATCTTTTTCCACCGAAAAACCTTTCAGGGGATTGTTTGCAACAGTTTGGCACCATTTTTGAGTGAATTCCAGAACGTCAGATTTTTGCTGAAATTGTGACCGCGCGGCTTAGGGATTTTTTTAAAAAAAGTTGCTCAGACGTCGAGAGCTAATTCTGTTTCCGATGAGAAAAACCCCTCTGTTTCCACCGAAAAACCTTTCAGGGGATTGTTTGCAACAGTTTGGCACCATTTTTGAGTGAATTCCAGAACGTCAGATTTTTGCTGAAATTGTGACCGCGCGGCTTAGGGAGTTTTTCAGAAAAAGTTGTTCAGACGTCGAGGGCTAATTCTGTTTCCGATGAGAAAAACCCATCTGTTTCCACTGAAAAACCTTTCAGGGGTTCGTTTGCAACAGTTTGGCACCATTTTTGAGTGAATTCCAGAACGTCAGATTTTTGCTGAAATTGTGACCGCGCGGCTTAGGGATTTTTTCAAAAAAAGTTGCTCAGACGTCGAGAGCTAATTCTGTTTCCGATGAGAAAAAGACACCAGTTTCCACCGAAAAACCTTTCAATGGATCGTTTGCAACAGTTTGGCACCATTTTTGAGTGAATTCCAGAACGTCAGATTTTTGCTGAAATTGTGACCGCGCGGCTTAGGGATTTTTTCAGAAAAAGTTGTTCAGAGGTCGAGGGCTAATTCTGTTTCCCATGATAAAAACCCCTCTGTTTCCACCGAAAAACCTTTCAGGGGATTGTTTGCAACAGTTTGGCACCATTTTTGAGTGAATTCCAGAACGTCAGATTTTTGCTGAAATTGTGACCGCGCGGCTTAGGGAGTTTTTCAGAAAAAGTTCTTCAGACGTCGAGGGCTAATTCTGTTTCCGATGAGAAAAACCCATCTGTTTCCACTGAAAAACCTTTCAGGGCTTCGTTTGCAACAGTTTGGCACCATTTTTGAGTGAATTCCAGAACGTCAGATTTTTGCTGAAATTGTGACCGCGCGGCTTAGGGATTTTTTCAAAAAAAGTTGCTCAGACGTCGAGAGCTAATTCTGTTTCCGATGAGAAAAAGACACCAGTTTCCACCGAAAAACCTTTCAATGGATCGTTTGCAACAGTTTGGCACCATTTTTGAGTGAATTCCAGAACGTCAGATTTTTGCTGAAATTGTGACCGCGCGGCTTAGGGATTTTTTCAGAAAAAGTTGTTCAGAGGTCGAGGGCTAATTCTGTTTCCCATGATAAAAACCCATCTTTTTCCACCGAAAAACCTTTCAGGGGATTGTTTGCAACAGTTTGGCACCATTTTTGAGTGAATTCCAGAACGTCAGATTTTTGCTGAAATTGTGACCGCGCGGCTTAGGGATTTTTTAAAAAAAAGTTGCTCAGACGTCGAGAGCTAATTGTGTTTCCGATGAGAAAAACACACCAGTTTCCACCGAAAAACCTTTCAGGGGATCGTTTGCAACAGTTTGGCACCATTTTTGAGTGAATTCCAGAACGTCAGATTTTTGCTGAAATTGTGACTGCGCGGCTTAGGGATTTTTTCAAAAAAAGTTGCTCAGACGTCGAGAGCTAATTCTGTTTCCAATGAGAAAAGCACACCAGTTTCCAACGAAAATCCTTTCTGGGGATCATTTGCAACAGTTTGGCACCATTTTTGAGTGAATTCCAGAACGTCAGATTTTTGCTGAAATTGTGACCGCGCGGCTTAGGAATTTTTTCAGAAAAAGTTGTTCAGACGTCGAGTTCTAATTCTGTTTCCAATGAGAGAAACCCATCTGTTTCCACCGAAAAACCTTTCAGGGGATTGTTTGCAACAGTTTGGCACCATTTTTGAGTGAATTCCACAACGTCAGATTTTTGCTGAAATTTTGACCGCGCGGCTTAGGGATTTTTTCAGAAAAAGTTGTTCAGACGTCGTGGGCTAATGCTGTTTCCGATGAGAAAAACCCATCTGTTTCCACCGAAAAACCATTCAGGGGTTCGTTTGCAACAGTTTGGCACCATTTTTGAGTGAATTCCAGAACGTCAGATTTTTGCTGAAATTGTGACCGCGCGGCTTATGGATTTTTTCAAAAAAAGTTGCTCAGACGTCGAGAGCTAATTCTGTTTCCGATGAGAAAAACAAACCAGTTTCCACCGAAAAACCTTTCAATGGATCGTTTGCAACAGTTTGGCACCATTTTTGAGTGAATTCCAGAACGTCAGATTTTTGCTGAAATTGTGACCGCGCGGCTTAGGGATTTTTTCAAAAAAAGTTGTTCAGACGTCGAGGGCTAATTCTGTTTCCGATGAGAAAAACCCATCTGTTTCCACTGAAAAACCTTTCAGGGGTTCGTTTGCAACAGTTTGGCACCATTTTTGAGTGAATTCCAGAACGTCAGATTTTTGCTGAAATTGTGACCGCGCGGCTTAGGGATTTTTTCAAAAAAAGTTGCTCAGACGTCGAGAGCTAATTCTGTTTCCAATGAGAAAAGCACACCAGTTTCCACCGAAAAACCTTTCAATGGATCGTTTGCAACAGTTTGGCACCATTTTTGAGTGAATTCCAGAACGTCAGATTTTTGCTGAAATTGTGACCGCGCGGCTTAGGGATTTTTTCAGAAAAAGTTGTTCAGAGGTCGAGGGCTAATTCTGTTTCCCATGATAAAAACCCATCTTTTTCCACCGAAAAACCTTTCAGGGGATTGTTTGCAACAGTTTGGCACCATTTTTGAGTGAATTCCAGAACGTCAGATTTTTGCTGAAATTGTGACCGCGCGGCTTAGGGATTTTTTAAAAAAAAGTTGCTCAGACGTCGAGAGCTAATTGTGTTTCCGATGAGAAAAACACACCAGTTTCCACCGAAAAACCTTTCAGGGGATCGTTTGCAACAGTTTGGCACCATTTTTGAGTGAATTCCAGAACGTCAGATTTTTGCTGAAATTGTGACTGCGCGGCTTAGGGATTTTTTCAAAAAAAGTTGCTCAGACGTCGAGAGCTAATTCTGTTTCCAATGAGAAAAGCACACCAGTTTCCAACGAAAATCCTTTCTGGGGATCATTTGCAACAGTTTGGCACCATTTTTGAGTGAATTCCAGAACGTCAGATTTTTGCTGAAATTGTGACCGCGCGGCTTAGGAATTTTTTCAGAAAAAGTTGTTCAGACGTCGAGTTCTAATTCTGTTTCCAATGAGAGAAACCCATCTGTTTCCACCGAAAAACCTTTCAGGGGATTGTTTGCAACAGTTTGGCACCATTTTTGAGTGAATTCCACAACGTCAGATTTTTGCTGAAATTTTGACCGCGCGGCTTAGGGATTTTTTCAGAAAAAGTTGTTCAGACGTCGTGGGCTAATGCTGTTTCCGATGAGAAAAACCCATCTGTTTCCACCGAAAAACCATTCAGGGGTTCGTTTGCAACAGTTTGGCACCATTTTTGAGTGAATTCCAGAACGTCAGATTTTTGCTGAAATTGTGACCGCGCGGCTTATGGATTTTTTCAAAAAAAGTTGCTCAGACGTCGAGAGCTAATTCTGTTTCCGATGAGAAAAACAAACCAGTTTCCACCGAAAAACCTTTCAATGGATCGTTTGCAACAGTTTGGCACCATTTTTGAGTGAATTCCAGAACGTCAGATTTTTGCTGAAATTGTGACCGCGCGGCTTAGGGATTTTTTCAAAAAAAGTTGTTCAGACGTCGAGGGCTAATTCTGTTTCCGATGAGAAAAACCCATCTGTTTCCACTGAAAAACCTTTCAGGGGTTCGTTTGCAACAGTTTGGCACCATTTTTGAGTGAATTCCAGAACGTCAGATTTTTGCTGAAATTGTGACCGCGCGGCTTAGGGATTTTTTCAAAAAAAGTTGCTCAGACGTCGAGAGCTAATTCTGTTTCCAATGAGAAAAGCACACCAGTTTCCACCGAAAAACCTTTCAATGGATCGTTTGCAACAGTTTGGCACTATTTTTGAGTGAATTCCAGAACGTCAGATTTTTGCTGAAATTGTGACCGCGCGGCTTAGGGATTTTTTCAGAAAAAGTTGTTCAGACGTCGAGGGCTAATTCTGTTTCCCATGATAAAAACCCATCTGTTTCCACCGAAAAACCTTTCAGGGGATTGTTTGCAACAGTTTGGCACCATTTTTGAGTGAATTCCACAACGTCAGATTTTTGCTGAAATTGTGACCGCGCGGCTTAGGGATTTTTTCAGATAAAGTTGTTCAGACGTCGTGGGCTAATGCTGTTTCCGATGAGAAAAACCCCTCTGTTTCCACCGAAAAACCATTCAGGGGTTCGTTTGCAACAGTTTGGAACCATTTATGAGTGAATTCCAGAACGTCAGATTTTTGCTGAAATTGTAACCGCGCGGCTTAGGGATTTTTTCAGAAAAAGTTGTTCAGACGTCGAGGGCTAATTCTGTTTCCCATGATAAAAACCCATCTTTTTCCACCGAAAAACCTTTCAGGGGATTGTTGGCAACAGTTTGGCACCATTTTTGAGTGAATTCCAGAACGTCAGATTTTTGCTGAAATTGTGACCGCGCGGCTTAGGGATTTTTTCAAAAAAAGTTGCTCAGACGTCGAGAGCTAATTCTGTTTCCGATGAGAAAAACACACCAGTTTCCACCGAAAAACCTTTCAATGGATCGTTTGCAACAGTTTGGCACCATTTTTGAGTGAATTCCAGAACGTCAGATTTTTGCTGAAATTGTGACCGCGCGGCTTAGGGATTTTTTCAGAAAAAGTTGTTCAGACGTCGAGGGCTAATTCTGTTTCCCATGATAAAAACCCATCTGTTTCCACCGAAAAACCTTTCAGGGGATTGTTTGCAACAGTTTGGCACCATTTTTGAGTGAATTCCAGAACGTCAGATTTTTGCTGAAATTGTGACCGCGCGGCTTAGGGATTTTTTCAGAAAAAGTTGTTCAGACGTCGAGGGCTAATTCTGTTTCCCATGATAAAAAACCATCTTTTTCCACCGAAAAACCTTTCAGGGGATTGTTTGCAACAGTTTGGCACCATTTTTGAGTGAATTCCAGAACGTCAGATTTTTGCTGAAATTGTGACCGCGCGGCTTAGGGATTTTTTTAAAAAAAGTTGCTCAGACGTCGAGAGCTAATTCTGTTTCCGATGAGAAAAACCCCTCTGTTTCCACCGAAAAACCTTTCAGGGGATTGTTTGCAACAGTTTGGCACCATTTTTGAGTGAATTCCAGAACGTCAGATTTTTGCTGAAATTGTGACCGCGCGGCTTAGGGAGTTTTTCAGAAAAAGTTGTTCAGACGTCGAGGGCTAATTCTGTTTCCGATGAGAAAAACCCATCTGTTTCCACTGAAAAACCTTTCAGGGGTTCGTTTGCAACAGTTTGGCACCATTTTTGAGTGAATTCCAGAACGTCAGATTTTTGCTGAAATTGTGACCGCGCGGCTTAGGGATTTTTTCAAAAAAAGTTGCTCAGACGTCGAGAGCTAATTCTGTTTCCGATGAGAAAAACACACCAGTTTCCACCGAAAAACCTTTCAATGGATCGTTTGCAACAGTTTGGCACCATTTTTGAGTGAATTCCAGAACGTCAGATTTTTGCTGAAATTGTGACCGCGCGGCTTAGGGATTTTTTCAGAAAAAGTTGTTCAGACGTCGAGGGCTAATTCTGTTTCCCATGATAAAAACCCATCTTTTTCCACCGAAAAACCTTTCAGGGGATTGTTTGCAACAGTTTGGCACCATTTTTGAGTGAATTCCAGAATGTCAGATTTTTGCTGAAATTGTGACCGCGCGGCTTAGGGATTTTTTAAAAAAAAGTTGCTCAGACGTCGAGAGCTAATTGTGTTTCCGATGAGAAAAACACACCAGTTTCCACCGAAAAACCTTTCAGGGGATCGTTTGCAACAGTTTGGCACCATTTTTGAGTGAATTCCAGAACGTCAGATTTTTGCTGAAATTGTGACTGCGCGACTTAGGGATTTTTTCAAAAAAAGTTGCTCAGACGTCGAGAGCTAATTCTGTTTCCAATGAGAAAAGCACACCAGTTTCCACCGAAAAACCTTTCTGGGGATCATTTGCAACAGTTTGGCACCATTTTTGAGTGAATTCCAGAACGTCAGATTTTTGCTGAAATTGTGACCCCGCGGCTTAGGGATTTTTTCAGAAAAAGTTGTTCAGACGTCGAGTTCTAATTCTGTTTCCAATGAGAGAAACCCATCTGTTTCCACCGAAAAACCTTTCAGGGGATTGTTTGCAACAGTTTGGCACCATTTTTGAGTGAATTCCACAACGTCAGATTTTTGCTGAAATTGTGACCCCGCGGCTTAGGGATTTTTTCAGAAAAAGTTGTTCAGACGTCGAGGGCTAATTCTGTTTCCCATGATAAAAACCCCTCTGTTTCCACCGAAAAACCTTTCAGGGGATTGTTTGCAACAGTTTGGCACCATTTTTGAGTGAATTCCAGAACGTCAGATTTTTGCTGAAATTGTGACCGCGCGGCTTAGGGATTTTTTCAAAAAAAGTTGCTCAGACGTCGAGAGCTAATTCTGTTTCCGATGAGAAAAAGACACCAGTTTCCACCGAAAAACCTTTCAATGGATCGTTTGCAACAGTTTGGCACCATTTTTGAGTGAATTCCAGAACGTCAGATTTTTGCTGAAATTGTGACCGCGCGGCTTAGGGATTTTTTCAGAAAAAGTTGTTCAGAGGTCGAGGGCTAATTCTGTTTCCCATGATAAAAACCCCTCTGTTTCCACCGAAAAACCTTTCAGGGGATTGTTTGCAACAGTTTGGCACCATTTTTGAGTGAATTCCAGAACGTCAGATTTTTGCTGAAATTGTGACCGCGCGGCTTAGGGAGTTTTTCAGAAAAAGTTCTTCAGACGTCGAGGGCTAATTCTGTTTCCGATGAGAAAAACCCATCTGTTTCCACTGAAAAACCTTTCAGGGCTTCGTTTGCAACAGTTTGGCACCATTTTTGAGTGAATTCCAGAACGTCAGATTTTTGCTGAAATTGTGACCGCGCGGCTTAGGGATTTTTTCAAAAAAAGTTGTTCAGACGTCGAGAGCTAATTCTGTTTCCGATGAGAAAAAGACACCAGTTTCCACCGAAAAACCTTTCAATGGATCGTTTGCAACAGTTTGGCACCATTTTTGAGTGAATTCCAGAACGTCAGATTTTTGCTGAAATTGTGACCGCGCGGCTTAGGGATTTTTTCAGAAAAAGTTGTTCAGAGGTCGAGGGCTAATTCTGTTTCCCATGATAAAAACCCATCTTTTTCCACCGAAAAACCTTTCAGGGGATTGTTTGCAACAGTTTGGCACCATTTTTGAGTGAATTCCAGAACGTCAGATTTTTGCTGAAATTGTGACCGCGCGGCTTAGGGATTTTTTAAAAAAAAGTTGCTCAGACGTCGAGAGCTAATTGTGTTTCCGATGAGAAAAACACACCAGTTTCCACCGAAAAACCTTTCAGGGGATCGTTTGCAACAGTTTGGCACCATTTTTGAGTGAATTCCAGAACGTCAGATTTTTGCTGAAATTGTGACTGCGCGGCTTAGGGATTTTTTCAAAAAAAGTTGCTCAGACGTCGAGAGCTAATTCTGTTTCCAATGAGAAAAGCACACCAGTTTCCAACGAAAATCCTTTCTGGGGATCATTTGCAACAGTTTGGCACCATTTTTGAGTGAATTCCAGAACGTCAGATTTTTGCTGAAATTGTGACCGCGCGGCTTAGGAATTTTTTCAGAAAAAGTTGTTCAGACGTCGAGTTCTAATTCTGTTTCCAATGAGAGAAACCCATCTGTTTCCACCGAAAAACCTTTCAGGGGATTGTTTGCAACAGTTTGGCACCATTTTTGAGTGAATTCCACAACGTCAGATTTTTGCTGAAATTTTGACCGCGCGGCTTAGGGATTTTTTCAGAAAAAGTTGTTCAGACGTCGTGGGCTAATGCTGTTTCCGATGAGAAAAACCCATCTGTTTCCACCGAAAAACCATTCAGGGGTTCGTTTGCAACAGTTTGGCACCATTTTTGAGTGAATTCCAGAACGTCAGATTTTTGCTGAAATTGTGACCGCGCGGCTTATGGATTTTTTCAAAAAAAGTTGCTCAGACGTCGAGAGCTAATTCTGTTTCCGATGAGAAAAACAAACCAGTTTCCACCGAAAAACCTTTCAATGGATCGTTTGCAACAGTTTGGCACCATTTTTGAGTGAATTCCAGAACGTCAGATTTTTGCTGAAATTGTGACCGCGCGGCTTAGGGATTTTTTCAAAAAAAGTTGTTCAGACGTCGAGGGCTAATTCTGTTTCCGATGAGAAAAACCCATCTGTTTCCACTGAAAAACCTTTCAGGGGTTCGTTTGCAACAGTTTGGCACCATTTTTGAGTGAATTCCAGAACGTCAGATTTTTGCTGAAATTGTGACCGCGCGGCTTAGGGATTTTTTCAAAAAAAGTTGCTCAGACGTCGAGAGCTAATTCTGTTTCCAATGAGAAAAGCACACCAGTTTCCACCGAAAAACCTTTCAATGGATCGTTTGCAACAGTTTGGCACTATTTTTGAGTGAATTCCAGAACGTCAGATTTTTGCTGAAATTGTGACCGCGCGGCTTAGGGATTTTTTCAGAAAAAGTTGTTCAGACGTCGAGGGCTAATTCTGTTTCCCATGATAAAAACCCATCTGTTTCCACCGAAAAACCTTTCAGGGGATTGTTTGCAACAGTTTGGCACCATTTTTGAGTGAATTCCACAACGTCAGATTTTTGCTGAAATTGTGACCGCGCGGCTTAGGGATTTTTTCAGATAAAGTTGTTCAGACGTCGTGGGCTAATGCTGTTTCCGATGAGAAAAACCCCTCTGTTTCCACCGAAAAACCATTCAGGGGTTCGTTTGCAACAGTTTGGAACCATTTATGAGTGAATTCCAGAACGTCAGATTTTTGCTGAAATTGTAACCGCGCGGCTTCGGGATTTTTTCAGAAAAAGTTGTTCAGACGTCGAGGGCTAATTCTGTTTCCCATGATAAAAACCCATCTTTTTCCACCGAAAAACCTTTCAGGGGATTGTTGGCAACAGTTTGGCACCATTTTTGAGTGAATTCCAGAACGTCAGATTTTTGCTGAAATTGTGACCGCGCGGCTTAGGGATTTTTTCAAAAAAAGTTGCTCAGACGTCGAGAGCTAATTCTGTTTCCGATGAGAAAAACACACCAGTTTCCACCGAAAAACCTTTCAATGGATCGTTTGCAACAGTTTGGCACCATTTTTGAGTGAATTCCAGAACGTCAGATTTTTGCTGAAATTGTGACCGCGCGGCTTAGGGATTTTTTCAGAAAAAGTTGTTCAGACGTCGAGGGCTAATTCTGTTTCCCATGATAAAAACCCATCTGTTTCCACCGAAAAACCTTTCAGGGGATTGTTTGCAACAGTTTGGCACCATTTTTGAGTGAATTCCAGAACGTCAGATTTTTGCTGAAATTGTGACCGCGCGGCTTAGGGATTTTTTCAGAAAAAGTTGTTCAGACGTCGAGGGCTAATTCTGTTTCCCATGATAAAAAACCATCTTTTTCCACCGAAAAACCTTTCAGGGGATTGTTTGCAACAGTTTGGCACCATTTTTGAGTGAATTCCAGAACGTCAGATTTTTGCTGAAATTGTGACCGCGCGGCTTAGGGATTTTTTTAAAAAAAGTTGCTCAGACGTCGAGAGCTAATTCTGTTTCCGATGAGAAAAACCCCTCTGTTTCCACCGAAAAACCTTTCAGGGGATTGTTTGCAACAGTTTGGCACCATTTTTGAGTGAATTCCAGAACGTCAGATTTTTGCTGAAATTGTGACCGCGCGGCTTAGGGATTTTTTCAAAAAAAGTTGCTCAGACGTCGAGAGCTAATTCTGTTTCCGATGAGAAAAACACACCAGTTTCCACCGAAAAACCTTTCAATGGATCGTTTGCAACAGTTTGGCACCATTTTTGAGTGAATTCCAGAACGTCAGATTTTTGCTGAAATTGTGACCGCGCGGCTTAGGGATTTTTTCAGAAAAAGTTGTTCAGACGTCGAGGGCTAATTCTGTTTCCCATGATAAAAACCCATCTTTTTCCACCGAAAAACCTTTCAGGGGATTGTTTGCAACAGTTTGGCACCATTTTTGAGTGAATTCCAGAACGTCAGATTTTTGCTGAAATTGTGACCGCGCGGCTTAGGGAGTTTTTCAGAAAAAGTTGTTCAGACGTCGAGGGCTAATTCTGTTTCCGATGAGAAAAACCCATCTGTTTCCACTGAAAAACCTTTCAGGGCTTCGTTTGCAACAGTTTGGCACCATTTTTGAGTGAATTCCAGAACGTCAGATTTTTGCTGAAATTGTGACCGCGCGGCTTAGGGATTTTTTCAAAAAAAGTTGCTCAGACGTCGAGAGCTAATTCTGTTTCCGATGAGAAAAAGACACCAGTTTCCACCGAAAAACCTTTCAATGGATCGTTTGCAACAGTTTGGCACCATTTTTGAGTGAATTCCAGAACGTCAGATTTTTGCTGAAATTGTGACCGCGCGGCTTAGGGATTTTTTCAGAAAAAGTTGTTCAGAGGTCGAGGGCTAATTCTGTTTCCCATGATAAAAACCCATCTTTTTCCACCGAAAAACCTTTCAGGGGATTGTTTGCAACAGTTTGGCACCATTTTTGAGTGAATTCCAGAACGTCAGATTTTTGCTGAAATTGTGACCGCGCGGCTTAGGGATTTTTTAAAAAAAAGTTGCTCAGACGTCGAGAGCTAATTGTGTTTCCGATGAGAAAAACACACCAGTTTCCACCGAAAAACCTTTCAGGGGATCGTTTGCAACAGTTTGGCACCATTTTTGAGTGAATTCCAGAACGTCAGATTTTTGCTGAAATTGTGACTGCGCGGCTTAGGGATTTTTTCAAAAAAAGTTGCTCAGACGTCGAGAGCTAATTCTGTTTCCAATGAGAAAAGCACACCAGTTTCCAACGAAAATCCTTTCTGGGGATCATTTGCAACAGTTTGGCACCATTTTTGAGTGAATTCCAGAACGTCAGATTTTTGCTGAAATTGTGACCGCGCGGCTTAGGAATTTTTTCAGAAAAAGTTGTTCAGACGTCGAGTTCTAATTCTGTTTCCAATGAGAGAAACCCATCTGTTTCCACCGAAAAACCTTTCAGGGGATTGTTTGCAACAGTTTGGCACCATTTTTGAGTGAATTCCACAACGTCAGATTTTTGCTGAAATTTTGACCGCGCGGCTTAGGGATTTTTTCAGAAAAAGTTGTTCAGACGTCGTGGGCTAATGCTGTTTCCGATGAGAAAAACCCATCTGTTTCCACCGAAAAACCATTCAGGGGTTCGTTTGCAACAGTTTGGCACCATTTTTGAGTGAATTCCAGAACGTCAGATTTTTGCTGAAATTGTGACCGCGCGGCTTATGGATTTTTTCAAAAAAAGTTGCTCAGACGTCGAGAGCTAATTCTGTTTCCGATGAGAAAAACAAACCAGTTTCCACCGAAAAACCTTTCAATGGATCGTTTGCAACAGTTTGGCACCATTTTTGAGTGAATTCCAGAACGTCAGATTTTTGCTGAAATTGTGACCGCGCGGCTTAGGGATTTTTTCAAAAAAAGTTGTTCAGACGTCGAGGGCTAATTCTGTTTCCGATGAGAAAAACCCATCTGTTTCCACTGAAAAACCTTTCAGGGGTTCGTTTGCAACAGTTTGGCACCATTTTTGAGTGAATTCCAGAACGTCAGATTTTTGCTGAAATTGTGACCGCGCGGCTTAGGGATTTTTTCAAAAAAAGTTGCTCAGACGTCGAGAGCTAATTCTGTTTCCAATGAGAAAAGCACACCAGTTTCCACCGAAAAACCTTTCAATGGATCGTTTGCAACAGTTTGGCACTATTTTTGAGTGAATTCCAGAACGTCAGATTTTTGCTGAAATTGTGACCGCGCGGCTTAGGGATTTTTTCAGAAAAAGTTGTTCAGACGTCGAGGGCTAATTCTGTTTCCCATGATAAAAACCCATCTGTTTCCACCGAAAAACCTTTCAGGGGATTGTTTGCAACAGTTTGGCACCATTTTTGAGTGAATTCCACAACGTCAGATTTTTGCTGAAATTGTGACCGCGCGGCTTAGGGATTTTTTCAGATAAAGTTGTTCAGACGTCGTGGGCTAATGCTGTTTCCGATGAGAAAAACCCATCTGTTTCCACCGAAAAACCATTCAGGGGTTCGTTTGCAACAGTTTGGAACCATTTATGAGTGAATTCCAGAACGTCAGATTTTTGCTGAAATTGTAACCGCGCGGCTTAGGGATTTTTTCAGAAAAAGTTGTTCAGACGTCGAGGGCTAATTCTGTTTCCCATGATAAAAACCCATCTTTTTCCACCGAAAAACCTTTCAGGGGATTGTTGGCAACAGTTTGGCACCATTTTTGAGTGAATTCCAGAACGTCAGATTTTTGCTGAAATTGTGACCGCGCGGCTTAGGGATTTTTTCAAAAAAAGTTGCTCAGACGTCGAGAGCTAATTCTGTTTCCGATGAGAAAAACACACCAGTTTCCACCGAAAAACCTTTCAATGGATCGTTTGCAACAGTTTGGCACCATTTTTGAGTGAATTCCAGAACGTCAGATTTTTGCTGAAATTGTGACCGCGCGGCTTAGGGATTTTTTCAGAAAAAGTTGTTCAGACGTCGAGGGCTAATTCTGTTTCCCATGATAAAAACCCATCTGTTTCCACCGAAAAACCTTTCAGGGGATTGTTTGCAACAGTTTGGCACCATTTTTGAGTGAATTCCAGAACGTCAGATTTTTGCTGAAATTGTGACCGCGCGGCTTAGGGATTTTTTCAGAAAAAGTTGTTCAGACGTCGAGGGCTAATTCTGTTTCCCATGATAAAAAACCATCTTTTTCCACCGAAAAACCTTTCAGGGGATTGTTTGCAACAGTTTGGCACCATTTTTGAGTGAATTCCAGAACGTCAGATTTTTGCTGAAATTGTGACCGCGCGGCTTAGGGATTTTTTTAAAAAAAGTTGCTCAGACGTCGAGAGCTAATTCTGTTTCCGATGAGAAAAACCCCTCTGTTTCCACCGAAAAACCTTTCAGGGGATTGTTTGCAACAGTTTGGCACCATTTTTGAGTGAATTCCAGAACGTCAGATTTTTGCTGAAATTGTGACCGCGCGGCTTAGGGATTTTTTCAAAAAAAGTTGCTCAGACGTCGAGAGCTAATTCTGTTTCCGATGAGAAAAACACACCAGTTTCCACCGAAAAACCTTTCAATGGATCGTTTGCAACAGTTTGGCACCATTTTTGAGTGAATTCCAGAACGTCAGATTTTTGCTGAAATTGTGACCGCGCGGCTTAGGGATTTTTTCAGAAAAAGTTGTTCAGACGTCGAGGGCTAATTCTGTTTCCCATGATAAAAACCCATCTTTTTCCACCGAAAAACCTTTCAGGGGATTGTTTGCAACAGTTTGGCACCATTTTTGAGTGAATTCCAGAATGTCAGATTTTTGCTGAAATTGTGACCGCGCGGCTTAGGGATTTTTTAAAAAAAAGTTGCTCAGACGTCGAGAGCTAATTGTGTTTCCGATGAGAAAAACACACCAGTTTCCACCGAAAAACCTTTCAGGGGATCGTTTGCAACAGTTTGGCACCATTTTTGAGTGAATTCCAGAACGTCAGATTTTTGCTGAAATTGTGACTGCGCGACTTAGGGATTTTTTCAAAAAAAGTTGCTCAGACGTCGAGAGCTAATTCTGTTTCCAATGAGAAAAGCACACCAGTTTCCACCGAAAAACCTTTCTGGGGATCATTTGCAACAGTTTGGCACCATTTTTGAGTGAATTCCAGAACGTCAGATTTTTGCTGAAATTGTGACCCCGCGGCTTAGGGATTTTTTCAGAAAAAGTTGTTCAGACGTCGAGTTCTAATTCTGTTTCCAATGAGAGAAACCCATCTGTTTCCACCGAAAAACCTTTCAGGGGATTGTTTGCAACAGTTTGGCACCATTTTTGAGTGAATTCCACAACGTCAGATTTTTGCTGAAATTGTGACCCCGCGGCTTAGGGATTTTTTCAGAAAAAGTTGTTCAGACGTCGAGGGCTAATTCTGTTTCCCATGATAAAAACCCCTCTGTTTCCACCGAAAAACCTTTCAGGGGATTGTTTGCAACAGTTTGGCACCATTTTTGAGTGAATTCCAGAACGTCAGATTTTTGCTGAAATTGTGACCGCGCGGCTTAGGGAGTTTTTCAGAAAAAGTTGTTCAGACGTCGAGGGCTAATTCTGTTTCCGATGAGAAAAACCCATCTGTTTCCACTGAAAAACCTTTCAGGGCTTCGTTTGCAACAGTTTGGCACCATTTTTGAGTGAATTCCAGAACGTCAGATTTTTGCTGAAATTGTGACCGCGCGGCTTAGGGATTTTTTCAAAAAAAGTTGCTCAGACGTCGAGAGCTAATTCTGTTTCCGATGAGAAAAAGACACCAGTTTCCACCGAAAAACCTTTCAATGGATCGTTTGCAACAGTTTGGCACCATTTTTGAGTGAATTCCAGAACGTCAGATTTTTGCTGAAATTGTGACCGCGCGGCTTAGGGATTTTTTCAGAAAAAGTTGTTCAGAGGTCGAGGGCTAATTCTGTTTCCCATGATAAAAACCCATCTTTTTCCACCGAAAAACCTTTCAGGGGATTGTTTGCAGCAGTTTGGCACCATTTTTGAGTGAATTCCAGAACGTCAGATTTTTGCTGAAATTGTGACCGCGCGGCTTAGGGATTTTTTAAAAAAAAGTTGCTCAGACGTCGAGAGCTAATTGTGTTTCCGATGAGAAAAACACACCAGTTTCCACCGAAAAACCTTTCAGGGGATCGTTTGCAACAGTTTGGCACCATTTTTGAGTGAATTCCAGAACGTCAGATTTTTGCTGAAATTGTGACTGCGCGGCTTAGGGATTTTTTCAAAAAAAGTTGCTCAGACGTCGAGAGCTAATTCTGTTTCCAATGAGAAAAGCACACCAGTTTCCACCGAAAATCCTTTCTGGGGATCATTTGCAACAGTTTGGCACCATTTTTGAGTGAATTCCAGAACGTCAGATTTTTGCTGAAATTGTGACCGCGCGGCTTAGGAATTTTTTCAGAAAAAGTTGTTCAGACGTCGAGTTCTAATTCTGTTTCCAATGAGAGAAACCCATCTGTTTCCACCGAAAAACCTTTCAGGGGATTGTTTGCAACAGTTTGGCACCATTTTTGAGTGAATTCCACAACGTCAGATTTTTGCTGAAATTTTGACCGCGCGGCTTAGGGATTTTTTCAGAAAAAGTTGTTCAGACGTCGTGGGCTAATGCTGTTTCCGATGAGAAAAACCCATCTGTTTCCACCGAAAAACCATTCAGGGGTTCGTTTGCAACAGTTTGGCACCATTTTTGAGTGAATTCCAGAACGTCAGATTTTTGCTGAAATTGTGACCGCGCGGCTTATGGATTTTTTCAAAAAAAGTTGCTCAGACGTCGAGAGCTAATTCTGTTTCCGATGAGAAAAACACACCAGTTTCCACCGAAAAACCTTTCAATGGATCGTTTGCAACAGTTTGGCACCATTTTTGAGTGAATTCCAGAACGTCAGATTTTTGCTGAAATTGTGACCGCGCGGCTTAGGGATTTTTTCAAAAAAAGTTGTTCAGACGTCGAGGGCTAATTCTGTTTCCGATGAGAAAAACCCATCTGTTTCCACTGAAAAACCTTTCAGGGGTTCGTTTGCAACAGTTTGGCACCATTTTTGAGTGAATTCCAGAACGTCAGATTTTTGCTGAAATTGTGACCGCGCGGCTTAGGGATTTTTTCAAAAAAAGTTGCTCAGACGTCGAGAGCTAATTCTGTTTCCGATGAGAAAAGGACACCAGTTTCCACCGAAAAACCTTTCAATGGATCGTTTGCAACAGTTTGGCACCATTTTTGAGTGAATTCCAGAACGTCAGATTTTTGCTGAAATTGTGACCGCGCGGCTTAGGGATTTTTTCAGAAAAAGTTGTTCAGAGGTCGAGGGCTAATTCTGTTTCCCATGATAAAAACCCATCTTTTTCCACCGAAAAACCTTTCAGGGGATTGTTTGCAACAGTTTGGCACCATTTTTGAGTGAATTCCAGAACGTCAGATTTTTGCTGAAATTGTGACCGCGCGGCTTAGGGATTTTTTTAAAAAAAGTTGCTCAGACGTCGAGAGCTAATTGTGTTTCCGATGAGAAAAACACACCAGTTTCCACCGAAAAACCTTTCAGGGGATCGTTTGCAACAGTTTGGCACCATTTTTGAGTGAATTCCAGAACGTCAGATTTTTGCTGAAATTGTGACTGCGCGGCTTAGGGATTTTTTCAAAAAAAGTTGCTCAGACGTCGAGAGCTAATTCTGTTTCCAATGAGAAAAGCACACCAGTTTCCAACGAAAATCCTTTCTGGGGATCATTTGCAACAGTTTGGCACCATTTTTGAGTGAATTCCAGAACGTCAGATTTTTGCTGAAATTGTGACCGCGCGGCTTAGGAATTTTTTCAGAAAAAGTTGTTCAGACGTCGAGTTCTAATTCTGTTTCCAATGAGAGAAACCCATCTGTTTCCACCGAAAAACCTTTCAGGGGATTGTTTGCAACAGTTTGGCACCATTTTTGAGTGAATTCCACAACGTCAGATTTTTGCTGAAATTTTGACCGCGCGGCTTAGGGATTTTTTCAGAAAAAGTTGTTCAGACGTCGTGGGCTAATGCTGTTTCCGATGAGAAAAACCCATCTGTTTCCACCGAAAAACCATTCAGGGGTTCGTTTGCAACAGTTTGGCACCATTTTTGAGTGAATTCCAGAACGTCAGATTTTTGCTGAAATTGTGACCGCGCGGCTTATGGATTTTTTCAAAAAAAGTTGCTCAGACGTCGAGAGCTAATTCTGTTTCCGATGAGAAAAACACACCAGTTTCCACCGAAAAACCTTTCAATGGATCGTTTGCAACAGTTTGGCACCATTTTTGAGTGAATTCCAGAACGTCAGATTTTTGCTGAAATTGTGACCGCGCGGCTTAGGGATTTTTTCAAAAAAAGTTGTTCAGACGTCGAGGGCTAATTCTGTTTCCGATGAGAAAAACCCATCTGTTTCCACTGAAAAACCTTTCAGGGGTTCGTTTGCAACAGTTTGGCACCATTTTTGAGTGAATTCCAGAACGTCAGATTTTTGCTGAAATTGTGACCGCGCGGCTTAGGGATTTTTTCAAAAAAAGTTGCTCAGACGTCGAGAGCTAATTCTGTTTCCAATGAGAAAAGCACACCAGTTTCCACCGAAAAACCTTTCAATGGATCGTTTGCAACAGTTTGGCACTATTTTTGAGTGAATTCCAGAACGTCAGATTTTTGCTGAAATTGTGACCGCGCGGCTTAGGGATTTTTTCAGAAAAAGTTGTTCAGACGTCGAGGGCTAATTCTGTTTCCCATGATAAAAACCCATCTGTTTCCACCGAAAAACCTTTCAGGGGATTGTTTGCAACAGTTTGGCACCATTTTTGAGTGAATTCCAGAACGTCAGATTTTTGCTGAAATTGTGACCGCGCGGCTTAGGGATTTTTTCAAAAAAAGTTGCTCAGACGTCGAGGGCTAATTCTGTTATCGATGAGAAAAACCCATCTGTTTCCACTGAAAAACCTTTCAGGGGTTCGTTTGCAACAGTTTGGCACCATTTTTGAGTGAATTCCAGAACGTCAGATTTTTGCTGAAATTGTGACCGCGCGGCTTAGGGATTTTTTCAGAAAAAGTTCTTCAGACGTCGAGGGCTAATTCTGTTTCCGATGATAAAAACCCATCTTTTTCCACCGAAAAACCTTTCAGGGGATTGTTTGCAACAGTTTGGCACCATTTTTGAGTGAATTCCAGAACGTCAGATTTTTGCTGAAATTGTGACCGCGCGGCTTAGGGATTTTTTAAAAATAAGTTGCTCAGACGTCGAGAGCTAATTCTGTTTCCGATGAGAAAAACACACCAGTTTCCACCGAAAAACCTTTCAGGGGATCGTTTGCAACAGTTTGGCACCATTTTTGAGTGAATTCCAGAACGTCAGATTTTTGCTGAAATTGTGACCGCGCGGCTTAGGGATTATTTCAGAAAAAGTTGTTCAGACGTCAAGGGCTAATTCTGTTTCCCATGATAAAAACCCATCTTTTTCCACCGAAAAACCTTTCAGGGGATTGTTGGCAACAGTTTGGCACCATTTTTGAGTGAATTCCAGAACGTTAGATTTTTGCTGAAATTGTGACCGTGCGGCTTAGGGATTTTTTCAAAAAAAGTTGCTCAGACGTCGAGAGCTAATTCTGTTTCCGATGATAAAAACCCATCTTTTTCCACCGAAAAACCTTTCAATGGATCGTTTGCAACAGTTTGGCACCATTTTTGAGTGAATTCCAGAACGTCAGATTTTTGCTGAAATTGTGACCGCGCGGCTTAGGGATTTTTTCAAAAAAAGTTGTTCAGACGTCGAGGGCTAATTCTGTTTCCGATGAGAAAAACCCATCTGTTTCCACTGAAAAACCTTTCAGGGGTTCGTTTGCAACAGTTTGGCACCATTTTTGAGTGAATTCCAGAACGTCAGATTTTTGCTGAAATTGTGACCGCGCGGCTTAGGGATTTTTTCAAAAAAAGTTGCTCAGACGTCGAGAGCTAATTCTGTTTCCAATGAGAAAAGCACACCAGTTTCCACCGAAAAACCTTTCTGGGGATCATTTGCAACAGTTTGGCACCATTTTTGAGTGAATTCCAGAACGTCAGATTTTTGCTGAAATTGTGACCGCGCGGCTTAGGAATTTTTTCAGAAAAAGTTGTTCAGACGTCGAGTTCTAATTCTGTTTCCAATGAGAGAAACCCATCTGTTTCCACCGAAAAACCTTTCAGGGGATTGTTTGCAACAGTTTGGCACCATTTTTGAGTGAATTCCACAACGTCAGATTTTTGCTGAAATTTTGACCGCGCGGCTTAGGGATTTTTTCAGAAAAAGTTGTTCAGAGGTCGTGGGCTAATGCTGTTTCCGATGAGAAAAACCCATCTGTTTCCACCGAAAAACCATTCAGGGGTTCGTTTGCAACAGTTTGGAACCATTTATGAGTGAATTCCAGAACGTCAGATTTTTGCTGAAATTGTGACCGCGCGGCTTAGGGATTTTTTCAAAAAAAGTTGCTCAGACGTCGAGAGCTAATTCAGTTTCCGATGAGAAAAAGACACCAGTTTCCACCGAAAAACCTTTCAGGGGATCGTTTGCAACAGTTTGGCACCATTTTTGAGTGAATTCCAGAACGTCAGATTTTTGCTGAAATTGTGACCGCGCGGCTTAGGGATTTTTTCAAAAAAAGTTGCTCAGACGTCGAGAGCTAATTCTGTTTCCCATGATAAAAACCCATCTTTTTCCACCGAAAAACCTTTCAGGGGATTGTTGGCAACAGTTTGGCACCATTTTTGAGTGAATTCCAGAACGTCAGATTTTTGCTGAAATTGTGACCGCGCGGCTTAGGGAGTTTTTCAGAAAAAGTTGTTCAGACGTCGAGGGCTAATTCTGTTTCCGATGAGAAAAACCCATCTGTTTCCACTGAAAAACCTTTCAGGGCTTCGTTTGCAACAGTTTGGCACCATTTTTGAGTGAATTCCAGAATGTCAGATTTTTGCTGAAATTGTGACCGCGCGGCTTAGGGATTTTTTCAAAAAAAGTTGCTCAGACGTCGAGAGCTAATTCTGTTTCCGATGAGAAAAAGACACCAGTTTCCACCGAAAAACCTTTCAATGGATCGTTTGCAACAGTTTGGCACCATTTTTGAGTGAATTCCAGAACGTCAGATTTTTGCTGAAATTGTGACCGCGCGGCTTAGGGATTTTTTCAGAAAAAGTTGTTCAGACGTCGAGGGCTAATTCTGTTTCCCATGATAAAAACCCATCTTTTTCCACCGAAAAACCTTTCAGGGGATTGTTTGCAACAGTTTGGCACCATTTTTGAGTGAATTCTAGAACGTCAGATTTTTGCTGAAATTGTGACCGCGCGGCTTAGGGATTTTTTAAAAAAAAGTTGCTCAGACGTCGAGAGCTAATTGTGTTTCCGATGAGAAAAACACACCAGTTTCCACCGAAAAACCTTTCAGGGGATCGTTTGCAACAGTTTGGCACCATTTTTGAGTGAATTCCAGAACGTCAGATTTTTGCTGAAATTGTGACTGCGCGGCTTAGGGATTTTTTCAAAAAAAGTTGCTCAGACGTCGAGAGCTAATTCTGTTTCCAATGAGAAAAGCACACCAGTTTCCACCGAAAATCCTTTCTGGGGATCATTTGCAACAGTTTGGCACCATTTTTGAGTGAATTCCAGAACGTCAGATTTTTGCTGAAATTGTGACCGCGCGGCTTAGGAATTTTTTCAGAAAAAGTTGTTCAGACGTCGAGTTCTAATTCTGTTTCCAATGAGAGAAACCCATCTGTTTCCACCGAAAAACCTTTCAGGGGATTGTTTGCAACAGTTTGGCACCATTTTTGAGTGAATTCCACAACGTCAGATTTTTGCTGAAATTTTGACCGCGCGGCTTAGGGATTTTTTCAGAAAAAGTTGTTCAGACGTCGTGGGCTAATGCTGTTTCCGATGAGAAAAACCCATCTGTTTCCACCGAAAAACCATTCAGGGGTTCGTTTGCAACAGTTTGGCACCATTTTTGAGTGAATTCCAGAACGTCAGATTTTTGCTGAAATTGTGACCGCGCGGCTTATGGATTTTTTCAAAAAAAGTTGCTCAGACGTCGAGAGCTAATTCTGTTTCCGATGAGAAAAACACACCAGTTTCCACCGAAAAACCTTTCAATGGATCGTTTGCAACAGTTTGGCACCATTTTTGAGTGAATTCCAGAACGTCAGATTTTTGCTGAAATTGTGACCGCGCGGCTTAGGGATTTTTTCAAAAAAAGTTGTTCAGACGTCGAGGGCTAATTCTGTTTCCGATGAGAAAAACCCATCTGTTTCCACTGAAAAACCTTTCAGGGGTTCGTTTGCAACAGTTTGGCACCATTTTTGAGTGAATTCCAGAACGTCAGATTTTTGCTGAAATTGTGACCGCGCGGCTTAGGGATTTTTTCAAAAAAAGTTGCTCAGACGTCGAGAGCTAATTCTGTTTCCAATGAGAAAAGCACACCAGTTTCCACCGAAAAACCTTTCAATGGATCGTTTGCAACAGTTTGGAACTATTTTTGAGTGAATTCCAGAACGTCAGATTTTTGCTGAAATTGTGACCGCGCGGCTTAGGGATTTTTTCAGAAAAAGTTGTTCAGACGTCGAGGGCTAATTCTGTTTCCGATGAGAAAAACCCATCTGTTTCCACTGAAAAACCTTTCAGGGGTTCGTTTGCAACAGTTTGGCACCATTTTTGAGTGAATTCCAGAACGTCAGATTTTTGCTGAAATTGTGACCGCGCGGCTTAGGGATTTTTTCAAAAAAAGTTGCTCAGACGTCGAGAGCTAATTCTGTTTCCAATGAGAAAAGCACACCAGTTTCCACCGAAAAACCTTTCAATGGATCGTTTGCAACAGTTTGGAACTATTTTTGAGTGAATTCCAGAACGTCAGATTTTTGCTGAAATTGTGACCGCGCGGCTTAGGGATTTTTTCAGAAAAAGTTGTTCAGACGTCGAGGGCTAATTCTGTTTCCCATGATAAAAACCCATCTGTTTCCACCGAAAAACCTTTCAGGGGATTGTTTGCAACAGTTTGGCACCATTTTTGAGTGAATTCCAGAACGTCAGATTTTTGCTGAAATTGTGACCGCGCGGCTTAGGGATTTTTTCAAAAAAAGTTGCTCAGACGTCGAGGGCTAATTCTGTTATCGATGAGAAAAACCCATCTGTTTCCACTGAAAAACCTTTCAGGGGTTCGTTTGCAACAGTTTGGCACCATTTTTGAGTGAATTCCAGAACGTCAGATTTTTGCTGAAATTGTGACCGCGCGGCTTAGGGATTTTTTCAGAAAAAGTTGTTCAGACGTCGAGGGCTAATTCTGTTTCCGATGATAAAAACCCATCTTTTTCCACCGAAAAACCTTTCAGGGGATTGTTTGCAACAGTTTGGCACCATTTTTGAGTGAATTCCAGAACGTCAGATTTTTGCTGAAATTGTGACCGCGCGGCTTAGGGATTTTTTAAAAATAAGTTGCTCAGACGTCGAGAGCTAATTCTGTTTCCGATGAGAAAAACACACCAGTTACCACCGAAAAACCTTTCAGGGGATCGTTTGCAACAGTTTGGCACCATTTTTGAGTGAATTCCAGAACGTCAGATTTTTGCTGAAATTGTGACCGCGCGGCTTAGGGATTATTTCAGAAAAAGTTGTTCAGACGTCAAGGGCTAATTCTGTTTCCCATGATAAAAACCCATCTTTTTCCACCGAAAAACCTTTCAGGGGATTGTTGGCAACAGTTTGGCACCATTTTTGAGTGAATTCCAGAACGTCAGATTTTTGCTGAAATTGTGACCGTGCGGCTTAGGGATTTTTTCAAAAAAAGTTGCTCAGACGTCGAGAGCTAATTCTGTTTCCGATGAGAAAAACACACCAGTTTCCACCGAAAAACCTTTCAATGGATCGTTTGCAACAGTTTGGCACCATTTTTGAGTGAATTCCAGAACGTCAGATTTTTGCTGAAATTGTGACCGCGCGGCTTAGGGATTTTTTCAAAAAAAGTTGTTCAGACGTCGAGGGCTAATTCTGTTTCCGATGAGAAAAACCCATCTGTTTCCACTGAAAAACCTTTCAGGGGTTCGTTTGCAACAGTTTGGCACCATTTTTGAGTGAATTCCAGAACGTCAGATTTTTGCTGAAATTGTGACCGCGCGGCTTAGGGATTTTTTCAAAAAAAGTTGCTCAGACGTCGAGAGCTAATTCTGTTTCCAATGAGAAAAGCACACCAGTTTCCACCGAAAAACCTTTCTGGGGATCATTTGCAACAGTTTGGCACCATTTTTGAGTGAATTCCAGAACGTCAGATTTTTGCTGAAATTGTGACCGCGCGGCTTAGGAATTTTTTCAGAAAAAGTTGTTCAGACGTCGAGTTCTAATTCTGTTTCCAATGAGAGAAACCCATCTGTTTCCACCGAAAAACCTTTCAGGGGATTGTTTGCAACAGTTTGGCACCATTTTTGAGTGAATTCCACAACGTCAGATTTTTGCTGAAATTTTGACCGCGCGGCTTAGGGATTTTTTCAGAAAAAGTTGTTCAGAGGTCGTGGGCTAATGCTGTTTCCGATGAGAAAAACCCATCTGTTTCCACCGAAAAACCATTCAGGGGTTCGTTTGCAACAGTTTGGAACCATTTATGAGTGAATTCCAGAACGTCAGATTTTTGCTGAAATTGTGACCGCGCGGCTTAGGGATTTTTTCAGAAAAAGTTGTTCAGACGTCGAGGGCTAATTCTGTTTCCCATGATAAAAACCCATCTTTTTCCACCGAAAAACCTTTCAGGGGATTGTTGGCAACAGTTTGGCACCATTTTTGAGTGAATTCCAGAACGTCAGATTTTTGCTGAAATTGTGACCGCGCGGCTTAGGGATTTTTTCAAAAAAAGTTGCTCAGACGTCGAGAGCTAATTCTGTTTCCAATGAGAAAAGCACACCAGTTTCCACCGAAAATCCTTTCTGGGGATCATTTGCAACAGTTTGGCACCATTTTTGAGTGAATTCCAGAACGTCAGATTTTTGCTGAAATTGTGACCGCGCGGCTTAGGAATTTTTTCAGAAAAAGTTGTTCAGACGTCGAGTTCTAATTCTGTTTCCAATGAGAGAAACCCATCTGTTTCCACCGAAAAACCTTTCAGGGGATTGTTTGCAACAGTTTGGCACCATTTTTGAGTGAATTCCACAACGTCAGATTTTTGCTGAAATTTTGACCGCGCGGCTTAGGGATTTTTTCAGAAAAAGTTGTTCAGACGTCGTGGGCTAATGCTGTTTCCGATGAGAAAAACCCATCTGTTTCCACCGAAAAACCATTCAGGGGTTCGTTTGCAACAGTTTGGCACCATTTTTGAGTGAATTCCAGAACGTCAGATTTTTGCTGAAATTGTGACCGCGCGGCTTATGGATTTTTTCAAAAAAAGTTGCTCAGACGTCGAGAGCTAATTCTGTTTCCGATGAGAAAAACACACCAGTTTCCACCGAAAAACCTTTCAATGGATCGTTTGCAACAGTTTGGCACCATTTTTGAGTGAATTCCAGAACGTCAGATTTTTGCTGAAATTGTGACCGCGCGGCTTAGGGATTTTTTCAAAAAAAGTTGTTCAGACGTCGAGGGCTAATTCTGTTTCCGATGAGAAAAACCCATCTGTTTCCACTGAAAAACCTTTCAGGGGTTCGTTTGCAACAGTTTGGCACCATTTTTGAGTGAATTCCAGAACGTCAGATTTTTGCTGAAATTGTGACCGCGCGGCTTAGGGATTTTTTCAAAAAAAGTTGCTCAGACGTCGAGAGCTAATTCTGTTTCCAATGAGAAAAGCACACCAGTTTCCACCGAAAAACCTTTCAATGGATCGTTTGCAACAGTTTGGAACTATTTTTGAGTGAATTCCAGAACGTCAGATTTTTGCTGAAATTGTGACCGCGCGGCTTAGGGATTTTTTCAGAAAAAGTTGTTCAGACGTCGAGGGCTAATTCTGTTTCCGATGAGAAAAACCCATCTGTTTCCACTGAAAAACCTTTCAGGGGTTCGTTTGCAACAGTTTGGCACCATTTTTGAGTGAATTCCAGAACGTCAGATTTTTGCTGAAATTGTGACCGCGCGGCTTAGGGATTTTTTCAAAAAAAGTTGCTCAGACGTCGAGAGCTAATTCTGTTTCCAATGAGAAAAGCACACCAGTTTCCACCGAAAAACCTTTCAATGGATCGTTTGCAACAGTTTGGAACTATTTTTGAGTGAATTCCAGAACGTCAGATTTTTGCTGAAATTGTGACCGCGCGGCTTAGGGATTTTTTCAGAAAAAGTTGTTCAGACGTCGAGGGCTAATTCTGTTTCCCATGATAAAAACCCATCTGTTTCCACCGAAAAACCTTTCAGGGGATTGTTTGCAACAGTTTGGCACCATTTTTGAGTGAATTCCAGAACGTCAGATTTTTGCTGAAATTGTGACCGCGCGGCTTAGGGATTTTTTCAAAAAAAGTTGCTCAGACGTCGAGGGCTAATTCTGTTATCGATGAGAAAAACCCATCTGTTTCCACTGAAAAACCTTTCAGGGGTTCGTTTGCAACAGTTTGGCACCATTTTTGAGTGAATTCCAGAACGTCAGATTTTTGCTGAAATTGTGACCGCGCGGCTTAGGGATTTTTTCAGAAAAAGTTGTTCAGACGTCGAGGGCTAATTCTGTTTCCGATGATAAAAACCCATCTTTTTCCACCGAAAAACCTTTCAGGGGATTGTTTGCAACAGTTTGGCACCATTTTTGAGTGAATTCCAGAACGTCAGATTTTTGCTGAAATTGTGACCGCGCGGCTTAGGGATTTTTTAAAAATAAGTTGCTCAGACGTCGAGAGCTAATTCTGTTTCCGATGAGAAAAACACACCAGTTACCACCGAAAAACCTTTCAGGGGATCGTTTGCAACAGTTTGGCACCATTTTTGAGTGAATTCCAGAACGTCAGATTTTTGCTGAAATTGTGACCGCGCGGCTTAGGGATTATTTCAGAAAAAGTTGTTCAGACGTCAAGGGCTAATTCTGTTTCCCATGATAAAAACCCATCTTTTTCCACCGAAAAACCTTTCAGGGGATTGTTGGCAACAGTTTGGCACCATTTTTGAGTGAATTCCAGAACGTCAGATTTTTGCTGAAATTGTGACCGTGCGGCTTAGGGATTTTTTCAAAAAAAGTTGCTCAGACGTCGAGAGCTAATTCTGTTTCCGATGAGAAAAACACACCAGTTTCCACCGAAAAACCTTTCAATGGATCGTTTGCAACAGTTTGGCACCATTTTTGAGTGAATTCCAGAACGTCAGATTTTTGCTGAAATTGTGACCGCGCGGCTTAGGGATTTTTTCAAAAAAAGTTGTTCAGACGTCGAGGGCTAATTCTGTTTCCGATGAGAAAAACCCATCTGTTTCCACTGAAAAACCTTTCAGGGGTTCGTTTGCAACAGTTTGGCACCATTTTTGAGTGAATTCCAGAACGTCAGATTTTTGCTGAAATTGTGACCGCGCGGCTTAGGGATTTTTTCAAAAAAAGTTGCTCAGACGTCGAGAGCTAATTCTGTTTCCAATGAGAAAAGCACACCAGTTTCCACCGAAAAACCTTTCTGGGGATCATTTGCAACAGTTTGGCACCATTTTTGAGTGAATTCCAGAACGTCAGATTTTTGCTGAAATTGTGACCGCGCGGCTTAGGAATTTTTTCAGAAAAAGTTGTTCAGACGTCGAGTTCTAATTCTGTTTCCAATGAGAGAAACCCATCTGTTTCCACCGAAAAACCTTTCAGGGGATTGTTTGCAACAGTTTGGCACCATTTTTGAGTGAATTCCACAACGTCAGATTTTTGCTGAAATTTTGACCGCGCGGCTTAGGGATTTTTTCAGAAAAAGTTGTTCAGAGGTCGTGGGCTAATGCTGTTTCCGATGAGAAAAACCCATCTGTTTCCACCGAAAAACCATTCAGGGGTTCGTTTGCAACAGTTTGGAACCATTTATGAGTGAATTCCAGAACGTCAGATTTTTGCTGAAATTGTGACCGCGCGGCTTAGGGATTTTTTCAGAAAAAGTTGTTCAGACGTCGAGGGCTAATTCTGTTTCCCATGATAAAAACCCATCTTTTTCCACCGAAAAACCTTTCAGGGGATTGTTGGCAACAGTTTGGCACCATTTTTGAGTGAATTCCAGAACGTCAGATTTTTGCTGAAATTGTGACCGCGCGGCTTAGGGATTTTTTCAAAAAAAGTTGCTCAGACGTCGAGAGCTAATTCAGTTTCCGATGAGAAAAAGACACCAGTTTCCACCGAAAAACCTTTCAGGGGATCGTTTGCAACAGTTTGGCACCATTTTTGAGTGAATTCCAGAACGTCAGATTTTTGCTGAAATTGTGACCGCGCGGCTTAGGGATTTTTTCAAAAAAAGTTGCTCAGACGTCGAGAGCTAATTCTGTTTCCCATGATAAAAACCCATCTTTTTCCACCGAAAAACCTTTCAGGGGATTGTTGGCAACAGTTTGGCACCATTTTTGAGTGAATTCCAGAACGTCAGATTTTTGCTGAAATTGTGACCGCGCGGCTTAGGGATTTTTTCAAAAAAAGTTGCTCAGACGTCGAGAGCTAATTCAGTTTCCGATGAGAAAAAGACACCAGTTTCCACCGAAAAACCTTTCAATGTATCGTTTGCAACAGTTTGGCACCATTTTTGAGTGAATTCCAGAACGTCAGATTTTTGCTGAAATTGTGACCGCGCGGCTTAGGGATTTTTTCAAAAAAAGTTGTTCAGACGTCGAGGGCTAATTCTGTTTCCGATGAGAAAAACCCATCTGTTTCCACTGAAAAACCTTTCAGGGGTTCGTTTGCAACAGTTTGGCACCATTTTTGAGTGAATTCCAGAACGTCAGATTTTTGCTGAAATTGTGACCGCGCGGCTTAGGGATTTTTTCAAAAAAAGTTGCTCAGACGTCGAGAGCTAATTCTGTTTCCAATGAGAAAAGCACACCAGTTTCCACCGAAAAACCTTTCTGGGGATCATTTGCAACAGTTTGGCACCATTTTTGAGTGAATTCCAGAACGTCAGATTTTTGCTGAAATTGTGACCGCGCGGCTTAGGAATTTTTTCAGAAAAAGTTGTTCAGACGTCGAGTTCTAATTCTGTTTCCAATGAGAGAAACCCATCTGTTTCCACCGAAAAACCTTTCAGGGGATTGTTTGCAACAGTTTGGCACCATTTTTGAGTGAATTCCACAACGTCAGATTTTTGCTGAAATTTTGACCGCGCGGCTTAGGGATTTTTTCAGAAAAAGTTGTTCAGAGGTCGTGGGCTAATGCTGTTTCCGATGAGAAAAACCCATCTGTTTCCACTGAAAAACCATTCAGGGGTTCGTTTGCAACAGTTTGGAACCATTTATGAGTGAATTCCAGAACGTCAGATTTTTGCTGAAATTGTGACCGCGTGGCTTAGGGATTTTTTCAGAAAAAGTTGTTCAGACGTCGAGGGCTAATTCTGTTTCCCATGATAAAAACCCATCTTTTTCCACCGAAAAACCTTTCAGGGGATTGTTGGCAACAGTTTGGCACCATTTTTGAGTGAATTCCAGAACGTCAGATTTTTGCTGAAATTCTGACCGCGCGGCTTAGGGATTTTTTCAAAAAAAGTTGCTCAGACGTCGAGAGCTAATTCAGTTTCCGATGAGAAAAAGACACCAGTTTCCACCGAAAAACCTTTCAGGGGATCGTTTGCAACAGTTTGGCACCATTTTTGAGTGAATTCCAGAACGTCAGATTTTTGCTGAAATTGTGACCGCGCGGCTTAGGGATTTTTTCAAAAAAAGTTGCTCAGACGTCGAGAGCTAATTCTGTTTCCCATGATAAAAACCCATCTTTTTCCACCGAAAAACCTTTCAGGGGATTGTTGGCAACAGTTTGGCACCATTTTTGAGTGAATTCCAGAACGTCAGATTTTTGCTGAAATTGTGACCGCGCGGCTTAGGGATTTTTTCAAAAAAAGTTGGTCAGACGTCGAGAGCTAATTCAGTTTCCGATGAGAAAAAGACACCAGTTTCCACCGAAAAACCTTTCAGGGGATCGTTTGCAACAGTTTGGCACCATTTTTGAGTGAATTCCAGAACGTCAGATTTTTGCTGAAATTGTGACCGCGCGGCTTAGGGATTTTTTCAAAAAAAGTTGTTCAGTCGTCGAGGGCTAATTCTGTTTCCGATGAGAAAAACCCATCTTTTTCCACCGAAAAACCTTTCAGGGGATTGTTTGCAACAGTTTGGCACCATTTTTGAGTGAATTCCAGAACGTCAGATTTTTGCTGAAATTGTGACCGCGCGGCTTAGGGATTTTTTCAAAAAAAGTTGCTCAGACGTCGAGAGCTAATTCTGTTTCCGATGAGAAAAACACACCAGTTTCCACTGAAAAACGTTTCAGGGGTTCGTTTGCAACAGTTTGGCACCATTTTTGAGTGAATTCCAGAACGTCAGATTTTTGCTGAAATTGTGACCGCGCGGCTTAGGGATTTTTTCAGAAAAAGTTGTTCAGACGTCGAGGGCTAATTCTGTTTCCCATGATAAAAACCCATCTTTTTCCACCGAAAAACCTTTCAGGGGATTGTTTGCAACAGTTTGGCACCATTTTTGAGTGAATTCCACAACGTCAGATTTTTGCTGAAATTGTGACCGCGCGGCTTAGGGATTTTTTCAGATAAAGTTGTTCAGACGTCGTGGGCTAATGCTGTTTCCGATGAGAAAAACCCATCTGTTTCCACCGAAAAACCATTCAGGGGTTCGTTTGCAACAGTTTGGAACCATTTATGAGTGAATTCCAGAACGTCAGATTTTTGCTGAAATTGTAACCGCGCGGCTTAGGGATTTTTTCAGAAAAAGTTGTTCAGACGTCGAGGGCTAATTCTGTTTCCCATGATAAAAACCCATCTTTTTCCACCGAAAAACCTTTCAGGGGATTGTTGGCAACAGTTTGGCACCATTTTTGAGTGAATTCCAGAACGTCAGATTTTTGCTGAAATTGTGACCGCGCGGCTTAGGGATTTTTTCAAAAAAAGTTGCTCAGACGTCGAGAGCTAATTCTGTTTCCGATGAGAAAAACACACCAGTTTCCACCGAAAAACCTTTCAATGGATCGTTTGCAACAGTTTGGCACCATTTTTGAGTGAATTCCAGAACGTCAGATTTTTGCTGAAATTGTGACCGCGCGGCTTAGGGATTTTTTCAGAAAAAGTTGTTCAGACGTCGAGGGCTAATTCTGTTTCCCATGATAAAAACCCATCTTTTTCCACCGAAAAACCTTTCAGGGGATTGTTTGCAACAGTTTGGCACCATTTTTGAGTGAATTCCAGAACGTCAGATTTTTGCTGAAATTGTGACCGCGCGGCTTAGGGATTTTTTAAAAAAAAGTTGCTCAGACGTCGAGAGCTAATTGTGTTTCCGATGAGAAAAACACACCAGTTTCCACCGAAAAACCTTTCAGGGGATCGTTTGCAACAGTTTGGCACCATTTTTGAGTGAATTCCAGAACGTCAGATTTTTGCTGAAATTGTGACTGCGCGGCTTAGGGATTTTTTCAAAAAAAGTTGCTCAGACGTCGAGAGCTAATTCTGTTTCCAATGAGAAAAGCACACCAGTTTCCACCGAAAAACCTTTCTGGGGATCATTTGCAACAGTTTGGCACCATTTTTGAGTGAATTCCAGAACGTCAGATTTTTGCTGAAATTGTGACCGCGCGGCTTAGGGATTTTTTCAGAAAAAGTTGTTCAGAGGTCGAGGGCTAATTCTGTTTCCCATGATAAAAACCCATCTTTTTCCACCGAAAAACCTTTCAGGGGATTGTTTGCAACAGTTTGGCACCATTTTTGAATGAATTCCAGAACGTCAGATTTTTGCTGAAATTGTGACCGCGCGGCTTAGGGATTTTTTAAAAAAAAGTTGCTCAGACGTCGAGAGCTAATTGTGTTTCCGATGAGAAAAACACACCAGTTTCCACCGAAAAACCATTCAGGGGTTCGTTTGCAACAGTTTGGCACCATTTTTGAGTGAATTCCAGAACGTCAGATTTTTGCTGAAATTGTGACCGCGCGGCTTAGGGATTTTTTCAAAAAAAGTTGCTCAGACGTCGAGAGCTAATTCTGTTTCCGATGAGAAAAACACACCAGTTTCCACCGAAAAACCTTTCAATGGATCGTTTGCAACAGTTTGGCACCATTTTTGAGTGAATTCCAGAACGTCAGATTTTTGCTGAAATTGTGACCGCGCGGCTTAGGGATTTTTTCGAAAAAAGTTGCTCAGACGTCGAGAGCTAATTCTGTTTCCGATGAGAAAACCACACCAGTTTCCACTGAAAAACCTTTCAGGGGTTCGTTTGCAACAGTTTGGCACCATTTTTGAGTGAATTCCGGAACGTCAGATTGTTGCTGAAATTGTGACCGCGCGGCTTAGGAATTTTTTCAGAAAAAGTTGTTCAGACGTCGAGTTCTAATTCTGTTTCCAATGAGAGAAACCCATCTGTTTCCACCGAAAAACCTTTCAGGGGATTGTTTGCAACAGTTTGGCACCATTTTTGAGTGAATTCCAGAACGTCAGATTTTTGCTGAAATTGTGACCGCGCGGCTTAGGGATTTTTTCAGAAAAAGTTGTTCAGACGTCGAGGGCCAATTCTGTTTCCGATGAGAAAAACCCATCTGTTTCCACCGAAAAACCTTTCAGGGGTTCGTTTGCAACAGTTTGGCACCATTTTTGAGTGAATTCCAGAACGTCAGATTTTTGCTGAAATTGTGACCGCGCGGCTTAGGGATTTTTTCAAAAAAAGTTGCTCAGACGTCGAGAGCTAATTCTGTTTCCAATGAGAAAAGCACACCAGTTTCCACCGAAAAACCTTTCAGGGGATCGTTTGCAACAGTTTGGCACCATTTTGGAGTGAATTCCAGAACGTCAGATTTCTGCTGAAATTGTGACCGCGCGGCTTAGGGATTTTTTCAAAAAAATATTTCTCCGCAATTTCAGACGTCGAGGGCTAATTCTGTTTCCGATGATAAAAATCCATCCGTTTCCACCGAAAAACCTTTCAGGGGTTCGTTTGCAGCAGTTTGGCACCATTTTTGAGTGAATTCCAGAACGTCAGATTTTTGCTGAAATTGTGACCGCGCGGCTTAGGGATTTTTTCAGAAAAAGTTGTTCAAACGTCGAGGGCTAATTCTGTTTCCCATGATAAAAACCCATCTGTTTTCACCGAAAAACCTTTCAGGGGATTGTTTGCAACAGTTTGGCACCATTTTGGAGTGAATTCCAGAACGTCAGATTTCTGCTGAAATTGTGACCGCGCGGCTTAGGGATTTTTTCAAAAAAATATTTCTCCGCAATTTCAGACGTCGAGGGCTAATTCTGTTTCCGATGATAAAAATCCATCCGTTTCCACCGAAAAACCTTTCAGGGGATTGTTTGCAACAGTTTGGCACCATTTTTGAGTGAATTCCAGAACGTCAGATTTTTGCTGAAATTGTGACCGCGCGGCTTAGGGATTTTTTCAAAAAAAGTTGCTCAGACGTCGAGAGCTAATTCTGTTTCCAATGAGAAAAGCACACCAGTTTCCACCGAAAAACCTTTCAGGGGATTGTTTGCAACAGTTTGGCACCATTTTTGAGTGAATTCCAGAACGTCAGATTTTTGCTGAAATTGTGACCGCGCGGCTTAGGGATTTTTTCAAAAAAAGTTGCTCAGACGTCGAGAGCTAATTCTGTTTCCGATGAGAAAAACACACCAGTTTGCCACCGAAAAACCTTTCAGGGGATGGTTTGCAACAGTTTGGCACCATTTTTGAGTGAATTCCAGAACGTCAGATTTTTGCTGAAATTGTGACCGCGCGGCTTAGGAATTTTTTCAGAAAAAGTTGTTCAGACGTCGAGTTCTAATTCTGTTTCCAATGAGAGAAACCCATCTGTTTCCACCGAAAAACCTTTCAGGGGATTGTTTGCAACAGTTTGGCACCATTTTTGAGTGAATTCCAGAACGTCAGATTTTTGCTGAAATTGTGACCGCGCGGCTTAGGGATTTTTTCAGAAAAAGTTGTTCAGACGTCGAGGGCCAATTCTGTTTCCGATGAGAAAAACCCATCTGTTTCCACCGAAAAACCTTTCAGGGGTTCGTTTGCAACAGTTTGGCACCATTTTTGAGTGAATTCCAGAACGTCAGATTTTTGCTGAAATTGTGACCGCGCGGCTTAGGGATTTTTTCAAAAAAAGTTGCTCAGACGTCGAGAGCTAATTCTGTTTCCAATGAGAAAAGCACACCAGTTTCCACCGAAAAACCTTTCAGGGGATCGTTTGCAACAGTTTGGCACCATTTTGGAGTGAATTCCAGAACGTCAGATTTCTGCTGAAATTGTGACCGCGCGGCTTAGGGATTTTTTCAAAAAAATATTTCTCCGCAATTTCAGACGTCGAGGGCTAATTCTGTTTCCGATGATAAAAATCCATCCGTTTCCACCGAAAAACCTTTCAGGGGTTCGTTTGCAGCAGTTTGGCACCATTTTTGAGTGAATTCCAGAACGTCAGATTTTTGCTGAAATTGTGACCGCGCGGCTTAGGGATTTTTTCAGAAAAAGTTGTTCAAACGTCGAGGGCTAATTCTGTTTCCCATGATAAAAACCCATCTGTTTTCACCGAAAAACCTTTCAGGGGATTGTTTGCAACAGTTTGGCACCATTTTGGAGTGAATTCCAGAACGTCAGATTTCTGCTGAAATTGTGACCGCGCGGCTTAGGGATTTTTTCAAAAAAATATTTCTCCGCAATTTCAGACGTCGAGGGCTAATTCTGTTTCCGATGATAAAAATCCATCCGTTTCCACCGAAAAACCTTTCAGGGGATTGTTTGCAACAGTTTGGCACCATTTTTGAGTGAATTCCAGAACGTCAGATTTTTGCTGAAATTGTGACCGCGCGGCTTAGGGATTTTTTCAAAAAAAGTTGCTCAGACGTCGAGAGCTAATTCTGTTTCCAATGAGAAAAGCACACCAGTTTCCACCGAAAAACCTTTCAGGGGATTGTTTGCAACAGTTTGGCACCATTTTTGAGTGAATTCCAGAACGTCAGATTTTTGTTGAAATTGTGACCGCGCGGCTTAGGGATTTTTTCAAAAAAAGTTGCTCAGACGTCGAGAGCTAATTCTGTTTCCGATGAGAAAAACACACCAGTTTGCCACCGAAAAACCTTTCAGGGGATGGTTTGCAACAGTTTGGCACCATTTTTGAGTGAATTCCAGAACGTCAGATTTTTGCTGAAATTGTGACCGCGCGGCTTAGGAATTTTTTCAGAAAAAGTTGTTCAGACGTCGAGTTCTAATTCTGTTTCCAATGAGAGAAACCCATCTGTTTCCACCGAAAAACCTTTCAGGGGATTGTTTGCAACAGTTTGGCACCATTTTTGAGTGAATTCCAGAACGTCAGATTTTTGCTGAAATTGTGACCGCGCGGCTTAGGGATTTTTTCAGAAAAAGTTGTTCAGACGTCGAGGGCCAATTCTGTTTCCGATGAGAAAAACCCATCTGTTTCCACCGAAAAACCTTTCAGGGGTTCGTTTGCAACAGTTTGGCACCATTTTTGAGTGAATTCCAGAACGTCAGATTTTTGCTGAAATTGTGACCGCGCGGCTTAGGGATTTTTTCAAAAAAAGTTGCTCAGACGTCGAGAGCTAATTCTGTTTCCAATGAGAAAAGCACACCAGTTTCCACCGAAAAACCTTTCAGGGGATCGTTTGCAACAGTTTGGCACCATTTTGGAGTGAATTCCAGAACGTCAGATTTCTGCTGAAATTGTGACCGCGCGGCTTAGGGATTTTTTCAAAAAAATATTTCTCCGCAATTTCAGACGTCGAGGGCTAATTCTGTTTCCGATGATAAAAATCCATCCGTTTCCACCGAAAAACCTTTCAGGGGTTCGTTTGCAGCAGTTTGGCACCATTTTTGAGTGAATTCCAGAACGTCAGATTTTTGCTGAAATTGTGACCGCGCGGCTTAGGGATTTTTTCAGAAAAAGTTGTTCAAACGTCGAGGGCTAATTCTGTTTCCCATGATAAAAACCCATCTGTTTTCACCGAAAAACCTTTCAGGGGATTGTTTGCAACAGTTTGGCACCATTTTGGAGTGAATTCCAGAACGTCAGATTTCTGCTGAAATTGTGACCGCGCGGCTTAGGGATTTTTTCAAAAAAATATTTCTCCGCAATTTCAGACGTCGAGGGCTAATTCTGTTTCCGATGATAAAAATCCATCCGTTTCCACCGAAAAACCTTTCAGGGGATTGTTTGCAACAGTTTGGCACCATTTTTGAGTGAATTCCAGAACGTCAGATTTTTGCTGAAATTGTGACCGCGCGGCTTAGGGATTTTTTCAAAAAAAGTTGCTCAGACGTCGAGAGCTAATTCTGTTTCCAATGAGAAAAGCACACCAGTTTCCACCGAAAAACCTTTCAGGGGATTGTTTGCAACAGTTTGGCACCATTTTTGAGTGAATTCCAGAACGTCAGATTTTTGTTGAAATTGTGACCGCGCGGCTTAGGGATTTTTTCAAAAAAAGTTGCTCAGACGTCGAGAGCTAATTCTGTTTCCGATGAGAAAAACACACCAGTTTGCCACCGAAAAACCTTTCAGGGGATGGTTTGCAACAGTTTGGCACCATTTTTGAGTGAATTCCAGAACGTCAGATTTTTGCTGAAATTGTGACCGCGCGGCTTAGGGATTTTTTCAAAAAAAGTTGCTCAGAAGTCGAGAGCTAATTCTGTTTCCAATGAGAAAAGCACACCAGTTTCCACCGAAAAACCTTTCAGGGGATTGTTTGCAACAGTTTGGCACCATTTTTGAGTGAATTCCAGAACGTCAGATTTTTGTTGAAATTGTGACCGCGCGGCTTAGGGATTTTTTCAAAAAAAGTTGCTCAGACGTCGAGAGCTAATTCTGTTTCCGATGAGAAAAACACACCAGTTTCCACCGAAAAACCTTTCAATGGATCGTTTGCAACAGTTTGGCACCATTTTTGAGTGAATTCCAGAACGTCAGATTTTTGCTGAAATTGTGACCGCGCGGCTTAGGGATTTTTTTAAAAAAAGTTGCTCAGACGTCGAGAGCTAATTCTGTTTCCGATGAGAAAAACACACCAGTTTCCACCGAAAAACCTTTCAGGGGATCGTTTGCAACAGTTTGGCACCATTTTTGAGTGAATTCCAGAACGTCAGATTTTTGCTGAAATTGTGACCGCGCGGCCTAGGGATTTTTTCAGAAAAAGTTGTTCAGACGTCGAGCGCTAATTCTGTTTCCGATGAGAGAAACCCATCTGTTTCCACCGAAAAACCTTTCAGGGGATTGTTTGCAACAGTTTGGCACCATTTTTGAGTGAATTCCAGAACGTCAGATTTTTGCTGAAATTGTGACCGCGCGGCTTAGGGATTTTTTTAAAAAAAGTTGCTCAGACGTCGAGAGCTAATTCTGTTTCCAATGAGAAAAACACACCAGTTTCCACCGAAAAACCTTTCAGGGGATTGTTTGCAACAGTTTGGCACCATTTTTGAGTGAATTCCAGAACGTCAGATTTTTGCTGAAATTGTGACCGCGCGGCTTAGGGATTTTTTCGAAAAAAGTTGCTCAGACGTCGAGAGCTAATTCTGTTTCCGATGAGAAAACCACACCAGTTTCCACTGAAAAACCTTTCAGGGGTTCGTTTGCAACAGTTTGGCACCATTTTTGAGTGAATTCCGGAACGTCAGATTGTTGCTGAAATTGTGACCGCGCGGCTTAGGGATTTTTTCAAAAAACGTTGCTCAGACGTCGAGAGCTAATTCTGTTTCCAATGAGAAAAGCACACCAGTTTCCATCGAAAAACCTTTCAGGGGATCGTTTGCAACAGTTTGGCACCATTTTTGAGTGAATTCCAGAACGTCAGATTTTTGCTGAAATTGTGACCGCGCGGCTTAGGAATTTTTTCAGAAAAAGTTGTTCAGACGTCGAGTTCTAATTCTGTTTCCAATGAGAGAAACCCATCTGTTTCCACCGAAAAACCTTTCAGGGGATTGTTTGCAACAGTTTGGCACCATTTTTGAGAGAATTCCAGAACGTCAGATTTTTGCTGAAATTGTGACCGCGCGGCTTAGGGATTTTTTCAGAAAAAGTTGTTCAGACGTCGAGGGCCAATTCTGTTTCCGATGAGAAAAACCCATCTGTTTCCACCGAAAAACCTTTCAGGGGTTCGTTTGCAACAGTTTGGCACCATTTTTGAGTGAATTCCAGAACGTCAGATTTTTGCTGAAATTGTGACCGCGCGGCTTAGGGATTTTTTCAAAAAAAGTTGCTCAGACGTCGAGAGCTAATTCTGTTTCCAATGAGAAAAGCACACCAGTTTCCACCGAAAAACCTTTCAGGGGATCGTTTGCAACAGTTTGGCACCATTTTGGAGTGAATTCCAGAACATCAGATTTCTGCTGAAATTGTGACCGCGCGGCTTAGGGATTTTTTCAAAAAAATATTTCTCCGCAATTTCAGACGTCGAGGGCTAATTCTGTTTCCGATGATAAAAATCCATCCGTTTCCACCGAAAAACCTTTCAGGGGTTCGTTTGCAGCAGTTTGGCACCATTTTTGAGTGAATTCCAGAACGTCAGATTTTTGCTGAAATTGTGACCGCGCGGCTTAGGGATTTTTTCAGAAAAAGTTGTTCAAACGTCGAGGGCTAATTCTGTTTCCCATGATAAAAACCCATCTGTTTTCACCGAAAAACCTTTCAGGGGATTGTTTGCAACAGTTTGGCACCATTTTGGAGTGAATTCCAGAACGTCAGATTTCTGCTGAAATTGTGACCGCGCGGCTTAGGGATTTTTTCAAAAAAATATTTCTCCGCAATTTCAGACGTCGAGGGCTAATTCTGTTTCCGATGATAAAAATCCATCCGTTTCCACCGAAAAACCTTTCAGGGGATTGTTTGCAACAGTTTGGCACCATTTTTGAGTGAATTCCAGAACGTCAGATTTTTGCTGAAATTGTGACCGCGCGGCTTAGGGATTTTTTCAAAAAAAGTTGCTCAGAAGTCGAGAGCTAATTCTGTTTCCAATGAGAAAAGCACACCAGTTTCCACCGAAAAACCTTTCAGGGGATTGTTTGCAACAGTTTGGCACCATTTTTGAGTGAATTCCAGAACGTCAGATTTTTGTTGAAATTGTGACCGCGCGGCTTAGGGATTTTTTCAAAAAAAGTTGCTCAGACGTCGAGAGCTAATTCTGTTTCCGATGAGAAAAACACACCAGTTTCCACCGAAAAACCTTTCAATGGATCGTTTGCAACAGTTTGGCACCATTTTTGAGTGAATTCCAGAACGTCAGATTTTTGCTGAAATTGTGACCGCGCGGCTTAGGGATTTTTTCAGAAAAAGTTGTTCAGACGTCGAGGGCTAATTCTGTTTCCGATGATAAAAACCCATCTTTTTCCACCGAAAAACCTTTCAGGGGATTGTTTGCAACAGTTTGGCACCATTTTTGAGTGAATTCCAGAACGTCAGATTTTTGCTGAAATTGTGACCGCGCGGCTTAGGGATTTTTTAAAAAAAAGTTGCTCAGACGTCGAGAGCTAATTCTGTTTCCGATGAGAAAAACACACCAGTTTCCACCGAAAAACCTTTCAGGGGATGGTTTGCAACAGTTTGGCACCATTTTTGAGTGAATTCCAGAACGTCAGATTTTTGCTGAAATTGTGACCGCGCGGCTTAGGGATTTTTTCAGAAAAAGTTGTTCAGACGTCGAGGGCTAATTCTGTTTCCGATGAGAGAAACCCATCTGTTTCCACCGAAAAACCTTTCAGGGGATTGTTTGCAACAGTTTGGCACCATTTTTGAGTGAATTCCAGAACGTCAGATTTTTGCTGAAATTGTGACCGCGCGGCTTAGGGATTTTTTCAGAAAAAGTTGTTCAGACGTCGAGGGCTAATTCTGTTTCCCATGATAAAAACCCCTCTGTTTCCACTGAAAAACTTTTCAGGGGATTGTTTGCAACAGTTTGGCACCATTTTTGAGTGAATTCCAGAACGTCAGATTTTTGCTGAAATTGTGACCGCGCGGCTTAGGGATTTTTTCAGAAAAAGTTGTTCAGACGTCGAGGGCTAATTCTGTTTCCGATGAGAAAAACCCATCTGTTTCCACTGAAAAACCTTTCAGGGGATTGTTTGCAACAGTTTGGCACCATTTTTGAGTGAATTCCAGAACGTCAGATTTTTGTTGAAATTGTGACCGCGCGGCTTAGGGATTTTTTCAAAAAAAGTTGCTCAGACGTCGAGAGCTAATTCTGTTTCCGATGAGAAAAACACACCAGTTTCCACCGAAAAACCTTTCAATGGATCGTTTGCAACAGTTTGGCACCATTTTTGAGTGAATTCCAGAACGTCAGATTTTTGCTGAAATTGTGACCGCGCGGCTTAGGGATTTTTTCAGAAAAAGTTGTTCAGACGTCGAGGGCTAATTCTGTTTCCGATGATAAAAACCCATCTTTTTCCACCGAAAAACCTTTCAGGGGATTGTTTGCAACAGTTTGGCACCATTTTTGAGTGAATTCCAGAACGTCAGATTTTTGCTGAAATTGTGACCGCGCGGCTTAGGGATTTTTTCAAAAAAAGTTGCTCAGACGTCGAGAGCTAATTCTGTTTCCGATGAGAAAAACACACCAGTTTCCACCGAAAAACCTTTCAGGGGATCGTTTGCAACAGTTTGGCACCATTTTTGAGTGAATTCCAGAACGTCAGATTTTTGCTGAAATTGTGACCGTGCGGCTTCGGGATTTTTTCAGAAAAAGTTGTTCAGACGTCGAGGGCTAATTCTGTTTCCGATGAGAGAAACCCATCTGTTTCCACCGAAAAACCTTTCAGGGGATTGTTTGCAACAGTTTGGCACCATTTTTGAGTGAATTCCAGAACGTCAGATTTTTGCTGAAATTGTGACCGCGCGGCTTAGGGATTTTTTCAGAAAAAGTTGTTCAGACGTCGAGGGCTAATTCTGTTTCCCATGATAAAAACCCCTCTGTTTCCACCGAAAAACTTTTCAGGGGATTGTTTGCAACAGTTTGGCACCATTTTTGAGTGAATTCCAGAACGTCAGATTTTTGCTGAAATTGTGACCGCGCGGCTTAGGGATTTTTTTAAAAAAAGTTGCTCAGACGTCGAGAGCTAATTCTGTTTCCAATGAGAAAAACACACCAGTTTCCACCGAAAAACCTTTCAGGGGATCGTTTGCAACAGTTTGGCACCATTTTTGAGTGAATTCCAGAACGTCAGATTTTTGCTGAAATTGTGACCGCGCGGCTTAGGGATTTTTTCACAAAAAGTTGTTCAGACGTCGAGTTCTAATTCTGTTTCCGATGAGAAAAACCCATCTTTTTCCACCGAAAAACCTTTCAGGGGATTGTTTGCAACAGTTTGGCACCATTTTTGAGTGAATTCCAGAACGTCAGATTTTTGCTGAAATTGTGACCGCGCGGCTTAGGGATTTTTTCGAAAAAAGTTGCTCAGACGTCGAGAGCTAATTCTGTTTCCGATGAGAAAACCACACCAGTTTCCTCTGAAAAACCTTTCAGGGGTTCGTTTGCAACAGTTTGGCACCATTTTTGAGTGAATTCCGGAACGTCAGATTGTTGCTGAAATTGTGACCGCGCGGCTTAGGGATTTTTTCAAAAAACGTTGCTCAGACGTCGAGAGCTAATTCTGTTTCCAATGAGAAAAGCACACCAGTTTCCATCGAAAAACCTTTCAGGGGATCGTTTGCAACAGTTTGGCACCATTTTTGAGTGAATTCCAGAACGTCAGATTTTTGCTGAAATTGTGACCGCGCGGCTTAGGAATTTTTTCAGAAAAAGTTGTTCAGACGTCGAGTTCTAATTCTGTTTCCAATGAGAGAAACCCATCTGTTTCCACCGAAAAACCTTTCAGGGGATTGTTTGCAACAGTTTGGCACCATTTTTGAGTGAATTACAGAACGTCAGATTTTTGCTGAAATTGTGACCGCGCGGCTTAGGGATTTTTTCAGAAAAAGTTGTTCAGACGTCGAGGGCCAATTCTGTTTCCGATGAGAAAAACCCATCTGTTTCCACCGAAAAACCTTTCAGGGGTTCGTTTGCAACAGTTTGGCACCATTTTTGAGTGAATTCCAGAACGTCAGATTTTTGCTGAAATTGTGACCGCGCGGCTTAGGGATTTTTTCAAAAAAAGTTGCTCAGACGTCGAGAGCTAATTCTGTTTCCAATGAGAAAAGCACACCAGTTTCCACCGAAAAACCTTTCAGGGGATCGTTTGCAACAGTTTGGCACCATTTTGGAGTGAATTCCAGAACATCAGATTTCTGCTGAAATTGTGACCGCGCGGCTTAGGGATTTTTTCAAAAAAATATTTCTCCGCAATTTCAGACGTCGAGGGCTAATTCTGTTTCCGATGATAAAAATCCATCCGTTTCCACCGAAAAACCTTTCAGGGGTTCGTTTGCAGCAGTTTGGCACCATTTTTGAGTGAATTTCAGAACGTCAGATTTTTGCTGAAATTGTGACCGCGCGGCTTAGGGATTTTTTCAGAAAAAGTTGTTCAAACGTCGAGGGCTAATTCTGTTTCCCATGATAAAAACCCATCTGTTTTCACCGAAAAACCTTTCAGGGGATTGTTTGCAACAGTTTGGCACCATTTTGGAGTGAATTCCAGAATGTCAGATTTTTGCTGAAATTGTGACCGCGCGGCTTAAGGATTTTTTCAAAAGAAGTTGTTCAGACGTCGAGAGCTAATTCTGTTTCCGATGAGAAAAACACACCAGTTTCCACCGAAAAACCTTTCAGGGGATCGTTTGCAACAATTTGGCACCATTTTTGAGTGAATTCCAGAACGTCAGATTTTTGCTGAAATTGTGACCGCGCGGCTTAGGGATTTTTTCAGAAAAAGTTGTTCAAACGTCGAGGGCTAATTCTGTTTCCCATGATAAAAACCCATCTGTTTTCACCGAAAAACCTTTCAGGGGATTGTTTGCAACAGTTTGGCACCATTTTGGAGTGAATTCCAGAACGTCAGATTTCTGCTGAAATTGTGACCGCGCGGCTTAGGGATTTTTTCAAAAAAATATTTCTCCGCAATTTCAGACGTCGAGGGCTAATTCTGTTTCCGATGATAAAAATCCATCCGTTTCCACCGAAAAACCTTTCAGGGGATTGTTTGCAACAGTTTGGCACCATTTTTGAGTGAATTCCAGAACGTCAGATTTTTGCTGAAATTGTGACCGCGCGGCTTAGGGATTTTTTCAAAAAAAGTTGCTCAGACGTCGAGAGCTAATTCTGTTTCCAATGAGAAAAGCACACCAGTTTCCACCGAAAAACCTTTCAGGGGATTGTTTGCAACAGTTTGGCACCATTTTTGAGTGAATTCCAGAACGTCAGATTTTTGTTGAAATTGTGACCGCGCGGCTTAGGGATTTTTTCAAAAAAAGTTGCTCAGACGTCGAGAGCTAATTCTGTTTCCGATGAGAAAAACACACCAGTTTGCCACCGAAAAACCTTTCAGGGGATGGTTTGCAACAGTTTGGCACCATTTTTGAGTGAATTCCAGAACGTCAGATTTTTGCTGAAATTGTGAACGCGCGGCTTAGGGATTTTTTCAAAAAAAGTTGCTCAGAAGTCGAGAGCTAATTCTGTTTACAATGAGAAAAGCACACCAGTTTCCACCGAAAAACCTTTCAGGGGATTGTTTGCAACAGTTTGGCACCATTTTTGAGTGAATTCCAGAACGTCAGATTTTTGTTGAAATTGTGACCGCGCGGCTTAGGGATTTTTTCAAAAAAAGTTGCTCAGACGTCGAGAGCTAATTCTGTTTCCGATGAGAAAAACACACCAGTTTCCACCGAAAAACCTTTCAATGGATCGTTTGCAACAGTTTGGCACCATTTTTGAGTGAATTCCAGAACGTCAGATTTTTGCTGAAATTGTGACCGCGCGGCTTAGGGATTTTTTCAGAAAAAGTTGTTCAGACGTCGAGGGCTAATTCTGTTTCCGATGATAAAAACCCATCTTTTTCCACCGAAAAACCTTTCAGGGGATTGTTTGCAACAGTTTGGCACCATTTTTGAGTGAATTCCAGAACGTCAGATTTTTGCTGAAATTGTGACCGCGCGGCTTAGGGATTTTTTTAAAAAAAGTTGCTCAGACGTCGAGAGCTAATTCTGTTTCCGATGAGAAAAACACACCAGTTTCCACCGAAAAACCTTCCAGGGGTTCGTTTGCAGCAGTTTGGCACCATTTTTGAGTGAATTCCAGAACGTCAGATTTTTGCTGAAATTGTGACCGCGCGGCTTAGGGATTTTTTCAGAAAAAGTTGTTCAAACGTCGAGGGCTAATTCTGTTTCCCATGATAAAAACCCATCTGTTTTCACCGAAAAACCTTTCAGGGGATTGTTTGCAACAGTTTGGCACCATTTTGGAGTGAATTCCAGAACGTCAGATTTCTGCTGAAATTGTGACCGCGCGGCTTAGGGATTTTTTCAAAAAAATATTTCTCCGCAATTTCAGACGTCGAGGGCTAATTCTGTTTCCGATGATAAAAATCCATCCGTTTCCACCGAAAAACCTTTCAGGGGATTGTTTGCAACAGTTTGGCACCATTTTTGAGTGAATTCCAGAACGTCAGATTTTTGCTGAAATTGTGACCGCGCGGCTTAGGGATTTTTTCAAAAAAAGTTGCTCAGACGTCGAGAGCTAATTCTGTTTCCAATGAGAAAAGCACACCAGTTTCCACCGAAAAACCTTTCAGGGGATTGTTTGCAACAGTTTGGCACCATTTTTGAGTGAATTCCAGAACGTCAGATTTTTGTTGAAATTGTGACCGCGCGGCTCAGGGATTTTTTCAAAAAAAGTTGCTCAGACGTCGAGAGCTAATTCTGTTTCCGATGAGAAAAACACAACAGTTTCCACCGAAAAACCTTTCAGGGGATCGTTTGCAACAGTTTGGCACCATTTTTGAGTGAATTCCAGAACGTCAGATTTTTGCTGAAATTGTGACCGCGCGGCTTAGGGATTTTTTCAAAAAAAGTTGCTCAGAAGTCGAGAGCTAATTCTGTTTCCAATGAGAAAAGCACACCAGTTTCCACCGAAAAACCTTTCAGGGGATTGTTTGCAACAGTTTGGCACCATTTTTGAGTGAATTCCAGAACGTCAGATTTTTGTTGAAATTGTGACCGCGCGGCTTAGGGATTTTTTCAAAAAAAGTTGCTCAGACGTCGAGAGCTAATTCTGTTTCCGATGAGAAAAACACACCAGTTTCCACCGAAAAACCTTTCAATGGATCGTTTGCAACAGTTTGGCACCATTTTTGAGTGAATTCCAGAACGTCAGATTTTTGCTGAAATTGTGACCGCGCGGCTTAGGGATTTTTTCAGAAAAAGTTGTTCAGACGTCGAGGGCTAATTCTGTTTCCGATGAGAGAAACCAATCTGTTTCCACCGAAAAACCTTTCAGGGGATTGTTTGCAACAGTTTGGCACCATTTTTGAGTGAATTCCAGAACGTCAGATTTTTGCTGAAATTGTGACCGCGCGGCTTAGGGATTTTTTCAGAAAAAGTTGTTCAGACGTCGAGGGCTAATTCTGTTTCCCATGATAAAAACCCCTCTGTTTCCACCGAAAAACTTTTCAGGGGATTGTTGGCAACAGTTTGGCACCATTTTTGAGTGAATTCCAGAACGTCAGATTTTTGCTGAAATTGTGACCGCGCGGCTTAGGGATTTTTTCAAAAAAAGTTGCTCAGACGTCGAGGGCTAATTCTGTTTCCGATGAGAAAAACCCATCTGTTTCCACTGAAAAACCTTTCAGGGGATTGTTTGCAACAGTTTGGCACCATTTTTGAGTGAATTCCGGAACGTCAGATTTTTGCTGAAATTGTGACCGCGCGGCTTAGGGATTTTTTCAGAAAAAGTTGTTCATAGGTCGAGGGCTAATTCTGTTTCCCATGATAAAAACCCATCTTTTTCCACCGAAAAACCTTTCAGGGGATTGTTTGCAACAGTTTGGCACCATTTTTGAGTGAATTCCAGAACGTCAGATTTTTGCTGAAATTGTGACCGCGCGGCTTAGGGATTTTTTTAAAAAAAGTTGCTCAGACGTCGAGAGCTAATTCTGTTTCCAATGAGAAAAACACACCAGTTTCCACCGAAAAACCTTTCAGGGGATTGTTTGCAACAGTTTGGCACCATTTTTGAGTGAATTCCAGAACGTCAGATTTTTGCTGAAATTGTGACCGCGCGGCTTAGGGATTTTTTCAAAAAAAGTTGCTCAGACGTCGAGAGCTAATTCTGTTTCCGATGAGAAAAAGACACCAGTTTCCACCGAAAAACCTTTCAATGGATCGTTTGCAACAGTTTGGCACCATTTTTGAGTGAATTCCAGAACGTCAGATTTTTGCTGAAATTGTGACCGCGCGGCTTAGGGATTTTTTCAGAAAAAGTTGTTCAGACGTCGAGGGCTAATTCTGTTTCCGATGAGAGAAACCCATCTGTTTCCACCGAAAAACCTTTCAGGGGATTGTTTGCAACAGTTTGGCACCATTTTTGAGTGAATTCCAGAACGTCAGATTTTTGCTGAAATTGTGACCGCGCGGCTTAGGGATTTTTTCAGAAAAAGTTGTTCAGACGTCGAGGGCTAATTCTGTTTCCGATGAGAAAAACCCATCTGTTGCCACTGAAAAACCTTTCAGGGGTTCGTTTGCAACAGTTTGGCACCATTTTTGAGTGAATTCCAGAACGTCAGATTTTTGCTGAAATTGTGACCGCGCGGCTTAGGGATTTTTTCAAAAAAAGTTGTTCAGACGTCGAGGGCTAATTCTGTTTCCCATGATAAAAACCCATCTTTTTCCACCGAAAAACCTTTCAGGGGATTGTTGGCAACAGTTTGGCACCATTTTTGAGTGAATTCCAGAACGTCAGATTTTTGCTGAAATTGTGACCGCGCGGCTTAGGGATTTTTTCAAAAAAAGTTGCTCAGACGTCGAGAGCTAATTCTGTTTCCGATGAGAAAAACACACCAGTTTCCACCGAAAAACCTTTCAATGGATCGTTTGCAACAGTTTGGCACCATTTTTGAGTGAATTCCAGAACGTCAGATTTTTGCTGAAATTGTGACCGCGCGGCTTAGGGATTTTTTCAGAAAAAGTTGTTCAGACGTCGAGGGCTTATTCTGTTTCCCATGATAAAAACCCATCTTTTTCCACCGAAAAACCTTTCAGGGGATTGTTTGCAACAGTTTGGCACCATTTTTGAGTGAATTCCAGAACGTCAGATTTTTGCTGAAATTGTGACCGCGCGGCTTAGGGATTTTTTAAAAAAAAGTTGCTCAGACGTCGAGAGCTAATTGTGTTTCCGATGAGAAAAACACACCAGTTTCCACCGAAAAACCTTTCAGGGGATCGTTTGCAACAGTTTGGCACCATTTTTGAGTGAATTCCAGAACGTCAGATTTTTGCTGAAATTGTGACCGCGCGGCTTAGGGATTTTTTCAGAAAAAGTTGTTCATAGGTCGAGGGCTAATTCTGTTTCCCATGATAAAAACCCATCTTTTTCCACCGAAAAACCTTTCAGGGGATTGTTTGCAACAGTTTGGCACCATTTTTGAGTGAATTCCAGAACGTCAGATTTTTGCTGAAATTGTGACCGCGCGGCTTAGGGATTTTTTTAAAAAAAGTTGCTCAGACGTCGAGAGCTAATTCTGTTTCCAATGAGAAAAACACACCAGTTTCCACCGAAAAACCTTTCAGGGGATCGTTTGCAACAGTTTGGCACCATTTTTGAGTGAATTCCAGAACGTCAGATTTTTGCTGAAATTGTGACCGCGCGGCTTAGGGATTTTTTCACAAAAAGTTGTTCAGACGTCGAGGGCTAATTCTGTTTCCGATGAGAAAAACCCATCTTTTTCCACCGAAAAACCTTTCAGGGGATTGTTTGCAACAGTTTGGCACCATTTTTGAGTGAATTCCAGAACGTCAGATTTTTGCTGAAATTGTGACCGCGCGGCTTAGGGATTTTTTCAAAAAAAGTTGCTCAGACGTCGAGAGCTAATTCTGTTTCCGATGAGAAAAAGACACCAGTTTCCACCGAAAAACCTTTCAATGGATCGTTTGCAACAGTTTGGCACTATTTTTGAGTGAATTCCAGAACGTCAGATTTTTGCTGAAATTGTGACCGCGCGGCTTAGGGATTTTTTCAGAAATGTTGTTCAGACGTCGAGGGCTAATTCTGTTTCCGATGAGAAAAACCCATCTGTTTCCACTGAAAAACCTTTCAGGGGTTCGTTTGCAACAGTTTGGCACCATTTTTGAGTGAATTCCAGAACGTCAGATTTTTGCTGAAATTGTGACCGCGCGGCTTAGGGATTTTTTCAAAAAAAGTTGTTCAGACGTCGAGGGCTAATTCTGTTTCCCATGATAAAAACCCATCTTTTTCCACCGAAAAACCTTTCAGGGGATTGTTGGCAACAGTTTGGCACCATTTTTGAGTGAATTCCAGAACGTCAGATTTTTGCTGAAATTGTGACCGCGCGGCTTAGGGATTTTTTCAAAAAAAGTTGCTCAGACGTCGAGAGCTAATTCTGTTTCCGATGAGAAAAACACACCAGTTTCCACCGAAAAACCTTTCAATGGATCGTTTGCAACAGTTTGGCACCATTTTTGAGTGAATTCCAGAACGTCAGATTTTTGCTGAAATTGTGACCGCGCGGCTTAGGGATTTTTTCAGAAAAAGTTGTTCAGACGTCGAGGGCTAATTCTGTTTCCCATGATAAAAACCCATCTGTTTCCACCGAAAAACCTTTCAGGGGATTGTTTGCAACAGTTTGGCACCATTTTTGAGTGAATTCCAGAACGTCAGATTTTTGCTGAAATTGTGACCGCGCGGCTTAGGGATTTTTTCAGAAAAAGTTGTTCAGACGTCGAGGGCTAATTCTGTTTCCCATGATAAAAAACCATCTTTTTCCACCGAAAAACCTTTCAGGGGATTGTTTGCAACAGTTTGGCACCATTTTTGAGTGAATTCCAGAACGTCAGATTTTTGCTGAAATTGTGACCGCGCGGCTTAGGGATTTTTTTAAAAAAAGTTGCTCAGACGTCGAGAGCTAATTCTGTTTCCGATGAGAAAAACACACCAGTTTCCACCGAAAAACCTTTCAGGGGATCGTTTGCAACAGTTTGGCACCATTTTTGAGTGAATTCCAGAACGTCAGATTTTTGCTGAAATTGTGACCGCGCGGCTTAGGGATTTTTTCAAAAAAAGTTGCTCAGACGTCGAGAGCTAATTCTGTTTCCGATGAGAAAAAGACACCAGTTTCCACCGAAAAACCTTTCAATGGATCGTTTGCAACAGTTTGGCACCATTTTTGAGTGAATTCCAGAACGTCAGATTTTTGCTGAAATTGTGACCCCGCGGCTTAGGGATTTTTTCAGAAAAAGTTTTTCAGACGTCGAGGGCTAATTCTGTTTCCCATGATAAAAACCCCTCTGTTTCCACCGAAAAACCTTTCAGGGGATTGTTTGCAACAGTTTGGCACCATTTTTGAGTGAATTCCAGAACGTCAGATTTTTGCTGAAATTGTGACCGCGCGGCTTAGGGAGTTTTTCAGAAAAAGTTGTTCAGACGTCGAGGGCTAATTCTGTTTCCGATGAGAAAAAACCCATCTGTTTCCACTGAAAAACCTTTCAGGGCTTCGTTTGCAACAGTTTGGCACCATTTTTGAGTGAATTCCAGAACGTCAGATTTTTGCTGAAATTGTGACCGCGCGGCTTAGGGATTTTTTCAAAAAAAGTTGCTCAGACGTCGAGAGCTAATTCTGTTTCCGATGAGAAAAAGACACCAGTTTCCACCGAAAAACCTTTCAATGGATCGTTTGCAACAGTTTGGCACCATTTTTGAGTGAATTCCAGAACGTCAGATTTTTGCTGAAATTGTGACCGCGCGGCTTAGGGATTTTTTCAGAAAAAGTTGTTCAGAGGTCGAGGGCTAATTCTGTTTCCGATGAGAAAAACCCATCTTTTTCCACCGAAAAACCTTTCAGGGGATTGTTTGCAACAGTTTGGCACCATTTTTGAGTGAATTCCAGAACGTCAGATTTTTGCTGAAATTGTGACCGCGCGGCTTAGGGATTTTTTCAAAAAAAGTTGCTCAGACGTCGAGAGCTAATTGTGTTTCCGATGAGAAAAACACACCAGTTTCCACCGAAAAACCTTTCAGGGGATCGTTTGCAACAGTTTGGCACCATTTTTGAGTGAATTCCAGAACGTCAGATTTTTGCTGAAATTGTGACTGCGCGGCTTAGGGATTTTTTCAAAAAAAGTTGCTCAGACGTCGAGAGCTAATTCTGTTTCCAATGAGAAAAGCACACCAGTTTCCACCGAAAAACCTTTCTGGGGATCATTTGCAACAGTTTGGCACCAATTTTGAGTGAATTCCAGAACGTCAGATTTTTGCTGAAATTGTGACCGCGCGGCTTAGGGAGTTTTTCAGAAAAAGTTGTTCAGACGTCGAGGGCTAATTCTGTTTCCGATGAGAAAAACCCATCTGTTTCCACTGAAAAACCTTTCAGGGGATTGTTTGCAACAGTTTGGCACCATTTTTGAGTGAATTCCAGAACGTCAGATTTTTGCTGAAATTGTAACCGCGCGGCTTAGGGATTTTTTCAAAAAAAGTTGCTCAGACGTCGAGAGCTAATTCTGTTTCCGATGAGAAAAAGACACCAGTTTCCACCGAAAAACCTTTCAATGGATCGTTTGCAACAGTTTGGCACCATTTTTGAGTGAATTCCAGAACGTCAGATTTTTGCTGAAATTGTGACCGCGCGGCTTAGGGATTTTTTCAGAAAAAGTTGTTCAGAGGTCGAGGGCTAATTCTGTTTCCCATGATAAAAACCCATCTTTTTCCACCGAAAAACCTTTCAGGGGATTGTTTGCAACAGTTTGGCACCATTTTTGAGTGAATTCCACAACGTCAGATTTTTGCTGAAATTGTGAACGCGCGGCTTAGGGATTTTTTTAAAAAAAGTTGCTCAGACGTCGAGAGCTAATTCTGTTTCCGATGAGAAAAAGACACCAGTTTCCACCGAAAAACCTTTCAATGGATCGTTTGCAACAGTTTGGCACCATTTTTGAGTGAATTCCAGAACGTCAGATTTTTGCTGAAATTGTGACCGCGCGGCTTAGGGATTTTTTCAGAAAAAGTTGTTCATAGGTCGAGGGCTAATTCTGTTTCCCATGATAAAAACCCATCTTTTTCCACCGAAAAACCTTTCAGGGGATTGTTTGCAACAGTTTGGCACCATTTTTGAGTGAATTCCAGAACGTCAGATTTTTGCTGAAATTGTGAACGCGCGGCTTAGGGATTTTTTCAGAAAAAGTTGCTCAGACGTCGAGAGCTAATTGTGTTTCCGATGAGAAAAACACACCAGTTTCCACCGAAAAACCTTTCAGGGGATCGTTTGCAACAGTTTGGCACCATTTTTGAGTGAATTCCAGAACGTCAGATTTTTGCTGAAATTGTGACTGCGCGGCTTAGGGATTTTTTCAAAAAAAGTTGCTCAGACGTCAAGAGCTAATTCTGTTTCCAATGAGAAAAGCACACCAGTTTCCACCGAAAAACCTTTCTGGGGATCATTTGCAACAGTTTGGCACCATTTTTGAGTGAATTCCAGAACGTCAGATTTTTGCTGAAATTGTGACCGCGCGGCTTAGGGATTTTTTCAGAAAAAGTTGTTCAGACGTCGAGTTCTAATTCTGTTTCCAATGAGAGAAACCCATCTGTTTCCACCGAAAAACCTTTCAGGGGATTGTTTGCAACAGTTTGGCACCATTTTTGAGTGAATTCCACAACGTAAGATTTTTGCTGAAATTGTGACCCCGCGGCTTAGGGATTTTTTCAGAAAAAGTTGTTCAGACGTCGAGGGCTAATTCTGTTTCCCATGATAAAAACCCCTCTGTTTCCACCGAAAAACCTTTCAGGGGATTGTTTGCAACAGTTTGGCACCATTTTTGAGTGAATTCCAGAACGTTAGATTTTTGCTGAAATTGTGACCGCGCGGCTTAGGGAGTTTTTCAGAAAAAGTTGTTCAGACGTCGAGGGCTAATTCTGTTTCCGATGAGAAAAACCCATCTGTTTCCACTGAAAAACCTTTCAGGGCTTCGTTTGCAACAGTTTGGCACCATTTTTGAGTGAATTCCAGAACGTCAGATTTTTGCTGAAATTGTGACCGCGCGGCTTAGGGATTTTTTCAAAAAAAGTTGCTCAGACGTCGAGAGCTAATTCTGTTTCCGATGAGAAAAAGACACCAGTTTCCACCGAAAAACCTTTCAATGGATCGTTTGCAACAGTTTGGGACCATTTTTGAGTGAATTCCAGAACGTCAGATTTTTGCTGAAATTGTGACCGCGCGGCTTAGGGATTTTTTCAGAAAAAGTTGTTCAGAGGTCGAGGGCTAATTCTGTTTCCCATGATAAAAACCCATCTTTTTCCACCGAAAAACCTTTCAGGGGATTGTTTGCAACAGTTTGGCACCATTTTTGAGTGAATTCCAGAACGTCAGATTTTTGCTGAAATTGTGACCGCGCGGCTTAGGGATTTTTTTAAAAAAAGTTGCTCAGACGTCGAGAGCTAATTGTGTTTCCGATGAGAAAAACACACCAGTTTCCACCGAAAAACCTTTCAGGGGATCGTTTGCAACAGTTTGGCACCATTTTTGAGTGAATTCCAGAACGTCAGATTTTTGCTGAAATTGTGACTGCGCGGCTTAGGGATTTTTTCAAAAAAAGTTGCTCAGACGTCGAGAGCTAATTCTGTTTCCAATGAGAAAAGCACACCAGTTTCCACCGAAAAACCTTTCTGGGGATCATTTGCAACAGTTTGGCACCATTTTTGAGTGAATTCCAGAACGTCAGATTTTTGCTGAAATTGTGACCGCGCGGCTTAGGAATTTTTTCAGAAAAAGTTGTTCAGACGTCGAGTTCTAATTCTGTTTCCAATGAGAGAAACCCATCTGTTTCCACCCAAAAACCTTTCAGGGGATTGTTTGCAACAGTTTGGCACCATTTTTGAGTGAATTCCACAACGTCAGATTTTTGCTGAAATTTTGACCGCGCGGCTTAGGGATTTTTTCAGAAAAAGTTGTTCAGACGTCGTGGGCTAATGCTGTTTCCGATGAGAAAAACCCATCTGTTTCCACCGAAAAACCATTCAGGGGTTCGTTTGCAACAGTTTGGCACCATTTTTGAGTGAATTCCAGAACGTCAGATTTTTGCTGAAATTGTGACCGCGCGGCTTAGGGATTTTTTCAAAAAAAGTTGCTCAGACGTCGAGAGCTAATTCTGTTTCCGATGAGAAAAAGACACCAGTTTCCACCGAAAAACCTTTCAGGGGATCGTTTGCAACAGTTTGGCACCATTTTTGAGTGAATTCCAGAACGTCAGATTTTTGCTGAAATTGTGACCGCGCGGCTGAGGGATTTTTTCAAAAAAAGTTGTTCAGTCGTCGAGGGCTAATTCTGTTTCCGATGAGAAAAACCCATCTTTTTCCACCGAAAAACCTTTCAGGGGATTGTTTGCAACAGTTTGGCACCATTTTTGAGTGAATTCCAGAACGTCAGATTTTTGCTGAAATTGTGACCGCGCGGCTTAGGGATTTTTTCAAAAAAAGTTGCTCAGACGTCGAGAGCTAATTCTGTTTCCGATGAGAAAAACACACCAGTTTCCACCGAAAAACCTTTCAATGGATCGTTTGCAACAGTTTGGCACCATTTTTGAGTGAATTCCAGAACGTCAGATTTTTGCTGAAATTGTGACCGCGCGGCTTAGGGATTTTTTCAAAAAAAGTTGCTCAGACGTCGAGAGCTAATTCTGTTTCCGATGAGAAAACCACACCAGTTTCCACTGAAAAACCTTTCAGGGGTTCGTTTGCAACAGTTTGGCACCATTTTTGAGTGAATTCCGGAACGTCAGATTGTTGCTGAAATTGTGACCGCGCGGCTTAGGGATTTTTTCAAAAAACGTTGCTCAGACGTCGAGAGCTAATTCTGTTTCCAATGAGAAAAGCACACCAGTTTCCATCGAAAAACCTTTCAGGGGATCGTTTGCAACAGTTTGGCACCATTTTTGAGTGAATTCCAGAACGTCAGATTTTTGCTGAAATTGTGACCGCGCGGCTTAGGAATTTTTTCAGAAAAAGTTGTTCAGACGTCGAGTTCTAATTCTGTTTCCAATGAGAGAAACCCATCTGTTTCCACCGAAAAACCTTTCAGGGGATTGTTTGCAACAGTTTGGCACCATTTTTGAGTGAATTCCAGAACGTCAGATTTTTGCTGAAATTGTGACCGCGCGGCTTAGGGATTTTTTAAAAAAAAGTTGTTCAGACGTCGAGGGCCAATTCTGTTTCCGATGAGAAAAACCCATCTGTTTCCACCGAAAAACCTTTCAGGGGTTCGTTTGCAACAGTTTGGCACCATTTTTGAGTGAATTCCAGAACGTCAGATTTTTGCTGAAATTGTGACCGCGCGGCTTAGGGATTTTTTCAAAAAAAGTTGCTCAGACGTCGAGAGCTAATTCTGTTTCCAATGAGAAAAGCACACCAGTTTCCACCGAAAAACCTTTCAGGGGATCGTTTGCAACAGTTTGGCACCATTTTGGAGTGAATTCCAGAACGTCAGATTTCTGCTGAAATTGTGACCGCGCGGCTTAGGGATTTTTTCAAAAAAATATTTCTCCGCAATTTCAGACGTCGAGGGCTAATTCTGTTTCCGATGATAAAAATCCATCCGTTTCCACCGAAAAACCTTTCAGGGGATTGTTTGCAACAGTTTGGCACCATTTTTGAGTGAATTCCAGAACGTCAGATTTTTGCTGAAATTGTGACCGCGCGGCTTAGGGATTTTTTCAAAAAAAGTTGCTCAGACGTCGAGAGCTAATTCTGTTTCCAATGAGAAAAGCACACCAGTTTCCACCGAAAAACCTTTCAGGGGATGGTTTGCAACAGTTTGGCACCATTTTTGAGTGAATTCCAGAACGTCAGATTTTTGTTGAAATTGTGACCGCGCGGCTTAGGGATTTTTTCAAAAAAAGTTGCTCAGACGTCGAGAGCTAATTCTGTTTCCGATGAGAAAAACACACCAGTTTGCCACCGAAAAACCTTTCAGGGGATGGTTTGCAACAGTTTGGCACCATTTTTGAGTGAATTCCAGAACGTCAGATTTTTGCTGAAATTGTGACCGCGCGGCTTAGGGATTTTTTCAAAAAAAGTTGCTCAGACGTCGAGAGCTAATTCTGTTTCCAATGAGAAAAGCACACCAGTTTCCACCGAAAAACCTTTCAGGGGATTGTTTGCAACAGTTTGGCACCATTTTTGAGTGAATTCCAGAACGTCAGATTTTTGTTGAAATTGTGACCGCGCGGCTTAGGGATTTTTTCAAAAAAAGTTGCTCAGACGTCGAGAGCTAATTCTGTTTCCGATGAGAAAAACACACCAGTTTCCACCGAAAAACCTTTCAATGGATCGTTTGCAACAGTTTGGCACCATTTTTGAGTGAATTCCAGAACGTCAGATTTTTGCTGAAATTGTGACCGCGCGGCCTAGGGATTTTTTCAGAAAAAGTTGTTCAGACGTCGAGGGCTAATTCTGTTTCCGATGAGAGAAACCCATCTGTTTCCACCGAAAAACCTTTCAGGGGATTGTTTGCAACAGTTTGGCACCATTTTTGAGTGAATTCCAGAACGTCAGATTTTTGCTGAAATTGTGACCGCGCAGCTTAGGGATTTTTTCAGAAAAAGTTGTTCAGACGTCGAGGGCTAATTCTGTTTCCCATGATAAAAACCCCTCTGTTTCCATCGAAAAACCTTTCAGGGGATTGTTTGCAACAGTTTGGCACCATTTTTGAGTGAATTCCAGAACGTCAGATTTTTGCTGAAATTGTGACCGCGCGGCTTAGGGATTTTTTCAGAAAAAGTTGTTCAGACGTCGAGCGCTAATTCTGTTTCCCATGATAAAAACCCATCTGTTTCCACCGAAAAACTTTTCAGGGGATTGTTTGCAACAGTTTGGCACCATTTTTGAGTGAATTCCAGAACGTCAGATTTTTGCTGAAATTGTGACCGCGCGGCTTAGGGATTTTTTCAGAAAAAGTTGTTCAGACGTCGAGGGCTAATTCTGTTTCCGATGAGAAAAACCCATCTGTTTCCACTGAAAAACCTTTCAGGGGTTCGTTTGCAACAGTTTGGCACCATTTTTGAGTGAATTCCAGAACGTTAGATTTTTGCTGAAATTGTGACCGCGCGGCTTAGGGATTTTTTCAGAAAAAGTTGCTCAGACGTCGAGGGCTAATTCTGTTTCCGATGAGAAAAAGACACCAGTTTCCACCGAAAAACCTTTCAATGGATCGTTTGCAACAGTTTGGCACTATTTTTGAGTGAATTCCAGAACGTCAGATTTTTGCTGAAATTGTGACCGCGCGGCTTAGGGATTTTTTCAAAAAAAGTTGCTCAGACGTCGAGAGCTAATTCTGTTTCCGATGAGAAAAAGACACCAGTTTCCACCGAAAAACCTTTCAATGGATCGTTTGCAACAGTTTGGCACCATTTTTGAGTGAATTCCAGAACGTCAGATTTTTGCTGAAATTGTGACCGCGCGGCTTAGGGATTTTTTCAGAAAAAGTTGTTCAGACGTCGAGGGCTAATTCTGTTTCCGATGAGAGAAACCCATCTGTTTCCACCGAAAAACCTTTCAGGGGATTGTTTGCAACAGTTTGGCACCATTTTTGAGTGAATTCCAGAACGTCAGATTTTTGCTGAAATTGTGACCGCGCGGCTTAGGGATTTTTTCAGAAAAAGTTGTTCAGACGTCGAGGGCTAATTCTGTTTCCGATGAGAAAAACCCATCTGTTTCCACTGAAAAACCTTTCAGGGGTTCGTTTGCAACAGTTTGGCACCATTTTTGAGTGAATTCCAGAACGTCAGATTTTTGCTGAAATTGTGACCGCGCGGCTTAGGGATTTTTTCAGAAAAAGTTGTTCAGACGTCGAGGGCTAATTCTGTTTCCCATGATAAAAACCCATCTTTTTCCACCGAAAAACCTTTCAGGGGATTGTTTGCAACAGTTTGGCACCATTTTTGAGTGAATTCCAGAACATCAGATTTTTGCTGAAATTGTGACCGCGCGGCTTAGGGATTTTTTCACAAAAAGTTGTTCAGACGTCGAGGGCTAATTCTGTTTCCGATGAGAAAAACCCATCTTTTTCCACCGAAAAACCTTTCAGGGGATTGTTTGCAACAGTTTGGCACCATTTTTGAGTGAATTCCAGAACGTCAGATTTTTGCTGAAATTGTGACCGCGCGGCTTAGGGATTTTTTCAAAAAAAGTTGCTCAGACGTCGAGAGCTAATTCTGTTTCCGATGAGAAAAAGACAACAGTTTCCACCGAAAAACCTTTCAATGGATCGTTTGCAACAGTTTGGCATTATTTTTGAGTGAATTCCAGAACGTCAGATTTTTGCTGAAATTGTGACCGCGCGGCTTAGGGATTTTTTCAGAAAAAGTTGTTCAGACGTCGAGGGCTAATTCTCTTTCCGATGAGAGAAACCCATCTGTTTCCACCGAAAAACCTTTCAGGGGATTGTTTGCAACAGTTTGGCACCATTTTTGAGTGAATTCCAGAACGTCAGATTTTTGCTGAAATTGTGACCGCGCGGCTTAGGGATTTTTTCAGAAAAAGTTGTTCAGACGTCGAGGGCTAATTCTGTTTCCCATGATAAAAACCCATCTGTTTCCACCGAAAAACTTTTCAGGGGATTGTTTGCAACAGTTTGGCACCATTTTTGAGTGAATTCCAGAACGTCAGATTTTTGCTGAAATTGTGACCGCGCGGCTTAGGGATTTTTTCAGAAAAAGTTGTTCAGACGTCGAGGGCTAATTCTGTTTCCGATGAGAAAAACCCATCTGTTTCCACTGAAAAACCTTTCAGGGGTTCGTTTGCAACAGTTTGGCACCATTTTTGAGTGAATTCCAGAACGTCAGATTTTTGCTGAAATTGTGACCGCGCGGCTTAGGGATTTTTTCAGAAAAAGTTGCTCAGACGTCGAGGGCTAATTCTGTTTCCGATGAGAAAAAGACACCAGTTTCCACCGAAAAACCTTTCAATGGATCGTTTGCAACAGTTTGGCACCATTTTTGAGTGAATTCCAGAACGTCAGATTTTTGCTGAAATTGTGACCGCGCGGCTTAGGGATTTTTTCAGAAAAAGTTGTTCATAGGTCGAGGGCTAATTCTGTTTCCCATGATAAAAACCCATCTTTTTCCACCGAAAAACCTTTCAGGGGATTGTTTGCAACAGTTTGGCACCATTTTTGAGTGAATTCCAGAACGTCAGATTTTTGCTGAAATTGTGACCGCGCGGCTTAGGGATTTTTTAAAAAAAAGTTGCTCAGACGTCGAGAGCTAATTGTGTTTCCGATGAGAAAAACACACCAGTTTCCACCGAAAAACCTTTCAGGGGATCGTTTGCAACAGTTTGGCACCATTTTTGAGTGAATTCCAGAACGTCAGATTTTTGCTGAAATTGTGACCGCGCGGCTTAGGGATTTTTTCACAAAAAGTTGTTCAGACGTCGAGGGCTAATTCTGTTTCCGATGAGAAAAACCCATCTTTTTCCACCGAAAAACCTTTCAGGGGATTGTTTGCAACAGTTTGGCACCATTTTTGAGTGAATTCCAGAACGTCAGATTTTTGCTGAAATTGTGACCGCGCGGCTTAGGGATTTTTTCAAAAAAAGTTGCTCAGACGTCGAGAGCTAATTCTGTTTCCGATGAGAAAAAGACACCAGTTTCCACCGAAAAACCTTTCAATGGATCGTTTGCAACAGTTTGGCACTATTTTTGAGTGAATTCCAGAACGTCAGATTTTTGCTGAAATTGTGACCGCGCGGCTTAGGGATTTTTTCAAAAAAAGTTGCTCAGACGTCGAGAGCTAATTCTGTTTCCGATGAGAAAAAGACACCAGTTTCCACCGAAAAACCTTTCAATGGATCGTTTGCAACAGTTTGACACTATTTTTGAGTGAATTCCAGAACGTCAGATTTTTGCTGAAATTGTGACCCCGCGGCTTAGGGATTTTTTCAGAAAAAGTTGTTCAGACGTCGAGGGCTAATTCTGTTTCCGATGAGAGAAACCCATCTGTTTCCACCGAAAAACCTTTCAGGGGATTGTTTGCAACAGTTTGGCACCATTTTTGAGTGAATTCCAGAACGTCAGATTTTTGCTGAAATTGTGACCGCGTGGCTTAGGGATTTTTTCAGAAAAAGTTGTTCAGACGTCGAGGGCTAATTCTGTTTCCCATGATAAAAACCCATCTTTTTCCACCGAAAAACCTTTCAGGGGATTGTTTGCAACAGTTTGGCACCATTTTTGAGTGAATTCCAGAACGTCAGATTTTTGCTGAAATTGTGACCGCGCGGCTTAGGGATTTTTTCAAAAAAAGTTGTTCAGACGTCGAGGGCTAATTCTGTTTCCGATGAGAAAAAGACACCAGTTTCCACCGAAAAACCTTTCAATGGATCGTTTGCAACAGTTTGGCACCATTTTTGAGTGAATTCCAGAACGTCAGATTTTTGCTGAAATTGTGACCGCGCGGCTTAGGGATTTTTTCAGAAAAAGTTGTTCATAGGTCGAGGGCTAATTCTGTTTCCCATGATAAAAACCCATCTTTTTCCACCGAAAAACCTTTCAGGGGATTGTTTGCAACAGTTTGGCACCATTTTTGAGTGAATTCCAGAACGTCAGATTTTTGCTGAAATTGTGACCGCGCGGCTTAGGGATTTTTTAAAAAAAAGTTGCTCAGACGTCGAGAGCTAATTCTGTTTCCAATGAGAAAAACACACCAGTTTCCACCGAAAAACCTTTCAGGGGATCGTTTGCAACAGTTTGGCACCATTTTTGAGTGAATTCCAGAACGTCAGATTTTTGCTGAAATTGTGACCGCGCGGCTTAGGGATTTTTTCACAAAAAGTTGTTCAGACGTCGAGGGCTAATTCTGTTTCCGATGAGAAAAACCCATCTTTTTCCACCGAAAAACCTTTCAGGGGATTGTTTGCAACAGTTTGGCACCATTTTTGAGTGAATTCCAGAACGTCAGATTTTTGCTGAAATTGTGACCGCGCGGCTTAGGGATTTTTTCAGAAAAAGTTGTTCAGACGTCGAGGGCTAATTCTGTTTCCGATGAGAAAAACCCATCTGTTTCCACTGAAAAACCTTTCAGGGGTTCGTTTGCAACAGTTTGGCACCATTTTTGAGTGAATTCCAGAACGTCAGATTTCTGCTGAAATTGTGACCGCGTGGCTTAGGGATTTTTTCAGAAAAAGTTGTTCAGACGTCGAGGGCTAATTCTGTTTCCCATGATAAAAACCCATCTTTTTCCACCGAAAAACCTTTCAGGGGATTGTTTGCAACAGTTTGGCACCATTTTTGAGTGAATTCCAGAACGTCAGATTTTTGCTGAAATTGTGACCGCGCGGCTTAGGGATTTTTTCAAAAAAAGTTGTTCAGACGTCGAGGGCTAATTCTGTTTCCGATGAGAAAAAGACACCAGTTTCCACCGAAAAACCTTTCAATGGATCGTTTGCAACAGTTTGGCACCATTTTTGAGTGAATTCCAGAACGTCAGATTTTTGCTGAAATTGTGACCGCGCGGCTTAGGGATTTTTTCAGAAAAAGTTGTTCATAGGTCGAGGGCTAATTCTGTTTCCCATGATAAAAACCCATCTTTTTCCACCGAAAAACCTTTCAGGGGATTGTTTGCAACAGTTTGGCACCATTTTTGAGTGAATTCCAGAACGTCAGATTTTTGCTGAAATTGTGACCGCGCGGCTTAGGGATTTTTTAAAAAAAAGTTGCTCAGACGTCAAGAGCTAATTCTGTTTCCAATGAGAAAAACACACCAGTTTCCACCGAAAAACCTTTCAGGGGATCGTTTGCAACAGTTTGGCACCATTTTTGAGTGAATTCCAGAACGTCAGATTTTTGCTGAAATTGTGACCGCGCGGCTTAGGGATTTTTTCACAAAAAGTTGTTCAGACGTCGAGGGCTAATTCTGTTTCCGATGAGAAAAACCCATCTTTTTCCACCGAAAAACCTTTCAGGGGATTGTTTGCAACAGTTTGGCACCATTTTTGAGTGAATTCCAGAACGTCAGATTTTTGCTGAAATTGTGACCGCGCGGCTTAGGGATTTTTTCAAAAAAAGTTGCTCAGACGTCGAGAGCTAATTCTGTTTCCGATGAGAAAACCACACCAGTTTACACAGAAAAACCTTTCAGGGGATCGTTTGCAACAGTTTGGCACCATTTTTGAGTGAATTCCAGAACGTCAGATTTTTGCTGAAATTGTGACCGCGCGGCTTAGGGATTTTTTCAAAAAAAGTTGTTCAGACGTCGTGGGCTAATGCTGTTTCCGATGAGAAAAACCCATCTGTTTCCACCGAAAAACCATTCAGTGGTTCGTTTGCAACAGTTTGGCACCATTTTTGAGTGAATTCCAGAACGTCAAATTTTTGCTGAAATTGTGACCGCGCGGCTTAGGGATTTTTTCAAAAAAAGTTGCTCAGACGTCGAGAGCTAATTCTGTTTCCGATGAGAAAAAGACACCAGTTTCCACCGAAAAACCCTTGAGGGGATCGCTTGCAACAGTTTGGCACCATTTTGGAGTGAATTCCAGAACGTCAGATTTCTGCTGAAATTGTGACCGGGCGGCTTAGGGATTTTTTCAAAAAAATATTTCTCCGCAATTTCAGACGTCGAGGGCTAATTCTGTTTCCGATGATAAACATCCATCCGTTTCCACCTAAAAACCTTTCAGGGGATTGTTTGCAACAGTTTGGCACCATTTTTGAGTGAATTCCAGAACGTCAGATTTTTGCTGAAATTGTGACCGCGCGGCTTAGGGATTTTTTCAAAAAAAGTTGCTCAGACGTCGAGAGCTAATTCTGTTTCCAATGAGAAAAGCACACCAGTTTCCACCGAAAAACCTTTCAGGGGATTGTTTGCAACAGTTTGGCACCATTTTTGAGTGAATTCCAGAACGTCAGATTTTTGTTGAAATTGTGACCGCGCGGCTTAGGGATTTTTTCAAAAAAAGTTGCTCAGACGTCGAGAGCTAATTCTGTTTCCGATGAGAAAAACACACCAGTTTGCCACCGAAAAACCTTTCAGGGGATCGTTTGCAACAGTTTGGCACCATTTTTGAGTGAATTCCAGAACGTCAGATTTTTGCTGAAATTGTGACCGCGCGGCTTAGGGATTTTTTCAGAAAAAGTTGTTCAGACGTCGAGGGCTAATTCTGTTTCCCATGATAAAAACCCATCTTTTTCCACCGAAAAACCTTTCAGGGGATTGTTTGCAACAGTTTGGCACCATTTTTGAGTGAATTCCAGAACGTCAGATTTTTGCTGAAATTGTGACCGCGCGGCTTAGGGATTTTTTTAAAAAAAGTTGCTCAGAGGTCGAGAGCTAATTCTGTTTCCGATGAGAAAAACACACCAGTTTCCACCGAAAAACCTTTCAGGGGATCGTTTGCAACAGTTTGGCACCATTTTTGAGTGAATTCCATAACGTCAGATTTTTGCTGAAATTGTGACCGCGCGGCTTAGGGATTTTTTCAAAAAAAGTTGCTCAGACGTCGAGAGCTAATTCTGTTTCCGATGAGAAAAAGACACCAGTTTCCACCGAAAAACCTTTCAATGGATCGTTTGCAACAGTTTGGCACCATTTTTGAGTGAATTCCAGAACGTCAGATTTTTGCTGAAATTGTGACCGCGCGGCTTAGGGATTGTTTCAGAAAAAGTTGTTCAGACGTCGAGGGCTAATTCTGTTTCCGATGAGAGAAACCCATCTGTTTCCACCGAAAAACCTTTCAGGGGATTGTTTGCAACAGTTTGGCACCATTTTTGAGTGAATTCCAGAACGTCAGATTTTCGCTGAAATTGTGACCGCGCGGCTTAGGGATTTTTTCAGAAAAAGTTGTTCAGACGTCGAGGGCTAATTCTGTTTCCCATGATAAAAACCCATCTGTTTCCACTGAAAAACCGTTCAGGGGATTGTTTGCAACAGTTTGGCACCATTTTTGAGTGAATTCCAGAACTTCAGATTTTTGCTGAAATTGTGACCGCGCGGCTTAGGGATTTTTTCAGAAAAAGTTGTTCAGACGTCGTGGGCTAATGCTGTTTCCGATGAGAAAAACCCATCTGTTTCCACCGAAAAACCATTCAGGGGTTCGTTTGCAACAGTTTGTAACCATTTATGAGTGAATTCCAGAACGTCAGATTTTTGCTGAAATTGTGACCGCGCGGCTTAGGGATTTTTTCAAAAAAAGTTGCTCAGACGTCGAGAGCTAATTCTGTTTCCGATGAGAAAACCACACCAGTTTCCACAGAAAAACCTTTCAGGGGATCGTTTGCAACAGTTTGGCACCATTTTTGAGTGAATTCCAGAACGTCAGATTTTTGCTGAAATTGTGACCGCGCGGCTTAGGGATTTTTTCAGAAAAAGTTGCTCAGACGTCGAGAGCTAATTCGGTTTCCGATGAGAAAACCACACCAGTTTCCACCGAAAAACCATACAGGGGTTCGTTTGCAACAGTTTGGCACCATTTTTGAGTGAATTCCAGAACGTCAGATTTTTGCTGAAATTGTGACCGCGCGGCTTAGGGATTTTTTCAGAAAAAGTTGTTCAGACGTCGTGGGCTAATGCTGTTTCCGATGAGAAAAACCCATCTGTTTCCACCGAAAAACCATTCAGGGGTTCGTTTGCAACAGTTTGGCACCATTTTTGAGTGAATTCCAGAACGTCAAATTTTTGCTGAAATTGTGACCGCGCGGCTTAGGGATTTTTTCAAAAAAAGTTGCTCAGACGTCGAGAGCTAATTCTGTTTCCGATGAGAAAAAGACACCAGTTTCCACCGAAAAACCTTTGAGAGGATCGCTTGCAACAGTTTGGCACCATTTTGGAGTGAATTCCAGAACGTCAGATTTCTGCTGAAATTGTGACCGCGCGGCTTAGGGATTTTTTCAGAAAAAGTTGTTCAGACGTCGAGGGCTAATTCTGTTTCCCATGATAAAAACCCATCTTTTTCCACCGAAAAACCTTTCAGGGGATTGTTTGCAACAGTTTGGCACCATTTTTGAGTGAATTCCAGAACGTCAGATTTTTGCTGAAATTGTGACCGCGCGGCTTAGGGATTTTTTTAAAAAAAGTTGCTCAGACGTCGAGAGCTAATTCTGTTTCCGATGAGAAAAACACACCAGTTTCCACCGAAAAACCTTTCAATGGATCGTTTGCAACAGTTTGGCACCATTTTTGAGTGAATTCCAGAACGTCAGATTTTTGCTGAAATTGTGACCGCGCGGCTTAGGGATTTTTTCAGAAAAAGTTGTTCAGACGTCGAGGGCTAATTCTGTTTCCCATGATAAAAACCCATCTTTTTCCACCGAAAAACCTTTCAGGGGATTGTTTGCAACAGTTTGGCACCATTTTTGAGTGAATTCCAGAACGTCAGATTTTTGCTGAAATTGTGACCGCGCGGCTTAGGGAATTTTTCAGAAAAAGTTGTTCAGACGTCGAGAGCTAATTCTGTTTCCGATGAGAAAAACACACCAGTTTCCACCGAAAAACCTTTCAGGGGATTGTTTGCAACAGTTTGGCACCATTTTTGAGTGAATTCCAGAACGTCAGATTTTTGTTGAAATTGTGACCGCGCGGCTTAGGGATTTTTTCAAAAAAAGTTGCTCAGACGTCGAGAGCTAATTCTGTTTCCGATGAGAAAAACACACCAGTTTCCACCGAAAAACCTTTCAGGGGATCGTTTGCAACAGTTTGGCACCATTTTTGAGTGAATTCAAGAACGTCAGATTTTTGCTGAAATTGTGACCGCGCGGCTTAGGGATTTTTTCAAAAAAAGTTGCTCAGACGTCGAGAGCTAATTCTGTTTCCGATGAGAAAAAGACACCAGTTTCCACCGAAAAACCTTTCAATGGATCGTTTGCAACAGTTTGGCACCATTTTTGAGTGAATTCCAGAACGTCAGATTTTTGCTGAAATTGTGACCGCGCGGCTTAGGGATTGTTTCAGAAAAAGTTGTTCAGACGTCGAGGGCTAATTCTGTTTCCGATGAGAGAAACCCATCTGTTTCCACCGAAAAACCTTTCAGGGGATTGTTTGCAACAGTTTGGCACCATTTTTGAGTGAATTCCAGAACGTCAGATTTTCGCTGAAATTGTGACCGCGCGGCTTAGGGATTTTTTCAGAAAAAGTTGCTCAGACGTCGAGAGCTAATTCTGTTTCCGATGAGAAAACCACACCAGTTTCCACAGAAAAACCTTTCAGGGGTTCGTTTGCAACAGTTTGGCACCATTTTTGAGTGAATTCCAGAACGTCAGATTTTTGCTGAAATTGTGACCGCGCGGCTTAGGGATTTTTTCAGAAAAAGTTGTTCAGACGTCGCGGGCTATTGCTGTTTCCGATGAGAAAAACCCATCTGTTTCCACCGAAAAACCATTCAGGGGTTCGTTTGCAACAGTTTGGCACCATTTTTGAGTGAATTCCAGAACGTCAAATTTTTGCTGAAATTGTGACCGCGCGGCTTAGGGATTTTTTCAAAAAAAGTTGCTCAGACGTCGAGAGCTAATTCTGTTTCCGATGAGAAAAAGACACCAGTTTCCACCGAAAAACCTTTGAGGGGATCGCTTGCAACAGTTTGGCACCATTTTGGAGTGAATTCCAGAACGTCAGATTTCTGCTGAAATTGTGACCGCGCGGCTTAGGGATTTTTTCAGAAAAAGTTGTTCAGACGTCGAGGGCTAATTCTGTTTCCCATGATAAAAACCCATCTTTTTCCACCGAAAAACCTTTCAGGGGATTGTTTGCAACAGTTTGGCACCATTTTTGAGTGAATTCCAGAACGTCAGATTTTTGCTGAAATTGTGACCGCGCGGCTTAGGGATTTTTTTAAAAAAAGTTGCTCAGACGTCGAGAGCTAATTCTGTTTCCGATGAGAAAAACACACCAGTTTCCACCGAAAAACCTTTCAATGGATCGTTTGCAACAGTTTGGCACCATTTTTGAGTGAATTCCAGAACGTCAGATTTTTGCTGAAATTGTGACCGCGCGGCTTAGGGATTTTTTCAGAAAAAGTTGTTCAGACGTCGAGGGCTAATTCTGTTTCCCATGATAAAAACCCATCTTTTTCCACCGAAAAACCTTTCAGGGGATTGTTTGCAACAGTTTGGCACCATTTTTGAGTGAATTCCAGAACGTCAGATTTTTGCTGAAATTGTGACCGCGCGGCTTAGGGATTTTTTCAGAAAAAGTTGTTCAGACTTCGAGAGCTAATTCTGTTTCCGATGAGAAAAACACACCAGTTTCCACCGAAAAACCTTTCAGGGGATCGTTTGCAACAGTTTGGCACCATTTTTGAGTGAATTCCAGAACGTCAGATTTTTGCTGAAATTGTGACCGCGCGGCTTAGGGATTTTTTCAAAAAAAGTTGCTCAGACGTCGAGAGCTAATTCTGTTTCCGATGAGAAAAAGACACCAGTTTCCACCGAAAAACCTTTGAGGGGATCGCTTGCAACAGTTTGGCACCATTTTGGAGTGAATTCCAGAACGTCAGATTTCTGCTGAAATTGTGACCGCGCGGCTTAGGGATTTTTTCAAAAAAATATTTCTCCGCAATTTCAGACGTCGAGGGCTAATTCTGTTTCCGATGATAAAAATCCATCTGTTTCCACCGAAAAACCTTTCAGGGGATTGTTTGCAACAGTTTGGCACCATTTTTGAGTGAATTCCAGAACGTCAGATTTTTGCTGAAATTGTGACCGCGCGGCTTAGGGATTTTTTCAAAAAAAGTTGCTCAGACGTCGAGAGCTAATTCTGTTTCCAATGAGAAAAGCACACCAGTTTCCACCGAAAAACCTTTCAATGGATCGTTTGCAACAGTTTGGCACCATTTTTGAGTGAATTCCAGAACGTCAGATTTTTGCTGAAATTGTGACCGCGCGGCTTAGGGATTGTTTCAGAAAAAGTTGTTCAGACGTCGAGGGCTAATTCTGTTTCCGATGAGAGAAACCCATCTGTTTCCACCGAAAAACCTTTCAGGGGATTGTTTGCAACAGTTTGGCACCATTTTTGAGTGAATTCCAGAACGTCAGATTTTTGCTGAAATTGTGACCGCGCGGCTTAGGGATTTTTTCAGAAAAAGTTGTTCAGACGTCGAGGGCTAATTCTGTTTCCCATGATAAAAACCCATTTGTTTCCACTGAAAAACCGTTCAGGGGATTGTTTGCAACAGTTTGGCACCATTTTTGAGTGAATTCCAGAACTTCAGATTTTTGCTGAAATTGTGACCGCGCGGCTTAGGGATTTTTTCAGAAAAAGTTGTTCAGACGTCGTGGGCTAATGCTGTTTCCGATGAGAAAAACCCATCTGTTTCCACCGAAAAACCATTCAGGGGTTCGTTTGCAACAGTTTGTAACCATTTATGAGTGAATTCCAGAACGTCAGATTTTTGCTGAAATTGTGACCGCGCGGCTTAGGGATTTTTTCAAAAAAAGTTGCTCAGACGTCGAGAGCTAATTCTGTTTCCGATGAGAAAACCACACCAGTTTCCACAGAAAAACCTTTCAGGGGATAGTTTGCAACAGTTTGGCACCATTTTTGAGTGAATTCCAGAACGTCAGATTTTTACTGAAATTGTGACCGCGCGGCTTAGGGATTTTTTCAGAAAAAGTTGCTCAGACGTCGAGAGCTAATTCTGTTTCCGATGAGAAAACCACACCAGTTTCCACAGAAAAACCTTTCAGGGGTTCGTTTGCAACAGTTTGGCACCATTTTTGAGTGAATTCCAGAACGTCAGATTTTTGCTGAAATCGTGACCGCGCGGCTTAGGGATTTTTTCAGAAAAAGTTGTTCAGACGTCGTGGGCTAATGCTGTTTCCGATGAGAAAAACCCATCTGTTTCCACCGAAAAACCATTCAGGGGTTCGTTTGCAACAGTTTGGCACCATTTTTGAGTGAATTCCAGAACGTCAAATTTTTGCTGAAATTGTGACCGCGCGGCTTAGGGATTTTTTCAAAAAAAGTTGCTCAGACGTCGAGAGCTAATTCTGTTTCCGATGAGAAAAAGACACCAGTTTCCACCGAAAAACCTTTGAGGGGATCGCTTGCAACAGTTTGGCACCATTTTGGAGTGAATTCCAGAACGTCAGATTTCTGCTGAAATTGTGACCGCGCGGCTTAGGGATTTTTTCAGAAAAAGTTGTTCAGACGTCGAGGGCTAATTCTGTTTCCCATGATAAAAACCCATCTTTTTCCACCGAAAAACCTTTCAGGGGATTGTTTGCAACAGTTTGGCACCATTTTTGAGTGAATTCCAGAACGTCAGATTTTTGCTGAAATTGTGACCGCGCGGCTTAGGGATTTTTTTTAAAAAAGTTGCTCAGACGTCGAGAGCTAATTCTGTTTCCGATGAGAAAAGGACACCAGTTTCCACCGAAAAACCTTTCAATGGATCGTTTGCAACAGTTTGGCACCATTTTTGAGTGAATTCCAGAACGTCAGATTTTTGCTGAAATTGTGACCGCGCGGCTTAGGGATTTTTTCAGAAAAAGTTGTTCAGACGTCGTGGGCTAATGCTGTTTCCGATGAGAAAAACCCATCTGTTTCCACCGAAAAACCATTCAGGGGTTCGTTTGCAACAGTTTGTAACCATTTATGAGTGAATTCCAGAACGTCAGATTTTTGCTGAAATTGTGACCGCGCGGCTTAGGGATTTTTTCAAAAAAAGTTGCTCAGACGTCGAGAGCTAATTCTGTTTCCGATGAGAAAACCACACCAGTTTCCACAGAAAAACCTTTCAGGGGATCGTTTGCAACAGTTTGGCACCATTTTTGAGTGAATTCCAGAACGTCAGATTTTTGCTGAAATTGTGACCGCGCGGCTTAGGGATTTTTTCAGAAAAAGTTGCTCAGACGTCGAGAGCTAATTCTGTTTCCGATGAGAAAACCACACCAGTTTCCACAGAAAAACCTTTCAGGGGTTCGTTTGCAACAGTTTGGCACCATTTTTGAGTGAATTCCAGAACGTCAGATTTTTGCTGAAATTGTGACCGCGCGGCTTAGGGATTTTTTCAGAAAAAGTTGTTCAGACGTCGTGGGCTAATGCTGTTTCCGATGAGAAAAACCCATCTGTTTCCACCGAAAAACCATTCAGGGGTTCGTTTGCAACAGTTTGGCACCATTTTTGAGTGAATTCCAGAACGTCAGATTTTTGCTGAAATTGTGACCGCGCGGCTTAGGGATTTTTTCAGAAAAAGTTGTTCAGACGTCGAGGGCTAATTCTGTTTCCCATGATAAAAACCCATCTTTTTCCACCGAAAAACCTTTCAGGGGATTGTTTGCAACAGTTTGGCACCATTTTTGAGTGAATTCCAGAACGTCAGATTTTTTCTGAAATTGTGACCGCGCGGCTTAGGGATTTTTTCAGAAAAAGTTGTTCAGACGTCGAGAGCTAATTCTGTTTCCGATGAGAAAAACACACCAGTTTCCACCGAAAAACCTTTCAGGGGATCGTTTGCAACAGTTTAGCACCATTTTTGAGTGAATTCCAGAACGTCAGATTTTTGCTGAAATTGTGACCGCGCGGCTTAGGGATTTTTTCAGAAAAAGTTGCTCAGACGTCGAGAGCTAATTCTGTTTCCGATGAGAAAAAGACACCAGTTTCCACCGAAAAACCTTTCAATGGATCGTTTGCAACAGTTTGGCACTATTTTTGAGTGAATTCCAGAACGTCAGATTTTTGCTGAAATTGTGACCGCACGGCTTAGGGATTTTTTCAGAAAAAGTTGCTCAGACGTCGAGAGCTAATTCTGTTTCCGATGAGAAAACCACACTAGTTTCCACAGAAAAACCTTTCAGGGGTTCGTTTGCAACAGTTTGGCACCATTTTTGAGTGAATTCCAGAACGTCAGATTTTTGCTGAAATTGTTACCGCGCGGCTTAGGGATTTTTTCAGAAAAAGTTGTTCAGACGTCGTGGGCTAATGCTGTTTCTGATGAGAAAAACCCATCTGTTTCCACCGAAAAACCTTTCAATGGATCGTTTGCAACAGTTTGGCACCATTTTTGAGTGAATTCCAGAACGTCAGATTTTTGCTGAAATTGTGACCGCGCGGCTTAGGGATTTTTTCAAAAAAAGTTGCTCAGACGTCGAGAGCTAATTCTGTTTCCGATGAGAAAACCACACCAGTTTCCACCGAAAAACCTTTCAGGGGATTGTTTGCAACAGTTTGGCACCATTTTTGAGTGAATTCCAGAACGTCAGATTTTTGCTGAAATTGTGACCGCGCGGCTTAGGGATTTTTTCAGAAAAAGTTGCTCAGACGTCGAGAGCTAATTCTGTTTCCGATGAGAAAACCACACTAGTTTCCACAGAAAAACCTTTCAGGGGTTCGTTTGCAACAGTTTGGCACCATTTTTGAGTGAATTCCAGAACGTCAGATTTTTGCTGAAATTGTTACCGCGCGGCTTAGGGATTTTTTCAGAAAAAGTTGTTCAGACGTCGTGGGCTAATGCTGTTTCTGATGAGAAAAACCCATCTGTTTCCACCGAAAAACCTTTCAATGGATCGTTTGCAACAGTTTGGCACCATTTTTGAGTGAATTCCAGAACGTCAGATTTTTGCTGAAATTGTGACCGCGCGGCTTAGGGATTTTTTCAAAAAAAGTTGCTCAGACGTCGAGAGCTAATTCTGTTTCCGATGAGAAAAAGACACCAGTTTCCACCGAAAAACCTTTGAGGGGATCGCTTGCAACAGTTTGGCACCATTTTGGAGTGAATTCCAGAACGTCAGATTTCTGCTGAAATTGTGACCGCGCGGCTTAGGGATTTTTTCAAAAAAATATTTCTCCGCAATTTCAGACGTCGAGGGCTAATTCTGTTTCCGATGATAAAAATCCATCCGTTTCCACCGAAAAACCTTTCAGGGGATTGTTTGCAACAGTTTGGCACCATTTTTGAGTGAATTCCAGAACGTCAGATTTTTGCTGAAATTGTGACCGCGCGGCTTAGGGATTTTTTCAAAAAAAGTTGCTCAGACGTCGAGAGCTAATTCTGTTTCCAATGAGAAAAGCACACCAGTTTCCACCGAAAAACCTTTCAGGGGATTGTTTGCAACAGTTTGGCACCATTTTTGAGTGAATTCCAGAACGTCAGATTTTTGTTGAAATTGTGACCGCGCGGCTTAGGGATTTTTTCAAAAAAAGTTGCTCAGACGTCGAGAGCTAATTCTGTTTCCGATGAGAAAAACACACCAGTTTGCCACCGAAAAACCTTTCAGGGGATCGTTTGCAACAGTTTGGCACCATTTTTGAGTGAATTCCAGAACTTCAGATTTTTGCTGAAATTGTGACCGCGCGGCTTAGGGATTTTTTCAGAAAAAGTTGTTCAGACGTCGAGGGCTAATTCTGTTTCCCATGATAAAAACCCATCTTTTTCCACCGAAAAACCTTTCAGGGGATTGTTTGCAACAGTTTGGCACCATTTTTGAGTGAATTCCAGAACGTCAGATTTTTGCTGAAATTGTGACCGCGCGGCTTAGGGATTTTTTTTAAAAAAGTTGCTCAGACGTCGAGAGCTAATTCTGTTTCCGATGAGAAAAAGACACCAGTTTCCACCGAAAAACCTTTCAATGGATCGTTTGCAACAGTTTGGCACTATTTTTGAGTGAATTGCAGAACGTCAGATTTTTGCTGAAATTGTGACCGCGCGGCTTAGGGATTTTTTCAGAAAAAGTTGTTCAGACGTCGAGGGCTAATTCTGTTTCCGATGAGAGAAACCCATCTGTTTCCACCGAAAAACCTTTCAGGGGATTGTTTGCAACAGTTTGGCACCATTTTTGAGTGAATTCCAGAACTTCAGATTTTTGCTGAAATTATGACCGCGCGGCTTAGGGATTTTTTCAGAAAAAGTTGTTCAGACGTCGTGGGCTAATGCTGTTTCCGATGAGAAAAACCCATCTGTTTCCACCGAAAAACCATTCAGGGGTTCGTTTGCAACAGTTTGTAACCATTTATGAGTGAATTCCAGAACGTCAGATTTTTGCTGAAATTGTGACCGCGCGGCTTAGGGATTTTTTCAAAAAAAGTTGCTCAGACGTCGAGAGCTAATTCTGTTTCCGATGAGAAAACCACACCAGTTTCCACAGAAAAACCTTTCAGGGGATCGTTTGCAACAGTTTGGCACCATTTTTGAGTGAATTCCAGAACGTCAGATTTTTGCTGAAATTGTGACCGCGCGGCTTAGGGATTTTTTCAAAAAAATATTTCTCCGCAATTTCAGACGTCGAGGGCTAATTCTATTTCCGATGATAAAAATCCATCCGTTTCCACCGAAAAACCTTTCAGGGGATTGTTTGCAACAGTTTGGCACCATTTTTGAGTGAATTCCAGAACGTCAGATTTTTGCTGAAATTGTGACCGCGCGGCTTAGGGATTTTTTCAAAAAAAGTTGCTCAGACGTCGAGAGCTAATTCTGTTTCCAATGAGAAAAGCACACCAGTTTCCACCGAAAAACCTTTCAGGGGATTGTTTGCAACAGTTTGGCACCATTTTTGAGTGAATTCCAGAACGTCAGATTTTTGTTGAAATTGTGACCGCGCGGCTTAGGGATTTTTTCAAAAAAAGTTGCTCAGACGTCGAGAGCTAATTCTGTTTCCGATGAGAAAAACACACCAGTTTGCCACCGAAAAACCTTTCAGGGGATCGTTTGCAACAGTTTGGCACCATTTTTGAGTGAATTCCAGAACTTCAGATTTTTGCTGAAATTGTGACCGCGCGGCTTAGGGATTTTTTCAGAAAAAGTTGTTCAGACGTCGAGGGCTAATTCTGTTTCCCATGATAAAAACCCATCTTTTTCCACCGAAAAACCTTTCAGGGGATTGTTTGCAACAGTTTGGCACCATTTTTGAGTGAATTCCAGAACGTCAGATTTTTGCTGAAATTGTGACCGCGCGGCTTAGGGATTTTTTAAAAAAAAGTTGCTCAGACGTCGAGAGCTAATTCTGTTTCCGATGAGAAAAACACACCAGTTTCCACCGAAAAACCTTTCAGGGGATCGTTTGCAACAGTTTGGCACCATTTTTGAGTGAATTCCAGAACGTCAGATTTTTGCTGAAATTGTGACCGCGCGGCTTAGGGATTTTTTCAAAAAAAGTTGCTCAGACGTCGAGAGCTAATTCTGTTTCCGATGAGAAAAAGACACCAGTTTCCACCGAAAAACCTTTCAGGGGATCGTTTGCAACAGTTTGGCACCATTTTTGAGTGAATTCCAGAACGTCAGATTTTTTCTGAAATTGTGACCGCGCGGCTTAGGGATTTTTTCAAAAAAAGTTGCTCAGACGTCGAGAGCTAATTCTGTTTCCGATGAGAAAAAGACACCAGTTTCCACCGAAAAACCTTTCAATGGATCGTTTGCAACAGTTTGGCACTATTTTTGAGTGAATTCCAGAACGTCAGATTTTTGCTGAAATTGTGACCGCGCGGCTTAGGGATTTTTTCAGAAAAAGTTGTTCAGACGTCGAGGGCTAATTCTGTTTCCGATGAGAGAAACCCATCTGTTTCCACCGAAAAACCTTTCAGGGGATTGTTTGCAACAGTTTGGCACCATTTTTGAGTGAATTCCAGAACTTCAGATTTTTGCTGAAATTATGACCGCGCGGCTTAGGGATTTTTTCAGAAAAAGTTGTTCAGACGTCGTGGGCTAATGCTGTTTCCGATGAGAAAAACCCATCTGTTTCCACCGAAAAACCATTCAGGGGTTCGTTTGCAACAGTTTGTAACCATTTATGAGTGAATTCCAGAACGTCAGATTTTTGCTGAAATTGTGACCGCGCGGCTTAGGGATTTTTTCAAAAAAAGTTGCTCAGACGTCGAGAGCTAATTCTGTTTCCGATGAGAAAACCACACCAGTTTCCACAGAAAAACCTTTCAGGGGATCGTTTGCAACAGTTTGGCACCATTTTTGAGTGAATTCCAGAACGTCAGATTTTTGCTGAAATTGTGACCGCGCGGCTTAGGGATTTTTTCAAAAAAATATTTCTCCGCAATTTCAGACGTCGAGGGCTAATTCTGTTTCCGATGATAAAAATCCATCCGTTTCCACCGAAAAACCTTTCAGGGGATTGTTTGCAACAGTTTGGCACCATTTTTGAGTGAATTCCAGAACGTCAGATTTTTGCTGAAATTGTGACCGCGCGGCTTAGGGATTTTTTCAAAAAAAGTTGCTCAGACGTCGAGAGCTAATTCTGTTTCCAATGAGAAAAGCACACCAGTTTCCACCGAAAAACCTTTCAGGGGATTGTTTGCAACAGTTTGGCACCATTTTTGAGTGAATTCCAGAACGTCAGATTTTTGTTGAAATTGTGACCGCGCGGCTTAGGGATTTTTTCAAAAAAAGTTGCTCAGACGTCGAGAGCTAATTCTGTTTCCGATGAGAAAAACACACCAGTTTGCCACCGAAAAACCTTTCAGGGGATCGTTTGCAACAGTTTGGCACCATTTTTGAGTGAATTCCAGAACTTCAGATTTTTGCTGAAATTGTGACCGCGCGGCTTAGGGATTTTTTCAGAAAAAGTTGTTCAGACGTCGAGGGCTAATTCTGTTTCCCATGATAAAAACCCATCTTTTTCCACCGAAAAACCTTTCAGGGGATTGTTTGCAACAGTTTGGCACCATTTTTGAGTGAATTCCAGAACGTCAGATTTTTGCTGAAATTGTGACCGCGCGGCTTAGGGATTTTTTAAAAAAAAGTTGCTCAGACGTCGAGAGCTAATTCTGTTTCCGATGAGAAAAACACACCAGTTTCCACCGAAAAACCTTTCAGGGGATCGTTTGCAACAGTTTGGCACCATTTTTGAGTGAATTCCAGAACGTCAGATTTTTGCTGAAATTGTGACCGCGCGGCTTAGGGATTTTTTCAAAAAAAGTTGCTCAGACGTCGAGAGCTAATTCTGTTTCCGATGAGAAAAAGACACCAGTTTCCACCGAAAAACCTTTCAATGGATCGTTTGCAACAGTTTGGCACTATTTTTGAGTGAATTCCAGAACGTCAGATTTTTGCTGAAATTGTGACCGCGCGGCTTAGGGATTTTTTCAGAAAAAGTTGTTCAGACGTCGAGGGCTAATTCTGTTTCCGATGAGAGAAACCCATCTGTTTCCACCGAAAAACCTTTCAGGGGATTGTTTGCAACAGTTTGGCACCATTTTTGAGTGAATTCCAGAACTTCAGATTTTTGCTGAAATTATGACCGCGCGGCTTAGGGATTTTTTCAAAAAAAGTTGCTCAGACGTCGAGAGCTAATTCTGTTTCCGATGAGAAAACCACACCAGTTTCCACAGAAAAACCTTTCAGGGGATCGTTTGCAACAGTTTGGCACCATTTTTGAGTGAATTCCAGAACGTCAGATTTTTGCTGAAATTGTGACCGCGCGGCTTAGGGATTTTTTCAGAAAAAGTTGCTCAGACGTCGAGAGCTAATTCTGTTTCCGATGAGAAAACCACACCAGTTTCCACAGAAAAACCTTTCAGGGGTTCGTTTGCAACAGTTTGGCACCATTTTTGAGTGAATTCCAGAACGTCAGATTTTTGCTGAAATTGTGACCGCGCGGCTTAGGGATTTTTTCAGAAAAAGTTGTTCAGACGTCGTGGGCTAATGCTGTTTCCGATGAGAAAAACCCATCTGTTTCCACCGAAAAACCATTCAGGGGTTCGTTTGCAACAGTTTGGCACCATTTTTGAGTGAATTCCAGAACGTCAGATTTTTGCTGAAATTGTGACCGCGCGGCTTAGGGATTTTTTCAGAAAAAGTTGTTCAGACGTCGAGGGCTAATTCTGTTTCCCGTGATAAAAACCCATCTTTTTCCACCGAAAAACCTTTCAGGGGATTGTTTGCAACAGTTTGGCACCATTTTTGAGTGAATTCCAGAACGTCAGATTTTTGCTGAAATTGTGACCGCGCGGCTTAGGGATTTTTTCAGAAAAAGTTGTTCAGACGTCGAGAGCTAATTCTGTTTCCGATGAGAAAAACACACCAGTTTCCACCGAAAAACCTTTCAGGGGATCGTTTGTAACAGTTTGGCACCATTTTTGAGTGAATTCCAGAACGTCAGATTTTTGCTGAAATTGTGACCGCGCGGCTTAGGGATTTTTTCAAAAAAAGTTGCTCAGACGTCGAGAGCTAATTCTGTTTCCGATGAGAAAAAGACACCAGTTTCCACCGAAAAACCTTTCAATGGATCGTTTGCAACAGTTTGGCACTATTTTTGAGTGAATTCCAGAACGTCAGATTTTTGCTGAAATTGTGACCGCGCGGCTTAGGGATTTTTTCAGAAAAAGTTGTTCAGACGTCGAGGGCTAATTCTGTTTCCGATGAGAGAAACCCATCTGTTTCCACCGAAAAACCTTTCAGGGGATTGTTTGCAACAGTTTGGCACCATTTTTGAGTGAATTCCAGAACGTCAGATTTTTGCTGAAATTGTGACCGCGCGGCTTAGGGATTTTTTCAGAAAAAGTTGCTCAGACGTCGAGAGCTAATTCTGTTTCCGATGAGAAAACCACACTAGTTTCCACAGAAAAACCTTTCAGGGGTTCGTTTGCAACAGTTTGGCACCATTTTTGAGTGAATTCCAGAACGTCAGATTTTTGCTGAAATTGTTACCGCGCGGCTTAGGGATTTTTTCAGAAAAAGTTGTTCAGACGTCGTGGGCTAATGCTGTTTCCGATGAGAAAAACCCATCTGTTTCCACCGAAAAACCTTTCAATGGATCGTTTGCAACAGTTTGGCACCATTTTTGAGTGAATTCCAGAACGTCAGATTTTTGCTGAAATTGTGACCGCGCGGCTTAGGGATTTTTTCAAAAAAAGTTGCTCAGACGTCGAGAGCTAATTCTGTTTCCGATGAGAAAAAGACACCAGTTTCCACCGAAAAACCTTTGAGGGGATCGCTTGCAACAGTTTGGCACCATTTTGGAGTGAATTCCAGAACGTCAGATTTCTGCTGAAATTGTGACCGCGCGGCTTAGGGATTTTTTCAAAAAAATATTTCTCCGCAATTTCAGACGTCGAGGGCTAATTCTGTTTCCGATGATAAAAATCCATCCGTTTCCACCGAAAAACCTTTCAGGGGATTGTTTGCAACAGTTTGGCACCATTTTTGAGTGAATTCCAGAACGTCAGATTTTTGCTGAAATTGTGACCGCGCGGCTTAGGGATTTTTTCAAAAAAAGTTGCTCAGACGTCGAGAGCTAATTCTGTTTCCAATGAGAAAAGCACACCAGTTTCCACCGAAAAACCTTTCAGGGGATTGTTTGCAACAGTTTGGCACCATTTTTGAGTGAATTCCAGAACGTCAGATTTTTGTTGAAATTGTGACCGCGCGGCTTAGGGATTTTTTCAAAAAAAGTTGCTCAGACGTCGAGAGCTAATTCTGTTTCCGATGAGAAAAACACACCAGTTTGCCACCGAAAAACCTTTCAGGGGATCATTTGCAACAGTTTGGCACCATTTTTGAGTGAATTCCAGAACTTCAGATTTTTGCTGAAATTGTGACCGCGCGGCTTAGGGATTTTTTCAAAAAAATATTTCTCCGCAATTTCAGACGTCGAGGGCTAATTCTGTTTCCGATGATAAAAATCCATCCGTTTCCACCGAAAAACCTTTCAGGGGATTGTTTGCAACAGTTTGGCACCATTTTTGAGTGAATTCCAGAACGTCAGATTTTTGCTGAAATTGTGACCGCGCGGCTTAGGGATTTTTTCAAAAAAAGTTGCTCAGACGTCGAGAGCTAATTCTGTTTCCAATGAGAAAAGCACACCAGTTTCCACCGAAAAACCTTTCAGGGGATCGTTTGCAACAGTTTGGCACTATTTTTGAGTGAATTCCAGAACGTCAGATTTTTGCTGAAATTGTGACCGCGCGGCTTAGGGATTTTTTCAGAAAAAGTTGTTCAGACGTCGAGAGCTAATTCTGTTTCCGATGAGAGAAACCCATCTGTTTCCACCGAAAAACCTTTCAGGGGATTGTTTGCAACAGTTTGGCACCATTTTTGAGTGAATTCCAGAACGTCAGATTTTTGCTGAAATTGTGACCGCGCGGCTTAGGGATTTTTTCAGAAAAAGTTGCTCAGACGTCGAGAGCTAATTCTGTTTCCGATGAGAAAACCACACTAGTTTCCACAGAAAAACCTTTCAGGGGTTCGTTTGCAACAGTTTGGCACCATTTTTGAGTGAATTCCAGAACGTCAGATTTTTGCTGAAATTGTTACCGCGCGGCTTAGGGATTTTTTCAGAAAAAGTTGTTCAGACGTCGTGGGCTAATGCTGTTTCCGATGAGAAAAACCCATCTGTTTCCACCGAAAAACCTTTCAATGGATCGTTTGCAACAGTTTGGCACCATTTTTGAGTGAATTCCAGAACGTCAGATTTTTGCTGAAATTGTGACCGCGCGGCTTAGGGATTTTTTCAAAAAAAGTTGCTCAGACGTCGAGAGCTAATTCTGTTTCCGATGAGAAAAAGACACCAGTTTCCACCGAAAAACCTTTGAGGGGATCGCTTGCAACAGTTTGGCACCATTTTGGAGTGAATTCCAGAACGTCAGATTTTTGCTGAAATTGTGACCGCGCGGCTTAGGGATTTTTTCAAAAAAATATTTCTCCGCAATTTCAGACGTCGAGGGCTAATTCTGTTTCCGATGATAAAAATCCATCCGTTTCCACCGAAAAACCTTTCAGGGGATTGTTTGCAACAGTTTGGCACCATTTTTGAGTGAATTCCAGAACGTCAGATTTTTGCTGAAATTGTGACCGCGCGGCTTAGGGATTTTTTCAAAAAAAGTTGCTCAGACGTCGAGAGCTAATTCTGTTTCCAATGAGAAAAGCACACCAGTTTCCACCGAAAAACCTTTCAGGGGATTGTTTGCAACAGTTTGGCACCATTTTTGAGTGAATTCCAGAACGTCAGATTTTTGTTGAAATTGTGACCGCGCGGCTTAGGGATTTTTTCAAAAAAAGTTGCTCAGACGTCGAGAGCTAATTCTGTTTCCGATGAGAAAAACACACCAGTTTGCCACCGAAAAACCTTTCAGGGGATCATTTGCAACAGTTTGGCACCATTTTTGAGTGAATTCCAGAACTTCAGATTTTTGCTGAAATTGTGACCGCGCGGCTTAGGGATTTTTTCAAAAAAATATTTCTCCGCAATTTCAGACGTCGAGGGCTAATTCTGTTTCCGATGATAAAAATCCATCCGTTTCCACCGAAAAACCTTTCAGGGGATTGTTTGCAACAGTTTGGCACCATTTTTGAGTGAATTCCAGAACGTCAGATTTTTGCTGAAATTGTGACCGCGCGGCTTAGGGATTTTTTCAAAAAAAGTTGCTCAGACGTCGAGAGCTAATTCTGTTTCCAATGAGAAAAGCACACCAGTTTCCACCGAAAAACCTTTCAGGGGATTGTTTGCAACAGTTTGGCACCATTTTTGAGTGAATTCCAGAACGTCAGATTTTTGTTGAAATTGTGACCGCGCGGCTTAGGGATTTTTTCAAAAAAAGTTGCTCAGACGTCGAGAGCTAATTCTGTTTCCGATGAGAAAAACACACCAGTTTGCCACCGAAAAACCTTTCAGGGGATCATTTGCAACAGTTTGGCACCATTTTTGAGTGAATTCCAGAACTTCAGATTTTTGCTGAAATTGTGACCGCGCGGCTTAGGGATTTTTTCAAAAAAAGTTGCTCAGACGTCGAGAGCTAATTCTGTTTCCGATGAGAAAAAGACACCAGTTTCCACCGAAAAACCTTTCAATGGATCGTTTGCAACAGTTTGGCACCATTTTTGAGTGAATTCCAGAACGTCAGATTTTTGCTGAAATTGTGACCGCGCGGCTTAGGGATTTTTTCAGAAAAAGTTGTTCAGACGTCGAGGGCTAATTCTGTTTCCCATGATAAAAACCCATCTTTTTCCACCGAAAAACCTTTCAGGGGATTGTTTGCAACAGTTTGGCACCATTTTTGAGTGAATTCCAGAACGTCAGATTTTTGCTGAAATTGTGACCGCGCGGCTTAGGGATTTTTTAAAAAAAAGTTGCTCAGACGTCGAGAGCTAATTCTGTTTCCGATGAGAAAAACACACCAGTTTCCACCGAAAAACCTTTCAGGGGATCGTTTGCAACAGTTTGGCACCATTTTTGAGTGAATTCCAGAACGTCAGATTTTTGCTGAAATTGTGACCGCGCGGCTTAGGGATTTTTTCAAAAAAAGTTGCTCAGACGTCGAGAGCTAATTCTGTTTCCGATGAGAAAAAGACACCAGTTTCCACCGAAAAACCTTTCAATGGATTGTTTGCAACAGTTTGGCACCATTTTTGAGTGAATTCCAGAACTTCAGATTTTTGCTGAAATTATGACCGCGCGGCTTAGGGATTTTTTCAGAAAAGGTTGTTCACACGTCGTGGGCTAATGCTGTTTCCGATGAGAAAAACCCATCTGTTTCCACCGAAAAACCATTCAGGGGTTCGTTTGCAACAGTTTGGAACCATTTATGAGTGAATTCCAGAACGTCAGATTTTTGCTGAAATTGTGACCGCGCGGCTTAGGGATTTTTTCAAAAAAAGTTGCTCAGACGTCGAGAGCTAATTCTGTTTCCGATGAGAAAACCACACCAGTTTCCACAGAAAAACCTTTAAGGGGATCGTTTGCAACAGTTTGGCACCATTTTTGAGTGAATTCCAGAACGTCAGATTTTTGCTGAAATTGTGACCGCGCGGCTTAGGGATTTTTTCAAAAAAAGTTGCTCAGACGTCGAGAGCTAATTCTGTTTCCGATGAGAAAACCACACTAGTTTCCACAGAAAAACCTTTCAGGGGTTCGTTTGCAACAGTTTGGCACCATTTTTGAGTGAATTCCAGAACGTCAGATTTTTGCTGAAATTGTGACCGCGCGGCTTAGGGATTTTTTCAGAAAAAGTTGCTCAGACGTCGATAGCTAATTCTGTTTCCGATGAGAAAACCACACCAGTTTCCACAGAAAAACCTTTCAGGGGATCGTTTGCAACAGTTTGGCACCATTTTTGAGTGAATTCCAGAACGTCAAATTTTTGCTGAAATTGTGACCGCGCGGCTTAGGGATTTTTTCAAAAAAAGTTGCTCAGACGTCGAGAGCTAATTCTGTTTCCGATGAGAAAAAGACACCAGTTTCCACCGAAAAACCTTTGAGGGGATCGCTTGCAACAGTTTGGCACCATTTTGGAGTGAATTCCAGAACGTCAGATTTCTGCTGAAATTGTGACCGCGCGGCTTAGGGATTTTTTCAAAAAAATATTTCTCCGCAATTTCAGACGTCGAGGGCTAATTCTGTTTCCGATGATAAAAATCCATCCGTTTCCACCGAAAAACCTTTCAGGGGATTGTTTGCAACAGTTTGGCACCATTTTTGAGTGAATTCCAGAACGTCAGATTTTTGCTGAAATTGTGACCGCGCGGCTTAGGGATTTTTTCAAAAAAAGTTGCTCAGACGTCGAGAGCTAATTCTGTTTCCAATGAGAAAAGCACACCAGTTTCCACCGAAAAACCTTTCAGGGGATTGTTTGCAACAGTTTGGCACCATTTTTGAGTGAATTCCAGAACGTCAGATTTTTGTTGAAATTGTGACCGCGCGGCGTAGGGATTTTTTCAAAAAAAGTTGCTCAGACGTCGTGAGCTAATTCTGTTTCCGATGAGAAAAACACACCAGTTTGCCACCGAAAAACCTTTCAGGGGATCGTTTGCAACAGTTTGGCACCATTTTTGAGTGAATTCCAGAACGTCAGATTTTTGCTGAAATTGTGATCGCGCGGCTTAGGGATTTTTTCAAAAAAAGTTGCTCAGACGTCGAGAGCTAATTCTGTTTCCAATGAGAAAAACCCATCTGTTTCCACCGAAAAACCTTTCAGGGGATTGTTTGCAACAGTTTGGCACCATTTTTGAGTGAATTCCAGAACGTCAGATTTTTGCTGAAATTGTGACCGCGCGGCTTAGGGATTTTTTTAAAAAAAGTTGCTCAGACGTCGAGAGCTAATTCTGTTTCCGATGAGAAAAAGACACCAGTTTCCACCGAAAAACCTTTCAATGGATCGTTTGCAACAGTTTGGCACTATTTTTGAGTGAATTCCAGAACGTCAGATTTTTGCTGAAATTGTGACCGCGCGGCTTAGGGATTTTTTCAAAAAAAGTTGCTCAGACGTCGAGAGCTAATTCTGTTTCCGATGAGAAAAAGACACCAGTTTCCACCGAAAAACCTTTCAATGGATCGTTTGCAACAGTTTGGCACCATTTTTGAGTGAATTCCAGAACGTCAGATTTTTGCTGAAATTGTGACCGCGCGGCTTCGGGATTTTTTCAGAAAAAGTTGTTCAGACGTCGAGGGCTAATTCTGTTTCCCATGATAAAAACCCATCTTTTTCCACCGAAAAACCTTTCAGGGGATTGTTTGCAACAGTTTGGCACCATTTTTGAGTGAATTCCAGAACGTCAGATTTTTGCTGAAATTGTGACCGCGCGGCTTAAGGATTTTTTCAGAAAAAGTTGTTCAGACGTCGAGGGCTAATTCTGTTTCCGATGAGAGAAACCCATCTGTTTCCACCGAAAAACCTTTCAGGGGATTGTTTGCAACAGTTTGGCACCATTTTTGAGTGAATTCCAGAACGTCAGATTTTTGCTGAAATTGTGACCGCGCGGCTTAGGGATTTTTTCAGAAAAAGTTGTTCAGACGTCGAGGGCTAATTCTGTTTCCCATGATAAAAACCCATCTTTTTCCACCGAAAAACCTTTCAGGGGATTGTTTACAACAGTTTGGCACCATTTTTGAGTGAATTCCAGAACGTCAGATTTTTGCTGAAATTGTGACCGCGCGGCTTAGGGATTTTTTAAAAAAAAGTTACTCAGACGTCGAGAGCTAATTCTGTTTCCGATGAGAAAAACACACCAGTTTCCACCGAAAAACCTTTCAGGGGATCGTTTGCAACAGTTTGGCACCATTTTTGAGTGAATTCCAGAACGTCAGATTTTTGCTGAAATTGTGACCGCGCGGCTTAGGGATTTTTTCAGAAAAAGTTGTTCAGATGTCGAGGGCTAATTCTGTTTCCCATGATAAAAACCCATCTGTTTCCACTGAAAAACCTTTCAGGGGATTGTTTGCAACAGTTTGGCACCATTTTTGCGTGAATTCCAGAACTTCAGATTTTTGCTGAAATTGTGACCGCGCGGCTTAGGGATTTTTTCAGAAAAAGTTGTTCAGACGTCGTGGGCTAATGCTGTTTCCGATGAGAAAAACCCATCTGTTTCCACCGAAAAACCATTCAGGGGTTCGTTTGCAACAGTTTGGAACCATTTATGAGTGAATTCCAGAACGTCAGATTTTTGCTGAAATTGTGACCGCGCGGCTTAGGGATTTTTTCAAAAAAAGTTGCTCAGACGTCGAGAGCTAATTCTGTTTCCGATGAGAAAAACACACCAGTTTCCACCGAAAAACCTTTCAGGGGATCGTTTGCAACAGTTTGGCACCATTTTTGAGTGAATTCCAGAACGTCAGATTTTTGCTGAAATTGTGATCGCGCGGCTTAGGGATTTTTTCAAAAAAAGTTGCTCAGACGTCGAGAGCTAATTCTGTTTCCAATGAGAAAAACCCATCTGTTTCCACCGAAAAACCTTTCAGGGGATTGTTTGCAACAGTTTGGCACCATTTTTGAGTGAATTCCAGAACGTCAGATTTTTGTTGAAATTGTGACCGCGCGGCTTAGGGATTTTTTTAAAAAAAGTTGCTCAGACGTCGAGAGCTAATTCTGTTTCCGATGAGAAAAAGACACCAGTTTCCACCGAAAAACCTTTCAATGGATCGTTTGCAACAGTTTGGCACTATTTTTGAGTGAATTCCAGAACGTCAGATTTTTGCTGAAATTGTGACCGCGCGGCTTAGGGATTTTTTCAAAAAAAGTTGCTCAGACGTCGAGAGCTAATTCTGTTTCCGATGAGAAAAAGACACCAGTTTCCACCGAAAAACCTTTCAATGGATCGTTTGCAACAGTTTGGCACCATTTTTGAGTGAATTCCAGAACGTCAGATTTTTGCTGAAATTGTGACCGCGCGGCTTAGGGATTTTTTCAGAAAAAGTTGTTCAGACGTCGAGGGCTAATTCTGTTTCCCATGATAAAAACCCATCTTTTTCCACCGAAAAACCTTTCAGGGGATTGTTTGCAACAGTTTGGCACCATTTTTGAGTGAATTCCAGAACGTCAGATTTTTGCTGAAATTGTGACCGCGCGGCTTAAGGATTTTTTCAGAAAAAGTTGTTCAGACGTCGAGGGCTAATTCTGTTTCCGATGAGAGAAACCCATCTGTTTCCACCGAAAAACCTTTCAGGGGATTGTTTGCAACAGTTTGGCACCATTTTTGAGTGAATTCCAGAACGTCAGATTTTTGCTGAAATTGTGACCGCGCGGCTTAGGGATTTTTTCAGAAAAAGTTGTTCAGACGTCGAGGGCTAATTCTGTTTCCCATGATAAAAACCCATCTTTTTCCACCGAAAAACCTTTCAGGGGATTGTTTACAACAGTTTGGCACCATTTTTGAGTGAATTCCAGAACGTCAGATTTTTGCTGAAATTGTGACCGCGCGGCTTAGGGATTTTTTTAAAAAAAGTTGCTCAGACGTCGAGAGCTAATTCTGTTTCCGATGAGAAAAACACACCAGTTTCCACCGAAAAACCTTTCAGGGGATCGTTTGCAACAGTTTGGCACCATTTTTGAGTGAATTCCAGAACGTCAGATTTTTGCTGAAATTGTGACCGCGCGGCTTAGGGATTTTTTCAGAAAAAGTTGTTCAGACGTCGAGGGCTAATTCTGTTTCCCATGATAAAAACCCATCTGTTTCCACTGAAAAACCTTTCAGGGGATTGTTTGCAACAGTTTGGCACCATTTTTGCGTGAATTCCAGAACTTCAGATTTTTGCTGAAATTGTGACCGCGCGGCTTAGGGATTTTTTCAGAAAAAGTTGTTCAGACGTCGTGGGCTAATGCTGTTTCCGATGAGAAAAACCCATCTGTTTCCACCGAAAAACCATTCAGGGGTTCGTTTGCAACAGTTTGGAACCATTTATGAGTGAATTCCAGAACGTCAGATTTTTGCTGAAATTGTGACCGCGCGGCTTAGGGATTTTTTCAAAAAAAGTTGCTCAGACGTCGAGAGCTAATTCTGTTTCCGATGAGAAAAACACACCAGTTTCCACCGAAAAACCTTTCAGGGGATCGTTTGCAACAGTTTGGCACCATTTTTGAGTGAATTCCAGAACGTCAGATTTTTGCTGAAATTGTGACCGCTCGGCTTAGGGATTTTTTCAGAAAAAGTTGTTCAGAGGTCGAGGGCTAATTCTGTTTCCCATGATAAATACCCATCTTTTTCCACCGAAAAACCTTTCAGGGGATTGTTTGCAACAGTTTGGCACCATTTTTGAGTGAATTCCAGAACGTCAGATTTTTGCTGAAATTGTGACTGCGCGGCTTAGGGATTTTTTCAGAAAAAGTTGTTCAGACGTCGAGGGCTAATTCTGTTTCCCATGATAAAAACCCCTCTGTTTCCACCGAAAAACCTTTCAGGGGATTGTTTGCAACAGTTTGGCACCATTTTTGAGTGAATTCCAGAACGTCAGATTTTTGCTGAAATTGTGACCGCGCGGCTTAGGGATTTTTTCAGAAAAAGTTGTTCAGACGTCGAGGGATAATTCTGTTTCCGATGAGAAAAACCCATCTGTTTCCACTGAAAAACCTTTCAGGGGTTCGTTTGCAACAGTTTGGCACCATTTTTGAGTGAATTCCAGAACGTCAGATTTTTGCTGAAATTGTGACCGCGCGGCTTAGGGATTTTTTCAAAAAAAGTTGCTCAGACGTCGAGAGCTAATTCTGTTTCCGATGAGAAAAAGACACCAGTTTCCACCGAAAAACCTTTCAATGGATCGTTTGCAACAGTTTGGCACCATTTTTGAGTGAATTCCAGAACGTCAGATTTTTGCTGAAATTGTGACCGCGCGGCTTAGGGATTTTTTCAGAAAAAGTTGTTCAGAGGTCGAGGGCTAATTCTGTTTCCCATGATAAATACCCATCTTTTTCCACCGAAAAACCTTTCAGGGGATTGTTTGCAACAGTTTGGCACCATTTTTGAGTGAATTCCAGAACGTCAGATTTTTGCTGAAATTGTGACCGCGCGGCTTAGGGATTTTTTCAGAAAAAGTTGTTCAGACGTCGAGGGCTAATTCTGTTTCCGATGAGAAAAACCCATCTTTTTCCACCGAAAAACCTTTCAGGGGATTGTTTGCAACAGTTTGGCACCATTTTTGAGTGAATTCCAGAACGTCAGATTTTTGCTGAAATTGTGACCGCGCGGCTTAGGGATTTTTTCAAAAAAAGTTGCTCAGACGTCGAGAGCTAATTCTGTTTCCGATGAGAAAAAGACACCAGTTTCCACCGAAAAACCTTTCAATGGATCGTTTGCAACAGTTTGGCACTATTTTTGAGTGAATTCCAGAACGTCAGATTTTTGCTGAAATTGTGACCGCGCGGCTTAGGGATTTTTTCAGAAAAAGTTCTTCAGACGTCGAGGGCTAATTCTGTTTCCGATGAGAGAAACCCATCTGTTTCCACCGAAAAACCTTTCAGGGGATCGTTTGCAACAGTTTGGCACCATTTTTGAGTGAATTCCAGAACGTCAGATTTTTGCTGAAATTGTGACCGCGCGGCTTAGGGATTTTTTCAGAAAAAGTTGTTCAGACGTCGAGGGCTAATTCTGTTTCCCATGATAAAAACCCATCTGTTTCCACCGAAAAACCTTTCAGGGGATTGTTTGCAACAGTTTGGCACCATTTTTGAGTGAATTCCAGAACTTCAGATTTTTGCTGAAATTGTGACCGCGCGGCTTAGGGATTTTTTCAGAAAAAGTTTTTCAGACGTCGTGGGCTAATGCTGTTTCCGATGAGAAAAACCCATCTGTTTCCACCGAAAAACCATTCAGGGGTTCGTTTGCAACAGTTTGGAACCATTTATGAGTGAATTCCAGAACGTCAGATTTTTGCTGAAATTGTGACCGCGCGGCTTAGGGATTTTTTCAAAAAAAGTTGCTCAGACGTCGAGAGCTAATTCTGTTTCCGATGAGAAAACCACAGCAGTTTCCACCGAAAAACCTTTGAGGGGATCGCTTGCAACAGTTTGGCACCATTTTTGAGTGAATTCCAGAACGTCAGATTTTTGCTGAAATTGTGACCGCGCGGCTTAGGGATTTTTTCAAAAAAAATATTTCTCCGCAATTTCAGACGTCGAGGGCTAATTCTGTTTCCGATGATAAAAATCCATCCGTTTCCACCGAAAAACCTTTCAGGGGATTGTTTGCAACAGTTTGGCACCATTTTTGAGTGAATTCCAGAACGTCAGATTTTTGCTGAAATTGTGACCGCGCGGCTTAGGGATTTTTTCAAAAAAAGTTGCTCAGACGTAGAGAGCTAATTCTGTTTCCAATGAGAAAAGCACACCAGTTTCCACCGAAAAACCTTTCAGGGGATTGTTTGCAACAGTTTGGCACCATTTTTGAGTGAATTTCAGAACGTCAGATTTTTGCTGAAATTGTGACCGCGCGGCTTAGGGATTTTTTCAAAAAAAGTTGCTCAGACGTCGAGAGCTAATTCTGTTTCCGATGAAAAAAACACACCAGTTTGCCACCGAAAAACCTTTCAATGGATCGTTTGCAACAGTTTGGCACCATTTTTGAGTGAATTCCAGAACGTCAGATTTTTGCTGAAATTGTGACCGCGCGGCTTAGGGATTTTTTCAGAAAAAGTTTTTCAGACGTCGAGGGCTAATTCTGTTTCCCATGATAAAAACCCATCTTTTTCCACCGAAAAACCTTTCAGGGGATTGTTTGCAACAGTTTGGCACCATTTTTGAGTGAATTCCAGAACGTCAGTTTTTTGCTGAAATTGTGACCGCGCGGCTTAGGGATTTTTTTAAAAAAAGTTGCTCAGACGTCGAGAGCTAATTCTGTTTCCGATGAGAAAAACACACCAGTTTCCACCGAAAAACCTTTCAGGGGATCGTTTGCAACAGTTTGGCACCATTTTTGAGTGAATTCCAGAACGTCAGATTTTTGCTGAAATTGTGACCGCGCGGCTTAGGGATTTTTTCAGAAAAAGTTGTTCAGACGTCGAGGGCTAATTCTGTTTCCGATGAGAGAAACCCATCTGTTTCCACCGAATTACCTTTCAGGGGATCGTTTGCAACAGTTTGGCACCATTTTTGAGTGAATTCCAGAACGTCAGATTTTTGCTGAAATTGTGACCGCGCGGCTTAGGGATTTTTTTAAAAAAAGTTGCTCAGACGTCGAGAGCTAATTCTGTTTCCGATGAGAAAAAGACACCAGTTTCCACCGAAAAACCTTTCAATGGATCGTTTGCAACAGTTTGGCACTATTTTTGAGTGAATTCCAGAACGTCAGATTTTTGCTGAAATTGTGACCGCGCGGCTTAGGGATTTTTTCAGAAAAAGTTGTTCAGACGTCGAGGGCTAATTCTGTTTCCGATGAGAGAAACCCATCTGTTTCCACCGAATTACCTTTCAGGGGATCGTTTGCAACAGTTTGGCACCATTTTTGAGTGAATTCCAGAACGTCAGATTTTTGCTGAAATTGTGACCGCGCGGCTTAGGGATTTTTTCAGAAAAAGTTGTTCAGACGTCGAGGGCTAATTCTGTTTCCCATGATAAAAACCCATCTGTTTCCACCGAAAAACCTTTCAGGGGATTGTTTGCAACAGTTTGGCACCATTTTTGAGTGAATTCCAGAACTTCAGATTTTTGCTGAAATTGTGACCGCGCGGCTTAGGGATTTTTTCAGAAAAAGTTGTTCAGACGTCGTGGGCTAATGCTGTTTCCGATGAGAAAAACCCATCTGTTTCCACCGAAAAACCATTCAGGGGTTCGTTTGCAACAGTTTGGAACCATTTATGAGTGAATTCCAGAACGTCAGATTTTTGCTGAAATTGTGACCGCGCGGCTTAGGGATTTTTTCAAAAAAAGTTGCTCAGACGTCGAGAGCTAATTCTGTTTCCGATGAGAAAACCACACCAGTTTCCACCGAAAAACCTTTCAATGGATCGTTTGCAACAGTTTGGCACCATTTTTGAGTGAATTCCAGAACGTCAGATTTTTGCTGAAATTGTGACCGCGCGGCTTAGGGATTTTTTCAGAAAAAGTTGTTCAGACGTCGAGGGCTAATTCTGTTTCCCATGATAAAAACCCATCTTTTTCCACCGAAAAACCTTTCAGGGGATTGTTTGCAACAGTTTGGCACCATTTTTGAGTGAATTCCAGAACTTCAGATTTTTGCTGAAATTGTGACCGCGCGGCTTAGGGATTTTTTCAGAAAAAGTTGTTCAGTCGTCGTGGGCTAATGCTGTTTCCGATGAGAAAAACCCATCTGTTTCCACCGAAAAACCATTCAGGGGTTCGTTTGCAACAGTTTGGAACCATTTATGAGTGAATTCCAGAACGTCAGATTTTTGCTGAAATTGTGACCGCGCGGCTTAGGGATTTTTTCAAAAAAAGTTGCTCAGACGTCGAGAGCTAATTCTGTTTCCGATGAGAAAAAGACACCAGTTTCCACCGAAAAACCTTTCAGGGGATCGCTTGCAACAGTTTGGCACCATTTTTGAGTGAATTCCAGAACGTCAGATTTTTGCTGAAATTGTGACCGCGCGGCTTAGGGATTTTTTCAGAAAAAGTTGTTCAGACGTCGAGGGCTAATTCTGTTTCCGATGAGAAAAACCCATCTTTTTCCACCGAAAAACCTTTCAGGGGATTGTTTGCAACAGTTTGGCACCATTTTTGAGTGAATTCCAGAACGTCAGATTTTTGCTGAAATTGTGACCGCGCGGCTTAGGGATTTTTTCAAAAAAAGTTGCTCAGACGTCGAGAGCTAATTCTGTTTCCGATGAGAAAAACACACCAGTTTCCACCGAAAAACCTTTCAGGGGATCGTTTGCAACAGTTTGGCACCATTTTTGAGTGAATTCCAGAACGTCAGATTTTTGCTGAAATTGTGACCGCGCGGCTTAGGGATTTTTTCAGAAAAAGTTGTTCAGACGTCGAGGGCTAATTCTGTTTCCGATGAGAAAAACCCATCTTTTTCCACCGAAAAACCTTTCAGGGGATTGTTTGCAACAGTTTGGCACCATTTTTGAGTGAATTCCAGAACGTCAGATTTTTGCTGAAATTGTGACCGCGCGGCTTAGGGATTTTTTTAAAAAAAGTTGCTCAGACGTCGAGAGCTAATTCTGTTTCCGATGAGAAAAACACACCAGTTTCCACCGAAAAACCTTTCAGGGGATCGTTTGCAACAGTTTGGCACCATTTTTGAGTGAATTCCAGAACGTCAGATTTTTGCTGAAATTGTGACCGCGCGGCTTAGGGATTTTTTCAGAAAAAGTTGTTCAGACGTCGAGGGCTAATTCTGTTTCCGATGAGAGAAACCCATCTGTTTCCACCGAATTACCTTTCAGGGGATCGTTTGCAACAGTTTGGCACCATTTTTGAGTGAATTCCAGAACGTCAGATTTTTGCTGAAATTGTGACCGCGCGGCTTAGGGATTTTTTTAAAAAAAGTTGCTCAGACGTCGAGAGCTAATTCTGTTTCCGATGAGAAAAAGACACCAGTTTCCACCGAAAAACCTTTCAATGGATCGTTTGCAACAGTTTGGCACTATTTTTGAGTGAATTCCAGAACGTCAGATTTTTGCTGAAATTGTGACCGCGCGGCTTAGGGATTTTTTCAGAAAAAGTTGTTCAGACGTCGAGGGCTAATTCTGTTTCCGATGAGAGAAACCCATCTGTTTCCACCGAATTACCTTTCAGGGGATCGTTTGCAACAGTTTGGCACCATTTTTGAGTGAATTCCAGAACGTCAGATTTTTGCTGTAATTGTGACCGCGCGGCTTAGGGATTTTTTCAGAAAAAGTTGTTCAGACGTCGAGGGCTAATTCTGTTTCCCATGATAAAAACCCATCTGTTTCCACCGAAAAACCTTTCAGGGGATTGTTTGCAACAGTTTGGCACCATTTTTGAGTGAATTCCAGAACTTCAGATTTTTGCTGAAATTGTGACCGCGCGGCTTAGGGATTTTTTCAGAAAAAGTTGTTCAGACGTCGTGGGCTAATGCTGTTTCCGATGAGAAAAACCCATCTGTTTCCACCGAAAAACCATTCAGGGGTTCGTTTGCAACAGTTTGGAACCATTTATGAGTGAATTCCAGAACGTCAGATTTTTGCTGAAATTGTGACCGCGCGGCTTAGGGATTTTTTCAAAAAAAGTTGCTCAGACGTCGAGAGCTAATTCTGTTTCCGATGAGAAAACCACAGCAGTTTCCACAGAAAAACCTTTCAGGGGATCGTTTGCAACAGTTTGGCACGATTTTTGAGTGAATTCCAGAACGTCAGATTTTTGCTGAAATTGTGACCGCGCGGCTTAGGGATTTTTTCAGAAAAAGTTGTTCAGACGTCGAGGGCTAATTCTGTTTCCCATGATAAAAACCCATCTTTTTCCACCGAAAAACCTTTCAGGGGATTGTTGGCAACAGTTTGGCACCATTTTTGAGTGAATTCCAGAACGTCAGATTTTTGCTGAAATTGTGACCGCGCGGCTTAGGGATTTTTTCAAAAAAAGTTGCTCAGACGTCGAGAGCTAATTCTGTTTCTTATGAGAAAAAGACACCAGTTTCCACCGAAAAACCTTTCAATGGATCGTTTGCAACAGTTTGGCACCATTTTTGAGTGAATTCCAGAACGTCAGATTTTTGCTGAAATTGTGACCGCGCGGCTTAGGGATTTTTTCAGAAAAAGTTGTTCAGACGTCGAGGGCTAATTCTGTTTCCGATGAGAGAAACCCATCTGTTTCCACCGAAAAACCTTTCAGGGGATTGTTGGCAACAGTTTGGCACCATTTTTGAGTGAATTCCAGAACGTCAGATTTTTGCTGAAATTGTGACCGCGCGGCTTAGGGATTTTTTCAAAAAAAGTTGCTCAGACGTCGAGGGCTAATTCTGTTTCCGATGAGAAAAAGACACCAGTTTCCACCGAAAAACCTTTCAGTTGTTCGTTTGCAACAGTTTGGCACCATTTTTGAGTGAATTCCAGAACGTCAGATTTTTGCTGAAATTGTGACCGCGCGGCTTAGGAATTTTTTCAGAAAAAGTTGTTCAGACGTCGAGGGCTAATTCTGTTTCCCATGATAAAAACCCATCTTTTCCCACCGAAAAACCTTTCAGGGGATTGTTGGCAACAGTTTGGCACCATTTTTGAGTGAATTCCAGAACGTCAGATTTTTGCTGAAATTGTGACCGCGCGGCTTAGGGATTTTTTCAAAAAAAGTTGTTCAGACGTCGAGGGCTAATTCTGTTTCGGATGAGAAAAACCCATCTGCTTCCACTGAAAAACCTTTCAGTTGTTCGTTTGCAACAGTTTGGCACCATTTTTGAGTGAATTCCAGAACGTCAGATTTTTGCTGAAATTGTGACCGCGCGGCTTAGGGATTTTTTTAAAAAAAGTTGCTCAGACGTCGAGAGCTAATTCTGTTTCCGATGAGAAAAAGACACCAGTTTCCACCGAAAAACCTTTCAATGGATCGTTTGCAACAGTTTGGCACCATTTTTGAGTGAATTCCAGAACGTCAGATTTTTGCTGAAATTGTGACCGCGCGGCTTAGGGATTTTTTCAGAAAAAGTTGTTCAGACGTCGAGGGCTAATTCTGTTTCCCATGATAAAAACCCCTCTGTTTCCACCGAAAAACCTTTCAGGGGATTGTTTGCAACAGTTTGGCACCATTTTTGAGTGAATTCCAGAACGTCAGATTTTTGCTGAAATTGTGACGGCGCAGCTTAGGGATTTTTTCAGAAAAAGTTGTTCAGACGTCGAGGGCTAATTCTGTTTCCGATGAGAAAAACCCATCTGTTTCCACTGAAAAACCTTTCAGGGGTTCGTTTGCAACAGTTTGGCACCATTTTTGAGTGAATTCCAAAACGTCAGATTTTTGCTGAAATTCTGACCGCGCGGCTTAGGGATTTTTTCAGAAAAAGTTGTTCAGACGTCGAGGGCTAATTCTGTTTCCGATGAGAAAAACCCATCTGTTTCCACCGAAAAACCTTTCAGGGGTTTGTTTGCAACAGTTTGGCACCATTTCTGAGTGAATTCCAGAACGTCAGATTTTTGCTGAAATTGTGACCGCGCGGCTTAGGGATTTTTTCAAAAAAAGTTGCTCAGACGTCGAGAGCTAATTCTGTTTCCAATGAGAAAAGCACACCAGTTTCCACCGAAAAACCTTTCAGGGGATCGTTTGCAACAGTTTGGCACCATTTTTGAGTGAATTCCAGAACGTCAGATTTTTGTTGAAATTGTGACCGCGCGGCTTAGGGATTTTTTCAAAAAAAGTTGCTCAGACGTCGAGAGCTAATTCTGTTTCCGATGAGAAAAACACACCAGTTTCCACCGAAAAACCTTTCAGGGGATCGTTTGCAACAGTTTGGCACCATTTTTGAGTGAATTCCAGAACGTCAGATTTTTGCTGAAATTGTGACCGCGCGGCTTAGGGATTTTTTCAAAAAAAGTTGCTCAGACGTCGAGAGCTAATTCTGTTTCCGATGAGAAAAAGACACCAGTTTCCACCGAAAAACCTTTCAATGGATCGTTTGCAACAGTTTGGCACCATTTTTGAGTGAATTCCAGAACGTCAGATTTTTGCTGAAATTGTGACCGCGCGGCTTAGGGATTTTTTCATAAAAAGTTGTTCAGACGTCGAGGGCTAATTCTGTTTCCCATGATAAAAACACACCTGTTTCCACCGAAAAACCTTTCAGGGGATCGTTTGCAACAGTTTGGCACCATTTTTCAGTGAATTCCAGAACGTCAGATTTTTGTTGAAATTGTGACCGCGCGGCTTAGGGATTTTTTCAGAAAAAGTTGTTCAGACGTCGAGGGCTAATTCTGTTTCCGATGATAACAACCCATCTGTTTCCACCGAAAAAGCTTTCAGGGGATCGTTTGCAACAGTTTGGCACCATTTTTGAGTGAATTCCAGAACGTCAGATTTTTGCTGAAATTGTGACCGCGCGGCTTAGGGACTTTTTCAGAAAAAGTTGTTCAGACTTCGAGGGCTAATTCTGTTTTTGATGAGAAAAACCCATCTGTTTCCACCAAAAAAACTTTCAGGGGATCGTTTGCAACAGTTTGGCACCATTTTGGAGTGAATTCCAGAACGTCAGATTTCTGCTGAAATTGTGACCGCGCGGCTTAGGGATTTTTTCAAAAAAATATTTCTCCGCAATTTCAGACGTCGAGGGCTAATTCTGTTTCCGATGATAAAAATCCATCCGTTTCCACCGAAAAACCTTTCAAGGGTTCGTTTGCAGCAGTTTGGCACCATTTTTGAGTGAATTCCAGAACGTCAGATTTTTGCTGAAATTGTGACCGCGCGGCTTAGGGATTTTTTCAGAAAAAGTTGTTCAGACGTCGAGGGCTAATTCTGTTTCCCATGATAAAAACCCATCTGTTTCCACCGAAAAACCTTTCAGGGGATTGTTTGCAACAATTTGGCACCATTTTTGAGTGAATTCCAGAACGTCAGATTTTTGCTGAAATTGTGACCGCGCGGCTTAGGGATTTTTTCAGAAAAAGTTGTTCAGACGTCGAGGGCTAATTCTGTTTCCGATGAGAAAAACCCATCTGTTTCCACCGAAAAACCTTTCAGGGGTTTGTTTGCAACAGTTTGGCACCATTTTTGAGTGAATTCCAGAACGTCAGATTTTTGCTGAAATTGTGACCGCGCGGCTTAGGGATTTTTTCAAAAAAAGTTGCTCAGACGTCGAGAGCTAATTTTGTTTCCAATGAGAAAAGCACACCAGTTTCCACCGAAAAACCTTTCAGGGGATCGTTTGCAACAGTTTGGCACCATTTTGGAGTGAATTCCAGAACGTCAGATTTCTGCTGAAATTGTGACCGCGCGGCTTAGGGATTTTTTCAAAAAAATATTTCTCCGCAATTTCAGACGTCGAGGGCTAATTCTGTTTCCTATGATAAAAATCCATCCGTTTCCACCGAAAAACCTTTCAGGGGTTCGTTTGCAGCAGTTTAGCACCATTTTTGAGTGAATTCCAGAACGTCAGATTTTTGCTGAAATTGTGACCGCGCGGCTTAGGGATTTTTTCAGAAAAAGTTGTTCAAACGTCGAGGGCTAATTCTGTTTCCCATGATAAAAACCCATCTGTTTCCACCGAAAAACCTTTCAGGGGTTCGTTTGCAGCAGTTTGGCACCATTTTTGAGTGAATTCCAGAACGTCAGATTTTTGCTGAAATTGTGACCGCGCGGCTTAGGGATTTTTTCAGAAAAAGTTGTTCAGACGTCGAGGGCTAATTCTGTTTCCGATGAGAAAAACACACCAGTTTCCACCGAAAAACCTTTCAGGGGTTTGTTTGCAACAGTTTGGCACCATTTTTGAGTGAATTCCAGAACGTCAGATTTTTGCTGAAATTGTGACCGCGCGGCTTAGGGATTTTTTCAAAAAAAGTTGCTCAGACGTCGAGAGCTAATTCTGTTTCCAATGAGAAAAGCACACCAGTTTCCACCGAAAAACCTTTCAGGGGATCGTTTGCAACAGTTTGGCACCATTTTTGAGTGAATTCCAGAACGTCAGATTTTTGCTGAAATTGTGACCGCGCGGCTTAGGGATTTTTTCAGAAAAAGTTGTTCAGACGTCGAGGGCTAATTCTGTTTCCCATGATAAAAACCCATCTTTTTCCACCGAAAAACCTTTCAGGGGATCGTTTGCAACAGTTTGGCACCATTTTTGAGTGAATTCCAGAACGTCAGATTTTTGCTGAAATTGTGACCGCGCGGCTTAGGGATTTTTTTTTGAAAAAGTTGTTCAGACGTCGAGGGCTAATTCTGTTTCCCATGATAAAAACCCATCTTTTTCCACCGAAAAACCGTTCAGGGGATTGTTTGCAACAGTTTGGCACCATTTTTGAGTGAATTCCAGAATGTCAGATTTTTGCTGAAATTGTGACCGCGCGGCTTAGGAATTTTTTTAAAAAAAGTTGCTCAGACGTCGAGAGCTAATTCTGTTTCCGATGAGAAAAACACACCAGTTTCCACCGAAAAACATTTCAGGGGATCGTTTGCAACAGTTTGGCACCATTTTTGAGTGAATTCCAGAACGTCAGATTTTTGCTGAAATTGTGACCGCGCGGCTTAGGGACTTTTTCAGAAAAAGTTGTTCAGACGTCGAGGGCTAATTCTGTTTCCGATGAGAAAAACCCATCTTTTTCCACCGAAAAACCTTTCAGGGGATTGTTTGCAACAGTTTGGCACCATTTTTGAGTGAATTCCAGAACGTCAGATTTTTGCTGAAATTGTGACCGCGCGGCTTAGGGATTTTTTCAAAAAAAGTTGTTCAGACGTCGAGGGCTAATTCTGTTTCCCATGATAAAAACCCATCTTTTTCCACCGAAAAACCTTTCAGGGGATTGTTTGCAACAGTTTGGCACCATTTTTGAGTGAATTCCAGAACGTCAGATTTTTGCTGAAATTCTGACCGCGCGGCTTAGGGATTTTTTCAGAAAAAGTTGTTCAGACGTCGAGGGCTAATTCTGTTTCCGATGAGAAAAACCCATCTGTTTCCACCGAAAAACCTTTCAGGGGTTTGTTTGCAACAGTTTGGCACCATTTCTGAGTGAATTCCAGAACGTCAGATTTTTGCTGAAATTCTGACCGCGCGGCTTAGGGATTTTTTCAGAAAAAGTTGTTCAGACGTCGAGGGCTAATTCTGTTTCCGATGAGAAAAACCCATCTGTTTCCACCGAAAAACCTTTCAGGGGTTTGTTTGAAACAGTTTGGCACCATTTCTGAGTGAATTCCAGAACGTCAGATTTTTGCTGAAATTGTGACCGCGCGGCTTAGGGATTTTTTCAAAAAAAGTTGCTCAGACGTCGAGAGCTAATTCTGTTTCCAATGAGAAAAGCACACCAGTTTCCACCGAAAAACCTTTCAGGGGATCGTTTGCAACAGTTTGGCACCATTTTTGAGTGAATTCCAGAACGTCAGATTTTTGCTGAAATTGTGACCGCGCGGCTTAGGGATTTTTTCAGAAAAAGTTGTTCAGACGTCGAGGGCTAATTCTGTTTCCCATGATAAAAACCCATCTTTTTCCACCGAAAAACCTTTCAGGGGATCGTTTGCAACAGTTTGGCACCATTTTTGAGTGAATTCCAGAACGTCAGATTTTTGCTGAAATTGTGACCGCGCGGCTTAGGGATTTTTTTTTGAAAAAGTTGTTCAGACGTCGAGGGCTAATTCTGTTTCCCATGATAAAAACCCATCTTTTTCCACCGAAAAACCGTTCAGGGGATTGTTTGCAACAGTTTGGCACCATTTTTGAGTGAATTCCAGAATGTCAGATTTTTGCTGAAATTGTGACCGCGCGGCTTAGGAATTTTTTTAAAAAAAGTTGCTCAGACGTCGAGAGCTAATTCTGTTTCCGATGAGAAAAACACACCAGTTTCCACCGAAAAACATTTCAGGGGATCGTTTGCAACAGTTTGGCACCATTTTTGAGTGAATTCCAGAACGTCAGATTTTTGCTGAAATTGTGACCGCGCGGCTTAGGGACTTTTTCAGAAAAAGTTGTTCAGACGTCGAGGGCTAATTCTGTTTCCGATGAGAAAAACCCATCTTTTTCCACCGAAAAACCTTTCAGGGGATTGTTTGCAACAGTTTGGCACCATTTTTGAGTGAATTCCAGAACGTCAGATTTTTGCTGAAATTGTGACCGCGCGGCTTAGGGATTTTTTCAAAAAAAGTTGTTCAGACGTCGAGGGCTAATTCTGTTTCCCATGATAAAAACCCATCTTTTTCCACCGAAAAACCTTTCAGGGGATTGTTTGCAACAGTTTGGCACCATTTTTGAGTGAATTCCAGAACGTCAGATTTTTGCTGAAATTCTGACCGCGCGGCTTAGGGATTTTTTCAGAAAAAGTTGTTCAGACGTCGAGGGCTAATTCTGTTTCCGATGAGAAAAACCCATCTGTTTCCACCGAAAAACCTTTCAGGGGTTTGTTTGCAACAGTTTGGCACCATTTCTGAGTGAATTCCAGAACGTCAGATTTTTGCTGAAATTCTGACCGCGCGGCTTAGGGATTTTTTCAGAAAAAGTTGTTCAGACGTCGAGGGCTAATTCTGTTTCCGATGAGAAAAACCCATCTGTTTCCACCGAAAAACCTTTCAGGGGTTTGTTTGAAACAGTTTGGCACCATTTCTGAGTGAATTCCAGAACGTCAGATTTTTGCTGAAATTGTGACCGCGCGGCTTAGGGATTTTTTCAAAAAAAGTTGCTCAGACGTCGAGAGCTAATTCTGTTTCCAATGAGAAAAGCACACCAGTTTCCACCGAAAAACCTTTCAGGGGATCGTTTGCAACAGTTTGGCACCATTTTTGAGTGAATTCCAGAACGTCAGATTTTTGCTGAAATTGTGACCGCGCGGTTTAGGGATTTTTTCACAAAAAGTTGTTCAGACGTCGAGGGCTAATTCTGTTTCCGATGAGAAAAACCCATCTTTTTCCACCGAAAAACCTTTCAGGGGATTGTTTGCAACAGTTTGGCACCATTTTTGAGTGAATTCCAGAACGTCAGATTTTTGCTGAAATTGTGACCGCGCGGCTTAGGGATTTTTTCAAAAAAAGTTGTTCAGACGTCGAGGGCTAATTCTGTTTCCCATGATAAAAACCCATCTTTTTCCACCGAAAAACCTTTCAGGGGATTGTTTGCAACAGTTTGGGACCATTTTTGAGTGAATTCCAGAACGTCAGATTTTTGCTGAAATTCTGACCGCGCGGCTTAGGGATTTTTTCAGAAAAAGTTGTTCAGACGTCGAGGGCTAATTCTGTTTCCGATGAGAAAAACACACCAGTTTCCACCGAAAAACCTTTCAGGGGATCGTTTGCAACAGTTTGGCACCATTTTTGAGTGAATTCCAGAACGTCAGATTTTTGCTGAAATTGTGACCGCGCGGCTTAGGGATTTTTTCAAAAAAAGTTGCTCAGACGTCGAGAGCTAATTCTGTTTCCGATGAGAAAAAGACACCAGTTTCCACCGAAAAACCTTTCAATGGATCGTTTGCAACAGTTTGGCACCATTTTTGAGTGAATTCCAGAACGTCAGATTTTTGCTGAAATTGTGACCGCGCGGCTTAGGGATTTTTTCATAAAAAGTTGTTCAGACGTCGAGGGCTAATTCTGTTTCCCATGATAAAAACACACCTGTTTCCACCAAAAACCTTTCAGGGGATCGTTTGCAACAGTTTGGCACCATTTTTCAGTGAATTCCAGAACGTCAGATTTTTGTTGAAATTGTGACCGCGCGGCTTAGGGATTTTTTCAGAAAAAGTTGTTCAGACGTCGAGGGCTAATTCTGTTTCCTATGATAAAAACCCATCTGTTTCCACCGAAAAAGCTTTCAGGGGATCGTTTGCAACAGTTTGGCACCATTTTTGAGTGAATTCCAGAACGTCAGATTTTTGCTGAAATTGTGACCGCGCGGCTTAGGGACTTTTTCAGAAAAAGTTGTTCAGACGTCGAGGGCTAATTCTGTTTCCGATGAGAAAAACCCATCTGTTTCCACCGAAAAACCTTTCAGGGGTTTGTTTGCAACAGTTTGGCACCATTTCTGAGTGAATTCCAGAACGTCAGATTTTTGCTGAAATTGTGACCGCGCGGCTTAGGGATTTTTTCAAAAAAAGTTGCTCAGACGTCGAGAGCTAATTCTGTTTCCAATGAGAAAAGCACACCAGTTTCCACCGAAAAACCTTTCAGGGGATCGTTTGCAACAGTTTGGCACCATTTTTGAGTGAATTCCAGAACGTCAGATTTTTGCTGAAATTGTGACCGCGCGGTTTAGGGATTTTTTCACAAAAAGTTGTTCAGACGTCGAGGGCTAATTCTGTTTCCGATGAGAAAAACCCATCTTTTTCCACCGAAAAACCTTTCAGGGGATTGTTTGCAACAGTTTGGCACCATTTTTGAGTGAATTCCAGAACGTCAGATTTTTGCTGAAATTGTGACCGCGCGGCTTAGGGATTTTTTCAAAAAAAGTTGTTCAGACGTCGAGGGCTAATTCTGTTTCCCATGATAAAAACCCATCTTTTTCCACCGAAAAACCTTTCAGGGGATTGTTTGCAACAGTTTGGCACCATTTTTGAGTGAATTCCAGAACGTCAGATTTTTGCTGAAATTCTGACCGCGCGGCTTAGGGATTTTTTCAGAAAAAGTTGTTCAGACGTCGAGGGCTAATTCTGTTTCCGATGAGAAAAACACACCAGTTTCCACCGAAAAACCTTTCAGGGGATCGTTTGCAACAGTTTGGCACCATTTTTGAGTGAATTCCAGAACGTCAGATTTTTGCTGAAATTGTGACCGCGCGGCTTAGGGATTTTTTCAAAAAAAGTTGCTCAGACGTCGAGAGCTAATTCTGTTTCCGATGAGAAAAAGACACCAGTTTCCACCGAAAAACCTTTCAATGGATCGTTTGCAACAGTTTGGCACCATTTTTGAGTGAATTCCAGAACGTCAGATTTTTGCTGAAATTGTGACCGCGCGGCTTAGGGATTTTTTCATAAAAAGTTGTTCAGACGTCGAGGGCTAATTCTGTTTCCCATGATAAAAACACACCTGTTTCCACCGAAAAACCTTTCAGGGGATCGTTTGCAACAGTTTGGCACCATTTTTCAGTGAATTCCAGAACGTCAGATTTTTGTTGAAATTGTGACCGCGCGGCTTAGGGATTTTTTCAGAAAAAGTTGTTCAGACGTCGAGGGCTAATTCTGTTTCCCATGATAAAAACCCATCTGTTTCCACCGAAAAAGCTTTCAGGGGATCGTTTGCAACAGTTTGGCACCATTTTTGAGTGAATTCCAGAACGTCAGATTTTTGCTGAAATTGTGACCGCGCGGCTTAGGGACTTTTTCAGAAAAAGTTGTTCAGACGTCGAGGGCTAATTCTGTTTTTGATGAGAAAAACCCATCTGTTTCCACCAAAAAAACTTTCAGGGGATCGTTTGCAACAGTTTGGCACCATTTTGGAGTGAATTCCAGAACGTCAGATTTCTGCTGAAATTGTGACCGCGCGGCTTAGGGATTTTTTCAAAAAAATATTTCTCCGCAATTTCAGACGTCGAGGGCTAATTCTGTTTCCGATGATAAAAATCCATCCGTTTCCACCGAAAAACCTTTCAGGGGTTCGTTTGCAGCAGTTTAGCACCATTTTTGAGTGAATTCCAGAACGTCAGATTTTTGCTGAAATTGTGACCGCGCGGCTTAGGGATTTTTTCAGAAAAAGTTGTTCAAACGTCGAGGGCTAATTCTGTTTCCCATGATAAAAACCCATCTGTTTCCACCGAAAAACCTTTCAGGGGTTCGTTTGCAGCAGTTTGGCACCATTTTTGAGTGAATTCCAGAACGTCAGATATTTGCTGAAATTGTGACCGCGCGGCTTAGGGATTTTTTCAGAAAAAGTTGTTCAGACGTCGAGGGCTAATTCTGTTTCCGATGAGAAAAACACACCAGTTTCCACCGAAAAACCTTTCAGGGGTTTGTTTGCAACAGTTTGGCACCATTTTTGAGTGAATTCCAGAACGTCAGATTTTTGCTGAAATTGTGACCGCGCGGCTTAGGGATTTTTTCAAAAAAAGTTGCTCAGACGTCGAGAGCTAATTCTGTTTCCAATGAGAAAAGCACACCAGTTTCCACCGAAAAACCTTTCAGGGGATCGTTTGCAACAGTTTGGCACCATTTTTGAGTGAATTCCAGAACGTCAGATTTTTGTTGAAATTGTGACCGCGCGGCTTAGGGATTTTTTCAAAAAAAGTTGCTCAGACGTCGAGAGCTAATTCTGTTTCCGATGAGAAAAACACACCAGTTTGCCACCGAAAAACCTTTCAGGGGATCGTTTGCAACAGTTTGGCACCATTTTTGAGTGAATTCCAGAACGTCAGATTTTTGCTGAAATTGTGACCGCGCGGCTTAGGGATTTTTTCAAAAAAAGTTGCTCAGACGCCGAGAGCTAATTCTGTTTCCGATGAGAAAAAGACACCAGTTTCCACCGAAAAACCTTTCAATGGATCGTTTGCAACAGTTTGGCACCATTTTTGAGTGAATTCCAGAACGTCAGATTTTTGCTGAAATTGTGACTGCGCGGCTTAGGGATTTTTTCAGAAAAAGTTGTTCAGACGTCGAGGGCTAATTCTGTTTCCCATGATAAAAACCCATCTTTTTCCACCGAAAAACCGTTCAGGGGATTGTTTGCAACAGTTTGGCACCATTTTTGAGTGAATTCCAGAATGTCAGATTTTTGCTGAAATTGTGACCGCGCGGCTTAGGGATTTTTTAAAAAAAAGTTGCTCAGACGTCGAGAGCTAATTCTGTTTCCGATGAGAAAAACACACCAGTTTCCACCGAAAAACCTTTCAGGGGATCGTTTGCAACAGTTTGGCACCATTTTTGAGTGAATTCCAGAACGTCAGATTTTTGCTGAAATTGTTTCCGCGCGGTTTAGGGATTTTTTCACAAAAAGTTGTTCAGACGTCGAGGGCTAATTCTGTTTCCGATGAGAAAAACCCATCTTTTTCCACCGAAAAACCTTTCAGGGGATTGTTTGCAACAGTTTGGCACCATTTTTGAGTGAATTCCAGAACGTCAGATTTTTGCTGAAATTGTGACCGCGCGGCTTAGGGATTTTTTCAAAAAAAGTTGCTCAGACGTCGAGAGCTAATTCTGTTTCCGATGAGAAAAAGACACCAGTTTCCACCGAAAAACCTTTCAATGGATCGTTTGCAACAGTTTGGCACTATTTTTGAGTGAATTCCAGAACGTCAGATTTTTGCTGAAATTGTGACCGCGCGGCTTAGGGATTTTTTCAAAAAAATATTTCTCCGCAATTTCAGACGTCGAGGGCTAATTCTGTTTCCCATGATAAAAACCCATCTTTTTCCACCGAAAAACCTTTCAGGGGATTGTTTGCAACAGTTTGGCACCATTTTTGAGTGAATTCCAGAATGTCAGATTTTTGCTGAAATTGTGACCGCGCGGCTTAGGGATTTTTTTTAAAAAAGTTGCTCATACGTCGAGAGCTAATTCTGTTTCCGATGAGAAAAACACACCAGTTTCCACCGAAAAACCTTTCAGGGGATCGTTTGCAACAGTTTGGCACCATTTTTGAGTGAATTCCAGAACGTCAGATTTTTGCTGAAATTGTGACCGCGCGGTTTAGGGGTTTTTTCACAAAAAGTTGTTCAGACGTCGAGGGCTAATTCTGTTTCCGATGAGAAAAACCCATCTTTTTCCACCGAAAAACCTTTCAGGGGATTGTTTGCAACAGTTTGGCACCATTTTTGAGTGAATTCCAGAACGTCAGATTTTTGCTGAAATTGTGACCGCGCGGCTTAGGGATTTTTTCAAAAAAAGTTGCTCAGACGTCGAGAGCTAATTCTGTTTCCGATGAGAAAAAGACACCAGTTTCCACCGAAAAACCTTTCAATGGATCGTTTGCAACAGTTTGGCACTATTTTTGAGTGAATTCCAGAACGTCAGATTTTTGCTGAAATTGTGACCGCGCGGCTTAGGGATTTTTTCAAAAAAATATTTCTCCGCAATTTCAGACGTCGAGGGCTAATTCTGTTTCCGATGATAAAAATCCATCCGTTTCCACCGAAAAACCTTTCAGGGGTTCGTTTGCAGCAGTTTAGCACCATTTTTGAGTGAATTCCAGAACGTCAGATTTTTGCTGAAATTGTGACCGCGCGGCTTAGGGATTTTTTCAGAAAAAGTTGTTCAAACGTCGAGGGCTAATTCTGTTTCCCATGATAAAAACCCATCTGTTTCCACCGAAAAACCTTTCAGGGGTTCGTTTGCAGCAGTTTGGCACCATTTTTGAGTGAATTCCAGAACGTCAGATTTTTGCTGAAATTGTGACCGCGCGGCTTAGGGATTTTTTCAGAAAAAGTTGTTCAGACGTCGAGGGCTAATTCTGTTTCCGATGAGAAAAACACACCAGTTTCCACCGAAAAACCTTTCAGGGGTTTGTTTGCAACAGTTTGGCACCATTTTTGAGTGAATTCCAGAACGTCAGATTTTTGCTGAAATTGTGACCGCGCGGCTTAGGGATTTTTTCAAAAAAAGTTGCTCAGACGTCGAGAGCTAATTCTGTTTCCAATGAGAAAAGCACACCAGTTTCCACCGAAAAACCTTTCAGGGGATCGTTTGGAACAGTTTGGCACCATTTTTGAGTGAATTCCAGAACGTCAGATTTTTGTTGAAATTGTGACCGCGCGGCTTAGGGATTTTTTCAAAAAAAGTTGCTCAGACGTCGAGAGCTAATTCTGTTTCCGATGAGAAAAACACACCAGTTTGCCACCGAAAAACCTTTCAGGGGATCGTTTGCAACAGTTTGGCACCATTTTTGAGTGAATTCCAGAACGTCAGATTTTTGCTGAAATTGTGACCGCGCGGCTTAGGGATTTTTTCAAAAAAAGTTGCTCAGACGTCGAGAGCTAATTCTGTTTCCGATGAGAAAAAGACACCAGTTTCCACCGAAAAACCTTTCAATGGATCGTTTGCAACAGTTTGGCACCATTTTTGAGTGAATTCCAGAACGTCAGATTTTTGCTGAAATTGTGACCGCGCGGCTTAGGGATTTTTTCAGAAAAAGTTGTTCAGACCTCGAGGGCTAATTCTGTTTCCCATGATAAAAACCCATCTTTTTCCACCGAAAAACCGTTCAGGGGATTGTTTGCAACAGTTTGGCACCATTTTTGAGTGAATTCCAGAATGTCAGATTTTTGCTGAAATTGTGACCGCGCGGCTTAGGGATTTTTTTAAAAAAAGTTGCTCAGACGTCGAGAGCTAATTCTGTTTCCGATGAGAAAAACACACCAGTTTCCACCGAAAAACCTTTCAGGGGATCGTTTGCAACAGTTTGGCACCATTTTTGAGTGAATTCCAGAACGTCAGATTTTTGCTGAAATTGTTTCCGCGCGGTTTAGGGATTTTTTCACAAAAAGTTGTTCAGACGTCGAGGGCTAATTCTGTTTCCGATGAGAAAAACCCATCTTTTTCCACCGAAAAACCTTTCAGGGGATTGTTTGCAACAGTTTGGCACCATTTTTGAGTGAATTCCAGAACGTCAGATTTTTGCTGAAATTGTGACCGCGCAGCTTAGGGATTTTTTCAAAAAAAGTTGTTCAGACGTCGAGGGCTAATTCTGTTTCCCATGATAAAAACCCATCTTTTCCCACCGAAAAACCTTTCAGGGGATTGTTTGCAACAGTTTGGCACCATTTTTGAGTGAATTCCAGAATGTCAGATTTTTGCTGAAATTGTGACCGCGCGGCTTAGGGATTTTTTTAAAAAAAGTTGCTCAGACGTCGAGAGCTAATTCTGTTTCCGATGAGAAAAACACACCAGTTTCCACCGAAAAACCTTTCAGGGGATCGTTTGCAACAGTTTGGCACCATTTTTGAGTGAATTCCAGAACGTCAGATTTTTGCTGAAATTGTGACCGCGCGGTTTAGGGGTTTTTTCACAAAAAGTTGTTCAGACGTCGAGGGCTAATTCTGTTTCCGATGAGAAAAACCCATCTTTTTCCACCGAAAAACCTTTCAGGGGATTGTTTGCAACAGTTTGGCACCATTTTTGAGTGAATTCCAGAACGTCAGATTTTTGCTGAAATTGTGACCGCGCGGCTTAGGGATTTTTTCAAAAAAAGTTGCTCAGACGTCGAGAGCTAATTCTGTTTCCGATGAGAAAAAGACACCAGTTTCCACCGAAAAACCTTTCAATGGATCGTTTGCAACAGTTTGGCACCATTTTTGAGTGAATTCCAGAACGTCAGATTTTTGCTGAAATTGTGACCGCGCGGCTTAGGGATTTTTTCAGAAAAAGTTGTTCAGACCTCGAGGGCTAATTCTGTTTCCCATGATAAAAACCCATCTTTTTCCACCGAAAAACCGTTCAGGGGATTGTTTGCAACAGTTTGGCACCATTTTTGAGTGAATTCCAGAATGTCAGATTTTTGCTGAAATTGTGACCGCGCGGCTTAGGGATTTTTTTAAAAAAAGTTGCTCAGACGTCGAGAGCTAATTCTGTTTCCGATGAGAAAAACACACCAGTTTCCACCGAAAAACCTTTCAGGGGATCGTTTGCAACAGTTTGGCACCATTTTTGAGTGAATTCCAGAACGTCAGATTTTTGCTGAAATTGTTTCCGCGCGGTTTAGGGATTTTTTCACAAAAAGTTGTTCAGACGTCGAGGGCTAATTCTGTTTCCGATGAGAAAAACCCATCTTTTTCCACCGAAAAACCTTTCAGGGGATTGTTTGCAACAGTTTGGCACCATTTTTGAGTGAATTCCAGAACGTCAGATTTTTGCTGAAATTGTGACCGCGCAGCTTAGGGATTTTTTCAAAAAAAGTTGTTCAGACGTCGAGGGCTAATTCTGTTTCCCATGATAAAAACCCATCTTTTCCCACCGAAAAACCTTTCAGGGGATTGTTTGCAACAGTTTGGCACCATTTTTGAGTGAATTCCAGAATGTCAGATTTTTGCTGAAATTGTGACCGCGCGGCTTAGGGATTTTTTTAAAAAAAGTTGCTCAGACGTCGAGAGCTAATTCTGTTTCCGATGAGAAAAACACACCAGTTTCCACCGAAAAACCTTTCAGGGGATCGTTTGCAACAGTTTGGCACCATTTTTGAGTGAATTCCAGAACGTCAGATTTTTGCTGAAATTGTGACCGCGCGGTTTAGGGGTTTTTTCACAAAAAGTTGTTCAGACGTCGAGGGCTAATTCTGTTTCCGATGAGAAAAACCCATCTTTTTCCACCGAAAAACCTTTCAGGGGATTGTTTGCAACAGTTTGGCACCATTTTTGAGTGAATTCCAGAACGTCAGATTTTTGCTGAAATTGTGACCGCGCGGCTTAGGGATTTTTTCAAAAAAAGTTGCTCAGACGTCGAGAGCTAATTCTGTTTCCGATGAGAAAAAGACACCAGTTTCCACCGAAAAACCTTTCAATGGATCGTTTGCAACAGTTTGGCACTATTTTTGAGTGAATTCAAGAACGTCAGATTTTTGCTGAAATTGTGACCGTGCGGCTTAGGGATTTTTTCAGAAAAAGTTGTTCAGACGTCGAGGGCTAATTCTGTTTCCGATGAGAAAAACACACCAGTTTCCACCGAAAAACCTTTCAGGGGTTTGTTTGCAACAGTTTGGCACCATTTTTGAGTGAATTCCAGAACGTCAGATTTTTGCTGAAATTGTGACCGCGCGGCTTAGGGATTTTTTCAAAAAAAGTTGCTCAGACGTCGAGAGCTAATTCTGTTTCCAATGAGAAAAGCACACCAGTTTCCACCGAAAAACCTTTCAGGGGATCGTTTGGAACAGTTTGGCACCATTTTTGAGTGAATTCCAGAACGTCAGATTTTTGTTGAAATTGTGACCGCGCGGCTTAGGGATTTTTTCAAAAAAAGTTGCTCAGACGTCGAGAGCTAATTCTGTTTCCGATGAGAAAAACACACCAGTTTGCCACCGAAAAACCTTTCAGGGGATCGTTTGCAACAGTTTGGCACCATTTTTGAGTGAATTCCAGAACGTCAGATTTTTGCTGAAATTGTGACCGCGCGGCTTAGGGATTTTTTCAAAAAAAGTTGCTCAGACGTCGAGAGCTAATTCTGTTTCCGATGAGAAAAAGACACCAGTTTCCACCGAAAAACCTTTCAATGGATCGTTTGCAACAGTTTGGCACCATTTTTGAGTGAATTCCAGAACGTCAGATTTTTGCTGAAATTGTGACCGCGCGGCTTAGGGATTTTTTCAGAAAAAGTTGTTCAGACCTCGAGGGCTAATTCTGTTTCCCATGATAAAAACCCATCTTTTTCCACCGAAAAACCGTTCAGGGGATTGTTTGCAACAGTTTGGCACCATTTTTGAGTGAATTCCAGAATGTCAGATTTTTGCTGAAATTGTGACCGCGCGGCTTAGGGATTTTTTTAAAAAAAGTTGCTCAGACGTCGAGAGCTAATTCTGTTTCCGATGAGAAAAACACACCAGTTTCCACCGAAAAACCTTTCAGGGGATCGTTTGCAACAGTTTGGCACCATTTTTGAGTGAATTCCAGAACGTCAGATTTTTGCTGAAATTGTTTCCGCGCGGTTTAGGGATTTTTTCACAAAAAGTTGTTCAGACGTCGAGGGCTAATTCTGTTTCCGATGAGAAAAACCCATCTTTTTCCACCGAAAAACCTTTCAGGGGATTGTTTGCAACAGTTTGGCACCATTTTTGAGTGAATTCCAGAACGTCAGATTTTTGCTGAAATTGTGACCGCGCAGCTTAGGGATTTTTTCAAAAAAAGTTGTTCAGACGTCGAGGGCTAATTCTGTTTCCCATGATAAAAACCCATCTTTTTCCACCGAAAAACCTTTCAGGGGATTGTTTGCAACAGTTTGGCACCATTTTTGAGTGAATTCCAGAATGTCAGATTTTTGCTGAAATTGTGACCGCGCGGCTTAGGGATTTTTTCAGAAAAAGTTGTCCAGACGTCGAGGGCTAATTCTGTTTCCCATGATAAAAACCCATCTGTTTCCACCGAAAAACCTTTCAGGGGATCGTTTGCAACAGTTTGGCACCATTTTTGAGTGAATTCCAGAACGTCAGATTTTTGCTGAAATTGTGACCGCGCGGCTTAGGGATTTTTTCAGAAAAAGTTGTTCAGACGTCGAGGGCTAATTCTGTTTCCCATGATAAAAACCCATCTTTTTCCACCAAAAAACCTTTCAGGGGATCGTTTGCAACAGTTTGGCACCATTTTTGAGTGAATTCCAGAACGTCAGGTTTTTGCTGAAATTGTGACCGCGCGGCTTTGGGATTTTTTCAAAAAAAGTTGTTCAGACGTCGAGGGCTAATTCTGTTTCCGATGATAAAAACCCATCTGTTTCCACCGAAAAACCTTTCAGGGGATCGTTTGCAACAGTTTGGCACCATTTTTGAGTGAATTCCAGAATGTCAGATTTTTGCTGAAATTGTTTCCGCGCGGCTTAGGGATTTTTTCAAAAAAAGTTGCTCAGACGTCGAGAGCTAATTCTGTTTCCGATGAGAAAAACACACCAGTTTCCACCGAAAAAGCTTTCAGGGGATCGTTTGCAACAGTTTGGCACCATTTTTGAGTGAATTCCAGAACGTCAGATTTTTGCTGAAATTGTGACCGCGCGGCTTAGGGATTTTTTCAAAAAAGTTGTTCAGACGTCGAGGGCTAATTCTGTTTTTGATGAGAAAAACCCATCTGTTTCCACCAAAAAAACTTTCAGGGGATCGTTTGCAACAGTTTGGCACCATTTTGGAGTGAATTCCAGAACGTCAGATTTCTGCTGAAATTGTGACCGCGCGGCTTAGGGATTTTTTCAAAAAAATATTTCTCCGCAATTTCAGACGTCGAGGGCTAATTCTGTTTCCGATGATAAAAATCCATCCGTTTCCACCGAAAAACCTTTCAGGGGTTCGTTTGCAACAGTTTGGCACCATTATTGAGTGAATTCCAGAACGTCAGTTTTTTGCTGAAATTGTGACCGCGCGGCTTAGGGATTTTTTCAGAAAAAGTTGTTCAGACGTCGAGGGCTAATTCTGTTTCCCATGATAAAAACCCATCTGTTTCCACAGAAAAACCTTTCAGGGGATTGTTTGCAACAGTTTGGCACCATTTTTGAGTGAATTCCAGAACGTCAGATTTTTGCTGAAATTCTGACCGCGCAGCTTAGGGATTTTTTCAGAAAAAGTTGTTCAGACGTCGAGGGCTAATTCTGTTTCCGATGAGAAAAACCCATCTGTTTCCACCGAAAAACCTTTCAGGGGTTTGTTTGCAACAGTTTGGCACCATTTCTGAGTGAATTCCAGAACGTCAGATTTTTGCTGAAATTCTGACCGCGCGGCTTCGGGATTTTTTCAGAAAAAGTTGTTCAGACGTCGAGGGCTAATTCTGTTTCCGATGAGAAAAACCCATCTGTTTCCACCGAAAAACCTTTCAGGGGTTTGTTTGCAACAGTTTGGCACCATTTCTGAGTGAATTCCAGAACGTCAGATTTTTGCTGAAATTGTGACCGCGCGGCTTAGGGATTTTTTCAAAAAAAGTTGCTCAGACGTCGAGAGCTAATTCTGTTTCCAATGAGAAAAGCACACCAGTTTCCACCGAAAAACCTTTCAGGGGATCGTTTGCAACAGTTTGGCACCATTTTTGAGTGAATTCCAGAAGGTCAGATTTTTGTTGAAATTGTGACCGCGCGGCTTAGGGATTTTTTCAAAAAAAGTTGCTCAGACGTCGAGAGCTAATTCTGTTTCCGATGAGAAAAACACACCAGTTTCCACCGAAAAACCTTTCAGGGGATCGTTTGCAACAGTTTGGCACCATTTTTGAGTGAATTCCAGAACGTCAGATTTTTGCTGAAATTGTGACCGCGCGGCTTAGGGATTTTTTCAAAAAAAGTTGCTCAGACGTCGAGAGCTAATTCTGTTTCCGATGAGAAAAAGACACCAGTTTCCACCGAAAAACCTTTCAATGGATCGTTTGCAACAGTTTGGCACCATTTTTGAGTGAATTCCAGAACGTCAGATTTTTGCTGAAATTGTGACCGCGCGGCTTAGGGATTTTTTCATAAAAAGTTGTTCAGACGTCGAGGGCTAATTCTGTTTCCCATGATAAAAACACACCTGTTTCCACCGAAAAACCTTTCAGGGGATCGTTTGCAACAGTTTGGCACCATTTTTCAGTGAATTCCAGAACGTCAGATTTTTGTTGAAATTGTGACCGCGCGGCTTAGGGATTTTTTCAGAAAAAGTTGTTCAGACGTCGAGGGCTAATTCTGTTTCCGATGATAACAACCCATCTGTTTCCACCGAAAAAGCTTTCAGGGGATCGTTTGCAACACTTTGGCACCATTTTTGAGTGAATTCCAGAACGTCAGATTTTTGCTGAAATTGTGACCGCGCGGCTTAGGGACTTTTTCAGAAAAAGTTGTTCAGACGTCGAGGGCTAATTCTGTTTTTGATGAGAAAAACCCATCTGTTTCCACCAAAAAAACTTTCAGGGGATCGTTTGCAACAGTTTGGCACCATTTTGGAGTGAATTCCAGAACGTCAGATTTCTGCTGAAATTGTGACCGCGCGGCTTAGGGATTTTTTCAAAAAAATATTTCTCCGCAATTTCAGACGTCGAGGGCTAATTCTGTTTCCGATGATAAAAATCCATCCGTTTCCACCGAAAAACCTTTCAAGGGTTCGTTTGCAGCAGTTTGGCACCATTTTTGAGTGAATTCTAGAATGTCAGATTTTTGCTGAAATTGTTTCCGCGCGGCTTAGGGATTTTTTCAAAAAAAGTTGCTCAGACGTCGAGAGCTAATTCTGTTTCCGATGAGAAAAACACACCAGTTTCCACCGAAAAAGCTTTCAGGGGATCGTTTGCAACAGTTTGGCACCATTTTTGAGTGAATTCCAGAACGTCAGATTTTTGCTGAAATTGTGACCGCGCGGCGTAGGGATTTTTTCAAAAAAGTTGTTCAGACGTCGAGGGCTAATTCTGTTTTTGATGAGAAAAACCCATCTGTTTCCACCAAAAAAACTTTCAGGGGATCGTTTGCAACAGTTTGGCACCATTTTGGAGTGAATTACAGAACGTCAGATTTCTGCTGAAATTGTGACCGCGCGGCTTAGGGATTTTTTCAAAAAAATATTTCTCCGCAATTTCAGACGTCGAGGGCTAATTCTGTTTCCGATGATAAAAATCCATCCGTTTCCACCGAAAAACCTTTCAGGGGTTCGTTTGCAACAGTTTGGCACCATTATTGAGTGAATTCCAGAACGTCAGTTTTTTGCTGAAATTGTGACCGCGCGGCTTAGGGATTTTTTCAGAAAAAGTTGTTCAGACGTCGAGGGCTAATTCTGTTTCCCATGATAAAAACCCATCTGTTTCCACAGAAAAACCTTTCAGGGGATTGTTTGCAACAGTTTGGCACCATTTTTGAGTGAATTCCAGAACGTCAGATTTTTGCTGAAATTCTGACCGCGCAGCTTAGGGATTTTTTCAGAAAAAGTTGTTCAGACGTCGAGGGCTAATTCTGTTTCCGATGAGAAAAACCCATCTGTTTCCACCGAAAAACCTTTCAGGGGTTTGTTTGCAACAGTTTGGCACCATTTCTGAGTGAATTCCAGAACGTCAGATTTTTGCTGAAATTCTGACCGCGCGGCTTCGGGATTTTTTCAGAAAAAGTTGTTCAGACGTCGAGGGCTAATTCTGTTTCCGATGAGAAAAACCCATCTGTTTCCACCGAAAAACCTTTCAGGGGTTTGTTTGCAACAGTTTGGCACCATTTCTGAGTGAATTCCAGAACGTCAGATTTTTGCTGAAATTGTGACCGCGCGGCTTAGGGATTTTTTCAAAAAAAGTTGCTCAGACGTCGAGAGCTAATTCTGTTTCCAATGAGAAAAGCACACCAGTTTCCACCGAAAAACCTTTCAGGGGATCGTTTGCAACAGTTTGGCACCATTTTTGAGTGAATTCCAGAAGGTCAGATTTTTGTTGAAATTGTGACCGCGCGGCTTAGGGATTTTTTCAAAAAAAGTTGCTCAGACGTCGAGAGCTAATTCTGTTTCCGATGAGAAAAACACACCAGTTTCCACCGAAAAACCTTTCAGGGGATCGTTTGCAACAGTTTGGCACCATTTTTGAGTGAATTCCAGAACGTCAGATTTTTGCTGAAATTGTGACCGCGCGGCTTAGGGATTTTTTCAAAAAAAGTTGCTCAGACGTCGAGAGCTAATTCTGTTTCCGATGAGAAAAAGACACCAGTTTCCACCGAAAAACCTTTCAATGGATCGTTTGCAACAGTTTGGCACCATTTTTGAGTGAATTCCAGAACGTCAGATTTTTGCTGAAATTGTGACCGCGCGGCTTAGGGATTTTTTCATAAAAAGTTGTTCAGACGTCGAGGGCTAATTCTGTTTCCCATGATAAAAACACACCTGTTTCCACCGAAAAACCTTTCAGGGGATCGTTTGCAACAGTTTGGCACCATTTTTCAGTGAATTCCAGAACGTCAGATTTTTGTTGAAATTGTGACCGCGCGGCTTAGGGATTTTTTCAGAAAAAGTTGTTCAGACGTCGAGGGCTAATTCTGTTTCCGATGATAACAACCCATCTGTTTCCACCGAAAAAGCTTTCAGGGGATCGTTTGCAACACTTTGGCACCATTTTTGAGTGAATTCCAGAACGTCAGATTTTTGCTGAAATTGTGACCGCGCGGCTTAGGGACTTTTTCAGAAAAAGTTGTTCAGACGTCGAGGGCTAATTCTGTTTTTGATGAGAAAAACCCATCTGTTTCCACCAAAAAAACTTTCAGGGGATCGTTTGCAACAGTTTGGCACCATTTTGGAGTGAATTCCAGAACGTCAGATTTCTGCTGAAATTGTGACCGCGCGGCTTAGGGATTTTTTCAAAAAAATATTTCTCCGCAATTTCAGACGTCGAGGGCTAATTCTGTTTCCGATGATAAAAATCCATCCGTTTCCACCGAAAAACCTTTCAAGGGTTCGTTTGCAGCAGTTTGGCACCATTTTTGAGTGAATTCCAGAACGTCAGATTTTTGCTGAAATTGTGACCGCGCGGCTTAGGGATTTTTTCAGAAAAAGTTGTTCAGACGTCGAGGGCTAATTCTGTTTCCCATGATAAAAACCCATCTGTTTCCACCGAAAAACCTTTCAGGGGATTGTTTGCAACAATTTGGCACCATTTTTGAGTGAATTCCAGAACGTCAGATTTTTGCTGAAATTGTGACCGCGCGGCTTAGGGACTTTTTCACAAAAAGTTGTTCAGACGTCGAGGGCTAATTCTGTTTCCGATGAGAAAAACCCATCTGTTTCCACCGAAAAACCTTTCAGGGGTTTGTTTGCAACAGTTTGGCACCATTTTTGAGTGAATTCCAGAACGTCAGATTTTTGCTGAAATTGTGACCGCGCGGCTTAGGGATTTTTTCAGAAAAAGTTGTTCAGACGTCGAGGGCTAATTCTGTTTCCGATGATAAAAACCCATCTTTTTCCACCGAAAAACCTTTCAGGGGATTGTTTGCAACAGTTTGGCACCATTTTTGAGTGAATTCCAGAACGTCAGATTTTTGCTGAAATTGTGACCGCGCGGCTTAGGGATTTTTTCAAAAAAAGTTGTTCAGACGTCGAGGGCTAATTCTGTTTCCGATGAGAAAAACCCATCTGTTTCCACTGAAAAACCTTTCAGGGGTTCGTTTGCAACAGTTTGGCACCATTTTTGAGTGAATTCCAGAACGTCAGATTTTTGCTGAAATTGTGACCGCGCGGCTTAGGGATTTTTTCAAAAAAAGTTGCTCAGACGTCGAGAGCTAATTCTGTTTCCAATGAGAAAAGCACACCAGTTTCCACCGAAAAACCTTTCTGGGGATCATTTGCAACAGTTTGGCACCATTTTTGAGTGAATTCCAGAACGTCAGATTTTTGCTGAAATTGTGACCGCGCGGCTTAGGAATTTTTTCAGAAAAAGTTGTTCAGACGTCGAGTTCTAATTCTGTTTCCAATGAGAGAAACCCATCTGTTTCCACCGAAAAACCTTTCAGGGGATTGTTTGCAACAGTTTGGCACCATTTTTGAGTGAATTCCACAACGTCAGATTTTTGCTGAAATTTTGACCGCGCGGCTTAGGGATTTTTTCAGAAAAAGTTGTTCAGACGTCGTGGGCTAATGCTGTTTCCGATGAGAAAAACCCATCTGTTTCCACCGAAAAACCATTCAGGGGTTCGTTTGCAACAGTTTGGAACCATTTATGAGTGAATTCCAGAACGTCAGATTTTTGCTGAAATTGTGACCGCGTGGCTTAGGGATTTTTTCAGAAAAAGTTGTTCAGACGGCGAGGGCTAATTCTGTTTCCCATGATAAAAACCCATCTTTTTCCACCGAAAAACCTTTCAGGGGATTGTTGGCAACAGTTTGGCACCATTTTTGAGTGAATTCCAGAACGTCAGATTTTTGCTGAAATTGTGACCGCGCGGCTTAGGGATTTTTTCAAAAAAAGTTGCTCAGACGTCGAGAGCTAATTCAGTTTCCGATGAGAAAAAGACACCAGTTTCCACCGAAAAACCTTTCAGGGGATCGTTTGCAACAGTTTGGCACCATTTTTGAGTGAATTCCAGAACGTCAGATTTTTGCTGAAATTGTGACCGCGCGGCTTAGGGATTTTTTCAAAAAAAGTTGTTCAGTCGTCGAGGGCTAATTCTGTTTCCGATGAGAAAAACCCATCTTTTTCCACCGAAAAACCTTTCAGGGGATTGTTTGCAACAGTTTGGCACCATTTTTGATTGAATTCCAGAACGTCAGATTTTTGCTGAAATTGTGACCGCGCGGCTTAGGGATTTTTTCAAAAAAAGTTGCTCAGACGTCGAGAGCTAATTCTGTTTCCGATGAGAAAAACACACCAGTTTCCACTGAAAAACCTTCCAGGGGTTCGTTTGCAACAGTTTGGCACCATTTTTGAGTGAATTCCAGAACGTCAGATTTTTGCTGAAATTGTGACCGCGCGGCTTAGGGATTTTTTCAAAAAAAGTTGCTCAGACGTCGAGAGCTAATTCTGTTTCCGATGAGAAAAACACACCAGTTTCCACCGAAAAACCTTTCAATGGATCGTTTGCAACAGTTTGGCACCATTTTTGAGTGAATTCCAGAACGTCAGATTTTTGCTGAAATTGTGACCGCGCGGCTTAGGGATTTTTTCAAAAAAAGTTGTTCAGACGTCGAGGGCTAATTCTGTTTCCGATGAGAAAAACCCATCTGTTTCCACTGAAAAACCTTTCAGGGGTTCGTTTGCAACAGTTTGGCACCATTTTTGAGTGAATTCCAGAACGTCAGATTTTTGCTGAAATTGTGACCGCGCGGCTTAGGGATTTTTTCAAAAAAAGTTGCTCAGACGTCGAGAGCTAATTCTGTTTCCAATGAGAAAAGCACACCAGTTTCCACCGAAAAACCTTTCAATGGATCGTTTGCAACAGTTTGGCACTATTTTTGAGTGAATTCCAGAACGTCAGATTTTTGCTGAAATTGTGACCGCGCGGCTTAGGGATTTTTTCAGAAAAAGTTGTTCAGACGTCGAGGGCTAATTCTGTTTCCCATGATAAAAACCCATCTGTTTCCACCGAAAAACCTTTCAGGGGATTGTTTGCAACAGTTTGGCACCATTTTTGAGTGAATTCCAGAACGTCAGATTTTTGCTGAAATTGTGACCGCGCGGCTTAGGGATTTTTTCCGAAAAAGTTGTTCAGACGTCGAGGGCTAATTCTGTTATCGATGAGAAAAACCCATCTGTTTCCACTGAAAAACCTTTCAGGGGTTCGTTTGCAACAGTTTGGCACCATTTTTGAGTGAATTCCAGAACGTCAGATTTTTGCTGAAATTGTGACCGCGCGGCTTAGGGATTTTTTCAGAAAAAGTTGTTCAGACGTCGAGGGCTAATTCTGTTTCCGATGATAAAAACCCATCTTTTTCCACCGAAAAACCTTTCAGGGGATTGTTTGCAACAGTTTGGCACCATTTTTGAGTGAATTCCAGAACGTCAGATTTTTGCTGAAATTGTGACCGCGCGGCTTAGGGATTTTTTAAAAATAAGTTGCTCAGACGTCGAGAGCTAATTCTGTTTCCGATGAGAAAAACACACCAGTTTCCACCGAAAAACCTTTCAGGGGATCGTTTGCAACAGTTTGGCACCATTTTTGAGTGAATTCCAGAACGTCAGATTTTTGCTGAAATTGTGACCGCGCGGCTTAGGGATTATTTCAGAAAAAGTTGTTCAGACGTCAAGGGCTAATTCTGTTTCCCATGATAAAAACCCATCTTTTTCCACCGAAAAACCTTTCAGGGGATTGTTGGCAACAGTTTGGCACCATTTTTGAGTGAATTCCAGAACGTCAGATTTTTGCTGAAATTGTGACCGCGCGGCTTAGGGATTTTTTCAAAAAAAGGTGTTCAGACGTCGAGGGCTAATTCTGTTTCCGATGAGAAAAACCCATCTGTTTACACCGAAAAACCTTTCAGGAGATTGTTTGCAACAGTTTGGCACCATTTTTGAGTGAATTCCAGAACGTCAGATTTTTGCTGAAATTGTGACCGCGCGGCTTAGGGATTTTTTCAGAAAAAGTTGTTCAGACGTCGAGGGCTAATTCTGTTTCCGATGATAAAAACCCATCTTTTTCCACCGAAAAACCTTTCAGGGGATTGTTTGCAACAGTTTGGCACCATTTTTGAGTGAATTCCAGAACGTCAGATTTTTGCTGAAATTGTGACCGCGCGGCTTAGGGATTTTTTAAAAATAAGTTGCTCAGACGTCGAGAGCTAATTCTGTTTCCGATGAGAAAAACACACCAGTTTCCACCGAAAAACCTTTCAGGGGATCGTTTGCAACAGTTTGGCACCATTTTTGAGTGAATTCCAGAACGTCAGATTTTTGCTGAAATTGTGACCGCGCGGCTTAGGGATTATTTCAGAAAAAGTTGTTCAGACGTCAAGGGCTAATTCTGTTTCCCATGATAAAAACCCATCTTTTTCCACCGAAAAACCTTTCAGGGGATTGTTGGCAACAGTTTGGCACCATTTTTGAGTGAATTCCAGAACGTCAGATTTTTGCTGAAATTGTGACCGCGCGGCTTAGGGATTTTTTCAAAAAAAGGTGTTCAGACGTCGAGGGCTAATTCTGTTTCCGATGAGAAAAACCCATCTGTTTCCACCGAAAAACCTTTCAGGAGATTGTTTGCAACAGTTTGGCACCATTTTTGAGTGAATTCCAGAACGTCAGATTTTTGCTGAAATTCTGACCGCGCGGCTTAGGGATTTTTTCAAAAAAAGTTGTTCAGACTTCGAGAGCTAATTCTGTTTCCGATGAGAAAAACACACCAGTTTCCACCGAAAAACCTTTCAGGGGATCGTATGCAACAATTTGGCACCATTTTTGAATGAATTCCAGAACGTTAGATTTTTGCTGAAATTGTGACCGCGCGGCTTAGGGATTTTAGGGATTTTTTCAAAAAAAGTTGCTCAGACGTCGAGAGCTAATTCTGTTTCCGATGAGAAAAACACACCAGTTTCCACCGAAAAACCTTTCAGGGGATCGTATGCAACAATTTGGCACCATTTTTGAATGAATTCCAGAACGTTAGATTTTTGCTGAAATTGTGACCGCGCGGCTTAGGGATTTTAGGGATTTTTTCAAAAAAGGTTGCTCAGACGTCGAGAGCTAATTCTGTTTCCGATGAGAAAAACACACCAGTTTCCACCGAAAAACCTTTCAGGGGATCGTTTACAACAGTTTGGCACCATTTTTGAGTGAATTCCAGAACGTCAGATTTTTGCTGAAATTGTGACCGCGCGGCTTAGGGATTTTTTCAAAAAAAGTTGTTCAGACGTCGAGGGCTAATTCTGTTTCCCACGATAAAAACCCATCTGTTTCCACCGAAAAACCTTTCAGGGGTTTGTTTGCAACAGTTTGGCACCATTTTTGAGTGAATTCCAGAACGTCAGATTTTTGCTGAAATTGTGACCGCGCGGCTTAGGGATTTTTTCAAAAAAAGTTGCTCAGACGTTGAGAGCTAATTCTGTTTCCGATGAGAAAAGCACACCAGTTTCCACCGAAAAACCTTTCAGGGGATCGTTTGCAACAGTTTGGCACCATTTTTGAGTGAATTCCAGAACGTCAGATTTTTGTCGAAATTGTGACCGTGCGGCTTAGGGATTTTTTCAGAAAAAGCTGTTCAGACGTCGAGGGCTAATTCTGTTTCCGATGAGAAAAACCCATCTGTTTCCACCGAAAAACCTTTCAGGGGATTGTTTGCAACAGTTTGGCACCATTTTTGAGTGAATTCCAGAACGTCAGATTTTTGCTGAAATTGTGACCGCGCGGCTTAGGGATTTTTTCAAAAAAAGTTGCTCAGACGTCAAGAGCTAATTCTGTTTCCGATGAGAAAAAGACACCAGTTTCCACCGAAGAACCTTTCAGGGGATCGTTTGCAACAGTTTGGCACCATTTTTGAGTGAATTCCAGAACGTCAGATTTTTGCTGAAATTGTGACCGCGCGCCTTAGGGATTTTTTCAAAAAAAGTTGTTCAGACGTCGAGGGCTAATTCTGTTTCCCATGATAAAAACCCATCTGTTTCCACCGAAAAACCTTTCAGGGGATTCTTTGCAACAGTTTGGCACCATTTTTGAGTGAATTCCAGAACGTCAGATTTTTGCTGAAATTGTGACCGCGCGGCTTAGGGATTTTTTCAAAAAAAGTTGCTCAGACGTCGAGAGCTAATTCTGTTTCCCATGATAAAAACCAATCTGTTTCCACCGAAAAACCTTTCAGGGGATTGTTTGCAACAGTTTGGCACCATTTTTGAGTGAATTCCAGTTCGTCAGATTTTTGCTGAAATTGTGACCGCGCGCTTAGGAATTTTTTCAAAAAAAGTTGTTCAGACGTCGAGGGCTAATTCTGTTTCCGATGATCAAAACCCATCTGTTTCCACCGAAAAACCTTTCAGGAGATTGTTTGCAACAGTTTGGCACCATTTTTGAGTGAATTCCAGAACGTCAGATTTTTGCTGAAATTGTGACCGCGCGGCTTAGGGATTTTTTCAAAAAAAGTTGTTCAGACGTCGAGGGGTAATTCTGTTTCCAATGAGAAAAACCCATCTGTTTCCACCGGAAAATCTTTCAGGGGATCGTTTGCAACTATTTGGCACCATTTTTGAGTGAATTCCAGAACGTCAGATTTTTGCTGAAATTGTGACCGCGCGGCTTAGGGATTTTTTTTAAAAAAGTTGCTCAGACGTCGAGAGCTAATTCTGTTTCCGAGGAAAAAAACACACCAGTTTCCAGCGAAAAACCTTTCAGGGGATTGTTTGCAACAGTTTGGCACCATTTTTGAGTGAATTCCAGAACGTCAGATTTTTGCTGAAATTCTGACCGAGCGCCTTAGGGATTTTTTCAAAAAAAGTTGTTGAGACGTCGAGAGCTAATTCTGTTTCCGATGAGAAAAACACACCAGTTTCCACCGGAAAATCTTTCAGGGGATCGTTTGCAACAGTTTGGCACCATTTTTGAGTGAATTCCAGAACGTTAGATTTTTGCTGAAATTGTGACCGCGCGGCTTAGGGATTTCTTCAGAAAAAGTTGTTCAGACGTCGAGGGCTAATTCTGTTTCCGATGAGAAAAACCCATCTGTTTCCACCGAAAAACCTTTCAGGGGATTGTTTGCAACAGTTTGGCACCATTTTTGAGTGAATTCCAGAACGTCAGATTTTTGCTGAAATTGTGACCGCGCGGCTTAGGGATTTTTTCAAAAAAAGTTGCTCAGACGTCGAGAGCTAATTCTGTTTCCGATGAAAAAAACACACCAGTTTCCAGCGAAAAACCTTTCAGGGGATTGTTTGCAACAGTTTGGCACCATTTTTGAGTGAATTCCAGAACGTCAGATTTTTGCTGAAATTCTGACCGAGCGCCTTAGGGATTTTTTCAAAAAAAGTTGTTCAGACGTCGAGAGCTAATTCTGTTTCCGATGAGAAAAACACACCAGTTTCCACCGGAAAATCTTTCAGGGGATCGTTTGCAACAGTTTGGCACCATTTTTGAGTGAATTCCAGAACGTCAGATTTTTGCTGAAATTGTGACCGCGCGGCTTAGGGATTTTTTCAGAAAAAGTTGTTCAGACGTCGAGGGCTAATTCTGTTTCCGATGAGAAAAACCCATCTGTTTCCACCGAAAAACCTTTCAGGGGTTCGTTTGCAACAGTTTGGCACCATTTTTGAGTGAATTCCAGAACGTCAGATTTTTGCTGAAATTGTGATCGCGCGGCTCAGGAATTTTTTCAAAAACAGTTGCTCAGACGTCGAGGGGTAATTCTGTTTCCGATGAGAAAAACACACCAGTTTCCACCGAAAAACCTGTCAGGGGATCGTTTGCAACAGTTTGGCACCATTTTTGAGTGAATTCCAGAACGTCAGATTTTTGCTGAAATTGTGACCGCGCGGCTTAGGGATTTTTTCAAAAAAAGTTGCTCAGACGTCGAGAGATAATTCTGTTTCCGATGAGAAAAACACACCAGTTTCCACTGAAAAACCTTTCAGGGGATCGTTTGCAACAGTTTGGCACCATTTTTGAGTGAATTCCAGAACGTCAGATTTTTGCTGAAATTGTGACCGCGCGGCTTAGGGATTTTTTCAGAAAAAGTTGTTCAGACGTCGAGGGCTAATTCTGTTTCCGATGAGAAAAACGCACCAGTTTCCACCGAAAAACCTTTCAGGGGTTCGTTTGCAACAGTTTGGCACCATTTTTGAGTGAATTCCAGAACGTCAGATTTTTGCTGAAATTGTGATCGCGCGGCTCAGGAATTTTTTCAAAAAAAGTTGGTCAGACGTCGAGGGGTAATTCTGTTTCCGATGAGAAAAACACACCAGTTTCCACCGAAAAACCTGTCAGGGGATCGTTTGCAACAGTTTGGCACCATTTTTGAGTGAATTCCAGAACGTCAGATTTTTGCTGAAATTGTGACCGCGCGGCTTAGGGATTTTTTCAAAAAAAGTTGCTCAGACGTCGAGAGATAATTCTGTTTCCCATGATAAAAACCAATCTGTTTCCACCGAAAAACCTTTCAGGGGATTGTTTGCAACAGTTTGGCACCATTTTTGAGTGAATTCCAGTTCGTCAGATTTTTGCTGAAATTGTGACCGCGCGCTTAGGAATTTTTTCAGAAAAAGTTGTTCAGACGTCGAGGGCTAATTCTGTTTCCGATGAGAGAAACCCATCTGTTTCCACCGAAAAACCTTTCAGGGGATTGTTTGCCACAATTTGGCACCATTTTTGAGTGAATTCCAGAACGTCAGATTTTTGCTGAAATTGTGACCGCGCGGCTTAGGGATTTTTTCAGAAAAAGTTGTTCAGACGTCGAGGGGTAATTCTGTTTCCAATGAGAAAAACCCATCTGTTTCCACCGAAAAACCTTTCAGGGGTTCGTTTGCAACAGTTTGGCACCATTTTTGAGTGAATTCCAGAACGTCAGATTTTTGCTGAAATTGTGACCGCGCGGCTTAGGGATTTTTTCAAAAAAAGTTGTTCAGACGTCGAGAGCTAATTCTGTTTCAGATGAGAAAAACACACCAGTTTCCACCGGAAAATCTTTCAGGGGATCGTTTGCAACTATTTGGCACCATTTTTGAGTGAATTCCAGAACGTCAGATTTTTGCTGAAATTGTGACCGCGCGGCTTAGGGATTTTTTTAAAAAAAGTTGCTCAGACGTCGAGAGCTAATTCTGTTTCCGATGAAAAAAACACACCAGTTTCCAGCGAAAAACCTTTCAGGGGATTGTTTGCAACAGTTTGGCACCATTTTTGAGTGAATTCCAGAACGTCAGATTTTTGCTGAAATTCTGACCGAGCGCCTTAGGGATTTTTTCAAAAAAAGTTGTTCAGACGTCGAGAGCTAATTCTGTTTCCGATGAGAAAAACACACCAGTTTCCACCGGAAAATCTTTCAGGGGATCGTTTGCAACAGTTTGGCACCATTTTTGAGTGAATTCCAGAACGTCAGATTTTTGCTGAAATTGTGACCGCGCGGCTTAGGGATTTTTTCAGAAAAAGTTGTTCAGACGTCGAGGGCTAATTCTGTTTCCGATGAGAAAAACCCATCTGTTTCCACCGAAAAACCTTTCAGGGGTTCGTTTGCAACAGTTTGGCACCATTTTTGAGTGAATTCCAGAACGTCAGATTTTTGCTGAAATTGTGATCGCGCGGCTCAGGAATTTTTTCAAAAACAGTTGCTCAGACGTCGAGGGGTAATTCTGTTTCCGATGAGAAAAACACACCAGTTTCCACCGAAAAACCTGTCAGGGGATCGTTTGCAACAGTTTGGCACCATTTTTGAGTGAATTCCAGAACGTCAGATTTTTGCTGAAATTGTGACCGCGCGGCTTAGGGATTTTTTCAAAAAAAGTTGCTCAGACGTCGAGAGATAATTCTGTTTCCGATGAGAAAAACACACCAGTTTCCACTGAAAAACCTTTCAGGGGATCGTTTGCAACAGTTTGGCACCATTTTTGAGTGAATTCCAGAACGTCAGATTTTTGCTGAAATTGTGACCGCGCGGCTTAGGGATTTTTTCAGAAAAAGTTGTTCAGACGTCGAGGGCTAATTCTGTTTCCGATGAGAAAAACGCACCAGTTTCCACCGAAAAACCTTTCAGGGGTTCGTTTGCAACAGTTTGGCACCATTTTTGAGTGAATTCCAGAACGTCAGATTTTTGCTGAAATTGTGATCGCGCGGCTCAGGAATTTTTTCAAAAAAAGTTGCTCAGACGTCGAGGGGTAATTCTGTTTCCGATGAGAAAAACACACCAGTTTCCACCGAAAAACCTGTCAGGGGATCGTTTGCAACAGTTTGGCACCATTTTTGAGTGAATTCCAGAACGTCAGATTTTTGCTGAAATTGTGACCGCGCGGCTTAGGGATTTTTTCAAAAAAAGTTGCTCAGACGTCGAGAGATAATTCTGTTTCCCATGATAAAAACCAATCTGTTTCCACCGAAAAACCTTTCAGGGGATTGTTTGCAACAGTTTGGCACCATTTTTGAGTGAATTCCAGTTCGTCAGATTTTTGCTGAAATTGTGACCGCGCGCTTAGGAATTTTTTCAGAAAAAGTTGTTCAGACGTCGAGGGCTAATTCTGTTTCCGATGAGAGAAACCCATCTGTTTCCACCGAAAAACCTTTCAGGGGATTGTTTGCCACAATTTGGCACCATTTTTGAGTGAATTCCAGAACGTCAGATTTTTGCTGAAATTGTGACCGCGCGGCTTAGGGATTTTTTCAGAAAAAGTTGTTCAGACGTCGAGGGGTAATTCTGTTTCCAATGAGAAAAACCCATCTGTTTCCACCGAAAAACCTTTCAGGGGTTCGTTTGCAACAGTTTGGCACCATTTTTGAGTGAATTCCAGAACGTCAGATTTTTGCTGAAATTGTGACCGCGCGGCTTAGGGATTTTTTCAAAAAAAGTTGTTCAGACGTCGAGAGCTAATTCTGTTTCAGATGAGAAAAACACACCAGTTTCCACCGGAAAATCTTTCAGGGGATCGTTTGCAACTATTTGGCACCATTTTTGAGTGAATTCCAGAACGTCAGATTTTTGCTGAAATTGTGACCGCGCGGCTTAGGGATTTTTTTAAAAAAAGTTGCTCAGACGTCGAGAGCTAATTCTGTTTCCGATGAAAAAAACACACCAGTTTCCAGCGAAAAACCTTTCAGGGGATTGTTTGCAACAGTTTGGCACCATTTTTGAGTGAATTCCAGAACGTCAGATTTTTGCTGAAATTCTGACCGAGCGCCTTAGGGATTTTTTCAAAAAAAGTTGTTCAGACGTCGAGAGCTAATTCTGTTTCCGATGAGAAAAACACACCAGTTTCCACCGAAAAATCTTTCAGGGGATCGTTTGCAACAGTTTGGCACCATTTTTGAGTGAATTCCAGAACGTTAGATTTTTGCTGAAATTGTGACCGCGCGGCTTAGGGATTTTTTCAGAAAAAGTTGTTCAGACGTCGAGGGCTAATTCTGTTTCCGATGAGAAAAACCCATCTGTTTCCACCGAAAAACCTTTCAGGGGATTGTTTGCAACAGTTTGGCACCATTTTTGAGTGAATTCCAGAACGTCAGATTTTTGCTGAAATTGTGACCGCGCGGCTTAGGGATTTTTTCAGAAAAAGTTGTTCAGACGTCGAGGGCTAATTCTGTTTCCGATGAGAAAAACCCATCTGTTTCCACCGAAAAACCTTTCAGGGGTTCGTTTGCAACAGTTTGCCACCATTTTTGAGTGAATTCCAGAACGTCAGATTTTTGCTGAAATTGTGACCGCGCGGCTTAGGGATTTTTTCAAAAAAAGTTGCTCAGACGTCGAGAGCTAATTCTGTTTCCGATGAGAAAAACACACCAGTTTCCACCGAAAAACCTTTCAATGGATCGTTTGCAACAGTTTCGCACCATTTTTGAGTGAATTCCAGAACGTCAGATTTTTGCTGAAATTGTGACCGCGCGGCTTAGGGATTTTTTCAGAAAAAGTTGTTCAGACGTCGAGGGCTAATTCTGTTTCCAATGAGAGAAACCCATCTGTTTCCACCGAAAAACCTTTCAGGGGATCGTTTGCAACAGTTTGGCACCATTTTTGAGTGAATTCCAGAACGTCAGATTTTTGCTGAAATTGTGACCGCGCGGCTTAGGGATTTTTTCAGAAAAAGTTGTTCAGACGTCGAGGGCTAATTCTGTTTCCCATGATAAAAACCCATCTGTTTCCACCGAAAAACCTTTCAGGGGATTGTTTGCAACAGTTTGGCACCATTTTTGAATGAATTCCAGAACGTCAGATTTTTGCTGAAATTGTGACCGCGCGGCTTAGGGATTTTTTCAAAAAAAGTTGTTTAGACGTCGAGGGCTAATTCTGTTTCCGATGAGAAAAACCCGTCTGTTTCCACCGAAAACCTTTCAGGGGATTGTTTGCAACAGTTTGGCACCATTTTTGAGTGAATTCCAGAACGTCAGATTTTTGCTGAAATTGTGACCGCGCGGCTTAGGGATTTTTTCAAAAAAAGTTGTTCAGACGTCGAGGGCTAATTCTGTTTCCGATGATCAAAACCCATCTGTTTCCACCGAAAAACCTTTCAGGAGATTGTTTGCAACAGTTTGGCACCATTTTTGAGTGAATTCCAGAACGTCAGATTTTTGCTGAAATTGTGACCGCGCGGCTTAGGGATTTTTTCAGAAAAAGTTGTTCAGACGTCGAGGGCTAATTCTGTTTCCCATGATAAAAACCCATCTGTTTCCACCGAAAAACCTTTCAGGGGATTGTTTGCAACAGTTTGGCACCATTTTTGAATGAATTCCAGAACGTCAGATTTTTGCTGAAATTGTGACCGCGCGGCTTAGGGATTTTTTCAAAAAAAGTTGTTTAGACGTCGAGGGCTAATTCTGTTTCCGATGAGAAAAACCCGTCTGTTTCCACCGAAAACCTTTCAGGGGATTGTTTGCAACAGTTTGGCACCATTTTTGAGTGAATTCCAGAACGTCAGATTTTTGCTGAAATTGTGACCGCGCGGCTTAGGGATTTTTTCAAAAAAAGTTGTTCAGACGTCGAGGGCTAATTCTGTTTCCGATGATCAAAACCCATCTGTTTCCACCGAAAAACCTTTCAGGAGATTGTTTGCAACAGTTTGGCACCATTTTTGAGTGAATTCCAGAACGTCAGATTTTTGCTGAAATTGTGACTGCGCGGCTTAGGGATTTTTTCAAAAAAAGTTGTTCAGACGTCGAGAGCTAATTCTGTTTCCGATTAGAAAAACCCATCTGTTTACACCGAAAAACCATTCAGGGGTTCGTTTGCAACAGTTTGGAACCATTTATGAGTGAATTCCAGAATGTCAGATTTTTGCTGAAATTGTGACCGCGCGGCTTAGGGATTTTTTCAAAAAAGTTGTTCAGACGTCGAGGGCTAATTCTGTTTTTGATGAGAAAAACCCATCTGTTTCCACCAAAAAAACTTTCAGGGGATCGTTTGCAACAGTTTGGCACCATTTTTGAGTGAATTCCAGAACGTCAGATTTCTGCTGAAAATGTGACCGCGCGGCTTAGGGATTTTTTTTAAAAAAGTTGCTCAGACGTCGAGAGCTAATTCTGTTTCCGATGAAAAAAACACACCAGTTTCCAGCGAAAAACCTTTCAGGGGATTGTTTGCAACAGTTTGGCACCATTTTTGAGTGAATTCCAGAACGTCAGATTTTTGCTGAAATTCTGACCGAGCGCCTTAGGGATTTTTTCAAAAAAAGTTGTTCAGACGTCGAGAGCTAATTCTGTTTCCGATGAGAAAAACACACCAGTTTCCACCGGAAAATCTTTCAGGGGATCGTTTGCAACAGTTTGGCACCATTTTTGAGTGAATTCCAGAACGTTAGATTTTTGCTGAAATTGTGACCGCGCGGCTTAGGGATTTTTTCAGAAAAAGTTGTTCAGACTTCGAGGGCTAATTCTGTTTCCGATGAGAAAAACCCATCTGTTTCCACCGAAAAACCTTTCAGGGGATTGTTTGCAACAGTTTGGCACCATTTTTGAGTGAATTCCAGAACGTCAGATTTTTGCTGAAATTGTGACCGCGCGGCTTAGGGATTTTTTCAGAAAAAGTTGTTCAGACGTCGAGGGCTAATTCTGTTTCCGATGAGAAAAACCCATCTGTTTCCACCGAAAAACCTTTCAGGGGTTCGTTTGCAACAGTTTGCCACCATTTTTGAGTGAATTCCAGAACGTCAGATTTTTGCTGAAATTGTGATCGCGCGGCTCAGGAATTTTTTCAAAAAAAGTTGCTCAGACGTCGAGGGGTAATTCTGTTTCCGATGAGAAAAACACACCAGTTTCCACCGAAAAACCTGTCAGGGGATCGTTTGCAACAGTTTGGCACCATTTTTGAGTGAATTCCAGAACGTCAGATTTTTGCTGAAATTGTGACCGCGCGGCTTAGGGATTTTTTCAAAAAAAGTTGCTCAGACGTCGATAGCTAATTCTGTTTCCGATGAGAAAAACACACCAGTTTCCACCGAAAAACCTTTCAGGGGGTCGTTTGCAACAGTTTGGCACCATTTTTGAGTGAATTCAAGAACGTCAGATTTTTGCTGAAATTGTGACCGCGCGGCTTAGGGATTTTTTCAAAAAAAGTTGTTCGGACGTCGAGGGCTAATTCTGTTTCCGATGAGAAAAACCCATCTTTTTCCACCGAAAAACCTTTCAGGGGATTGTTTGCAACAGTTTGGCACCATTTTTGAGTGAATTCCAGAACGTCAGATTTTTGCTGAAATTGTGACCGCGCGGCTTAGGGATTTTTTCAAAAAAAGTTGCTCAGACGTCGAGAGCTAATTCTGTTTCCGATGAGAAAAACACACCAGTTTCCACCGAAAAACCTTTCAATGCATCGTTTGCAACAGTTTCGCACCATTTTTGAGTGAATTCCAGAACGTCAGATTTTTGCTGAAATTGTGACCGCGCGGCTTAGGGATTTTTTCAGAAAAAGTTGTTCAGACGTCGAGGGCTAATTCTGTTTCCAATGAGAGAAACCCATCTGTTTCCACCGAAAAACCTTTCAGGGGATCGTTTGCAACAGTTTGGCACCATTTTTGAGTGAATTCCAGAACGTCAGATTTTTGCTGAAATTGTGACCGCGCGGCTTAGGGATTTTTTCAGAAAAAGTTGTTCAGACGTCGAGGGCTAATTCTGTTTCCCATGATAAAAACCCATCTGTTTCCACCGAAAAACCTTTCAGGGGATTGTTTGCAACAGTTTGGCACCATTTTTGAGTGAATTCCAGAACGTCAGATTTTTGCTGAAATTTTGACCGCGCGACTTAGGGATTTTTTCAGAAAAAGTTGTTCAGACGTCGAGGGCTAATTCTGTTTCCGATGAGAAACACGCATCTGTTTCCACTGAAAAACCTTTCAGGGGTTCGTTTGCAACAGTTTGGCACCATTTTTGAGTGAATTCCAGAACGTTAGATTTTTGCTGAAATTGTGACCGCGCGGCTTAGGGATTTTTTCAGAAAAAGTTGTTCAGACTTCGAGGGCTAATTCTGTTTCCGATGAGAAAAACCCATCTGTTTCCACCGAAAAACCTTTCAGGGGATTGTTTGCAACAGTTTGGCACCATTTTTGAGTGAATTCCAGAACGTCAGATTTTTGCTGAAATTGTGACCGCGCGGCTTAGGGATTTTTTCAGAAAAAGTTGTTCAGACGTCGAGGGCTAATTCTGTTTCCGATGAGAAAAACCCATCTGTTTCCACCGAAAAACCTTTCAGGGGTTCGTTTGCAACAGTTTGCCACCATTTTTGAGTGAATTCCAGAACGTCAGATTTTTGCTGAAATTGTGATCGCGCGGCTCAGGAATTTTTTCAAAAAAAGTTGCTCAGACGTCGAGGGGTAATTCTGTTTCCGATGAGAAAAACACACCAGTTTCCACCGAAAAACCTGTCAGGGGATCGTTTGCAACAGTTTGGCACCATTTTTGAGTGAATTCCAGAACGTCAGATTTTTGCTGAAATTGTGACCGCGCGGCTTAGGGATTTTTTCAGAAAAATTTGTTCAGACGTCGATAGCTAATTCTGTTTCCAATGAGAGAAACCCATCTGTTTCCACCGAAAAACCTTTCAGGGGATCGTTTGCAACAGTTTGGCACCATTTTTGAGTGAATTCCAGAACGTCAGATTTTTGCTGAAATTGTGACCGCGCGGCTTAGGGATTTTTTCAGAAAAAGTTGTTCAGACGTCGAGGGCTAATTCTGTTTCCCATGATAAAAACCCATCTGTTTCCACCGAAAAACCTTTCAGGGGATTGTTTGCAACAGTTTGGCACCATTTTTGAGTGAATTCCAGAACGTCAGATTTTTGCTGAAATTTTGACCGCGCGACTTAGGGATTTTTTCAGAAAAAGTTGTTCAGACGTCGAGGGCTAATTCTGTTTCCGATGAGAAACACCCATCTGTTTCCACTGAAAAACCTTTCAGGGGTTCGTTTGCAACAGTTTGGCACCATTTTTGAGTGAATTCCAGAACGTCAGATTTTTGCTGAAATTGTGACCGCGCGGCTTAGGGATTTTTCAAAAAAAGTTGCTCAGACGTCGAGAGCTAATTCTGTTTCCGATGAGAAAAGCACACCAGTTTCCACCGAAAAACCATTCAGGGGTTCGTTTGCAACAGTTTGGAACCATTTTTGAGTGAATTCCAGAACGTCAGATTTTTGCTGAAATTGTGACCGCGCGGCTTAGGGATTTTTTCAAAAAAAGTTGTTCAGACGTCGAGGGCTAATTCTGTTTCCGATGAGAAAAACCCGTCTGTTTCCACCGAAAACCTTTCAGGGGATTGTTTGCAACAGTTTGGCACCATTTTTGAGTGAATTCCAGAACGTCAGATTTTTGCTGAAATTGTGACCGCGCGGCTTAGGGATTTTTTCAAAAAAAGTTGTTCAGACGTCGAGGGCTAATTCTGTTTCCGATGATCAAAACCCATCTGTTTCCACCGAAAAACCTTTCAGGAGATTGTTTGCAACAGTTTGGCACCATTTTTGAGTGAATTCCAGAACGTCAGATTTTTGCTGAAATTGTGACCGCGCGGCTTAGGGATTTTTTCAGAAAAAGTTGTTCAGACGTCGAGGGCTAATTCTGTTTCCCATGATAAAAACCCATCTGTTTCCACCGAAAAACCTTTCAGGGGATTGTTTGCAACAGTTTGGCACCATTTTTGAGTGAATTCCAGAACGTCAGATTTTTGCTGAAATTTTGACCCCGCGACTTAGGGATTTTTTCAGAAAAAGTTGTTCAGACGTCGAGGGCTAATTCTGTTTCCGATGAGAAACACCCATCTGTTTCCACTGAAAAACCTTTCAGGGGTTCGTTTGCAACAGTTTGGCACCATTTTTGAGTGAATTCCAGAACGTCAGATTTTTGCTGAAATTGTGACCGCGCGGCTTAGGGATTTTTCAAAAAAAGTTGCTCAGACGTCGAGAGCTAATTCTGTTTCCGATGAGAAAAGCACACCAGTTTCCACCGAAAAACCATTCAGGGGTTCGTTTGCAACAGTTTGGAACCATTTTTGAGTGAATTCCAGAACGTCAGATTTTTGCTGAAATTGTGACCGCGCGGCTTAGGGATTTTTTCAAAAAAAGTTGTTCAGACGTCGAGGGCTAATTCTGTTTCCGATGAGAAAAACCCGTCTGTTTCCACCGAAAACCTTTCAGGGGATTGTTTGCAACAGTTTGGCACCATTTTTGAGTGAATTCCAGAACGTCAGATTTTTGCTGAAATTGTGACCGCGCGGCTTAGGGATTTTTTCAAAAAAAGTTGTTCAGACGTCGAGAGCTAATTCTGTTTCAGATGAGAAAAACACACCAGTTTCCACCGGAAAATCTTTCAGGGGATCGTTTGCAACTATTTGGCACCATTTTTGAGTGAATTCCAGAACGTCAGATTTTTGCTGAAATTGTGACCGCGCGGCTTAGGGATTTTTTTAAAAAAAGTTGCTCAGACGTCGAGAGCTAATTCTGTTTCCGATGAAAAAAACACACCAGTTTCCAGCGAAAAACCTTTCAGGGGATTGTTTGCAACAGTTTGGCACCATTTTTGAGTGAATTCCAGAACGTCAGATTTTTGCTGAAATTCTGACCGAGCGCCTTAGGGATTTTTTCAAAAAAAGTTGTTCAGACGTCGAGAGCTAATTCTGTTTCCGATGAGAAAAACACACCAGTTTCCACCGGAAAATCTTTCAGGGGATCGTTTGCAACAGTTTGGCACCATTTTTGAGTGAATTCCAGAACGTTAGATTTTTGCTGAAATTGTGACCGCGCGGCTTAGGGATTTTTTCAGAAAAAGTTGTTCAGACGTCGAGGGCTAATTCTGTTTCCGATGAGAAAAACCCATCTGTTTCCACCGAAAAACCTTTCAGGGGATTGTTTGCAACAGTTTGGCACCATTTTTGAGTGAATTCCAGAACGTCAGATTTTTGCTGAAATTGTGACCGCGCGGCTTAGGGATTTTTTCAGAAAAAGTTGTTCAGACGTCGAGGGCTAATTCTGTTTCCGATGAGAAAAACCCATCTGTTTCCACCGAAAAACCTTTCAGGGGTTCGTTTGCAACAGTTTGCCACCATTTTTGAGTGAATTCCAGAACGTCAGATTTTTGCTGAAATTGTGATCGCGCGGTTCAGGAATTTTTTCAAAAAAAGTTGCTCAGACGTCGAGGGGTAATTCTGTTTCCGATGAGAAAAACACACCAGTTTCCACCGAAAAACCTGTCAGGGGATCGTTTGCAACAGTTTGGCACCATTTTTGAGTGAATTCCAGAACGTCAGATTTTTGCTGAAATTGTGACCGCGCGGCTTAGGGATTTTTTCAAAAAAAGTTGCTGAGACGTCGATAGCTAATTCTGTTTCCGATGAGAAAAACACACCAGTTTCCACCGAAAAACCTTTCAGGGGATCGTTTGCAACAGTTTGGCACCATTTTTGAGTGAATTCAAGAACGTCAGATTTTTGCTGAAATTGTGACCGCGCGGCTTAGGGATTTTTTCAAAAAAAGTTGTTCAGACGTCGAGGGCTAATTTTGTTTCCGATGAGAAAAACCCATCTTTTTCCACCGAAAAACCTTTCAGGGGATTGTTTGCAACAGTTTGGCACCATTTTTGAGTGAATTCCAGAACGTCAGATTTTTGCTGAAATTGTGACCGCGCGGCTTAGGGATTTTTTCAAAAAAAGTTGCTCAGACGTCGAGAGCTAATTCTGTTTCCGATGAGAAAAACACACCAGTTTCCACCGAAAAACCTTTCAATGGATCGTTTGCAACAGTTTCGCACCATTTTTGAGTGAATTCCAGAACGTCAGATTTTTGCTGAAATTGTGACCGCGCGGCTTAGGGATTTTTTCAGAAAAAGTTGTTCAGACGTCGAGGGCTAATTCTGTTTCCAATGAGAGAAACCCATCTGTTTCCACCGAAAAACCTTTCAGGGGATCGTTTGCAACAGTTTGGCACCATTTTTGAGTGAATTCCAGAACGTCAGATTTTTGCTGAAATTGTGACCGCGCGGCTTAGGGATTTTTTCAGAAAAAGTTGTTCAGACGTCGAGGGCTAATTCTGTTTCCCATGATAAAAACCCATCTGTTTCCACCGAAAAACCTTTCAGGGGATTGTTTGCAACAGTTTGGCACCATTTTTGAGTGAATTCCAGAACGTCAGATTTTTGCTGAAATTGTGACCGCGCGGCTTAGGGATTTTTTCAAAAAAAGTTGTTCAGACGTCGAGGGCTAATTCTGTTTCCGATGAGAAAAACCCGTCTGTTTCCACCGAAAACCTTTCAGGGGATTGTTTGCAACAGTTTGGCACCATTTTTGAGTGAATTCCAGAACGTCAGATTTTTGCTGAAATTGTGACCGCGCGGCTTAGGGATTTTTTCAAAAAAAGTTGTTCAGACGTCGAGGGCTAATTCTGTTTCCGATGATCAAAACCCATCTGTTTCCACCGAAAAACCTTTCAGGAGATTGTTTGCAACAGTTTGGCACCATTTTTGAGTGAATTCCAGAACGTCAGATTTTTGCTGAAATTGTGACTGCGCGGCTTAGGGATTTTTTCAAAAAAAGTTGTTCAGACGTCGAGAGCTAATTCTGTTTCCGATTAGAAAAACCCATCTGTTTACACCGAAAAACCATTCAGGGGTTCGTTTGCAACAGTTTGGAACCATTTATGAGTGAATTCCAGAATGTCAGATTTTTGCTGAAATTGTGACCGCGCGGCTTAGGGATTTTTTCAAAAAAGTTGTTCAGACGTCGAGGGCTAATTCTGTTTTTGATGAGAAAAACCCATCTGTTTCCACCAAAAAAACTTTCAGGGGATCGTTTGCAACAGTTTGGCACCATTTTTGAGTGAATTCCAGAACGTCAGATTTCTGCTGAAAATGTGACCGCGCGGCTTAGGGATTTTTTTTAAAAAAGTTGCTCAGACGTCGAGAGCTAATTCTGTTTCCGATGAAAAAAACACACCAGTTTCCAGCGAAAAACCTTTCAGGGGATTGTTTGCAACAGTTTGGCACCATTTTTGAGTGAATTCCAGAACGTCAGATTTTTGCTGAAATTGTGACCGCGCGGCTTAGGGATTTTTTTAAAAAAAGTTGCTCAGACGTCGAGAGCTAATTCTGTTTCCGATGAAAAAAACACACCAGTTTCCAGCGAAAAACCTTTCAGGGGATTGTTTGCAACAGTTTGGCACCATTTTTGAGTGAATTCCAGAACGTCAGATTTTTGCTGAAATTCTGACCGAGCGCCTTAGGGATTTTTTCAAAAAAAGTTGTTCAGACGTCGAGAGCTAATTCTGTTTCCGATGAGAAAAACACACCAGTTTCCACCGGAAAATCTTTCAGGGGATCGTTTGCAACAGTTTGGCACCATTTTTGAGTGAATTCCAGAACGTTAGATTTTTGCTGAAATTGTGACCGCGCGGCTTAGGGATTTTTTCAGAAAAAGTTGTTCAGACGTCGAGGGCTAATTCTGTTTCCGATGAGAAAAACCCATCTGTTTCCACCGAAAAACCTTTCAGGGGATTGTTTGCAACAGTTTGGCACCATTTTTGAGTGAATTCCAGAACGTCAGATTTTTGCTGAAATTGTGACCGCGCGGCTTAGGGATTTTTTCAGAAAAAGTTGTTCAGACGTCGAGGGCTAATTCTGTTTCCGATGAGAAAAACCCATCTGTTTCCACCGAAAAACCTTTCAGGGGTTCGTTTGCAACAGTTTGCCACCATTTTTGAGTGAATTCCAGAACGTCAGATTTTTGCTGAAATTGTGATCGCGCGGCTCAGGAATTTTTTCAAAAAAAGTTGCTCAGACGTCGAGGGGTAATTCTGTTTCCGATGAGAAAAACACACCAGTTTCCACCGAAAAACCTGTCAGGGGATCGTTTGCAACAGTTTGGCACCATTTTTGAGTGAATTCCAGAACGTCAGATTTTTGCTGAAATTGTGACCGCGCGGCTTAGGGATTTTTTCAAAAAAAGTTGCTGAGACGTCGATAGCTAATTCTGTTTCCGATGAGAAAAACACACCAGTTTCCACCGAAAAACCTTTCAGGGGATCGTTTGCAACAGTTTGGCACCATTTTTGAGTGAATTCAAGAACGTCAGATTTTTGCTGAAATTGTGACCGCGCGGCTTAGGGATTTTTTCAAAAAAAGTTGTTCGGACGTCGAGGGCTAATTTTGTTTCCGATGAGAAAAACCCATCTTTTTCCACCGAGAAACCTTTCAGGGGATTGTTTGCAACAGTTTGGCACCATTTTTGAGTGAATTCCAGAACGTCAGATTTTTGCTGAAATTGTGACCGCGCGGCTTAGGGATTTTTTCAAAAAAAGTTGCTCAGACGTCGAGAGCTAATTCTGTTTCCGATGAGAAAAACACACCACTTTCCACCGAAAAACCTTTCAATGGATCGTTTGCAACAGTTTCGCACCATTTTTGAGTGAATTCCAGAACGTCAGATTTTTGCTGAAATTGTGACCGCGCGGCTTAGGGATTTTTTCAGAAAAAGTTGTTCAGACGTCGAGGGCTAATTCTGTTTCCAATGAGAGAAACCCATCTGTTTCCACCGAAAAACCTTTCAGGGGATTGTTTGCAACAGTTTGGCACCATTTTTGAGTGAATTCCAGAACGTCAGATTTTTGCTGAAATTGTGACCGCGCGGCTTAGGGATTTTTTCAAAAAAAGTTGTTCAGACGTCGAGGGCTAATTCTGTTTCCGATGAGAAAAACCCGTCTGTTTCCACCGAAAACCTTTCAGGGGATTGTTTGCAACAGTTTGGCACCATTTTTGAGTGAATTCCAGAACGTCAGATTTTTGCTGAAATTGTGACCGCGCGGCTTAGGGATTTTTTCAAAAAAAGTTGTTCAGACGTCGAGGGCTAATTCTGTTTCCGATGATCAAAACCCATCTGTTTCCACCGAAAAACCTTTCAGGAGATTGTTTGCAACAGTTTGGCACCATTTTTGAGTGAATTCCAGAACGTCAGATTTTTGCTGAAATTGTGACCGCGCGGCTTAGGGATTTTTTCAAAAAAGTTGTTCAGACGTCGAGGGCTAATTCTGTTTTTGATGAGAAAAACCCATCTGTTTCCACCAAAAAAACTTTCAGGGGATCGTTTGCAACAGTTTGGCACCATTTTTGAGTGAATTCCAGAACGTCAGATTTCTGCTGAAAATGTGACCGCGCGGCTTAGGGATTTTTTTTAAAAAAGTTGCTCAGACGTCGAGAGCTAATTCTGTTTCCGATGAAAAAAACACACCAGTTTCCAGCGAAAAACCTTTCAGGGGATTGTTTGCAACAGTTTGGCACCATTTTTTAGTGAATTCCAGAACGTCAGATTTTTGCTGAAATTCTGACCGAGCGCCTTAGGGATTTTTTCAAAAAAAGTTGTTCAGACGTCGAGAGCTAATTCTGTTTCCGATGAGAAAAACACACCAGTTTCCACCGGAAAATCTTTCAGGGGATCGTTTGCAACAGTTTGGCACCATTTTTGAGTGAATTCCAGAACGTTAGATTTTTGCTGAAATTGTGACCGCGCGGCTTAGGGATTTTTTCAGAAAAAGTTGTTCAGACTTCGAGGGCTAATTCTGTTTCCGATGAGAAAAACCCATCTGTTTCCACCGAAAAACCTTTCAGGGGATTGTTTGCAACAGTTTGGCACCATTTTTGAGTGAATTCCAGAACGTCAGATTTTTGCTGAAATTGTGACCGCGCGGCTTAGGGATTTTTTCAGAAAAAGTTGTTCAGACGTCGAGGGCTAATTCTGTTTCCGATGAGAAAAACCCATCTGTTTCCACCGAAAAACCTTTCAGGGGTTCGTTTGCAACAGTTTGCCACCATTTTTGAGTGAATTCCAGAACGTCAGATTTTTGCTGAAATTGTGATCGCGCGGCTCAGGAATTTTTTCAAAAAAAGTTGCTCAGACGTCGAGGGGTAATTCTGTTTCCCATGATAAAAACCCATCTGTTTCCACCGAAAAACCTTTCAGGGGATTGTTTGCAACAGTTTGGCACCATTTTTGAGTGAATTCCAGAACGTCAGATTTTTGCTGAAATTTTGACCGCGCGACTTAGGGATTTTTTCAGAAAAAGTTGTTCAGACGTCGAGGGCTAATTCTGTTTCCGATGAGAAACACCCATCTGTTTCCACTGAAAAACCTTTCAGGGGTTCGTTTGCAACAGTTTGGCACCATTTTTGAGTGAATTCCAGAACGTCAGATTTTTGCTGAAATTGTGACCGCGCGGCTTAGGGATTTTTCAAAAAAAGTTGCTCAGACGTCGAGAGCTAATTCTGTTTCCGATGAGAAAAGCACACCAGTTTCCACCGAAAAACCATTCAGGGGTTCGTTTGCAACAGTTTGGAACCATTTTTGAGTGAATTCCAGAACGTCAGATTTTTGCTGAAATTGTGACCGCGCGGCTTAGGGATTTTTTCAAAAAAAGTTGTTCAGACGTCGAGGGCTAATTCTGTTTCCGATGAGAAAAACCCGTCTGTTTCCACCGAAAACCTTTCAGGGGATTGTTTGCAACAGTTTGGCACCATTTTTGAGTGAATTCCAGAACGTCAGATTTTTGCTGAAATTGTGACCGCGCGGCTTAGGGATTTTTTCAAAAAAAGTTGTTCAGACGTCGAGGGCTAATTCTGTTTCCGATGATCAAAACCCATCTGTTTCCACCGAAAAACCTTTCAGGAGATTGTTTGCAACAGTTTGGCACCATTTTTGAGTGAATTCCAGAACGTCAGATTTTTGCTGAAATTGTGACCGCGCGGCTTAGGGATTTTTTCAGAAAAAGTTGTTCAGACGTCGAGGGCTAATTCTGTTTCCCATGATAAAAACCCATCTGTTTCCACCGAAAAACCTTTCAGGGGATTGTTTGCAACAGTTTGGCACCATTTTTGAGTGAATTCCAGAACGTCAGATTTTTGCTGAAATTTTGACCCCGCGACTTAGGGATTTTTTCAGAAAAAGTTGTTCAGACGTCGAGGGCTAATTCTGTTTCCGATGAGAAACACCCATCTGTTTCCACTGAAAAACCTTTCAGGGGTTCGTTTGCAACAGTTTGGCACCATTTTTGAGTGAATTCCAGAACGTCAGATTTTTGCTGAAATTGTGACCGCGCGGCTTAGGGATTTTTCAAAAAAAGTTGCTCAGACGTCGAGAGCTAATTCTGTTTCCGATGAGAAAAGCACACCAGTTTCCACCGAAAAACCATTCAGGGGTTCGTTTGCAACAGTTTGGAACCATTTTTGAGTGAATTCCAGAACGTCAGATTTTTGCTGAAATTGTGACCGCGCGGCTTAGGGATTTTTTCAAAAAAAGTTGTTCAGACGTCGAGGGCTAATTCTGTTTCCGATGAGAAAAACCCGTCTGTTTCCACCGAAAACCTTTCAGGGGATTGTTTGCAACAGTTTGGCACCATTTTTGAGTGAATTCCAGAACGTCAGATTTTTGCTGAAATTGTGACCGCGCGGCTTAGGGATTTTTTCAAAAAAAGTTGTTCAGACGTCGAGAGCTAATTCTGTTTCCGATTAGAAAAACCCATCTGTTTACACCGAAAAACCATTCAGGGGTTCGTTTGCAACAGTTTGGAACCATTTATGAGTGAATTCCAGAATGTCAGATTTTTGCTGAAATTGTGACCGCGCGGCTTAGGGATTTTTTCAAAAAAGTTGTTCAGACGTCGAGGGCTAATTCTGTTTTTGATGAGAAAAACCCATCTGTTTCCACCAAAAAAACTTTCAGGGGATCGTTTGCAACAGTTTGGCACCATTTTTGAGTGAATTCCAGAACGTCAGATTTCTGCTGAAAATGTGACCGCGCGGCTTAGGGATTTTTTCAAAAAAATATTTCTCCGCAATTTCATACGTCGAGGGCTAATTCTGTTTCCGATGATAAAAATCCATCCGTTTCCACCGAAAAACCTTTCAGGGGTTCGTTTGCAGCAATTTGGCACCATTTTTGAGTGAATTCCAGAACGTCAGATTTTTGCTGAAATTGTGACCGCGCGGCTTAGGGATTTTTTCAGAAAAAGTTGTTCAGACGTCGAGGGCTAATTCTGTTTCCCATGATAAAAACCCATCTGTTTCCACCGAAAAACCTTTCAGGGGATCGTTTGCAACAATTTGGCACCATTTTTGAATGAATTCCAGAACGTTAGATTTTTGCTGAAATTGTGACCGCGCGGCTTAGGGATTTTAGGGATTTTTTCAAAAAAAGTTGCTCAGACGTCGAGAGCTAATTCTGTTTCCGATGAGAAAAACACACCAGTTTCCACCGAAAAACCTTTCAGGGGATTGTTTCTAACAGTTTGGCACCATTTTTGAGTGAATTCCAGAACGTCAGATTTTTGCTGAAATTGTGACCGCGCGGCTTAGGGATTTTTTCAAAAAAAGTTGTTCAGACGTCGAGGGCTAATTCTGTTTCCGATGAGAAAAACCCGTCTGTTTCCACCGAAAACCTTTCAGGGGATTGTTTGCAACAGTTTGGCACCATTTTTGAGTGAATTCCAGAACGTCAGATTTTTGCTGAAATTGTGACCGCGCGGCTTAGGGATTTTTTCAAAAAAAGTTGTTCAGACGTCGAGGGCTAATTCTGTTTCCGATGATCAAAACCCATCTGTTTCCACCGAAAAACCTTTCAGGAGATTGTTTGCAACAGTTTGGCACCATTTTTGAGTGAATTCCAGAACGTCAGATTTTTGCTGAAATTGTGACTGCGCGGCTTAGGGATTTTTTCAAAAAAAGTTGTTCAGACGTCGAGAGCTAATTCTGTTTCCGATTAGAAAAACCCATCTGTTTACACCGAAAAACCATTCAGGGGTTCGTTTGCAACAGTTTGGAACCATTTATGAGTGAATTCCAGAATGTCAGATTTTTGCTGAAATTGTGACCGCGCGGCTTAGGGATTTTTTCAAAAAAGTTGTTCAGACGTCGAGGGCTAATTCTGTTTTTGATGAGAAAAACCCATCTGTTTCCACCAAAAAAACTTTCAGGGGATCGTTTGCAACAGTTTGGCACCATTTTTGAGTGAATTCCAGAACGTCAGATTTCTGCTGAAAATGTGACCGCGCGGCTTAGGGATTTTTTTTAAAAAAGTTGCTCAGACGTCGAGAGCTAATTCTGTTTCCGATGAAAAAAACACACCAGTTTCCAGCGAAAAACCTTTCAGGGGATTGTTTGCAACAGTTTGGCACCATTTTTTAGTGAATTCCAGAACGTCAGATTTTTGCTGAAATTCTGACCGAGCGCCTTAGGGATTTTTTCAAAAAAAGTTGTTCAGACGTCGAGAGCTAATTCTGTTTCCGATGAGAAAAACACACCAGTTTCCACCGGAAAATCTTTCAGGGGATCGTTTGCAACAGTTTGGCACCATTTTTGAGTGAATTCCAGAACGTTAGATTTTTGCTGAAATTGTGACCGCGCGGCTTAGGGATTTTTTCAGAAAAAGTTGTTCAGACTTCGAGGGCTAATTCTGTTTCCGATGAGAAAAACCCATCTGTTTCCACCGAAAAACCTTTCAGGGGATTGTTTGCAACAGTTTGGCACCATTTTTGAGTGAATTCCAGAACGTCAGATTTTTGCTGAAATTGTGACCGCGCGGCTTAGGGATTTTTTCAGAAAAAGTTGTTCAGACGTCGAGGGCTAATTCTGTTTCCGATGAGAAAAACCCATCTGTTTCCACCGAAAAACCTTTCAGGGGTTCGTTTGCAACAGTTTGCCACCATTTTTGAGTGAATTCCAGAACGTCAGATTTTTGCTGAAATTGTGATCGCGCGGCTCAGGAATTTTTTCAAAAAAAGTTGCTCAGACGTCGAGGGGTAATTCTGTTTCCGATGAGAAAAACACACCAGTTTCCACCGAAAAACCTGTCAGGGGATCGTTTGCAACAGTTTGGCACCATTTTTGAGTGAATTCCAGAACGTCAGATTTTTGCTGAAATTGTGACCGCGCGGCTTAGGGATTTTTTCAAAAAAAGTTGCTCAGACGTCGATAGCTAATTCTGTTTCCGATGAGAAAAACACACCAGTTTCCACCGAAAAACCTTTCAGGGGGTCGTTTGCAACAGTTTGGCACCATTTTTGAGTGAATTCAAGAACGTCAGATTTTTGCTGAAATTGTGACCGCGCGGCTTAGGGATTTTTTCAAAAAAAGTTGTTCGGACGTCGAGGGCTAATTCTGTTTCCGATGAGAAAAACCCATCTTTTTCCACCGAAAAACCTTTCAGGGGATTGTTTGCAACAGTTTGGCACCATTTTTGAGTGAATTCCAGAACGTCAGATTTTTGCTGAAATTGTGACCGCGCGGCTTAGGGATTTTTTCAAAAAAAGTTGCTCAGACGTCGAGAGCTAATTCTGTTTCCGATGAGAAAAACACACCAGTTTCCACCGAAAAACCTTTCAATGCATCGTTTGCAACAGTTTCGCACCATTTTTGAGTGAATTCCAGAACGTCAGATTTTTGCTGAAATTGTGACCGCGCGGCTTAGGGATTTTTTCAGAAAAATTTGTTCAGACGTCGAGGGCTAATTCTGTTTCCAATGAGAGAAACCCATCTGTTTCCACCGAAAAACCTTTCAGGGGATCGTTTGCAACAGTTTGGCACCATTTTTGAGTGAATTCCAGAACGTCAGATTTTTGCTGAAATTGTGACCGCGCGGCTTAGGGATTTTTTCAGAAAAAGTTGTTCAGACGTCGAGGGCTAATTCTGTTTCCCATGATAAAAACCCATCTGTTTCCACCGAAAAACCTTTCAGGGGATTGTTTGCAACAGTTTGGCACCATTTTTGAGTGAATTCCAGAACGTCAGATTTTTGCTGAAATTTTGACCGCGCGACTTAGGGATTTTTTCAGAAAAAGTTGTTCAGACGTCGAGGGCTAATTCTGTTTCCGATGAGAAACACCCATCTGTTTCCACTGAAAAACCTTTCAGGGGTTCGTTTGCAACAGTTTGGCACCATTTTTGAGTGAATTCCAGAACGTCAGATTTTTGCTGAAATTGTGACCGCGCGGCTTAGGGATTTTTCAAAAAAAGTTGCTCAGACGTCGAGAGCTAATTCTGTTTCCGATGAGAAAAGCACACCAGTTTCCACCGAAAAACCATTCAGGGGTTCGTTTGCAACAGTTTGGAACCATTTTTGAGTGAATTCCAGAACGTCAGATTTTTGCTGAAATTGTGACCGCGCGGCTTAGGGATTTTTTCAAAAAAAGTTGTTCAGACGTCGAGGGCTAATTCTGTTTCCGATGAGAAAAACCCGTCTGTTTCCACCGAAAACCTTTCAGGGGATTGTTTGCAACAGTTTGGCACCATTTTTGAGTGAATTCCAGAACGTCAGATTTTTGCTGAAATTGTGACCGCGCGGCTTAGGGATTTTTTCAAAAAAAGTTGTTCAGACGTCGAGGGCTAATTCTGTTTCCGATGATCAAAACCCATCTGTTTCCACCGAAAAACCTTTCAGGAGATTGTTTGCAACAGTTTGGCACCATTTTTGAGTGAATTCCAGAACGTCAGATTTTTGCTGAAATTGTGACCGCGCGGCTTAGGGATTTTTTCAGAAAAAGTTGTTCAGACGTCGAGGGCTAATTCTGTTTCCCATGATAAAAACCCATCTGTTTCCACCGAAAAACCTTTCAGGGGATTGTTTGCAACAGTTTGGCACCATTTTTGAGTGAATTCCAGAACGTCAGATTTTTGCTGAAATTTTGACCCCGCGACTTAGGGATTTTTTCAGAAAAAGTTGTTCAGACGTCGAGGGCTAATTCTGTTTCCGATGAGAAACACCCATCTGTTTCCACTGAAAAACCTTTCAGGGGTTCGTTTGCAACAGTTTGGCACCATTTTTGAGTGAATTCCAGAACGTCAGATTTTTGCTGAAATTGTGACCGCGCGGCTTAGGGATTTTTCAAAAAAAGTTGCTCAGACGTCGAGAGCTAATTCTGTTTCCGATGAGAAAAGCACACCAGTTTCCACCGAAAAACCATTCAGGGGTTCGTTTGCAACAGTTTGGAACCTTTTTTGAGTGAATTCCAGAACGTCAGATTTTTGCTGAAATTGTGACCGCGCGGCTTAGGGATTTTTTCAAAAAAAGTTGTTCAGACGTCGAGGGCTAATTCTGTTTCCGATGAGAAAAACCCGTCTGTTTCCACCGAAAACCTTTCAGGGGATTGTTTGCAACAGTTTGGCACCATTTTTGAGTGAATTCCAGAACGTCAGATTTTTGCTGAAATTGTGACCGCGCGGCTTAGGGATTTTTTCAAAAAAAGTTGTTCAGACGTCGAGGGCTAATTCTGTTTCCGATGATCAAAACCCATCTGTTTCCACCGAAAAACCTTTCAGGAGATTGTTTGCAACAGTTTGGCACCATTTTTGAGTGAATTCCAGAACGTCAGATTTTTGCTGAAATTGTGACCGCGCGGCTTAGGGATTTTTTCAAAAAAAGTTGTTCAGACGTCGAGAGCTAATTCTGTTTCCGATTAGAAAAACCCATCTGTTTACACCGAAAAACCATTCAGGGGTTCGTTTGCAACAGTTTGGAACCATTTATGAGTGAATTCCAGAATGTCAGATTTTTGCTGAAATTGTGACCGCGCGGCTTAGGGATTTTTTCAAAAAAGTTGTTCAGACGTCGAGGGCTAATTCTGTTTTTGATGAGAAAAACCCATCTGTTTCCACCAAAAAAACTTTCAGGGGATCGTTTGCAACAGTTTGGCACCATTTTTGAGTGAATTCCAGAACGTCAGATTTCTGCTGAAAATGTGACCGCGCGGCTTAGGGATTTTTTCAAAAAAATATTTCTCCGCAATTTCATACGTCGAGGGCTAATTCTGTTTCCGATGATAAAAATCCATCCGTTTCCACCGAAAAACCTTTCAGGGGTTCGTTTGCAGCAATTTGGCACCATTTTTGAGTGAATTCCAGAACGTCAGATTTTTGCTGAAATTGTGACCGCGCGGCTTAGGGATTTTTTCAGAAAAAGTTGTTCAGACGTCGAGGGCTAATTCTGTTTCCCATGATAAAAACCCATCTGTTTCCACCGAAAAACCTTTCAGGGGATCGTTTGCAACAATTTGGCACCATTTTTGAATGAATTCCAGAACGTTAGATTTTTGCTGAAATTGTGACCGCGCGGCTTAGGGATTTTAGGGATTTTTTCAAAAAAAGTTGCTCAGACGTCGAGAGCTAATTCTGTTTCCGATGAGAAAAACACACCAGTTTCCACCGAAAAGGCTTTCAGGGGATCGTTTCTAACAGTTTGGCACCATTTTTGAGTGAATTCCAGAACGTCAGATTTTTGCTGAAATTGTGACCGCGCGGCTTAGGGATTTTTTCAAAAAAAGCTGTTCAGACGTCGAGGGCTAATTCTGTTTCCAATGAGAGAAACCCATCTGTTTCCACCGAAAAACCTTTCAGGGGATTGTTTGCAACAGTTTGGCACCATTTTTGAGTGAATTCCAGAACGTCAGATTTTTGCTGAAATTGTGACCACGCGCCTTAGGGATTTTTTCAAAAAAAGTTGTTCAGACGTCGAGGGCTAATTCTGTTTCCCATGATAAAAACCCATCTGTTTCCACTGAAAAACCTTTCAGGGGATTGTTTGCAACAGTTTGGCACCATTTTTGAGTGAATTCCAGAACGTCAGATTTTTGCTGAAATTGTGACCGCGCGGCTTAGGGATTTTTTCAAAAAAAGTTGCTCAGACGTCGAGAGCTAATTCTGTTTCCCATGATAAAAACCAATCTGTTTCCACCGAAAAACCTTTCAGGGGATTGTTTGCAACAGTTTGGCACCATTTTTGAGTGAATTCCAGAACGTCAGATTTTTGCTGAAATTGTGACTGCGCGGCTTAGGGATTTTTTCAGAAAAAGTTGTTCAGACGTCGAGGGCTAATTCTGTTTCCGATGAGAAAAACCCATCTGTTTCCACCGAAAACCCTTTCAGGGGATTGTTTGCAACAGTTTGGCACCATTTTTGAGTGAATTCTAGAACGTCAGAATTTTGCTGAAATTGTGACCGCGCGGCTTAGGGATTTTTTCAAAAAAAGTTGCTCAGACGTCGAGAGCTAATTCTGTTTCCCATGATAAAAACCAATCTGTTTCCACCGAAAAACCTTTCAGGGGATTGTTTGCAACAGTTTGGCACCATTTTTGAGTGAATTCCAGAACGTCAGATTTTTGCTGAAATTGTGACTTAGGGATTTTTTCAGAAGAAGTTGTTCAGACGTCGAGGGCTAATTCTGTTTCCGATGAGAAAAACCCATCTGTTTCCACCGAAAAACCTTTCAGGGGTTCGTTTGCAACAGTTTGGCACCATTTTTGAGTGAATTCCAGAATGTCAGATTTTTGCTGAAATTGTGACCGCGCGGCTTAGGGATTTTTTCAAAAAAAGTTGTTCAGACGTCGAGAGCTAATTCTGTTTCCGATGAGAAAAACACACCAGTTTCCACCGGAAAATATTTCAGGGGATCGTTTGCAACTATTTGGCACCATTTTTGAGTGAATTCCAGAACGTCAGATTTTTGCTGAAATTGTGACCGCGCGGCTTAGGGATTTTTTTAAAAAAAGTTGCTCATACGTCGAGAGCTAATTCTGTTTCCGATGAAAAAAAACACACCAGTTTCCACCGAAAAACCTTTCAGGAGATCGTTTGCAACAGTTTGGCACCATTTTTGAGTGAATTCCAGAACGTCAGATTTTTGCTGAAATTGTGACCACGCGCCTTAGGGATTTTTTCAAAAAAAGTTGTTCAGACGTCGAGGGCTAATTCTGTTTCCGATGAGAAAAACCCATCTGTTTCCACCGAAAAACCTTTCAGGGGATTGTTTGCAACAGTTTGACACCATTTTTGAGTGAATTCCAGAACGTCAGATTTTTGCTGAAATTGTGACCGCGCGGCTTAGGGATTTTTTCAAAAAAAGTTGCTCAGACGTCAAGAGCTAATTCTGTTTCCGATGAGAAAAACACACCAGTTTCCACCGAAAAACCTTTCAGGGGATCGTTTGCAACAGTTTGGCACCATTTTTGAGTGAATTCCAGAACGTCAGATTTCTGCTGAAAATGTGACCGCGCGGCTTAGGGATTTTTTCAAAAAAATATTTCTCCGCAATTTCATACGTCGAGGGCTAATTCTGTTTCCGATGATAAAAATCCATCCGTTTCCACCGAAAAACCTTTCAGGGGTTCGTTTGCAGCAATTTGGCACCATTTTTGAGTGAATTCCAGAACGTCAGATTTTTGCTGAAATTGTGACCGCGCGGCTTAGGGATTTTTTCAGAAAAAGTTGTTCAGACGTCGAGGGCTAATTCTGTTTCCCATGATAAAAACCCATCTGTTTCCACCGAAAAACCTTTCAGGGGATCGTTTGCAACAATTTGGCACCATTTTTGAATGAATTCCAGAACGTTAGATTTTTGCTGAAATTGTGACCGCGCGGCTTAGGGATTTTAGGGATTTTTTCAAAAAAAGTTGCTCAGACGTCGAGAGCTAATTCTGTTTCCGATGAGAAAAACACACCAGTTTCCACCGAAAAACCTTTCAGGGGATTGTTTCTAACAGTTTGGCACCATTTTTGAGTGAATTCCAGAACGTCAGATTTTTGCTGAAATTGTGACCGCGCGGCTTAGGGATTTTTTCAGAAAAAGTTGTTCAGACGTCGAGGGCTAATTCTGTTTCCCATGAGAAAAACCCATCTGTTTTCACCGAAAAACCTTTCAGGGGTTTGTTTGCAACAGTTTGGCACCATTTTTGAGTGAATTCCAGAACGTCAGATTTTTGCTGAAATTGTGACCGCGCGGCTTAGGGATTTTTTCAAAAAAAGTTGCTGAGACGTCGAGAGCTAATTCTGTTTCCAATAAGAAAAGCACACCAGTTTCCACCGAAAAGGCTTTCAGGGGATCGTTTGCAACAGTTTGGCACCATTTTTGAGTGAATTCCAGAACGTCAGATTTTTGCTGAAATTGTGACCGCGCGGCTTAGGGATTTTTTCAAAAAAAGCTGTTCAGACGTCGAGGGCTAATTCTGTTTCCAATGAGAGAAACCCATCTGTTTCCACCGAAAAACCTTTCAGGGGATTGTTTGCAACAGTTTGGCACCATTTTTGAGTGAATTCCAGAACGTCAGATTTTTGCTGAAATTGTGACCACGCGCCTTAGGGATTTTTTCAAAAAAAGTTGTTCAGACGTCGAGGGCTAATTCTGTTTCCCATGATAAAAACCCATCTGTTTCCACCGAAAAACCTTTCAGGGGATTGTTTGCAACAGTTTGGCACCATTTTTGAGTGAATTCTAGAACGTCAGAATTTTGCTGAAATTGTGACCGCGCGGCTTAGGGATTTTTTCAAAAAAAGTTGCTCAGACGTCGAGAGCTAATTCTGTTTCCCATGATAAAAACCAATCTGTTTCCACCGAAAAACCTTTCAGGGGATTGTTTGCAACAGTTTGGCACCATTTTTGAGTGAATTCCAGAACGTCAGATTTTTGCTGAAATTGTGACTTAGGGATTTTTTCAGAAGAAGTTGTTCAGACGTCGAGGGCTAATTCTGTTTCCGATGAGAAAAACCCATCTGTTTCCACCGAAAAACCTCTCAGGGGTTCGTTTGCAACAGTTTGGCACCATTTTTGAGTGAATTCCAGAATGTCAGATTTTTGCTGAAATTGTGACCGCGCGGCTTAGGGATTTTTTCAAAAAAAGTTGTTCAGACGTCGAGAGCTAATTCTGTTTCCGATGAGAAAAACACACCAGTTTCCACCGGAAAATATTTCAGGGGATCGTTTGCAACTATTTGGCACCATTTTTGAGTGAATTCCAGAACGTCAGATTTTTGCTGAAATTGTGACCGCGCGGCTTAGGGATTTTTTTAAAAAAAGTTGCTCATACGTCGAGAGCTAATTCTGTTTCCGATGAAAAAAAACACACCAGTTTCCACCGAAAAACCTTTCAGGAGATCGTTTGCAACAGTTTGGCACCATTTTTGAGTGAATTCCAGAACGTCAGATTTTTGCTGAAATTGTGACCACGCGCCTTAGGGATTTTTTCAAAAAAAGTTGTTCAGACGTCGAGGGCTAATTCTGTTTCCGATGAGAAAAACCCATCTGTTTCCACCGAAAAACCTTTCAGGGGATTGTTTGCAACAGTTTGACACCATTTTTGAGTGAATTCCAGAACGTCAGATTTTTGCTGAAATTGTGACCGCGCGGCTTAGGGATTTTTTCAAAAAAAGTTGCTCAGACGTCAAGAGCTAATTCTGTTTCCGATGAGAAAAACACACCAGTTTCCACCGAAAAACCTTTCAGGGGATCGTTTGCAACAGTTTGGCACCATTTTTGAGTGAATTCCAGAACGTCAGATTTTTGCTGAAATTGTGACCGCGCGCCTTAGGGATTTTTTCAAAAAAAGTTGTTCAGACGTCGAGGGCTAATTCTGTTTCCCATGATAAAAACCAATCTGTTTCCACCGAAAAACCTTTCAGGGGATTGTTTGCAACAGTTTGGCACCTTTTTTGAGTGAATTCCAGAACGTCAGATTTTTGCTGAAATTGTGACCGCGCGCTTAGGAATTTTTTCAGAAAAAGTTGTTCAGACGTCGAGGGCTAATTCTGTTTCCAATGAGAGAAACCCATCTGTTTCCACCGAAAAACCTTTCAGGGGATTGTTTGCCACGGTTTGGCACCATTTTTGAGTGAATTCCAGAACGTCAGATTTTTGCTGAAATTGTGACCGCGCGGCTTAGGGATTTTTTCAGAAAAAGGTGTTCAGACGTCGAGGGGTAATTCTGTTTCCAATGAGAAAAACCCATCTGTTTCCACCGAAAAACCTTTTAGGGGTTCGTTTGCAACAGTTTGGCACCATTTTTGAGTGAATTCCAGAACGTCAGATTTTTGCTGAAATTGTGACCGCGCGGCTTAGGGATTTTTTTTAAAAAAGTTGCTCAGACGTCGAGAGCTAATTCTGTTTCCGATGAAAAAAAACACACCAGTTTCCACCGAAAAACCTTTCAGGAGATCGTTTGCAACAGTTTGGCACCATTTTTGAGTGAATTCCAGAACGTCAGATTTTTGCTGAAATTGTGACCACGCGCCTTAGGGATTTTTTCAAAAAAAGTTGTTCAGACGTCGAGGGCTAATTCTGTTTCCGATGAGAAAACCCACCTGTTTCCACCGAAAAACCTTTCAGGGGATTGTTTGCAACAGTTTGGCACCATTTTTGAGTGAATTCCAGAACGTCAGATTTTTGCTGAAATTGTGACCGCGCGGCTTAGGGATTTTTTCAAAAAAAGTTGCTCAGACGTCGAGAGCTCATTCTGTTTCCGATGAAAAAAACACACCAGTTTCCAGCGAAAAACCTGTCAGGGGATCGTTTGCAACAGTTTGGCACCATTTTTGAGTGAATTCCAGAACGTCAGATTTTTGCTGAAATTCTGACCGAGCGGCTTAGGGATTTTTTCAGAAAAAGTTGTTCAGACGTCGAGGGGTAATTCTGTTTCCAATGAGAAAAATCCATCTGTTTCTACCGAAAAACCTTTCAGGGGATCGTTTGCAACAGTTTGGCACCATTTTTGAGTGAATTCCAGAACGTCAGATTTTTGCTGAAATTGTGACCGCGCGGCTTAGGGATTTTTTCAAAAAAAGTTGTTCAGACGTCGAGAGCTAATTCTGTTTCCGATAAGAAAAACACACCAGTTTCCACCGAAAAACCTTTCAGGGGATTGTTTGCAACAGTTTGGCACCATTTTTGAGTGAATTCCAGAACGTCAGATTTTTGCTGAAATTGTGACCGCGCGGCTTGTGGATTTTTTTTTAAAAAAGTTGTTCAGACGTCGAGGGCTAATTCTGTTTCCGATGAGAAAAACCCATCTGTTTCCACCGAAAAACCATTCAGGGGTTCGTTTGCAACAATTTGGCACCATTTTTGAGTGAATTCCAGAACGTCAGATTTTTGCTGAAATTGTGACCGCGCGGCTTAGGGATTTTTTCAAAAAAAGTTGCTCAGACGTCGAGAGCTAATTCTGTTTCCGATGAGAAAAACCCATCTGTTTCCACCGAAAAACCTTTCAGGGGATTGTTTGCAACAATTTGGCACCATTTTTGAGTGAATTCCAGAACGTCAGATTTTTGGCACCATTTTTGAGTGAATTCCAGAACGTCAGATTTTTGCTGAAATTGTGACCGCGCGGCTTAGGGATTTTTTCAAAAAAAGTTGCTCAGACGTCGAGAGCTAATTCTGTTTCCGATGAGAAAAACCCATCTGTTTCCACCGAAAAACCATTCAGGGGTTCGTTTGCAACAATTTGGCACCATTTTTGAGTGAATTCCAGAACGTCAGATTTTTGCTGAAATTGTGACCGCGCGGCTTAGGGATTTTTTCAAAAAAAGTTGTTCAGACGTCGAGGGGTAATTCTGTTTCCAATGAGAAAAACCCATCAGTTTCCACCGAAAAACCTTTCAGGGGATTGTTTGCAACAATTTGGCACCATTTTTGAGTGAATTCCAGAACGTCAGATTTTTGCTGAAATTGTGACCGCGCGGCTTAGGGATTTTTTCAAAAAAAGTTGCTCAGACGTCGAGAGCTAATTCTGTTTCCGATGAGAAAAACCCATCTGTTTCCACCGAAAAACCTTTCAGGGGATTGTTTGCAAAAGTTTGGCACCATTTTTGAGTGAATTCCAGAACGTCAGATTTTTGCTGAAATTGTGACCGCGCGGCTTAGGGATTTTTTCAGAAAAAGTTGTTCAGACGTCGAGGGCTAATTCTGTTTCCGATGAGAAAGACCCATCTGTTTCCACCGAAAAACCTTTCAGGGGTTCGTTTGCAACAATTTGGAACCATTTTTGAGAGAATTCCAGAACGTCAGATTTTTGCTGAAATTGTGACCGCGCGGCTTAGGGATTTTTTCAGAAAATGTTGTTCAGACGTTGAGGGCTTATTCTGTTTCCGATGATAAAAACCCATCTGTTTCCACCGAAAAACCTTTCAGGGGATCGTTTGCAACAGTTTGTCACCATTTTTGAGTTAATTCCAGAACGTCAGATTTTTGCTGAAATTGTGACCGCGCGGCTTAGGGATTCTTTCAAAATAAGGTGTTCAGACGTCGAGGGCTAATTCTGTTTCCGATGCGAAAAACACACCAGTTTGCTGCGAAAAACATTTTAGGGGATCGTTTGCAACAGTTTGGCACCATTTTTGAGTGAATTCCAGAACGTCAGATTTTTGCTGAAATTGTGACCGCGTGGCTTGTGGATTTTTTTTTAAAAAAGTTATTCAGACGTCGAGGGCTAATTCTGTTTCCGATGAGAAAAACCCATCTATTTTCACGAAAAACCTTTCAGGGGATCGTTTGCAACAGTTTGGCACCATTTTTGAGTGAATTCCAGAACGTCAGATTTTTGCTGAAATTGTGACCGCGCGGCTTAGGGATTTTTTCAGAAAAAGTTGTTCAGACGTCGAGGGCTAATTCTTTTTCCGATGCGAAAAACCCATCTGTTTCCACCGAAAAACCTTTCAGTGGATCCTTTGCAACAGTTTGGCACCATTTTTGAGTGAATTCCAGAACGTCAGATTTTTGCTGAAATTGTGACCGCGCGGCTTAGGGATTTTTTCAGAAAAAGTTGTTCAGACTTCGAGTGCTGATTCTGATTTCGATGAGAAAAACCCATCTGTTTCCACCGAAAAACCTTTCATGGGATCCTGTGCAACAGTTTGGCACCTTTTTTGAGTGAATTCCAGAACGTCAGATTTTTGCTGAAATTCTGACCGCGCGGCTTAGGGATTTTTTTTTTTTTTAAGTTGTTCAGACTTTGAGGGCTAATTCTGTTTCCGATGAGAAAAACCCATCTGTTTCCACCGAAAAACCTTTCAGGGGATCGTTTGCAACAGTTTGGCACCATTTTTGAGTGAATTCCAGAACGTCAGATTTTTGCTGAAATTGTGACTGCGCGGCTTTGGGTTTTTTTTTAAAAAAAGTTGTTTAGACGTCTAGGGCTAATTCTGTTTCCGATGATAAAAACCCATCTGTTTCCACTGAAAAACCTTTCAGGGGATCGTTAGCAACAGTTTGGCACCATTTTTCAGTGAATTGCAGAACGTCAGATTTTTCCTGAAATTGTGACCGCACGGCTTAGGGATTTTTTCGAAAAAAGGTTTTCCCCCTCCAACCCCCAATTCCTGGTGTTCCCCAGTCCACGCCTTCATCTTCTTCTTCCTCCTCGTCCGATGCTGGGAAGCCTTCAAATTCCTCTTTGTCGTCTGTTGTTTCGAAAACCTGTTGAAAGAACCTACCCCTGGTTTTGCGTTTGTCAGGGAAGAAATTGTGGAACCCCTCCACCAGGCCCTTGTCGGTGATACTGTCTTCCGGGACCCAGGTATTCTCTGATGTTGGGGCCCCTTCCCACGCCACCAAATATTCCAAATTCCCCCCTCTCCAAGGAGAGTCCAGTATTTCCGTTACCTCGTTGCACTGCTCCCTTTCCTCCATTTTGGGTGGTGGGCTTTCCCCCTCCCCACTACCCTGGCTCCTTCCCCCCTCCCTGTAGGGGAACAGTAGTGACCTGTGGAACACCGGATGGATTCTTATGCTCTCTGGCAACCTAAGCTTAAACGCCACCAGATTTATTTGTTGGATAACCTGAAAGGGCCCCACCTTCCTGCGCTTGAGCTTTTTGCAGCCCCCTCTCCAAGGCAACCCTTTCGTGGACAACCACACCTTGTCCCCAACCCTGATGACCTCCCCCGGCTGCCGATGTTTGTCGGCTTCCTTCTTGTATAACTCCTTAGCCCTTTCCAAATTCAACTGCAGCTGTCTGTGGATCGCCTTCATCTCCTCCACAAACTGTTCGGCTGCGGGAACACTCCACGACTCCTCTCCCCTTCCCGGGAAAGCCCTTGGATGACGCCCGTGATTGACAAAGAACGTAGTCATCCCAGTGGATACATTCTCCACGTTATTGTAAGCAAACTCTGCCAGGGCTAGTTTGTCCACCCAATCGTTCTGTTTTTGACTTACATAACACTGCAAATACTGTTGTAAAACAGCAGTCGCCCACTCCGCTTGCCCGTTGGTCTCGGGGTGCCTAGCCGTAGTGAAACTCACTTCCACCTGTAGCAACCCCATGAGGTTGCCCCAAAAACGTGAGGTGAATTGAGCCCCCGGTCCGAAACCACCTGTGCAGGTATCCCATGCAACCTAAACACCTGCTCTACAAACAGCTTGGCTTTTTCTTCCGCCGTAACGGCATGCGAACAGGGCACGAAATGGCACATTTTGGTCAGGAGATCCACCACCACCATGATAGCAGTCTTATCCTTACATCTGAGCAGATCAGTGATAAAATCCACCCCTACCACCTCCCATGGCTTTCCGGGTGTCGGCAACGGTTCCAGCAACCCCGCTGGTACCGCCCTTTCCCCTTTGGCCCTCTGGCATGTGTCACACCCTCGCACATATTCCTTTACGTCCTCTCTCACCCTTGGCTACCAAAATTCCCATGTGACCAGTAGCATGGTCTTATGCTGTCCAAAATGCCCTGCCGTGCAGCTGTAGTGGAGTTGCTTGAGAATTCTGCCCCGAAGGTTTTCACCTGGAACGTACAAAGCCCCCCTATGGTACAGGAGCCCCCCTTTCACTTCAAAACCCCCCCGGCACCCCCTTTTCCTCTTAACTCCCCCATCTTTTGTCTGGCAAAGTCATCGTCTCTGAGCAGTTGCATTAGTTCGTCGTCCTTGACTAACGTTCCCCCACACATCCATTTGCTCTCGGGGAACATCAGTCTTGCCACCGGAGGCCCTTCTCCCGTCATATACTCGGGTTTCCGGGAGAGCGCATCCGCCCTCGCATTCTGCTCTCCCGGCACATATTGGATCTTAAAGTTGAAGTTGGCAAAGAACTCTGCCCATCTTATCTGCCTCTGGCACAACACCCGTGCCGTACACCAGTACTCCAAATTTTTGTGGTCAGTGCACACCAAAATTTGGTGCCTTGCCCCAATCAGGAAGTGCCTCCATTGTTTGAAAGCAGCGACGATCGAAAGCAATTCCTTATCATAGATGGTGTAGTTCTGCTCCGATTTGTTCAGTTTCCGCGAAAAAAAGGCACACGGCCGCCACTCCCCCTTTTGATCTGGCTGCAGCAGCACCACCCCAATCGCCCGATCCGACGCATCTGTCTCCACACGTAGTGGTTGAGCAGGATCGATGTGGATCAGTTGCTCCTCCAAAGCGAAAGCCTTCTTAAGCTTCTCAAACCCCTCTTGGGCCGCCTGCGTCCACTGAAACCTTTTCTTGACACTGAGACAATCCGTTATGGGCGCCGTCAGTTTTGCGAAATCCTTGATGAATTTCCTGTAGAAATTGCTGAAACCCAGGAAACGCTGAACATCTTTCCTGGTCTTGGGACTCTCCCATTCCACCACCGCCTTCACTTTCTCCCGATCCATGGCCAAACCCTGGTCCGACAGCTGGTACCCCAGGAATTCGACTTCCTTTGCGTGGAACTGACATTTCTCCAGCTTGACCCACAAACGATGCTCCTTAAATTTGCTCAGGACCTGACGTACGTCCTTTACGTGCTGTTTCTCGTCTTCGGAGTACACTAGCAAGTCGTCCAAAAAGCAAACACAGTTCTGGTACAGCAAAGGTCCTAGTACGTGGTGCATGAAGGCTTGGAAACAGTGACTTCCGCACTCCAAACCGAAAGGCATGACGAGATACTCAAATGCCCCCAGCGGTGTGAACATGGTGGTCTTCCACTCATCCCCCTCTCGCACGCGGATGAGGTTGTATGCCCCCCGGAGGTCCAGTTTGGTGAAAATCTTCCCTTTGTGTACCCGGGCCAGAACATCGTTGATCCTCGGCATTGGGAAAGCCACCGGTTCCGTCAGGCTGTTTAGTCGATTTCTTGTCCACGAAGAAAACGGGGCTCCCCCCTGCCGCCTTGGACTCCCTGATGAACCCCCTTCTTAGATTTTTCTCAATAAAATCCCTTAGGTCCTTAATCTCCCCCTCCGACATGGAATAGGTCTTTCTCACCGGCAACGTGGCCCCCGGGACCAGGTTGATCTGACAATCATATGGTCGATGCGGCGGCAACGCGCCAGCCTCTTTCTTGCTGAACACCTCCTGTAGATCCCTGTAACACGACCGGATCTTGGTCGTCCCCGCTCTGCATGCTGCTGCCCTCCTGCCCTCCTTTTGTTGAGGTTGCCCTTGAGCCAGGCAGTTCTCCATGCAGTGCGTCGAACCGAACGTCAGGGACCGTTGATGGCAGGAAACCACCGGATCGTGCAAAGCCAACCAGCTCATGCCCAATATGATAGGCGGACCCGCCAGTGTGGCCACGTGAAAGGCGATGACCTCGGAGTGGGTAGACACCCGCATCCGCATCAGAGGTGTTCGATGCGTCACTTCACCTCCCAGCAGTTCTCTTCCATCAATTGTGGTCACTTGCAGCGGAAAATCCAAAGGCCTCCGGTTCAGTTGGTGCTGCGCTGCAAACTCCTTGCTAAAAAAGGACGCTGAAGCACCAGAATCAACTAGCGCCAACTCCTCCACCGCCTGGCCATTTGGGAGTTCTAGGACCACCTTCAACACTATGCTTGCTTTGAGGTGCCCAAGCCGAGGACTTTCGGTGTTGCTCCTGCCTGGCTGTTGCCCCGGTCCACCACCAGCCAGGCTTTTTCGTTTCCCGAAGGCTGGGCTTCCTCTGCCTCTGCCTGTTGGGTTGCCCCCACCATTCCCTGCCAGTTACGACGCTCTGGACACACTCTGGCAAAGTGCCCAGTCTTCTGACACACAAAACATCTTTTTGCCGCTTGCCAGTCTTTTTTCTCCTTCCCTCCCGACCGTTGGGCTTTCAAACTCTCCCGCGCCCGGGCTGTGCCTATCTCCATGGGCTCCTGCTCTTGTTGACGTTCTGAGGCAGCTGCAGGCATTTCAAGAATGCGGTCACCATGGAAACTCCGCTCTCTGCCTTGCTTCCTTTCCCGCCATCTGGCTTCCTGTCTCAAACCCACCGCAAGAGCAGCCTTTGTTAATTCATCCATATTTTTAGGGCGGGTGCCCCTTGCAAGCTCATCCTTAATTTCTGGGTTCAGTCCATTTTTAAACAAAGCTTGTACAGGGTCTGCCTCTAAATCCCAACCCAGTTTCTGCACAAGCATAGCGAATTCTGACCAGTAACTGCGTACCGTGGATTTGCCTTGTTTCACAGCCAAAAGCTCCTCCTGCGTCTTGTCAATTAAACTTTGATCTGCATAGATAAAGTCCATAGCTTGCCAAAACCTGGCCACATTTCTGAGGGCTTCATTATTCGAGGCTATTAACGGCCGGATCCAACTTCTAGCCCCTCCCGCCAGGTGTCTAATTATGTGAGCAACTTTCTGAGCATCGTCCCCAAACTTAGCCGATTCAAGCTCTAAAAAATATCCCAGCTCGGTTTTGAAATCCAAGTAACTTTCCGGGTCGCCATGGAACCTTTCCACCCACACTTGCTTGCCCCCATCTGCCGATAGCCCACCTATGGGTCCTCTCTGAGCAGCTCTGGCTTCTTCCAAACGGGCCTGCAAGTCGGACGATCTCTGTTCCAGAGCGACATTTCTCTTTCTCAGCTCCAAGACCTCCATTCTGAGGCTTATTCCTTATTCCACCAGCTTTTCAGCAGCAATTAGTGACACGGCATGCTGTGAGAGGTGTGTGCTGCCAAGCCAGCATAGATAAAAACTACAGGCTCGCTGCCACTTACAATCTCTTTGATTTATTTACAAAGTTCAAAAGAACATCTCCAGTGCTTCAAAGCATGTCCGACCCTGTCGGGAAAGATGCCGTGTCTGGTTTCTTTTTACTTTTTTTTGCCCAACATGCAAGTCTGCGGAAACCCCGCCTCTGATTTCCTCTGTTTACAGAATGACTAGTTGCGGGTTCAGCCTCTCCCCTGCCTGCCTCCTCTTCGCTGTCAGACAACAGACTACTAATTATCTCTTTCGGCTCTCTATAAGTGCTGGTCTCTCCCCGTAGCTCTTTCCCCGTTTGCAACGCCCTGACACGCGCGGCTTAGGGAATTTTTCAAAAAAAGGTTTTTCCGCAAATTCAGATGTCGACGGCTAATTATTATTCCGATGATAAAAAGCCTTCTGTTTCCACCGAAAAACCTCTCAGGGGAGCATTTGCAAGAGTTTGGCACCATATTTGAGTGAATTGCAGAATGTCAGATTTTTGCTGAAATTGTGACCGCGCAGCTTAGGGATTTTTTCAAAAATGTTTTTCCGAAAGTTCAGTTGTCGAGGGCTAATTCTTTTTCTGATGATAAATACCCTTCTGATTCCAACGAAAAACCTCTCAGGGGAGCATTTGCAACAGTTTGGCACCATTGTTGAGAGAATTGCAGAATGTCAGATTTTTGCTGAAATTGTGACCGTGCGGCTTAGGGATTTTTAGTCCTCGAGGGCTAATTCTTTTTCCGATTATAAAAAGCCTTCTGTTTCCACTGAATAATCTCTCTGGGGAGCATTTAGAAGAGTTTGGCACCATTTCTGAGTAAATTGCAGAACGTCAGATTTCAGGGATAGCCGCCTGAAGCCTTTGGAGTGCAGCGGGAACTCGCGCTGAGCTCTGAAGGCTTCGGGTTCCTTTTGCTGAAGCCGGGAGAGCAAGACTCTCCTGGCTTCAGCAGAGAGGGAGAACTGTGCAGCACCCCTTCAGCAAAGTGGGAGGAGGAATGGAAGGGGCTCCGTTTCTCCTGCCGCTTCGCTGAAGGGGCGCTGAGCAGAGAGGGGGATAAAAATTTTTTCTTATCCTCCCCCTCTAAAACAAGGTGCGTCCTATGGTCGGGTGCGTCCTGTAGAGCGAAAAATATGGTAAGAAGAAGAAGAGGAGTTTGGATTTGATCTCCCGCTTTATCACTACCCGAAGGAGTCTCAAAGCAGCTAACACTCTCCTTTCCCTTTCTCCCCCACAACAAACACTCTGTGAGGTGAGTGGGGCTGAGAGACTTCAGAGAAGTCTGACTAGCCCAAGGTCACCCAGCAGCTGCATGTGGAGGAGCGGAGACGCGAACCCGTTTCCCCAGATTACGAGTCCACCGCTCTTAACCACTACACCACACTGGGTCTCACACTGGTAAGCTGCTGAAGCAAAATTCAAATGGTGTCACAAAAGCTCAGGCATGCCCGACTGAGGCCAGACCTCTGCTGATAGTTATCCACTGTCACGTTAGCAGAGACTGCAATTCTTGCCAGACAACCCTGCCCTAAATCAATAACAAAGACTGCCCCCAACTCAAAATCACCGGAAAATTAATTGTTGGATGGAGCCTTGAATTTTTTGACTATGCGAGAGCGAGAGCGAGAGAGGAAGCAATCAAAATGCCACAAATAAAAGACATTATGATTAAATGAATGCAGCTGGCTCACACAAATAAATGCAACAAAATATATTCTTTTATTATTCTTAACCATTATATTTTTACACTACAACAAAGCAATATAATTTTTTTTGGTACAAAATTAATGTTACTGAACATACAATGCTTAAGAATGCCACACCAAACATTAATTTAGCTTTTTGCCTAATCCTCTCCAAAATTCCCTGCGAAGAATGATATATTCTCTCTGGCAATCCCAGTATTATGGTTATGAATGCTGTGAGACATGAACTATCGTTTTTGTGGAACTGTATAGCTCTGATAATTATGGCTGATTTTCTGAGCATATCCACGTTGCGGGGACCCACTGGGGCTCATCTTGCGCCCGGCGCACAGCAGACAGTAGCTGCATGCAAGCCTCCTGCAAATTGTCGTTCACAATCACGTGATCGAAGAACTGACCAAACTGGGCTTCCATTTTCTTAGCTGACTCTTCCATCTCCTGCAGATCTTCTTCCTATAGAGAGCAAAGCAACAAGAAGCTCAAGGAAGAACTTAGAGACATGGCGAATAATGGCTTATTTCAAGACCAACGGGGTGACTACTCTTAACATTTCTCAAGGTAAGACGTCAGTTAGAAAACTGCACAGTATTTTTTTTTATAGGGCAGATCAGTGTACAGTGGTACCTCGGGTTACATACGCTTCAGGTTACAGACACCGCTAACACAGAAATATTACCTCGGGTTAAGAACTTTGCTTCAGGATGAGAACAGAAATTGTGCTCCGGCGGCGTGGCAGCAGCAGGAGGCCCCATTAGCTAAAGTGGTGCTTCAGGTTAAGAACAGTTTCAGGTTAAGAACGGACCTCCGGAACGAATTAAGTACTTAACCCAAGGTACCACTGTATACTGTACCTGTGTAAAAATTGTAACTTGGTGTAAATAAAATCCATAAAAACTTCAACATGTATCCATAAAGAGATAAGAGTCCAGTTGTACTTCAAAATCGTTCATGAACTACAACTTCCATTCTGCTTTTCAATATCAGCTGAATAGAGTGCTAATCTAATGCCCATTTTGATAGTTGTGTTCTTCTTGAGTCTAGTAATAAGAATAGGCATTTGTGCTACTACACAGTTTATAGCACCTCCACATGGGGCTGTCTACTTGGCTGCCGTGATTAGTGTGGTTGTGGAAACCCAGTCTGAAGACCTGCAAATCACACAAACCACAATTGCTGAATGAAATTGTGGAGCTGGCTTTCACAAATGGCACGTCCATACAGGTGCTGCGAGGTTGTAAGGCATTGGTAAAGGTAAAGGTAAAGGGACCCCTGACCGTTAGGTCCAGTCATGACAGACTCTGGGGTTGCGGCGCTCATCTCGCTTTATTGGCCGAGGGAGCCGGCGTCCAGCTTCCGGGTCATGTGGCCAGCAGGACTAAGCAGCTTCTGGTGAACCAGAGCAGCGCACGGAAACGCCGTTTACCTTCCCACCGGAGTGGTACCTATTTATCTACTTGCACTTTGACATGCTTTCGAACTAATAGGTTGGCAGGAGCAGGGACCGAGCAACGGGAGCTCACATCGTCACGGGGATTCGAACCACCGACCTTCTGATGAGAAAGTCCTAGACTCTGTGGTTTAGACTCTATCCTAAACATTCTCCCTGCTGTTGTATTTGAACTAGACTCAAGAAAAAAAAAGGAAGAACTGAATATTGGAGAAGGGAGACACAGAAATCAAGGTTCTGCTGCTGGGTAGGCTTCAAAGAGGGAGGCATAACCATATTTAAAGAGGCCAAATCAAACTATTAAATTATTATTATTATTATTATCATCATCCACCCATCTGACTGGGTTTTCTCAGCCACTCTGGGCGGCTCCCAACTAAATATTCAAAACACAATAAAACATAAACCTCTAAATGTCAGAATTCTTTTACTCCCACAATGTTGACCCAAAGAGGTTTTTTAAAAACGTGTGATGCGATAAATATGAGGCTTTTAAAAAGTTAAAGAGTACTAGTGTGTGTAACAGTGGACTTGGATTAATTGACTTCAGATCTGACTTCAAGCTTAATTGTCAGGGTAATTTTAGGGATTTCACTATTTCAGAGTCGCCGCCCCCCCCCCCCCAATATCATCCATAAAATTGAAATGATTATCTTCCTCGCAGCATGGATTTGAAGATATTTTGCATACAAAGGCATATCAAGGAGGTGGTTGGGTTTCATGCTGTATCACATCAATCCATCCCCACCTCTCTCCTCCCCTTCTCTCACCTTAAATTTCATATTCACATAGTAGTCTGTGATCATCCGAGCATTTTTCCGGGACTGCTTCATACAGTTCAAGCTTGATGGCTTAATAAATATGATGTAGGGCTTTAGTTCATGAGTACGAGCCAGTGGAATACTCTGCAAGAGAAAAATACGATACAAAAAACCCCACGGCCATTTCAACTTGATGCATTGCATTCAGACAAGATAAATGCATTTATCTTTTTCAGGTTTTATTCTGATTAAAAATAACTGTATATCTAAAAGACAGAGGCTACAATTCAAATATGCATTTGCACTGACTTCAACAGGACTGGATCTATCCTCTCTGCGGTTTACAGATATTAAAGAACGCCAGCGACAAAAAAATAGTATTACTGACCATTCGTAGTCCAGGCACCCTTCGGTAGCAACGCCATATTAATTTTCAAACAGAATTAAATCATGATTTAAAAAAAGGTAAAGGTAAAGGGACCCCTGACCGTTAAGTCCAGGTTGCGGCGCTCATCTCGTTTTACTGGCTGAGGGAGCCGATGTTTGTCCGCAGTTTTTCCGGGTACCGACTTATATTATATAAGGTAAAAGGACCCCTGACCAGTAGGTCCAGTCGTGACCAACTCTGGGGTTGCGGCACTCATCTCGCTTTATTGGCTGAGGGAGCTGGCGTACAGCTTCCGGGTCATGCGGCCAGCGTGACTAAGCTGCTTCTGGCGAACCAGAGGAGCGCACGAAACTTCCCGCTGGAGTGGTACCTATTTATCTACTTGCACTTTGATGTGCTTTCGAACTGCTAGGTTGGCAGGAGCAGGGACCGAGCAACGGGAGCTCAGCCCGTCACGGGGATTCGAACCGCCGACCTTCTGATCGGCAAGTCCTAGGCTCTGTGGTTTAACCCACAGCGCCACCCGCGGCCCTAACATTATATATATTACATACATGGATATTATTCATCCCTAGCCTTGTCATATTTGTATTTTATTTGTGCTCCAGACCGCCTTTGTTTCAAATTTCATTTCAGATTCTCCCTAGCATCCAAATATGGAACCAAAGAGCTTTGCACATGACCTGTAGACAGTGACATTATTTTCTCCATGACTCACCTGAGGCTCCAAGTCCACTATACAGATCTTCCCTTCTTCAAGCACTGCACGTACGGCATCAATGCTTGTGCCGTAGAGATTCCCCTTGTACTCTCCATATTCCATCATTCTGCAAAGGCGATCAACAAGGGAGGAGGAGACGGGCAAGGTGAGAGGCGCCTGCTTCAAGCAAAAGGTATTTAAAACCTTCACACCCTGTGCTTCAGGTAAACAAAATGTGTTGGGGAGGGTAGCAAAAACATTTCCTTCCGGGGTCCCACCAGAACTTGTGTTTTGCTTTTGCTGCTGTATTCTGCAACATGTCACTGATGCCGCGATAGTGCACTGGCGGCGGCACATTCTCACGTCATTCTGTCCCAGAAACTCCAGCGGGTGCAGAATTCTGCAGCGAGGCTCCTCAGCGGTCTCTGCCATGGGAGCATATTCACCCAGTGCTTTTCCAGCTGCACTGGCTCCCGGTGGAGTACAGGGTCAGATTTAAGGTGCTGGTTTTGACCTTTAAAGCCCTTCACGGCCTAGGACCCTCGTACCTACGGGACCGCCTCTCCCGGTATGCCCCACGGAGAGCCTCAAGGTCCATAAATAGCAACACCCTAGTGGTCCCGGGCCCTAAGGACGTTAGATTAGCTTCAACCAGAGCCAGGGCCTTTTCAACACTGGCTCCAGCCTGGTGGAACGCTCTGCCTCATGAGACCAGGGCCCTGCAGGATCTGACTTCTTTCCGCAGGGCCTGTAAGACAGAGTTGTTCCGCCTGGCCTTTGGCTTGGAGCCAGTTTGATTCCCTCCCCCTCTTTCTTTTTCCTTTTTCCTTTCTCCTCCTGTGATGAGGCTGCATTTTAATATTTTAATGTTTCAATATTTTAATGTTGTATTTTAATCTTGTTTTTAAGTTGTATTCATTCAACTTGTTTTTATTATTGCTTGTTAGCCGCCCTGAGCCCAGCCTTGGCTGGGGAGGGCGGGGTATAAATAAAATTATTATTATTATTATTAATTATTATTATTATTATTATTATTATGTTCTGCATCGCTTCTCTAGTATTGCTGCACTGCGGCTGACTGGAGGGGAACTTTTGCACCACAACAATAGCTGGACAACCTCCCCCCCCCCCCCGTCCCTCTGGAACATTTGTGCTATAAAAAGTCAGAGGATATCAGCAGAAAGCTATTGGAAATGCACGGACTGGAAATTATCATGAGCTCTGTTATGTACTAAGCTTGGATCCTAGAACAATAAGCAGGTAGGATCCGAGAATGCAACAACCTGATTGGCCTGCAGGAGCAGCCCAATCAGACCCCAGGAGGGAAGCAGAATCAGCCAATCAGATGGGACTCATTGTGTAAATAATGTATATAAAGCCTGAGGTTTTGGGGGCAGCGGATTCACTCACTGTTTTATGAGCTGCAATAAAGAGCATGAAATCACTATGCAACTGCGTGTATATTTCAAGTTCAAATAAAAGGAACATCTGGAGCGGCTCTCCTGCATCTTACCTCGCACTGCACTCCATTGCTTTAAGCCGGGGTTTCCCAAACTTGGGTCCTCAGCTGCTTTGGGGCTACAGATCCCATCATCCCTGACCACAGGGTCCTGCTAGCTAGGGATGATGGGTGTTGTAGTCCAAAAACAGCTAGAGACTCAAGTTTGGGAAATGCTGCTTTAAGACTTGCCAATGTCCTCTTGTGCTTAGTTTGGCCCTGGAGAGCTTGAGAAGTATTTATAAAGCAGTACAGTGGTACCCCGGGTTACATACGCTTCAGGTTACAGACTCCACTAACCCAGAAATAGTACCTCGGGTTAAGAACTTTGCTTCAGGATGAGAACAGAAATTGTGCTCCTGTGGCGCAGCAGCAGCAGGAGGCCCCATTCGCTAAAGTGCTGCTTCAGGTTAAGAACAGTTTCAGGTTAAGAACGGATCTCCGGAACGAATTAAGTTCTTAACCCGAGGTACCACTGTACTTCACTCCACTGACTGTTAGTCCTGGTGCTCGGCCACATGATTTTGAAACATAAGGAGAAAGGGCAAGAAATGTAAATCTAAGGATTACCTGTGACCGTATACCATATTTTCAAAGGTTTCCTTCAACACATAATGGTACTCTCGGCCATTTTCTTCATAGCTCTTTTGAGCACGAGTTGTGTCTGTTTAAAAAGGAAAAAAAAATGGCAGCGCTGTTATAAACCTGTTAATTCCCCGGTAAATAATTACAGTGGTACCTCGGTTTTCAAACAGCTTAGTTCACGGACAACTTGGAACCCAAAGGCTGCAAAACCAGAAGTAGGTGTTCCGGTTTTTGAACTTTATTTTCGGAAGCTGAACGTGCTCCATTTTGAGTCCCCCTGTTTTTCCTGTTGTGTTGCTAATCCCTCCCCCCATTGTAATTCAAGCCTTCCGTTTCTGATTGCAGTGTCCTGAGGTGATAGATATTTGGAGTGTATATTTGGTGCTTTTATTTTTGCTATTTATTTTGCGTTTTTTGTTTTGAGGCTTTTTCAGTTAATTTGTTTTTGTGACTGTGTGGATCCCAGTTCAGCTACTGATTGATTGATTGATTGATTGATTGTGTGACTGTGGAAATGGATAAAAGTCCCCCACCCAAACAATGACTATCATCAGTGCAGGTAAGAAATTTCTTAAATTTTTATTTTTATCATCTACAATACTGTTTTATTTATTTTATAGTACAGTAAATTGATAATTGCTTTCATTTTATGGATCAATGGTCTCATTATATAGCAAAATTCATGTCAAATTGCTGTTTTAAGGGTTGTTTTTAAAAGTCTGGACCAGATTAATCCATTTTGCATGACTTTCTATGGGAAAGGAAGCCTTGGTTTTGGAACGCTTTGGTTTTGGAATAGGCTTCTGGAACGGATTAAGTTTGAGAACCAAGGTACCAGTGTACTTGGATGATACCTTTTGGCAAAGTTTCCCCTCTCCTCCTACTGCTAGAATTAAGGATACATGAAAAATGTCACGTACGTGGCACGGCACTTTGAAAGTGATGAGGGTTGATACCAATAAGCCGCCGCCGTAGCTCATTCACTCCCACACCTGAAGGACCTGTTTCAAGAAAGGAAACAGGTAAGTGCCAAATGAATGCATCATGTCTCCAGTACAGTGCACCCTATCTGTAACAGAAGAAGAGTAGTTTCACATGACCAGTAATGGTCATCACAATTCCTCAAAGTTAGATAAAGAGTAGAAAAACAGATTTCTTTGTAGAGGTGGTAGTGAGCACCTGCTTTTCTGAAGAGATGCCAATGCAAGAATTACAGGTGTACCGCCGGGACCACATAACACCGGTCCTGAGAGATCTGCATTGGCTCCCCGTACGTTTCCGAGCACAATTCAAAGTGTTGGTGCTGACCTTTAAAGCCCTAAACGGCCTCGGTCCTGTATACCTGAAGGAGCGTCTCCACCCCCATCGTTCAGCCCGGACACTGAGGTCCAGCGCCGAGGGCCTTCTGGCAGTTCCCTCATTGTGAGAAGTGAGGTTACAGGGAACCAGACAGAGGGCCTTCTTGGTAGTGGCGCCCGCCCTGTGGAACGCCCTCCCTTCAGATGTGAAGGAAATAAGCGGCTATCCTATCTTTAGAAGACATCTGAAGGCAGCCCTGTTTAGGGAAGTTTTTAATATTTAATGCTGTATTGTTTTTAACACTTGATTGGGAGCCGCCCAGAGTGGCTGGGGAAACTCAGCCAGATGGGCGGGGTATAAATAAATTATTATTATTATTATTATTATTACCTCATTTTATTGCACTTTGCACGATTGCGCTTCATATATACATTGCTCCTTACAAGGACGTGGGTTAAGTTGCAAGCAGCCTGGCTGCTCCCAGGAGAAGGAAGCTCCGATGCTCCTCTTGCGGCCACAGGACTAGGGCTAGAGCTGGATCCCAACCCACCCCCCACAGCCAGGGGGGCCTGGCTTAATAAGACTACAGTAGAAAGATAAAGGTAAAGGGACCCCAACCATTAGGTCCAGTCGTGGCCGACTCTGGGGTTGCGGCGCTCATCTCGCTTTATTGGCTGAGAGAGCCGGCGTACAGCTTCCAGGTCATGTGGCCAGCATGACTAAGCCGCTTCTGGCGAACCAGAGCAGTGCACGGAAACACCGTTTACCTTCCCGCTGGAGCGGAACCTGTTTATCTACTTGCACTTTGACGTGCTTTCGAACTGCTAGGTTGGCAGGAGCAGGGACCGAGCAACGGGAGCTCACCCTGTCGAACCACGACCTTCTGATCGTTAAGTCCTAGGCTCTGTGGTTTAACCCACAGCGCCACCCGCGTCCCTTAAGACTACAGTATAGTGTAAACATAAATTTTACATGCACTGGGAAACAAAAAAAGTGACTTGCTTTATTGCAATATTTGTTTTATTGCAGTGGTCTGGAACTGAACTCGCGATATCTGCAAGGTATGCCTGTACTTTCTCTGTACAAATTCAAGGGAAGTTATGGGGTGAGGTGAGTCCCACTGATACAGTGAAGGGCGTGGGCCTGATGTGCAGATCTGAGGCAGCTACCACCAGATATGTGCAGGAGTTTGCTAACACAGCTGTTGCAGATTTAGCTGTGGCTAGTGGCTCGACACAGATCTTGGAACCCGAAGTCTTGAAAGGGGTACAGGGTTTGTCCTCGAAGGACAGGAAACCACGCCCAAAGGCTGTAAGGGTAGACACTGTTTCCTTGGAGAAGGAAGCTGAACCACGTCCAAAGGCTGTGTGTGTGTCAACACCAATTCCTCAGAGAGGAACGAGGCTAGGGTTCGAGGTCCCAACAAAGCCAGGTGTGAAACTTCTTGATAGTCAGGAGAGCTATGATACCAAGACTAGTCAGATGTGCAAGATGGTAAAGGCCCAAGGCCAATCCAGTTGCAGTTAGTTCCAAGAGTGGAACGGGTGATACAGGTGTATACTGTGTTGCATGACATCTGTATGGTTGTTGCAGTTACACTGATGACTACAACACAGTTCATGAATCGGGGGAGGATGTTGGAGATTCATTCCCTGTGTCTGCAGTCATGAGATTGTTGTCTATCACACGACGGTGTATGTTTTCATTCCACAGTGTGGGAAGTGACGGAGACAGGATGTTTGGTATTTGTGATGGCCTGGGAATCCGATTCAGAGGCTGAACCGGAGGAACCCCAGCCTGCACAGGAGTCCCCGCCTCCAGGGCTGGCTGAGCTGGGGCGGGGCCTTGGATCTGAAGTGCCTGCACCTGTGCCGGATCCTCAGGAGCAGGTACCAGGTGATTCCACTCTAGCTCCGGAGGTGATTGAGGACACAGTGTCTACAGGTGCGCCTCTCCCGGCCCTGCCAGAGGAAGGTGAGTCTCCCCCTGGGTCCAGTAACTCCCCAGCCTCTCCTGAGCTGCAGAGGCTCAGGGCAGAGAGGCGGAGGGAACTGGTTTCTCCCAGGAGGAGTGCTCGCCTTAAGGCCGGGAGAGGTGGGTCTCCTGGGGGCCGGGACCGCCCCTGGCCTCAGAGAAGATAAAGGCCAGTCAGCCCGGTCCCAGGTTGTGGGAGCATCGTCGTTGAATACCTGCTCCTGCCCGGACCCAGACCTGTCCTTCCAGTGTTCCCGTCCCCGCCCGGCTTCCTGCTTCGGACCCTGCCTCGCTCTTTGTGAACTGTTTCCAGACTCGTGACCCAGGACCGGACTTTGACCTCGCCAACGGTAACCTTCCCCCCGGGACCAGCACAGCATTACTGTGTTCCGTGAAGTGGGACTATTGTCCTTTCTTTCTTTCTTTCTTTCTTTCTCTCTTTGCTGTCTGATGAGAAAGAGGAAGGAGCTAAGTCAGAATGCTCCGAGTGTATTATATGTAAATAAACGTCGATTAGCCAAAATGCTACTGAGTTCTGTTACACAAACTGTGAATACTCTGCGGATCCCTAAGCGTGCTAATGCTTTTTGGTTTCAGTCGCTGTGATGTTCGGGCAGAAGAAAGATTTTGAAGCTCCCGAACGACCGACCAGGTGGGAGTGAACATGCCAGTCAGGCATGTGTCTCTACCAGGGTCCTACACAAGAGTAGGACGATCCTAACAGTAACTAGGTAAGTTGTAGGCAACTTGTTGCAACTCACCTACTAGCACAATTAATCTGTTCCGGTCTCCAGGGTGCCTCTGGTACCTCACCACTTCTTCATAAGGTGCTGCTGCGGCACTGTAGCAGCCGCTGGGGCACCGGGTGTAGCATGGCAGGTGGCTGTTACGGCATTTCCTGCGGCACAGGCGCATACTTCTCCGGAAACCGGCTGAGAATGGAGAATGGAGCACTGGTCACGGAAGGAATGGGATGGGCACACTTGATCGGTTAGCAGGGCCAGCCTGCAATATTTCTGGCGCCTCAGATGCCCCCCCCCACCCCATCACATCATAACCTGAAACTCCCCTTCCTAGCAGACTGATAGACCATTATTGTGTCTGGCCTCTCAGGTCCAAGACAGAGCTGCTCTCCTCCCACATTTCTACAACTCATAGAATTGTAGAGTTGGAAAAGACACCCCCCCCCCGAGTAATCTCATTCCTCCCGCTGCAATGCAGGGATCTCGGCTAAAGCATCCACTGGTTCGAGTCCTACCCTCCAGAGCAGAAGAAAGCAAGTTTGCTCCATCTTCAATGTTTAGATATTTGAAGATCGCTTGTGACAAGCTCCCCATTTAAATACAGTGGTACCTCTGGATGCAAACGGGATCTGTTGCGGAGCCCCGTTCACACCCTGAAGCGAACGCAACCCGCACGCACGGGTCGCGATTTGCTGCTGCCGCACATGTGCGTGACGTCGTTTTGAGTGTCTGCACATGCGCGAGAGGCGAAACCTGGAAGTAACACACTCCGTTACTTCCAGGTCGCCGTGGAGCACAAACCGAAAATACTCATCCTGAAGCTTCTTCAACCTGAGGTAGGACTGTACTTAAATACAGTCATACCTCGTGTTGCATGAGGTTCATGCTGTCTCTTTTCGGCTTTCGAACATGGCAAACCCGGAAGTGTATACTTCCGGGTTTCACCACGTGCGTGTGCGCAGAAGCGTTCTGCGCGCTTTGCACATGCGCAGAAACGCTCTATCGTGCTGTGTGCGTGCGCAGAAGCGGCACTCTAGTTACGGACTTTTCGGTGTGAGAACGGCACCCCAGAAAGGATCAAGTCCATAACTAGAGGTATCACTGTATAGAAATACTTTAAAATTTAAATATTTGAATTTAAATTCCCTGCATGCCGTTTGGTGAGCCTTGGAAGCTGATGGCAGTTTCTGTGAAAATAACATTTTCTGGAATTGACTGTGGTCCATCTCAATGGCTACTCCATTCCAAGAGCAGCTAGCCAAAGGCCTCTGAACAGTTGACGAGCTGGCCATGGAAGTGATGCTTAGTCCCTATTTTGTCTCCAGAAGGGATGAGGAGCCAGTGGGTTTCCAGAGGTTGTTGGGCTCTCATCATTCCTGACCATTTGGCCATGCTGGCTGGGGTGGGGAAGAGATGGAGTCTCAACCACATCGGGAGGGCTAAAAAAATTTCATCTCTGACCTGCAACTTCTGATATTCAGAGCTATGCTCTCCCTGAAGGCACGGGTTCTTAGATCTGATGGCCAATATCCATGGGTCTAGTTCTCACTGAGGTGATAAAAATTGTGCACCACTTCCAACTGTAGCTATAATAATAATAATAATAATAATAATTTATTATTTGTACCCCACCCATCTGGCTGGGTTTCCCCAGCCACTCTGGGCGGCTTCCACAGAGACCAAAAATACACTAAAATGTCACACATTAAAAACTTCCCTGAACAGGGCTGCCTTAAGATATCTTCTGATTGTCAGGTAGTTGTTTATTTCCTTGACATCTGGTGGGAGGGCGTTCCACGGGGGGGGGGGGTGCCACTACTGAGAAGGCCCTCTGTCTGGTTCCCTGTAGCTTTGCTTCTCACAATGAGGGAACCGCCAGAAGGCCCTTGGCGCTGGACCTCAGCATCCGGGCAGAACGATGGGGGTGGAGACACTCCTTCAGGTATACTGGGCCGAGACCGTTTAGGGCTTTAAAGGTCAACACCAACACTTTGAATTGTGCTCGGAAATGTACTGCGAGCCAATGTAGGTCTTTGAAGACCGGTGTTATGTGGTCTTGGCGGCCGCTCCCAGTCACCAGTCTAGCTGCCACATTCTGGATTAGTTGTATTTTCCGGGTCACCTTCAAAGGTAGCCCCACGTAGAGCGCATTGCAGTAGTCCAAGCAGGAGATAACTAGAGCATGCACCACTCTGGTGAGACAGTCCGCGGGCAGGTATGTCAACATTTAATGCAATTCTCAGGATGGTTTAGATTAGAATGAAATCACAGGAATTAGTGGGTCTTTCTGAAAAGCTAAGCAATTTGGAGTCTCTGAAGTTGGTGGAAATTTGTCCGTTTTTATCAGGCAGAGGGAACCACGAGAGCTATAAACCTATTGGAGAGGCGGCTTAGCAGGGAAGAATACCTTTAGTATACCTGAAGGAGCATCTCCACCTCCATCGTTCAACCTGAGGTCCAGCGCTGAGGGCCTTCTGGCGGTTCCCTCACTGGAAGAAGCCAAGTTACAGGGAAACAGGCAGAAGGCCTTCTCAGTAGTGGCACCCGCCCTGTGGAACCCCCTCTCATCAGATGTCAAGGAAATAAACAACTATCTGACATTTAGACGACATGTGAAGGCAGCCCAGTTTAGGGAAGTCTTTAATGACTGATGTTTTAATGTATTTTTAATCTTTTGTTGGAAGCTGCCCAGAGTGGCTGGGGAAACCCAGCCAAATGGATGGGGTAGAAATAATAAAATTATTATTATTATTACAACTACTACTACTAGAACTACAAAACAGAACTGCACAGAAGAGTGGCTGGTTAGAGGCTTAAAATGAAGCAGTGGACTTGGATTAACTGACTTCAGATCTTACTTCAAGCTTAATGGTCAGGATAATATTAGAAGAGTTTGGACTTGATATCCCGCCTTTCACTCCCCTTAAGGTGTCTCAAAGCGGCTAACATTTTCCTTTCCCTTCCTCCCCCACAACAAACACTCTGTGAGGTGAGTGGGGCTGAGAGACTTCAGAGAAGTGTGACTGGCCCAAGGTCACCCAGCAGCTGCATGTGGAGGAGCGGGGAAGTGAACCCAGTTCACCAGATTACGAGTCCACTGCTCTTCACCACTACACCACGCTGGCTCTCTAGGGATATTAGGGATTTCACTAAAATTGAAATGATCATCTCCCTCGCAGCAAAGAGGGAACAAGTAAAGGAACATTCAGGAAGAAAGCACAAGTGAATACACCTCAAACACAACGACAAGGAACTACTTTCACAGGCAGAAACAGCAAACAGCAATTCTCCAGTCTCTCAATACAACTACGTACTAATGAAGACCCGCTTGCCAGATCCACTGAATTCTTCCTCTTCTGCAATGTGAAAAAAGCAACATTTTTTTTTAAAGTCAGACAAATAATGAAAAGCCAGACTGATTATCAAACTTCAGGATTTTACCTGTTTTCATACAAAAGATGCAGGTAGTATCGTTTTAACGCCTAAGGATGCCACCAAAAAGATGTAAGAGACCAGATTTACTACACCCAAAATACCGTAGACAAAGCGATACTTTAAAAACGACAACGCAACAGCAGCAGCCCTTCACAACAGAACGTTTTAAGCTCTTGTTTCTTATATGCCTAAGTTGCTGTCTCAGGTCTCTCGATTTGTGCTTCGCTTGCTAAAGGTAAAGGGACCCCTGACCATTAGGTCCAGTCGTGACCGACTCTGGGGTTGCGGCGCTCATCTCGCTTTATTGGCTGAGGGAGCCGGCGTACAGCTTCCGGGTCATGTGGCCAGCATGGCTAAGCCGCTTCTGGCAAACCAGAGCAGCGCACGGAAACGCCGTTTACCTTGCCACTGGAGCGGTACCTATTTATCTACTTGCACTTTGACGTGCTTTCGAACTGCTAGCTTGGCAGGAGCAGGGACTGAGCAATGGGAGCTCACCCTGTCGCGGGGATTTGAACCGCCAACCTTCTGATCGGCAAGTCCTAGGCTCTGTGGTTTAACCCACAGTGCCACCCGCGTCCTTAGATGTTCAGAGGTACTACATCTCTAAATAGGTAAAGGTAACTGTCAGGGAACTGACATCGGAGCTAGAGGCAGAGGGAAGGCTCTCAAATGATGCTGGAGAAGGGCCCAGCAGGGAGAGAGGCAGCTCCGCAGATGGGGAAGCAAATCAGCGCTACACCAGGGATAAGGAGGGGCTGATGGGGGAATCGGCGAGAGGGCTCCAGGACTCTTCACCGGACACCAGCGGGGAGAGCACTGGTCCCCCGCTACCCACGCCCTCCCTGCGCAGAAGACTTCCGCGCAGAGAGAGTAGGAGGAGACTGGGTGTCAAACAACTTTTATGTTGGAAAAGATTTAAGAAATGCCCACTGACGGATTCTGCTAGCGACTGAGGCAGCCACGAAGTGAAGGGCTGCCCAGACTGAAAGGTTTACCAAGGCAACAAAGCCTGGAGAGGCGGCAACTTACGCACGAGCAACCCATACTCATTATAGTAACTGAACGGTTAAGTCCTGCCGTGGCCGACTCTGGAGTTGCAGCGCTCATCTCGCTTTATTGGCCCAGGGAGCCGGCATACAGCTTCCGGGTCATGTGGCCAGCATGACTAAGCCGCTTCTGGTGAACCAGAGCAGCACACGGAAACGCTGTTTACCTTCTCGCCGGAGCAGTACCTATTTATCTACTTGCACTTTGACGTGCTTTCGAACTGCTAGCTTGGCAGGAGCAGGGACTGAGCAATGGGAGCTCACCCTGTCGCGGGGATTTGAACCGCCAACCTTCTTCGCTTGCTAGTTGATGGTAAATCAAAAAAAGTGCTTTCCAAATTGTCAGTTAGGTTGGCCTAAGTAAAAGAAAGCACACAAGGGTGGAGAATTGTTATGAAATTGGCTTGCCCAGCCTAGGTGTGGGTCCAGTGGCCAAATAATGGCAGCTGAATGTGGCTACAGAAACCATGTGGCTTCTGATTCTGTTTTGAGACTGCCTACTCTTGATCAATATTGCTCAGTTTTATGATCAATTTTTATTGCTTTGGTTTTTTGCCCACTGCTTAGAAATCACAATACTAAAGCAATATCTAACTAGCTAAAATAAATATATTTTTAAAGAAACCTCTTTCTTTTTTTTAACAGAAGGCACCAGTCTTCTTCAATATGACACCTGAGATGCGTGTGTTTTCAATACCCACCCTACTCCCCTGACTGCAGTTTGTGCTGTTTTTCATTCTGAACTTTAATTATATATTTTATTGCATAAAATCAAAACCCCTCAAAGCAGTTTTTAAAAAGAACAAAGTAATAAAATTATTAGTAAAAACAGTTAATTAAAACTACTATTTAATATTGTAAATGGTTGTCAGTGCCCTGGGACCTGCCGGTGAATATTGCCCTGCTGAGCAATAATAAAACTAAATATTAATAATGACATCTTCTCTTTCTAAGGACTCAGGCTGCATAAGTTGCCCTGAAATATCCTTCCAAGTAAGTAAGTAAGAAAGAAAGAAATATGGGACCATTTTTTACGTGTTAAAAACTGGCTGAACACTGTATTTATTTTCTGACCACACATGAAATATGCCATGGAAGCACTGGGGTGCAAAAATAAGCAGCTAATATATTTGTCCACCGTCCTAACATGCTAACTAAATAGTCAAAGCACGCACGCACGCACGCACGCACGCGCACACACAAACACACACCACAAAACCTTTCCTCATATTTCCAAAGAGTTTCTGTAGAACCTTAACTTACATAAGGGTTGGTTAGTGCTTAGTTCATACAAATGTGTTATCATTTGGTAAAAATACATTTGCTAAGTGTGCATCCATGTTCCTGCTCAGGTCCATCCCATAATTTCTCTGCATATATACCTGACATGACTTGAAGGAGGCAATTCAATATATAAGTCTCTGACATCTCTAAGCCATAAAAAAATGACCAACAACCTACTCTGGGGAATCTGGAGGGAAAGGGGGGGAAATTCAAAGTTACCTTCTTTAAGCTCCTCTGGCATTGTTGCATAAAAAAATAAAAACAGGAGGGCATATTAAAAAATCAGGTCTGTGAAATTCACATCCAAAGCAGTATAGTGGAACATGTAGATAATTCAAGTATGACTAGAGCTACTTTATACAAAAGCAAGCATTTCTTACTAGTACTTTCAAAATATCTAGCAACCAATCACATCCACCATCTTTCTCCAGGGACTGCAGGCTTTGCAACCTGCTTCAGTTCCCCCTCAGTGTGAACACTTCACATCCCAGCTCTTCATAGGTCACTTATCAATGCTTCTTAACAGATGTCCTCTGTCTCAAATCACATCTCACCGTTTTGAAAAATCCCTATGACTTCTAAAATTTGGGTGCTATTTTGAGGAGGGATTCCATCCCATACCAGTTCAGGTTTTGCGACTGCAGTTGGCCGAGAGGTCTTGCACAATAAACTCGCTTCCTTACTTTTTGCAGTAAGGAAAGTGATGGAGAATGGCGAGAAAGATGCTTAATGTAACATCATCTAACCTCCCCACGAAGAAATCAGGATGAATGCTCAGTGAACAGGTTTGTCTGGAAGCGTCATTCACCTCTTAGGCTATGGACATGCCAAAGCTTTAAAGCATATTTGAAACACGTGTCCCCCCTCAAATAATTCTGGGTAATGTAGTTTAAAGGTAAAGGTAAAGGGTAAAGGGACCCCTGACCATTAGGTCCAGTCGTGACCGACTCTGGGGTTGCGGTGCTCATCTCGCTCTATAGGCCGAGGGAGCTGGCATTTGTCCACAGACAGCTTCCGGGTCATGTGACCAGCATGACTAAGGCGCTTCTGGTGAACGGAAATGCCATTTACCTTCCCGCCGGAGCGGTACCTATTTATCTACTTGTACTTTGACGTGCTTTCAAACTGCTAGGTTGGCAGAAGCAGGGACTGAACAACGGGAGCTCACCCCGTCGTGGGGATTCGAGCCTCCGACCTTCTGATTGGCAAGTCCTAGGCTCTGTGGTTTAACCCACAGCGCCACCCGCGTCCCGTACTGTAGTTTACCCCTCCCAAAATTGCAATTCCCAGCAAGCCTTAACAAACTACAGTGCCCAGAATTGAGGGAAATAATGTGCTTTTAAGCTATTGTGTGTACAGAGTTCTTTCCACAAGTTGCCTTAAAACTTATGAAAATCAGTCTCCCAGCTTTATCAGTTATGGTCTCCACACAGCTTTGTGGATTGCAGTGTATTGAAGTCACTGCAGATGCACTGGAAAACTACAAGCATACCTTCTGATTTGTTCTAACAATCTGAACCATGTAAAAAAACAAAACAGGACCACCGCACAAGATTTGCTTGTTAAGGAAGCATGATCTCACTGCTGGGTGTTCTCAGTTGCTTTAAGCCCGATCTGCTCAGTTTACAGACAGATAAGCTTCACATAAACCTGCCCTACTTTTGTATATAATGTGCAAATTCATCCTAGTATCCAAGTGTCAAAAGGGATCCTCCTCCATCATCAGGAGTAATAAGGAGGCCATGAAGTAGATTAGCTCTTCAATCACACTTATATAATGTAATCTCATTATCTTCCAGCTGTCCTCTCGTAACACGTTCGTGGTTTGGCAATTTTCACCGTATGTATGGGAGTCATTCAAAACTGAACGAACGCGGAGAGGATAACCCAGCTGGTCTCAAATGTGTTTTCATTTTGGTGATTAATATCTCCAGATCTGGCTCAGAAAACCCTGAGGCGGCAAACGGCTTTCCAAACGCACACGTGGATCCCACAGTACACTTTTAAAATGAAACCGATCACCTCCATCACATGCTTATTATCATTAGGAAAAGTATAGTCAGTAACACAAAATTGCCAAAAGAAGTATACTTACCAGACTCAAAAGTCTCCTCGTCTTTTAAGTCACCCAGGGAGCAAAAATAGCAAATACATTTCAGTATTATCCTCATCTAAGATAATTAAAACTCACCCCATCAAAAAGGTCTTCGCAACCCCACAGCAACAAGACACACTTAAGTTTCTCATTTCCGCCTCTGATCCGTGCTTAGGGGCCAAAGTGCACATTACAGGACAGAGCCATAATTGGATCTTATTTTTAGTTAAAAGCAACTGCGCTGTGGGGATGGGCGCCAAATTGGATTGCAGCAGCGGCACCGAGGGGACAGGGCACTTAAACCTTTTGCCCCACACTTATTTCAATCCAAACTGCATCCCCAGCACAGCTGTTACAGCCCGAGGAGGGAAGAAAGAAGAGGTCCAGAATATTTTGATTCAGTGTTGGGTAACGTCATTCAATGCAACATACAAAGCCCTCCAAGGTTTTATATCTAGAGAGACAATGAATATGAAATGGCTTTGTAAAATTGGTGGTGGCTTTGATATTAAGAGGAATGTTATGTACTGAAGTTCTCACCCTGGGCCAGCAGGGGGATACTGTAGATAGTTATGCAAATAAGGGATCGAAAGTGACGTTCAGTGATTGGATAGTTTTAGAAAATTGTTACAGTTACATTGTACTGGAGCTCTATATAAGCAGGCTGACTGAACCCTTCAGTTCAGTTCTGTCCTGGCCTGTGAATAAGCAAGAGCTGTAAGAAGAATCGCTGGGTCGTCTGATATGTTCACCCACAACTTAACAAGGAATGCTCTGATTTCACACTCATTCAACAATCTGAACTAGAAGCATTCCCCACTGAATTAGGAATAACAGACTCAGCATATTAGATCAGAGGTACAGTCCCCACTGTCCATGCTCATGCAAGTTTGGCCAGTTTCAGAGAGTCTGTCTGAACTCATCCTTAGCTCAAAGGATTGTTCCCAGAGTTCCCTTTCACAAACAGAAGGGACAGGAGTTCATGAGAAAGGCAGGTGACTTTCATCAAATCCTCCTTTCCACTGCAGTCATTCATGCTGTCTCCCTTACTCTTCCAACCCTGCAGAGAAACTTTTCAAGGTGCACAAGGAATCGGTTGAAATTTTCTTCTAGAGAGAGCATCTCAGGAGCAGAACTCCTCTTGTTGAAACTCTACATCCAGCCCATATTATCCCTTCTCCATTTATGAGCAAGCAGGTCAGAAGATGCAATTTAGCATGAGGTCCCCCCGCTCAAAAGACTGTTTCGTTTTTGCATTTTTCCATATTTAGTAACGTAAGTCACACCAACCCACATTCTGCTTATCCAGGTACTGTACTCTTAGAATTGCCACTCTCCATACGTTTTAGGCATGGCAGGAGGAGGCATCCTTTAGATAGAGCGTCTGCAAGGTACCGTATTTTTCGCCCTATAAGACACACTTTTCCCCCTCCAAAAATGAAGGGGAAATGTGTGTGCGTCCTATGGGGCGAATGCAGGCTTTCGCTGAAGCCTGGAGAGCGAGAGGGGTCGATGCGCACCGACCCCTCTCGCCTTCCAGGCTTCAGGAAGCTATCCGCAAGCCTTGGGAGCCTGCGGGAGTTCCTGTCGGGCTCCCAAGGCTTGCGGACAGCAGCCTGCAGCCTGAAACCTGGGGAGTGCAGCGAAGTGCACCCCAGGCTTCAGGCAGCTCTCCGCAAGCCTGGGAGCCCGGCACGACTTCTCGCCGGGCTCCCTAGGCTTGCAGAAAGCAGCCTGCATCCCGAAGCCTGGGGCGCGCTGAGCAGCATGCCCTGGGCTTCGGGCAGATATCTGCAAGCCTGGGGAGACCGGGGGGAAGTCGCACCGGTCTCCCCAGGCTTGCGGATAGCAGCCTGTTCTGGGGGCTGGGGTCGGGGGAAGCTTGGGCTTCCCCCGCCCCAGCCCCGCGCCTGGGGGGGAAATAAAATTTTTTTCCTTTATTTCCCCCCCAAAAAACTAGGTGCGCCCTATGGGCCGGTGCGCCCTATGGGGCGAAAAATACGATATGTGCCTCCGCTATAACAAAAATGACTACCATGTGCCTCCTTAGATCTGCAGAGGAACAGGGAAACACTAATCCTTCAGCCCATTTGAATTCCTTGCTGTACAAATAATATCCATAAGCTCAAAAAACGGCTTGGTAGGGAGGAAAGCTTTTCAGCTTGTGAGACTTGTGAAACAGTCACAACAGAGGCTTAAACTGCGTAATCAAGCGTTCCTTACAAAACTTATACTTCTCCTGCTGGTTATCTTTATTATGAGCATCAGCTGATAAAACCAGAATGATAACACGTTAAAAAAATTAAAACACACACTTTATTTTGCATGTTCCATCTGAGATAATTTAATAGAACATTTTACTTATACCCAGGTTTGTGGTCCCTTTTGCACAACAACAACCACCCATCCAAACCCAATGTCAGTTACCTGTTTCTACACATTTCTCATCAATCTGCATGTCTTCTTCTGTTTGTTGTATGAAAAAAATGGCAAGCAGAAACAAAAACAGGCCATGAGTTTGTTTGCTTTTAACCTCACGCAATGACAGAAACAAGCACTAATCCAACCAGAGATCCAATTTCTATCGATTTTCTCTGGCGTTTCAGTATTATACCACGGTGCAATGTAGGGGTTGGGAACATTAACAGGTATGTCTAAATTCAGGTAAATAGCCATGTTGGTCTGATGCAGTCGAAATAAATTAAAAAATTAAAAAATTGTCCAGTAGCACCTTAGAGACCAACTAAGTTTGTTCTGGATATAAGCTTTCGTGTACATGCACACATCTTCAGATATTAGGTACGTCTAATTTTCTTTGAGACTGAGGCTACATTTCACTAGGGATGGAAAAACCAGTCCATTTCAGTTTTCTCAGTTGCTCACCATTAAATTGGAATTTAAACTGAGTCTTAAATTCAGTTCCCTGTTTTTCTGCAGAAGTTTGCCCTTTTTTTTAAAATCCGCATGAAAATCTTCCAGCATTTCACTGCAAATTTCTCCGAACAAACACGTTTTCGTACGCAGCTTTTACTAAATGTGTTCATTTTTGCAAGCAATTTCTCCTAACAGAATGCATTTTAGTGTGTCAATTTTCACTAATATATTCATTTTTTAATGCACATGTTCCCCTAATGTATGCAGCTTTGTAAGCATTGTTTGGCTGGACAACTACCCTGCAAAATTCAGATAAGCGCAAATACTGAAGGGTGGTTGTGATTCAGTTCTGAGGTTGCTTCCAAAAGTGCAGATTTAATCTGGCTTTAAACGTGAGGAGGAGGAGAAGGTGGACCACAAAATGAAACAAGGCTGGCTTGACACATTTCAAAGTAAATGTGCACCATACCCTCCAACATTTCTCCGGTGAATATAGTGACATCCAATTCCATAATAATAATTTTATTATTTGTACCCCAGCCACTCTGGACAGCTTGCAACACACAGATATATAAATAATAAAACATTAAACATTTAAAAACAGGGCTGCCTTCCGATGTCTTCTAAAAGTTGTATAGTTACATCTCCTTGGCTCCAGGGTCGCATAACTCAACACTTCTCTGATGAAAATAGGGACGTCCTAAGGAAAAGTGGGACATTCTGGGATCAAATCAGAAACCGGGACGGCTTCTGTAAATCCGGGACTGTCGCTGGAAAATAGGGACACTTGGAAGGTCTGTGTACATTACCATCTAACGATCTCTCCTCCATCAGACCATTCAGTCTAGAGATGAAAATTACCTAACTGCACCACTGCCTGGCATATCTAAATGGAAATATATGACATTCAGACGCCTGTGCTTACCTTCTTCCACAGTACTTACTACTCACAGAAAATCCATGGAGGAAATTAAAAAGAAAGTAAACAGGAGAGTTAAGGAGACTGCCAGAACTTTTGCTCTACACACACACACACACACACACACACACGGCTTCCAACAGATGAAAATATACCAGGAAGAACCATAACTCAGCAATTGCTTTGCAAGCAGAAGTTTGCTGGTTCAGTCTTCCATAGCTAGGATTTCCCTGTCTGAAACTCCAGAAAGCTGCACCCAGTTCGACTTCCAAAACGTTTGGAAACCAAGGTGCGGCTTCCGATTGGCTGCAGGAAAGTCCTGCAGCCTATCAGAAGCCCCGTCAGACGTTTGGGTTCCATTCGCAAACTGGAACAGTCACTTCCGGGTTTGCGGCGCTCGGGAGCCAAAACGTTCGAGTCGCAAGGCATTCGTCAACCAAGGTACGGCTGTATTGAGCTAGATGCACCCTATGGGTTTTGTCGCTGCCCCTCAATGTATGGTGGGGTCTGATTTGTGCTCTAGTCAATGGTGGGAGAAAACTCAGCAGTGGCCAGAGGACTGGAGAAGATCAGTCTACATCCCAATCCCAAAGAAGGGCAGTGCCAAAGAATGCTCCAACTACCGCACAATTCCACTCATTTCACATGCTAGCAAGGTTATGCTTAAAATTCTACAAGGAAGGCTCAAGCAGTATGTGGACCGAGAAATCCCAGAAGTGCAAGCTGGATTTAGAAGAGGCAGAGGAACCAAATTGCAAACATGCGCTGGATTATGGAGAAAGCTAGAGAGTTCCAGAAAGACATCTACTTCTGACCAAACTGCGGGAGGCAGTGGAAGACAGAAGTGCCTGGCGTGCTCTGGTCCAGGGGGTCACGAAGAGTCGGACACGACTAAACAACTAAACAACAACAACAACAATGCTAGGAGGCCATACAGCAAATGAAGCAAGTATCAGAGAAGCTTCCCCACCCGCTATTCACAGCCAGAGGATCTTTCTACTCACGTATGGTTGATTTGAGGCAGGTGTGGGGTTGCAAGGGCTGAGACCACCAGAACTCTCGCTGCTTCCTTAAAAAGAGAATGAATGCAGTTTCCATGGGTCCCACTTCAGACGGGGCATTCTTATTCCCTGTGCTCCAGAATGATAATAAGATGGAAAACTAGCCTCTTCCACCCTATGTGTCAAAGAAGCCCAAAGCAACAGGAAAGGAAACCAAATGAAGAACCTACGTGGTTTTTGCCTACACATCCTCATATGCTGGAATACAACCGCATTTCTTGTTTATACTGTTCCAGTGTTATAGGATCTAACACTAAATAGCAAAAAAAAGGGATGTGGGTGGCACTGTGGATTAAACCACAGAGCCTAGGGCTTGCTGATCAAAAGGTCGGCGGTTCGAATCCCTGCGACGGGGTGAGCTCCCGTTGCTCGGTCCCTGCTCCTGCCAACCTAGCAGTTTGAAAGCACGTCAAAGTGCAAGTAGATAAATAGGTACCACTCTGGCGGGAAGGTAAACGGCGTTTCAGTGCGCTGCTCTGGTTCGCTAGAAGCGGCTTAGTCATGCTAGCCACATGTACGCCGGCTCCCTCGGCCAATAAAGCGAGATGAGTGCCACAACCCCAGAGTCGGTCACGACTGGACCTAATGGTCAGGGGTCCCTTTACCTTTACCTAGGGCTAGGTAGACTCTGGTTCAAATCCCTACTCAGCCACAAAGCCACCTTCTTTTCAGCTGCCATTGGTTTCTCCTACCTCTTCAGAAGGTGGTTCGAGGGGATGAGTCCAGCACAGGCACTGAGGTCAGAGACTTTCCTTGCCTGCCACCACAGGGCATCGTTCTGGTCCACAATCTGAAGAATGTCTCCCTTTTTAAACGGCAGTCCTGCGTCAGCACACGGAATAGCGGGGTCCTGAAGGGGCCAGTAATCTGCCATCGCTCGCACATAGAGCTGATACAATAAAGAGAAGGCTTATTGTAAATATTTACATCCCATCTGTCTGTGAACTAGGTTTAAGGCTGCTGTGTGTAAGGGAAGAACCCAACAGGCATGGCTAAAACATGATATGATAAAACATTAACAATGTAAACAGGATCAGGGTGGAATCTGGTGTTTCAAATTTCAGCAGCGCCCTGTGCGAGGTCAAAATTCAGTACCCAGTGCGGCAGAACCGGCTATGCTGCCCTAAATCCACCTTTGACAGTAGGGAGAGCATGAAATAAATAATCTTACAGGCCAAAGACCTGTCTGAAAGGAAGACCTGAAAATCGGCAATGGACAAGCCTCTCCAGGGACAGAATTCTGCAGTATGCAACAGCCACAGAAAATGCCTTTCTTTCTCATGCCTACCAAATGTAACTCAGAAACTGGCAGGACACACCAGAGCTTTGCTCCTGAATATCATAAACTGTCAGGTTCACATAGAAGCCAGTGGGCCTTCAAGATTTTACAGTGGTACCTCGGGTTACATATGCTTCAGGTTACACACTCCGCTAACCCAGAAATAGTGCTTCAGGTTAAGAACTTTGCTTCAGGATAAGAACAGAAATTGTGCTCCGTCGGCACAGCAGCAGCAGGAGGCCCCATTAGCTAAAGTGGTGCTTCAGGTTAAGAACAGTTTCAGGTTAAGAACGGACCTCCGGAACGAATTAAGTACTTAACCTGAGGTGCCACTGTATATACTTCTGGATGCACTGTAACATGTCTCTATAAACAGCACAGATTTGACAGCCCTTAGATCATGGGTAGGCAAACTAAGGTCCATGGGCTGGATCTGGTCCAATCGCCTTCTAAATCCGGCCCATGGACGGTCCGGGAATCAGCGTGTTTTTACATGAGTAGAATGTGTCCTTTTATTTAAAATGCATCTCTGGGTTATTTGTGGGGCCTGCCTGGTGTTTTTACATGAGTAGAACATGTGCTTTTATTTAAAATGCATCTCTGGGTTATTTGTGGGGCACAGGAATTCGTTCATTATTAGTTTTTTCAAAATATAGTCCGGCCCCCCACAAGGTCTGAGGGACAGTGGGCCAGCCCCCTGCTGAAAAAGTTTGCTGACCCCTGCCTTAGATGGAGTAAATTATGACATCGTCCTTTTGAATACTAGCTGCTGGGAACAGGATAGCATGATTGCCCCCAGGCCTTGTTTGTGGGCTTTTCAGGAATGGGAGTTGAATTGACAGTACCAATTCTCCTTTTGGGATTAACTGGATTAGCCACACTTACTTTGATTAACTCTCTGCAGCCACAGAGACCTGGAGAAATAAACACATCTTACCGTCGTTTGATTGCTGACTGGCCGATCAGAAACTGGAATCAGCTTGAACATAATAGTTCCCTGCGACAGTGCCTGCAAAAACGCCAAAAGCATAGTATTTCAGCACCCAAACCAACAGATTAGCAGTTCTAGATTTTTAAAAAGACACTCCTGTGAAGGCAGGATTAATAAAGTTCACAGCGACGCCATTTTAAGTGTGTAATTGTTGGTTATCGGGGCTAATAAGGCTTTGAGCAGCAGAGATTTACCAGGGAAGAACTGAGGCAGCTGCCACCTGACTCCTGATGATCGTCTTCCAAAGCAACTACTCTATTCCAAACTTAAAAATGGAAAGCGTAATGCTGGTGGTCAACAAAAGAGGTTTAAAGACTGTCTCAAGGCAAATCTAAAAACATGTAGTATAAACACTGACAATTGGGAAACACTGGCCTGTGAGCGCTCCACTTGGAGAACAGCCTTTACCAAAGGTGTCATGGGCTTTGAAGACACTCGAACTCAGAACGCAAGGGAGAAACGTGCTAAGAGGAAGGCACGCTTGGCAAACCCTCGCCATGATCAACTCCCACCCAGTAACCAATGTCCCCACTGTGGAAGGACCTGTGGATCCAGAACTGGCCTCCACAGTCACTTACGGACTCATTGTTAAAACTGTGTTTATGGAAGAAAATCTTACTCGGCCACGAGTGATTGCCAAAGAAGAAGAGAAGCAAGAAGAAGATGATACCTGAATTTGCTTATGCTGGCCTGCTTTCCGTTTTGTAGTGTGTTCATTGAATTGCAAGCCAGTATTTTAAACTGCAAACCATTTTGAGCAGATAAGCAGTATTCAAATAAAATGTTTAAAGTATCCCCAAGGCCTGTGACATTTATGCAATTTGTTTGCTAGGTGACATTTCTGGAGATTTTATTAACACGTCACCAAAGAACCCAGGAAGAATGCTATTGATTATGCATGGTGGTGGTGGTGAACAGTTCAGTTTTTAATAGGTTCATCTGAATTAACTTGTGTGGGCTTGCCAATGGGGACCAATAAACATTTTGTTTGCATAGAAAGCTGTCTTTGTGGTTTTTGGGTGTTCGTTTTAATTATTACATTTTAATTATTACAATTTAATAATTGTAAAAATCAACCAGATGTCCAGGTATTCGGGTTAAGTGCTGTCCTTGAAAACAACTGTGTTGAAAACAACAGACACTCTGGCACCAGAAATCCAATTTAACACACATAGCAGAGTGAAAATCAGTTGTGTCTGGCTTGTGTCAGTGGATTTTTAATCACACTGCATGTGCAGATTGGCCTACCAATGCCAGCATTTATGTGGTATCAACACAGCTGGATTTTTTTTGTGAATGACCACTGCTAATACCGCAATCATTGACTGGATTTTTCTGCATTTCCTTTCCTTTATGTATTCCTGCTGACAATCCCCCCCCCCCCCCCCGCATCATGTGTGTGTGTGTTCGTGTGTATATAATACAGTATGTCCTGAAATTCAGCATAACTTGCATGAACCTTTAAGGTGTCACAAGACCAGGTCTGGCGTTTGCTTTTCCCTGTGATCTGATTTGATATTCCCAGACCTGCTTGCAGATCAAAATGCAAGTATTGGCCGGATGATGCACCTTTCTAGATTTCTAGATTTTTTTGATGCAGTTCCATCCCCCAAAATATTAACAGCAAAAGTATGTTATGTTTAAAGAAATGCACTCAAATGCATATTTTAGAGAAAACGTCAATGAAATTTGCATGTTTTTATGGGAAGATGGTATAAAAATTGCAAACCATTTCCCTGCAAATCTTCCATGCTCCCTTTTTGCAAAGTTAAAAGAAGAAAAGGAGGGAAGGAATGGGTCTACAGGTGAGTGCCAAAGATGCAGGGATGGATGGACTAACTTAACACCTTCTGATGTTCTCATTGGGAGGTATTAAAAATGTAAATATCATACCAGAATGTGAATTACTTGCTCTGGCTCCAAGCCTTCCACCGGAACTCCATTCACCTCGACCAGTTTGTCTCCAGCGTATAACAGCCCTATGATAGAAAAGAGGGCATTGAGAGATCTGCCAGAAAATAGGAGGGACAAAAATATTCTGCCCTTCTGAGGGATGCCTGCATTCTAGCCAGAATTCTAGACAAGGGGAATCAATGATCATGAGGCAATATTGGCAGAGAAATCAATTTACAGAACCTAACACATGCACACACAAAAATCACCCCCAAACTACCATTCCTTCCTTGCTGTGTATTTTAGAATTCATCTTACCACTTCTATCTGCCAATCCACCATGGATTACTCTCGCTACAGTAATATCTCCTGTTAGCTCATGGCGTTTAATAGTGGCACCCTAGGGTGGAAAAGAGAGAAAGAGAAAGAGAAAGAGAAAGAGAGAGAGAGAGAGAGAGAGAGAGAGAGAGAGAATATCACTGAACAAGTGAATGAAATAGAAACAAAGAATTCAGCAAGTATTTAAATATTATTGCAAATGGTGAGAGATTGTTAGAAACATTAAGGCTGGAGTCCTCATTCCATGCACACACACTCCTTCTATAGATATCAGATGTTGCTAACAGCTGGCATTCTTTTTACCTATATATCATGAAACAATTTAAATTACCTTACACTAGGTAAAGGTAAAGGGACCCCTGACCATTAGGTCCAGTCGTGGCCGACTCTGGGGTTGTGGAGCTCATCTCGCTTTATTGGCCGAGGGAGCCAGCGTACAGCTTCCGGGTCATGTGGCCAGCATGACTAAGCCGCTTCTGCCGAACCAGAGCAGCGCACGGAAACGCCATTTACCTTCCCGCTGGAGTGGTACCTATTTATCTACTTGCACTTTGACGTGCTTTCGAACTGCTAGGTTGGCAGGAGCAGGGACCGAGCAACGGGAGCTCACCCCGTCACGGGGATTCGAACCGCCGACCTTCTGATCGGCAAGTCCTAGGCTCTGTGGTTTAACCCACAGTGCCACCTGTGTCCCTACACTACATAAGCAAAATAATACGCTTAACTGCACTAGAGGGTTTTTTGTAAGGGAAAAATATGCAATAGTCACAGTTGGATTTCCTCAATGTCTCCACCTCTTACATATAACCTTCTGTAACATTTCTAACCATATCGCTTTTCTTCTCTAGCTTACTTTACCCCCAAAGCAGCCTTTTAATAAGCCTACACAGGTTGCTAGCACCCGCTGGGGCTCTCTCTCCTGCAGCAGCCCATTGCATTTCTAAGTTGGGTGAGGAGCAGCAGGAATCTCTCCTCAGGCATCCTGTTTGACTTCTACGTGGAATTCCTTGCCCACCTATGACTACCAGGCTAGTGTTTCATGACAAGGCCGCCCTCAAAGCTCAGCAGATGTAACAACTTCCTAACATATCCGCTCCACTTCCCAGTGGGGAGGAGTTGCGGTGGACCACGTGGCCACCCACTCCCCACCGGGGGCGGGGGACTCTGTCCCCCGTTGCCTGGGGGATCCCGGTCACGTCAGAGCCCGGCCAGCCAACCCGCTGGCCGGGGGGGCGTGGCAGGGGCCGTTTAAACGGAGGAGCGAACCAGAGGACTTCCTCTTGGCTCGCTTCCTCAGTCACCCGCCCTCCCTCCCTTTCTTACAGGTTAGGCAATGACCTTGCTATGGACTTCGGTTGGTCGCCTTGGTTGTCTGAGGGGCCTGGTAGGATTTTTTTCCACTTGGCAAATTGGAACTGGCCACTTGCTTTTCGCCTACCTCGTAGCAATCGTCACAACTTTGTTAGGGTTGCGGTTAGGCATTGTTTGACCTTGTGTGGGGGAGGGGAGGTGTGGCCATCACCTGCCCCTCCATGCTTAAGGGTATCCCGTTAAAGGAATCCGGGGGTGTTGTTCTAGTCTGAAGCCTGGCTGGCGGGCTAAGGCCTTGACACGACCCCGACGGGAACACCAGGGGGAGCTTGAGTTGGTTCGCATCGACTGGGCTCCCCCTACCGGTGGCTTACCCTTACTGGGGAGTTCCTGCACAATGGGCAGGAGTCAGATATAGTCAGGTCCAATCAATGCCTAAGCCAATACCGCTCACATTCTGTAATTTCAATAAAGTTGTGGCCAAAAATTTGCCCAATAACATAAACCTAATATCCATGTCCTTTTGTGAGTTATTTGCAACGAGGGGGTGGCTGCGAGGTCTTGACATGCAATAGGGGGAAATACGCACCTCTCTGCATCTGAAAGCAAAGCAAATAATTCACATTACTCTGATCACTGCGGCGCTGCCTAAGCTCTCTTAAGCGCTACGTTGGGGAAGGAAGACTCTTACACGGTGAAATCTGTTCTTCATGAAAACCACCTCATGGGCATATCCTACTCCTTTCTCATATTTTTAAAGCTCGTGTTAAAACTCTTCATTTGTGAAGCTGTCCTTCTAATCTGAAAAAAAAGTTGCTTAAGCTGGTGGCACAAGTTTAGAATCAAATGTCCAGCTTACAAGGGGCTGCTTGTTTTTCACCAGGCAGACTATTCTCATCGCCTCCTCATTTTCAGGGATGTTATCTGGCAGAGGTGGGAGGATTGGTTCATAGTCCTTCTGGGCCACCGTATCATGAGCAGACAGAAAGGCCTGTGAGGAGGAGGAGGAGGAGGAGGAGGAGAAGAAGAAGAAGAAGAAGAAGAAGAAGAAGAAGAAGAAGAAGAAGAAGAAGAAGAAGAAGGGGCAAGCAAATGTTTAGCATCATCTTTGCATCCAGATACTGTCATTTGTTTCTTTCTAATCCAGAATACGGCAGCTAGACTGGTGACTGGGAGCGGCTGCCAAGACCACATAACACCGGTCTTGAAAGACCTACACTGGCTCCCAGTACGTTTCCGAGCACAATTCAAAGTGTTGGTGTTGACCTTTAAAGCCCTAAACGGCCTCGGTCCAGTATACCTGAAGGAACATCTCCACCTCCATCGTTCTGCCCGGACACTGAGGTCCAGCACCGAGGGCCTTCTGGCAGTTCCCTCATTGCAAGAAGCCAAGTTACAGGGAACCAGGCAGAGGGCCTTCTCGGTAGTGGCACCCACCCTGTAGAACGCCCTCCCATCAGATGTCAAAGAGAAAAATACCTACCAAACTTTTAGAAGACATCTGAAGACAGCCCTGTTTAGGGAAGCTTTTAATGCTTAATAGGTTATTGTATTTTAGTGTTTTGTTGGAAGCCGCCCAGAGTGGCTGGGGAAACCCAGCCAGATGGGCGGGGTATAAATAATAATTTATTATTATTATTATTATTATTATTATTATTATTATTTCCATTCTGCCCAAAAGCTGATGCGCCAGAGGTGATCCTCACCTGGTATATGAATCTTGTCTTCATACAACATTCCTCCCAGTTGTCATTCTTTTACAAAAGGAGAACTAACAGATAATGAATCAATGGACTATTTGTGAGGGATCTGAAGTGAGGCCTCCCAGTTTTAGCATGCTATCGGCTTGCCAAATATCAGATATGGTATTTTTTGGGTTGTTGGGAGAAGAGTGATGGAGTTTCCATATTCGCTGAGTATGCTGCATATTAACAACCCTACCACGCTCTACTCCTAAAGGTAAAAGTAAAGGGACCCCTGACCATTAGGTCCAGTTGTGACCGGCTCTGGGGTTGCGGCGCTCATCTCACTTTATTGGTCGAGGGAGCCGGCGTGCAGCTTCTGGGTCATGTGGCCAGCATGACTAAGCCGCTTCTGCCGAACCAGAGCAGCGCACGGAAACGCCATTTACCTTCCCGCCGGAGTGGTACCTATTTATCTACTTGCACTTTGACATGCTTTCGAACTGCTAGGTTGGCAGGAGCAGGGACTGAGCAAGGAGAGCTCACCCCGTCGCAGGGATTCGAACCGCCAACCTTCTGATCGGCAAGTCCTAGGTTTAACCCACAGCGCCACCCGCGTCCCTCTACTCCTAAACTTTCTCCTTTAATGCTGAGTAATTTCATGGTCGGTACTCGCCTTGAAGTGTGGTCCTCGGAGCAGTCGCCGTAGCTCTTTAACCTCTGGAGACTGTTGGACTCCCCGCAACAGCTCCACCACCTGAAGGTGACACAAAGAAGACTAATTTTGTTATGTACTGAAGTTCTCACCCTGGGCCAGGAGGGGGATACTGTAGATAGTTTTCACTCAGGTCCACATATGCAAATAAGGGATTGAAAGTGACGTTCAGTGATTGGATAGTTACAGAAAATGGTTACTGTTGCGTTCTAGTGGAGTTCTATATAAGCAGGCTGGCTGAACCCTTCAGTTCAGTTCAGTTCTGGCCTGTGAATAAACAAGAGCTGTTTGAAGAATCGCTGTGTCGTCTGATATGTTCACCCACAACCTAACAAATTTCATCTATAGAGCACCATCTTTTTGTTAGCAGCTGAATGGTGAGGCACATATTTGATCACCGATACAGAGAAAAACCAAATCACACGCTATCACGCTACTCCTCTGGAGATCATTAACTTTGAACGGAAAGCCCAGGCCCATCGAGCGGTTGGGTTATTTTCTGTTCCAGTGACTTGAGTCTGAATCTGATCTTGCAATCTCACCTCGTGGGTCAGCGGTCGTGCCTGTGGTGTGAGTGGAACTGGTCTTCTTTTGATATACAGATGAAGACATTCATAAACCTAGGAGTAGAAGTGCTCAAGGTGAAATATACCATTGCCACAACATAGTAATATGGAACAAATCTCCTAACATTGCTCACATGCCCCTGATTTTCCTCTGTCACCAAAGGGTGCATCTTGGTTAGGTCTGGGTTGTAGCCAAATTGTCCATAGATTTTACCAGAGGCTTGTGTCCTCTTTTAGAACTCCAACACTTACCTGTATACTCATATACTGCTTACAGTGCCAATATTATTATGAAATTTCCTGAAACTATCAAATAGGATGTGGGTTAGAGTGGCTGGGGGAACCCAGCCAGGTGGGCGGAGTATAAGTAATTATTTATTTATTTATTTATAATTATAATTATATCTTAATACTCTCATGTTTAAATGGGAAACATCTGGGTTTGGGAAATGTTTGCAGACAGGAAGCTGGAAGGTTGATTGCCTGAACTGGTTCGATCATTTTGATAAGGCTTAAGGATCCTTCTGTATTTTATATGAGGGAAAAAGTGCCGTATTTTTCCATGTATAAGACGCCTCCATGTATAAGACGCCCCCTATTTTTAGGGACTCCAATTTAATAAAATAGGGTGGAGAGTGCCCCGTGTATAAGGCGACCCACAGTCTTTCACATACAGTGGTACCTTGGGTTACATACGCTTCAGGTTACATATGCTTCAGGTTACAGACTCCACTAACCCAGGAATAGTACCTCGGGTTAAGAACTTTGCTTCAGGATGAGAACAGAAATCGTGTTCTGGCGGCGCGGCAGCAGCAGGATGCCCCATTAGCAAAAGTGGTGCTTCAGGTTAAGAACAGTTTCAGGTTAAGTACAGACCTCCAGAACGAATTAAGTACTTAACCCGAGGTACCACTGTAATTTTAAAGTAAAAAACCCGTACTCTAATACACAGAAAAGTATGGTAATTTATACTTGCATCTACAGAATGGATCTGCAATGATTATTGATCATTGGCGGGGGGGGGCTGTATTATCTCTTCATCCGTTGATTTACCGTATTTTTTGCTCTAGAAGACTCACTTTCTCCCTCCTAAAAAGTAAGGGGAAATGTGTGTGCGTCTTATGGAGCGAATGCAGGCTGCGCAGCGATCCCTCTTGCTGTTCTGGGTTCTGAGATTCAGAATATTTTTTTTCTTGTTTTCCTCCTCCAAAAACTAGGTGCGTCTTGTGGTCTGGTGCGTCTTATAGAGCGAATAGTACGGTAATCACCCCAGCCCCTACATTGGAAAGAAATGGGTAGCTCTGAAAATTTCTATATACTAACAGCTGCCAAATGACTTTGCTCGCACTGGAAGAGATCTTACCTTCAGGAGAGCCTGCAGCCACGGAGATCTCAGCAGGTCATACAAGACACCAACTCCATTGACATCTCTCTTATAGAACAGACTCAGTTCATGCAGGACCAGAGACAGAACATGCGATAAACCTAGCCCACAGACAACATACATGATTATTGATGGCATCATTTCCACACCCAAGTTACAGCTGCAATCGAACCCCCATTGTAAATCAGGTTTATTATCAAAATTTACAGACTTTCGGTTGGTGCTGACCTTTAAAGCCCTAAACGGCCTCGGTCCTGTATACCTGAAGGAGCGTCTCCAACCCCATCGTTCAGCCCGGACACTGAGGTCCAGCGCCGAGGGCCTTCTGGCGGTTCCCTCGCTGCGAGAAGCCAAGTTACAGGGAACCAGGCAGAGGGCCTTCTCGGTAGTGGCACCCGCCCAGTGGAACGCCCTCCCACCAGATTTCAAAGAGAACAACAACTACCAGACTTTTAGAAGACATCCGAAGACAGCCCTGTTTAGGGAAGTTTTTAATATTTAACGCTGTACTGTTTTTAACACTTGATTGGGAGCCGCCCAGCGTGGCTGGGGAAACTCAGCCAGATGGGCGGGGTATAAATAAATTTATTATTATTATTATTATTATTATTATTATTATGGATGTTTCCAATGATCAAATCAAACAAAAGCAATTGAAATAGCTCAACACAGTGGATGCTTCAAGTGGTTTCTCCAAATTGAGCTGAAAATGCAACTTATTGGTTGCGTGTTTCTTGTCTTCCTAGGTAATAAAAGCTTAGAGCTTTGCCTAAAGGCAAGAGCCAAAAGATTCTCGTTCTGTAGCTCTTCAACAGAGGGGCAGAGCCAGTGACCAACAAGGGGAGAAGAATGTCATCATTAGACTGCTTTGCTAATGCTGTCTGTCTTGAAACCCGAGACTGTGTAATATAAAAGGGTGTTCTTTGGACTTGGCAGGAGCACCCTAGATCCAGGTTTTCATGATTTGTTAATAAGTTAGCATTTCAATTTTATAAACATTTTAGCAGTGGATTTGTCACATTGCCTTTAATTTCTGAAGGCATCCTTATTAGTTGTTAACTTTCAAAAAAAGGGTAAGATGATGAAACACCTAAGTAGTTAGGGACTTTGTCCCTCTATGCCTAAATCTAAACAAAGCAGAATTTGTTCTCTTCTCATTTCTCAGCTGTTATCATCAACATAATTTCTCTTTAAATATTTAGATATTTTATACCTCGAAGGACAGCTTCATAGAATAAAACAATCCTCTGAATTAAGCAACAGCCATAAAACCACTACATCAGATTAAAATCCAATGGTGCCATAGCTGTCAATTTACAGATTTGAAAATAAGGGACCAGCAGCCTCGAAAATAAGGGATCAGCAGCCAAAATAAGGGATTTTCCGGGCACAGGTATGTTCAACTTCTGAGCCCCTCTGAGCCAAAGGCAGAAAGCCCAGCCAGCAGCCAAACGAAGCCTCAAGCGGTGGTTCCCACAGCGCAGCAACCCAGCAAAGGAGATGCAGCAAGGAAAACCACCGTCACCTTTCCGCTGGGAAGCGCTGAGCAAAGGCGAGTCCCCAGGCAACGCGGCCGATTTGATCGGCACAAGGCATGCAAGCTCCACCCCCCAGTCGTTGTTAGACTCCTTATTGGGTGAGCAACGCAGCCAAGCAACACAGTTGGAGCCTCCCTCCCCCATGGCTGGCAGGGAGGGAGGGAGAAGAGCTGCTTCCTTTGAAACCCGGGAAATTTAAGGGACATCATCAATCCGGGACACGGTGCTGGGATAAGGGAGTTTCCTGCCAAATAAGGGACGGTTGACAGCTATGAATGGTGCAGCAGTATAAATACCTAAAGTACGTTGGCTGAAATACCAATGTAAAAGAAACTGCATTATTCCCATTGGGATATCAGTCTCAGAGAATGGTCCAAAGGCATATAATGAATTTATCTTGTTGACACTAAGCCGATTTGATCAGACCAGTGGCTGAATGGGAGACTGCCTAGGAACTCTCCTTTGGGTTTTGAGCTCAGTCTCAAGTCTAGCCATTAGGCCTTTTGAAACAGATGTAAGCATTTCAATTAAAATAGGTACCGTATTTTTTGCTCTATAAGACTCACTTTTTCCCTCCTAAAAAGTAAGGGGAAATGTGTGTGTGTCTTATGGAGCGAATGCAGGCTGCGCAGCTATCCCAGAAGCCAGAACAGCAAGAGGGATTGCTGCTTTCACTGCTCAGCGATCCCTCTTGCTCTTCTGCCTTCTGAGATTCAGAATTTGTTCCCCATTGTTTTCCTCCTCCAAAAACTAGGTGTGTCTTATGGTCTGGTGCGTCTTCTAGAGCGAAAAATATGGTATTTTCAAACAGACAACAGGCTTTCTAGTTTGTACACCTGGACAGCTCTGGTATGGTGCTCTGCAGTTGCGCAGATTTAAGTGAAAAGAAGAGGAATACATATCTACTATTACATTCATCTATTTTTTTTATTTAAAAAAGAGAATAAACCAATGGGTCGCACCATTTTCATGGCTACGCAGCAGGGCAGCTTTCTCCATCTTCTCCCTCATCCTTGGAGTTTCTGCACGTTTCTCTGAGTGGATCATCTGAGCTGTATACAATCAGAAGCCGAACTGGAAAACAAAGCAAAAGAAATAGGTTATATAGTTAAATTTGAGTTTTTAATAGCACTTGAGAATGAAGACTGCAGGGGAATTGAGGTGGATGCAAAATACCTTCTTTGAAGTTTAACTGTTAGATGTGTAAAATTTTGGAACCCTCTGTCTGGAATAACAACACGAAGAAAATACCATAGGTCTCAGTACAGACTGGGATGCATTTACGACAAAAGTATTTTCAAACGTCATTAATGAAGCAAATAATAAAAGTTTGCTGTTGTACCCGGTGCTTTTTTTCTAAAGAAATGTTTAGGGGTGCTCTCATTTTGACTCAAGAAAATCTCCATTTTATAGTTCAAATCATGGAAAATAAATACAGTAAATGGACAAAAGTACAAAGATTCACAAAATGTTTAAGGGTATGCATACCCATGTGTCCCCCCAGAAAAAAGCACTGGTTGTACCTTTATACGGGCTATGTTACATTTAAGGAATTATCAGATTGTTTTCATCTTGACATGGGGCTCAAACCAATTAAAAACCCAATATTTATTTAGTGCTATACAGTACTTGCGACTAGTTTCACACACACACACAAGAGTTACACACTTTTGAGATTTTTTAAAAGTTTGCCTTGTTTGTAAAGAGGTAAAGGACCCCTGACAGTTCAGTCCAGTCGCGAACGACTCTGGGGTTGCGGCGTTCATCTCACTTTACTGGCTGAGAGAGCCGATGTTTGTCCGCAGACAGTTTTTCCAGGTCATGTGGCCAGCATGACTAAGCCGCTTCTGGTGAAACCAGAGCAGTGCACGGAAATGCCGTTTACCTTCCCGCCGGAGTGGTACCTATTTATCTACTTGCACTTTGATGTGCTTTTGAACTGCTCGGTTGGCAGGAGCATGGACCGAGCAATGGGAGCTCACCCCATCGCGGGGATTCAAACCGCCGACCTTCCAATCGGCAAGCCCTAGGCTCAGTGGTTTAGACCACAGCGCCACCCGCGTCCCACTTGTTTGTACTAAGACAGAAAAGGACATAGACGCAGAGAAGGGCAAGCAGTGTCCATTTTCACTCTTCAAAAGGTACCAGGTCAAACAGAAATTGCAACGCATGTACAAGTTGGAACACAAGAAACTACTGTATTTTTGCTCTATAAGACACACTTTTTCCCTCCTAAAAGGTAAGGGGAAATGTGTTTGCGTCCTATGGAGCGAATGCAGGCTGCGCGGCTATCCCAGAAGCCAGAACAGTAAGAGGGATTGCTACTTTCACTGTGCAGCGATCCCTCTTGCTGTTCTGGCTTCGGGGATTCAGATTTCCCCCCCCCCCTTGTTTTCCTCCTCCTAAAACTGGGTGCGTCTTATGGTCTGGTGAGTCTTATAGAGCGAAAAATATGGTACATTGTGCAGGAAGCAAATATTGGTGTTTCAAGACTCTGAAGAAGCACAATATCCCAGAAACACAGCCTTACATTGTGGGTTTTCTAGAACCCCCACAATGTGACTAATGTGCCTTTGCCATGTTAAAAGCAACAGCAACTAAAGGAAAGCTCATCATGACCATGTTACAGAATGCGTGGTTAACATCAACTCAAAAACCTATAAAAAGGACTTGTGTTACAGAATGTATAATGTGAAAACAGCAACTACAGAAAAGAGGAGGCTACATTGCTCGTTTCCAAAAGGCAAGTGTCAAGAGAGTTATGCATGCAAACTTAATCTATTTCAAGGAATGGGTAAAAGGAGGAGAGAATATATTTCTCCAGTATAGAGAAATCAGTCCCTAATTTGCTGTGAAAATGCTGCTAGACTGGTGTCAGAAGAGGTTTCTGGAAGGGGTAAACAAATGGATAAAATAAGCAGCCATTAAAGGGGGGTGGGGATAAACTGAAGTTGGCATCCTCTCAACCTTTCCCAGCACAGATGATTTTGGACAGCTTGTGGTTCTGAAAGTACCGTATAAAGTCTTCAAAAAAATAGTAATTATCCAGGTCATAGCTGTCAACTTACAGATTTGAAAATAAGGGACCAGCAGCCTCGAAAATAAGGGATCAGCAGCCAAAATAAGGGATCAACAATTACTTTGATAAAAGACATATTTTGTTGCATGCAAATGGCTTTAGATACCTATTAGGTCCATAAATTACCATATAGCATATATTCAACACAAAAAACCAGCAACAATTTGTTGTTGACAAAGCACAACTGGACATAGAAAGGGCCCCATTACCTTCAGTAGCTTATTTAAGGGACATCATCAATAAGGGACAGCAGTGGGACATGGCGCTGGGATAAGGGACTGTCCCGCCAAATAAGGGACACTTGACAGCTGTGATCCAGGTTCTTTGGAGGCAAGTGCAGCAAGACTCCTGGTCCTTTTGTGAAACTTCTCACTATCTGAGCTTGCAAGGAATTGCTCAGCCCCTAGTTAAAAGCTGTCACTGACCAGCTGAATTGCTTGAGGTAGAATTCTTCCCACTCACTCAGACAACACCATCACTGTAGAAATATATATATACAGCCAGTTGTGTCACAACAATCACTCTCCTAGCTCCCCTAAAAAGGGGGGGGGGGTTTGCAAGCAATGTAACGTTATACCAACCTGGAAGAGAATACGCTGTATAATTTCTTATCTTCGGGTTTATCCACACAAGACAGCAGCCATTTTACGTGGCTTTGTTCTGCAGCTGTATTACCCCAATCTTCTTATCGGAGGCAAAGGAATTACTGTCACTTTTACTGCCCTTCTTAGGACCTATATTTAGAACTCGCTTCCTTTCTTCTGCCGTTCTGGGTACTCCACCGTCATTAAAAGATAGCTAAGGAGAACAGAGAGAGATGGGAGGAAGATGCGAGAGGCAGGCGCAGTTGGGAGCGCGTGGAAAGCTGTATCCCTGTGTCTGAAAAGTTAATACCATAAGATGGCAAATCGCTGCAGATAGGAGATAAGGATAGAAAGGGGAGGGAGTGTGAGAGGGGAGAGAGGGAGGGGAAAGAGGAATGGCTTGATAATGCAAACATGTGCCAAAGGGAGAAGAGGTGGGGGAGACAACAAGCAGGGTGGAATTTTGTACTTTGTGGCTGGTTCTTGGGGTGAGGCAGGAGTGATGGAATGGCACTGTTGCTTTGGTTCCATATTATCTTTTAAAAGCAGCAGCAGCAACGACTGCTTTTTTCCCCTAAAAGAAATGTTTAGGGGTACAGTGGTACCTGGGTTACATACGCTTCAGGTTACATACTCTTCAGGTTACAGACTCCGCTAACCTAGAAACAGCGCTTCAGGTTAAGAACTTTGCTTCAGGATGAGAACAGAAATCGTGCGGCGGCAGTGGGAGGCCCCATTAGCTAAAGTGGTGCTTCAGGTTAAGAACAGTTTCAGCTTAAGTACGGACCTCCAGAATGAATTAAGTACTTAACCCGAGGTACCACTGTACTCTCATTTTGACTCAAGAAAACCACCATTTTATAGTTCAAATCGGGAAAATTGAATACAGTAAATGGACAAAAGTACAAAGATTCACAAAATGTTTAGGGGTATGCGTCCCCCTGGGGGAAAAAAGCACGGCTAATAATAACTACAACGATAATAATCCCACACACCTAAATAGCAAATGTTGGTTGTGAAATTTCTCTCTAACATGGCGAGAGTGTGAGTTTTAGTAGGTTCCTGGCTGTTTTTTTTAATAAAAAAAAAACCCAAAACTGCAAGATTTTTTAAAAAGTAAAGGCTGCAGACACTCCAGAGCTATCCCCTCCAACATTTCTCAAATGAAAATAGGGACGTCCCGTACCATAATGATAATTTTACTATTTATACCCCACACACATCTTACTGGGTTGCAGCAGCTACTCTGGGCAGCTTCCAACAGATATAAAAACATAACAAAACATTAATCATTTAAAAAAAAACACCCTTCCCTGAACAAGATTGCCTTCAGACTGCTCGGGAATCGAATAACTCCATACCCTCCAACATTTCTCCAATGAAAATAGGGGAAAGTGGGACATTCTGGGATCAAATCAGAAACCGGGACGGCTTCTCTAAATCAGGGATGTCTCTGGAAAATAGGGACACTTGGAGGGTCTGAAATTCCCAGCAGCCTTAACAAACTAGTTTCCAGAATTATTGGGGAGGGCATCACATGCATTGAATGTATGGTGTCTATGCCGCTGTAGTCATTGGTTTAACAGCTATATATTATTTGCACTTTTGTAAACGAACACAGTTATGCCTGCCTCTGATTAATATTTCCTTCCAGTTTTTCTTCCCACAAACCTGCACTAAAACACCTTCAGCAGTAGCTATTCATTTAGGTCTCCATCTATTTCCTGATTTCCTCATACAGTAGCTTCAGTTGCTGGTATGTCAATTCGGGGTAAATCCACATACACTCCTTTGACAACTCTATTTGCTAAGCAGAAGTAATCTGCCTATTTATCGCCAGCATTCAAACAAAGGAGTTATATAAATCAGATCAGAACCATCCATTTCCTAAAAATAACAAAGCATATGGGACATCCAGAGTCAAGAAAGCTGGATAAAAATTGCAATGAATAAATCATTCGGAATAGGAGGAAAGCCCTTGTTGTTTTTAATAAATACAGCCTTTCTCAACCTTGGGTTGTCTAATTTTTAGATTACCTAATTTCTGAATTTCTATCCTGCCTGACAAAACTAACTGGTCTGTGCTAGGTTATCATTTGATTAGGCAGGGATAGAAACAAACGAATACTATACTTTCCATAGCTATACAGGTAACAGAGGTGACAATTTGAATAAAATACGGGAGGGGGCAGATAAGCCCTGCTACACATAATCAATCACAAGACCTGGCACACACACACAATTTGAATGGTAATGCCCATAAATATGGGGGGGGGGCAGTCCCTTAAAATATTTTATTGGGGGGACAGAGGGACCTCAGCCCCTAGGAGTTGGCTCCTATGACAGGTAGAAATGGAATCAAGCAGAAAATAACTAGGTTTAGATCATTCAGTATTTGACAAGCCAAACAGAGGGGGTTTCTTGTTTTGTTTTCAACGGTAAAATACTGTTCAATGAATTTCAAACACCTAGCAATCTGTATATAATATAATCTGCTTACACATTTTTAATGCTGTTTATCCAATACAGTGATTCCAGAAAACATCCCTTGAAAATTCATAGCCTTTGGTAAGAGTTCTTTATGGCTTGGGGAGAAATCAGCAATCAACTAAACAATGAAACATACTAATTACCGTATTTTTTGCTCTCATTTTTTCCCTCCTAAAAAGTAAGGGGAAATGTGTGTGCGTCTTATGGAGCGAATGCAGGCTGCGCAGCTATCCCAGAAGCCAGAACAGCAAGAGGGATTGCTGCTTTCGCTGTGCAGCGATCCCTCTTGCTGTTCTGGCTTCTGAGATTCAGAATAATTTTTTTCTTGTTTTCCTCCTCCAAAAACTAGGTGCGTCTTATGGTCTGGTGCGTCTTATAGAGCAAAAAATACGGTACATAAAAAGGAATGCAGTTTTAGGACTCAGTACTCAAATTTCCTTGGCACGCAGAACTTCAGAGGACTAGGTATATCAGTTCCAAAGTTGAGCCCTAAAACCAGCATGCATAAAACTCATCCAAGCTTATCCTCTCACACTCCTGTATCACGGAGAAGTGGAACGCATGTGCGCCCTTCTGCATAAGAGAGCCTGTGGTTCATGCATGTGCGCTGCCGCCACCCAGCTTAATGACTCCTCTGTGCTTTTCTCACCTTTCTAATCTGACTCCTCACCTCCTCCCAGGAAAGATGCTGCAGCAGAGCTTAGACCCTTAGCTCCACCCCACGTCACAGTTGTGTGTCTAAGTAATCCAACTGACACAACCCAGTCTGGGGAAGAAGGCAATCTGCCAGCATCTAGATCTGTCTCGCATGCTCAAGGTCACCCAGCATCCTATTTGGGGGACTCCAGAAAGATGAAAAGTATGCCTTCCAAACCCAGATCATTAATGTGCCTTCCAGTATGGGACTGTTTATCTTATATACCATATTTTTTGCTCTATAAGACGCACTTTTTCCCCTGCAAAAATTATGGGGAAATGTGTGTGCGTCTTATGGAGCGAATGCAGGCTCCATGGCTTCAGCAAAAGCAACGCGAAGCCTCAGAAGCGCAGTGGGAACACTCCCGCCGTGCTCCTGAGGCTTTGCGTTGCTTTTGCTGAAGCCAGGAGAGCAAGAGGGATCGGTGCGCACCGATCCCTCTTGCTCTCCTGGCTTTCCTGGAGATGCGCTGCGCAGCTCTCCCTCTCTGCGCAGCGTCCCTTCAGCAAAGCGGGAGGAGAAATGGAAGGGGCTTTTTTCTCCTGCTGCTTCGCTGAAGGGGCCCTGCTCAGAGAGGGAGAGATTTTTTGTTGTTGTTCTCCCCCTCTAAAACTAGGTGCGTCCTATGGTCGGGTGCGTCCTATGGAGCGAAAAATATGGTATATGCAGATCCTTCAGGTGTCCTCTTTTCCAGGGACAGTCGCAGATTTACAGAACCCATCCTGGTTCCTGATTTGATCCCAGAATGTCCTGCTTTTCCTTAGGACAGGCATGTCCAAAGTCCGTTTCGGGGGTCTAATCCGGTCTGCCCCTGTGACAACGGCGCCCCCAACATTTACTGTATTTTTTGCTCTATAAGACGCACTTTCCCCCTCCTAAAAATTAAGGGGAAATGTGTGTGTGTGTTATGGAGCAAATGCAGGCTGCGAAGCTATCGCTGAAGCCAGGAAAGCAAGAGGGATTGGTGCACACAGATCCCTCTTGCTCTCCTGGCTTCAGGGATAGCCGTGCCAAGCCTGCAAAAGGCTTGGCACGGCTATCCCAGAAGCCAGTGATCCCTCTTGCTGTTCTGACTTTGGGTGGAGAGGTGCTGCACAGCTTTCCATCTCTGCGCAGCGCCCCTTCAGCAAAGCGGGAAGAGAAAAGTAGCCTCTTCCATTTCTCCTCCCACTTTGCTGGAGAGGCACTGTGCAGAGAGGGAGAGAATGTTTTTTTTCATGTTCTCCTCCTCTAAAACTAGGTGCGTCTTATGGTCCGGCGAGTCTTATAGAGCGAAAAGTACGGTACTTCGCCCCCCGTGGCAGTATATGTCCTGGGGTAAAATCCCAAAAAAAGATCAGCAACTTCAATCCTAAAAAAAGCTCAACAACCTCGGTCGGCCCTCATGCACGTTCACTTCATCAAATCTGGACCTCTTTGGAAAAAATTTGGGCACCCCTGCCTTAGGACATCCCTATTTTCATCAGAAAAATGTTGGAGGGTATGGAGTTATGCAACCACTGAGCCAAGGAGAAAAATAACTAGCCTTTAGAAGACACCTGAAGGCAGCCTTGTACAGGGAAGTTTTTTTAAAAAAATGCTTGATGTTTTATTATATTTTTATATATATTGAAAGCCCCCAGAGTGGCTAGGGCAACCCAGTCATATGGGTGGGGGATAAATAGTAAATAAAAAATAACAATGACAATCTGACGTCCCTATTGTCATCAACAAAATGTTGGAGGGTGTGATTTATGTGGTTGCTTACAGGAAGCAGAATCTTGTATCTTGTTGAGTTCACTTTCCTATGGAGAAACACAGGGTGGGAACTAATACAACTTCAGGGGGAAAGTACTGTTGCCAAAACAAATATACTTTCTTACGTAGAAAGATTGCCATGACAGTCCTAAAAATGTTTCAAAGTTCTTCAGGTGCTGTTTATCAGGCCTACCATGTACTTGAGATTTTGACTGTACAAAACTGAATCTTAAAAGTGCGGGTAGTCCAATTATATATTAAGAAAGGACACCCATATGAAACTTCAATGCATGTATGTACACAGTCTAGTTCAGTTAAGCAGGCCTCAGGTTTGCACCCTCTCCTGTCCTTTCCACGGTGTGAGGAGATTAGAAGCATCTGCTTTCTATTTTTAAATAAGTATAGTTTATTGTTATATTTGAAAAGGACATCATCAAACCATGACCCTGGCTTATTTCAACAAATCATAGCTATGTAGAAGGGAGTCTGAAGCTGGCTGCAATTTGTACATATATGCCATAAAACATATTTTGTTGCATTGTGCAAAATATGAGCAAGCCAGGGCTGAACTGATACTACCCTTGATGATACCTTTCCCAGGAAAATCAGAGGCTCACTATGTCAGGTTCCTATTGGAAGACCGGACAAATGCTAGAACAGTAGCAGTGGCAAAGTTTTTATCGGTGGTTGCAAGAACAAATGATCCCTCTATTTTGAACAAAATGCTTGTTTGACCTGGAGGTGGGCTGTATGAATTGTGTATTGCTTTATAATGATTTGTTGGGTCTCTGGACCGTAATAAAGATTGATTGATTGATTGATTGATTGATTGATTGACGTATATGCCCAAATAAATAGATATGAAACAAAAATGCCTGGTAGTTTGCAGTGCCAAGTAGATAGGAAAAAACATGCTCAGGTATCAACAACGCAATACAGTACCTGAAGCTATCAGCACATCATGCTACAGACAAATAGTTTTCCTTATGCGCACATTTCTAAGAAGAACACTTGACGGTGTCATGAAACAAGGAAGAGGGACAAAGTAAGCCTCTAACCCCAACACACAAAAGAAAATTATATTTTGCAAAGGAAACCAAGCCTTATTAAATGTAGATAATTTGTGAATCTGCTTCCCATCGTTATAAATGGGAGAAGGAGAGACATGTGTACATTTCACAAATGACACAGAAGTGGAAACATATTGCACACTTCAAAATCTGAATGAACCTTAACGAAAATTTGTATAAATTAATATTCAGGTAGGACTTTAAACTACGGAGATTAAGCTGAATGTTTAACACTAAAACAGACAAACGCCGGAGACATGATTCCACCTGCGCTGATTTGTTTCATCTGGGCTTGTCCCATAATCAGAAACACTTGGATTTCAATAGTATACAAAACCAAATTGATTCCTGGTTATGAGTTATCGATGGAACCCTTAATAATTATTCAAAGACATTTGAAGGACATAGTAACGCCCAATGACAGGGAAATGACTGTATGTTCACTGACAGTCACCCAGTTACAAATGGAAAAGGATTAACTCCCCTTTTCTATCTAAAGGAGTTCAACTCCTTTGAAAATTACATCCCTATGATCGTCCTTTATTTTTAAGGATTCTAGACCCCCCTTTTTTTTAATCTAGCAGGAGGATTAGTTGAACTATGGACCTGATTCGTTTATCATCAATTCTCACAAGGAAAAAAACCCACTTACCAGGTATTGAACTGCAATTCAATTTCACAGCTACTGCGATGAAATTCTTCTACAAGATGTCTTGCCGATTCTGAAAGGGACCAGAAGTTCCCATCAGAATTTACAACAGTCCAATCTCCTAGAATTGCCTAGAAGGAATTGCCTAGAAGGAAAACATTGGCTGGATATTAGTAACTTAAGTCACCTCACTGCTCTAGCTAATCTAGGGACATCCTTTCCTTTTTAATCCGCAGAAACGTAACCAGGACGACTCTTTTTATCATGGAGACAACAAAGCTTCTTAACTGTTTTCTCACTGAAAACTTGGCTTGAAAGATTATTATTTTTGTCTAATTATATTGTATTTCTTCATTTGCAAACCCATTCTAGCACATGGATAGATCTGATCGCCTGTGTTTGTTTGTTTTTCCAAATCAGTAGCATGAGGCAATGAATAAAGATATTTATATTTAGGTAGCTGTCCTTTGGCAATACACCCATATAGGTGAATAGAAGATATTCAAGTTCAGAGTCCAAAGAAAGTAAGGCAATCCATTTCTTTGTTAAACAGCAGCAACATTAAAGCTGCTACAGAGCTTTCAAACGCAGCTCAGGTTACTGGAACAAATCTATGCCCGTTTAATTATGGGATTCTCTTTAGCTAATCATTACCTCATAATGAAACGGCCTAGGAATAATCCAACTCAAGACACGCAAGGGGCTTCTAGCAATTACTGATCGAAAGACAATTAAAGCATAGCATTCCACAAAGGAATTATGAAAAGCAGGGTAAAAATATTTTAGGGTTTGGACATTTCAAGATGCAATAGCTATACTAGATTGTAAACTGCATTGCTTCAAAATGTGCTAAGATACTGGTAAGTGGGAATCTGGGCTTCTGCCCCAAAGGCCTATACTGATGACATGGCTGGGGATCGGGGTTCATACTGAGGGTAAAACAATCCCATATTCAACACCAGGAATGTCAGAGAATTCTGATGGAAACAGAAATAGTAGTGGACACGACCAATTGCTGCTTTTTCGTCCCATGTGTGGAATGGATAGCAATCCAGCAAATATGATCTATATTTATGTTGTATTTTCTTCTCAAAGCAACTTACAATTATAAACGCATACATGATATAAAATACTTTTTAAATATTTTTTTTTGTCTACAATGAGATTCCTCACCCTTTTAATTCCCTCCCTCCTTTTATACTTAGGACAGTGCTAAATGCCCATTTCCAGATTGTAAAACATCTCTGTGTATGGCATGTCTGGTGTATCACTTGAAATAGAAGCTTCAACCAATGTTTCAAAATAGAAGCTTCAACCAATGTTTCAAATTTTGTGCGTTTCCAAGACTTTTTAAGTAGCTGGTTAGGATCTCGCTCAGAAGGTTTGAGACAGAGAAATAATCCTGAAAAAACAATTTGAGAAAAATGAAAACAAATGTCAAAATTATGCTTTATCTCTCTCATGAGAGATTTCTTGGTATAATTTTGACATTTTGAGTTTTTCTCAAATTAATTATTCAAGATCGTTTCTCTGTCTCAAGCCTTCTGGATAAGCTTTCCAGCTATTTAAAAAGTCTTGGAAATGCACAAGGAGAACCCAACTCCTCTCTCATTTGAGCCAGAGATTTAACCTGGTTGTTAGAAATCCAGTCCATAAATCTCAATGCCAACTGGAGAATCAACTTACAGTACCATTTTTATTAAATTGTGGGTGGAATAAAATGGAGGTAATGGGGGAAGTTGATGGGAACCAATAACTTTTAAGTATGTATGGTACCTTCCACAGAGCTGTAACTCACAATTTTTTAACAGAAAAACCACCTTGGAGGGATTAGCGAATAGCACCCAAATGGAATTTGTATTAATTGCCACAAAAGAAATCACAGAATTATTCTTTATTATGAAAATTGCTCCATTTACAGCCACTGATCCCACCATATATATTTTTTTAAATAAAGGAGCTACACAAAAGCCATGATTCAGATTTCCAGAAGTTATCGGCATTGTCTGTATTAACTTGTTAATTCAACTAGAATATTTTTCATATCTCCCACATCTGTGACAGACATAGTGAAGGACAGCACCTGTTTTATCCAAGATGTCAGCTAACATTATCCACATACACCAAAGGAAAAGTCACAAGAACAAGGGCATGAATGTTTTGTGGCTCTCTTCTTTAAACAATACTTCAACAAAAAAATAACATTTGAACAAAAAAAAAGTGTTTCCTTCCAGGTACTCTAGGCCCCTGCATACTAAGCCAACATCTCAGGCATGACCAAGCATATACTTATTCCGACAGACCACATTGCTAGCCTTCTGTAATCTGTGTAATGAAACTGCTCCAGTCACATGAATTGTACATTCAGTACATCTTAAGTCTTGGATTGCCAGTCTTGGATTGCCATGGATCAGAAGTAGGAAAGCCATGAGTTCTGTAGACAGATCTTAGTGGATACGCAGACCCAGGCAGTTTAACTTAGAAAGACACTGTGTGGTTCCATAGTGCACTTCAATCCTCAGGAAACTCAGACAGTCTCTTCAGAATAACAAGCAACATATTTCCGGACTATGCTTTTATATGAATTCCATGTAGATGCCACACTACCCATTGCTTTTGTGAAGAGATGGGAAAAAACACTTCGCCACTTTGAAGGGCAAATATTTTTTCTCCGAGAGCTGCCTTGAAAACCTTATTTTTGCTTCCTATAGATTTTCTTTTCCTCCACTGATATTGGCCTCTGCTTTTTCTCTTTTTTAAAGGCCTCAGAACTGCATCCACCGCATAAAGATTCTCAGTCCATCGTAAGTGCATTTCTGTGAAGAAGACTAAAGCTGTGTTCATCGGTGTCTTCTATATTTAGGTGAATTGTTTAGGTGAGCTTCTCGTGTTGAATCTGGTAATAACATGCCTGCAAATAAGGTTTTTTTAAAAAATGACAATTAGCATTCTTTTATGTGGGTTGGATTATGTGGGTTGAGCTACTTTATTATTTTTATTTAACAGGATTTATATACATCTTAATCATCAAAACCTTTAAGGTGTTTACATGAAATACAATATTACCAATAAAATCAGTTATCAGCAAGTTAGCACAGCTTTGTGGTTTTCAGATTTCCTAGTTAGCAGCTACTGCTGATTACAAAGATTAAGGACTAAAGGTAAGAACGTTGTATTTGCAATCAAAGCAGGTGAGAGATCCGATTGATAGTTCAAACAAGTCTAAATATAAATGGTGTATACAGAAAATAAATAAATAAACAATATCTTAAATAAGGATATTATTTATAGGCTTGCCTTCAGAGTAGTGAACATAATGCCTTGCTCCCCATGTTGGAGATATGGATCCATGAGGTCCTCAGTCAAATGCACTTCAGAACCCAAATTCCTGATCCTGCCACAAAAAGGGAACAGCTGTTTAAATCAACCAGCCACTATTTTACAAGACTTCACCAAGAGTACAGAGTGCACACCTAAAGTAAAGGTAAAGGGACCCCTGACCATTAGGTCCAGTCGTGGCCGACTCTGGAGTTGCGGTGTTCATCTCGCTTTATTGGCCGAGGGAGCCGGCATACAGCTTTTGGGTCATGTGGCCAGCATGACTAAGCTGCTTCTGGCGAACCAGAGCAGCGCACAGAAACGCCATTTACCTTCCTGCCGGAGCGGTACCTATTTATCTACTTGCACTTTGACGTGCTTTCAAACTGCTAGGTTGGCAGGAGCAGGGACCGAGCGACAGGAGCTCACCCCGTCGCAGGGATTCGAACCGCCGACTTTCTGATTGGCAAGTCCTAGGCTCCGTGGTTTAACCCACAGTGCCACCCACGTCCCATACGCCACCCACCTATCACCACTGAAACACAAAAGGCAGGGTAACAAGATAGCTATTCCCCAGAGCAAAGGTATATCCCCCCTCATGTAAAAGATGAAGAAGTATTGTGCTACTGCCACTGGATCAGAGCCAACAGTGGTGTTATCTCAGCCCCATGTAATCAATAAAATGTGAGTGGGACACATTGATTTAGTCCACTTAGATCCAGAACTTTGTTTAATTAAGCATTTCACCTATCTTGGCTCAGTTGCCAGAGCATGAGATTCTTAATCTCAGGGTCATGGGTCAGAGCCCGACTTTGGGCAAAAGATTCCTGCAGTACAGGGGTTTGGACTAGATGTCCCTCGTGGTCCGTCCCAATTCTACAATTCTATGATTCTATGAGTATTCATTGCAATTGCAAATGACAAGATTCACTGCATTTGCAAAAATTAAACAGTTGCCCACCTGGCTCGTAGCACCACATACAGAAAAACAGGAAACAAATCATCCATCGACCAAAGGAAATCCTCATGAAGACTCTCAAGGACGCTCTGTGAGATCTCCTCAAAAGTCTGCTGGATCACCTTCAGTTTGTCAGCAGGTGTAAAAGTTGTACTATTGGGAAGACATTTTTTTAAAAAAGGCAAAATTAAAGCATTTGTGATGCTGGCAAGGCAAATTCTTGAAAGATTTCAATAAGGCAGTAAAATAGTTGCGAGCGAATTCAGTTTTACCCCATTCTCTAAGAAGAAAATCAAACACACAACCCAAGTTTCCACTTTGAAGAAAACAGTAGTTTCTGATACCTTGATGCAGACAAAGGATTTACCTATACAGAGATGAAGCGGTCAAAAAGCCAATACAAGAGAACTGCACCTTTTAATTTGGCACATAAATGAAAGCAAGAAATAGGCTGAAGAACAAAACTCTGGTGCTTTTCATATGCTTTGGACTACAACTCCCATCAACCTTATCCGTAGTGGCCAATGATCAGGGATGTTGGAAGTGGCAGTCGAAAATATCCAGAGGGCTCCAGTTGGAGAAGGCTGCTCTACACAGTGACACATTAAATTGTGATACATTATATGCTTCGAGCTCACTCGGCAGCAAGTCTCTCTGTGTACAATGGGGCTTAAAGGTAAAGGTAAAGGGACCCCTGACCGTTAGGTCCAGTCGTGGCCGACTCTGGGGTTGCGGTACTCATCTCGCTTTATTGGCCGAGGGAGCTGGCATCCAGGTCATGTGGCCAGCATGACTAAGCCGCTTCTGGCGAACCAGAGCAGCGCACGGAAACACCGTTTACCTTCCTGCTGGAGCGGTACCTATTTATCTACTTGCACTTTGACGTGCTTTTGAACTGCTAGGTTGGCAGGAGCAGGGACTGAGCAACGGGAGCTCACCCCGTCGTGGGGATTCAAACTGCCGACCTTCTGATCGGCAAGTCCTAGGCTCTGTGGTTTAACCCACAGCGCCACCCGCGTCCCTCACAATGGGGCTTGCTTCCAACAAATGTGTTACCACCGAAGCCTAAGACCAGAATCCTCAGATCACCAAGTGGAAGTAGTGCTACTGACTAGGACTAAAAGACAGGACAATAAAGAGTCAATGTTCAAGATTACCTGATCTGTTGTAAGCACTCCACTGCTGAAGCAAAACAGGCATCTTTTGTATTTGGCAATACCTAAGCATAAGAATGAAAACCTATGATTATGATTTCTAACAGCGTCTTGGATAGAATAATTCATCACACCAATTTCAGAAGTAATCAGAGATGCTGGATTAAGACCGCAATAAATCTTAACTTCTAGAGCACCACAATAGTTCAGTTTCTGCATGACTTCCAGTTTAGAGAAGGCTACTTCAAATGGGGGGGGGGGGGACTATATTTTCAACAGTGCACATCAGGGCTGTGAGCTTTATGCTTTAGTTTGTCTTACATTTAGGGATGCTTGAGGAATTTGATTCCTGTGAACTGCAGTGCAAACAGACCCGATCCTCACCTCCCAGATTAATGTTCCCATTAGAATGTTATTATATGTGACATAAGTAAAGTTTCAATTCTGAACACCTCTGAATTTAGCTACTCAATTCTTGGTTTCAGGGGGAGGGGAGTGTTTTCACATGCATAAAAATGGTAAAGGGACCCCTGACTATTAGGTCCAGTCGTGGCCGACTCTGGGGTTGCGGCGCTCATCTCGCTTTATTGGCCGAGGGAGCCGGCGTACAGCTTCCGGGTCATGTGTTCAGCATGACTAAGCCGCTTCTGGCAAACCAGAGCAGCGCACGGAAACGCCGTTTACCTTCCCGCCAGAGTGGTACCTATTTATCTACTTGCACTTTGACGTGCTTTCAAACTGTTAGGTGGGCAGGAGCAGGGACTGACCAATGGGAGCTCACCCCGTCACGGGGATTCGAACCGCCGACCTTCTGATTGGCAAGTCTTAGGCTCTGTGGTTTAACCCACAGTGCCACCCGCGTCCCAGTTTCACATGCATAAGTTAGGATAAAATAGATTTTAGCCATGGGTACATTGTGAGAATTTTTAAATTTTTATTTTATGATAAAATATGTACTGTATTCAAACGGATTGTTTGTGGGGTTTTTTAAAAATGTGCGTAACGTGAAAACAAGACAGAACAGACTTATGAATGAACACATGCAAAATTGACAGGGAGTTTGATTGCTCTGCTCATCCTTACTTCTATATCGTCACTATATTAAAAATAGAATTAAAGCTGTGATTCTGTCATGTGTAAATTTGATCAATTAAAATGAAAGAAGAGGGTCAACTTGAACAATTATCTAGTTAGTGATAGACATCTGCGCTTGAGCAATGCAACTCTCAAAATCCTTCAGTGAATATTATCATCTTACAAAATACTTTGGGTCCCCACTTTATGAGAACCAAGCCAAGACATAACTGTGGCTGGGAATATCAAGTTGGTGACATGCTGCTGCCCTGTTCTTTCTGAGCCATGTCCAAAAATCTCAGCATCATCATGGTTGCACACTTGTGCTCTATAGATGCTAGCAGTCAGGATGGGCACAAAATGATATCATCAGGCTGTGCTGGCCCAAAGGCGCCTAGTCTGCAAAATGCAAAGTTTTCTCACTTTCCCCCTGATTAGCAACAACACCGTGGCCTGCCTCTGGCGTGCAGAATGTACCAACTGGACACCTGCACTTTATAAATTCCATATGGAAGGACTATTGCTTTTGCTTTAATAGAAAAAGTGCAACTTAACCACATGCAGAATATGAACATCTAAAAGGAAACCACAGAAAGCCTCCACCCAAATCAATGAATAATTAGATTGTACTGTATCTTTTAATGAAGCAATGATTTGGAGATCATTTTAAAAAATCACTTGTGAAATAACGACAGGAAAGATAACGATAAATATTACATGTCCTTGGAGCCATGCATCTAGAAGAACTGTACACTGTAAACTGTAAAAATGATTGGACATATAAATGTCAAGTGCTAACCAAAACAGCAATGTATTAAAACTGACACACACAGTGACTGCAGTCTAGCTTTATTCAATTCAAAGGCTATTAAAGATATGCAGTTAAGAGAACTCCAGATGAAATATAACATACCTTTTTATTTTCACCAAGAATACAGGTTTTCGTTGGCCAAAATTTCCTGAAAGAAGTACCATGAGTATAGTTAATTATTTTCCAGTCATGGAAGAAAGGATGTTAAACAAAAGAATTTGTTTTCTAACACACTTCCTTACAAATATATAATTGAGGTTTCAGGTTCTTAGCATAGTGGAATTTCCTCATATATCTGGATCAGTCAAATGAGGGGATCAAAGCAAAAACTTTCTGGCTCATCTTAATGCAAGCTTCCTGGACCTGGTGCCCTCCAGATGCCATTGGATTGGAACTTCCACTGATGCTGCTGGGAGTTGCTGTCTGAAACATCTGGGAGGACACCAGGTTGGGGAAGGCTGGCTTAAGAGCAAAGATGAGTTATGTGAAGAATGCACATTTCTTTGCGGCTTGGCCATATGAAAACCAGCGGAGCAAGGAAATCTCAGCCTTCTGCCCAAAAGACTTTGGAGAGCTCTAAATCTCCTTTATAAAGGTAAAGGGACCCCAGACCATTAGGTCCAGTCGTGACCGACTCTGGGGTTGCGGCGCTCATCTCGCTTTATTGGCCGAGGGAGCCGGCATACAGGTTCCGGGTCATGTGGCCAGCAGGACTAAGCTGCTTCTGGCAAACCAGGCGGAACAACTCTGTCTTACAGGCCCTGCAGAAAGAAATCAGATCCTGTAGGGCCCTGGTCTCATGAGACAGAGCGTTCCACCAGGCGAGAGCCAGTGTTGAAAAAGCCCTGGCTCTGGTTGAGGCTAATCTAACTGTACTCTAATATGGTAGAGTAAATGTTCTTCTTTTCTATAAGATGGGTAAGGTAAAGGTAAAGGGACCCCTGACCATTAGGTCCAGTCGTGACCAACTCTGGGGTTGCAGTGCTCATCTCGCTTTATTGGCCGAGGGAGCCGGCGTACAGCTTCCGGGTCCTGTGGCCAGCATGACTAAGCCGCTTCTGGTGAATCAGAGCAGCGCACGGGAATGCTGTTTACCTTCCCACCGGAGCTGTACCTATTTATCTATTTGCACTCTGACGTGCTTTCGAACTGCTAGGTTGGCAGGAGCAGGGACCAAGCAACGGGAGCTCACCCCGTCACGGGGATTCAAACCGCCAACCTTCTGATCGGCAAGTCCTAGGCTCTGTGGTTTAACCCACAGCGCCACCCGTGTCCAAAATCTCCTTTATGAGAGGTGACAATTAATCCCCCGACAGTAACAAACAGGAAATAAGTACAGCGGTACCTCGGGTTACATACGCTTCAGGTTACAGACTCCACTAACCCAGAAATAGTACCTCGGGTTAAGAACTTTGCTTCAGGATGAGAACAGAAATCGTGCTCCGGCAGCAGCAGGAGGCCCCATTAGCTAAAGTGGTGCTTCAGGTTAAGAACAGTTTCAGGTTAAGAACGGACCTCCAGAACGAATTAAGTACTTAACCCGAGGTACCACTGTACTGCATTCTCTAACCAGGATAAACACACTGAAGCATGCTTACATTTGCACCCCCAAAAAGCTCAACAGAGCCATGTCTGGTTGTTTGTTCAGACGCAGGACACACTCCCAGTAAACATCTTCCTCTCGCTCATTGTCTAAGGCGTACAGCATGAATAAAGGAGGATAGAGTCGCGGTAGCAACACAGGAAGCAGCAACCCAGAGCTTGTGACCACATAGCTGAAAAACACAAAATGAAGGAAGAGCTTTGGATGAACGAGGGGCAGCTCACAGAAATCTTTATTATACGGCTCGGCTCTCCTCAACCTGTCCTATCTTCTTTTTCCTTTTTTTAAAATACTTTTATTTTGCTTTAAACAAATTGTTGGGGTTCCAAGGGGTTGCTCGAGAGCAAGCAGGCAAATGCCTCACTGCTCAGCTGTGAAGCCTCGCTTTTGATGCCAAAATAAACTTTATCTGTCCAGAGCGCCACTCTCCCGTGGCTGGCTCATTCCTGGCAGAATCCGTGAGTGGGCGGTCCTTAAACCTTCCCCAGCAGAGTAGTTTCTTGACGCCCAGTCTGCACCTCCCCTCTCGGCGCGGAAGGTTACTGCGCAAGGAGGGCGTGGGTAACGGAGGACCTCTCTCCTCCCCGCTTTGCCCAGGCAAGGTGTCCTGGCACCACCTCGCCTCCTCCGAGCCCTGAAGCTCCTCTCCACTGGAGGCGTGGTTACCCTCCTCCATGGAGGAGGAGCTGCTTCCCACGATCTTTGGGGGCTCTCTGTAATCCATCCGGCTTTTCCCCTCTCCCCCCTGAGCTGATGGCAGTTCCCTGACACAAATACATATAAATATAGACAACCAAAATTACAAAAGAAGATTTCTTAGTAGTAATAATAATAATAATAATAATGAAAAAAGCTAAAAATCTACAAAAAATATCAAAGTACATGGCGTAAAACATAAGCCATTATGGGAAAGAAAAAAGAAAAAGGAAAGAAGAAGAAGAATGGGGGGGGGGGGAGAAAAAGAAATAAAAAAGAGGGGGAAAGGAAAAAAGAAGGGGGGAAAAGAGAGGAAGATGAGCCAAAACAAGAAGGCTCATCTATTGTACACTTCCGTCAAGGTCACAACAGATCATTTATTCTTATCAATTCTCTCTATCTGCATTCCAACGAATCCCTCATCTTGGTATCAGGGAACATTTGTCTATGCGGTATCATTCTAAACATAACCAGGTCTTTCTTGTTGAACCCTCGTCCCCTAGATAATTACCAACCTGTCCTATCAACAACACATGTTGAGGAAGAAAGGCAACCAGTCCAAGGAAAGGTGGGTGGGTGTGATAGGATTCACTCCCCAAACTTTCTGCTCCTCTTTCCACAAAGAGCAATCAATCCCCTGTTCAGTTCTTAAGCTCCTGAGCAGCTTAAATGTCTGTCCTTGTTGGGTGACATCACAGCCCCTAAATATGGAACAATTGTGTTCCATATTTGTGTGTGAGGAACAACTGACACTATGAGGTGTGCACATGCACACACTGAGCTCAGGAATATCAGCACAGAAAGGGGAGGACTAGTCTGGCCCCAGCCACTGATCAGAGAAGGAGCAGATATGGAGAGCTTCCTCCCCGATCCTACCACCCCTTGTCAAGCATTCTAAAGAGATTTTTATCTGCATACCCTGGTTCCGGAGATTCTGGCCTGGAGTCATTTTTCCCACTACAGAATGATCTCCTTCCTTTGGTCTCAGTCACCAAAAGTGGGATTGAACTGCCCTCTTCAGGAAGATCAGGGAACAGGAACCTTAAAATCAAAACACGTATAAAATTAACCACAACTCACCAAACTGTGTCAAAAATTCTTAACAAGGTTTGCAACCATTTTTTCAAATATAATTCTCTTCAAATAATTCTCTTCGATTTTCTTTCTTGCAGGGGAACCTAGCAACAATTCAACAGCTGCTGGATGATCAGCTTTTCTGCACAAATGCATTTCTTTATGCATGTTTGTTAAAAGAGAAAGGTGGAAGTATAAAGGTTTTACACTAAATGAGAGACAAAGTTCATTGGTTTTTTTCTTACCTGACTAGCTGGAAGATGCGTTTGAGGTAGGATTTAATTTCCCTGACTGCTTCCTGCAACAGCCGCCGATTAGCTCCCACGCCTACATACGTCATTCGATATACAGCAACTAGGGTCTCAACAAGTTTTCCCAAAGGATGCAGGGGAGTATCACACGCCTAAAAAGAAAAGGGTCAGAGAATTAGGCGGCTACATAAAGAAGCAGAGTCTTGATTGCAACACTCATATTTATTTAAGGCTCTTTGTTTAAAGCAATGGCAGTTCAAACAATATACATAACCTACCCATCTTATGGGACGTGGGTGGCGCTGTGGGTTAAACCACAGAGCCTAGGACTTGCCGATCGGAAGGTTGGAGGTTCGAATCCCCGCGACGGGGTGAGCTCCTGTTGCTCGGTCTCTGCTCCTGCCCACCTAGCAGTTCGAAAGCACCTCAAAGTGCAAGTAGATAAATAGGTACCGCTCCGGCGGGAAGGTAAACGGCGTTTCTGTGCGCTGCTCTGATTCACCAGAAGCAGCTTAGTCATGCTGGCCACAGGACCCGGAAGCTGTACGCCGGCTCCCTCGGCCAATAAAGTGAGATGAGCACCGCAACCCCAGAGTTGGTCACGACTGGACCTAATGGTCGGGGTCCCTTTACCTTTACCTTACCCATCTTATAGAAAAGAAGAACATTTACTCTACAATATTAGAGTACAGTTAGATTAGCCTCAACCAGAGCCAGGGCTTTTTCAACACTGGCTCTCGCCTGGTGGAACGCTCTGTCTCATGAGACCAGGGCCCTACAGGATCTGATTTCTTTCTGCAGGGCCTGTAAGACAGAGTTGTTCCGCCTGGCCTTTGGCTTGGAGTCAATTTGATTCCCTCGCCCTCTATCTTTTTCCCTTTCTCCTCCTGTGATGAGGCTGCATTTTAATGTTTCAATGTTTCAATGTATTTTAATCTTGTTTTTAAGTTGTATTCATTCAACTTGTTTTTATTATTGCTTGTTAGCTGCCCTGAGCCCGGCCTTAGCTGGGGAGGGCGGGGTATAAATAAAATTTATTTTATTATTATTATTATTACAATATCAATGCTCTAGTCTAGTACATGGGTAGGCAAACTAAGGCCGGGGGGCTGGATCCGGCCCAATCTCCTTCTAAATCTGGCCCGCAGACGGTCCGGGAATCAGCGTGTTTTTATATGAGTAGAATGTGTCTTTTTATTTAAAATGCATCTCTGGATTATTTGTGGGGCCTGCCTGGTGTTTTTACATGCATAGAATGTGTGCTTTTATTTAAAATGCATCTCTGGGTTATTTGAGGGCATAGGAATTTGTTCATTATTTTTCTTTAAAATATAGTCCGGCCCCTCACAAGGTCTGAGGGACAGTGGACCGGCCCCCTGCTGAAAAAGTTTGCTGACCTCTGCTCTAGTATCATCTGGAAATTATACCAAAGACTGCAATCTGTAGGAGTTTATAGCAGACCTGGGGGGAGAACTGGAAATAGTGCTCTTACAAATTTATTATTTGTGGAAAAAATCCTCACTTTATAGTAGGAATGCATGCAGGTCCCGTTTACTGAACACAGTGTGTTCCCTGCTTGTATCCCAGCTTATAGATAAGAACTTATTTAACAACAGTCACAATACCTTTATGAGATATTTCTTAATGTTGTCGTATTTTTCGAGTGTGAAGGCACCAACGTGTTTTGGAATGAACTCCAAGCTCTCCAAAGTTTGCGCATGAGATCTACTTAACAGTTCTGGGCTGCAACAATGGAAGCGATATAGTTATAAGCTATATAGGAAACACACATGGGTCAAGTAGCTACAAACCAACCAACCAACCAACCAACTGTAAAGAGCTAAATAATAAGTAAGCCTAAAAACACACATGAGAAAAGAAAAATAATTACAAATCCTGAAAACCAGAGATACTGAAAAATGCAATAAATTATACTAGCTCTTTCTGTCATCTTAATATTACAGGACCCATTACATTTGCCACACTCATTCCTTCCTCTCTCTCCAATGACTACACTATTTCCTAATATCCCACAAGGTACAGATTTTCTTAAGTGTACAAAAACAATACTTTTCTGCTTCTGTCACAGGGCTGCTCATGTGGATATCACCCTTCCCTATTTAAAGTATGCCACTGTATAATGTACTTGCCCTTAATTCTTGCCAATTGGAATAGCTCTTTCTAGCCATTTGTTCTAACCTGCTGAAAACCTTCATATCTGCTCTGAAACATTTCCTCCTTTTTTACATCCGTCTTCTCTCTTAAGAATTTTTTCCTATAATTTACTAATTTAAAAATAATCCTGGGCAGTATGTGATCAACTATGCTAACTAAAGGCTCTTGCCACCACACTAACATTCTGTCAGTACCTAATAGATTCATAAAACACTAGAATTGCTGAAGTTTCCACACACAAAATGGCAGATTTTTTACATGTACCCTTTTTTTAAATGTACACAAATGCTGTGAAACTACATATATTACAATATATATCCATAGCAAACTTCCAGTAAGCCGTTTTTAAAAATCTTAATGTAAATTTAAAATGATGGCCGAACTTCACTTGATATTTTTTTCTTCTGTTTCTTGAAGAACAAGTGTCCCTCACCACTAACCTGTCTTTGTGTTGACGCCGATTGGTTGTCAGGGCAACAGCAATGTTATCCCAAGCTTTCCACCTGTCCCCTTGGCCTGGTTGCTCACAGCCTAGCTGATGCCAGCATTCCTCAAACACCGCCTTCCATTTTTCATCAGCAGGAACAGCAAGGTTTCCAAGCTTCCGCCTGGGGACATTTTAACCACAAGAATCGCAATTCTCAATGAAACGCCTTAAGAGATGTGCGGACCAGAAATTTCTCCTAAGAGCATGCAGATCTAGAACATTATGGGGTGGAGCAGGGCAGAAACATCCCCCCCCCCACTCTTCAACATCTCAAGCTTGCTGTTAATTAATAAGACACATTAGCTAATGTTGGGCCGTCTGACAATTGCTGAAATGGTTTTTATTGTCCATCACTTGGGGGCGTTTCATGGGAGATGATTCATAAATGAATTGTTATTTATTATATCAATAACCAGGACAGTTAATAGTGCCCAAGCTGAAAAGATGAGGTGGAAAGGATTGTGGGATGAAGACCAGAAGCATTATGTTAATAATAACTTACGGTAACTTCAAGGCCTTTGCTTAAAAAGCAGAGAATCTGACTCTCTCTGTGCTGCATTAGACAAGTGAGCAGCATTAACTATTTCTTAGAAAAAATCTTAGAAAAAATCAAGCAATAAATTCTGAACTTAAGACAGCCAACAATCCTCGCTTCAGAGGCACCTGCATACATTTATTCATAGACCCCCTAGTGAGGTAAAGAGCAGCTCCCTAAGAAGTTTGCTAAGTTTGGCAGGAAAGCCTGATTCACAGTCAGATTTGAGCATCAGTGATGTCAAAAGTAATTAACAGCATCATAAATAAAAGCCAAAGCGGGCGGGGCGGGGAGAAATAAAGTCGTATGCTGTCCATAAATATAAAATAGACATACATTTTGTTTAACAATTTAAAAACAGCCACAGCTATGTATAATGGGTACTGTATGACTTAAAACTGACAGCCACACCAGTGTTCTTCAGAGATGACAATCATGTACTGTTGCACAAGTCTGACAGGCACCTATTCCCCAACAGCATCTCTCCGATGACTTATAAAAATGCCTGAAAACATCCATTATGAATCAAAATGGGCTGTGCAGTCTAACCACTGCACAGATGCATTTCCAGTTGTGTTTATGTAAAGGTAAACGTAAAGGGACCCCTGACGATTAGGTCCAGTCGTGACTGACTCTGGGATTGCAGTGCTCATCTCGCTTTATTGGCCGAGGGAGCTGGCATACAGCTTCCGGGTCATGTGGCCAGCATGACTAAACTGCTTCTGGCAAACCAGAGCAGCGCACAGAAACGCCGTTTACCTTCCCACCAGAGCAGTACCTATTTATCTACTTGCACTTTGACGTGCTTTCGGACTGCTAGGTTGGCAGGAGCAGGGACTGAACAACGGGAGCTCACCCCGTTGCAGGGATTTGAACTGCCGACCTTCTGATCGGCAAGTCCTAGGCTCTGTGGTTTAACCCACAGCGCCACGCATGTCCCTTTCTGTTTATGTATATATATATACATAAAAAGGTAAAGTTAAGTTCAGTCGTGGACGAATCTGGAGTTGCAGGGCTCATCTTGCTTTACAGGCCGAGGGATACGCAGTTTGTCTGCAGACAGTTTTCCCAGGTCATGTGGCCAGTATGACTAAGCCGCTTCTGGCGCAACGGAACACCGAAACCAGAGCAGGGCACGGAAATGCCGTTTAGCTTCCTGCCGGAGCGGTACCTATTTACCTACAGTGGTACCTCGGGTTACATATGCTCCAGGTTACAGACTCCGCTAACCCAGAAGTAGTACCTTGGGTTAAGAACTTTGCTTCAGGATGAGAACAGATATCGCGCGGCGGCGGGAGGCCCCATTAGCTAAAGTGGTGCTTCAGGTTAAGAACAGTTTCAGGTTAAGAACGGACCTCCAGAACGAATTAAGTACGTAACCAGAGGTACCACTGTACTTGCACTTTTTGGTGTGCTTTTGAACTGCTAGGTTGGCAGGAGCTGGGACCGAGCAATGGGAGCTCACCCTGTCGTGGGGATTTGATCTGCCGACCTTCCGATCGGCAAGCCCAAGAGGCTCAGTGGTTTAGACCACAGCGCCACCTGCGTCCCACGTTCTGTTTATAGGAACCTCTATTTCTACTGCCTGTGTAAGGGTAGAGGCCCTCACTCTTTAAGTGCCAGTGACCAATTGCAGCCCCCAAAATACAGCTGCTACGTTTTCACTTTCATCACACTGGTCACCAGCTGCTCAGATATCATATGACTTACAGAACTTTCACCACTTTTAGCCTTTTCTAAAGAACAAGCATTGTATCTCTTGACCCCATTGTCTTCCAAGCACCTCAGACAAAACCTGTAGTGTTCCACTCAAATCTGAAATCCGCATGAGGACTAGGCAATGATGTTGTACTATTCCCATTGCCTAACCAAGCAGAGGAGCTGGAAATAAACAACTAGAGTTGGGCAAACAAGGCAATACAGGCTGTGATCTGCAACCTACTTTGCATTCAGATCAGTGCTAGGGCTCGGGTACCATGGCTAGCCACAGACAAAGACACGATACAGTCTAAACAGAAGCCAACTCCCATTCACTCACAGGGTTTTGGGTCGGTCCTTCTCATGATCGTACAAACTGGGTTTGAAGTAGGTTCCAGCAATCTTTATTCCAGATCCCCACTCGCCACTGAAAATACCTTCAATATTGTCTCCATTTGGCAAAGTCAGTCTTCCCTTTGAAGAAGGGATGGAGGGGAGGGGAGAGAAGAGAGTAAAAAAAGAATGAAATCACTCATTTTGAAAAACTGCTCTACTCAAAAAAAGCAATCCCCCAAAATATGATTTACTAACCTTTCCATTAAGAGTCCAATTATCTGAAAACTCTCCTTCATACACTGTGTCATCTTCAGAAAGCAAGACACCAGTCCCCTACATAAAGCAGTATCATAATCATTACAAGCCCTGTTCTGAATAGCTCACATAAACACAGAGTAGTATTAGGGAAGAAAAATGCAGGAAGATGTATATTTTTACAGTAGCCGCAACACAAAGATACAGAACAGTCAATGTGCTGGATCCAAACTTGTCCTTAGCGGGAAGGGCAGAGATCCAGTGGAGACTCATAATGGAAAAAGGTGGAGGGGGGAAGAAGGCAATTTTCACCTATTCCTTTTTCCTTCTGCCCTGTCCTCCTCAGTCCCCCAACCCTCCAGAGCAGATTTTCATTGGGGTATAGGGGGTTGCAGGAAGAGGAGGGGTAACTAGCAAAAATTGCCTCCTCTGCTCTTCTACCATTGGGAGCACCCCAAGAGAGGAACTGCTCACAGGTAGTCTGGATCCAATCTGGCATAAACGCTACTTTGAAAAAAGGGAGTGAATTTTTATTTTTATACGTTGAGCACCAAAAAACAGAGTAAGGTTAGGGACTGCTGGGAATGCTCCTTCAACCGTAAGACACTGGTTTGTAAAGTACTCACCATCATTTTATTGCTGCTAAAGGCTCCTTCATAATACAGTCCAAACTGTGTAACCACAACACCATTGCCCTGGCCAAGGTCATCTTGCCACATTCCCATATATTTTTCTCCCCTGAAGAGACAAGAAGGGATTAAGGGCCAAAGCGATCTAAATTTTAAGAAATAAGGCTCACCATACCATCTCCTGTTCTGTGAGACTCTGACAACTAAACAACAGACATACTACCCTACCAGCTGAGAAGCCTTTTTGGCAATTATTAGGGTCACATCAAAGCTCTATAATGGGGTTGGGGGGAGGGCACAAACTACTGTACATCTTAACTGCAGTTTATGTATCATTTTCGTATGTTTGCCATTATTATTTTTAATTGTATGTTATCACGCTTTTCAGTATTTCCAAAGAGGACTTATATTAAGGTTTATGAAACATGAACGCTGAGCTAAAATATAAATTAGTAAGTTCAAAGGCAGGTGACAGATAATTGAGATAATTTATTATGGTCAAAGACCAGCTCACATAACATAACACAATAAAAACAGCGCTCATAAAGATAAAATATACAATCGGAGCAGATTGCAGCAATAGCTCATGAGTTAAACAAAGGCAGGTGATTGATTGCTGACATACAAGTTTTAGATTGCATTCCATGTCATCTTGTTAGTGATTTTATTCAAGTAAACTAGAGGGATAAGCAACTACTTAGCATAGGTTTTTAGAATGCTCAGAATCTATTTACCTTGTGATATCGTCAAATACACCATATCCAGTCTTCTTATCCATCACCCACTGGCCAATGAACATACTGGGAGAGGTAGATGTCAGTTTCCCACTGCGCAGGAGACCATGCCCATGACGCATGTTATCCTGAAAGCTCCCTTCATACACTTCTCCAGTGGCATAGCTGAAATAAAAGAGTGTTATCTCTCTCCCCCTCTGCACACAGAAAACAACATTTTTGGCAGGAATGTGAAAACAGGACAATTATTTCCAGTGATGAGTTTTGGGGGAGGGTGGGGAATGGAGATGTGCCATATTGTGGATTATGTAGTTCTGTGCAAAAAGAGCATGAACAGATATGGTATCACATCTATGCACAGACTGTCGTGTGAAGCAACATGGGCACATGTATATTTCACTGCATGGACACAAGGCAAAATGCAACTTCCCAGGAGGTGTTCACACAACGAAATGTGTTCGTGAGTGAAAACTGTTACACATGGCGATCTTCATAGGGGTTTCATGCTGTTCCTACCTGGAAAGGTTTTGCATAGAAAGAATTGGTTTGTGTGTGTGTGTTACGTGGCCCTTTGAAGTGCATTGTGGGTTAAATGCTGCTCTCTTTTGGACTACACACGATGACCTTTAAAACAATCCACATGTTGTTTTGTATACTACCTGTAGATGCCTTGTCCACACATTTTGCCCTCCTTCCAATATCCAACATAGCGGTCACACTTGTTCAGTATTTTGCTTGGTATTTTGTATTCACCGTGCCTGCCAATATGAAAACAACAACAACAGTCCTGAGCAACTAGAAAACAAGAATATAATACAAAGAGCAGCAATCCCATACACATCTACTTGGCAGTAAGACCCATTGAACATTGTAAGATTTACTTCTGAGTAAAATGTACAGTCATACCTTGGGTTACAGATGCTTCAGGTTGCGTGTTTTTGGGTTGTGCACTGCGCCAAACCCAGAAGTACCGGAACGAGTTACTTCCGGGTTTCGGAGCTTGCGCATGCGCAGAAGCGCTAAATTGCGCTTTGTGCATGCACAGAAGCGCCGAATCGCAAACCCGCGGGTGTGCAGACACAGCGCTGTGGGTTGCAAACGTGCCTCCCACACGGATCATGTTTGCAACCCGAGCGTCCACTGTACTGAATAACACTAAAAATGTACTATGTGTCTGTGAATTATGTGTAAAAGAGTGACGGTTAATGAATTATATGATGGGCAATTATAAAACACCTATATATCACTTTTCTATACATGTATAACTGAAATGGTAGCTAGATAAATTTAAGCACACGTAATAGATTCAGCCAACAATTCCAAGCATGCAGTTCAAATTGTGACTGCTTTATTTTTGACACTGCATTGACTTGAGAGAACAAGTTGAGCTCTCCAGAATTTCATACAAATTTTGAATTGAAGGTAAAGTGATGAAAATCACTTGAGAAACAGCACTGGTATTTTCACCTGTCAAATAGAAGGCTAAATAGAAGTTTTAGGAAAGTGTCTTACAGACAAATCCCTAATACACTGTTTAAAAAAGCACACTACTACATAATAGAATTCTTCAGTTTAACACCATGGCTGTCTCAGACCCAACCCCAAACCCCTCCGCCCGCCCACCGCCCAGCAGTGCACAGCTACAATCTTTCATGTTCAGGAGCTTCAGCTGCAAAGGATTACTATAATGCAATAGTTCCACAAGCACTCTATGGACGTACATTTATTTTAGCACCATCCAGATTTCTAACATGCACACAAATCTGGCAAGGTGTTTTAACAGTTGAACAGAAAAAAGGACACAGGGGGTGAAGGAGAGAGTTCAATTTTACATTGCAAGCTGCTTGTTACAGTGATTAAAAATGAAACCCTGAGTACCTGAGACTTACTCCCAGGTAAGCATGGGTTGCATCCAAGTTGCCCTTTGAGCAGATCCATTGAAATTAATGGATATAAGTTAGTCATGCCCACTACATTTCAATGGTTCTACTATGAGTAAGAACCACACTGGATATAACCCAATATATGATGTGACAACTTAAGTTAGTTTCACAAAACTCCTAAAAACTATTTTGACAGCCAAATAAATCCATCAGCCAAAGGGAGGTTATCTAACACCTTGCTGGTGGTAAGAAATTTTTTAGTAATAAACAGACTTCTCTTTCTCCAACCCCAAATTTGGTTTAACTCTTTGTACCTACCCATCTTCCAAGCCACTTCTGAACATGCCAGAATACATTCTTCCATCTGCCCATTTCAAAACTCCCCTGAAATATACAGAGTGCCATAATTAGACCAGTTCCTCATTTGAATTAGCATAACACGTTTTATGCAAGACTATTACATTGTTCAAAGGACTACTGCATTTTTTTCTGGCTATGTTTTAGAGCTCAGGGTTAAGTGGTCATAGAGTAGGAGGCTTTTCATTTATTGTACTCGGCTTTATTCAGATTTAAACACTTTTTTACATGCCTTTCTTCACTTGTTACCTAGCTTTAAGCAAAAAGAAAGAGAAGAAGATGTAAAAGAAGAGAACAGGGGGAAACTTCAGGTGCTTGAAATGATTTATTGCGAGTCCAATATGTTAAAGAAAAAATCCTTCCTCGCGAGGCATGTTTTTAGCAGCAATTTTCACCATTTTCACCAAATGCAAGCGATGCTGTAGCAACAGATGTCAGCACATTTTCCATGCAATTAGGGAAAATCTCTCTCTTTTTTGGCCTGTTATTATTGGTGCTTTTCTGCTTGGTTTTAAGTAAACAGGACAGCCTCTTAACTAGCGAACATGTACATAAAAACATTTGCACAGTTTCACCTGCCGTGTGGTTTCCCAGAAAGCCATCGACCATTGTAAGTGGCGTCCTTAAGCCGAGGATCTTTGTAAAAGGTGTATTTGGCACTCCGTGAGATAGGGGGCTCTTGCCTCTGAATGTTTCCGCTAACTCCATAAGGAGGCAAGTCAGTCGTCCCTTTTAAGGCCTGATCCACTGCTTGGCTTATCGCTCTCAGCCATTTAGTCTGAAACAATTACAGTAAAAGTATTCAAGGTTTTGCCTACCCTTTGTGTTCCTCCTCTCTATTCATAACTACTTTTATGGGAATACTGAAGGAATCTCTTGGAATTAGCCTGATAAGACTTATTGGTGCCACAGAATCAATAAATGATAAAAATCACGGAACTGCAAAAGTTCATCTGCTCTAGCAATCTTAACCTTTTCAGACTTGGGGCCCCATTTACCTTCTGCCTGGAACAAAGGGTCAGTTTTTAATACACCACCATATTATGGTCATCATTCTCTACGTCACTTAACAACAAACTAAACTTAAATTTAAAAATAATAATTGGCAATGAATGCACTGCCATGAACCATCTTTGGGCCAACTATGGATCACAAGTCACTATTTGAAGACCAGTGATCTAGTCCAAGTCTCCTTCTAAACCAAGATACTACATACTCAGCTACAGCAATGTGGACCATACTTGCATGTCTTCTATACCATGGGCCTACGAGCAAACAATGTTAGTTTTGCTCCTCCCATTTGCACAGACAGGAAACAGACCACAACTCCTGTCTTAGCGTTACATTTGATCCATGGATGATTTCACTCCCAACAAACCATGATCAGTACAAGCCAAGAACAAACCTCGGCTTACAGATTGTGTTGCAAAATGAACCACCATCCCTGATTTGGATGCAACACTAAATTGTGGCTTGTTTCATCCACATGCAACCAGCAAGGAGGTGAACAACTCAGATAGGCATGTTTGCGGTATACCATTAACTATGGTTTGCCGTGCTGTGCAAGCAGGGTCATTGTATGTTGATTTCCCTTAGCTTACAGAGTGAAATAAGCAGAGAAAATAAGCTTACAAAGTACCGTATTTTTCGCTCTATAGGACGCACCAGACCATAGGACGCACCGGACCATAGGAGGGGGAGAACAGGGGGAAAAAAAATTTCTTCTTGTTCTCCCCCTCTAAAACAAGGTGCGTTCAAGGTGCATTCACCCGAGCTTGTGGGGCTGGCGGTGGGGGGGGGGAGCGCTGCTCTGTCTCCGTCTCGCTGTTCTGGCTTGGGAACAGCCTTCCTTTGCACGCAGCCATCCCCGAGCTAGAACAGCGAGATGGAGTGCTCCGCAGCGCTCCATCTCCCTGTTCTGGCTTTGGGCTTAGCTGTGCAGCCTGCATTCACTCTATAGGACGCACACACATTTCCCCTTAATTTTTGGAGGGGGAAAAGTGCGTCCTATAGAGCGAAAAATACGGTACTCTATGTTCAAAGTAGCTAAGGCACTTAAGATGGCTCTCACAAGTAAGCCAAGCCCACATTCCTTGTGGGGAAGTAATGGAGGAAGACCACAACTCATGCACTAGGTATAATCTCTTGCATCTCCAAACAGGACTGGGAATTATGCTGCCTGAAGCCCTAAGAAATGCTGCTGGTCATTGTACACAATAGAGTTAAACGGACCAATGGTTTGACTTGGTATAAGGCAGCTTCCTGTGTTCCTGCTGTTAACCTACCTGGCAAAGTGGTGCAAACAGGGGAGGAGAGGACAGAATGCAGTCTCTGTGCCTGCCTACCTTTTCCTGCGGTGTTGATGAAACAAGAATGAACTGTTCTTCTGGTGTAGTGACTCTCAAACCATTCCTAGTATGAAGACCAAAAAAAGAGAGAGGTTCATGTAAAAAGAACATAAGAAAATAAAAAATAATTGAACAGATAACTGTAGCTAGCACAGGCAAAAATTAATACCAAAGCAAAGGGGCAGAGTCGCATTCTATTTTCTGTCCTTTTCCTTCTAGCCTCTGGCTTAAAGAAATGTTCCCCCTTCCCTAAATTCATGAGAAATGGAGAATCTCCATTTGCAACAGTAAAGTGCCACGTAATCTAACACCTTCCATCCTATTTCAGTCTCTTATCACTAGCAATTATAAGGAAGACTGTACTCTGTACCAAAATAAAATGAAGTAGTTCCAAGTTATGCAAGTTACCGTATTTTTCGCCCCATAGGACGCACTGGCCCATAGGATGCACCAAGTTTTTTTGGGGGGAAATAAAGGGGAAAAAAATTATTCCCCCCCCCCCAGGCGCTTGTGGGGCCAGCAGCGGGGAGAAGCGCTCTTCTCCCTGCAGCCCGCCTTCAGACCAGGTCCGGGGACAGCGGGAAGACACTCTGCGCCTCCCCGCTGTTCCCAGAGCTTGCGGGGCTGGCGGCGGGGAGAAGCACGCGTCTCCCGCCGTCAGCCTCCAAACCACATCAGAAGAGAGCAGGATGGCGGTGTTCCGCCTCCCCGCTGTCCCCCGACCTTGTGGGGCTGGCGCTGGGGCTCTCCTGAAGCCTGGAGAGCGAGGGGTCGGTGCGCACCGACCCCTCTCGCTCTCCAGGCTTCAGCGAAAGCCTGCATTCACCCCATAGGACGCACACACATTTCCCCTTCATTTTTGGAGGGGAAAAAGTGCGTCCTATAGGGCGAAAAATACGGTAAGTATTTATGCTTATCTGGCATCTTTTACTTTACCTATGCCAGATCCTCAAACCACTAGATTTATTCAGCCATCCTTTTGTTTCGTAAGAATTTACCAAGCTGCCAAGCCTACACAGTAATACCTCTGCGAACGTCCGCCTTGTCTAGCGTCCATTCCGGCAAATGTCCACAGCAAACCTGGAAGTACCGGAACGGGTTATTTCCAGGTTTGCTGCTCGCGCATACGCAGAAGCACAAACCGCTCCACATGTGTGTGCAGACATGGCGCTTTGCCCTGCATCCTTTTTGGCTAGCGGCCGGGGTTCCGGAACGGATCCCGGCTGCAAAGCAAGGTACAACTGTACTCACAGCCATATGGTCTAGAAATGCTGCTTCAAGCTAAGAAAAAAGGTTGTAGGAAGCTGAACTCTGCACCAATATCACATTGCATAAATATTCTTACCTGTCTAAACACAAGAAATGCCACGGCATTCTTCCTTACAAAAGTGACACTGGAATACTTCTTAGGGGTTTAGTCTAGTTTTAAATGTATTGACTGTTTTATGTTTTTAATTATCTTATAAGTAAAATGCCTTGAGGTGGTAATCTAGCAGGCAATTAATAAATCAAAAATGATGAGGATGAGAATAATAATAATAATTACAGATTAGACTGCACTGGTTTGGATGATTTCATTATATCTGCATTTACAAGACTTAATGTCCAGCCAATACATGCTTAAATACATGCTTCACGGCCTAGGACCCTCGTACCTACGGGACCGCCTCTCCCGGTATGCCCCACTGAGAGCCTCAAGGTCCATAAATAGCAACACCCTAGTGGTCCCGGGCCCTAAGGAAGTTAGATTAGCTTCAACCAGAGCCAGGGCCTTTTCAATACTGGCTCCGGCCTGGTGGAACGCTCTGCCTCATGAGACCAGGGTCTTGCAGGATCTGATTTCTTTCCACAGGGCCTGTAAGACAGAGTTGTTCCGCCTGGCCTTTGGCTTGGAGCCAATTTGATTCCCTCCCTCTCTTTCTTTTCCCTTTCTCCTCCTGTGATGAGGCTGCATTTTAATATTTCAATAATTTAATGTTGTATTTTAATCTTGTTTTTAAGTTGTATTCATTCAACTTGTTTTTATTATTACTTGTTAGCTGCCCTGAGCCCGGCCTTGGCTGGAGAGGGCGGGGTATAAATAAAAATTGTGATCATTAAAAAATTATTATTATTATTAAAATGAGCAACATGTACACCTGTGATAACTTTATCTCACTAACCACAAGCATAATAATCACATTATTGTGGGGCTGGAGAACCTGTGGTCCTTCCAGCTGCTGCTGGATTATGATGAACATCATCCTTAGCCATTGGCTGGCTGAGACTGATGGGAGTTGGAGTCAAAAAGCAGCTGGACAGACCCACAAGGTTCCCCACCACTGCCTTTAAAGGATGCAAGTTGAGTATCACTTCAGAGACAAAGAGCACAAAAGGCCTGGAGTACCCAAGACGTTTCAAAAGAAAAACTCATCTCATCAACAACAGCAACAAAATAATTTCTATTTGAGGGATGGCCTTGACATACTTACATATTACCAGACTCTTCTGAAACAGGTTCTACCCACAATGTGGACAAGGAAAAAATATGATGAGTTGAAAACTGCAAAGAAAAGCAAAAGAGGAAAAGCATCAACCTTCCTATTAGGATTAGATTCACTCTTTGTGTGTGTTCCTTCTTCAGTGTTTCTTCCCCTTTGGAAACAGAATGACGATAAGCCACACTGCTGAAATGCAACTGCTATATCTCCTAACGAGTTCCCACGCCCACCCCCCAATTTGATAAGTTCAAATTGCATAGCTTGCAAAGCTGCAACCATATTTATGCCAAATAGCGGGCTCTATGAACCAGAGCTAAGTGCATAGGATACCCTGTTCCTACTGTTTGTTTAAGGGGCAGCAAATGATAGTGCTGCTGTATGCTAGTGATGGAAGATATTTCCCAGTCTCGCCAGAAGACAGGGAGAAACTGTGCACAACTATTTTTTGCCTTTCGACTTTTTTTGCAAGTGAGAGACAATGCTGTTCAAAGACCCAAAACCTAATGCCAGCAATATCAATGGCACTAATGAGGCGGTGGCTGGGCAGGTTGAATAGACCCAATTCTGAATTGTGTTTCGGAACCCCAATAGAGAGAGGTGGGGAGTGATCTACCGTATTTTTCGCACCATAGGACGCACCAGACAATAGGACGCACTTTGTTTTAGAGGGGGGAGAACAAGAAAAAAAAATTCTCCCCCTCTCTGCCCGGCGCCCCTTCAGCGAAGCGGCAGTAGGCGCTGCGCAGAGAGGGGGAGAATTTCCCCCCTCTTGTTTTCCCGCTCTAAAACAAGGTGCCGTTTAAGGTGCGTTCAGGCGGCTACCTTGGAAGCCTGGTATAATGGTATGGGGTTGCTCGTGCGTAAGTTGCCGCCTCTCCTGGCTATGTTGCCTTGTTAAACCTTTCTGTCTGGACAGCCCTTCAATTCGTGGCTGCCTCAGTCGCTAGCAGAATCCGTCAGTGGGCGTTTCTTAAACCATTTCCAACATAAAAGTTGTTTGACACCCAGTCTCCTCCTACTTTCTCTGTGCGGAAGTCTTCTGCGCAGGGAGGGCGTGGGTAGCGGAAGACCAGTGCTCTCCCCGCTGGTGTCCGGTGAAGAGTCTGGGAGCCCTCTCGCCGATTCCCCCATCTGCCCCTCCTTATTCCTGGTGTTGCACTGAATTGCTTCCCCATCTGCTGAGCTGCCTTTCTCCCTGCTGGGCCCTTCTCCAGCATCATTAGAGAGCCTTCCCTGCACCTCTAGCTCCGATGTCAGTTCCCTGACACCTGGAGAACGAGAGGGGTCGGTGCGCATCGACCCCTCTCGCTCTCCAGGCTTCAGGTTCCTTTCGACCTGCTCTTTGGGGTTGGCGGGGGGAAGCCCACCACCAGCCCCAAAGAGCAGGTCAGGGAGCAGCGGAAAGGCGCAGCGGAGAGGCTGCTGCCATAGTCGCGCGTCACTTCTCCAGCTGGGAGAGGGTCGCGGGGGGCTGCTTTAGCCCCGCGCGCACTTTCCCGGCTGGAGAGGTGACGCGCAGCTATAGAGACTCCTGTCGTAGCCGCGCGTCACCTCTCCAGCCGGGAGAGGGTCGCGGGGGGCTGCTTTAGCCCCGCACGCGCTTTCCCGGCTGGAGAGGTAACGCGCGGCTATAGAGGCTCCTGCCGTAGCCGCGCGTCACCTCTCCAGCCAGGAGAGGGTCGCGGGGCTATGGCGTCTTCGCTCCATAGGATGCACACACATTTCCCCTTCATTTTTGAAGGGGAAAAAGTGCGTCCTGTGGAGCGAAAAATATGGTACATTGCACAGAAGACAGAACAGGCTTGGTATCCCATACGAGACCCAGTCGTGGTGAAGGGGCTTCGGTACCCGGGGCGGCGGGGGCGTGGCATGTCGCCTGTGGGGGTGTGGCACCCAGGGGTGTGGTACATTGCCCGTGCAAGTGTCCCAAGGGGGAGGCGCCTGCCTGCAGCGATGTCACCCCCCCAGGCTGGCACCCAGGGTGACCTGCCCCCTTCCTCCGCCACTGACTAGACCTAGTGACAACCCATATGGACCTCAGGTCGTCTTTGTGTGTGTTCTTCTGAAGAGCATGGGGAGAGATGTGACTGCTACAGAACTCTGAAAATATCCTTTTACTGTGAGGTGCCCCATCCATTCAGGTATAACGGGAACAATTCAGCTCTAATCCCCAGTATGCGCTTACCTGAGCATGGACCAAGGCATCGTTAAAGAGGATGAACCAGTTTACTGAGAATCTCCCAGCATGCTGTAGTGACAGTCCCCGATTGCTGCTCTCACAGATTAGTCGCCGTTCGGGTTTCCTCAAGGAATCCTAGAATTGAGGAGTGAGGCAGGCACACAAATTAGGTCGACTATGCCTATTATCACCCCTGTGTCATTAACAATAATGCGCACTCATCAGAGATGGAGTCTGAATTTGTATGCATCTCAGCTGTAATGGGAAATTAGGATTATTTGCTAAATACAATACTTTCTGAAATTGGAAGCACTGCAGCCATGAAGAGAGGGGAAGGGAAGGGAAGGGAAGGGAAGGGAAGGGAAGTACGGTGACATCACTTGGGAAAAATGGAATCCTACAGTGAAAGAGTTGTGCTAGCAGAGACTACAGCAATGCCCACGTACTGTCATTTTGCCAGGAAAGGTCTTCCAGAAGCCCAGTGTGTATTCAGCTTCTTTCCTTTTCCTGCTAAGATGGACAGCAAGGGTTTCATAACAAGAACTGGCATCCTGAAGGCTCTGGTATTCTGGAGATGCCTACAGAGAAGGAACAAACAAAACAAGGTTAGCAACTGACAGTTGCTTCCAGAGACCTATTGCAATATTTCGTTACAGTAATTACAGTTTCTGAAAATGTTATATTTAAATCAACTGAAACAACTTCTCCTGTGATTGAACATTATGAATAATATTTAAGTAACTAAAAAGAACACTAATACAATGAAGAATAAACTGCTTAGTTATTAAAACAAATGCAACTGCATTTGCACTTTTTTTTGAACTGATTAAAAATATTACGCCACCTGGAATGATTATGTTAGCAATGAGATAAAAAAAAAAAACACAAAATGTCTCCTGTTTAGTGAAACTTTCTTATCCAACAACTTACCACTTCAAAACACGTAGCAAGCTTTAGTAAAGTTCTAGCGTAATTATGAAGTCGTCGGATTGGCAAGAAAAACAGAGTATTTAACACGTCTACCAATGGGAGAGCCTCCTCATTTGTCTCTGACAGATCCTGAAGCAATGCCTGGCTTTTAGTTAAGAAATCCCTACAGTATAAAGACAGATGTGTGTTAATGTTTTGACAATGCTTTCAGTGCAACACTTACTATACTTATGTCTGACTCTTCTTCTGTGGAACTCAGAACATATTTATATATGGTTTCCAGGTGTCCTTCCACCCAGGCAGCTTGCAAACTGGTTTGGATCTGCTTAGCTTCAGCTGCAGAACACCACCATGTGACTTTGGGCCCAGATATACATGGTTACCTGCCCTTTCACTGATACAGAGGTCAGGCAGTATGAGTTAGACCAGGCTTCCTCAACCTCGGCCCTCCAGATGTTTTGAGACTACAATTCCCATCATTCCTGACCACTGGTCCTGCTAGCTAGGGATCATGGGAATTGTAGGCCAAAAACATCGGGGGGGGGCGAGGTTGAGGAAGCCAGAGTTGGACCTACCCCAGGTCTACTGCACTTAAAAAATACTCAAGGCTAATGTTTTGCATTAATTTCAAGGAGTCCTTAGAGCATCAAGCTTCACTTGTAATAAATCCTACAGTTGCATTCACGCATAAAAGGTAAGCCAAGAAGCTTGGCTTAATAAACTATACTGTGCAAAAGCTGCATTCTTTGTGCAACAAACTAGCAAGAGGATGACTTAAGTGCTAGGTTCCAACCCAAAACTGTGGTTTGTTTCTCTCTAAAACAGGCTATGATCCGTATGTAAACAGCAAGCCATGACTTACGGCAGGGCTACGGATCATAGCCTGTTTAGGGAGCAGCAAACCACATACCTGAGTTCAAATGTAACCCTAAGCTATCACTTTCCTGGCTTGTTTCCTGCTTGCACACAGTTCATGCACAGTGTGGTTTATTACACCAAGCTTCTTGGTTTATAGCTGCTTGAGAACGCAGCCTGTGTATTTTGCTATCTCTTGTTAGAAGTGATACGGATTTACTAGGAATCAAATACATAAATTACTACTTATTAACAATACTAGTTTCTTTATTTAAACTAGAGGTATCTAACCTGTGGACCATACATCACCCCCGCAATACGTTCTGGGTGTTCCCTGCCCCACCCTGTGGCATGTCTTTGAAATTTATTTTTTATTTAGATTTAAGCCATTTATATCCCTCCCTTCATCCAAAGATCGCAGAGCGGTAACAGCAAAAGTCAATAAAATTTCATATCCATACATAAATATCATAGTGTCATCATAAGCAAAGCCTCTACTATGGACATATGAATAAGTATCAGTAACAATACCCAAAAGCCTACGTCAAAAGCCATGATTGAGTTGGCATCTGAATACCATCAGAGACCATGCTCAACAAAATTCAGTGGGCAGAGAGTTCCAGAGCTGACTGCTGCTGACCACTAGCCAAGTATATTTCCTGCATCACCAAAGGAAGTTGATACGCTCTTTGCCTATCAGCTGTATAAGGTAAAGGGACCCCGACCATTAGATCCAGTCATGACCGACACTGGGGTTGCGGCGCTCATCTCGCTTTATTGCCCGAGGGAGCCGGCGTACAGCTTCCGGGTCATGTGGCCAGCATGACTAAGCTGCTTCTGGCGAACCAGAGCAGAGCACGGAAACGCGGTTTACCTTCCCGCCTGAGCGGTACCTATTTATCTACTTGCACTTTGACATGCTTTCGAACTGCTAGGTTGGCAGGAGCAGGGACCGAGCAACGGGAGCTCACCCCGTCGTGGGGATTCGAACCGCTGACCTTCTGATCGGCAAGTCCTAGGCTCTGTGGTTTAACCCACAGCGCCACCCGCGTCCCTTATCAGCTGAATAGTGCCTCCAAAAATAGAGCCTTTCAAGTTTTCCAATGCAAATTTTAAGTGCTAAATTAAAAGTGGTGGAAAATCTACTCAAATATTACACGAGTCTGCGTTGGTGAACGCAACCATTTACTGCTTTTGACTTCTTCTGTGTTGCTGTCTGCAATGAAACATCGAACTTGCAATGAATTTGTACAGCTACGAAATAAGTTAAGGTGGAAATTTGGCAAGGCAGAGAAGAGCGACACATCAAAGCTTTGGGAACAAAGGAGTAGCTTAGTGAACTAAACAGCAGGGCCACTCTACATGATTAACGAGGTGCTGCCACAGAAGCATCAAACGCATCTACCTTGCCTAGTTCCACGACTTCACATTTTCGAACGAGCTTCGGGGGGGGGGGGAGTGCTCTCTCTCTCTTTTTTAATCAGGAAGCTCTTTTTCTCAGCCACCAGACTAACCATCTGGATGGTTTGCATTTTTAAAGTGCTTTGAGAGCAACACTTGGAAGTCACAATACACAAGCATCAAGGAGTATCAGAACTATCGTAAGACCAAGTCTCGGCTAATGTCTCAAAGGAAACGCTGCTAAGTCGCCTGACAATGAGGAGTCCTGGTGAGCTGCTGCTTCCCTTTTATGATGAATTACTTAAAAGGCTGTACAAAGGAATAGTCACAGAAGACCATCTCATATCATTAGCCACTGACATTGGTATCTTGCTGCAAAGATCTCATTTCCTGAATCAGTCATTCTAAGCATATAACCGTTATCTGGAGAGAGACAGTCCTACATCCTTTGATACCCATAATGGAAGAAATGACTAATGCTTCAATGGTTTTCAACACAGATAATAAGAATAGAGCTACCTAATAGATTCTGACCACCATATAAGGCCCTTATTACTCCACACAATACCTGACATTAGGATCCAAATGTTATATATGCTTATTACAGGCTGGCTGTTTGGGCCAGAATTTGGGATGAAACTTGGACTTCTATTAAATTTGTCTCATTTCACCTGTTAAGGGGCAGGATCCTTTCCTGTGAGCAAAGCACTGATAGCTCACAATGACATCCTAAAAGGGTTTTCATTATTCTAAAGCGCAAGCAACTTTCATAATAATAAAAAAAACTAGGAAGCTGGGAAGGTATTATTACAATTTGTTTCCCGTCCTTCACCCTATGATTCCAGGGTGTGTTATAACAATTAAAACATAACATTAACATTAAAATGCAATATTGGGTAAAGGTAAAGGGACCCCTGACCATTAGGTCCAGTTGTGGCCAACTCTGGGGTTGCGGCGCTCATCTCGTTTTATTGGCTGAGGGAGCCAGTGTACAGCTTCCGGGTCATGTGGCCAGCATGACTAAGCCACTTCTGGCAAACCAGAGCAGCGCACGGAAATGCTGTTTACCTTCCCACCGGAGCTGTACCTATTTATCTATTTGCACTCTGACGTGCTTTCGAACTGCTAGGTTGGCAGGAGCAGGGACCAAGCAACGGGAGCTCACCCCGTCACGGGGATTCGAGCCGCTGACCTTCTGATCGGCAAGTCCTAGGCTCTGTGGTTTAACCCACAGCGCCACCCGCGTCCCTAAAATGCAATATTACACAATACGAAACACAGTCTAAAACAACTTAAAATTGCAAAACTAAGGTGGGTCTTAAAAAATATACACCTCAAGAGCCAAAAGTGTGTGAACAGGTGCATTTTCAGGTACTGCAAGAGACACCAACTTCAGACACTAACAGACCACACCTACCTACCTATCTTCCTTTCTCTCTCTCTCTTTCTGTAGAACCCCTGCTAAGGATTGTACAAGATTCTATGCAGCTGCACTACTAACCATTATCTTAGCACTCACAGTAAGCAGAGCTACTAGATTCACACATGGATACATTGGTAATACACCAGGATTTGCAGACATTACCGTAACATCAAATCACCAGACTCAACATCCAGAAGGACTAACTTACATTGCTGGTTTGGAGAGAAGTGTAAATCCTCCCATCACCAGAAAGTTTGTCAAGGAAGTGCAGTACCTAAATCAGAGACATTGATAAAGAAAAGTGAGAAAGCCTAGGCATTTCAAATGGAAATCAGCCTGATGAATTTGCTGGATGAAGAACCTAAGGAGCGAGTGTGAACAACCTCTTTTTGACTAATGAAAAACTTACATCACCACCCTACAGTCTCACATTGTGTTTGCAGAATGATCTTTCTCTGCAGAATAGTTGCTTCAATAACCATTAACACCTTGTCCGCACTGCAGCTTCCTCCCACACTAGTATTGCCACACACACCACAAAAAATGGGTGGAAATCTATTATAGGAAGACTCACAATGTGGGACTACAAGGGTAACACAAGAACACACAATGTGCCCCCTTTGAAATAATGGTGTTAGCTTATAGGATGCAGCCTTCGAAGAACTTTTTGCACAATGCCCATTTCAACAGGGCTTGCACAGTGAGCATCTGCCACAATGCATCAAAATGAACAGCAATTTCACACCACGAGTTTTGGTGGATTGCACCTTAAAGATTAAATGACTGGCAGCTTTAACATTCCATTATATCCACAATAGTACATCAATGATGCCTGGGCATTTCAAATGCCCAATCGTTCCATTTCAGTGTCAACTCAGTCACAAATGTGGCTGTGTGACTTTTCTCTTGAAATTTTACATGAGGGAGAATTCAAGGAGGCTTGCAATCTGAAGCGGTACAGTCCAGAACAAACACTTGCCAACTTTACTGAATGCGTAAAGTTCAGCCCTACAGGACAAGTCAATATTTCAGGTGATAGCAAGTGTGCTGTTTCAAGTCTTTCTTTCTTTCTTTGTTTCATCTTAGTTTTTCCTTGTAACGCGTTGTGCCTGAAACAATAAATCTCCAGAGAATAAAAATGAGATACTTGCTCAGTGTAACTTTCCAAAAAGAGGCTTGAATGCTTCAAGACAGCCAAGTTCTTTGCCTCTTTTGACCCTTGAATAAAGCTTGTCAAAGAGGCTCCATGCTGACCGATTAGGTAACACAGCTTGCTGAACGTACTAGCCATTTCCTGCAACAGCTGCACTGTCGATGAAGCACCTAAATTATCTGCAGAGGAGATGAGAAAACAATATGCAGTGAGCTATTTGAGGCCGGGGTGTGCACTAAGGAGTGGAAACTTTTTTTAGTTCAACACAGCATGAACAAGAATTAATCCAGGCTATCAAAACATGCAGTCATTTTAAAGGAGATGCCAACAAATGTCATTAACAATTTTCCCACTTTCCTTGCAAAACAAAACCACACAACTTTCAAGGCTGCAATTCCTAACCCCCTTTACTTGAAATTAAGCCTTACTAAATTCAATAGGACTTGCTTCTGAGCAGACATGGTTAGGACTGTGCTGTTGTCAATTAGGATTAGAATTACAGGCAGCGACAATTTTGTGCACGACCAGCTGACGCATGGCCGTCGATGCATGGGTACTTTTGGACCTGGAAGAGGTCAGACCGGGGTGTAATGGGGCATAGAAGGCTTGTGCATGCTCTGCCAACGTGAATGGGGAACAGAATCCCTGCACAAAATGGTCACCACCAGTACTGATAACCATTGCACTACTTGTACAAGGCTCAACATCAAGCAGCCACAACATTGTGTCCAGTCTTCCCTCTAAGTTGGCCAAATGTTGGTCTGACATTAGGCAAGTTTTTTCCACTATGGAATCATGGGTTTATGAATGTGTAATAGAGAGATCTATTACAGTTCTGAGTAATGCATCCAGTGTACTATGTCCACGTGTTCCATTTCTTCTCTAATGTTATTACAGGAAACTTCTGACATAAGATCCATTTTGCTGAAATGGACATTGTATTCTCCATATATTCAAAGTTATCTGACCATAAAAGGACTACTTGTGGAAATTAACCTCCCCCACCCCATTATACGAGCATTTACGCAGCTTAATGTTCAAACTACACCCACCAAATATGTGACTTGAATTTTTTTTTAAAGAAGCCAACAAATGATTGCCTTTGTAAATGTGGATCAGACCAGATCAAAGACATTGTGCATTGTATCATGTTTTAAATCTTGCGCAAGCTTTCTAGGGCAGGTGTGCTCAGCTGGTGGATGAGTGAATGCCCATTATTCAACTTGCTTAGGAATAGATTCCTCTATTCATTTCAGAATTTTCTAGAAGGCCAATTGGATGATGTCAAAATTAGATGCAGACAAGCCTGGCCTGAGGCAAGGGTGGGTGGGCGGCAACGGCAAGATGATGGAAGGCAGTCAAAAGATAGGACTGCTGCTTTATAGATACTGTGGCACCTCTAGATGTGAACGGGATCCGTTCCTGAGCCCTGTTCACACCTAGAAGCAAACGTAACCCGTGTCTGCGCATGCCACGTTTCAGCGCTTCTGCGCATGATGTCATTTTGAGTGTCTGCACATGCACAAACAGCGAAACCCGGAAGTACAGTGGTACCTCAGGTTACATAAGCTTCAGTTTACAGACTCCGCTAACCCAGAAATAGTGCTTCAGGTTAAGAACTCTGCTTCAGGATGAGAACAGAAATCGTGCTCCAGTGGCGCGGCGGCAGCAGGAGGCCCTATTAGCTAAAGTGGTGCTTCAAGTTAAGAACAGTTTCAGATTAAGTACGGACCTCCAGAATGAATTAAGTACTTAACCTGAGGTACCACTGTAACTCGCTCCATTACTTCTGGGTTGCCGTGGAGCGCAAGTCGAACCTCCTCATCCCAAAGCACATTCAACCCGAGGTATGACTGTACAGTCAGGGCTGCCGGCTGAGGCTCACCTGGAAGGGGGCTTGTGGTGTATTAAGTATTAAAAGAGCAGTGCTATGTCTTGAGAAACAGCAGGAGATTCATTTTAGCACAAAGACAGCTTGCAGTGTTTTCCTTATCTGAACCTCTCAGCAAAACATCATGCATATGGGCAGAGAGGGGAGAGATATCTGATTACAGAGGTTTGGGTGCATAATGAAGCAGAAGACAAGATTATGGCAGGTACTGCCTTCCAGGAACATACAAACATCAAGAGGTTGTGTTTCTAAAGAAGTCACAATCAGAAAAGTGATGCTGTGGATAGACTACTTACCTAATCCCAAGAGGGGTCTGAGAACTTGAGATTTTATAGCACTCAGTTTGGAATAGAACTGTCTCTCCATCGAAGCCAACTCATGCAGACTTGCAATGTAGCCCATAATGTTTTTGTCCACTAAAGCCAAACAGTTATTCCCACCAGCCATCACACTGCTAATGTACCCTAGCTGGAGGGAAGACAGACTGTATTAAAAATCCCCTAGATAAGGGGTTTACAAATAACCATGACTTAATATAGAAATCAAGCTCTTCTGTGTTACACACCTTACACAATGGAACACTCACAAAATGCAGATAGGTTTCATTAACATAGGCTATGTATACATTCTGCTGTCTAATCGGAAACCTTGTTGTATAGCCAGAAATCAAGATATAAAAATATAACAGTCAAATGACTTATTAGATTGGCCCAATTCATAAAAAATGCTTTATCAGTCCAAGAACAAGCTGATGTCTCTGCCTAAACACTCTTCCCCCACCCCTGCAACACATACTCAGTTTGGGCACCAATATCCTGACTCGTTATACCACAGTTTCCTGTGATATCCAGTGTGATCACATCAGCTCCTTCAAATTGCTGCCCTCCTTTTCTTATTGCCCTGCATGCTTGAAGCAGCCTCCTAGAACACCTTTATGAAGTCTCCTCTTTTACTGTACTATAACATGAAGGTAAAGGTAAAGGTAAAGGTAAAGGGACCCCTGACAATAAGGTCCAGTCGTGGCCGACTCTGGGGTTGCGGTGCTCATCTCGCTTTATTGGCCGAGGGAGCCAGCATACAGCTTCTGGGTCATGTGGCCAGCATGACTAAGCCACTTCTGGCGAACCAGAGCAGCGCACAGAAACGGCGTTTACTTTCCTGCTGGAGCGGTACCTATTTATCTACTTGCACTTTTGATGTGCTTTCAAACTGCTAGGTTGGCAGGAGCAGGGACCGAACAACGGGAGCTCACCCCGTTGCAGGGATTGAACCGCCAACCTTCTGATTGGCAAGTCCTAGGCTCTGTGGTTTAACCCACAGCGCTACCCGCATCCCTGTACTATAACATAGCCTGTAACTAAGCCTAAAACTTGACTAGTGATGGACAACACCTGTTCCTCAGCATCATGTTATCCCAGCTAATTTCAAAGTTTGCCATGCCATGGTCTCACTGACAAGACCAGGAGTTCAGCAAAAGTCCACAGACTTCATCACCTTTCTTTTTTAATTTTAAAACCCCCATACCTATTAAAAGGAACAGGAAGGCCAGTAGCAGCACCCCAGGTGCAAGGAACTATGGAAAATGCAATTTCCATAATTTGTTGTGCCTGGCATATTGCTGCAGCAGGGTTGAGGGGCTAACAAGAGCCCCTTCTCAAGGCCTTCCTGCTGCTGTAAGGTTGGTTTAAGCAGGAGAGAGAAGGGAGCAGCTGGAGCAGAGAGGACTTTTGCAGGAGAATTTGAATTTTTGGGGGGAAAGGGGCTTGGGCTCACTGGGGAGATGAGCGCCAGCTTACACTTTTCCAAACCCTACCATTCTGCATCTTGGCACTATCATGGCACTGCTAGGCCCTAAAGTTTTCTAGGACACAGAACTTAATTCATACCTTACTACAATTTAGTAACAGTGCTGAATTTTTAAAGCAGCTATTTTCAGATGAAACATCACTCTCTTTCTTTTCTTCTTGACCACTATAGTATAACGAAGGTTGAAACTCTTCTCCATCTACTAGGAATAATGAATAATCTGGACCAGCTGCTATGCTCCAGATGCTTTTGTCATCGCACACCTGGAAGCAAGTAAAATAAATAAATAGACATAATAATAAAAAAGGGAAATCCTTGTTGACAATCGAGAATGGGCTTCTAAGGGGCTTTCATCAAAGGACTTTAGTGTTTTACATGCGGAAATTTGACACCTGCTTAAAGCAGCAGGGGCAGGTTTCAATCAATTAAGATGCTCTTGGCTGTGCAAGAATTTGGGAAGAATTTAAAATGCAACCCTGTGCAGTTTCAATAGTTAAGTGCTATGAAATGGGATTTTAACAGCCTGTGTGATTTCAGTTTTCAGGCTTATTTTGCCTATATCCAGCCTTCCAACATTTTCCCCGGTCATGGTGAGTGCACCACCATCGTCTGATAAGCATGATGATGGAATTCCAGCCTTCTTCCCAACTTTGGGAGCTCCAAAGGTGTCTGGAGATCATCACCTCAGTTGCACAGACCTTTTGAGGCTCTCAGAAGCTCAGAGCAACTATGGGGATGATCCATAGTTTTGGGTAGGAGGAAATCTGGGGGTTATTTGGCTGCTGCGAAGGTATAGGGTCAAAACCACAAAAGCTTCTCCTTTCTGGCTCAGGAATTAGAAAGAGTAGTAAAGACTTGTTTGGCTGCTGTGTTTCTCAGACACGCAAATACCTGGCAAATGCTGAACCCAAACAAACCCCAGCCTTTCTTTTTTAGAGCTTAAGAGGGCTGGGGCTTATTTTTAGTGCTGTGCTTCAAGTCCCAGCTTGTTTCAAAACCAAAGCTGCAGCGGGAGGGCAAGGATCATCCCCACATTTGCCTTGCACTTCCAAGGCCCTCTGAACTGCAATGCAACTGCAGGGTCATTTCAAACTCACTATAGCTGCAAGCTGGCAGAAGCTGTAGGGAAGATTCTGCACCTTCTTCTGCTCAGCTTGCTGCTTGAAGTTGGGGGTTGTTCCCAATTTGCACTGTTTGGGAGCAGGGAAAACCACAATCCCTATCAAGAGAAACACAGGGTCCTAGAGCCTACAATTTTTTCTGTCCACAAAGATGAGCCAACCCCCCTACCAATATACACGATGCAAAGAGGAATAACTGCTAGTTAAGATTGAAGTCCACATAAATAACCACAAATGTCACAAATAGTACTAATTTTTTATATATGAAAAATACACATATAGTACCTTTGCAAGGCGAGGGACTGTGGTTGGAGAACTTAAGTGACTAAGCTGCCCAAAGGTATTGCTGCCCCATGAATATACCTGTGTAAAAAGATCAAGGGGAAGGGGTGGTGGGAAAGGATAGTCATTTTCAAATAATTAAGATTACAGTATGTTAGGAGACTACATGAATTAACAGAAGTCCATCCAGATATTTTTTCCTACCTTTTGCAGAAGCAAATCTCCTTTTAGGAGCAGGATGGTAAATGCATGAAGCTGTACAGTTCAGCACCCTATAGATCAGAGGCCAGTTCTATTGCCCACAGAAGCCATGGGCAGAATGCCCTTTCCTCACCACCCAATACTGTAACCTCAACCAGTGCTTCACAGTAGCAGGACTTAGTTCTAGAACCCCCATTTTTGGAAGAAGAAGAAAGAACACTAAAACTGTCTGGCTTGGTTCAGATGCAATAGGAAACCATGAGCTTCTCATTAATAAACATGTGCAAACCTCAGCAAGTTGTGGGCTCATCTTTCCACTTTTGATTTTGACTCAAAGCTTCCACTTTTGATTTTGATTTTAAAGCAAACCACGGTCACATCAGGGCTGAGGAACCTGAACCTTCCAGATGCTGTTGAACTCTCAACTTGTGCATGTCCAGCCTCTTTCTTATTATCCCCTTTCTCTTTCTCTTTCTCTTTCTCTTTCTCCCTCTCCTTCTCTTCGTCCCCCTCCTTTAAACTACTGCCACTCTATTTCCTGGCATTTCTGCCACCGTTCCTTATCTGCCAGTCATTTCCAAGTTCCTTGCTGCTGCGCATTCATACAGGGGAAGAATTATACCAGCCCTGATCCCAAAAAACATTGAGGCATGAGGACAAGCCAGAACAAATGTCATCTGGTAGTTCATATCTTATACACAATTCACTAGCTAGTTACCTCTGCTTTTGAAGAGGTGTACACCAATCTTTTTCTACATTTCAGGAGAAGTATTGAAATAGATGTGCATGCTTTTTAAAAAAAGTTTAAGCTCAGATGCACACATTCATACAAAATATATACACCTATGTAAAAAGGCCCCGAAGTCCATTATGCGTGCTGCTCAAGTTTCCTTTTCCGAAAAGTGAAATGAGAGTTTGACCCAGGAAAAACAAGCAGATCCCACTATAACCCCTTGGAAAAGAAGCAAACAGTATTTCACCCTCATACCTGCGATTTGGCAGTGAGTGCCAAGGAATGGTGGCCACCAGCAGACAAATGAATTACTTCCTTCCCATCAAGACTTTTTACACAAAGTGGTTGGAGCCTATGAACCCACAAAACAGAATCAGGACCCACAAGGTAAGCACACAGGAAATCTACACACAGCAAATGATATATTCCATAGGCTTAATAAGGAGAAATATTTCAATGCATCTAACGTATTGGTAGCATTATAGATGAAAATATCAAGCAAATCTTGATCCCAAGTTATTGTGTTGTTAGATGTTTGTCATCTAATGATTGCAGAGGGTTGGACTAGATGGCCCCACGGGGTCCCTTCCAGCTCTATGATTCTATGATATAATGAAGCATTCAACAGAACATAGTCAAACAGCTATAGAAGATCAACCCCAAATATCACTGCCTATTGGCATGGAACAGATTTCCTCAGTGAAACCTTACCTTGGCAGGGTATCACCATGTCCTAGCTGCCCTTCTTTTCCTTTACCCCAGCTCCACACCTCTGTTCGCAGAGATGGGAGAAGGGCGTCAGCTTCACCACTGTAGGTTGGTGTGAGGGCCACGGTCCTCATCTTGGCTCGTCCAACTTTCCTCAAGAGCCTTGGAGAAACTTTTAACACGGGAAACAAAAAGTGTACAGACACTAAAATAAAATATTTCAGTCAAACTAAGAGGGCTGATTCACAAAGTCATTTGGGAACATCAGGATGTTATGAAGATCTTGACTAAGTATGGCTTGGTCAAACAGTGCTGTTTCATTTTAAACTGAAAAGGCAATATGTCACCTTGCAGCACCTTCAAGTTGTCACCCTGTCAATCCAGGTCAACAAATCCAAAATAAACTCCAAGATTAACACAGACACATACACTTAAGGGCAACTCACACCTGTAGCTCAGAGCGCACGGGGTAGTTAATTTGAATGAGATCTGTCATTTTGTTCTCAGAGAATGGAATGTGATTGTGAGGACAGAAGATGCACCATACTTGTGAGGACAGAAGATGCACCATACTTCCTAAGTGCCACATAAGGAGGAGGAAACTGCAGCTTAACAACAATCTAGTCTTCTACAAATTTCAGGGAAGATGACGGCTGGTCATTTTCCATGGTAGTTAGCTCTGTGTCTGAAAAAGAATTCTAACCTAGATAATCCCTTAAGGCAGGGTTTCTCAAACTTGGGTCTCCAGCTGTTTTTGGACTACAATTCTCATCATCCCTGACCACTGGATGATGGGAGTTCTAGGCCAACAGCAGCTGGAGCCAAGTATGAGAAACCTTGCCTTAGGTTATCCTAGGTTTGAAATGCCACTCCTCGTTTGCAGAAACAGAATTCAGAGACAAGCGTCAGGGCAGTAGTGTATTATTAGACCTCTTGTTTACCTACTACATGCTTAAGACTAAAGGGAAACATTAAGGAACGTTGCAAACACAGGAGACTGCATCAATACTTTTACAGCAACCTCTGCTTTACATAAAAACTTGCTTTAGGTAGGAAAGGGATAATGTTAAGTAGCTTTCTTCCTTCCTCTTTCATTTCCGGCACAAGATGGATTACCAAATTGATTGTCAACCTGCCTTAGCAATTCATAACGCAAGGCTTGGGTAAATATTTTAAAGCACTCTGCAAATTAAAAGTGCTGCATAAATGAATAATCGTGTGCAGAATACAAGAGGGCAGTTCCTGGCCCCCTGCCCTTAGACTGCACTTGTCCCAAGAGTTCCTTAAGTTAGGAAGCTCCACTTTAGGGGTGCAAGTGAAAAAAACTCTTACTGTTAAGACAACTGCTGATCTAAAAAATTCATGCACTGCTGTTATTAGTGCACCACATTTTTGAGATCAACAGTTGTCTTAGCAGTGGCAGTATTTGCACTTGCAGCCCCTAAAGAGGAGCTTTTGTGATTTTTCTACAGCTATATGAAAGATGTCCAGGTTGCAGCAGTTGGTGTTTTGTGTGTGTTTATGTATCTTTTGGAGCTCAACGTGGTGATTAGACCTATTGCAGGGGATGGATGAGTTGTTTATATGATTTTATTACCTTGCATTGTGCTTTGCTTTTAATTATTTTGGCTTTTACATACTGCACTGTGTATTTTACTATATTTGTGAACCGCTTTGAGGTGCTTGTGTAAAAATGAGTAACAAGCTTAATAAACAAGAACAAAGTAACACTATGCATTTTTTAAAAAATGATGGACAATCAATGTAAGGAAAAATATGTGTGCCCTGTCACACACAGAAATTACACATCAAGAAAGAACCAAAATCCCCAAGATGTATAATGCTGCAACCACCTGTGAGCATCTCACCTTGGGAGAGCAAACCAGGTAAGGAAAGCCTTCGACAGACTCCTTCGGATTCCTCTTCTCGAATATCCACCAAGCTGGAACTCTTCTTTCCCTGCATTGACTCCTGCCTGACCTGCTCCTCTCGGCTGTCCTTCACCCCATCCAGGCTTGGAGACCCAGCGCTAGGTGGGGATACTGTGTCACCTGGAACTGTGCCATAGAAGTTCATTACCTTCTTCAGGGACAAGGCCCCAGCTTCACACGTAGCAGCAACTCTTACGCCAACTGCTGATGCACAAGAAACTACCAGGCTGTTAAGGGCAGATGTGCCTGGACCTGGTGGACTGGGTAGGCAAGCAGTGAGGTCCTCTTCTTGAGAGTGCTGGAAATACAGTAACAGAAACCCCACAAAATCTAATTAGAACAAGCAAACCCAGAGTAAGGAAGCTTTAAAATAAGATCACAACCTCTACTCTTCTGCTTGATTACCATCCAAACCTGGTTTGCATGACCAGGTAAACCAAACTATGGCTTACAGGGACTGTACAAACATGAGGGCTCTTGGGAAGTAGTTTGCTTCGCTCCTCCCTGGTTCTTTTTGGTCCCACACTGAAAGGAGCTAAGACAAGGTTTTGGCCAAAAGGCTACAGCTCATAGTGAGGAGGGACTTGGGTTCAGTGTGGGAGCAAGTAGAACCAGGAAGAGCAAAATGAAAGCAAGCTCCTTTCTAAGAGCTTGCATGTTCGCGCAGTTCCAGTAAGCCTTTTTTTGGCTGACTGTGCAATGCAAACCAGGCCAAAATCATATTGAGCATGTGTACTTTTCATAATTTTATTCAAGCCTGAATTGAGGATTGGTTATTCGACTTACATTGTTTATAACACTACATATTTGGTTAGAGTAAAGGTCTGTTCGCTGGAGATATGGTCGCCCCCCACATTAAATTTTTTGACCTCAGTTTAAGACAGCTTTTCCTTCAGGCCTATGGAAGTGATCAGCTGAAAGAATCTGTTTCTATGCTGCTGAATTAGTGCTTTGGGGTGTCTAATGGTTTTATTTTATATTTTTAATGAAATGCTGTGCACCACACTGAAAGCCTTGTGGCTGAAGGGCAGGTTATAAATATAATAAATGCAATTATATTAGAAAGCCAGCTACTGCAGTCACTAGCTTATTTAAGACATTAATAACAACAATCATGAAGTGAGTTAGCCAAGGATCAATACTTCAAGGGCTGTACAAGATTCAGACCCAGGTTAGAAGAAAATATGGCATAAGTTTAATTAGGAAAAAACAACAACTGTGAAATTATGTCTCTGAATTCGTTTCAGAGCAATTGTGCAATTGTGAAGCATTCTTCCACACTCTCCAAAGAGTAGCATTACTTTTGTATGCAGTTCTTCACTCACTGCAGGGCTCCTATTTCTCAGTACTCACACGCTATGCTTGTTTACCTCATTTGTTTTGGACAGTGTGTGTGTTAATATGACGTGTTAGGAGTCTAAGGATGCTGTATCTTATGTTTCAAGGGAGACTAGGTCAGAAAACAACTAGGTTTCCTAACAACTGGGTTAGGAAATATATCTTCCAAGGATATTCTAGATAAAGTGGATTATTTCCTCATAACTAATCTGAGACAGGGGGAAAGGCCATCTAATGCTTATTTTCATGAGATTGCACTCCCTGATAGCTCCCCATTTAAAAGTCTTGGGCTGCTTGTAGGAATGTAGTTTTAGAGCTTTCTCTAGAACGGGGCTGCCTAAAGATCTTTTGCTGCCTGAGGCAGAGCAGTAAACATCCCCTCTCTCTAAGTCAAGGTGTGCAGCATCCAAGATCAAGTAAGCTATTCTGGCACCCAAGGCAAAAAGTCTCAGAAGCACTCCTCCGCCCCTTTGGCATTAAAAATACAATGATGCATTAACTAAGATTTGGCTGTCCCTTCCATTGCTCTATCAATCAGCTGCCTGAGGCAGCCACTTCACTATGCCTAATGGTAGGGTCAGCCCAGTTCCAGGAGTATATACTACAAGTAGAAGGTAACCATGGCTGGACTATGACTGGGCTTAGCTTGGGATTTTGAGAGGTTTTTCAAGGCTTGGCACTCAGGCCAAGCCTGACATGGACACATGTACATCCTATCCTGAAAGATTTTTCCTTTTTCTAATAGAGAAATGTTTTAGATGTGTTTTCAAGGTTTTTAGATACAGCTGGTGTGTGGAACCTTTGGCCCTCCAGATGTTGCTGAACTCCAACTCCCATCAGCCCCAGAAAACCTGACCCATGGCCAGGGAATGATGGGAGTTGTAGTCCAGCAACATCTGGAGGGCCAAAGGCTCCCTACATTTAGGTTACAGGATAAAAAATCACAAACAATTTCTGGTGGTTGATTCAAGTGATTATAAAAGTAGTCCTGCTTAAACAAAACAACAACCTCTCAACAATTTCTGAAGTACACGTGTGCAATTCCAACCTCCCACCCCACCCAGAAGAAAGTGCTAAGGAACACTGAGCTCTAAATTCTCAGCTGGATGCCAAAGCTGAAAAACAAGAACTGCTGGGAACTAAACTTCAGTGCCCTTTATATGTAGTCAACTGCACATGTGCAGCCCTGACCGGAAAAAGCTCTCAACTGCACACAGAACAGCAGTTCAAGACTCTGTAGTATGAACTGAAAAAGGGGTAAATGCCTTGTTCACAAAGCAGGGCTGTTTTGACCATAGTCACAGGAAAAGTCAGCATAATTTTATTTATTACAGCCAAACGGGAAATATTTAGACACAGACTGCTTGGACAGTGATCTTTTCATTACAGAAAAATCAAGATTGGCACGCCACCTAACACTGCAGCACAAAAGTATCCAGAATACAAAAAAAAACTAGTTTTGAGCATTACTACTGAACTCCTGGGTTATTGTTCATTATCAAGAAAGGAAACAACCAGACATCATCTTAACCTCCCATGATACAGAGTAGCAACCAAATGACACAGGCCAATTTAGATGAGGAATCGATTCTGCTTCTCCCACTTTTGGCACTAAATGAACTCCTGGTGATTCCACTACCCTTACGAGAGTGGAAGAGGACTTTCTGTGGAAGCTGCTAAATGGGGGAATTGCCTCCCCACAGAGGTGCAGCTTCATGGTACTGCTTACACAGTGGACTGAAGATGCACAGTATCTTCATGGTACTGCTTACACAGTGGACTTTATTGTGAGACTAACCTCCTTTGTTAAATTTATACAATTATTTCCATTTGGAATGGCTTTACTTGTTTTATCATAGTAAAGGTTGCATCTGTTTTTATAATTGTATATGAAATTGTTGTAACCGGCACTGGGACCTTATGGTAAAGAAGTAAGAACTCTTGTAAACAAATACGCCTTAATGCTTACAGAACAGGCAATTACTTCCCATTAGTAGGAATCCTGTAAAGATTATAAAATGTCCTGTAAAGATTATACAGTGGTACCTCTGGTTATGAACTTAATTCGTTCCAGAGGTCCGTTCTTAACATGAAACCATTCTTAACCTAAGGTGCGCTTTCGCTAATGGGGCCTTCCGCTGCGCGCGACTTCCGCTCGCATCCCAGGGCAAAGTTCGCTTCCAGGAGACCTACTTCCAGGTTAGCGGAGCTCATTACCTGAAGCGTTCGCAAGGAGGACGGTACGTAACCAGAGGTATTACTGAAAAATGCTGAATAAATGTGCAGCATATATAGATCTTCTTTGATACTGGGCAGTTTCTTTAATAAAAAGACATGGGGGAAGTGTCTACAACAGATGCTTCTTTGGTATAAACTATCCACAGAACAGAAGTTGCCCGACACTGAAAACAATGCTAATATACAAAGAATGAATTAAATCTTTGCTTCACATCCACAGAACAATCTGTCTCTCTTGGTAGACACAAAGCATATGTTAAGCATATGCAAGATTCACTGCTTAGTCTTGCATAGAGTTCAGCAGCATTCAAAATACAAAGCAAGAGAAAAGAAACTACAGTATGTTTCACAGTCTATGTTTAATTTATAACATGAAGCCATTTCCCCTTAGAGGTGAAGGAAAGGCACTCCCCATTTTCCCAGAATTCAGTCACAGTACTGAGAACAGGTTCTGCCATTAAACCTCTGTAAAGCCCAAGTTAAGTTGTGGGGAACTTTGTCCTTTATTTCCCTGCTTTACACCAAACAACCAGAGTTAAAAATTCCGCACAAATCTATAGAACACATCCATAACGCTAACTGCTGTCAATCAGATCATAATAAAAGAACCAATACCAAACGCTGCATGAATCCCCCTTGTCTACTAAGATGTTTCTGGGAGACCCCTCTCCAAGTCTGCCTCTGGAAGTGAGTTTGATGAAAACAAATAACAGGGTCTTCTCAGTTGTGGCACCTTGACTCTGGAATGCACTTACCAAAAAGGCTCATTTGACACCAAGTCTACATTTTGAGTGCCAGGTGAAGGACCTTTTGATTTAATAAACAAAACAATAATCCCCAAACCCCACACAGTTTAAAAGGCCATATACTGTTTAATTTGTCAAAAGCCTGGGAGAAGAGGAATTTATTTTTCTGCTACTCTTGCTTTTCTTTTGTATTTTTTCTACTGTTTAAATTGTGCGGGCTTTTGACTGCAGCTTAAGGGGAAGACGGAAGCTATGCCTCCTTCAGAACCATAGCTCCCATTTAAAGTCACATTCTCAAGAATCATCAGAACTTTGCAGGACAGCGTGATCATACAGCAATGAAAGCACAGCCTAGTGACTGTGGGTACCTGCTCAGGTTGCTGATCCATAGGCTTCTCATTTAACGGATGATCCGGAAGACTTGCCAAGTGCTGCTTTGTTGTCACCTTGTCCATTATCAAGAGATTTCCTGGACTAGAAATGCCACTGTCTTCCTGGGCATCGCTGTTTGAAAACACACTTGCTGCATCATACTCTGCGGCAGCGAGTGCCTGGTCTTCTGTAAGCGTTTTCTGACAATCGTCACCTTGACTGCTTGTTATACTCTTCCTCTCTAGAGTTTCTAGCGAGGAGCAAGAGATGTGGCATTCCGAGTGGGAGTTAGCTAGAACCACCCCTAATGGACAGCAATGGCTATCAGAGATAATGACATGGTCTTCTTTGTCGGTCATGGTGATCAGGAGTTGGCTGCAGTGATTGCATCTCTCTGGAATAGGCTTTATGTCTTGAGTAGGGAGACACTGCACAAGAGCCAGGCTGTGAGAGGCTCCACATGCAATCTGAAGCACAACGCGGCCTGCCAGGTACTCGACCTTCTGTGGTTTGGTAACTGGGAAAGTGTTGGTTATGAGCCCCAGCTGGCAGCCACTTCCCCATGCCCATATCTCCCTGCTTAGGGAGAGCGCCAGGGTGTGCTCCTCTCCACATGCCAGCTGCAAAATCCGTATTGGCAAGGGATGGCTAGCTTCAGAGTCAGAAATACTGATGGGTTTGGGTTCCGGCACAAAGGCCTGGTTGGCCACTGCACACTGGCCGGCAGAATTTCCACCCCACATGTACACGTCGCCACCTTCAGTCACTGCTCCACAATGGAAGCTGCCAGCTGCCACTGTAACAACATGTTGTCCATTCAAAGCCTTTTCCAAGATGGGACAGCTGATATAAGCATCTTCCAACTCAAACCTCCAGGGAAGCTTTCCAAAACTGTAAACCTCACCATCTGAAACAAATACACACACACACTGAAAATACAGTACAATTACTAGGCTATTACTAGGCTAGTTTTCATTGGTTCTAAAGGCAAATTTACAGAGAAATCTGCCCACGAAGCAAGGTCCTACATATGAAAGAATTGATCTAGGACAAAAATCTTGAATAAAAGTTTTAAAGAGTTTTGACATCATATTTCTTCACGAGAACATGCATGGCTCAGTTCCTGCCTTTCTTTGGCTATACCAAATTCATTAAGAAGAGGTACAAAGGTATAATCCAAATGTGCAATTATAAATACATTTTTTTAAATACTGAAAACCACTGTTTCCATCCTCATAAAATGCAATTGTGGAAAATCAATAACTCTGAAATTTCATTTTACAAATGCTATTATTATCTTAAATATTAAATAATGCTCTTCGGACAATACCTTCTGAGAGAAGCACACCATGGTTTATGCCAACTGCTGCCTGCAACACTATCTTTCCACTCCAACCTGGAAGTCTTTCAGGATCTGGACAACAGCAACCAGCCTGCCACGTATAGACCAGGCCTCTCTCTCGCGCTCCCTCTTGGTCTGCTGAACTATGTGGCAAAGTAAATAAAATGCTGATAATGTAAGATTAATTTAAAGTCTACACAAGTTTAATTCAGAGGAAATTGTTTTGCACATATGCATGATACATCAGCTGCCCTTATTCTCAGAATGCAGGTTTTATCCATATGTAATATCAAGGAGGGCAACTCATTGTTAAATACCAAACACCAGTAGAAGGAAATCTTAAGAGCATGTTTGCACACCCTCAACATCGGTCTGCGTAAGTTTAAAGCATGCCTATTCTCAGTATCCCTTGTACAGATAAGACAGGGAAGCAGTGCAGTGCGAATTATATGATAGTGACTGGACAATGACCAGGGAGACATAGGTTCAAACTCCCACTCAACCATTAAGCTCAATGGATGGCTTTGGGCCAGTATCTCTGTCTGTCTGTTCACTACTGGGAACAATTAGAAGCAAACTTTTATACTTTAAAATGCTGTGAACCAAAAATGGCTATTTGTTCTCCTTTTTTCCTATCCTCTGGTTCCAAGGAAGAGTCAGAGTTTAAATAGGTGTGCTGGAATACCATCAGTTATTATTTCCTTGGCTTAATATGTTATACAGGTTTAAAAGCATATTAATTTGTGAGTAAGTTCAGAAATCTTACTAGCCTGCAAAAGGCTTTTACTCTGCCTGCCTATATACAGGTAGCCATTTTTGCCACCTCAACAGTCTGAAATATTCACTTGTTTCCAATTTGTAAGATGCCCCATACCTACTGGACTAAGGGCGATTCTTCCTTGTCACAGGTAAGTGGATATCTACAAGCTGGCATCCAACATTCTATTAGTTTGAATTTTTTTGCACCACCTGTCTAGATGTAGCATCAAATACAAATAGGCTTACCTTTCTTCTTTAGGGTCCATCAGTCAGCAAGAACAGGCCATTACCAAATCATTCCTCTTTGAGATCGGAACTGTTAAGACGAAAGCAAAACACACGTTTAGCAGTACATGTGGAAAAGCATTTCCTACATCAGGCATGTCCAAAGTCCGTTTCAGGGGCCTAATCCGGCCCACCGGTCGGTTTAATCCGGACCCTGTGGCAGTTTATTTCCTGGGTTAAAATCATAAAAAAGCTTAACAACTTCAATCCTAAAAAAAGGTTAACCACTTTGGTTGGCCCTCAACTTCAGCAAATCTGGCCTTCTTTGAAAAATGTTTGGACACCACTGTCCCACATGGTGCAAGAAAGCACAAAAAAAGAGGTCACCTCAGCTTTGAACATCTACAGAAGACTGGAATGCGTAAAAGTTTCTATGCTATGCCATAAAAAAAAATAGAAACAAAAGCTCAACAGAATTACTCTGCCCACAGATTTCATGAAAGGCCTTTTCACTGCAAGTTTTTTAAAAGAACGCTCCTTCAAAACAGACCTTTTCAGCTAGCACCACTCTTATGACCAGCTGTTAAAGTGTCCAATTAGGACAGTCATAGCCCTCAGGAAAAAGATTTGATTATTCAACACTTTCTTTCCTTAGAAAAAGCAAGTTTTTAACATACGTTTTCAGTTTCAAGAGATCTCGTGTATACACAGTTGCAGAACAACATCCATGGCTGCTTCTCACACTTCCATATACAGGACTATACTTACAAAGCTGGAACTGTGCGTGTATTGTACGAACCCCCTCCCCAACTCCTTGCCATGATAAAAGTAAGAAAACCATACAAGTGTTACCTCTTCCCTCATGATACACATATCCTGCTGCTGGGCAGCCATAAACACATGCCATGGCAAGAAGCAACAGAATTTCCCTATAATTCAGCGTCTCTGTTTCCTTACTTGTGAGAACACTAACATTTAGAAAAATCTGATATGAGAAACAATTCTACTGGATGGTTAAAAACAAAAAAAACTATTTACTAATGATCTCACATTGCCTTGCATGTATACTTTAGCTGCTTAAGTATATATTACCCAAAACAAAGACTCTTGTAGCAGGCATGGCCAAACTCGGCCCTCCAGCTGTTTTGGGACTACAGCTCCCATCATCCCTAGCTAACAGGACCAGTGGTTAGGGATGATGGGAATTGTAGTCCCCAAACAGCTGGAGGACTGAGTTTGGCCATGCCTGGCACAAAGCTTTTGTAGATTACAGTCTACTTTATCAGATACTTGGATTTTAATCCTAAATATTGCTGCTCTGTGTCACTGTAGTGTTTGCACAGTGAGGTCAGCCCAGCCTATTCCCAGTACTTCTATATTCTGCTGCCTCTGGCAAGATACACACTAGTGACCATCATTACGTTTGTGAAGCTGTATTTTAAACCCAATTTTAGTTTTGTTTTGTAAGAGAATGTCTGCTTATTTTCTTTCACGTTGGCTTACTGCTTCGATGATAAAAGAAGTGTTGCACACAGAACCATCACCTGAACATTGGAATTGTGTCATATTCCCCTAAGGCCTTTTTAAAACTTCCAGTACCACATTATAAAAAGAATAAAGACAACAAGCAGGAACCAACTGGCATATCTAATAAGTGCACAGTGCACCAGTTCAATTACTTGTGACTCTCAGGAAAAACTAAAGAGTTCTCATAGCAGCTTTACTCCACTCCTCCTAGCTCTCATAGGTGCTTAATCTAGTTCAAGTGCCCGCACTTGCTTCACTTCCTCTCAAGTAGCTAGCTCTGGGCTTCCAATTTCACACACCACTCTTGGGGAAGTTGTGGGAGAATCCAGAAGGAGGCTGCAGAATCATCCAATATTTCCACTTCCTCAAATGGGGTGCCATTCGAGGCTGCTAGCACAAGTTTTGTTGGCTCCAGGGGTTCCCACTTGTGTTCATGGCCACCACAAGCTCTTGTTCCTCTCCCACAGAAGAGATTTCCTTGGGATGAATGCCCAGTTGGACTCCTGAAGTACACATTTTAAAAGTTAAGCCCCGCTGAACCCATAGATGAGTAAATTTGATTGATGTTGCATTGACATTGGAGAATGCAAAACCCATGGCGAATGAAAGTAGGCAAACTGCATTCAGGATTAAAGAAACAATTAATGCAAATTTTAAAAAAAAGTTATAGAAAATGTAACCAAACATTAGAACAAGTAGAGCAAGACATGTAAACTACTGGAAGATCTTCAAATGTTGCAGTTGTGTAACACTATTCCAGAATTAAAGATGCAAGACTTCACCATTTCCTGGCCACTTCCCTATACACTTTTTTAAAATGCTGCGCAAGGAAATTGCCTCCCATCCCTGTCTTCAGACCGAAATAAAAACTAAGCAAAAACTGCTGACTGGTCATTTAACCATGTCTTTATTCCCATGAACATCTCATTCAGCAATATAAAAGAAAACAGGATACAACATGAAGGTGCCACTAGCCTCCCTTAAATAAAGAAGGTGTCACATTCTCCATTATGGGAGCCAATCTTGAAAATCAGAACTCTTATTCTTAAGGCAAATCGATGTCAACTGCAGACAATTTAAGGAACTTGTAAACACTTCCAATCCCAGTTTTCATTCCCTTGAAGGTAAGACTGGATATTACTTAATGTTTAGTTTTAATGGCTCTCAGGTCTGTATGGCATTCATTCCCAAAACAATATGGCTGCCCTTGAAGAGAATGGCATCAGTCAAGACATCAGACCAGCAAATGCTTCCATGGGGAGTGGGAAGGAATCACAGTTTCTCCAGTAGCTGCAGTTGCAGAAAAATGCTTCTTTCCCAGGACTATTACACCCACGGCGCTGCAGGAATGCCTCTGGAACAGTGTACTGTTCTTATTGTATGTGAGGCAGGACCGAAGCAACTTTCGAACGTAACCCTGTGAGATCTGCATCAAAATGTTGCAGCATAGTAGGCTCCTGTTCAGGGTTCCATGCGTTCTTCAGGGATGCTCCATTCCATTTTTAAATAATTGCAAATCTTTGTCCCTGTCCTTCAAAACACAGTTGTCCCGTGGGACAACTGCTCAGTGCTAGCTTCCACATCTTTGCAAAAATATATTTGAAGGGGGGGGGGGGAGAGAGAGACTATCCCTCAGCAGCAAAGCTGGCCTTGTTCCATTTAATAAAGCAGGAACAGAGATATCACTAGCCGCGACAACGGAGAGCAAAGCAGTAGCAGCAGCAAACTGCAAACAATCTCCCCCTGGAAAAGCAAGCTCTGTTTGGAAAGGCCCTAAGCCACAGCTGGTAAGAGAGACCAATGCCATCACACATTGATACCTTGCCAGATAGTTGTTTTTCCACACACACACACAAAAGACCTGCGCAAGGCACAGAATGAAACATTATCTAGCTCTTCTAAGAGGCAGGCAAAAGCTGTATTCTGAGTGGCGGCGGAGGGGAAAAGGACAGAACTCCAAAATTCAACAGGTTCACACTTGATGCTAGTTTTAAGTCTCTTCACGTTTATGGAGGGAGGAAGGGAGTGGAAACAACATCCCCTTCCCTTCACGACGGGAAAAGGCCACAGTGCTTACGAGGTGAGGGACTATATATAAATATATATACACATAGTCCCTCACCTCACCTCGTAAGTATATATATATGAAGAACGCATATATATATATATTTGTGGAAACGAAAACAGATAGATGGAGGTGCCTTGCCCCCCCCCACTACAGAAAAAAGAAAATAAATTTCATGCTGCTTTATTAAAGGACTGGCAGCCCACAGCAACGGTGCCAATGAGAGCAATGACGACAGGCAGGTGAGGCTGGTTCCAAATGTGAGGCGGGCGACGTCCGTTTTCTCTCATCCCTCTCCCCCCCCCCCGCGCGCGCGCTAAGCACGTGACTTAAGTTTCACTCACCCCTCGCGCGCTGAGGGGTGGGGTAGAGGAGGGAAAGGGGGCTAAAGCGGCGGTTGGGAGTTGGCGCGCGCGAGCGAGCCGCTCGGAACCCGGCGTCGTCGTCGTCGTCGTCGTCCTCCTCCCTTACTAACCACCCCTCTCTCCCCCCCCCCCTCGCGTGCGTGCGTGCGTGTGTGGCGTCCGTCCCCCCCCCCCCCCCCCCGCTTCTCACCTGCAACCGCGCGCCTTACGCTGTAAGCCGCCGAGCTCCCCGCCGGCTTCTAGGGACGCTCAAACCAGCTGATTCACGTAAAGAGCGGGCGGGCGGGAGGGGCGGGGCCTGGTGGGCCCTGGGGGCGGGGCCAGCCTTTCGGCCTCTGCTGAGGGAAGATTAGGAAAAGAGGCTGGGAAAGCGAAGGCGGGGGCGGGAGGCCGGGCGGAGAGCGGGCGCGGGAACGGGGCCTCGAGTGGGACAAACTAGTGCGAGGGGCGCTAAGAAAGCGAACTTCGGCCAACCTGGGCACCCTCAACACACACACACACACACACACACACACACACACACTCTCTCTCTCTCTCTCTCTCTCTCTCTCTCTCTCTCTCTACGCACATGTGAGGTGAATGCTTTATCTGAGATTCCTGCATTGCAGGGGGTTGAGATAGATGACCCTTGGGCGTAGCTGTCAACTTTTCCCTTTTCTTGCGAGGAATCCTATTCGGAATAAGGGAATCTCCCTTAAAAAAAGGGAAACGTTGACAGCTATGCCCTTGGGGTCCCTCCCAACTCGACCATTCTATTATCCAGTGCCGGATTTACGTAAAAGTTTAACAAAGTATGGTTTAGGACCCCCCCAAAAAAATAAAAGAAAAACAACAACTGGATGTACATTTCCAAAATATAAGATAGAAAACAAATAAAATAAAACATATACAGCAACAGTGTTTTGTGTTGTGTAGGTTCCTATGATGTAAGTAATGCCTGCTAGCTTGCTCCCTAAAATATCACTCATTTCTATATATATAGGGTGCCTACACTACATGGACTGGTTGCATGGCAACATGTGCAAATGGCTTTAGATACCTATTAGGTCCATAAATTACCATATAGCATATATTCAACACACAAAAAAATGACAATTTGTTGTTGACAAAGGACAGCTGGACATATAAAGGGCCCCATTACCTTCAGTAGCTTAGGGCCTGGTCAAACCTAAATCCGGCCCTGCTATTATCTCTGGTACGGAGGAGAGAGCTGACTGGAGCGCCCTAAGTGTCCCCTCAGATACCTGTCAATGTGTATAATAATAATAATAATAATAATAATAATTTATTATTTGTACCCAGCCCATCTGGCTGGGTTTCTGTATCATTCTGCCTTTTTTCTCTGCTGTGGGAAGATTAGCGCATGAAACAGCATGACAAGAAATTTAATATTCTCTGTGGACTCTCAGCGTAGAATTGTAGGGTTTCAATGCAATGCAAGGGTCTCAGCTAAAGCAACCAGGGCAAATGGCCACCCAACCTCTGCTTTAAAACCTCCAAGGAAGGAAGAGTTCACCACCTCTCGGAGTCTAACCGCTCTTAGTGTCAGAAAGTCCTTCCTGATGTTTAGTCTGAATCTCCTTTCTCGTAACTTGAAGGCATTGGGTTCAAATCCTACCCTCCGGATGTAGGGAGCGGGTGGCACTGTGGTCTAAACCACTGAGCCTCTTGGGCTTGCCGATCGGAAGGTCGGCGGTTCAAATCCCAGCGATGGAATGAGCTCCCATTGCTCTGTCCCAGCTCCTGCCAACCTAGAAGTTTGAAAGCACACCAGTGCAAGTAGATAAATAGGTACCGCTGCGGTGGGAAGGTAAATGGCGTTTCCGTGTGCTCTGGTTTCCGTCACAGTGTTCCGTTGCGCCAGAAGCGGTTTAGACAGGAAAGCTGTCTGTGGACAAATGCCGGCTCCCTCGACCTGAAAGCGAGATGAGCGCCGCAACCCCATAGTCGCCTTTGACTGGGCTTAATCGTCCAGAGATCCTTTACCTTAACCAACCCCCTGAAGCAGGAGAAAGAAAGCTGGCCGCAGACCCACCTGGGCACTGTGCTGAACACCAAAGAGTCCCGAGTTCAGAGTTGAAAACCATTGAAGCAGTCAGAGTTGAGGCACTGCTTTGAAGAAGCCCAGATTTAAAATTAACTTTAAACAAAGGGTGCAGTAAGCCAGGAGTGTGAAGCTGGCACTCACTCAGAAACTGAGTTTGGGGAATGCCGGCAGCAGGTGACTGACTTTTAAAAACACCACCTGCTCCACCAACTCAGCGTCTTAAGTGGCTGTGATAGGTGAAATTATAACTACCCATCTTCAAAAACACCCTCTCACTTGGGATTTTGGTCAGTATGCAAGACAGCAGCTTGTGGGTAACCTAACCTAGGTCCTAGCACATGTGGCTTCAGGCTGTCCATTAAGCCAAAGGATTGTTCACTGTCTCTGACAGGTAGTGCTCCACAATAAATTCAAGTGCTATCGTGGGTGGAATCTACATACAAGTGCTATCGTGGGTGGAATCTACATACAATTAAAAAAAGGTTCTGAATTTTTTTTAAAAAATAAAAGTTTTTAAAAATACATTGAATTTTCCATAAGGTTCACCATCACTATTTGGTGTCACCTTGTATATTATTATTATTATTAATAATAATAATAATAATAATAATTTATTTATACCCCGCCCATCTGGCTGAGTTTCCCCAGCTATCTGGGCGGCTTCCAATCAAGTGTTAAAAACAATACAGCATTAAATATTAAAAACTTCCCTAAACAGGGCTGCCTTCAGATGTCTTTTAAAAAGAAGATAGCTGCTTATTTCCTTCACATCTGAAGGGAGGGCGTTCCACAGGGCGGGCGCCACTACCGAGAAGGCCCTCTGTCTGGTTCCCTATAACCTCACTTCTCGCAATGAGGGAACCGCCAGAAGGCCCTCGGTGCTGGATCTCAGTGTCTGGGCTGAACGATGGGGGTGGAGACGCTCCTTCAGGTATACAGGACCGAGGCGGTTTAGGGCTTTAAAGGTCAGCACCAACACTTTGAATTGTGCTCGGAAACGTACTGGGAGCCAATGCAGATCTCTCAGGACCAGTGTTATGTGGTCCCAGCGGCCACTCCCAGTCACCAGTCTAGCTGCCGCATTCTGGATTAATTGCAGTTTCCGGGTCACCTTCAAAGGTAGCCCCACGTAGAGCGCATTGCAGTAGTTCAAGCGGGAGATAACTAGAGCATGCACCACTCTGGTGAGACAGTCAGCTGGTAGATAGGGTCTCAGCCTGTGTACCAGGTGGAGCTGGTAAACAGCTGCCCTGGATACGGAATTGACCTGTGCCTCCATGGACAGCTGTGAGTCCAAAATGACTCCCAGGCTGCACACCTGGTCCTTCGGGGGCACAGATACCCCATTCAGGACCAGGGAATCCCCCACACCGGCCCAGCCCCTGGCCCCCCCAAAAACAGTACTTCTGTCTTGTCAGGATTCAACCTCAATCTGTTAGCCACCATCCATCCTCTTTAAGTGCAATATTGCACTTAAAACATTTTATTTGCAGCTGTATAGCTGAGTCCCGGGTTGGGGACGTCTAAGTGCAATCACAGACCCCCAAAGCCCACATTCCCTTTTTTTTTTGCAAATAATTTTTATTAATTTTCCAACATACATTTAAACAAAATTTAACATTCCATTTTTACTAATTACTTCTTTTGGACTTCCATCAGCATGTCTGGCAATTCTCTGTATTATCACTTTTTCTCACATTTCTTAGTTTAATATTGGACTCTATCATTATTGACCTTATCATATTTTTAAAGCAATATTTCTATCAGTAATTCTCACAGAGCTTCTTGAAAACTTACAAACGTTAACTGCTCATCACATACATTTTTCATATATTCTGTAAATTTATTCCAGTCCTCAGTGAATCTTTGGTCTCGTCGGTTCCGAATTCTTCCTGTTAATTTGTCCATTTCTGCGTATTCCATCAGTTTCATTCTCCATTCTTCTCTCGTAGGCATTTCTTCCTGTTTCCACTTCTGGGCCAACAAAATTCTAGCTGCTGTTACTGCATACAAGAATAACTTCACATCCTTCTTTTTAATTTCATACACTAATATTCCCAATAAAAATGTTTCTGGTTTCTTAACAAAAGTATATTTCAACATTTTCTTTAACTCATTATAAATCATTTCCCAAAAACACAAAGCCCACATTCCCAGTCCACTAATGCTGTACAGTTTCTTCCTTTTCCAATTTACAGTTCAGTTCTCCACATATCTGCATCTGTTTCCTTTTTTTAAAAAAAAAGCTTTGTGAAAATTCATCAGCATTTTAGTATGTCTCTCCTAAAATACATATTTTTTGTATGCAATTCTACCCAAAATACACATTGTTGCAAAATGGTTTCCCCCCAATTAAAAAGTGCATTATGTGTTGTTTTCACAAATATATGCATTTTTATGCACCCTAGTGAATGCATTTTTGTACACATTTGTACACTGCAGCATCTGAAAGACTACAGATTTCAAAAAATAGCTTTATTTCAGTTCATGTATTCTTTTGGAAAGTGTGAATTAGGTAGATTTGCCTTTAAATGCAAACAACATTTAATGTAAATATCTCTGCTATCCCTAGAAGAGAAGAGCTGTCTCTTCTCCTGTCTTGGCAGACCACAGACTTTATTCCAGCCCATTGCAATTTTCCAAGTGGAATTCAATCACATGACAGAGAATTCAGGTAGCTCTGTAAAAATTGGTTTGGAAGGCTTGCACAACATTTCCCCAAAAGAACAGTCTTTTTCTGATCATGCAAGTAACAGGAAAATGCAATAGAAAATGTGGGACAACACTTGCTTTGACATGTTGTCTAACCCAACAAACACAAATGCTTAATGAATAGCTGGTGTTTAATTTTGTTGCAAACAGATCAATAATAAGTAAATCACCTGGAAATTACCTGAGCATGCCCGCTTTCAGAAGCCATGTTTATTAAATCAAGAGAGCTGCACAAAGAATGAATTTGACAAACTGGGTGGTAGGTGGGAGAAAAAAGGTTTCTGAAGTCATGAGACCAATTGTGGCGGAGACCTTATGCAAGTCATATGAACATTCATGCCTTTCCAAGCTCTGGCAAACTGAAGGGGAAACAGATAACAAGAGAAAGGAATAAAATCAAACCGTCGGAAGACAGGAGAACATGGGAGAGGTACTATGCGGAAACGCTTTCAAGTCTAATTGCAGATGTTGCCATGAAGATATCGAAGACTCATCACAAGACACTATTCAGCCTAATGGAGCAGATTGTGTTTTGAAGGTAAGTGGTATTCCAGTCAGACTTTGGGAGAAGGGAAAGGGGTCATATTTTCCATGGGATGTATACGGAAATCTCTGGAGTAGAGTCTCAGGGTACACCCATTAAAATTAATTGATCCAGGTTCATTTATTTCACATTTTAAAAATACCATCTGTTTATATATAAAAACCCCTCAAAGGTGTTAGGGTTAGTAATTATTTTTAATGGCTCTACTCTGAGTAGGACTCTCAATAGCAATAATCCTACAAAACAAGCATGAGAGAAAGCAAAATGATGCAAATTCATTGGCTCGACTAATAATGGTCAACTTACGTGCATTCTACTCAACACAACCACGTATGCACACAGCACCAGTGTAAGAAAGTGTGAAGAAATGAAAGATGTGGGCAGGAATATTTATATTTGGGTGCCTTCTCTTTTGCCCTTTTGCCCTGGCCAGGCGAGAGAGCCAAACAAGATGCCAAAGCCAATGGATTCAACGCAGCCACAGTGGTTCCAGACACTTCCGGTCCAAAAAGCTGGAAGACGACGGCAACGCCGTCTCAGTGATCCTTCTCAGGAGCTGGATTTTGCTGCGAGGTTCCAGTGGGTAAGCTTGCACTGCGTAAAGTGATTAATAAAAGGCATTTATCGTCATGTATGCGTTGGTGCTGTGGGTTAAACCACAGAGCCTAGGACTTGCCGATCATAAGGTCGGCGGTTTGAATCCCTGCGACGGGGTGAGCTCCTGTTGCTCGGTCCCTGCTCCTGCCAACCTAGCAGTTCGAAAGCACGTCAAAGTGCAAGTAGATAAATAGGTACCACTCTGGCGGGAAGGTAAACGGCGTTTCCGTGCCCTGCTCTGGTTCGCCAGAAGCGGCTTAGTCATGCTGGCCACCTGACCCGGAAGCTGTATGCCGGCTCCCTCGGCCAATAAAGCGAGACGAGTGCCACAACCCCAGAGTCGGTCACGACTGGACCTAATGGTCAGGGGTCCCTTTACCTTTACTTTATGTGTTTAAAGGTAAGGGACGCGGGTGGTGCTGTGGCTTAAACCACATAGCCTAGGGCTTGCCGATCAGAAGGTCAGTGGTTTGAATACCCACAATGGGGTGAGCTCCCGTTGCTCGGTCCCTGCTCCTAGCCAACCTAGCAGTTCAAAAGCATGTCAAAGTGCAAGTAGATAAATAGGTACTGCTCTGGCGGGAAGGTAAACAGCGTTTCCGTGCGCTGCTCTGGTTCACCAGAAGCGGCATAGTCATGCTGGCCGCATGACCCGGAAGCTGTATGCCGGCTCCCTTGGCCAATAAACGAGATGAGCGCCGTAACCCCAGAGTTTAAATGTGCAGTCCAACCCATTGTAAATAAATTTGACAACAAATGTAATAGATGAGCCAATGATGATCACAGAATCATAGAAATGTGGAATTGGATGGGAACCCAAAGGTCATCCAGTCCAACCCCCTGCAATGCAGGGATCTCAACTAAAGCATCCATGGAAAATGGCCATACAGCCTCTGCTAAAAACCTCCAAGAAAGGACAGTCCACAACCTCCCGAGGGAGACCATTCCGCTGTCAAACAGCTCTTACTGTCACTTGTTGGTGACATTCAAGTCAGCCTGTGTTCGTTCCCGGTCATCTTGAATCCCATCACCTCTCTTTTTGGCAATGAACAGCTGCGGATTGTTCCACATCATGTAATCAGCTGAAGATCAGCTGCTTATCCAGTTTGTCTGATGAATAATTTTGGGTAACTTCAAAAGCGTGTTCACTTCAATACCATACCAAATCAATCCAGTAATAAGTATCATCCGTTTTCCATTCATTGACAATATAGCCTGTGTTTCTGCTGGGTTTGAAACTCCTTTGTTAAATCTAGTATTGAATACAGGCTTTCTCTGTCCTCACCCTCATCTAAGCAAAGAAGAGGTCTCCCGTTTGGAAATGCTTCATCCTACCTGAATCTGGAGAAGTTGAGTGGGAGTTCTCATTCCACAGTATACAAAGGAATCAGCAGGTGAGTGATATTACAGGGGAAACCTTGGCTACTCTTGCATTAGTTGAACCTATAATGATTAAAATGTATCAGATTAATTGAGCACCATCAACTTAAGCATCACATCATAGATGAAGTATTACAAGAAACATTCCAGAATGCAAAGAAAATGTTTGCAGAGGAAATGAAAAGTCTGATATTTGTGCATTTGTTCTAGGCCATAAAAAAAAGGTAGCTTGAAATAGTCATACTGAAGATAAGTGGTTTTGGGTCTAATTTTAGGCATTTGTAAACATTTGACGCGGGTGGCACTGTGGGTTAAACCACAGAGCCTAGGACTTGCTGATCAGAAGGTTGGCGGTTCGAATCCCCGCGACGGGGTGAGCTCCCGTTGCTCGGTCCCAGCTCCTGCCCACCTAGCAGTTTGAAAGCACATCAAAGTGCAAGTAGATAAATAGGGACCGCTCTGGCGGGATGGTAAATGGCGTTTCCGTGCACTGCTCTGGTTTGCCAGAAGTGGCTTAGTCATGCTGGCCACATGACCCGGAAGCTGTACGCTGGCTCCCTCGGCCAGTAAAGCGAGATGAGCACCGCAACCCCAGAGTCGGCCACGACTGGACCTAATGGTCAGGGGTCCCTTTACCTTTTTAAACATTTGCAAAATGTTTTCTGAATGTTTATATTATTTTTGTAATTTTTTTTAAAAAAAAATCTTACACAATTATCTGAATATGATGCATACAGCAAAGTTTGCCTGATCTGGATCAGAGGACATGTTTCACCTGCAGACACTGGGAGGGAAGATTTGCTTCTGAGTTGAAGATGGCACATAGACAAAGGTGTACCAGCTGGGCCATCAGGGCAAGGCTTTGGAGCAAAAGTCCACACACACGCACACACACACACACACGCACACACACACGGCAATTGCAGCAGGGCTGATGACATATATTTTGAACTAAGGGAAGTAATGCATATGACCATATGGAAAATTCTCACCCTCTACAAATAAGACTCTACAAATAATAATAATAATAATAATAATGTAGAGACATCACCTTGCCAACAAAGGTCTGTATAGTTACAAGTTATGTATGGAAGTGAAAGCTGGACCATAAAGAAGGCTGATCGCCGAAGAATTGATGCTTTTGAATTATGGTGCTGGAGGAGACTCTTGAGCGTCCCATGGACTGCAAGAAGATCAAACCTCTCCATTCTGAAGGAAATCAGCCCTGAGTGCTCACTGGAAGGACAGATCGTGAAGCTGAGGCTCCAATACTTTGGCCACCTAATGAGAAGAGAAGACTCCCTGGAAAAGACCCTGATGTTGGGAAAGATGCAGGGCACAAGGAGAAGGGGACGACAGAGGACGAGATGGTTAGACAGTGTTCTCGAAGCTACCAGCATGGGTTTGACCAAACTGCGGGAGGCAGTGGAAGACAGAAGTGCCTGGCGTGCTCTGGTCCATGGGGTCACGAAGAGTCGGACACGACTAAACGACTAAACAACAAGAACAAATAAGACCATTAAGTTCAGGCTCTAACATTACCTAACAGAATCACTGTTTAACTCCACTGCTTCCCTGCTGGAAAACTGTGGATGTATGTTATTAAAGCACATATAAATATATTGGGCAACCATTAAAAGCAGTGGGTGCTCCATGCAGGTACCGTTTTCATGTGTCTGTAAAACTACATGTCATATAATACTATATGACCACAATGTGGAGAACAGGGGAAAGTTTTTTATCCTGTATTCTCAAAACTCGCAGAACATTGGGTTGCGGGAGAAGTTTGATTCAATTCGCATTTAAATCACACTTTCTGAAATAATTCACGAACCAAAATGCAGCCGTCCTTCAAAATTTGCACTTTCAGTCCATCTATCAGTAGAAGTAGCTTGCAAAAATGAAGAATATTAAACAAAACTGCTTTGCAGAAAAATGTGTATGTTAGAAAAAATTTGCACTACAATGTTGTTGAGTTTCCATGACTTCTTTTCCAATAATAATTGGAAACTGGTGTGAGAAATGTGGACCTCCTGCAAAACTCTACAAATGAGTAAAACAACTTTTAATTTATGGCAACACAACAGCGTGATTGTTCTTTTTCTTTTCTCTTTCTATTATTTTAAATTTTATTCATTGTTTTTTGGTTACAGGTATACCAAATACACTGTTCTGTTTATGTCAAATTAAATAAAAAGAATTTTTTTAAAACGTTACATGCATTAGTATGTAATGCACAATTTGCTTCTTCAATGGTACTAAATATGTTGACTGAACTAAACCAGTGGCAGAACTAGGTTGAAGCAGTTTTGTGTGTGCCTTAAATTGTGGATTCAGTTGTTATGTATGGGGTTTCATTAGTTGTGCTCTGTCCCTTTAGGATATATGGACAGCTAGTAGCATTGAAAGTCATCAGCCTGAAGACTGAGGAAGGAGTCCCTTGTACAACCATAAGGGAAGGTAAGATATTCAAAGTGGACACCATCTCTGGCAGTAGGGTTCAGTGCCTGAATCCACTTTCTGTACCAGGGCCAAGCCCTACAATATAGGAACTAATAAAAGTGTAAAAAAAAAAAATCCTTCCAGTAGCACCTTTAAGACCAACTAAGTTAGTTCTTGGTATGAGCTTTCGTGTGCAAGAAGTGTGCTTGCACACGAAAGCTCATACCAAGAACTAACTTAGTTGGTCTTAAAGGTGCTACTGGAAGGATTTTTTTTATTTTGACTATGGCAGACCAACACGGCTACCTATCTGTAATAAAAGTGTGTCTACATACATGCAGAGTACCAGTTCCTTGCCTCCAAACTATCTCATCTAGCAGGGCCAGGCTGCCTCAGGCATCTGATTTGGGGGGGCAGATAGATACATGTGGGATTTTCTGCCTCAGGTGCCTAAACAACCTCATTAGCAGTACTATGCATCTTGACTTTAGGAGAGGAAACAATTTCCTGCTGTGTCTCAGGCAGCAAATTATATCTAGCAATTCCTGGCACATACATACAATTAAGGAGGGCTCCTAGCATAAATGGGACGCAGGTGGCACTGTGGGTTAAACCACAGAACCTAGGACTTGCCGATCAGAAGGTCGGCAGTTCGAATCCCTGTGACGGGGTGAGCTCCCGTTGCTCGGTCCCTGCTCCTGCCCACCTAGCAGTTCGAAAGCATATCAAAGTGTAAGTAGATAAATAGGTACTGCTCTGGCGGGAAGGTAAACGGCGTTTCCATGCGCTGCTCTGGTTTGCCAGAAGCAGCTTAGTCATGCTGGCCACATGACCCGGAAGCTGTACGCCGGCTCCCTCGGCCAATAAAGCGAGATGAGCGCCGCAACCCCATAGTCGGCCACAACTGGACCTAATGGTCAGGGGTCCCTTTACCTTTACTTAGCATAAATGACAATAGTATATTCCAGGGACGTCCAACTTCCAGGGGACTGCGATCTACTCACATGATTAAAATCTCTTTCAGGTCAAGGTTGTTGAGCTTTTTTTAGGGAGGAATGTCACATTTTAGGGAGGAACAACCCAAATTTGGGTTTGGGTAAAAGAAAATAAAAAACGCTCACAAACAGATCGATAATGACAGTCTGTTATGCAGAGGAAACTCCAGCTTCCGCTCTAGCAATCTACACGATGGGGCGAGGGGGCAGGGCCGGATGGAGGAGCCAGCGATCTACCACGATCTACCTTAACTTCCCAGGGATCGACCAGTCGATCCCAATCGACCTGTTGGACATCCCTGTTATATTCTCACTAGAAGTGACTGGAGCTGCTTGGGAATTCTAAGAAACCAAAGAAATTGCAAGTTAAAAGACAGTCCAGTCCAGTCACGAACGAGTCTGGGGTTTGGCGCTCATCTCACTTTACTGGCTGAGGGAGCCGGCGTTTGTCCGCAGACAGTTTTTCCAGGTCATGGGGCCAGCATGACTATGCCGCTTCTGGCGAAACCAGAGCAGCGCACAGAAATGCCGTTTACCTTCCCACTAGAGTGGTACCTATTTATCTACTTTGACGTGCTTTCGAACTGCTAGGTTGGCAGGAACCGAACAACGGGAGCTCACCCCGTCGTGGGGATTCGAACCACCAAAATTGCAAGTTACTCAAGAGCAAAAAGTTACCCCTTTTCTTGATGTGGTGCCATCATTGTTTTCGTTGATCTTGTACTGGGCAAAATGTCCAGAGTTTTCTTGGTGTCTCTGATTTGATGCATTAGATTAAGATTTTAATTATTGCCTTCAGGCCTTTAGATGCTCCCACTGATATAACATCCAAAAGCAGCTTGTTTAATTTTCCATTAAGACTGTTGCTTTAGTCTGCCTCTGAGTCCCAGTGGAAACATATTATTTTCCCCAGCTAAGGGGTAGATAAACAATTTAATACCAGCCTCTAGAAAGAGCAAGGGCTGAAGAAATAATTTCTCATGGTGCTCCTCATGATTTGCTCTTTCCCCCACTCACCTCTGCATTTCCTAAAAGGGGTGAGCAAAAAATAAATAAATGATCAAGATTGACAGTTAGATCTCTGGGGGATTTAACAATAGTCACAATTGAAAAAGGTTTTCTTTTTCTTTTCTACATTTAGTTACTGTGATTTTAAAAGTTTGCAGGGAAGGAGAAAGGACTTACAGTGGATTTTTTTGTGAACTGTGGAAGGGTTATCTGTTCAGTTGAAGTTCTGAACATATATTTCTGGCATATACTATGAGCATATACTAAGAGGCACTCAGTTTCTTATATCTAGGTATATGACACCTAATCACTGTTTTGCACCTGTCTCCATTTGTAGATCTTGAGGTGCTAGTGAAAAAGCAAGGTATAGAGATCCCACAACAAGTCTGAAGTCTGCCCACCCCCGTCCTAACTCATCCTGAATGAAACTGTGCATTGGGATAAATGAAAAAGACTAGATTTTGTCCAGCTAAGTCAGTGTTTTCCAAACTTGGGTTTCCGGCTGCTTTGGACCACAACTCCCATCATCCCTTGCTAGCAAGGCCAGTGGTCAGGGGTGATGGGAGTTGTAGTCCAAAAACAGCTGGAGACCAAAATTTGGGAATCACTGAGCTAAGTCATACTCAGAACAGAGGCAGTGCAATCAACAGACTTTTAAGTCATGATGATTAACAATTTCATTGCTTTTAGTGGCTCTTATTGAGTATGACTTGGGTACGTTCACATTAGTGCAGGCATGGCCAAACTTTGCCCTCCAGCTGTTTTGGGACTACAGTTCCCATCATCCTTAGCTAGCAGGACCAGTGGTCAGGGATGATGGGAATTGTAGTCCCCAAACAGCTGGAGGGCCAAGTTTGGCCATACCTGCATTAGTGGCTTGAAACGCTGTGTTTCATGACAAATTTTTAGAGTTGTTCACATCAGAGAGGGGGCAGTGATGTCTTCACATGATGTACATGCTATTTACGGTTTTTGTCATCTGTGCTTGCTCGAGGACTGTCAATGTATGCTCACATTATGCTCTTACTCTCATGGGATTGAAATGTGTCTGAGAAACAAACCCCACATTTGTCAAGAAACTACAGGACTGTTACGGATTGTGGCTGACATCGTCTGAATGAGGCTTCAAAAATTCCCACATTTACTCGAATGCAATGCGCACCTTTATTGGCCAAATTACATCGCAAAAATTAGGGTGCGCATTAGATTTGATGGCACATTTACATTCGCCAGCAAAAGCTTTCTGGGTTTCAAGGTTTTGAAAATCAAGGTGCGCATTAGATTCGATGGTGCATTTGTTGTTGTTTAGTCGTTTAATCGTGTCCGACTCTTTGTGACCCCATGGACCAGAGCACGCCAGGCACTACTGACTTCCACTGCCTCCCGCAGTTTGGTCAAACTCATGTTCATAGCTTCGAGAACACTGTCCAACCATCTCGTCCTCTGTCGTCCCCTTCTCCTTGTGCCCTCCATCTTTCCCAACATCAGGGTCTTTTCCAGGGAGTCTTCTCTTCTCATGAGGTGGCCAAAGTCTTGGAGCCTCAGCTTCAGGATCTGTCCTTCCAGTGAGCACTCAGGGCTGATTTCCTTCAGAATGGATAGGTTTGATCTTCTTGCAGTCCATGGGACTCTCAAGAGTCTCCTCCAGCACCATAATTCAAAAGCATCAATTCTTCGTAGATTCGCATAAATATGGTAGGAGTGGGAATGTACTAGATGTGGAATAAGCAGTAATGTGAACATATCCAGAGTCGCATACAACCCTAAATTAGTAGGAGAGGGTAGTGTTCTATTATGCCAGCATCTGGGGCTTTGCCCTATGCTATCCTTGAGAGAGACCAATATCTAGGCTGTTTTGGCATCTTGGTTCACCTCTAATGAGAAAAGCATGGTGGGAAAGGTTTCTAATTTTAACTGTTCTATCACTTCTGAGGCATTCCTTAAGAAGAACACAAAACGGGACCAGCCAGTGTGGTGTAGTGGTTAAGAGTGGTAGACTCGTAATCTGGGGAACCGGGTTTGCGTCTCCGCTCCTCCACATGCAGCTGCTGGGTGACCTTGGGCCAGTCACACTTCTCTGAAGTCTCTCAGCCCCACTCACCTCACAGAGTGTTTGTTGTGGGGGAGGAAGGGAAAAGAGAATGTTAGCTGCTTTGAGACTCCTTCAGGTAGTGATAAAGCGGGATATCAAATCCAAACTCTTCTTCTTCTTCTTCTTCCTGCTCAAAATTCCAGGTGTGGAAATGATGGGCAGTTGAATTTGACAAGGCAGCCTTGCCTTGCTTTCTGTGCTGTTAAATTGTTTCCCTCTCTCGCAGACAGCATGCTGACCCCTATTTATGTGTCCTCCTTTAGCGTCTCTCCTCAAGAGCTTGAAGCATGCCAATATTGTGCTCCTTCATGACATCATCCAGACCAAGGAGACCCTGACGTTAGTCTTTGAGTATTTGGTGAGTTGATTTTCTCCGGTTTATTTAGGGTTTGTGAGCTTTCTCACGAGCCAGTAAACAAACACTGGGTCCTATTTTTGCATTGCTACAAAGCATTTTATAGCAATGTGTAAGATTCCATCATGGTGACATATGTTTCTTGCTTGCTTTCCCTAATTGCCTTTGAGAGCTATCTTCTCAGATCCCTAACTTCTCTTAAGTAACAGCTGTGTTTTTAAAACATGCTTCATTTGCAGAAAAGCTGGTAGGAACTGATTACTCTTGCAACTGCCATGACAACAGACTCGTAAAACCACTGGTTTGTTCGTTTACAAGCACACATGCAAAAACCTTTACCTCCCTCACCATTTGAGTAATGATCCTTGTAAAAGCAACATAGCCAGAGAAATACAGTGGTACCTCGGGTTACGGATGCTTCAGGTTACAGACGCTTCAGGTAACAGGTTCCAGAAATAGTACCTTGGGTTAAGAACTTTGCTTCAGGATGAGAACAGAAATCGTGCCGTAGTGGCGCGGCGGCAGCAGGAAGCCCCATTAGCTAAAGTGGTATCTCAGGTGGTAATAATAATAATAATAATAATAATAATAATAATAATTTCTTTGTACTCCACCCATCTGGCTGGGTTTTCCTAGCCACTCTGGGCGGCTTCCAACAAAGACAAAAAATACACTAAAATGTCACACATTAAAAACTTCCCTGAAAAGGGCTGCCTTCAGATGCCTTCTGAATGTCAGGTAGTTGTTTATCTCTTTGACATCTGATGGGAGGGAGGTTAAGAACAGTTTCAGGTTAAGAACGGACCTCCGGAACGAATTAAGTTCTTAACCCGAGGTACCACTGTAAAGTGGTCAAGCTGAGGTACAGTAGTACCTCAGGTTAAGTACTTAATTCGTTCCGGAGGTCCATTCTTAACCTGAAACTGTTCTTAACCTGAAGCACCACTTTAGCTAATGGGGCCTCCCGCTGCTGTTGTGCGATTTCTGTTCTCATCCTGAAGCAAAATTCTTAACCCAAGGTACTATTTCTGGGTTAGCGGAGTCTGTAACCTGAAGCGTATGTAACCTGAAGCGTATGTAACCCAAGGTACCACTGTACAATCTTCTGATGATACTCTGACAAACCTTTTGCGGGATTAAATCAGGCATGGTGGGGGGACCCTGAATTCTTCAGATGTTGTTGGCTAGTTCTCTCTTCAGTCCCAGCCAGCAAGGCCAATCGTCAAGGATGATGGGCATAGGTAATACCACAGGTTTCCCATTCTTGCATTAATTCTACAGAAGGAAGTGCAACCTCCATTAAGAACAGGCCAAACAAACGGCGAGACTTTTATATGTCCAAAGACAGAAAAACTCATTATTACCAACAGTGGAGGAATGCTTGTTAAAATTAATGGACTTAGCTGAGGTGGCAAAACTGACATGCTTAATCAGACAAAAGTCACTGTTAACATTTACTAAGGATTGGAAACCTCTCATAGACTTTTTGCATGAAAAAGAAAAAGAAATAAAGACATTTGGATTTGAGGATTGAAGAGAACGATCAATAGAAAGTGGCTTTATTAGGTGTTATACTGGAGTGGATGAAGTGAGTAATGCTTATATATAGCAGTGAGACAAAGAATCGGAAGTTCTTTAGTTCTCAACTTTCTTCCTCTCTTGATTCTGGATTGTTTTATTGATGTTTAAATATGCTGTAAACCGCTTTGAGATTTTTCTTAAAAATATAAAGCGGTATAAAAATGAAATTAATAATAATAATAATAATAAATCTTTTTCTCTCCCTTTTTTTCTATATCTGTCTCTTTCTTTTCACTTTTCTCCTCTTTTCTTTCTCCTTTTTGCCTTTAAATTAACATTTTAGTTTGGACAAAAAAAGGATATTTGATAATAATCTTTGTATTTTTATTTCTAAACACTAATAAAAACGTATTTTAAAAAGAAGAAGAAGGAAAACAGGCCAAACAACACCTCCACAGCCAGAAGGGCCACCTACCAGCAGCCTCCATAGTGTCTGGATTCTGCCTCAATTTCTTAGCTCTCATCTTAATCTTCTATTGACTCCAGGCATAGCTTTTAATTATCAAAATTGCAGAAGGCAGAGAAGGGAAATGTTCCTTCCCCTGCTGAGATCCTGTAGAAACATCTCGTCTGAAGCTAATATTTGTACTGGGACGACATGTACACATACACTGGCTCAGAGGAGGGATTTTCCTCAGGAGCTCAGCAGGGGTGGAAAGGGTTAAATGACCCCTCCCTGGTTGTTCTCATTCCACTGATTGTCAGCCGCTCTCCAGCAGATGCAATTTGCCCTTTTAAAAGACTCCTACATCATGAAAGTATTGCAGCCCATGTTAATGTACTTTATATATTGTGACGCGGGTGGCACTGTGACGCGGGTGGCACTGTGGGTTAAACCACAGAGCCTAGGACTTGCTGATCTGAAGGTTGGCGGTTCGAATCCCCATTACGGGGTGAGCTCCCATTGCTCGGTCCCTGCTCTTGCCAACCTAGCAGTTCGAAAGCATGTCAAAGTGCAAGTAGATAAATAGGTGCCGCTCCGGCGGGAAGGTAAACGGCGTTTCCGTGCGCTGCTCTGGTTCACCAGAAGCGGCTTAGTCATGCTGGCCACATGACCCGGAAGCTGTACACCGGCTCCCTCGGCCAATAAAGCGAGATGAGCGCTGCAACCCCAGAGTTGGCCACAACTGGACCTAATGGTCAGGGGTCCCTTTATCATTTTATATTGTGATATCTTGCTCGCATGGTTGACACACTTTTAAATGGCTGTGTGTTGAAAGTAAAGATGGATTTAGATCATGCTCTTTCGGCTCAGCATAGTACAAGTAACTGGCATTGATTGCTGTAGTACCATATTTTGCGCTCTATAAGACGCACCAGACCATAAGACGCACCTAGTTTTTGGAGGAGGAAAACAAGAAAAAAAATATTCTGAATCCCAGAAGCCAGAACAGCAAGAGGGATCTGGCTTCTAGGATAGCCTCTGGCTGTTCTGGCTTCTGGGATAGCCACGCAAAGCCTCTTCAGGGCAGCAGGATGAAGGCTCCCCCTGCCCGGAAGAGGCTGCCACGGCTAAGGCAGAGGCCAGGAGAGGCGCTTCGCTGAAGGGGCGCTGCGCAGAAAGGGAGAGTTGCGCAGCGCCCCTTCCGCAAAGCGGAAGGAGGAACAGAAGGGGCTCCGTTCCTCCTCCCGCTTCGCTGAAGGGGCGCTGCACAGCTCTCCCTCTCTGTGCAGCGCCATTCGCTCCATTAGAGGCACTCACATTTCCCCTTACTTTTTAGGAGGAAAAAGGTGTGTCTTATTTAGCGAAAAATACGGTATTTGTATGTCGCCAAGGCACACACAAAGCTCCAGGAGGAGAGTTTCCATCTCCCCATACAATGCCCTACTAGTTTCATCAACAAGGGGCTGGCGGGAGGCTTGTGCAAGGCACACAACAGGTGGTTGCAGGAAGTATCTAAGAAAAGTGGGTTCACCGCCCTCAATTCCATTTCCTGTCTATTTATTTAGCACACAGACTTGGCACAGTACATGTCCCAGCATCCTGGTGGGCTTCGTCTTTATAATGTTAAGGTAAGTTCTTGAAGAAAAATGTACTGTTCTTAAGTGTGCAACAGTTCAATCCTATGCATGTCTACTCAGACGTAAGTCCCATTGGGTTCGATAGGAGGCCCTCCCAAGTGAGTGGACATGGGATTTTAGCCTAAAACTCATATGCCAAGAGCAGCTCTGGTTATTAGATAGATTGTTTCACTGAACTGAGGAGACTTGGGACTCAGCTACACAGGTCAATTATAACATTAAAAATTCTTTCCTGTAGCACCTTAAAGACCAACTAAGTTAGTTCTTGGTATAAGCTTTCGTGTGCATGCACACTTCTTCAGATACACGTGTGTATCTGAAGAAGTGTGCATGCACACGAAAGCTTATACCAAGAACTAACTTAGTTGGTCTTTAAGGTGCTACAGGAAAGAATTTTTTACTTCGACTATGGCAGACCAACACGGCTACCCATCTGTAACTGGAAACATTAAAAATGTGACACCAGATGGCACTGTAGACCAGCAATCCGAAGTCAATGGTAAATTGCATTGTGAGCTATATATATTTTCATAGCGTTTTTTTATATCTGTATAGATCCAGCCTTGGTTCAAATCTCTGGTTGGTTGGTTGCTTAGTTAGTTAGTTGGCTATATATTTTTTTTACAGTTTCTGTCCCGCTTCTAAGCCCAGGCATGGGTGCTCAAAAATTATCAGTTGCAATAAAAAGAGGTTTGGGTCCCCCCCCTTCTTTTTCAAAGAAATCAGTTCCATCCATACATAAATACAACTATGAAGCTCATTTAGCAAGTCTCTCTCTTGCAGCTGTACCTATCTTGCAGAGGTCTTGCAATAAGTGAGACCTTGAAATGGTTTTTTTGAAGCTGTAGACAGGTATGTCCATTGGTGCCAAACGTAAATAATTTGATTTGCTCTGAAGCAATGCACCCCATAATAGTCTACTGCCTCAGCCTGTGCTGTTGATTATAAGCGGCTTTCAAGGGTTACTGTATTTTTCGCTCCATAAGGCGCACCGGACCATAGGGCACACCTAGTTTTTAGGGGGGGGGAATCAAGAAAAAAAATCTTATTCCCTCCCTCCCAGCCCCACAGAGCAAAGAAGCCAAGACAGCGAGCGGGCTCCATCCTGCTGGCTGTCTTGGCTTCCTCTTTAGCCGTGTGCAACCTCTCCAGCCGGGAAAGCTTTGCGCAGCCATCCCCAAGCTAGAGCAGCGCTCCGTCTCGCTGTTCTGGCTTCGGGGACAGCCTTTCTAGCCTCCGCAGGGCAGCGGGGTGCCTTCACCCCGCTGCACTGCAGAGGGTTTGCGCAGCTAACCCCAGGCTAGAAGAGCGAGACGGAGCGCTGCGCAGCGCTTCGTCTCCCTGTTCTGGCTTTGGGCTTAGCCGCGCAGCCTGCATTCACTCTATAGGATGCACACACATTTCCCCTTAATTTTTGGAGGGGGGAAAATGTGCGTCCTATAGAGCGAACAATACGGTATATGTATTTGCTTACTTTTCTATCAAGGGTTTATTCTTTTGCTTAAAATGCAGCAGTAAAACTGATCAGTCATTAACAAATTATGTCCTGTTTCTGTCTGCCAGCTCTTTATGTTCCAGCTTCTGCGAGCCTTGGCTTTCATCCATGAACACCGCATCCTTCACCGGGACCTGAAACCTCAGAACCTCCTCCTCAGTTGCCTTGGAGAGCTTAAGCTAGCTGATTTTGGTAAGCCATCATAGTCAGACTGCTGGAGAATAGCCAGACCTTCTGGCAAAGGCCAACTTTCCCATCTTTATGAATCCCAAATTGACAGGTTTTTTTTGCTTTCACTGATCTTTTGGAGGAGCACATTGCTGTACAATGTCTTTTGTCATCATCCCTCTCCTACGTATAACATAAAATAAACAAAGAATTTAGAAAATATCCCTGGATGAAACCAATTGACTTCAAATGAGAATTCTCTCCAGCTCCATAGGGAACGCATGCCTGCCAACAGTTGAAAATTAAAAGTAAGGGGCAGAGATCCATAGTTCATTGGCAGGGCATATTGTACAGCCGTCAGCATTGCATTTAATACTAAGGTTAAAAATTGCCTTTTTGTATGTATGGAATAGCCCTCAGTGAAAACAGTTGACTTTAACTCACACAGACATGACACATCTTGTGCGCGTGTTCTTGCAATTGCTTGTTTCATTTATTGCCATTACCGTATTTTTCGCTCTATAAGACACACCAGACGCCAAGACGCACCTAGTTTTTGGAGGAGGAAAACAAGAAAAAAAATATTCTGAATCTCAGAAGCCAGAACAGCAAGAGGGATTGCTGCGCAGTGAAAGCTGTTCTGGCTTCTGGGATAGCTGTGCAGCCTGCATTCGCTCCATAAGATGCACACACATTTCCCCTTACTTTTTAGGAGGGGAAAAGTGAGTCTTATAGAGCAAAAAATTAAGGTATTTATTTCATTGGCATCTGTTTGCCTGCATTTTCATAGCTGGCCTTGTATCTTGGGTTTCCATCTTTGCACAGGGACGAGTCCGTTTCTGGAGAGGGCATTAATGTAAAATCTACACTTGTAGGAAAGTAGCATAAAATAAATGTAATAAATTTAGTTCCCTAACTAATAAGAGTTAAATGAGTCTGCTGCTCCATGTACAAAGGCCCTTGGGCTCTTTGTACTGCTGTGGCAATTATGTACACTTTAAGGCCCCTTCATGTAATGTCCTTGTCTATTAAAATGGCTCAGAGACATCCAGAATGTTCAAACTGAACCATAACATTGGGCACTTAAACTCCCGGTAATGAACCAATTAAGTGGCAGCACTCGGAAATAATCTAGTTTAATGCCCATGAAGCTACTGGGGGAAATTATCTTAAATCCAAGTGCTTTGACTTAAGCTGAATTGAGGAGTTGGGGTTGGCTGCTCACTTTATATTGACACTAGTGGGAAGTGCCCACTGCTGCCCAGGAATTTGTAGAACCCCCCCCACAAAACCCAGTGATTTTAAAACAGATGTTGTAATTTGTAAGCTTGGACCTACCACGCTAACAATTGGATGAAGTCACACCAAAGTCATGTTTTGGTTCGCCATTCTAATTCAAAATGGCGCCTTGTATCCAAACGTTGATGAAGGCTGCCACCCCCATTTTGGGAACCCATTGGCGATGATATCTCAAGAGGCGGCTGAACGCCTAGTGATCGAACAGACAAACCACTTTCTTTCCAAAATACACAGTAGATGAGTTAGCTGTTGGAGCCTCCGTACGGCCAAGCTGAAATGGCTCTCCTCCTCGTCGTATCTTTGGAATCCATCTAGGCTCTCCTCCAACGGTGATTAATGACCTAAGCCGTTGAATGAGGCTTCAGGCACGCTCCCCATTACGCAGAGTACCCAGATAGCAGAAGGAGCCAGAAATATGTGCTACATTGCTGCTTTTATTTCTAACTATGCAGGACAGAAAAGAACATGCGTCTGCTCTCTTTGAGAGACAGAGAACAACAGGGAACAAAAGAAACAGGAAACCAGTAACTTCAACATCCATCTCCCATCTCCAATGAGACTTCCAACGGTCTGGAATGTCAACAGAGTCTTGTGACTCCAAAAACTGCACAGTGGTGTTTACAGAAATCTAACATCCTCCCCCTTTCTGTGAGCACCACTGGGCAGTGTGTCAGTACAATCTCAGTACAAACCCAGTTTCTGTACATAGGTACTGTGCTGGTCCCGGGGGGGGGGGTTACCGTGCGGCGTGGTCTGAGTCCGGTCCTAGGTCGAGGGTATGGAGGCTGTCCGTCAGGGGCGAAGTGAGGTCCAAAGCGAGGAGTCGGGCGTGGTCAGGAACTCTGGCAGGAGAGCAGGTCAGGGTGCCGGCAGGAACAGGTTACCAATGATGTTGCTCCCACACCCTGGGACTGGGCTGGCTGGCCTTTATCTCCTCTGAGGCATAGGGCGGCCCCGGTCCACAGGTGACTCGCCTCTCCTGGCCTGAAGGTGAGCACTCCTCCTGCGAGAACTTAGTTTCCTCCGCCTCTCTGCCCTGAGCCTCTGCAGCTCCGAGAGGCTGGAGGGTTACTGGACCCAGAGGCAACCTCACCTTCCCCTGACAGGGCTGAGAGAGGTGCCTGCGCAAGGGGTCCTCCATCACCTCAGGAGCCAGAGCAGACTCAGCTGGTGCCTGCACCTGAGGATCCAGCACAGGTGAGGACCCTTCAGGTTCAAGCCCCAGCCCCGGCTCAGCTGGCCCTGGAGGCGGGGACTCCTGTGCAGGCTGGGATTCCTCAGGTTCAGCCTCTGAATCCGATTCCCAGGCCATCACAGGTACAGTGTTGATCCCTTGGAACAACCTTGGACAATAAATCAGCAGGAATTAGGCTTATGCTCAAACTTGCTGCAGAGGAGAATCTACAGGTTTCTCATCACGATGTGAATACAGTGTTGACTTCGGCCAATAAGTGTAAGATACTAAGAGTTTAGTTATTTGGGCCTCTAGGTTATTCAGAAACTGAAAAGCCACCAAAAAGTGGCTGTATGTTCAAGGCTATCCATACTGGGAACTCATTTGATATCATTCACATCAAAAAGATGTGAAATAATAGTAATGGGTTGATGTTGCAGTTAATTGTAAAAGAGAACTTCATAAAGGCGAAAATCCTAATCTTGTCTATTAAGAAGTAACAAAGTGTTGTAGTTGTTTTTTAATTTACTGGGGCTTATCTCCAGGTAGGAATGCAGGAGAAATTTGGCTCTGTTTGCATTTAAAGGCTAACCTACCTAATTTTCACTTTCTGAAAAAAATGTGTGAACCGAAACAGAATTCACATTTCGCTGAATTTTGCAATGCAATTCTCCCACTAAGTGACGTCCATAAAAAGGCATGCACTGGGGTAAAGTGTGCATTAAATGTATATATGAGTGAAAATAACATACAGAAATGCATTGCATTAGGGAAAATCACACTATTAAATGTGTTTACTAGGCAAAATCACATGGTAAAACATTAGAAGTTAGTACTAAATTGCTGATGAATGATTTTTCAAAAATTCTGCAAGCTGATGTGGAACTGAATTTGAAATTTGAATAATTAGAAACTGAGAGAAACCAAAATTGTCAGGATTGCATATCGCTTAGGATTGCAGCCTAACCTTGATAGAAATGGCTGTGATATTTATGCTATAGAGAGTGGATTGGAATTATAATTTCATGCATGGTTTTAAATGACTTGTTTCTTGGCAGGTCTTGCTCGTGCCAAGTCCCTTCCCAGTCAAACGTACTCTGCTGAAGTGGTGACATTGGGGTACCGACCACCTGATGTGCTGCTGGGAGCCACTGACTATTCTGCTGATGTGGATATCTGGTGAGAGCCAGCTGTGGAGATGCTGAAAATCACACTGAGCGTAGCAATCTTCCCCTTTCAAGCATATACAGAACGTTGGCAGGGTGCAATAAGAGCACTTTTTGAGACCATCATTATAAATCACTTGAACTACATAAAAATTAAATTTGCAAGCATAATAAAAGGAAGAACTTTCCTTGACTTTCAAGGCTGACACAGAAGTGGGGTGTGTGGAACCTAGATCCCTACCCCCAAGCCAACTGATACCACCAATTTCTAGACTTGAATTGGACTTGAGCCCCTATCAGAGTAGATACGGAGATTCTTCCCTCTTTCTTACTGAGACAGGTCCAGAAGAACATAGAAGCAGGAGTGAGATATTTTACCATGCCCTTGTGTTCGTGGTGAGGAGCACCACACATGCCAATACAGGGGTACCTCGGGTTACATACGCTTCAGGTTACAGGCGCTTCAGGTTACAGACTCTACTAACTCAGAAATAGTGCTTCAGGTTAAGAACTTTGCTTCAGGATGAGAACAGAAATCACGCAGCAGCGGCGCAGCGGCAGTGGGAGGCCCCATTAGCTAAAGTGGTGTTTCGGGTTAAGAACAGTTTCAGCTTAAGTACGGGCCTCCGGAACGAATTAAGTTCTTAACCCGAGGTACCACTGTACTCACTCAATCTCAGCATGGTAAATGTACACCTGACAGGATGCTGAGAGGAGTTTTTATCTCTCTTCAACTAATATACAAAGTCCCTTTAGAAACGACGGCAGGAGGGCTAGAGATTACGTCCACTTCAAGGCAATCACACATACGTCCGATCCACATAGCATTTTATTTCTGAATTATTTTTGACATTGCTGCTGCTTTTCTTCTTGTGAGGCAAAGAGAGAGACAAACTTAACATACTTGAAACAGTGCAGGTGATCACTTCTGCTCATGATTAGTTCCTGTCCATTTTAGTTATTTAAGACCTGTCAGTGCTATTTTTTCTAGGAAAAGAGGTGTGGAACTCACCATTAACACCTTGTTCTCTTATAATGGCAATGGGTCTACCTGAGAGGTGCCAGAAACTGAGTTTCGGCAAGTTCTGGCTGAAAAGAACCCCTGAGACCTGTAATTATTATCTGTAATTTTTATTTTATTTTATTTTATTTTATTTTATTATTTTATTTTATTTTATTTTATTTTATTTTATTTTATTTTATTTTATTTTATTTTATTTTATTTTATTTTATTTTATTTTATTTTATTTTATTTATACCCTGCCCATATAGGGCTGCCTTCAGGTGTCTTCTAAAAGTTGTTATCTCCTTGACCTCTGATGGCAGGTCCTTTCTTGCATTATGCTGACTGAGTGGGAGCCATTGCAGAGTAGCTCCTGCCCAGGTCACCACTGAAACGTGATACGGCTGGGGGCATATGGGGAAACCTGTACCACAGCCTCGGCCAGTGCCATCCCAGAAACTGGGATGCATGAAGGAGGTGCCATTTTCTGGACTGACACCACCCCCTCCCTATTTCCAGAAGCTGCTCATATACCGTATTTTTCGCTCCATAAAAGGCACTTTTTTCCTCCTAAAAAGTAAGGGGAAATGTCTGTGAGTCTTATGGAGCGAATGTGTGGTCCATCGCTGGCTCCCTTTCTGGCCCCACCCCCTTGCCCAGGCCTCCATTGTTGAATGTTCTTCAGATGGAGGCTGTTTCTTCCCCCAGTGACATGTGACTGGCTGATTAGATTATCTGTCTGGAAACTGTAGGCTACATTATTACATGAGCACTGTTCCACAGCATTTGATATTTTCATTTACATACATTCATTCGAAATAAGATGGGTTTGGGTTTATGAAGCAATTCTATATCCTCCCACCACGCTGACGAAGAATTCTACGAAACAGTAGTCAATATCTGGAATCACTGTTCAGTGTTGGACATCATCTTTGCTGAATATACAAAGCTTCACATCGTACAAAGTCTGGTACCTCGCTTCATTTAAAGATTTTCATAGACTTTGAGACTAAAGATTTCATTTTGTACTTGTTATGGTTTGAAGGAATTCTATAAAGATTGTCTATTGCGTATGTACATGGGCATTGTGTTGCCTAGACATTGCTGATGGAAACTGTAGAAAGGGCTCCCTTTCCTTTCCTAAAGAAGCTGCAGAACTGTGAGTTGAACCCCATAAAAACAGGATTTTTCCCCTTTGCAAAGTAAGCTCAACAACTTTGAACTGATCCTCAAAAAAATGGGGCTTTTCCCCGTTGCAAAAAAGCTGCACAACTTTGAGCTGATTCTCAAAAAAAAGGGGCTTTTTCCCTTTGCAAAAGAAGCTGCAAAACTGTGATCTGAGCCTCAAAAAAAGGTGCTTTTCCCCTTTGCAAAAGAAGCTGCACAACTGTGAGCTGATCCTCAAAAAATGGGGCTTTTCCCCTTTGCAAAAGAAGCTGCACAACTGTGAGCTGACCCCCCCCCCCCAAAATGGGGCTTTTCCTCTTTCCCCCTCTAAAAACTAGGTGCGTCTTATGGAGCGAAAAATACAGGTACAGTGGTACCTTGGGTTAAGTACTTAATTCGTTCCGGAGGTCCGTTCTTAACCTGAAATTGTTCTTAACCTGAAGCACCACTTTGGCTAATGGGGCCTCCTGCTGCTGCCGTGCCGCTGGAGCAAAATTTCTGATCTCATCCTGAAACAAAGCTCTTAACCCGAGGTACTATTTCTGGGTTAGCAGAGTCTGTAACCTGAAGCGCATGTAACCTGAAGCATATGTAACCCGAGGTACCACTGTAGTTGCATTGCACCTGTCTCCCTCCTGCCCGCCCCAATGACCAATATAGCAGCTTTGTAGAAGTGATTCTGATTAGGAGCTCAATGTGGTGCGTGTGTTGGGAGCAGCGAAGAGCTGGGCACCCCACTGCTCAAACCATATTGAGCAATCCTATTTAGCAACGGTCTTTAATTGGGAGATCCATTGACTGTCCAAATCAGGCCAGAGGGTTTGATGTTTTTGGGAAACACTTTACTTCTTACTTTGAATAGAAAGTGTAACTGAGGATGTAGTGCATGTGGTTTTCTTCCACCTAGATCTGGACTTGGGCATTTTTATCTTTGTATTTAATATCCGCGGTGTGAGGCTGAGTGAGTGAAGAGAATGTATGCCTTTTCTCCAGGGGTGCAGGCTGCATATTTGCTGAGATGCTTCAGGGTCAGCCTCTGTTTCCAGGGGTTTGCAACACCTTTGAACAGTTGGAGAAGATCTGGGTGGTAAGTATAATGATACATCTGGGAAACTGGAACAAAGATCATTAGCATCTCAAAAGGGTCAGCTTCTATCCGTCTATCTATCTAGTCCCAATGATGGATGCAACAGGAAAAAAGGCAATTTGATTGAAAGTCTCACTCACTCCCAGTGTGTTAAGTTTGGGGTTGTATCCAATAGGCTGGTCTATATTTGGCAATTTCCCCACAAACACTAAGATAAATCAAAGTGACTTCCCTTTGATGCCTCTCTTGTCTCATCAAAAATTTAAAGCCAATTAAACGGATAGCAGGTTGAAGGAGGCACACAAAAATGGAGTTGCTGCACTTTCTGCTCCCTCTTGTTAAACTCTTGTATTTCTTTGTGTCGTGTAAAACAGCATTCTTGTGTGTGTGTGTTTTGGGGTTGTTTTGGGAAAGATTATCCAAAGCTGCAGCCCTATGTTGGGAATAGGAACAGTGCTTTTTTGTGATGGTACTCAATGGTATGGCGTACCGCAGGCATAGGCAAACTCGGCCCTCCAAATGTTTTGGGACTACAGCTCCCATCATCCCTAGCTCACAGGACCAGTGGTCAGGGATGATGGGAGTTGTAGTCCTAAAACATCTGGAGGGCCGAGTTTGCCTATGCTTGGTATAAATGCTCAAAAGAAACTGATAGGATAAATATAAATTTTAAAAATCCTTAGCATTTGCTAAGCAAACTCTTCAAAGTATTGGTCTGAATCACAAGTTTTGAATCAGTTTGAGCTTTGCTTGTGAATCTGTTCAAGTTTGGAACCACAAATTCGCCACAAAGGGGAAGGGGGAAATCTATACATTTGGGGTTTGTTGTTTTTTTGTGAACTCGAAATTTCAAAAGATACCAGGCGAAAAGAGAAAGTGTGATAGGATTAATATTCATTTCATTATTAGCATTTTCTGATGCTTTTAAAACAGAGCTATGTAGCTGCTCCAATTGCAAAGGCAAATTGGAAGCATCGCTCGCTCAGCCAGTAACGAAAAGCTTGCTTTGGTGGGGAGGACGCATCACATTTTCATTGGCACAGATTTGTTTGCTTGCGGGCAGAATCCTAAGGTGGACTCAGACCACCTCATCAAGATACAGCGTACTTGAGGCCCAGAATGTCTTTGAATTGTGCCCCGGATGGGCTTTTTGAACACCTGTCAGAAGATTCGTTTGCTATCTATTCCTTTTCATCTCAAAGCAGCAGGGATCTCCATCGCAGCCAGTGTACGGCTTCTGAATGCCTATCATTTGGGGGGAGCTACTACCATCAGGAGTCGCTCATCAATGCAATCCTGGTCTCTAGGGGAGCACCTTGGGTGTAAAAAAAAGACTGTACCATGATCCTGACTGCTGCTGATATATTTGAAATGGCACCTGTCTTTGCAGTCGCTAAAGGACATTTGTATTCCCGGCTACATCCTCGTAAGAAAACCTTGCTGGGCACCCTTTTCCAGGAGCAAAACCGAGAGTAGAATCTAGTCTGCATACATGTATTTGGAAAAGGCATTGGGTGTGTGCTGAGTTGTTCTTTTGTTATTGGTTTGTCTCTTGCTTTATACAGGTACTGGGAGTCCCAACCGAAGGAACATGGCCAGGGGTTTCCAAGCTTCCCCTTTATAAGCCAGGTATGTTTTATTTATTTATTTATTTATTTACGGCTATTAGCCCATAAAGTATGTACAAACATAAAAGCACAGAGGCATAAAGCCGGTATATTCGGCACCAGAAGGTGAAAACCAGAAGGTGAACACCATGATGCAGGGGTGGGTCATTGAGCAGAGCCAGGTAACAGCTTGGGGCCCGGATAGCTCCAAGGGACGGATCCCAGAAAAAGGAAAACTGAAGACGAGATCCGACATGCACTCTCTTCAAAACTGTCCGATTAGTTTTTGATGTTGTTGTTGTTTTTGGTGGTTTTTGTGTGTGAGATAACCGCATTCAGGAATCTCGCCACCTGCAGAGTTACAGAAGGATCTGTATCCTGCAAAAGTAGTGCGGCATGTGACTCAACAGGCCTGCCAACCAAGCGTAGTAAAGCAGGACCCAGGAATTTAGTCCTGGCTATGCTATGTAGGGGGCAGTTGAACATTATATGTGGGAGAGAATCAACAGTTTTCCCGTCACACACGCATAGTGGAGACACCAAACCCTTGGAAAATCTGTGGCTCAGCAGGTTCGATGGAAGGACATTGAACCTTGCACGAATAAATGCAAGTCGGTGTGGTACAGATGAAAGAGATGACATGTATGATGGAAGGCCAAGTGGTGGGGTTATTCCGTGATACCTGGGGGAGCAGACACCCCCACCCCCGGCAAGGTTGTGTTGGTTTTCAATGTCTGCTAATCTTTGCTCAATAAGGCTTTTGGCTGAGCGTAAGTTCATCTTTAAGGAGTCCGCTGGAGAAATTCCGATGCTCAGAAGTTTGGCATGGATTTTTCCTACCCACGGATTGACAAAGTCGTCCCGCCAGAGGCACTGAAAAAGGTAATGGTCGGGAAGCCTATGCCAGCTGGACAGCCAATAACCAAAGACTCGCTTCCAGATGACAGTCTCCAATGATGCAATCCTTAACTCCAGACGTATGGCTGCGTTGCTCACACACATGGGGAGTTTCAGGAGGCGACGGAGAAACTGATTCTGCAATGTCCCCAACGATGTTAAATTGGACCCTGGGGCCCAGAGCGGGGCAGCATAACAGAGGGTGGAAACCACTTTTGCATGGTACACCTTCAATGCAGAAGGGATGTGGGAGGCTCCGTCGGCCGCAAAAAATTGGAGTAGAGTATAAAGTATTATTTTCCCTTTGTTTAGTAAATACTGTATCTGTGGCTTCCAGCTTAGGTTGTAGTGAAAAAAGACTCCCAGGTATTTAAATTTGAAAACCTGTTCTAATTGGACTCCATCTAACTTCCAGCTGTAAGTTTTCCGAGACCTGGTAAAGACCAGGACTTTAGATTTCCCATGATTAATTGTCAGATGGTTGAGTTTGCAATAAGCCGCAAAAATCTTTAGAGCTCTGCATAAACCGACTCTAGAGTAGGAAAGGATCGCTGCATCGTCGGCATATAGGAGCAGAGGGCAGCGAAAATCAGCTAGGCGGGGGGCATGAATGTTGGCTTGAGACTCATTCAGAAAGAGCTTCATATCGCTAATAAACAAGTTGAAGAGGAGTGGGGCATAAGCCAGGTATCATCACTCTTCAGATGGCAAATATGCCACAAATGCTATTTGAAGCTGCTTTTCATGTGAGAAAAATCCATGGTTGCATCCTGAAGCTAAAGGTAAACGGACCCCTGACCATTAGGTCTAGTCGTGACCGACTCTGGGGTTGCGGCGCTCATCTCGCTTTACTGGTCGAGGGAGCCGGCGTACAACTTCCGGGTCATGTGGCCAGCATGACCAAGCCGCTTCTGGCGAACCAGAGCAGCTCATGGAAATGCCATTTACCTTCCCACCAGAGTGGTACCTATTTATCTACTTGCACTTTGACGTGCTTTCGAACTGCTAGGTTGGCAGGAGCAGGGACCGAGCAATGGGAGCTCACCCCGTCACGGGGATTCTAACCACCGACCTTCTGATCAGCAAGTCCTAGGCTCTGTGGTTTAACCCACAGCGCCACCCATGTCCCACAATCCTGAAGGTAGCAACACTTTTAAGAGCTTTTGGCTCATCCATAAAACAGTTCAGTGTTAAACAAGAACCAGAGAAAGATTGATAATACTATGACTGATGAATAACGCTATGGAATATATAGGCTTTCTCCCTTCTGGCTATTCTCTCTGGTTATAATAATATAATAATAATAATAATAATTTGTACCCCGCCCATCTGGCTGGGTTTCCCCAGCCACTCCGGGCGGCTTCCAACAAAGATTAAAAATACATTAAAATGTCACACATTAAAAACTTCCCTGAACAGGGCTGCCTTCAGATGTCTTCTAAATGTCAGGTAGTTGTTAATCTCTTTGACATCTGATAGGAGGGCGTTCCACAGGGCGGGCGCCACTACCGAGAAGGCCCTCTGCCTGGTTCACTGGTTGCCCTCTCTTTTCTGTAGTAATTGTTAGGATAGATTTATTGCTTTATTGTTGTGGTCCGGCACGCTCCCTGCACTCCTCTGCAGGTCGTAAAGCAATTAGCAGAATTGCACAGCAGTTCGTGTAGAAAGGGCAGTCAGTAAATAGGTCCCACACGTTTCTTCTTTCCTAGTAGCACTTTATTTGCTCAAAAATAGCATATTTACAGTCCATCTGATTCAAGTTGCATTTTGCGACCTGTCTCTCTCAGCAGCTGCGTAGCAAAGCTGCTTTCACTTTTCACTCAGCTCACAGCATTCCAAGCTGCTTTCGTCACGTCCTGGCTTACTTCCCTTGTAAGCACCTCCTCTCAGCCTCGAGACACAGAAGGTTAACCCTTCACTACACCCAACACCCCCTCTTGTCTCGCGCCTGAGGGGAGAATCGACCCTTGGTCGTCCCAAACCCAGACCTTCACAAAACTCCCCATGTCTTTGGAAGGTGAGTGGCTTCGTGAACCCATCAGCTAGGTTCTTGGCAGAGGGACAATACTTCAGCGCAACTAATCCCTCCTGAACACTTTGGCACACATTCCGAAAGCGAATGTCTAGGTGTTTCGTTCTGGCCTTGAACTGACCTGACTGTGCCAAACGCAGGCATGGTTGATTGTCCTCGAAAACACGTATCGGCAGACAATCCACTTTGCAGAGTTCCTGCACCAAACAAGCATAGAACTCTACTTCTCTGCATACCTCTGAAAGAGCACTAAACTCAGCCTCAGTGGAAGAGAGCGCTATCAGACTTTGCTTCTTGGACCTCCATCCAACTACTGAGTTCCCAAACATCACCACTAGGCCAGACACAGACTTGCGATCCTCAAGATTAGCCCAATCCGAGTCCACAAAGCAAGTCAGTTTCACTTCTCCTTGTGCTGGCAACCTAAGACAAAAGTCTTTGGTCTCCTGCAAATACCTCAGAACTCTCTTGATGCCATTCCAGGCTTGCACACTAGGGTTTGATGCCTCCCTGCTGAGCAGATTGACAGCAAACGCTATATCAGGTCTGCTCCACTGGGACAAGTACAACAAACTCCCTAGAGCTGACTGAAACACTTCAGTATTCTCGAACGCAGCGCGTTCTACTTGCTGGCTGTCCTTCACAAAACTAGTCTCCATAGGACTTCTCACTCCTGCACAATCACTCATCCTGAACTTCTGAAGCAGTTGCTCAATTTTACCTCTCTGGCTGAGCAAAAAACTTCCATCCTGTGCACGCTCAACATTGACACCTAGATAGGTTTTGACAGCACCAAGCTGTTTAAGCTTGAATCGTTTACCTAGCTTTTTGGCAAACTTCTCCGCCTGTTCATCTGTTTCTGAGACGAAAAGCACGTCATCAACCCAAATCATCACCAGCTCCTGTGAGTCTCCTGATCCTCTAAGGAACAGGCAACTGTCAGCAAGACTCTTCCTGAAACCTAGCTTCTCCAAAGCTTCATTCAGGCACATGTTCCAGTTTCTAGCAGATTGACGTAATCCATAGCTGGATTTGTGCAATCTCCACACAACATCCTGCCTTGAGTTCTCAAACCCCGGAGGAGGAATCATGTACAGCTCCTCCTGGAGATCTGAGTTAAGGTAGGCAACATCCACATCAAAGTGGTTTACCTTCCAGCCTCTCTGTGCTGCACAAGCTAAAAGCGTTCTCAGAGTCTCCGCTCGTGACGTTGGCGAATACACCTCCGTGAAGTGTATTCCCTTCCTCTGCGTAAATCCTCGAGCAACTAACCTGGCTTTATACTGCGGCTCTCCTGCGTCAGTGGGTTTCAAGCGGTAAACCCACCTGGAACTCACAGCCTGCTTCCCTGGTGGCAACTCTGTGAGTGAGAACACACCTAGATCTTTCATGGACTTCATCTCTTTGTCCATTGCCCTGTGCCACTTGCCTGCTTCTTCCTCAGGTAAACTCTGAATATCCTCGAAGGATTCAGGTTCACATCTTGCAGAACCTACCCAGACGCTTGAAGCGACGTACCGATCAGGAGGCCTCCTTGTCCTCGCTGATCTCCTCAGTGTGACTCCTGGTGACCCTGCCGCTTCACTGGGTCCAGCTAAATCATCCTCAACTTCAGTGTTTTCCCCCTCTGACCTGCTGCGCCTCTTGGGCCTTACAGCTGGTCCAGCAGGTGAAGAAGGCTCACTCTTTGGCTCAAACTTGACACTTGCCTGAGGAGGTGTTCTAGGTTCCCCCCTCTGAGGGATCCTGAGCTGTCCCTGCCTTGGACTCTGTCCCTCTGGACCGTGGTCCCCAGCTCCAAGTTCCTCCTCCTCCTCGTCTGAGTCATAGAACTGCTGTGGAAGCACGTCTGGATTAGCGTGCAGACGCTTCCAACCAGCTTGCTCACAGAACTCAGCGCTATTGCTGATAACCAACCTAGACTGGTCTCCACTTGGATATGCAAACCTCCAGGCCTTTGAGCCAGGCTCATACCCTACAAAGATCATCCTTTTAGATCTTGGCTCACCTTTCTTGCGTAGAGCCTTTGGAATAAGCACCCAAGCCTCACAACCAAACACACGAAGGTAGTGTACCTTGGGCTGCCTTCCATGAAGTAAGAAATACGGTGTATTTCCTACACTAGAGTTGTACACTCTGTTCTCGGTATGGACCACATATCTCCAGGCCTCCGACCAAAACTTCTGGGGTAGCCCTGCGTCCCACAAGATCGCAGACACAGCTTCCTGCACCGTCCTGTTCTTTCTCTCTGCGACCCCATTCTGTTGCGGAGAGTAAGGAGCGGTCAGTCTGTGGCTAATCCCCTTCTCCCTAAAGAAATCCTGTAAAGCAGAACCAGTGAATTCAGCACCTCTGTCACTTTGAAAACCACGAACTTTGGTGGAAAAGGTTACCTCAACTGCGGTGATCCAATCCCTGATCATTTTAGCCGCCTCCCCTTTCGTTTTCAGAGAGAAAGTCCAAGCAGACCTCGAAAAATCATCAATCAAAAGCAAAGAATACTTCGAACCTCCCAGTGACTCAACAGACATGGGTCCACACAAATCTGCATGAATTAATTCAAAGGGTTGCGTGGTCTGCCTCTCTGACTTTGGATATGAGCATGTCACAACTTTCGCCTGTTTACATGCATTGCAATCTAGAAATTTGTCACAAACATTAAATTTGCACCCTTGTGTCAGCTCTGGTGCTTTCTGGAGAAATTTCCAATTTAAATGAGCGAAGCGTCTGTGCCAAATATGTAAACAACCATTGTGGGGCGCTACATTCACACATTGGCCCTTCGCATCTTCGGTGTCATCCTCTCCTGTGGAAAAAGGCACATTTACAGCAAACAAATTATCTTTAGACTGCACTGTGTACACGTGTTTCCCATCCTTGGAAACTTCACATTTGTCACCTGAAAAAGAAATTTGAAAATTATCAATCAATAGATCATGCACACTTAACAAACAGTTAGTTAAACCGGGCACTGCATAAGCTTTGACTTCATGCTTAAGGAAAGGACAAAAGAACAGTCCTGTTTCTGTGAGTCTTTTTCTGCTCCCATCTGCAAACTTAACAAACTTCTCAGTTTTTACTGTCCTGCAATTCCTCAAAAGATCAGCAGATGGCACTAACGAATTTGAAGCACCACTGTCTATGATTATAGTGAGAAAGTCTTGTTGTTTACATTCCTGGGTCGCCAGGGCAACGATCTCCTCACTACCCCCCTCCTTGGGGCTTCTGCAGATGTCCTCTCTGGTTGTCACGGCAACAGACTCCCCCTGGCAGGAAGACTTGCCCACGACCTTGACAGCTTCCGTAGATGCAACTCTCTCAGTTGCCATGGAGACTGGACTTGTCTCGGCGTTCCCACACAACTCTGAAGCGCTTATCTCTACTTGCTGCAGGTGGCTGACCTTGAAGCCTCTAGCACTTTCCAGCTTCCCAGGCTCCGACTCACGACGTAAACAACTCTTGGCAGCTTTTGGAGAAAGAGGCGTCTCTGAGCTTTCACTGCTCACTGCCCCCCCACTGCTCATGGGGTCTTCAGAACATTTTTCTGCACCCCCTCTGAAGGGTAAAGGGCTCTCAACACTTGGCCTCTCTTCAGGCTTCTCACACAGACACGTTGCAGCATCCACACAGCTCCCAGGCTCAGCAAAAGCACAAGCAGCAGTGCTAGCAACAACAGCAACAGGAACAGCAACAGTCCCTTCTCGGCCCTTGCTTCCCACTCCAGCTCCACAAGCTTCTTGGAGTGCTAGCCAAGCGGCCTCTGGCTTTCTTGCACCCAGGACAACAGGCACCAGATGAGCATCCACACTTTCTGCCAAAAAAGCAAGCACACGCTTCTCCACTTCACTTTGCTCTGCAGCCCTATTAGCCTCTGCTTTCCCAGCTGCATTCTGTGTGGGGTGAATTACATTCCACAGCTGCTCCCCCACCAGCAAAAGCTCCACTTGAAAGCTCCACTGCAGCCAATTTTGGCTAGTTAGTCTCTGACATGGCAGCTTAAGCTCAAAGCAATGCTCACAGGGCTGAGCCATTGCCTCCCTTCTGTTGGCTTTTCCCAAAGGTACTCACTCAGCCAAACTGGGAACTCCGGACGTCATGGCTCTTGGCTCCCAGCCTCCGTCAGCCTCCTCCGATCTGCCTCTTTGAAGCCTCCGGCAGTCGATCAAGCTGACGATCAGCAGATAAAACTTCAAAGCCCTTCCTCACACGCTTCACGTTGACCCATAACCATGTTAGGATAGATTTATTGCTTTATTGTTGTGGTCCGGCACGCTCCCTGCACTCCTCTGCAGGTCGTAAAGCAATTAGCAGAATTGCACAGCAGTTCGTGTAGAAAGGGCAGTCAGTAAATAGGTCCCACACGTTTCTTCTTTCCTAGTAGCACTTTATTTGCTCAAAAATAGCATATTTACAGTCCATCTGATTCAAGTTGCATTTTGCGACCTGTCTCTCTCAGCAGCTGCGTAGCAAAGCTGCTTTCACTTTTCACTCAGCTCACAGCATTCCAAGCTGCTTTCGTCACGTCCTGGCTTACTTCCCTTGTAAGCACCTCCTCTCAGCCTCGAGACACAGAAGGTTAACCCTTCACTACACCCAATATATAATAATAATAATAATAATAATAATAATAATAATAATACCCCACCCATCTGACTGGGCTGCCCCAGCCACTGCCCCAGCTTTCTACTTCTGTCCCCCACCTTGGACTCCTGTCTGGCCCAGTTCCCCCTTCCTCCTCTCCTACATTTCCGGGCCCCCCAGGCGTCTTCTGCCCTTCCTTCTTTAAACATCCTTTCCCTCAAAGCCCCTTTGCTGTTTGACGGAAGCCTCCTTCTTGGGCTTTCTTCTGCCTCTCAATCCACTCTGTTACCTTCCTGCAGGAATTCCCACTCAGGGCTCCATTTCCCCCCCAAAATCCTGAGGATGAGGGTGCTTGGAAAAGTGGTATTATACCGACAAAAATAGAGTGGCTTGCCAAATTATTGCAGTACTACAATATATCCAAAACAATGGGAGAAATTGGATGGATCTCAAAAGAGAAGATAGACAGGGACTGGAAGGTGTTTAAAGGATACTTGCAAAGCCATACTGAAAAATCAGAACTCCTATTAGAATAAACAAGTTCCGTTTTAAATACTGAAATACTAAATAAGATGGATAACAATGTGTAATAGAAAAAGAAGCATGAAATTAGGTTAAAGGTGTGTGAAAGAAAGTAATAGAAGTGGAAAGAAAGTGCAATTGAGTAGATTGGAAGTCTAACACAAGGGTGGGGTGAGGGTGGCGGATGGTGATGGGAAAAGGAATTATCTGTGGGATTGAGTGTAGGTATGTTTGAACATTTTTAAGGATTGTATGAAATGTATGTTGGTATGTTGGTATATTTACAATATGTGTGTATTAATGCTGAATTGTTTTAACTATAAAAACTTTTCAAAAAAAGAAAAGAAAAAGGAATTGTAGCTCTGAGAGGGGGAAACAGCCATTTCCCAGGTGACTGAAAGGTGTTTAAAATGTGCTCTGTGCATGGGCGTAGCCAGGATTTTTGTGGGGGGGGGGGGCAGAACCTTAGTTTGCTATGTATTTTTATTGATTTCTTAATTTAAGGGGGGCAGCTGCCCCCCCCCGCCCCCCCGGCTATGCCCATGGCCCTGCATATGCAGCCTTCTGAAGCTCACCTCTACTGTTCGTTCCGTCTTTCTGTTTTTCACTCGGTATGGCAGGCCTTCGGGTGCATTGCCACATGGTGGCAGTGTGGGACAGCACAGGCTAGGGAAATCTGTAGGGGGGGGGCACCAGCAGGATGGATACGTGCCGTCTGCCCCTTCCGTCAGCCATGCAGCCATTGTGCTAGACACTGTACATGCGCATCAAATGCACAGAGTCCTTCCCCTGCAGAGTCTGTAAGAGTTGGCGACAGGTGGAGGCCACAGACTGAATAGTGACATGATCTCTGATCAGCCTAAAGAGATCCCTGTGTATGCTAATCATGTTGGCTTGTCAAATTTGAAATACACTGGCTGGTATTATATTTTGGCTTTGGTGCTATAAAACAGATTGTGGCTATACAGTGGTAAAGGTAAAGGTAAAGGGACCCCTGACCATTAGGTCCAGTCGTGGCCGACTCTGGGGTTGCGGCGCTCATCTCGCTTTACTGGCCAAGGGAGCCGGCGTACAGCTTCCGGGTCATGTGGCCAGCATGACTAAGCCGCTTCTGGCGAACCAGAGCAGCACACGGAAACGCTGTTTACCTTCCCTCTGGAGTGGTACCTATTTATCTACTTGCACTTTAACATGCTTTTGAAATGCTAGGTTTGCAGGAGCAGGGACTGAGCAACGGGAGCTCACCCCATTATGGGGATTTGAACCTTCTGATCGGCAAGTCCTAGGCTCTGTGGTTTAACCCACAGTGCCACCCGCGTCCCTATACAGTGGTTCCCTCGGTTTAAGAACAGTCCAGTTTAAGAACGATTCAGTTCACAAACTCCGCAAAATCGGAAATTGTGTCCCGGTTTCAGAACTTTACCTTGGTCTAAGAATGGAATACGAACGGTGGGAGGGCACTGGCGGCGGGAGGCCTCATTAGGGAAAGCGCACCTCAGTTTAAGGATGGCTTCGGTTTGAGAATGGACTTCCGGAACGGATTAAGTTCGTAAACCGAGGTACCACTGTATTGTTCAATTTTTCTCAGATGGGTTGGAGGGTTCCCTCTGCCTTTCTGTCTCTGATTTGGATGTGGGCAAGGCAAGAAGTGTGTGAGCAAGAATGTGAGCGAGAGAGAGAGAGAGAGAGAGAGAGAGAGCACATGCACAGCCGCACATGTGATTTATAAAGCAAGTTTCTTTTATTCCCATGCAGACTGGGTGAGACTTCTGTGTCCTGAACTTCAAAGGGCCAGTTGTCTCTTATTTTGATGTGGGCAGATTGAGAAGTGCGCTTTGAAAAGAAGGCTCCCCCCCCCCCACCTCCCGGTTTTCCTTTCCTTCCCCCCTCCTCTTTTTTTGTTTAATGTTTTCTCGTGGGATATCTTTCAGAGCACTATACCCAGGTGCCAGAGAGGGTTGGGGTTGGGAAATGATCAACACCAATTCTCTACCTCTCAGCAGGATCATTCTTTTGGAAATATATATATATATCTAAAAGTGAAATATTTAAAAGCCTGAAATGTGAAATCCATCCATCTGCGTGTTAGCTGGTGTGCCTCTTGCTTGCACTTGCAGAGATGAGGAGGGAGCTGTTTGAAAACCAGGAGTAGCAAGAATTGTGATGGCGGTTTTGGGGGGGAGGCGGAGAGAGAGAATGCTTTCAGCCAGAGGTTTGCAGGTTTAGCAGAGCATAGTAACATGTCTTCAAAGAAGTGGGTGTTGTTCTGTGACTTGCTCCAAACTGCCCTTTCTCTGGCTCCAGTGCTCGAAAACTAAACATCTCCTTATTTTCACATGCTAGCCGTGATTGGCTAAACAATAACCCAAACTTGCATTGTAAAGGTCTGGAATTTTTCACACAATTAGCCGAGTCTCATTAATCAAACTGGCGTGAAATGAGAATGTGTCGCCTTCCTCTGCAGACGTAAGGGTCGGCGTCCCATCTTCCCCACATAATAACCGGGGGTGCGAAGGGCAAGTAAGTTTGCTAGCAGGGGTAGCTGTACTTACTCCAGCGAAGTACTTTAAAACAAACTTGGAGAAGATGCACATTCTGACATTGGGACGAGAGAGCACATCACTACAAAAGAAATAAGGAACATTTTTTCTTTTTGGTAAGCGAAATATTCACCAGTGGTGGATAGTCATTGCTGTGGTGAGAGTTGCTCATATTCGTTGTTGCTTTTAAGAGAGACCTTGATGAGTTCTATAGATGGGAATGATCTAAATGTCTGAATAACAAGCTTTTTAAAAGACCACAAAATCTTGTGGGTCTGAGAGACATAAGCTGGGTTGCTGATATATATATATTTTAATACAGCAGAATAATACAGTTCTGGAAAGCAAGTGAAAGTTATTCATTTCTGACTTCAGTGTGCTTTATACAAACCTACCTAGACATCTGGGTAGGGGAAAAACATTTCTCCAAGTCATACAACCAGGTGAAAAGCAAAGGGGAAATGTTGTTGTTTTTTGGAATGTCAAATAAAACACCGTATATTCCAATTGTTCTGAAACAATGTAGAAAGAAGGGGAAAACTTTTAAAAAGCCAAGAAAAACCACAGATAGGAAGGAAGGCACTCTGATGGGATGGAGGGAATGGGGCAGGTTCATGAGTTGTCAGATGCTACATAAAATGAGCTTGGGGCCATGGGCTACCCACCTGTGTTGTAGGTGCACAGGTGAGTGGACATGTGAGAGTTGTTATATGGTGGAGATGCAGGTGTTGCCCATCCCCACTAATACATAGAGGTATAAGCTTGTGAATTGGACACAATAAGGTGATCCCATGGGACCTTTGTTGTTGTTGTTTAGTCGTTTAGTCGTGTCCGACTCTTCGTGACCCCATGGACCAGAGCACGCCAGGCACTCCTGTCTTCCACTGCCTCCCGCAGTTTGGTCAAACTCATGGTGGTAGCTTCGAGAACACCGTCCAACCATCTCGTCCCCTGCCGTCCCCTTCTCCATGCACCCTCCATCTTTCCCAACATCAGGGTCTTTTCCAGGGAGTCTTCTCTTCTCATGAGGTGGCCAAAGTATTGGAGCCTCAGCTTCAGGATCTGTCCTTCCAGTGAGCACTCAGGGCTGATTTCCTTAAGAATGGATACGTTTGATCTTCTTGCAGTCCATGGGACTCTCAAGAGTCTCCTCCAGCACCATAATTCAAAAGCATCAATTCTTCGGCAATCAACCTTCTTTATGGTCCAGCTCTCACTTCCATACATCACTACTGGGAAAACCACAGCTTTAACTATACGGACCTTTGTCGGCAAGGTGATGTCTCTGCTTTTTAAGATGCTGTCTAATGCCTAATTCATGCCTAATTCAGGGCGACATGTCCACTACTCCCATCATATGAAGGCTTTGCCGGTTTGATGAATGTATAAATCTGCCCAGGCAGTGAGTATCAATCATGGTTTAATTAGCCGGCATCTCCTGCGCTCCAGAGCAACGTTATCAATCGAGTTCCTTGACAGCTGCCTTGCAAAATAGTTATTTCACATTCAAGTGTACACTTACGTGCTGTGTTCACAGTATGGAGAACATTACGCTCCAAAGGCTACTGAGAACAAAGACTCTGCCTAGCAAGAGCAATATAAATGCATGATTTAAGATTGGATTCTCTGCTTTCACCCCTACTGTTCTCAATTAGTCACCACTTGATACTCTCAAGCTATCGTCCCTTTTTACGTGGTGGTTGGCACATTTACACAAGATCAACTGCTGCTCAGTGTTAACCTGACCTGGGCTATAAAACACCGTAAGACCAAGTGAATCATTGACAGAGATGCTTCCAAATTCACTGGTTTTAAGTTCATTCCCTGAGACACATGGCAGATACAGTGTGTGATGGCCTGGGAATCTGATTCAGAAGCTGAACCTGAGGAGTCCCAGCCTGCACAGGAGTCCCCGCCCCCAGGGCCGGCTGAGCCGGGGCAGGGGCTTGAATCTGAAGGGCCTGCACCTGTGCCGGATCCTCAGGAGCAGACACCAGCTGAATCCGCTCTGGCTCCGGAGGTGAGTGAGGACCCATTGCCTGCAGGTGCGCCTCTCCCAGCCCTGTCAGGGGAAGGTGAAGCTGCCCCTGGGTCCAGTAACCCTCCAGCCTCTCCTGAGCTGCAGAGGCTCAGGGCAAAGAGGTGGAGGGAACTAAGTTCTCTCAGGAGGAGTGCTCGCCTTAAGGCCAGGAGAGGCGGGTCACCTGTGGGCTGGGACCGCCCCTGGCCTCAGAGGAGATAAAGGCCAGTCAGCCCAGTCCCAGGTTGCGGGAGCAACGTCGTTGGAAACCTGTTTCTGCCAGCACCCAGACCTGTTCTTCCGGAGTTCCCGACCATGCCCGGCTTCTTGCTTTGGACCCCGCTTCGCCCTTGGCGGACAGTCTCCAGACCCTCGACCCAGGACCGGACTTTGACCATGCCTCTCGGTAACCCCCCCCCCGGGTCCAGCACACAGTGTTACACTTTTGCTCACCCAAAAAGGAACTGAGCACAGCCCCTACACTGAAATCAACACAGTGTCACTTTGGCAAAACCTGCCAGTTTTCCTTCCTCCTTTGATTGGTTGGGGAGATCCATACATTTAAAGCACGTCCGCTGCACATTGTGTGAAGTAGTTCCGCAGGCAGTTTTATATATAAAATTTGGAGTGTATGTGGTATTAGGAGGAGTAGTAGCACCTCTGGCGGAGGGACACATTGTGCTCCTTCTAGGGTAGTTTGTCCACCTTTGTGTCTGGAGGCGGTTGGAGGATGGATGGCGGCTAACAGATTGAGGTTGAATCCTGACAAGACAGAAGTGCTGTTTTGGGAGGACAGGAGGCGGGCGGGTGTGGAGGATTTCCTGGTCCTGAATGGGGTAACTGTGCCCCTGAAGGACCAGGTGCGCAGCCTGGGAGTCATTCTGGACTCACAGCTGTCCATGGAGGCACAGGTCAAATTTGTGTCCAGGGCGGCTGTCTACCAGCTCCATCTGGTACTCAGGCTGAGACTCTACCTGCCTGCAGACTGTCTCGCCAGAGTGGTGCATGCTCTGGTTATCTCTCGCTTGGACTACTGCAACGCGCTCTATGTGGGGCTACCTTTGAAGGTGACCCGGAAACTACAACTAATCCAGAATGCGGCAGCTAGACTGGTGACTGGGAGCGGCAGCCGAGACCATATAACACCGGTCTTGAAAGGCCTACACTGGCTCCCAGTACGTTTCTGAGCACAATTCAAAGTGTTGGTGCTGACCTTTAAAGCCCTAAATGGCCTCGGTCCAGTATACCTGAAGGAGCGTCTCCACCTCTGTCGTTCTGCCCAGACACGCCCGCCCTGTGGAATGCCCTCCCACCAGATGTCAAAGAGAAAAATAACTAGCAAACTTTTAGAAGACATCTAAAGGCAGCCCTGTTTAGGGAAGCTTTTAATGTTCAATAGGTTATTGTATTTTAGTGTTTTGTTGGAAGCCGCCCAGAGTGGCTGGGGGGACCCAGCCAGATGGGTGGGGTATAAATAATAAATTATTATTATTATTAGTCCCCACCCTGCACTCGGCTCCCACCTGTGGCTCCTAGAAGCTGTCAGCATGTGACAGTGGCCACAGCCCAGGAACAACTTCAACTGGCCAGCTAAACCAGGTGAGGGTAGCCAACGGGTCTCAAACCCTCAGTGGGTTAGGGACTTCTCCTGTATGCAAAGACAGGCTTTGAGGTGCAAAGATCCCTCTGGCGCCCCCCCGCCCCCCGGTAACTCCAAAACAAGGGAAGGGGCAGTGGAAAATGTCCTCTGCCTCCCCCACCGCCCCAATCCCCAGCGTGGCACTCCCATTTCTTTAAGAACTTGCCATCGTTTTCTGTAGTCGACACAGTCAAAGGCTTTTGCATAGTCAATGAAGCAGAAGTAGATGTCTTTCTGGAACTCTCTAGTTTTCTCCATAATCCAGCGCATGTTTGCAATTTGGTCTCTGGTTCCTCCGCCTACCTGCTGCTAATGCTTTAGCAAGAGTTTTGCCTTGTGCCTGTTCATTTGGTTGGGCTGTTTTATTTTGCTGCTTCCAACGAGGAAGTTGTAAACTGCTTTAATACAATGCTACCCCCCACCCCACCCCACATCTCATGCTGGGTGAGCTTAAATCCTTGCATTAATCTACTGCTGTGTTTGTTTCACCATGCTGAAAAGCAAGACATGTAAATGCTCTCTCAATTCTGCTTGTGCACCTAAAGGCCAGCAGCCTGATCTTTTTCTAGATATGTTAGATTGAGGCAGTTAGACTCTAGATACATCCTGAGTTCAAGGATAGGAAAGGATTAGGGATGACAGGACAGCTCTAGCCAAAATGAAATTGCTTCCTGCTGCGTTGAGGGGTTTGGGGGTCACTTAGTTTCATACTTGCATCACACTGAAACCTGCATGCCCACAGGCGACTGCCTTGCCTCTAAGCACTGCTTTTTTTATTATTTTGAATCGATGTGGCAGCACATTCATTTTTAATTTTATTTTCTTGGTATTTCCCCCCCAAAACCATTGCATATACTGTACATTCGAGAAGCAAAGGTCACCCATACTAAAAACAAACAAACAAACAAACAAACAAACAGGATGTACTCTGGTTCTGAGGTATGATGAGGCTTCATAGACCTGGTCAGTGTCTCATGTGAACCACTTGGGTGTTCTTTCTCTCTCTCTCTCTCTCTCTCTCTCTCTCTCTCTCTCCCATGTGGAATGCGGGAGAACTTCTTGGCAGACGAATGAATGAATGAATGAATGAATGAATAAGGAAGAGGTCACTGAAGGTAGAAAGTTTTTGGAACTTGGAAACTATAATCATAGTTACTTGAGCAGAGCTAAAGTGGTCCTTCCCCATTTCACTATCCCATTCACAGGCAGCAAAAATGTCACCAGTTTCTTTGGTGTAGGAGATGTGTGAAGGCAGAATTTACTGGTGGTAATTCTTCTTCTTCCTCCTCCTCCTCCTCTTCTTCTTCTTCTTCTTCTTCTTTCTTCTTCTTCTTCTTCTTCTTCTTCTTCTTCTTCTTCTTCTTCTTCTTCTTCTTCAGAATTCAACTGATTACCATAGGTAAAGCTAAAGGGACCCCTGACCATTAGGTCCAGTCGTGACCGACTCTGGGGTTGTGGCGCTCATCTCGCTTTACTGGCCAAGGGAGCTGGCGTACAGCTTCCGGGTCATGTGGCCAGCACGACTAAGCCGCTTCTGGTGAACCAGAGCAGCGCACGGAAACGCCGTTTACCTTCCCGCCGGAGTGGTACCTATTTATCTACTTGCACTTTGACGTGCTTTTGAACTGCTAGGTTGGCAGGAGCAGGGACCGAGCAACGGAAGCTCACCCTGTCGCGGGGATTCGAACTGCTGACCTTCTGATCGGCAAATCCTAGGCTCTGTGGTTTAACCCACAGCGCCACCCGCGTCCCTACTGATCACCATAGGGGACACTATTTCCCCACCTCAGAATGACCCCTGGGAATGATGCAACATGATTGGGCCCAGTGTCAACATCTGACATAGGGGTCACCCAGACTTCCTTTTCACCCGTGTTTCTAGGCACACGTCCAAACTTTAATGCTATGCGTCCTATTGTAGGTGTTTTGTTTTGGCACTTCCCTCGGGGAAGCCCATGCTTTATCGCTGAATTAGAGCAAATGGCAGTCGGTTTTCTGCGGATCGACATTTGCTCCAATTGAGCGGTAAAACGCGGGTTTCCCCAGGTAAAGCGCTGGGACAAAAAACCCTCTTGGACAAGGAACTTCAAAGATGTGGAACCTGTGGCTGGAAAACATGATGCAAGATGAAGTATGGATGTGTGTTATGTTGAGCTGGGTGGCTGCAGCTACCGCCATCTTCCCCCGCTCCCATGCCTGTAGGCCTCACCCCCAACGTAGTGACACTGAACCAAGACCTGTCATGGCCTTCCGTGAGGATAGAGTGGTTAAGGGCAGTAGACTCGTAATCTGGTGAACTGGGTTTGCTTCCCCGCTCCTCCACATGCAGCTGCTGGGTGACCTTGGGCTAGTCACACTTCTCTGAAGTCTCTCAGCCCCACTCACCTCACAGAGTGTTTGTTGTGGGGGAGGAAGGGAAAGGAGAAAGTTAGCCGCTTTCAGATTCCTTAGGGTAGTGATAAAGTGGGATATCAAATCCAAACTCCTCTTCTTCTTCTCTTCTAAGGAAGAGCCCATAGATCAGAGCTCTCCCACCCAAGATGGGAGCTGGTTCCTTCTGCTGAGACTCTCCCTATGGAAGTCCCTCAGGTCCCCTCTTCCTAGGGATGGGGAGCTAGAGCTGGTTGGTGGGCCAGATCTTTACCTCAGTCAGCCACCCATGAGCCAACAATCACTTGTCAATTGTCGTCATTATGACATCAGGTGGTGACTTCAAAAGGGCTTATTCTCTCTCTCTTTTTTATAACTTTTTATTCAAAATTAAAACAAAACATATTATCCAGAAACATATCATCCTTATTCCCCTCATTTTTCCTTCCTCCCCCCACAGAACCCACCCACCCCCACCTCCCGACTTCCCTCAGTTCCAATCTTTGATTTCTCTAAAAATGCTGTTTTCTGCATGTTATACAGTTGTATAGATCCTCAAACTATTTAGCTGATTATTATCAATAAAAAGTTTGTGAATGTTTATTCAAAACCAGCCAAGGAGTCCAGTTCGCTTTGTTGCGTCTTCAAATACTTTGTAAAGGGTTCCTTTAAAGTCACAGTTATCCTTGTCCCATAGCTTGTATGTTAGTTTTGCCAGTTCTGCATAGTCCATCAAATTTTCTTGCCATGATTCTTTAGTTGGGGTTTCTTCAGTCTTCCATCCTTGCACTATTAAAACTCTCGTGGCCATTGTCGCATACATGAAGATGTTTTTCAGCTTTTTTGGCAGATCTTTCCCTACAATCCCTTATAAAAATGCTTCAGGTTTTTAAACAAATGTTAAATGGAACATTTTCTTCAATTCGTTGTATATCATTTCCCAAAAAAATTTAATTACCTTACAATCCCACCACATATAATATAATGTCCCCTCCTTTTCCTTACACTTCCAACATATATTTGAACTAGTTTTTTTACATTTTCCGTAACTGCACTGGTGTTGTGTACCATCTGTACATCATCTTCATGTAATTCTCCTTCAATAGGGAACAATCTGTAAATTTTAAGTCGGTTTTCCATAATTTTTCCCAATCTTCCATCATAATGTTGTGACCTACATCTTGTGCCCATTTAATCATAACTGATTTGAACTCTTCATCTTTCGTCATCTTTCAAAAGGGCTTATTCTCAGCGCTGCTCAGTTGATGGGCACTGTGAGAGTGCGCCTCTGAAGTCCATACGCAGACTTCATATGCATTCAAAACTCTGCCTGCAAAATGTCCATTTGCAGGCATGGTTTGAATATATACTGTGTCTGGAAACAGCCTTCGGAAAATGGGAAGACCCTGTCCCTTACTCTAAAGCACAGGAGCTTTATTTTTATTTTATTTCTAGGTCCTCTTGCTTTTTCATTTTCTGCCAGCAGATGGAAGCAAGAAACAACAAGCGCAGTCTCCCCAAACAACAGAATGCATTTGTTCGATAAATGACGTCCAAGATCTGGAATGTGTATTTTAATATTTTGAAAGCTTTTTCTTCCCTTTCCCAGTTTGGTTGATTCCTTTAAAAAATAAATCTCTACGGGGCTGAAAGAAACAGAATTCTAAAATGAAGGCAAATCTTCCTTGTCATAGGAGCTTTTAGATCTAAACGTAATCATAGCTGCTGTGTGTGTGTGGATCAACAAGGGAGTTTGCTGTCTCCACCATGGCCTCGAGGAACTCTTATTGGCAGAGTCGTCTTCTGCACAGACAAACTGAGAGTGCCTTCAGCCTCTGTAATTTAAGATAAATAGTTCAAAGTTCAGATGTGGGAAATTCAGGGTCAGTTCCCTTCCCACTCAGCCATGAAACCCATTGTGGGGCAAGTCATTGTACACCAACTCTAATCTCCTTACACAGTCATTCTTAAGGCAAAAATTAGCCAAGTTTGTGCTATGTAAACAGGATCTGATTAAGGGAGTTCACGCAATATATGTGGACTTAATAGATCCATGCAGCGTTTGACACTCAGCATCGAAGCAGCCAAGTGATTGCTCAAACATGCATCCAAGCCATAAATCAGATCAATCCCAACTCACATCCAGCAGCTTTGCAGATTTGACAAATGGCAGGCTCACCTTGACGGAAGGTTGGGCTGCAAATGTGACAGACAGATAGGCAGATCAGTGTAGATGCGTAGCCAGGTAATCGCTCCCAATGCTACTGCAAGACTTTGGATCTGCCACCTGGCATGTAAATGTTTGCATCTGCAATCCTGAGAATAGGTGGGCTGTTTGAATTCCATTGGGTTCAAATGGTGCTGAAGGCATTCAAGTACACAATGTCAAACTGATCTCCTCTGTATGTTGATTGACAGTCTCAAGGAACTCTTAAAGGTTCATGAGAAAGGACTGGCCCTTGCAGAAACCATGCTGACTTTGCTTCAGCAAGGCTTGTTCTCATATATTTTTGTTGTTGTTTAGTCGTTTAGTCATGTCCGACTCTTCGTGACCCCACGGACCAGAGCACGCCAGGCACTTCTGTCTTCCACTGCCTCCCGCAGTTTGGTCAAACTCATGCTGGTAGCTTCGAGAACACTGTCCAACCATCTCGTCCTCTGTGTCCCCTTCTCCTTGTGCCCTCCATCTTTCCCAGCATCAGGGTCTTTTCTAGGGAGTCTTCTCATCTCATGAGGTGGCCAAAGTATTGGAGTCTCATCTTCAGGATCTGTCCTTCCAGTGAGCACTCAGGGCTGATTTCCTTAAGAATGGAGAGGTTTGATCTTCTTGCAGTCCATGGGACTCTCAAGAGTCTCCTCCAGCACCAGAATTCAAAAGCATCAATTCTTCGGCCATCAGCCTTCTTTATGGTCCAGCTTTCACTTCCATACATCACTACTGGGAAAACCATAGCTTTAACTATACGGACCTTTGTTGGCAAGGTGATGTCTCTGCTTTTTAAGATGCTTTATAGGTATGTCATTGTTTTTCTACTCGGTTACTTTTATCTTTAACAATACATTCCCCCCAAGTTTCTCATTAAGGGACCCCCCCCCCAGCTCCCCTTTTAAGAATAGGTGTTGCTTTGGTTATTTTCTAGTCCTTGGGCATGGAAATTGAGCTTAGGGACAAGTCCCATATTTTTAGCAATTTCACATTTGAGTTATTTGAGAACTCTCAGGTGGATACCATATGAACCTGGTGATTTGTCAGTTTTTATTTTGTCTGTTAGGCCTGGAATTTCGTCTCTCCTCACTACTATCTTCCTAGGTTTCTCAAACTCCTTTCCTGCAAGAGTTAGTTCAGACACTGAGATCTGCCCTATATCACCCATTGTGAAGACAGATATAAAGAATTTGTTTAGATTCTCTGCAGTCTCCTTATCTTCCTTTAGCATACCTTTGACTCTCTCGTCCCAACTGCCTCCCTGCTACTATTTTTTAAGGAGTTTCTTGTTGTTGATCTTAATGCTTTTAGCTATGTATTCCTCAATATATATTTTTTAGCATGCCTCTCTGTCTGCTTGCACATCTTTTGCCAAAATTTCTGTTCTTCTTTGTCTTTTTAATTTTTCAAAGGAAGACTTCTTGCCTCTGATCGTTTCTTTGACTCTGCTAGCTAACCACGCTGGCATCCTCTTGACCAGTGATGGCCAAGCTTGGCCCTCCAGCTGTTTTGGGACTACAATTCCCATCATCCCTGACCACTTGGTCCTGTTAGCCAGGGATGATGGGAGTTGTAGTCCCAAAACAGCTGGAGGGCCAAGTTTGGCATCACTGCTCTTGACCCTTGTGGAACCTTTCCTGATCTGCATTTTATACACTCCACTTGAGCTTCTAATATTGTTCTTTAAACAGCTCTCACATATTTTGGAATGATTTGACCCTCCTGACTTTACCTTTCAATTTCCTTTTTAACTAATCCCCTAATTTTTGAGAAGTTTCCTCTTTTGAAGTCAAATCTGACCATGTTAGGGTTTCTTGGCAAATGGCTGTTTACATGTACATTTTGTTTAAAAGCGCTATGGTCACTGCTCCCAATTGGCTCAACAACACTTGCATCTTGCACCAAGTCCCTCAAGATTAAGTTCAGGGTCCCTGCCTCTGCTATGCTATGCTATGCCTACGCAGACCCTGCCCCACAGGAAAGAAGGGCAAGTAACATGCAAGAGAGCTGGAAATGCGGAGGGGTTTCTTTTCAAGGTTCCCAAATGCAAAAGGGGATAGGAGCCCATGCCAGCAAATCAAACACACCTGTGCCTAACATGCAACAACTATTTCCTGAACAATTGGCAGGATTATATAGATATCTACGGGTTTGGCCATCTCCCTGAGCACTGTGATGCTCAGCGACCTTACATGACTCTTCTTTTAATCCTAGGTCAGGAGTTGTCAGTAATGAACCTTACCTGTTGAAGATCCATGCTTTACACACAGAGAGGGAGCTATCGGCACACCTCCGCCCCATTCCAGCGAATATTTACAAATGCCAGAGGTGTGATGTGCTTTCATATCAGTCATTTTCAACTTACAGCTTTAAGTCATCCACCCAGTCTGGGAATTATTATTTTTATCACTTATCTCTAATCAGTAGTCACAGCGTCTTGCATTCTGGCGGTTACGAAAGAGCTACTTCAATTACATTAGAGAGCTCTAAGGGAATCTTGTTCTCATTGTAATCAAAGCACCAGTTTTCTCTTGTCCCTCCTTCCCTCCTCCCCTCATACACACATTTGTATACTGCAAGTCAACATGTTTATTGGCACTGAAATTATAGAAAGACATGGACATGGTGACAATTATAACACCTCTCTTAGGCTTTTTTTAAAAAAATATTTTTTAGCAAGATCCCAGAGTGGTGAAAATATGAATCAAGGCCACTGTCCTATTAGGTAAAGTGAGGCTGTGGATGCTGGGATTTGTGAAATGTCAGAGGACAGAGAGATATGTGTGCCATGTAGCTCGGTGTGTGCCCCCTAAGTTAGCCTGATGCCTTCAGGTGAAGTGGAGGACACCAACGTTGCCAAGATGGAAGGACAAGTCAGCTGCCAGTCCAGATGGCTTCAGTATGTGGAGAGGGGGATCTCAGGTGGCAAAATGTCTTGGGCCAGCCTTGGCTTGAATGGAGTGCAGAAACACCCAGATAGGCTTTGGGAGGGAAACCAACAGTTTATTTATTGCAATTATTTATAAATTGTAAAAAGTAAAGGGACGTGGGTAGTGCCGGGGTCTAAACCACTGAGCCTCTTGGGCTTGCCCATGAGAAGCTCAGCTGTTCGAATCCTCACCATGGGGTGAACTCCCATTGCTCTGTCCCAGCTTCTGCCAACCTAGCAGTTTGAAATCACACCAGTGCAAGTAGATAAATAGGTACTGCTCCGGCGGGAAGGTAAATGGCGTTTCTGTGCGCTCTGGTTTCCGTAACGATGTCCTGTTGCGCCAGAAGTGGTTTAGTCATGCTGGCCACATGACCCAGAAAGCTGTCTGTGGACAAACACCGGCTTCTTCAGCCTGAAAGCGAGATGAGCGCCACAACCCCATAGTCGCCTTTGGCTGGACTTAGCCGTCCAGGAGTCCTTTACCTTTTACCTATATATTGTAAATACTGACAAAGGCAAGGAGACTATTTATTTATTTATTTATTTATTTACTTACTTATTTGCTCATGAAATTCCTATGCCACCCTTCACCCAAAGGCTATTTTTGTGGGCATTGGGGTGGTGTGGGGAAGTTCTTTGAAGGCTTTCCACCTCCTCCCCAGTGTTTGCCCTGACTGACTGGACCGGTGGAGAACAAACAGTATCAGCAAGGTTTTCCAGAGTAGCATGATACAGAAGTGGAATGTTTTCCGCTGGTACCAGGGTTGAGGTTAGCGCAAGTCTAGTTTAAGAAAAAGGAATCATTTTCAAATTGTCTAGGAAAGTCTTTAAAGTCTGCCTAAGTGTTGTTACACGCTGTGAATTCTCCTCTCTATCGCGGCAACTGCCATTGATGTGGATTGCTGACAGGGAAACTCACCATGATACCCTTGATTGACACTTTGAGTTGTAATAGAGCGCTGTGTGTGAGCGTGTTTGAGTGTGCACGAAACTCGCCGCAAAGATGTTGGTAACCGATGGCAAGGGTAATGTCTAGCCCAGGATAAGATGATCAGCATTTCTAAACCACTTAAGATTCTTAAATTTCTAAGTGGTATACAAAAACACTTAATATTACAGTACTGTATTTTATTACTGATTATTTACTTATTGTGCATTTATATGCCATATTTTTCTCCCAGGGAGCTCAACAAGCCTGTGAAGTATTTTTAAAATCTCTGAGTGGTATATCTAGTCCACAGGCGCAGTGCCAAAAGGGTAAGGGGGTGGGTGAGACTCCAGTTATTTAGAAGATAGGACAGAGCAATGGCCAAGAAAAAAAGAGGGCTTAAGACTCCTGCCTATTTTAATCTAGGAAAAGTTGTATCTCTTCAATGAGACACTGTAAGGCAGTGACAGATTGCGGATTTTGTGCCTCCCTGTATAGTTGTAGCAGGTCATGTGAGAAAACAGATGGTCACACATAACACATCAGCTGGTTTTCATGTCTCCTGTTACATCTCCCTGTTCTGCCTTCCACTATTTCGGCAATCCCAACCCAGTCACTTGTACCCACATACCCTGTTTCAGTTGCGGAATTTGGGAGTCCTGGTTGCAGAATCTGTATTCTTAAAAAAAGAAAAAAAGAAAATTCAAGCGTTGGTGCCTATATTCTTTAGCAAATGGGTAAAGAGCTCTACAGAATCGCTTTATACCAGTACTCATGCTTTATAGAAGCAAGGTAGCTTTATAAATACACCAACAACAAATTTTATAGCAGGATTTGAAAAGCTAAGTGCATGGTTTGGACTGTTTCCTTGGGTTTTGTTTAATCTGGTGATTGCATATTAACTTTCCAGAGAGGTTCTTCGCCAGCAACCCTCGGAGGCTCAGAATGATCTGTGACAGGTAAACTACCTATGACAGCGTTATCATGCTTTCCCTTAGGGTCTGTTTGTTTTTATATGCAAGCTTTTAACTCCAGACTTGGAGTCAGAATAAGGCAACTCCAAAGTAGTCTGTGGAAGCAGCAGATTCCAAGAAAAAGGCATCATTATTGGGCTATTTGCATGAACTACCTAAGCAGCCGCAAGTGAACCATTTCATGATAAGTCATCAGTATGAAGCAAGAGGTCTCTGGGCTTATGGTATTCACTCTGTAAAAACCCAGACTGAAATATTTACCAGCTTGCCCAATGCTTACTAAATACCGTATTTTTTGCTCTATAAGACTCTTTTTCCCTCCTAAAAAGTAAGGGGAAATGTGTGTGCATCTTATGGAGCGAATGCAGGCTGTGCAGCTATCCCAGAAGCCAGAACAGCAAGAGGGATTGCTGCTTTCACTGTGCAGCGATCCCTCTTGCTGCTCTGGCTTCTGAGATTCTGAATATTTTTTTTCTTGTTTTCCTCCTCCAAAAACTAGGTGCGTCTTATGGTCTGGTGCATCTTATAGAGCAAAAAATACGGTACACACATCTCGAGGGGTTGGGGTCAGCAATTCCTGCATTGCAGATGGGTTGGGATGACCCTCAAGTTCCCTTCCAACTCTACAATTCCGTGACAACTGCTATCAGACGGGGTCTCTGTAATGAGCTGGGTTCTTCCTGAGCTCCGAATGAAAGGCTAAGGCCCCTCCATGCCTACTCTGAAGTAGGGATAACTGCATTTGAGAAGGGCCCAAGTTCCTGGTATCTTTAGTGCAGGCTCAGCAATATATATATGTATGTATTGTCAATAAAAAAGGTAAAGGGACCCCTGACCATTAGGTCCAGTTGTAACCGACTCTGGGGTTGCGGCGCTCATCTTGCTTTATTGGCCGAGGGAGCCGGCGTACAGCTTCCGGGTCATGTGGCCAGCATGACTAAGCCACTTCTGGCGAACCAGAGCAGCGCACGGAAACGCTGTTTACCTTCCCGCCAGAGCGGTACCTATTTATCTACTTGCACTTTGATGTGCTTTCAAACTGCTAGGTTGGCAGGAGCAGGGACCGAGCAACGGGAGCTCACCCCGTCGCGGGGGATTCGAACCGCCGACCTTCCGATCGGGAAGTCCTAGGCTCTGTGGTTTAACCCACAGCGCCACCCGTTTGTTGACAATATGCAAACAAAACGTCTGCACAAAATCCTGCCAGTCAGTGTGGACCAACCTCAAGTAGATGGGCCAACGGACTGACTCCGGCGGGACCCTCGGCCAATAAAGCGAGATGAGCACCGCAACCCCAGAGTCGTCCGCGACTGGACCTAATGGTCAGGGATCCCTTTACCTTTACCTTTAGGGGAGTTGAATGATTGTTGAATATGAGGTGGCAGACTTAATACTTAATGCCCCAAGTAAAATCTCTACACCAAAGTGAGGACACATACTAGTAAGGGTTTGTAGATAGAGACAACCACTTATATTAAATCAGTTGGTGCCCTTTAACTGAAAAGGATATTCCTGAAACAGCTTCCTTGCTCCTTGCAATGAGAGGGCCAGTCCTGGCCAACACACAAGTACATGCAACTCCAAATAGTCCTGCAAGAGAGTGGAGGCATTTATCTGACTACCAAAACCGAGCCAAAGCTTCCCTGGGGAGGCTTATAAGGGAGCAAAGTCACCCTGGGTTGGGTTTTTTGGCGCGGGGAGGAGTGGAGGGGCAAACCTGTGAAATTTGTGACATGTTCCATTAACTTTGCCAGAAAAGTTAAGCATGGAAACTTTGTTGTGTCATTATGGCATTAAAAGGGGAGTGGGGTGTTTTTAACCGCCCCGTTAATCACTTCATCATACGGGAAGAATGTTCTTCAGATGCTCCATAGATCTGACATCAGAACGTTTTCTTATATAAGCGCTCTGACTTCCTAGCTGAAACCCTGTTGAGCCACTGCCATTCCGTGTGGACAGAGCTAGTCAGACCAATGGTCTGACGTAAATCACTTTCATGTCACAAAGTTGTGCGGTTCCCCTCTCTACTCCCCACAGCTATGTCCGGGTGGGCGAGGGGGACTTAAATGCCAAGTGGCTGACTCCTGGGAAACATGACAGTTTGGAGTGTAGGAAGCAAAACAGAAGAAGAAGAAGAAAACGCCGCCAAGCAAACGAAAACAGTGCCCTAAGTTTTATAGCATTTAATTTGCTTGCTTATTCAGAGCGTCAGGTGGCCTGTTAGAGCCCTGGCTGCTGAGTCTCTCCTCACACCCTCCCCGGCTGGGCATTTCCCTTCCAAATGACATCACGCCGCTGGGATCTGCTCACTTTCATTCTCAGCCTGGAGCCCCAACCAAAACATACCCATAAAACGAACTGGGCTCGGAGCGTGAATATCTCATGTCAGCTGCCAACGCCTTTTGAGGAGAGGGGAGGTAGCGGGGGACGAGAAGATGCGGGAGCCATTTACGCGCATAGAACTGAGGGCCGGATTCTACCAGAACTGCAACGGAGTGCAGATAGGAATGCCTTATACTGAGGTGCCATCTGTCCTATACATTCAAAGCAGCATCGATTCTCAGACTCTGCTGGGAAGAGGCATTGACTGTTAAACCACTTTGAGAATTGTGGAATGCTCTCCCCTGGGGCATTTGAATGCCTTTTGGCACCAGGCAAAAAAAAATGTTCCTCTTAAACCAGGCCTTTGGTTGATTGACATCCAATGCCCCTTTAAAATGTGTTGGGAGGGAGGGTTATTGGGTTGTTTGCGTTTTTATTTTACGTATTTTGTGTTTTTATCTTGTGAACCACCCTGAGACCTGCAGGTATAGGACAGTGTACAAATTTTAACAACAACAACGCCACCACTTTTTAGTTCTCTGTCAGTAACTGTTCGCCCCACCTGCCCTGGGAATATGTCTCAGTTTGGGATCTCTCTTTTTTAAAAATAAATTTTTATTGGAATTTTATTTACAACATAACATAAACCCCTACCCCCCAATACACAAATCCACCCTCATTAAACGTGAACATAACATACAATAAGCATAAAGGTAAAGGTAAAGGTACCCCTGCCCGTACGGGCCAGTCTTGACAGACTCTAGGGTTGTGCGCTCATCTCACTCTATAGGCCGGGAGCCAGCGCTGTCCGCAGACACTTCCGGGTCACGTGACCAGCGTGACAAGCTGCATCTGGCGAGCCAGCGCAGCACACGGAACGCCGTTTACCTTCCCGCTGGTAAGCGGTCCCTATTTATCTACTTGCACCCGAGGGTGCTTTCAAACTGCTAGGTTGGCAGGCGCTGGGACCGAGCGACGGGAGCGCACCCCGCCGCGGGGATTCGAACCGCCGACCTTTCGATCGGCAAGTCCTAGGCGCTGAGGCTTTTACCCACAGCGCCACCCGCATCCTACAATAAGCATAACATACAACAATACAAACAACCAAATAAAAGACTTCCTTTCCTTCCTTATTTACTTCTTCCTTATTTACTATTTACTTCCTTCCTTCCTTATTTACTTCTTATAAACTGTTTCCTTTATGAATAATTATTAAGATTTTTCTAACTATAACTTAAATATCCACAAAGTCTCCTGCAGACATTAATCAAAACAAGTCCAGGTATGTATTTTAGGGCACTGTTTTGTGAAGTATTCTCTGCATTTCACCCATGCTTTTTGAAACTCTTGTCTAGTGTGATCTCTAATTGCCTCTGTTAATCTAGCCAGTTCAACATACTCAACAGTTCAACAGTTTGTCTTGCCATTCCTTTTTGGTTGGCAGTTTCTTTTTCCCCAGTTTTTAGCAGTTAGGATCCTTGCCGCTCCTGTGGCATAGAGGAATATTTTCTGATCTTCTCATGAACCGGGTGCCTTCTCCACTTTAAATGCTTTTATGCGTGTCTACATACTTGCGCATGCGTATGGGACGCGGGTGGCGCTGTGGGTTAAACCACAGAGCCTAGGACTTGCCAATCAGAAGGTTGGCGGTTTGAATCCCCGTGACGGGGTGAGCTCCCGTTGCTTGGTCCCTGCTCCTGCCAACCTAGCAGTTCGAAAGCACGTCAAAGTGCAAGTAGATAAATAGGTACGACTCCGGCGGGAAGGTAAACGGCGTTTCCATGCGCTGCTCTGGTTCGCCAGAAGTGGCTTAGTCATGCTGGCCACATGACCCAGAAGCTGTCTGTGGACAAACACCGGCTCCTTCGGCCAATAAAGTCAGGGGTCCCTTTACCTCGTGAAAGATCCCCCTATGATAGCCTTCCTCAAACTGATACCTTGAACTACAGCTTTCTTCAGCTGACACAGACATGATGTCTGGGGCTGGTGGAAGTAGTAGTGGAAAACATCTTGTGGGCACCAGGTTGGCAGAGTCTCTCCTGTGACAAAACCTATGGCTCAAGGTCTTGTTTTGGTGTTGGTTATTTCTCTCTGTTTTTTTAGGCTGGGCAGAGAATCTGAAGCTGAAGACTTGGCAACGAGAATGCTAAAACTTTGTCCACGGGACAGGATCTCAGCACAGAAAGCATGTCTCCATCCTTTTTTCAACTCTTTGCCTTCTCAGCTGCACCAGCTTTCTGATGGTATGTCATTCTATATTCTAACTGCCTCAACAAGGTGCCCTTCAGATGTTGTTGAACTACAACCAGTGCTTTTCTCGCAAGAAAAATAGGTGCCGGAATTCACCATAACGTTGTTAAAGTAAGTCACCGGGCGGCTCGGGGCAGCCTTCAACAGATGCCAGTTTGACAACAGCCACCATCACCACCCAGGGAAGTGCGGAAAACTACAGCAAACTGTCTCCCTAGCTGGTTTGGGGGTTGCCCCTGGTTTTGGTACAGGTCAAATAAATGCGCTCTACCACACTCACTCTCCTAGATTCAGGCAGATGGCTAGGGCAGCTTATAGGGCCCTTTGTATGCAGTGGTAGAGGCCTGACTGGACAGCTTAAAGCTCGCCGCCACTACATGGGAGATGGACTGAGGAAAAGGAAATAAGAATTGGCCCTGCCCTGTGGCTTGACCAGTCATGGCTAGGAGCTGGGTGGAGCCATAGATCTAAAAAAAAGTGTAGACTCGCACATGCTGGCCAGCTTCCGTTTTGACTTGAAATGTTCATTTTGGGCTTCTCGGAAGTTCATAAAGGCAAGAAGCGGGGGACGGGGGACGGACCGCTGGCCTGCAATGGTGCCTACCTTCACTCCAGATGGAAAAAAAAAACACGGACTACAACTCCTAGCATCCATGACCACTGACAATGTTGACTGGGGCTGATGGAAGTTGGAGTTCAGCAACATCGGGAGGGCACCAAGCTGGGGAAGGCACCAAAAAGTAACCAGGGCTAAGAAAAATCTCCCTGCACATGGGATAATAATAAAAATAATAATTAATAATAATAATAATAATTTATTATTTATACCCCACCCGTCTGGCTGGGCTTCTCCAGGCACCCTGGGCGGTTTCCAACAAAATATTAAAATACTGTAATACAGTGGTACCTCGGGTTACATACTCTTCAGGTTACATACGCTTCAGGTTACAGACTCCGCTAACCCATAAATAGTGCTTCAGGTTAAGAACTTTGCTTCAGGATGAGAACAGAAATCGTGCTCCGGCGGCGCGGTGGCAGCTGGAGGCCCCATTAGCTAAAGTGGTGCTTCAGGTTAAGAACAGTTTCAGGTTAAGAACGGACCTCCAGAACGAATTAAGTGCTTAACCCGAGGTACCACTGTACATTGAACATTAAAAGCTTCCCTAAACAGGGCTGCCTTCAGATGTCTTCTAAAAGTAGTTGTTGTTCTCTTTGACATCTGGTGGGAGGGTGTTCCACAGGGCAGGCGCCACTACCGAGAAGGCCCTCTGCCTGGTTCCCTGTAACTTGGCTTCCCGCAGCGAGGGAACCACCAGAAGGCCCTCGGCGCTTTCTGGGAAGCTTTTTTGTCAGGAAGATGTCTACTGTCTAAGGCTTTTGCAGACACTGACTTTGTGTTTAAAGCCATCCTCCATTCAGGGACACACCTATAAGGTTACCAGATTTTTTTCAACGAATCCAGGGACACTTTTCAACTTCAGTGGATTTTGTATGGGGACTGATTCGTAAATCCGGGGACTGTCCCCGGGAAACGGGGACGTCTGGTAACCTTAACCTAGGGGTTGCTCAGGTTGGCCTCTGCCAAGGACGAAAGGCCCAGGGGGAGGGGCACAAAAAACACTCCTTTCCACTCCGGCTCAGAGTAGCTAGGAGCCCCCTTCCCGTGCATGCGCTCCCTGGCACATGCCTCTGCTGCTCTGGGCGAGACACACAGGCTCCCCTGGGCACCTTGGTGGAGGACTCCATTTGCTGGTGTTTAACCCACAGCACCACCCGCGTCCCCATGACTAGCATTGGGTACCACCTATTATCATCATTGCAATCGTAGTGAATTCACTTGAGAATACGAGCTTGCTGGATCGCAAACTGCAACGATTTCTGCCTGAAAGACTCTGGTTGGCTTCCCAACACATTGGGTTGCCATGATGACATCATGGGCTTGCCCCCAACCCACCAAGGCCCCACGGGCTGCAATTGGGGTGAAATATCAGCCATTGTAAGAAACACTCCAATATACCAACCCAGGGGACTGGGAAATGCATTCCTCATATGGAAATGATCCATCTTGTCTCCAGGAGTGACATGTTGTGTTCGCCAATCTGCTGCCTCCCTCCTTCCCTCCCCACCTTTTTCCCTCCTGCGTTTCTGTCTCTTTGCTCTCTCCCCCCCCCCACACACACCTCTCCCCTCCACACACATACACACACACATTCTCTCTCTCTCCTTCTTTTCCTGTCTTTTGGCACGGGCACTTTCATCTCCTCCCTCGGGGATTTGAGATGTCACTGCAGGAAGTGCTTGTCTGCCTCTCAGGCAGCGGCAGAGCCCTGTGGCTTTGACAAACCTCATTTAATTGGGAGGAAGCCAGGAGGGTTTGAAAGAACTGAAACATCCACGAAACTCCTTTTATCAGGCATAATTTAAACTCTGCATGGAAAAAAAACCTATATGTATAAAGAAAAGTCAACTCCCCTCCCCACCCTGCTGAGAGTCCTCCCCTCCTCCTTCTCCTCCTCGGCCTCCCCATCCCCCGGCAAAGGCAGGCTCCTACGAGATTCCATCTTTTCAATTTTCTAAAAGTGTCAAAGTAGATTTGTGCTCTGCGGCTGGTTGGGTATAGAGCGGCTGTGTGCTCTATACACACACACACAGGGGGGGGCAGAGAGAAAGGAGGTGGGGGGAGTCCCATCGCACATGTGGACCTTGTTCTGTGCATGCAACAACTTCGTTTAATTCCACCCATGAATCTCATGGTCTTTGGCGGCGTCTACTCAGCCTGCGACATGCCTCCAAAGTCAAAATCATTTATTTCCCACCCGCCAACCCACCCACAACCCGGGCCCGATAACAAGACGGGAAAAGCCTGTCAAGAGTTGTTTTCGTACGTAAAGAATATTGCGTCCCCGTCTGTGAGGTCCAGCTTTAATTCGCTCTGAGGTAGTTCTACTGCTGTCAGTTATCACGTTAATGGAGGCAGAGGAGTCCTAGGCTCCCTTGGTGGTCTTGATCATGGCCCTGAGAGGGACCCCTTGCGAGGTGGCCAAGACTGGAGTGATGGTAGAGAAAATAGGGGCGTGCCAGACAGAAGGGGACCTCATCCAGAGTTCCATGGTGACTGAATTTCGTGAAGACTTCCACCCAGACAAGCAATTTGGCCATCGCTTACATGAATTTGAGGGATGGGGAGGCCCACCCCAAGAAGAGAAGTGGAGACGAGGTGGTCCGGACCCACCTTTCCCCCCGACCCCAGAGAATTCAATGAGGGAGATAGCAGAGGTCCAAACCATGGACCTCCTGGGCCTTGGGAGGGACGGAGACCTTCAGACGAGAGATTTCCTCATGAGCCTGAGGACTATGGACCAAACAAAGATGGCGATCAAAACGATAAAAGTGAAATTCTAGGAGTCAATGGTAGGAGTCAAATTTGAGACTATGGACTGGAAATTCAAAAATTTTGCTTCTTGTCGCCTTTCGCTGGGGAGGGGGCCCCGGAGGGCCGCTGAAAAGAATGAATAGAGTTGGGGCGATAACGCAACCCTGATTAACACCTGATCCCACTGTGAATGGTTCACTTTGAGAGCCATTGTTATCTGCGATTGTTGCTGTCATATTATCATAGGAACATGCAAGCCCACTCACCACAACAAGTTGAGTGAGGCTGCTGCGACAACCCACACCTGTTCCTGCCAACCTAGCAGTTCGAAAGCACGTCAAAGTGCAAGTAGATAAATAGGTACCGCTCCAGCAGGAAGCTAAATGGCGTTTCTGTGTGCTGCTCTGGTTCGCCAGAAGCGGCTTAGTCATGCTGGCCACATGACCCGGAAGCTGTACGCTGGCTCCCTTGGCCAATAAAGCGAGATGAGCGCCACAACCCCAGAGTCAGCCACAACTGGACCTAATGGTCAGGGGTCCCTTTACCTTTACTAATGCTAGTCATAACCAATAAAATAAACTGCTGAAGTTACTGAAGCCGATTGATTTCCGTGGGTCTACTCAGAATATAGCTAATATTGGATATCACCCAACGACAGCAATGTGATTTCAAAACAACAACAACAACAAAAACTCCTGACAAACATCTGTCTGTACTTTCACAATCAAGCAAGACATTTGGGTTCCAGGGTCACTGCAGCTAATTGAATTGAATTAAATAAAATTTAGCATTCTGAGTGCATACAAGATTGTGTTCTGGCTGTAGCCTAGTCTAGGGGATGCTGGTGATTAGCTTTCGTATGCTCAAGTACAAATTTGAAGTGGCAGTGGGTAAAAGAATCAGCTTGTTATTTTCATCTGAAAGGATACAAAAGAGAGATCCCCTCCCCCCCTGACATTGTTATGAAATTGTTATAGCAGGGACCACTCTTTCCTGTAAATTGCCACAGGGAGTGACTAGGTGGGTGGGAGGGAGATAAATGAACAATGCAAAGATCACTTTTTTATTTGAAAAAAGAGTTTTGATGATGACAACAAGAACAGCAAGATTTTAACGATTATTGAAAAGAATGCGAAGGATCAGATGTTAACTGCGTTGGATTGCGAACTGCCAGCAGAGGAGGCTGTTTTGCTTCGGTTCAGCAAAAAGGAGGCGGGAGGGAGGTTTGCAGGAAGGGTGGGGGGCTTCTTGTCCCCTTGTAACACGGGTGGGAAACCTTTTTCAAACGGAAGGGACACATTCTCCTCTGGCCAAACTTCTTGTTGGGCAGGGTCAATAGCAGAAGCAGGTGGAGCTACAAATGCATACGTTCCAAGTGTCCCGATTTTCCAGGGACAGTCCCGGAATTACGAAAACCATCCCAGCTTCTGATTTGATACCGAAATGTCCCGATTTCCCCTGCCAGTGCCGCTGCTACCGAGCTCAGGGAAGAGGGTGAGCAGCCGCTTTTCCCAAGCGATTGTGGCTGCTGCTCTGCTGCTGCGAGGGAGAATCTCGTGACCTCTCGCTGGCCATTGCTTCGAGTAAAGGTAAAGGGACCCCTGACCATCTTGCTTTATTGGCCAAGGGAGCCTGCGTACAGCCAGCATGTGGCCAGCATGACTAAGCCGCTTCTGGCAAACCAGAGCAGCACACGGAAACACCGTTTACCTTCCCGCCGGAGTGGTACCTATTTATCTACTTGCACTTTGACGTGCTTTCGAACTGCTAGGTTGGCAGGAGCAGGGACCGAGCAACGGGAGCTCACCCCGTTGTGGGGATTTGAACCGCCGACTTTCTGATCGGCGACCTACTGCTTCGAGTAGCTATGGCCTAAACATGGCGAGGGATGCATATATATATTCCTGTAGAAAAGTAAACTTCACCTGACAATCAATAAGTCCAACAAATTAAAAATGATTGGAAAAAGTTGACTTCAACAAATAGCCCACAATCGTAGAATTCAGTCAAGAGGCCGCTACTAATTGCAATACAGTCGTACCTCGGAAGTCAAACGCCTTGCAAGTTGAATGTTTTGGCTCCTGAACACCACAAACCCAGAAGCGAGTGTTCCAGTTTGCGAATGTTCCTTGGAACCCGAACGCCCAATGCAGGTTCCGCAGGTTCTGATTGGCTGCAGGAGTTTCCTGCAGCCAATCGGAAGCTGCGCCTTGGTTTCCAAACGTTTTGGAAGTCAAACGGACTTCCGGAACGGATTCCGTTCAACTTCCAAGGTACGACTGTACTATTAGTATAATCCGTGACTAATAAAATCAGTAGGCACTCAGCATGCAACTTGTATCTGGTGTTCATAGAACCACTGGGGCTGCAATCCTATACACAGAGTAAGCCCAAACTCAACTATGGTGGGGCTTACTTCTGAGTATACTTGTATAAAGATTGCACTGAACATCTCTTAAGGAACATCTCCAGGGATGGTGGCTTGTTCATACTGAAGTTTACTGCGTGTTTCTAGCTGTTTAATCTACAAATCACCCTCAGACTATACCAATCACCACGCTTTTCACCCATAAATTCCAGTTTGCCTGTAAGCCACTCGGGGAGCCCTTGTTGGCTGAAGAGGCAGGTTAAAAATTATTAAAATAACTACGTTTGTGGGAAAATGACTTCCATATATAGATTGGCCCACTGAAGGCTAAATTCTAACAGCTGCTAAGCAAAGTACACATCCAACAGTACAGATACAAAACACACTGGGCCGCATGCAAACTGCTGGGCACATAGAGTTGGAACCAAAGGCAGTTAAAGAAAACCACGGTTTGTAAACCAACAGAAAACAATGGCTACAAATTGAGGGGGGTTTTTTGGGCAGCAAGCAAACTATAGTTAAACTGCTGGGCAGGCTTCACACATAACACTAAGCCACAGTTTAATAAACAATAGTTTAATACACCATGGTTTAGCCACGTTATTGGGTTGTTGTTTTGATTTTGATTATATATATATTGTGGTTTCTATGCTGATCTTTTCTCTGAACTGCCCTGAGACTGCTGGGTATAGGGCGGTACATAAATTCAATAAATAATAATAAATAATAATACATCGTGGTTTAGCATTTCATAAGTGTTAGCTCAGTACACCATGGTTTAGCATGATGTGCAACCCAGGTCTATAAGGCAAGGTTGCTGCACTTTCCCATACATATTAATGGAAATATATGAACCCTGGGAAAGTTACGTAATTCCATTTGGTAACTCCAGTCTTGTATTGCCAGACCATGTTGGTGCTGGTGCACAATAGTTTAGTGATAACTTCTTGAATAGTTCTTCGAACCGTAATTAATTCCACTCCCTGTCAGAATTTAAGCTGACCCCAAGTAGTCTGTTCACCAGAGTAGCTGACTTTGATGTGAGATTTCTTTAAGTAAAGACCAGGGAAAACAGTAAATTGTGGCTGTGAGCTAGAGCTGTTGATATTGCATACTTAAGAATCCTCTTACTCTTTGGGGCGATTGCAGCATTAACTTGCAGAAAAGCTCTTTGAATTTCATTCGTGAGATCCGCACTCCCATCCCTGCCACCGCTTTAATGATTTTGGAGCTGTGGTTGGTAAAGGGTAAAGGGAACCCTGACCATTAGGTCCAGTCGTGGCCGACTCTGGGGTTGCGGAGCTCATCTCGCTTTATTGGCCGAGGGAGCCGGCGTACAGCTTCCAGGTCATGTGGCCAGCATGACTAAGCCGCTTCTGGCGAACCAGAGCAGCGCACGGAAACGCCGTTTACCTTCCCGCCAGAGTGGTACCTATTTATCTACTTGCACTTTGACATGCTTTAGAACTACTAGGTTGGCAGGAGCAGGGACCGAGCAACGGGAGCTCACCCCGTTGCGGGGATTCGAACCGCCGACCTTCTGATCAGCAAGTTCTAGGCTCTGTGGTGTAACCCACAGCGCCACCCCCACCTAATTTTCCACTTCCAGTGCAGATTGGCCTTTCTGCATTCCAAATGTATTGTTTTTAACACCACTGTGTGGATCCTGGTCATCGACCACTGATTGCTGTCATCCCTGCTTCATGTCATTGGTAGTCAGGACAGGAGACTCACTATGTCACGGGTGGGGAGCAGTATTCCCTGGAGAGCCAGCGTGGTGTAGTGGTTAAGAGCGGTAGACTCGTAATCTGGTGAACCGGGTTCGCTTCCCCGCTCCTCCACATGCAGCTGCTGGGTGACCTTGGACCAGTCACACTTCTCTGAAGTCTCTCAGCCCCACTCACCTCACAGAGTGTTTGTTGCAGGGAAGGAAGGGAAAGGAGAATGTTAGCCGCTTTGAGACTCCTTCGCGTAGTGATAAAGCAGGATATCAAATTCAAACTCTTCTTCTTCTTCTTTTAAGTAACCTACTCAGAGTCACATGCCAATGGTGGACAAGGTCACAGGCAAAAGTGGGCAAAGCAACAGATGTGAATTTTATCTAGTTTCTATATGCATATAGATAGCCCTTTCTATCCTTCAGCTGGGCAAGCAAGAAGCATTATCAGTGTCCGAGAGCATATTACCCCTGAGGAATAGCTCAATTGGTAGAGCACGAGACTCTTAATCTCAAGGTTTGAGCCCCACATTAGGTGAAATATTCCTGCATTGCAGAGAGCTGGGCTAGATAATTCTCGTGGTCCCTTCCAATTCTACAATTTTTATTATTAATATTAATAATAATTTTATTATTTATACCCTGCCCATCTGGCTGGGTTTCCCCAGCCACGCTAGTCGGCTCCCAACATAATATTAAAAACACAATAAAACATCAAACATTAAGAACTTCTCTAAACAGGGCTGCCTTCAGATGTCTTCTAAAAGTCAGGTACAGTGGTACCTCAGGTTAAGTACTTACCGTACTTTTCGCTCTATAACACGCACCAAACCATAACACGCACGTAGTTTTTAGAGGAGGAAAATCCGTAGGCATGCCACCCGTAGGCATTCCCTCCATAACACGCACAGACATTTCCCCTTACTTTCTAGGAGGAAAAAAGTGAGTGTTATAGTGCAAAAAATACGGTAATTTGTTCCAGAGGTCCGTCCTTAACCTGAAACTGTTCTTAACCTGAATCACCACTTTAGTTAATGGGGCCTCCTGCTGCTGCCGAGCTGCCGAAACACGATTTCTGTTCTCATCCTGAAGCAACGTTCTTAACCCGAGGTACTATTTCTGGGTTAGCGGAGTCTGTAACCTGAAGCATATGTAACCCGAAGCGTATATAACCTGAGGTATCACTGTAGTTGTTTATTTCCTTGACATCGGATGGGAGGGCGTTCCACAGGGTGGGTGCCGCTACCAAGAAGGCCCTCTTCCTGGTTCCTTGTAACCTCACTTCTCACAGTGAGGGAACCGCCAGAAGGCCCTCAGAGCTGGACCTCAGTGGGAGCTGAACGATGGGAGTGGAGACGCTCCTTCAGGTATACTGGAATTCTATGATTTCAGTCAGGCAAAAACATTTAAGGAATTCAGAACAGGGCTGGTGAGGGATGTTGGCTAGGAGCAGATAGAGATTGTTAGGGTTGCGGCGCTCATCTCGCTTTATTGGCTGAGGGAGCCGGCATGCAGCTTCTGGGTCATGTGGCCAGCATGACTAAGCCGCTTCTGGAGAACCAGAGCAGCGCACAGAAATGACGTTTACCTTCCCGCCAGAATGGTCCCTATTTATCTACTTGCACTTTGATGTGCTTTTGAACAGCTAGGTTGGCAGGAACAGGGACCGAGCAACGGGAACTCACCCCGTCGCGGGGATTCGAACCGCTGACCTTCTGATCGGCAAGTCCTAGGCTCTATGGTTTAACCCACAGCGCCACCCGCGTCCCCCAAGAGAGACAATTCCTCCCTAAAGTGGCTTGGGCACTTGCTAAAGAAGCAAACATGCCTCCCTGACCCCTCTCTCATCCATTTTGATCTATGTCAGTGTGCAAACAAGCACACCTCCCCTTGTGCGCTCACAGCACAGGGAGCTGTCCGTCTGTTCACTTGGTGTGATCACTTTTGAGCAAGCTTCAAACCTTTCACATAGCTGTGGGGCCCTAAAAAGGACTAATCTGATCTATCCATTGTAAAGTTTCAGCGCTAGTGAATGCAGACTTTGGAAATTTCACAAATGAAACTTAAGTCAGTGGTATGTTATATAACCGATTTTTTTAAAAAATTCACTACAACGATAATGTGCAAGTTAATTTACACACTGGATTTCTCTTCTGTGGTATGTCCTGGATTTATGAGAACAGCTGTTTAAGGATTGGTACCAGAGTTTGATTTCTTCCCTCCTTGTCCCTTTCCCCTTGTGTGTTGTGTTTTTTTAGTTTGTCAGCCTGTAGGCAGGGACTGTCTTGTTTTTTATTGACTGCATGTAAGCAAGCCACTCTGGTAACCTTCTTGGTTGAAGAGTGAGGTACAAATGCTCTAAACAAACTAAATAATAAATAAGATTACAACATGCATGTGCCAGGCAAGTAGGTGAGAGAGTCTCAAGTCCTGTCAGTTGTTGACAGGACTTCACACTTGAGGAAGAAATGAAATGGGTTCTCCCCACCGGGCATGTGGTGTAGTGGTTAAGAGCGGTAGACTTGTAATCTGGTGAACCGGGTTTGCGTCTCCGCTCCTCCACATGCAGCTGCTGGGTGACCTTGGGCTAGTCACACTTCTCTGAAGTCTCTCAGCCCCACTCACCTCACAGAGTGTTTGTTGTGGGGGAGGAAGGGAAAGGAGAATGTTAGCCGCTTTGAGACTCCTTCGGGCAGTGATAAAGCGGGATATCAAATCCAAACTCTTCTTCTCTTCTTCTAACATCTGCGCATGATCAGTGGCTGCCTGAAACATACAACTTCAGCTGAATTGGATGGAAACTGGTTTGAGGGAAAGCACATCAAACAGGAGTATTTTTCAAGAAGCTGTAGCAGAAGATCCCAACTGGTGGTCCGTGGACCCCAGGAGATCTGCGTAACCCATGTCACATACCCAACAACTGTCCAGGACATCCCGTTGGGGGGGGGAGCACAGTGCCCAAAAATGCACAATATTGTGGCACTGAAAAACACATGTTTTGGGGTGCTGTGCTCTTGTGCAGGTCATATGATTCATGTGGGAGCGCAGCCCAGAAGACGCATGTCCTGGTTTTGTGTTGGGACATGTTGGAGGGTATGGTGGCACCATTTGCATAACAAAAACCTCACCACATACATGTCAACATTTTCAAAAGTAGGGGTTCCATGGCTTGGCTTTTGAAAAGCAGGGGGTCCGCAGTACTTAGCTAACTGGGGACCACTGAGCTACAGGAATACAGTCATACCTCGGGTTACAGATGCTTCAGGTTGGTTTTGGGGGGGTTACGGACCACCGAAACTTGGAAGTACTGGAACGGGTTACTTCTGGGTTTCGGCGGTCGCGCATGCGCAGAAGCGCTAAATCGTGCATTGTGCATGCGCAGAAATGCCAAATTGCAACCCGCGCATGCGCAGATGCGCGACTGTGGGTTGCGAACACTGCGGGTTGCGAACGTGCATCCCACACGGATCACATTTGCAACCTGAGCGTCCACTGTACCTGTAGATTGTGGTGAACATATTGTGTACAGTGGTACCTCGGGTTACAGACGCTTCAGGTTACAGACTCCGCTAACCCAGAAATATTACCTCGAGTTAGGAACTTTGCTTCAGGATGAGAACAGAAATCGTGCTTTGGCGGCGCGGCGGCAGCAGGAGGCCCCATTAGCTAAAGTGGTACCTCAGGTTAAGAACAGTTTCAGGTTAAGAACGGAGCTCCGGAACGAATTAAGTTCTTAACCCGAGGTACCACTGTACTTAGCTTTAAACACCACCAGTGAGAGTGTGCTGGAGCCAGAGTTAAGTGGTAATTTTTACACAACCTAAGAATCCCATTCCCAAGCTACTCATACCGTTGATATATATTTTTGTAGTGGAAGTAGAAGCATCTGGGGGGGAGGGGATTTCCAGCAGAAAAAACAGTGTGAGGAGGAAGGGCACAGAAATTCCACTCCCGCCCCCCAAACTGGTCTTCTTCCTCAAATTACCGCCTCTAAAGCAGCTACGCTGTAGAAAAGGAAAATTGAAAAAGACTCAAAGGACTACATAGATTGTGTTTGTTGTTCCAGCGGCAGAGGCAATATTTAAACCGGAGCGCTTGTAATTCCCCCCCCCCCCATCCCACTATACTTGTGCCCCCCTCCCCAAGACAGAAATAATTTAAAGAGTAACTGTGCCCTGCAATGTGCCACCGCTGTATTTTGCTGGCTGGATTGCTTTGCAGCCAGGGATGCTGTGGGAGCTAGGAAGAGCTGCCGCCCACAATCTCAGAGGAGAGAGGAGCAAAATAGAGATGCAGGTTTCACAGGGAACAAAAGTTTAAAAGTTAAAGCTGGGGATGGTGACAACAACAAGCAACCATCCACCAAGTGAGGAACTCAATTAGTCTGAAAGACAACTATGGCGCTGTCTTTCCCCCCAAAATGCTCTAAATACGTACGGATATAAAAATTTAAAACAAACTATCTCTCTCTATTGACTGCCTGGATGACGGCCCTTTCCCTTCTCGTTTTTTCTTTAAACATCCACTTTCATATTTATTTATTCTAAGCGCAAAGCAGCTGCGATAATTAGACTGTCAGATTCGGTAAGTTAATGAGGAGTCAGTGGAGTGGAAGCGTTTGCATTTGTTAAGATTGCTGAAGAAGGGAACCACCATGCTTTTGCTTTTGCTCTGTCTTTTTGTCTCTCTCCTCTCTCTCTCTCTCTCTCTCTCTCTCCCCTTCCCTCCCACCCTCCACTGGGTGGGAAGAAGAGAGCTTGGCAGCACATAGGAAGATTTGAATCCTTTTGATTAGCAGGCTGCATTCCCACTACTGTTATGCCAAATTATTTCTTTTCTGGGGCTCCTGGCATTAAAAAAAAAGAGAATTTCCAGATAAGAATCCTACGAGGGCAGGAAGCATGGCTAGAGAATCCTAGCTTCACTCCACACACCCTCCAGATGGAAAAGGGAAACTTGTGGAAGTTTCTGGGCTTCTTTTTATTATGATATTAGGAAAATACTAACGCACGTTTCTTCCTCTTTACATTTTTTTTAAAAAAACAAAGTACAGTGGTACCTCGGGTTAAGTACTTAATTCGTTCGGGAGGTCTGTTCTTAACCTGAAACTGTACTTAACCTGAAGCACCACTTTAGCTAATGGGGCCTCCTGCTGCCGCCGTGCTGCCGGAGCACGATTTCTGTTCTCATCCTGAAGCAAAGTTCTTAACCCAAGGTACTATTTCTGGGTTAGCGGAGTCTGTAACCTGAAGCATATGTAACCCGAGGTACCACTGTAACTATAAAGAGAATTGGGTTGTTTTTTTCCTGGGAGGATTAAAGGTAAAGGTAAAGGGACCCCTGACCATTAGGTCCAGTCGTGACCGACACTGGGGATGCAGCGCTCATCTCGCTTTACTGGCCGAGGGAGCCGGCGTACAGCTTCCGGGTCATGTGGCCAGCATGACTAAGCCGCTTCTGGCGAACCAGAGCAGCGCACGGAAACGCCATTCACCTTCCCGCCAGAGTGGTACCTATTTATCTACTTGCACTTTGACGTGCTTTTGAACTGCTAGGTTGGCAGGAACTGGGATCGAACAACAGGAGCTCACCCCGTCGCAGGGATTCGAACTGCCAACCTTCTGATCGGCAAGTCCTAGGCTCTGTGGTTTAACCCACAGCACCATCCTCCTCCCTGGGAGGATTACTGGGACTGAAATGTAGAAATGCTGGACAACTTCATATATTGCCCGAAGTGCTGCACAGTAAAAGCACAAGTGGCCGGGATAAGGAGGGCCGGCTCTATCATTGGGCAGAGTGAGGCACCCATCTCAGGCAGCAGATGCTGGGGGGAACTGGGACCAGTGGCAAGGTGTTGGAGGACAGGCTTTGCTTGACACACACACAGGAAGAACATAGGAAGGCTACCTTGTACTGAGTCCGACCTATAGCCCATTGCATTGGGCTCAATATTGTCTACAGTGACTTGGAGCAAGTCTCCAGGATTTCAGACAAGGATCTCTCCCAGCCCTTAAGCCAAAAGAAAGAGGCTGGGGAATGGAAAACAGTCCATAATTGGGACAGGTTAGCCATCCAGGCTGCAATGTATGGTCTGAGAGAGAGATGGAGTGCCAAGCCAAGGCTGATGGTCAGACAAAGTCTAGGTGTGACTAGTTGTTGTTTTTTTAATCCCCCAGCATCCCATCAAAAAAGCCATCAAAAGAGGTGACCTGGAAGACTTGTCAGGGGGGGTGGGAACCCCATCAGTTTAGTCTGATAAGCAACTGGCTAACTGGAGCCAAGGATAATGGCTCAGGAACCATTCCCTGCTGTGCAGCGATAACAAGCAACTGACTCATCCACTTTGTGTGCTTCCAGGCTCATGTAGGATCAGGGAACATGTATAATCTGTGCCCACAATCAGATCTTGCACATCTCACAGGGAGGAAGATGCGCACACACACACAACCTCAAGATTACAAAAAAAGTGGATTCATTAGTCACTGGGATGTTGGCTCTTTGACACTTCTTGTAACGTGCAAAGCTACCCCATTGCTTGCTTGTGTGACTTTTTGCCAGTAAATCAACTGATTGCCGGTTTACTACTAGAACTGCAGAGTGAACATGTTTCTTTCCACGGTTGTAGTTTCCAGTGGTGGTTTCGTGTTAAAATTACTTTGGGAAGGAGTCCAGGAATAGTTTGCTGCTGGTCCCTATGGTATGTTTCAGTCTGTGAATGAATTTCTGGAACAGATTGCCTGACTCCCTTCATTAACCTGGTGTTTCCCAGATACTTTGGAGTATAACTCCCACCAGTCCCAGCTACCACAGCAGATAGGAGTTGTAGTCCAAAATATCTGGAGAGTTGCTGGCTTGCAAAGGCTTGGACATAGCATAGTTACTGGGTTTTTAAAAAAAAGTTATCATAAATGTTATTAAAATGATAGATTCCACTAGAAGAGGGGTTGAGAACCTACAGATGTTGTGGGACTCAAGCTCCCATCATCTCTGACCATTGGCTATATTGGCCGAAGCTGATGGGAGTTGGAGTCCCAATATTTGGAGAGCAATGGGTTATCCATCCCACTTGCACTGGTGTAAAGGCTCTCCACGAAATCTGGGGAAGTTCACCCAGGAATAAGCTTACTCCTGTGTCAAGCAGCATCACATAGGAGCAGTTTTCTTTCAAGACAAGCAATGTGGGTCACCATCAAGGACAGATTTGACGCAGTGCAGGCTCCCCTGTATTGCTCCCCTGTAACTGATGCTTGGCTTCTTTGTTTCCTTCATAGCACAGTCCATCTTCACAGTTCCCGGAGTGAAGCTGAAACCAGAAATGTGTGATCTCTTTGCTCCATACGAGAAGGGTCATCTCAAAATCAGCTCCAGCAAGTTTTGGTGAAAAGAACAAACGAAGTGTGGACTTCTTTTCTGGGGCGAGGAAGTCAACGGATGCAGTTCATCGTCACTATTTGAGTCTGGGCTTGCCCTTAAAACTAAGAAGTGATCATAGAAAATAGGAACAGACTGTATTATAGGCATAAGTAAAAGGAGCAAAATATTTTCCCCCTTTAGGTTTCAGGATTAAGTGCAACTATCAATGTGTCCTGGGACCATTTGATTAAGGGTGGGCTATACGAACAGATTCCTGCCAACCTAGCAGTTCGAAAGCACGTCAAAGTGCAAGTACATAAATAGGTACCACACCAGCGGGAAGGTAAACAGTGTTTCCATGCGCTGCTCTGGTTCGCCAGAAGTGGCTTAGTCATGTTGGCCACATGAGCCGGAAGCTGTACGCCGGCTCCCTTGGCCAATAAAGCGAGATGAGCGCCGCAACCCCAGAGTCGTCCGCGACGACCTAATGGTCAGGGGTCCCTTTACCTTTATACGAACAGGTAATAATGTAATAGATTGGGGGGGGACCCCTCCTAAATCCTAGACATTAATAAATGGTTTGTTGTTGTTCAGTCGTTTGCAGATTGCAAATTAAAAGGAAATGTTGTTGTTGTTTAGTGTTTAGTCGTGTCCGACTCTTCATGACCCCATGGACCAGAGCACGCCAGGCACTCCTGTCTTCCACTGCCTCCCACAGTTTGGTCAAACTCATGCTGGTAGCTTCGAGAACACTGTCCAACCATCTCATCCTCTGTCGTCCCCTTCTCCTTGTGCCCTCCATCTTTCCCAACATCTGGGTCTTTTCCAAGGAGTCTTCCCTTCTCATGAGGTGGCCAAAGTATTGGAGTCTCAGCTTCAGGATCTGTCCTTCCAGTGAGCACTCAGGTCTGATTTCCTCAATAAATGGTAGGAATTTGATTATTTGGAATGTGAAGGGAGAAATACAAGCTGCAGAGGAACTCCTGGGCCAGCCCATGCAAAATGACCTGGCCAAGCTAGGGCCATTAAGAAACAAAACAGGGCCATTGAGGACCGAGGCCAGCTGGCACCAACACCAATCAAGATCGGCGAGACTGGATGTATATATGAAGGCCTACAGAGCTGGGCCTCAGATCCAGCCTGAATCATAATCTGGTGCTCTTTCATTGGTCAGAAGACCAAGAAAGAAGGTAGATAAGGGACTGTGGTTGTAGTGACCCAAGAGAGCTAATCTTGCTGGGGAAAGGGCTTTGGCCACACTGTCGCAACACTGGAGCAAGCCCACAGCTCCTAAATCCAAGGTCTGCACTTTGTGTTAGCTATGAGTTATAAGAAGGACATTTTCCCTTTGTTTTGAAGAGGCTCACCACTCTCAACTTTATTTTTACTGAGTGCTACAGCAAAAGTTTTCACAGCACAAACAACACTGCACACAGCAAAAGCAACAGCGAAAAACAGTTTGAGCTGCAAGTTCATTTGGGTCAAGCAAAAGCCATTTTTAAAAGAGAAAAGACATTTTCTATCACAAAAATAAATTGGATTTGGCTGTGCTTTTGTAATTAGCGAATCTCTGATGTTTACATCAATCTATGGCTGACTTCAAAGGGATGTGGGTGGCACTGTGGGTTAAACTACAGAGCCTAGGACTTGCCAATCAGAAGGTCGGCGGTTCGAATCCCCGCAACAGGGTGAGCTCCCGTTGCTCAGTCCCTGCTCCTGCCAACCTAGCAGTTGGAAGTGCAAGTAGATAAATAGGTACCGCTCCGGCGGGAAGGTAAACGGCGTATCCATGCGCTGCTCTGGTTCGCCAGATGCGGCTTAGTCATGCTGGCCACATGATCCGGAAGCTGTACGCCGGCTCCCTCGGCCAATAAAGCAAGATGAGTGCTGCAACCCCAGAGTCAGCCACGACTGGACCTAATGGTCAGGGGTCCCCTTTACCTTTACCTTACAGAAGGCTAGTTTCTATGCTCTCACCCACCCCTCCCAATCCTTCATCCACAAATCTGATCAGGTAGCCTCCAGAAATAGCATGTTTCACTCAGAGTTTGTTAATGAATATATTATTTATTTAACATAATTGAAACCTCCAGCCTTTCCCGTTAATAAACAACGTACAGTCATACCTCAGGATAAATACGCTTCAGGATAAGTATTTTTGGGTTGCGCTCCGCGGTGACCCGGAAGTAACAGAGCGCGTTATTTCTGGGTTTTGCCGCTCGCGCATGTGCAGACGGTCAAAATGACGTCGTGCACATGTGTGGAAGCGGCGAAACGTGACCCGCGCACACGCAGACGCACAGTCGCGTCTTACATTCTGTTCAGGATGCGAACGGGGCAACCCCAGAGTCAGTCACGACTGGACCTAATGGTCAGGGGTCCCTTTATTTATGGCTGACTTACACCAGCATAGATGCTAACAGAATCAGGTTACGGGCCATGTCTTCCTTCTCTGACGACACATCTCAGCAGTAACAGAGGAAACAGATGTCCTGAGTTGCGTATTATCTTTTGTTTAGAAAGCAGTGTCAGTAAGATTGACTTGGCAACCGAGATGTTAACAGTGTGGTCTGATTTCTGGACCCTTAGGATAAATCTGACTGTCCCTTGATAAAGAGATTGCCAGACCAGGAGCTGGGTGGACAAACAGAACAGATGGGAGTCGATAATTTCAAGAATGTATTGACTGATCCAAGGCTTAGGGACAGACTTGTCATTCCTGGGGTTGGTTTCCGATCTTTCCCAACAAAGGGATTCCTGGCGGAAGGAGAGGATTAGATTAAAGTCAAGTCTCCGGGGAAAGATGGCTCATTGGATGAAGTCAACAAAAGGAATTGTTTAATATTTGTTACACTGTCCTAGAGAGACCTTCCACCATCGCTAATGGGATTATCATTATACCAGTTCCACGCCAACGGAGTATTCAAAACGTGCCGAGTGGGTGGATGACTTCGCTAAATTCAACTGTTCCATCCCAAATATGTCTGCTTTTGAAAAAGAAAAGGATGGCAAGTGAGCTTATTTGGATCCAGCCAAAGATTTTTGGTGGTGGAAGTTTTCAGCGGAGGCCAGTGATCTTCTAGTGAGTCAGAAGCACATTTTTAATCTCCTTGATCTCTGCATTCTTGACAGAATGACAGAATGTCAATAGGAAAGGTGCTCTTAAGCGACTTCTGATGTGGGAGCATCTTTTGAGTCCTTTCATAGACAGCGCATTCTCACAGCATTTCTCATCAGAATTCGTTTCTAGAGAGAACAAGAAAACTCAAGGCTTGCTCTTGTGTTTTCCTCCAGTCTGCCAAGGCAAACTTGCTTATCTCCAAATAATCAGGCCCGCAACTGAGGGAAATAAATATAGAGACGATAAAAGTCATTAGCAATTATATAACTAAGTCCATGAAAGTTAATTGCCCATCTGCCCACACAGATCTGTATTAGTCATTTGTGGCCTAAAAGAAACAATTTTTTTTTTAAAAAAAAGATTGCCTAGAGGTGAATCTTACTCACCACAGCTGGCAAGACAACTAAAAACCCCAGCCTGTTTGCATGAGTACGCTCCTAAATCATGCCACAATTAGTCAAAAGGATTATTCTGCAAAGTCTGAACTAGATAGCCCCGTGCCTTACAAATTAACCACAGATATCCATACATTAAATCATAATGCACACAAGGAACCATGAATACCAATAGAAAGTGGTAGTGAAATTAGGGTCTGTGCTCCAGTTTTACCGGTAATTTAGCTTTGTTGTTGTTGTTTAGTCGTTTAGTCGTGTCCGACTCTTCGTGACCCCATGGACCAGAGCACGCCAGGTACTTCTGTCTTCCACTGCCTCCCGCAGTTTGGTCAAACTCATGCTGGTAGCTTCGAGAACACTATCCAACCATCTCATCCTCTGTTGTCCCCTTCTCCTTGTGCCCTCAATCTTTCCCAACATCAGGGTCTTTTCCAGGGAGTCTTCTCTTCTCATGAGGTGGCCAAAGTCTTGGAGCCTCAGCTTCAGGATCTGTCCTTCCAGTGAGCACTCAGGGCTGATTTCCTTCAGAATGGAGAGGTTTGATCTTCTTGCAGTCCATGGGACTCTCAAGAGTCTCCTCCAGCACCACAATTCAAAAGCATCAATTCTTCAGCGATCAGCCTTCTTTATGGTCCAGCTCTCACTTCCATACATCACTATTGGGAAAACCATAGCTTTTACTATACGGACCTTTGTTGGCAAGGTGATGTCTCTACTTTTTAAGATGCTGTCTAGCTACCTTGTATATTATTTTATGCTATTGTGGGCTGTGTGAGGTAAAGCCACCTGATCGTTGACTTTATCATGCCATTTTCTCGTTTCTCATTTTGTCATCAGGATTAATCCAAACCCCAGCCTTTCACAGAGGCATTTTTTTGGTACAGGTCATTCACAAAAACCTCACAACGGGATCACAGCAAACCCATCCTCTGACAACTTCGTGACACCTTCAAATAATTTGAGAATATACCAACATGTGGAACTATGTCATGCATGAAGATGGAGGGAGTGGGGAGCGAAATTGTGGAGAAAGGAGAGAGAAAGTATGTGTTAAGATGTACCAAGATAGGGTTTTCTTCCGTTTTAAAAAAGGCCTTTATCAGAGCAAATGTTAACATTTTGGTGAAAGGAGAGGGGCATGTTTTTCCCCAGTCAATTCAAGTACTGGCTTGCGGAGGCAAAATATTCTTTGGGTTCCCCCACCCCTAGACCATCGAACTGTGTGCTAAAGTAGCATACTTTGTGAACGGTCCTTGAGTAACAAACAAATTGACTATCGTATTATTTACCAAAAAAAAATCGTTATTATTTCTTTTTACAAGTATGTGGTTTTTTAAAAAATAAAATAAAATAAATGAAATTCTTCTTCATTTCCTCCTCCTCTTCCACAAAGTGAATTTCATGGCCAATTTTTTAAAAATAAACAACAACCAACCCAAAGGAGAACGAAGCCACAGATCTCTTGTCTAAACGCTGACACAACTGTAGCCAGAACGGCAAACAATGGGCAATATTCTCTCAGAAACCCAGCAAAAAAATCCCTCACACAACCTGTGACTGCGTTTGGGGAAACACAGATTAAAAAAAAAAGCCCCGTCTTGGATCATGGGAAGGTGTCACCTCAGTAATGATACCAGGGACAGAGATAAAAGTCCCCTGGCTCTGGTCATGAGACACAGCTTCATTACTCGCACAGCGGGTGGTCCTGTGGCTCTCAACGCTTGCATTTATTTCTTTTATTTTTATTTTTTTATTCTCTGATAATGAGAAAATGTTTAAACTCCCATCCCTGTGTTTAAACACTTCTTCCTGCTGACAGCAGCAGGGAGAGCCCTTGATCAGCTGTCAGGCTGAAAAGTGCAATTTTTTCGGGAAAGTAAACAGCATGTTTGCCAGTGGGAAATAATTTTCTATTTGTTTGCACACTGTTAGTGCTGGGAGTGATGGAGCTATGTCAAAGTAGTTGATTGACTCAGAGATAGGGAATAGCAAATGGGCGGGGGGGGGGGAGAAAAATGCCCTTTATTGTGTGCTTTTGGTAACAAGAGCCTGCAATTTTGGAGATTTCACCGCACACCAACATTTTGAGGCTCAGTTTGGGCACCTCCCTCTGTGTGAGCCTCTGAATCAGTGGGGTGCAGAAAGAATAATGGGGAGTTGCGGCGCAGTTCAATATAAAAATCTGTCGTATGAAGAACATTTTACAAACCAGGTGTTCTTTTATATATAATACCCCAGATGACACATGATTTACACCTGTCTATGTATTTCTCGGGGGCGCAAGTGGCGCTCTTGTCTAAACCACAGAGCCTAGGGCTTGCGGATCAGAAGGTCGGCGGTTCAAATCCCCGCAACGGGGTGAGCTCCCATTGCTTGGTCCCTTCTCCTGCCCACCTAGCAGTTCGAAAGCACGTCAAAGTGCAAGTAGATAAATAGGTACCGCTCTGGCGGGAAGGTAAATGGCGTTTCCGTGCGCTGCTCTGGTTTCGCCAGAGGTGGCTTAGTCATGCTGGCCACATGACCTGGAAAAACTGTCTGCGGACAAACGTCGGCTCCCTCGGCCAGTAAAGCGAGATGAGTGCCGCAACCCCAGAGTCGTTCGCGACTGGACTTAACTGTCAGGAGTCCTTTACCTTTTTACCTTTATGTATTTCTCATATAACCTACTCAGTTGCTAGATTTTACAAAGTGCGGTAGACTGGGGAGGTCTGCTTACCTTAACGATATTTTCACATGAGCATGCAGTGATCAAATGGATCACATCTCAGATACAGTCACCTATTGCTGCTGTTTTAATATATTTTAAAATTTTGTTGTATGACTTTATTCCAGGCCGCTCTGAGTACAGTGGTACCTCAGGATGCGAACGAGATCTGTTCCGGAGCCCCGTTCGCATCCTGAACAGAACGTAAGACGCGACTGTGCGTCTGCATGTGCGCGGGTCGCATTTCGCCACTTCCGCGCATGTGCGTGACGTCATTTTGACCGTCTGCACATGCGCGAGCGGCGAAACCCGGAAATAACGTGCTCTGTTACTTCCGGGTCGCCGCGGAGCGCAACCCAAAAATACTTATCCTGAAGCGTATTTATCCTGAGGTATGACTGTACGTTGTTTATTAACGGGAAAGGCTGGAGGTTTCGATTATGTTAAATAAATAATATATTCATTAACAAACTCTGAGTGAAACATGCTATTTCTGGAGGCTACCTGATCAGATTCGTGGATGAAGGATCGGGAGGGGTGGGTGAGAGCACAGAAACTAGCCTTCTGTAAGGTAAAGGTAAAGGGGACCCCTGACCATTAGGTCCAGTCGTGGCCGACGCTGGGGTTGCGGTGCTCATCTCACTTTATTGGCCGAGGGAGCCAGTGTACAGCTTCTGGGTCATGTGGCCAGCATGACTAAGCCGCTTCTGGTGAACCAGAGCAGCGCACGGAAACGCCGTTTACCTTCCCGCCGGAGCGGTACCTATTTATCTACTTGCACTTTGACGTGCTTTCAAACTGCTAGTTTGGCAGGAGCAGGGACAGAGCAACGGGAGCTCACCCCGTTGCGGGGATTTGAACCGCCGACCTTCTGATCGGCAAGTCCTAGGCTCTGTGGTTTAACCCACAGCACCACCCGCGCCCCTAGATGTTCAGAGGTAGTACATCTCTAAATAGGTAAAGGTAACTGAACGGTTAAGTCCAGTCGTGACCGACTCTGGGGTTGCGGTGCTCATCTTGCTTTATTGGCCGAGGGAGCCGGTGTACAGCTTCCGGATCATGTGGCCAGCATGACTAAGCCGCATCTGGCGAACCAGAGCAGCGCACGGATACGCCGTTTACCTTCCCGCCGGTGCGGTACCTATTTATCTACTTGCACCTTGACGTGCTTTCGAACTGCTAGGTTGGCAGGAGCAGGGACCGAGCAACGGGAGTTCACCCGATTGCCAGGATTCGAACCATGACCTTCTGATTGGCAAGTCCTAGGCTCTGTGGTTTAACCCACAGTGCCACGTACAAATGTAAAGTTTAGTTTCCTTGCTCCACTTGCATTTCCTCTGGCCCTGCCCACAATTAGCATGTGGCCCTCAGAAAGCTTCTCAGAAAGAAATGCGGCCCTTGAGCTGTGAAAGTCCCCCTTGCTTGGTACCGTGACTTTGCCCTAACCTAACCGGCATTGCGCCCATACAGGTTTAAATGCTTTCCTACTTTTTGGAGTACCGTCAGCTTTCGATATACAGCTCTATCCAAATATATGAAGCCCTAGCGTCACTGACAAGAGGCATTCTTTTGCGCTTACCTGGAAGAAGCTTGGCAGCAAATTAATCTGTTCGCAACTGTAAAAAGCATGAATAGGCCAACTGCAGGGAAGGTTGCTTAAGAAACTGAACGCCTGCCTCTTCCTCTCGGCCCCTGAGGGCAGCGGCTTAGGAGTGCGGCACACAAACGTTTGAAAGACGCAAGTGACTCATGACACCAAAACTGATCTCTGATCAACCCAGGCATTTGGCAGCTGGACAAATTTTCACAGTCTTAGAAAAGGTTTCCCAGCTATCATACCCTACCGGAGGAACACGCTCACAGCCTAAAAGTTCCTCTTTCGTTCCCTGCCATTTGCACCTTTTCCTTCTCTGCTTTTCTCCTTCCAAAGGGAATGGCATTATGGCAGCTTTCTGTACAGTGGTACCTCAGGTTAAGTACTTAATTCATTCCGGAGGTCCGTACTTAACCTGAAACTGTTCTTAACCTGAAGCACCACTTTAGCTAATGGGGCCTCCTGCTGCCGCCATGCCGCCGGAGCACGATTTCTGTTCTCATCCTGAAGCAAAGTTCTTAACCTGAAGCACTATTTCTGGGTTATCGGAGTATGTAACCTGAAGCATATGTAACCCGAGGTACCACTGTACTACTTTTCATATACAGAAGCATGGAGGGGAGTGTATAGGCTTGGCTCCAAATATAAGTTAACTCATGGGTAGGCAAACTAAGGCCCGGGGGCCGGATCTGGCCCAATCACCTTCTAAATCCAGCCCGCGGACGGTCCGGGAATCAGCGTGTTTTTTCATGAGTAGAATGTGTCCTTTTATTTAAAATGCATCTCTGGGTTATTTGTGGGGTCTGCCTGGTGTTTTTACATGAGTAGAATGTGTGCTTTTCTTTAAAATGCATCTCTGGGTTATTTGTGGGGCATAGGAATTCGTTCATCCCCCCCCCCCCCAAAAAAATATAGTCCGGCCCTCCACAAGGTCTGAGGGACAGTGGACCGGCCCTCTGCTGAAAAAAATTGCTGACCCCTGTTAAAGGAGGTTCGCTGGAGGAATATTCCAATATCCATATTGGGGCAATACCTTTATCAGACCAACGCAAATGTCACAAAGCTTTTGAGCTCTCCAGAACTGATCAGTAGGCTACATGGTCAACAACACAAAGGGAAAAAACAAACTGGCTCTTTATTAAGCCACGCACACCCCATCCCATCCTTGTCGCCTGAACCCACGTTCATGGTTAAGCTCTCTACATACCAACCATGTGCTGTAGCCAAGAACAAACTTTGGCTGCAACTTGTGGTTAGTTAAGAGCTTAATCACAATCCTAGATTAGACAACATGGCATAGCACAGGAGGAAAAAGGACCAGGGAGTTCCTCTTCCAGAGGGTCCCAGTAAGCCATAATTTGGCTTTGCTGACCATGCCATGCACAAAAAGTCAACACACACACACATACACATGGGTGGCGTTGTGGTCTAAACCACCAAGCCTCTTGGGCTTGCCGATTGCAAGGTCAGCGGTTCAAATCCCCACAATGGGGTGAGCTCCTGTTGCTCAGTCCCAGCTTCTGCCAACCTAGCAGTTCAAAAGCACACCAGTGCAAGTAGATAAATAGGTACCGCTCTGGCGGGAAAGTAAACAGCGTTTCCATGTGCTCTGGTTTCCGTCACGGTGTCCCGTTGCGCCAGAAGCTGTTTAGTCATGCTGGCCACATGACCCGGAAAACTGGTCCGCGGACAAACGCCGGCTCCCTCTGCCTGAAAAGTGAGATGAGTGCCACACCCCATAGAGAATTCGACTGGATTTAACCATCCAGAGGTCCTTTACTTTTACACGCACACAATATCTAGTACGCCCCAGAGATCTTGCAACACAGGCGCTCTAAACGCTTGCAATCCAAATTCACATTTTCGTATTGATTACCATATTTTTTGCACCATAACACTCACTTTTTTCCTCCTAGAAAGTAAGGGGAAATGTCTGTGCGTGTTATGGAGGGAATGCCTACGGGTGGCATGCCTACGGATTTTCCTCCTCTAAAAACTACGTGTGTGTTATGGTCGGGTGCGTGTTATAGAGCGAAAAATACGGTACTTCTTTCCTTTTGCTTACTTGACACAGGCCTGCAATGCTTCAGGGAGTGGCTTCCTCAGAACCAATTTATTATGGAGTGTTTTAGTAATGTTCTCTATTAATATCCTCTGCAGGTGATTCAGAATTGCTTTCCTTTTCTTAACATAGTGGTACCTCGGGTTAAGAACTTAATTCGTTCTGGAGGTCCGTTCTTAACCTGAAACTGTTCTTAACCTGAAGCACCATTTTAGCTAATGGGGCCTCCCGCTGCCGCTGCGCCGCCGGAGCACGATTTCTGTTCTCATTCTGAAGCAAAGTTCTTAACCCGAGGTACTATTTATTACTGGGTTAGCGGAATCTGTAACCTGAAACGTCTGTAACCTGAAGCGTATGTAACCCAAGATACCACTGTATATGTGCCTCTTACATCGTTGTGAGAAACTGTTGATTAGCCTTCTTGTCCGATGTGGCTCAATATTTGCACACAATTTAATCAGCAAGGGAAAGAGCAAAACGAGGATTCTGGAATTAACTGGGGTGGTGGTGGGTGTCCCCCCCCCCACTCTGTTTTTCCTTATATCAGTATGCTTTCCTAGAAGCTGGATGTAACAGAAACTGTACACCATGCAACAGCATTTAATGATTTATTATTGTAGAAGAAAAACATTTTTTTAATAACTGCCCCCCCCTCCAAATATCTAGCTCGGAAGGAGGGTTGAAATTAAGGCCAACCTATTTGCATTGTGAATAAAAGCTACCCACTCTCTAAGAAAATGCAGAAATTATCAGTGCCCTCTAATGAACTCTGGGGGATCTGGGCCTTTGATATGGATCTTGCTGCTGAAGAGGAAGGGGTGGGGGTTCTAGCCAGACTGAAGCCCAGCGTGGTGTGGAGGGTGGTGGGCAACCCAATCTCCCTCAGAGTGAGAGAAAAGAAATGGGATTATTGTTTTTTTCCTTCTTGTCTCTCCTGTGAGAAGGCCCAGCTGGGACCCAAAAATGGAAGCAAGAAGAGTTACCAACGATTGAAGAATGGAGGGTGAAGTTAATGGACTATGCAGAATTAGATAAACTAACAGGAAGGATTCGAAACCGGCGAGACCAGAAATTCACGGAAGACTGGAGTAAATTTACGGACTATTTGAAAAGTAATTGTGAAGACCAGACGACGTTTGTAGGGTTGCAAGAAGTTTTGTGAGGAGTATTATTAGAAGTATTGTAAAAATGGACAAGGGGGAGGATGATTTGTTAAGAGATGTAAAGGCAATACAAAGTTAAGAAATGCATAAGAAGTGGTTAAAACGGTGGATCATCAGAGGTGCTGATGGAAGTCTAAAAAGATTGTATAAGTGATAAGTTTTGTGGTACATTTTATAATTTATATGTTAAAATTAATAAAAAGTATTATATAAAAAAAGAGAAGGCCCAGCTGGGGAGTTAAATCCAGCCTTGTTTAATCAGTACCATAGCCATCTTCACAAAAACCAGAAGCAAACCCACATCTTTCTCAAACTGAGAATGAGTCATCCTGAGGTTAGAACATCAGTGACAGGAGCAGCCAGACCGGTCTTCACATTACATTTGTGGCTACTTAAAGGGTGCGCATGTTTGCAACCCGATTCTCACAACCCTTCTTCCCTTGTGAAGCTTCAGTCAATTCACACTTCAATGGTCATGTGAAGAATATAAAACCTACATTGGCTAGAGCACGCATTTGATTTATTTTCCATACTCTGTGGCGCATGGAGAACCTTTGCCCATGACACAAAAAGCATGTGAGAGGCTCAGAGACGCTCCTTGTTTTGCTTTGGTCTGTTCCAGAAGACACAGCGCGCTCAAATGGATAAATCCTACTCCTTCTTTCCTTGAGGGAGGCTGGATCAGAGCCACTTTGGTGTAGGGATCTGTAGGAATCACATGTTCATCTTGGGTCACATCTGGTACACGTTCAGACGACCTTTTTATTTTTAGCATTCATTCCAATTGGTTCGCATAGAACTTATACAGTGGTACCTCTGGATGCAAACGGGATCCTTTCCGGAGCCCTGTTCGCATCCTGAAGCGAACATAACACGTGACTGAGCGTCTGCGCATGCGCAGGTCGCGTTTCGCCGCTTCCGCGCATGTGTGTGACGTCATTTTGAGCATCTGCACAGGCAGCGAAACCTGGAAGTAACGCGCTCCGTTATTTCTGGGTTGCCGCGGAGCGCAACCCGAAAATATTCATCCCGAAGCTACTTCAACCCGAGGTGTGACTGTACAGTGGTACCTCAGGTTACAGACGCTTCAGGTTACATACGCTTCAGGTTACAGACTCTGCTAACCCAGAAATAGTGCTTCAGGTTAAGAACTTTGCTTCAGGATGAGAACAGAAATTGTGCTCCAGCGGCGCGGCAGCAGCAGGAGGCCCCATTAGCTAAAGTGGTGTTTCGGGTTAAGAACAGTTTCAGCTTAAGTACGGGCCTCCGGAACGAATTAAGTACTTAACCCGAGGTACCACTGTACCTCTGTTGAAATTTACAATTGGATACAATGAATAGTATACCTTATTTATCTAAGAACACAGCCAGTTATGTGTTTATTGAGGATGCTTTACGTGACCATAGGTTTGTATGTGGGAAGGTAAACGGCGTTTCCGTGCGCTGCTCTGGTTCTCCAGAAGCGGTTTAGTCATGCTGGCCACATGACTCGGAAGCTGTATGCCGGCTCCCTCGGCCAATAAAGTGAGATGAGCGCCGCAACCCCAGAGTCGGCCACGACTGGACCTAATGGTCAGGGGTCCCTTTACCTTTACCTTTAATGCAAATAAATACAATATCATGATCTCACACATTTTACAGCAAAAATAATATCAAACAATAAATAATTCTACATACCATATGTGATATTACAAGACAGTGGATCTTATGGCATAGTAGCAGCTGTGGTAAGCAGCAAGTGTTATAAAGTAGGGTTATATTGACAAGCACAATATTGATTGGGTTACGTCTCGTGTGTGTATTGAGAATTCAAAAAGGACAACATGCCCTTTTTGCCAAAACTGATTCGTCTCCCCAAGCAGCTTGCGGGCAGTGCAGTGGGGTTGCCCAGAATCCCTGCAATGGCTATAAAACGTATGTGAGAGACTATTAGCCTTGCGAACCTAAATGACCACCAGCAGGGATCATTTATTCCCAATCAACAGAAGGAAATGAAGGCCCCAGCTGTGCGGAAAGTGAGTTTTGCTTCCAAATATCAAGTAAATGGTATGTATAGGTTCAAAATAATCAACAATCCCACCACCACCATCAGAGCATTAAGTTGAATTTTACACACACACACACACACACACACACACACACATATATATATGATAGTAGCATTAATGCATAAGATCCTTGTGGCTTCTGTTTGTTTGGGTTCACAGAGCTATCATATTTTCAACCATCCTTAAAACCACACAGGTGAGAAATAATAATAATAATAATAATAATAATAATAATAATAATAATAATAATTTATTTATACCCCGCCCATCTGGCTGAGTTTCCCCAGCCACTCTGGGCGGCTTCCAACAAAACACTAAAATACAATAACCTATTAAACATTAAAAGCTTCCCTAAACAGGGCTGCCTTTAGATGTCTTCTAAAAGTCTGGTAGTTGTTGTTCTCTTTGACATCTGGTGGGAGGGCGTTCCACAGGGCGGGCGCCACTACCGAGAAGGCCCTCTGCCTGGTTCCCTGTAACTTGGCTTCTCACAGCGAGGGAACCGCCAGAAGGCCCTCGGTGCTGGGGGTTGAGACGCTCCTTCAGGTATACAGGAACCTTACATCCATTCCCCTCCCTCCCCTCCCTTCCATGTGGCCCCGGGCACTGGCAACCCACGCTACACCACTAACTAAAACAGATTTCGGAGGGATTAAATTGAAAGTGCTCGTGCGTATATGAAAGCACACAAAGGTGCACATGGAAACAGTCAGCCATGTATACACAGTCATGCCCTAGTGTGGACGCAGCCCAGGATTACACGGTCAGCATATGTCCAGTGAATTCTTATTTCAATTGCACAGAAGCCCTTGTTTCTTAGTTAGGGGAATGAATTCTTTGCTCTTTCGGAAGGGAAACAGAAAATGCAGTGCAACGGCAGACAAAGCTAAGGTAGAAGAGACAAGAGGTGAGGAGCCTGCCTTTTTATTTTTGTAGCGTGGAGGGAAAATGAGGAATCCAGCTGTGAGTCTCCTTCAATATGCAGTCTGACAGTATGGCATGTGAGGTTTGATCCTGCTCCAGGCATGCTTCACAGGGAATACTCTGTTCAAAGTAATTATCCTCTCGAACAGCCTAAGTATTAATTTATGTTTGGTGAGGGAGGGGCGAAGGGAGAATACTACCCTCGATGGTAGGAGTTGATTACAAAGTTAATTTCACACAATTTGCATGCCTTGCCCACAAAGTTCTGGAGGGGCCTGAAGCTGGGGTCCTTTAGCGATTAATAATAAATAATAAATATTTTTTTATTTATACCCCGCCCTTCCCGGTTCAGAAAACCGGGCTCAGGGCGGCTAACAACAAATTTAAAACACTTAATGGATGCAACAAAAAACAGCATAAAATACAGTATAAAACGTGAATAACAATAAATTCAAAATTCAAAAATCAATTTAGGGAGGAAATCCATCCAATAAACATTAGATGACCACCAGGGCCAGCTGGCTAAATTAGTCCTATTTGGGCCAGCGAGGAGACCAGGGGAGAATTAGCTGTGGGATCCCAGAGTGGGTAATCTTCATGAACAGGGGAGGGGGAGGGAAGGAAGGGGAATAAAAGATCAGGCTAAGTTCAGATTGAAAGCCAGGCAGAATAGCTCTGTCTTACAGGCCCTGCGGAAGAAAGTTAAATCCTGCATGGCCCTGGTCTCATGGGGCAGACCATTCCACCAGGTCGGAGCCATCACTGAGAAGGCCCTGGCCCTGTTGGATGATAATCTCATAAACTATGATTATTCATGGCCCTTAAGGTCCTCTGCAGGGCATACCAGGAGAGGCGGTCCCGTTAATACAAGGGCTTTAAAGGTCAAAAGGCTTTAGGTAACGGTAAAGGGACCCCTGATCATCAGGTCCAGTCTTGGCCGACTCTGAGGTTGCGGCGCTCATCTCGCTTTATTGGCCGAGGGAGCCGGCGTACAGCTTCCGGGTCATGTGGCCAGCATGACTAAGCCGCTTCTGGCGAACCAGAGCAGCGCACAGAAACGCCGTTTACCTTCCCGCCGGATTGGTACCTATTTATCTACTTGCACTTTGACGTGCTTTCAAACTGCTAAGTTGGCAGGAACAGGGACTGAGCAACGGGAGCTCACCCCGTCACGGGGTTTCGAACCGCCGACCTTCTGATCGGCAAGTCCTAGGCTCTGTGGTTTAACCCACAGTGCCACCCGCATCCCAGCACCTTAAACGCAAGGAGACAGACAAACCAGGGAAGGGCTGCAAAACAGCCCAAGAGAGGAAAGCAGCTTTTAAAGGGAACACGAAGGCTAGTTCACCTTGTTGTCTTAAAGTTTCTGCTCTCAATTAATTTAGTTCGGAGAGGGAATTTGCTGCAGAAGGTTGCCAGGACTAAGGGCAGCTGCGCTATTCAGAAGAAATACATGTATTCAATTAAAAATGAACTGATAGTTTCTCGTGTTACTTCTTCTGGTTGTATTGGTAGACTTCTGACGTGTGTGCGTGCGGCTGAAACGAAATACTAACGTTACTTTCAATTACTTTCCAGAACAGTAGTGTATTGGTCCATATTACTACTTTAAAACCATCCAATCCCTTATATCTCTGCCGGATCACGGAGATCTTTGTGGGTGTTGCTCTCTCCTAGCTCAAATTTGACAGGCTCTCCTCTTTGTTGACCTTCAGGTGCCTGGCAAAGACCTTTCTCTTTCAGCAGGCATTTTAAGAAAGCTTTCTATTTTTATAATTAATTTTTATTTCCCATAATTTCTATTAAATCACTTTAATTAAGCAGGGTACAAATACCACAAACAAACAAATGTCCTCCGAATACATTTTTGAGCGTAACCTACCATACTTTTCCGTGTACAAGACTAGGATATTTTGTTTAAAAATCATGCTAAAAAATGAGGGTAGGCTTATACATGGGTAGTGCATAGGTTGGACATTTGATTGGTTGCTGCCGCAACTGTCAGCGGCTATTGTGCGTGTTATTGGTTGCTGTGTCAATGGGTGGTATTGATTGGCTGTCGCTACGGGCAATTGGGCGGGCAATTGGCAGCTACTGCCAGCGAGGGGACAGACGAGAGGCGAATTTAGTGGCGCATGCGGGTGAGCGATTTTCAAAAACAACGCTCTGCAAAAGAAGCTCAACAACTCTATGCCATCTCCCCCCATTTTCTTAAATTTGAGTCCCCCCCCCAAAATAGGGGGCATCTTATACACAGAAAAATATGGTAAATTCAAACCCACTGTGACTTATTTCTGAGTAGACCTGTCTGGTATTGGAAATTCTAATCTGATGTATCTCTTAAGTTGTGGGTGAAGATATCAGACGACACAGCGATTCTTCAAACAGCTCTTGTTTATTCACAGGCCAGAACAGAACTGAACTGAAGGGTTCAGCCAGCCTGCTTATATAGAGCTCCACCACAACGCAACTGTAACCACTTTCTGTAACTATCCAATCACTGAACGTCATTTTCAATCCCTTATTTGCATATGTGGACCTGAGTGAAAACTATCTACAGTATCCCCCTACTGGCCCAGGGTGAGAACTTCAGTACATAACAGTATCCATGATGGAAACAGATGCAAGGCAGTCTTTATTCCAGATTAGTCAATCCCAAACACTTTTGTCTCTGACGCTGCTCATCGCCAACTCTTTTCGACAGAAAAAAAAAAGATTACCTACTCCTGAACTCTGAAATAGTGCATATTTCACTGAAGGATACAAAAGCCTTCCAAAAAAAGAAAAAGAAAGCACAGTGGTGAAGATAATCCAAAATTCTGTTAAAAAAATAAAATATACAGTAAAACAGCGAACAGATCAGCCCTTCTGGAGTAAAAGGTAACTATGCATAAAAGAAAACAGATAAACTAGAACTCACCAAGAGGCTTTGAGTCTGAAACTTCAAAGGAGGACGTCAAGTTAATTCCCTTCAAACCTTTAAAAACAACCAACCTGAACAAATATACAATTTTCAATAATTACTAATTGAAATCGCATGACCATATATCCCAGCAAATCCCAGGCCATGAAATTACCCTTTTCAGAATTTACCATGTTGTTTTTCGTCAATATAGCCATTAGTGTAACCTTGCCAAAGTTTACGGAAGATTACCAAACAATTAGGACGAATAACCCTAAAACATAGCAAGGAATATCCCTGGGAAAGTCCCAGGTACTCTCAAAGTTTTAGATTCAGATGATATGAGTAATGCGTATATTTCCCTGTTTAGGGAAGCTTTTAATGTTTGATGGACTACTGTATTTAAATAAATAAATAAATAAATAAATAAATGATCCTTCGAGATTATAAGCAGATCTTCTGGCGAAGCAATCCTGTGTTGTTGGCTATTATGTCCAATTCGACTCAGATAGGTTTCTCTAAGAGATGCGACACTGAACGTATCACATGCAATCCCACCTGCAAAAAAATGGAAGTTGAAAAGTGTGCAGCACCGTTTTTGTGGGTACCGCAGCACCAAGGGAGGGGAGGTTTTATATGAAAAACAAACAAACTGGGGGAAGGGAGTAGCCAAGCCGGTTGCTGTTGCCGTCGTCGTCTCAGCATCCCCATCGCCTCTTGCAGCAACAGACAACAAGAAGTCTTGTTTACACCTTTCAGCCGAACAAATTTAGTATGGCATTTGTGGACTCATGCTCACATCATCAGGCGAAAACAGGAAATCAGTCACTGTGGTTAAAATACTTCTGAGAAGCCTATGGCACACCCACCCATCCTCATCCCTTATTGTAACTTGGCTTAAGTGCGTAACCAAAATAAATGCACCTTTACCCCTTGAATGTGCTTCCCATCTTTCTCTTGCCGTTATGCTTGCCAATGGCGCTAGGGACATGGGTGGTGCTGTGGGTTAAACCACAGAGCCTTGGGCTTGCCCATCAGAAGGTCGGCGGTTCGAATCCCCGCAACGGGGTGAGCTCCCGTTGCTCAGTCCCCGCTCCTGCCAACCTAGCAGTTCGAAAGCACGTCAAAGTGCAAGTAGATAAATAGGTACCGCTCCGGCGGGAAGGTAAACGACGTTTCTGTGCGCTGCTCTGGTTCGCCACATGACCCGGAAGCTGTACGCCGGCTCCCTCAGCCAATAAAGCGAGATGAGCGCTGCAACCCCAGAGTTGTCCGCGACTGGACCTAATGGTCAGGGGTCCCTTTACCTTTACATGCCTATGACATGCTTTGCTATACATCTATTCAGCCTTGACTTTCAAGATGACTCACCAACCTGAACTTAGATAGCTGAACAAAAGTGCTCCGAAAATAAATGTCACTGAGGGGTCAGGCCTCTCTGAACTAGACCATAATTTAATGGCTGCCATAGTGAAAGCGAAGCATGCAGGAGTTGAGTGATATAACCCGATACACTGATGTCAAAGCCAGGCATCTGAACACCTAGTAGTTTAATTTTACTCGGGATATAAATAGGGTTGATATTTCCTGCTGGCCCTGTAACAATAATTTATTCCTCTGTCTCAGATTCTGTTTTATGGCGTATCAGCCGGGAGAACAGAATTCTACTTGGCCATGTAATGTGACTCAAAGAGTCTTAATTCTGGCTATTAATAATAATAATAATAATAATTTCTTCTTCTTCTTTGGTGATCACTCGTAGCCGAGTAAGATTGTCTTCCATGAACATGGTTTTAACAGTGAGTCCGTAAGTGACTGTGGAGGCCAATTCTGGATCCACACATCCTTCCACAGTGGGGACATTGGTTTCTGGGCGGGAGTTGATCATAATGAGGGTTTGCCAAACGTGCCTTCCTCTTTGTGCGTTTCTTCCTTTCGTCCGGAATTTGAGTGTCTTCCACGTCCATGACATCTTTGGTAAAGGCTGTGCCCACGCATTTGGCTACATTGCCCCAAAACATATAAAACATACCGGTAATAAAATGCAGAACATCAAAAACTTCCTGATACAAGGTAGCAGGGCTGCCTTCAGATGTCTTCTAAAAGTTCCCCATCCAATTCTATATATGGGATGGGATGAGATGGGGGAATAATCTTCTTGGGCCAAACTTGGTCCTCTGCCATTGAGCTACTCACCACAATGATGTGAGGTGTGTTAGGCTGAGAAGAATTTGGTCCAAGGGCACCCAGTGAGCTTCATGGCTCCCTTGGTAGGAATCGGAACATGGTTCTTACTCCAAGTGAAACACTCCAACCACGATCCTTGTGTTCCCATTAAAATAAATTACAGTTGACTGGTGTATGAGGGTTTCTCTAGGAGCGCAGATCATGGCAGGTTTTTTTTGGCTAAGAGCACATTTTGAGTTTTGAGGCAGTGCTGTGGGCTCCAGTCACAAAATGGCCACCACTGTGTGTGGCCCAAGGCAAAATGGCCGCTGTGCTGGTGTAGAACAAGACAAAATAATTGCCAGGCGGTGTGTGATGTGGCAAGAAATGGCTGCCACAACTGAACGAGCAGAAAAAGCAACAGGTTTGGACATGTCCCCTCCATCAGTGTGTGTGTGTGTGTGTGTGTGTGTGTGTGTGTGTGTGGAGATATTTTCTCATTGAGAGAAGCTCTCTGGTGTTAAGAATAGAGTGGGAGTCCAAACTTGGCATCCAATGAAATGTTTGGCAGAGAGGGTATCCAATCTAGGACCGACCCTCTAAGTGTCCCTATTTTCCAGGGATGTTCCTGAATTTAGAGAAGCCATCCCGGTTTCTGATTTGATCCCAGAATATCCCACTTTTCCTTGTTGTTGTTTAGTTGTTTAGTCGTGTCCGATTCTTCGTGACCCCATGGACCAGAGCACACCAGGCACTCCTGTCTTCCACTGCCTCCCGCAGTTTGGTCAAACTCATGCTGGTAGCTTCGAAAACAATGTCCAACCATCTCGCCCTCTGTCGTCCCCTTCTCCTTGTGCCCTCCATCTTTCCCAACATCAGGGTCTTTTCCAGGGAGTCCTTCACTTCTCATGAGGTGGCCAGCGTATTGGAGCCTCAGCTTCAGGATCTGTCCTTCCAGTGAGCACTCAGGGCTGATTTCCTTCAGAATGGATAGGTCTGATCTTCTTGCCATCCATGGGACTCTCAAGAGTCTCTTCCAGCACCATAATTCAAAAGCATCAATTCTTCGGCAATCAGCCTTCTTTATGGTCCAGCTTTCACTTCCATACATCACTACTGTGAAAACCATAGCTTTAACTATACGGACCTTTGTCGGCAAGGTGATGTCTCTGCTTTTTAAGATGCTGTCTAGGTTTGTCATTGCTTTTCTCCCAAGAAGCAGGCGTCTTTTCATTTCGTGGCTGCTGTCACCATCTGCAGTGATCATGGAACCCAAGAAAGTAAAATCTCTCACTGCCTCAATTTCTTCCCCTTCTGTCCCTATTTTCTTTGGAGAAATGTTGGAGGACTTGGAGTTATGCAACCTCCAAGCCAAGGAGATAAGTATGGTGTTATCCCATCCCCGAGTCATCTGAAGGCAATCCTGTATAGGGAAAGTTTTTTAAAAATTGTTTAATGTTTTATTATGTTTTTATATATGTTGGAAGCTGCCCGGTATATACTGGGGCAACCCAGTAAGATGTGTGGGGTATAAATAGCAAAATTATCATTATGGAATGGGACATCCCTATTTTCATCAGAGAAATGTTGGAGGGATAGGCAGAACCAAAGCAAACAGGAACTGAGCAGGAAGAGTGAAGAGTCTCTCACATGCCATAGATTTTTGAGGGGCTATTGCAGACACCCTGGGCACATTTAAGCTTTTGTTGGATTGGAGGCCGTTCACAAACAGCCCAACTTCAGCCCTGTCTCAGGATAACCACAGCTGCCTCTGCACTCCATCACAATGTGAAGTGGCATGATTTCAAACCCATGAAGAGGTGGGACGCTTTGCGGCGGCTGTTTTACAGAAAGCGAAACCCCGTAGGCCTCCGGATTCGGTGCCAGAGATCAGCTTCCATTTAGAATCTGACACGTTTTGGATCCCAGAAGGCAACCGGCGCCTGTCTCGCCTTTTGCGCAATGACAGTGAGCTCCTGATGGTTCAGACAGCCACAGAAAAGGAAGTTCTGCACAAGTGACCTTGAGCACTGGCGGCGCAGCAGGGAGCTGGTGTACTGATGTAAAAAAATATGGCAGGAAGCACCCTTTGCATCCCCTGCCCGGTTGAGAGAGAGGGCAGCTTGTCGCCAGGAATTCAGCGCGCAATAACCAAGAGGGTCTCGAAGGGGTTAACTGGATTCTGCCTATCTTTTCTGTTGAACTCATTGATTCAGGGGTGTTTCCACCCCCTCTCTCTGTTCCTATTCCTTTCTTTTACTTTCTTCTTCTTTCTCTTGCAGCTGATTAAAAACTCTTTTGAGTTTGAAGGGGCTTTTTTGTATCAAAACAACTCATCTGCCAGCTGGGTGCCAAACAGTGAATATTCATGGTATTTAAATGCGACAGCATAGTAGGGTGGGTTGGGGGGGGGAAGGATGGACTAGTTATAGTTCTTTTTAGATGGAGATTAGCTGCCACTTTGCTCCTTATGTTCTTAATCAGGACCGTTGTTGAAATATTAAGGCTTCTGTTACTACGACTAATGCCCCCTAAATGAAGAACAGGCTCCTCTGAATAACATCAAATGGTCACTTTTAATTTCAATACAGCATTTCTTTCCACTTTGGGTGGATGGGGAGAAAGAGCTGGCCTGACACCATCCTGTTTGGTTTCAGAACCAGAAGGCAGTGAAGAACTTTGGCTGCTTAGTTAAAAAACACGTGCTTCTCGTCCTTTTCTTCATCTGAGTTCATCATAAGGTAAAGGTAAAGGGACCCCTGACCATTAGGTCCAGTCGTGGCCGACTCTGGGGTTGCGGCGCTCATCTCGCTTTACTGGCCGAGGGAGCTGGCGTACAGCTTCCGGGTCATGTGGCCAGCATGACTAAGCCGCTTCTGGCGAACCAGAGCAGCGCACGGAAACGCAGTTTACCTTACCTCCTATTTATCTACTTGCACTTTGACGTGCTTTCGAACAGCTAGGTGGGCAGGAGCAGGGACCGAGCAACGGGAGCTCACCCCGTCGCGGGGATTCGAACCGCCGACTTTCTGATCGGCAAGTCCTAGGCTCAGTGGTTTAACCCACAGCGCCACCCGCGTCCCTATGAGTTCATCATATCCAACCTTTAAATAATGCTTTTTACCTGCAGTGGAAGCAAGCGCATGCTTGCTCCAAAAAAGAAGCTCAATTGTGCTGGATGGGTTTCACTCCCTCATAAACTACATTTAGGATTGCAGCTGGTTCATAAGCTACCAGAGTTCTCTCGAATGAAATTCAAAGCACATCAGCCTGGGAGTCATTTTGGACTCACAGCTGTCCATGGAGGCGGAAGTCAATTCTGTGTCCAGGGCAACTGTCTACCAGCTCCATCTGGTACGCAGGCCGAGACCCTCCCTGCCTACAGTCTTGCCAGAGTGGTGCATGCTCTGGTTATCTCCCGCTTGGACTACTGCAATGTGCTCTACGTGGGGGTACCTATGAGGGTGACCTGGAAATTGCAACTAATCCAGAATGCGGCAGCTAGACTGGTGACTGGGAGTGGCCACCGAGACCACATAACACCGGTCCTGAAAGACCTACATTGGCTCCCATTACATTTCTGGGCACAATTCAAAGTGTTGGTGCTGACCTTTAAAGCCCTAAATGGCCTTGGCCCAGTATACCTGAAGGAGCGTCTCCACCCCCATCGTTCAGCCCGATCACTGAGGTCCAGCACCGAGGGCCTTCTGGCGATTCCCTCAGTGAGAAGTGAGGTTACAGGGCCTTCTCGGTAGTGGCGCCCGCCATGTGGAACGCCCACCAATCCGATGTCAAAGAAATAAATAACTATCTGACTTTTAGAAGACATCTGAAGGCAGCCCTGTTTAGGGAAGTTTTTAATGTTCGATGTTTTATTGTATTTTTAATATTTTCTTGGAAGCCGCCCAGAGTAATAATAATTATTATCAGCATCCGCATCATCACCACCAGCACCATGAGAATTAATGAAATTAAAAGCACATCATGAAATGATGCACCATTGACTCCAGTAGTTCATATTGTTTTATTATGTTGGGTGCATCAATGCCGGATTTAGGGCTGTGTAGAAGAATTGATGCTTTTGAATTATGCTGCTGGAGGAGACTCTTGAGAGTCCCATGGACTGCAAGAAGATCAAACCTCTCCATTCTGAAGGAAATGAGCCCTGAGTGCTCACTGGAAGGACAGATCCTGAAGCTGAGGCTCCAATACTTTGGCCACCTCATGAGAAGAGAAGACTCCCTGGAAAAGACCCTGATGTTGGGAAAGATGGAGGGCACAAGGAGAAGGGGACGACAGAGGACGAGATGGTTGGACAGTGTTCTCGAAGCTACAAGCATGAGTTTGACTAAACTGCGGGAGGCAGTGGAAGACAGGAGTGCCTGGCGTGCTCTGGTCCATGGGGTCACGAAGAGTCGGATACGACTCAACGACTAAACAACAACAACAAGGCAGTTCCCCCGCACAGGGCGCCGAACCGAGGGGAGCAGAAAACTCTGACATAGCGCACTTGAGAGCATGCGCAGGATGGAAGGCAAGAGGGTGCCAAATTTTGTCGTCGTTCAGAGTGCCCTATTACCAAAGGCTGCCCCAAGTGCATTGTATGTGGATTTAGGAACTATGTCCATAAGCTGTACATGGGGGGAGGGCAGGAATCGATCCTCCTTCCATTAATTAATGGCTATCAAGCATATGGGGTGTGGCGTTACACAATCAAATTAATTAGCATTGTAAGAGTTATAGAACAGGGACGCAGGTGGCGCTGTGGGTTAAACCACAGAGCCTAGGACTTGCCGATCAGAAGGTCGGCGGTTCGAATCCCCGTGACGGGGTGAGCTCCCATTGCTCGGTCCCTGCTCCTGCCAACCTAGCAGTTCGAAAGCACGTCAAAGTCAAGTAGATAAATAGGTACCACTCCGGCGGGAAGGTATACAGCGTTTCCGTGCGCTGCTCTGGTTCGCCAGAAGCGGCTTAGTCATGCTGGCCACATGACCTGGAAGCTGTACGCTGGCTCCCTTGGCCAATAAAGCGAGATGAGCGCCGCAACCCCAGAGTCGGTCACAACTGGACCTAATGGTCAGGGGTCCCTTTACCCTTTACCTTTAAGAGTTATAGAAGGCTGATGTTTGGACAATAATTTCAGTGGGAGGAATTGAACTGTGATCATGTCTCTCGCTTGCCTCGATGAATGGAGAGGTGTTTGTGTGCAGAAACCTCTGTTGATGGGATGTAGCCAACACTCATTGTTCTGCACACTTTTTGGCTAAGGCCACAACCTCTTCTGTTCCTGAATTGCCTCCTACTGGCAATGTATAACTTCATTATTATTATTAGTTTTTAATAGTTAATGCTGTATTGTTTTTAACACTTGATTGGAAGCCGCCCAGAGCGGCTAGGAAACTCAGCCAGGTGGGCGGGGTATAAATAATAAATTATTATTATTATTATTCATGGGGCATCCAACTTTATTAAGATGCAAACATAATTTTAAACCCAGCAGCTGCCATCTCAGGTGTGGGCATCCTTTCGTGATGGAGAACAAGTCCCATTTCCCCATGCCTTTGGCCATGCTTGCATTTATAGACACCTGGCATAGTCTATAATCCTGACATTTGGGGTTTGTTGCAGAAAGTAGTATTCAGACCTGCCCTGAGACCGCTAGGCGAAAACATTTTAATTGCTTACCGTATTTTCTGCCCCATAGGGCACATCGGCCCATAGGGCGCACCTAGTTTTTTTGTGGGGGAAATATTATTATTTCCCCCCCAGGCACGGGGCTGGGGCGGGGGAAGCCCGAGCTTCCCCCCGACCCCAGCCCCCAGAACAGGCTGCTATCCGCAAGCCTCAAAAATCTGCAAGCCTAGGGAGCCCGCGGGAAGTCGCGCCGGTCTCCCCAGGCTTGCAGATATCTGCCCGAAGGCTTCGGGATGCAGGCAACTCCGCAAACCAGGTCGGGGAACAGCGGGATGGCGGCGCTCCACCTCCCCGCTGTCCCCCGAGCTTGTGGGGCTGCCCGATATCTGCACAAAATCCAGGGCGCGCTGTGCAGCGCGCCCCAGGCTTCAGGATGCAGGCTGCTATCTGCTAGCCTTGGGAGCCCGACGGGAACTCCCGTGGAGTTCCCAAGGCTTGCGGATAGCTTCCTGAAGCCTGGAGAGTGAGAGGGGTCAGTGCGCACCGACCCCTCTCGCTCTCCAGGCTTCAGCGAAAGCCTGCATTTGCCCCATAGGACGCACACACATTTCCCCTTCATTTTTGGAGGGGAAAAAGTGCGTCCTATAGGGCGAAAAATACGGTAGTCTCTGTAGTGTCACGTTGTATTCTAATTTTTATAATACAGTCGTACCTTGGAAGTCAAACAGAATCCGTTCTGAAAGTCTGTTTGACTTTCAAAACGTTCGAAAACCAAATTGTGGCTTCTGATTGGCTGCAGAAAGCTCCTGCAGCCAATCAGAAGCCCCGTTGGACGTTTGGGTTCCAAGAGAATGTTCGCAAACCGGAACAATCACTTCCAGGTTTCCGGCATTTGGGAGCCAAAACATCCAGGATCCAGGGTGTTTGGGATCCAAGGTAAAAGGTAAAGGTAAAGGGACCCCTGACCATTAGGTCCAGTTGTGGCCGACTCTGGGGTTGTGGCGCTCATCTCGCTTTATTGGCCAAGGGAGCCGGCATACAGCTTCCGGGTCACGTGGCCAGCATGACTAAGCTGCTTCTGGCGAACCAGAGCAGCGCACAGAAACGCCGTTTACCTTCCCGCCGGAGCGGTACCTATTTATCTACTTGCACTTTGACATGCTTTTGAACTGCTAGGTTGGCAGGAGCAGGGACCGAGCAATGGGAGCTCACCCCGTCATGGGGATTCGAACCGCCGGCACTCTGAGAGCATTGCTGAAAGACGGCCAACAAATATTTTAAATAAATTCGCTGCCCACCCATGGAACTCTAAGCTTTCTCTCTCCCTCTTGAGAACAGCATTTGGAAATAACGCAACAAACAAGATGCCACATTTAACAGCTGCATTGCTGAAAGTTTCCTTTACTCTGGAATAGCAGGGCTTTCTTTTAAGGGATATTGGGAAATGGGCTGGGGCAAATGATAAGCTTGCATTTTCACAAAGGACGCTGGTTCTGTTTCTTCTCCCACCGCCATCAAAGGGACGAACAAACGACCGCTGCATTCTATATTCTGCTGCAACTTGTTGCTTTTTAAAAAACCTGGCACGCAGGAATCAAGTGGAGAAGCATTTTTGCTCCGTAAATGAATCTCAGGTCATTCTTGACCTTTGATAAATATTGCTGTCGTATCATTTTAGAGAATTAGAAGAATGTGGATAGGGGGGAATCAGTCTGTACACTCTTACGGAAGGAGAAAGCCAAACCAGTAGACGCGTCATTCCAGGCAGATATTTGCAACGGTGAGGTATTTGTTTGCTTTCTGAAGACAATGATGATTAGGGAAAAAGAAGAATGACAACGTTTTTCAGCAGACACCCCCTGTCCCAAATGCTCATGAAACCTGACTTAGGATCTGATATTGCAAGCAGTTGTTAGGAGCTATGGTTTTCCCAGTAGTGATGTATGGAAGTGAGAGCTGGACCATAAAGAAGGCTGATCGCCGAAGAATTGATGCTTTTGAATTATAGTGCTGGAGGAGACTCTTGAGAGTCCCATGGACTGCAAGAAGATCAAACCGATCCATTCTGAAGGAAATCAGCCCTGAGTGCTCACTGGAAGGACAGATCCTGAAGCTGAGACTCCAATACTTTGGCCACCTCATGAGAAGAGAAGACTCCCTGGAAAAGACCCTGATGTTGGGAAAGATTGAAGGTACAAGGAGAAGGGGACGGCAGAGGACGAGATGGTTGGTCAGTGTTCTTGAAGCTACCGGCATGAGTTTGACCAAACTGCGGGAGGCAGTGGAAGACAGGAGTGCCTGGCGTGCTCTGGTCCATGGGGTCACGAAGAGTCTGACTAAACGACTAAACAACAACAACAAAATGGTTGTGGTACTAAGCAATACCACAAAATGCTTGTTTACAAATCTATTGTACTACCAGCCTTACTGTATGCTTGTGATACATGGACCACTCCAACGCCACCTCCAAGTCCCCAAAAGATTCCATCAACAGTGTCTCCAAAAAATTTTATTTTTTATTTTATAAATATTTTTATTAAACAATTTCAACATAACAAATTATCAGTCCAAATAATCAATTACATTATTTTCCCCCATCCCTCCCTCCCCCCCCCCAAGACTTCCCTCAGCTCCCCTTTCTGGTTTCTTTAACACATATTGTTCTCTGCATGTTATAAAATTGTACATACTCTGGCTTTGTCTACCGTATGTTCAACTAATAAATTTGTGGATGTTTATTCAAAACCTGCCAAGGAGTCCAGATCATTTTGTTGTCTTTTTAGGTAGTTTGTAAAAAGTTCCCATTCTTCCTTGAAGTCACAGTTGTCCTTGTCATGGCAGTTTGTATGTCAATTTAGCCAATTCCGCATAGTTCATCAGTTTTTCTTGCCATTGTTCTTTCGTTGGGATTTCCTCATTCTTCCATCCTTGTGCTAGCAAGACTCTTGCCGCTGTTGTAGCATACATAAATAAGTTCTTTATTTTTCTTAGCAGGTCTTGTCCTACAATCCCTAATAAAAATGCTTCTGGTTTGTTTTTTTTACAAAAGTCATTTAAAACTTTTTTTTCAATTCATTATATATCATTTCCCCAATTTTTTTAACTTCTCTATATTCCCACCACATGTGATAAAAAGTAACTTCTTTTTCTTTACATTTCCAACATATATTTGACCCGGTTTTGTACATTTTTGCTATTTGTACTGGTGTGGCATGCCATCTGTACATCATTTTCATATAATTTTCTTTCAAGAGAGAACATTCTGTAAATTTCAGATCTACCTTCCACAGTTTTTCCCAGTCCTCAAATTGTATATTATGTCCTATATCTTGTGCCCATTTGATCATGACTGATTTGACCTCCTCGTCTTTTGTTTCCCCTTCTAGCAGAATACTATATGCTTTCTTCAGCAGTTACAGATAGGTAGCCGTGTTGGTCTGCCATAGTCAAAATAAAAAAAATTCTTCCAGTAGCACCTTTAAGACCAACTAAGTTAGTTCTTGGTATGAGCTTTCGTGTGCAAGCACACTTCTTCAGATACACTGAAACAGAAGTTGCCAGATCCTTCTATATAGTGAGAAGGTGGGGAGGGGTATTACTCAGAAGGGTGGTGGGAATGGGAGATTGGCAGATAGCTGAGATGAGCCTGCTGACGACTCTTAACGACTGTAATGGGTCTTACAGGAAAAGGCAAGGGGTGAGAAGGTGAGAAATGGCTTAGTCATGTATAATGGGATAAGAATCCAATGTCTTTGTTCAAACCAGGTCTCTCCATGGTTTTAAGTTTGGTAATGAGTTGCAATTCAGCAGCTTCTCTTTCCAGTCTATTTCTGAAATTCCTTTGTAGTAAAACAGCTACTTTGAGATCTTGTATAGAATGTCCTGGGAGATTGAAGTGTTCTCCTACTGGTTTCTCTGTTTTGTGATTCTTGATGTCAGATTTATGTCCATTTATTCTTTGGCGTAAGGTTTGGCCTGTTTGTCCAATATAGAGAGCTGAAGGACACTGTTGGCATTTGATGCCATACACAATGTTAGATGATGAGCAATTGAATAGTCCCGAGATGGTATGTGTGATGTTGTTGGGGCCAGTAATGGTGTTGTCCGGGTGTATGTGGCAGCAAAGTTGGCATCTGGGTTTATTGCAGGCTCTGGTGCCAGTGTCCGTGTTAAGTCTGGTTGTAGTATTATTGTGGGTTAGGAGTTGTTTAAGATTGGGTGGCTGTCTGTAGGCAATGAAAGGTCTTCCTCCCAGAGCTTGAGAAAGAGAACTGTCATTGTCCAGGAGAGGTTGTAGATCTCTGATGATGCGTTGTACTGTTTTAACTTGGGAGCTGTATGTGATGACTAGAGGTGTTCTGTTATTTTCTTTTTTGGGTCTGTCTTGCAGCAAGTTCTCTCTGGGTATAAGTCTGGCTCTGTTGATCTGTTGTCTAACTTCATCTGCTGGGTATTTTAGTTCTGAAAAGGTTTGCTGTAGATCTCTTAGGTGAGAGTCTCTGTCTGTAGAATTGGAACAGATGCGGTTGTAACGTAGTGCCTGGCTATATACAATGGACTGTTTGGTATGTTTGGGATGGTAGCTAGAGGCATGTAGATATGTTTGTCGGTCAGTTGGTTTACGGTATAAGGTGGTGTCTATGCGCCCATCCTGTATTTTTATAGTAGTGTCCAAAAAATGTATTTCTTGCATAGATTGATTCATTGTAAGGTTGATTGTGGGGTAAAAATCATTAAATTTCTGGTGAAAGGTGTCCAGGGTCTGTTGACCATGTGTCCAGATGATAAAAATATCGTCAATGTATCGCAGGTACAAGAGAGGTTTGAGTGGGTAGGAGTTTAGGAAACGTTGTTCTAAATCTGCCATGAAGATGTTGGCATACTGTGGGGCCATGCGGGTGCCCATTGCTGTGCCGCTGATCTGAAGGAACAGGTCATCACCGAATTTGAAGTTGTTGTGGGTAAGGACAAATTGGCAGAGTTTGGTGGCAAGGTCCGCTGTGGTTTTATCTGAAATGGTGTTCCTTATAGCTTGTAAACCATCGTTGTGTGGGATGTTGGTATACAGAGATTCCACATCCATAGTGGCTAGTATAGTATTGTTGGGAAGATTATTTAAAGATTGTATTTTCCTCAGAAAATCTGTGGTGTCACGTACATAGCTGGGAGCACTGATGGCATATGGTTTCAGAACAGAGTCCATATAACCGGAGACACCCACTGTAATAGTGCCAATACCTGAAATGATGGGGCGTCCTGGATTTCCTGGTTTGTGTATTTTAGGTAGAAGATAGAAAGTTCCTGGTTGAGGTTCTGTTGGTGTGTTGGTGAGGATCTGTTCTTGGATGTGTGGGGGTAGCTCCTTAACAATCTTGTTCAGTTCTTTCTTGTATTCTTGTGTGGGGTCTGAGTCCAATTTTGTGTAAAAGGCGGTATTGGAAAGTTGTCTGTGAGCCTCCTGAATGTAGTCAGTTTTGTTCATGATGACGACAGCTCCACCTTTGTCTGCTTCTTTAATTATAATGTCTGGGTTGTTTCTGAGATTATCTATGGCTCTCCTTTTCAACATCACACATACCATCTCGGGACTATTCAATTGCTCATCATCTAACATTGTGTATGGCATCAAATGCCAACAGTGTCCTTCAGCTCTCTATATTGGACAAACAGGCCAAACCTTACGCCAAAGAATAAATGGACATAAATCTGACATCAAGAATCACAAAACAGAGAAACCAGTAGGAGAACACTTCAATCTCCCAGGACATTCTATACAAGATCTCAAAGTAGCTGTTTTACTACAAAGGAATTTCAGAAATAGACTGGAAAGAGAAGCTGCTGAATTGCAACTCATTACCAAACTTAAAACCATGGAGAGACCTGGTTTGAACAAAGACATTGGATTCTTATCCCATTATACATGACTAAGCCATTTCTCACCTTCTCACCCCTTGCCTTTTCCTGTAAGACCCATTACAGTCGTTAAGAGTCGTCAGCAGGCTCATCTCAGCTATCTGCCAATCTCCCATTCCCACCACCCTTCTGAGTAATACCCCTCCCCACCTTCTCACTATATAGAAGGATCTGGCAACTTCTGTTTCAGTGTATCTGAAGAAGTGTGCTTGCACACGAAAGCTCATACCAAGAACTAACTTAGTTGGTCTTAAAGGTGCTACTGGAAGAATTTTTTTTATTTTGACTATGGCAGACCAACACGGCTACCTATCTGTAACTGGAACCATGGAAGGCACCACATTGAGCCGCATGAAATGGAAGTCCATCAACCTCACCAAGAAACTTGCACAGGTACAGACTGATATCTTCTTTCTTACTAAATGCAAGAACCTGGACATTATACCCAAGGGTCTTAGAATTAAGAACCCTCTACAATCCACGTATCCCACTGAATATGCAAGAAAACTATGCAACACTTTCTCTAAGAAGCTGCTCAAACATCTGATCAGCATTCTCTACTCTAAACAGAAGCTAATAAAGGAGGAACTCCTTGTATTAGACAACTCTATCAGGAACCACCAAGCTTGGCAAGAGTTCCAAAAGGAAAAACAAAATATTTACCACTCTCAACTGGAGCTACTGAAAAAACAGAAAAACAAGAAACTCTCTAACCTTTCCAACCTACAGGCTACTAATCAAAACAAGATCAACAATATTGTCAATCTCTCACAGCAAGCACTCAGCCCAGCCGAGGAATCAGTCCTTTCACGTGGACTGTCATTCTGCCCTGCCAAATCCCCACACATGATTCAGTTCTACGGGGACTTGGAAGCATTTTTCCGCCGTTTACGCCTGAAGGAGTATTTTCAACACACACAACAACAAGACAAATCAGAACAAACAACAACTTCACAACACAACACCTCTCAACCCACTGGAGAACAACAACCACCCTCCCAACAGAACACTGACCACCAACTACCTCCAAAAAAGTGTTACACAAAAAGGGACTCCACATGGACCCCTCCTGATGGACGCAATACCACACTGGACTTGTACATTGACTGCTTCCGCCACAGAATCCAAACAGATGTGACCAGAAAACACCATCGCTTACAACAAAATCTAAACCATGCTGAAAGGAGCGCCATAGATAATCTCAGAAACAACCCAGACATTATAATTAAAGAAGCAGACAAAGGTGGAGCTGTCGTCATCATGAACAAAACTGACTACATTCAGGAGGCTCACAGACAACTTTCCAATACCGCCTTTTACACAAAATTGGACTCAGACCCCACACAAGAATACAAGAAAGAACTGAACAAGATTGTTAAGGAGCTACCCCCACACATCCAAGAACAGATCCTCACCAACACACCAACAGAACCTCAACCAGGAACTTTCTATCTTCTACCTAAAATACACAAACCAGGAAATCCAGGACGCCCCATCATTTCAGGTATTGGCACTATTACAGTGGGTGTCTCCGGTTATATGGACTCTGTTCTGAAACCATATGCCATCAGTGCTCCCAGCTATGTACGTGACACCACAGATTTTCTGAGGAAAATACAATCTTTAAATAATCTTCCCAACAATACTATACTAGCCACTATGGATGTGGAATCTCTGTATACCAACATCCCACACAACAATGGTTTACAAGCTATAAGGAACACCATTTCAGATAAAACCACAGCGGACCTTGCCACCAAACTCTGCCAATTTGTCCTTACCCACAACAACTTCAAATTCGGTGATGACCTGTTCCTTCAGATCAGCGGCACAGCAATGGGCACCCGCATGGCCCCACAGTATGCCAACATCTTCATGGCAGATTTAGAACAACGTTTCCTAAACTCCTACCCACTCAAACCTCTCTTGTACCTGCGATACATTGACGATATTTTTATCATCTGGACACATGGTCAACAGACCCTGGACACCTTTCACCAGAAATTTAATGATTTTTACCCCACAATCAACCTTACAATGAATCAATCTATGCAAGAAATACATTTTTTGGACACTACTATAAAAATACAGGATGGGCGCATAGACACCACCTTATACCGTAAACCAACTGACCGACAAACATATCTACATGCCTCTAGCTACCATCCCAAACATACCAAACAGTCCATTGTATATAGCCAGGCACTACGTTACAACCGCATCTGTTCCAATTCTACAGACAGAGACTCTCACCTAAGAGATCTACAGCAAACCTTTTCAGAACTAAAATACCCAGCAGATGAAGTTAGACAACAGATCAACAGAGCCAGACTTATACCCAGAGAGAACTTGCTGCAAGACAGACCCAAAAAAGAAAATAACAGAACACCTCTAGTCATCACATACAGCTCCCAAGTTAAAACAGTACAACGCATCATCAGAGATCTACAACCTCTCCTGGACAATGACAGTTCTCTTTCTCAAGCTCTGGGAGGAAGACCTTTCATTGCCTACAGACAGCCACCCAATCTTAAACAACTCCTAACCCACAATAATACTACAACCAGACTTAACACGGACACTGGCACCAGAGCCTGCAATAAACCCAGATGCCAACTTTGCTGCCACATACACCCGGACAACACCATTACTGGCCCCAACAACATCACACATACCATCTCGGGACTATTCAATTGCTCATCATCTAACATTGTGTATGGCATCAAATGCCAACAGTGTCCTTCAGCTCTCTATATTGGACAAACAGGCCAAACCTTACGCCAAAGAATAAATGGACATAAATCTGACATCAAGAATCACAAAACAGAGAAACCAGTAGGAGAACACTTCAATCTCCCAGGACATTCTATACAAGATCTCAAAGTAGCTGTTTTACTACAAAGGAATTTCAGAAATAGACTGGAAAGAGAAGCTGCTGAATTGCAACTCATTACCAAACTTAAAACCATGGAGAGACCTGGTTTGAACAAAGACATTGGATTCTTATCCCATTATACATGACTAAGCCATTTCTCACCTTCTCACCCCTTGCCTTTTCCTGTAAGACCCATTACAGTCGTTAAGAGTCGTCAGCAGGCTCATCTCAGCTATCTGCCAATCTCCCATTCCCACCACCCTTCTGAGTAATACCCCTCCCCACCTTCTCACTATATAGAAGGATCTGGCAACTTCTGTTTCAGTGTATCTGAAGAAGTGTTCTTGCACACGAAAGCTCATACCAAGAACTAACTTAGTTGGTCTTAAAGGTGCTACTGGAAGAACTTTTTTTTTTTTTTTCTTCAGCAGCTTCACTTCTTCTTCTATAACTTTCTTCTGAAATCTGGAAGTTGTGTAACTGAACCCTTTCTTGATATCTTCCTTATACATCTCATGTAATTGTCTATAGTGTAACCAACTCTGAAAATGATCTTTAATTTCCTCATAATCTTTTAATTTCCATTTCCCTTCTTGATCCCTCAGCAAGTCTCTAGATGTAGGCCACTTCCCCTTTTTGCCAAGCAGTTTTTTACACATCACTGGGGAATACAGTCGAACTAATGCCAGTGTACTGGAAGAAGCAAAGATCACCAGTGTCAAAGCAATGATTCTTCAACATCAGCTTTGTTGGACTGGTTGTGTTGTGAGGATGCCTGATTATCATCTTCCAAAGCAACTACTCTATTCCGAACTTAAAAAATGGAAAGCGTAATGCTGGTAGTCAACAAAAGAGGCTGAAAGACTCTCTCAGGGCAAATATTTTAAAATGTAGTATAAATACCGACAACTGGGAAACACTGGCCTACGAGCGCTCCAATTGGAGAACAGCCTTTACCAAAGATGCTCCAACTTAGGAGTGCTAAGACGTGCTAAGAGGAAGGCACGCTTGGCAAACCCTCACTGTGATAAACTCCCACCCAGAAACCTATGTCCCCGCTGTGGAAGGACATGTGGATCCAGAATTGGCCTCCACAGTCACTTGTGGACTCACTGTGAAATCGAGTCAAGAGTGTATTTCATGCTCTTTATTCAGCTCATAGTTGTGAGGAGGAATGGAAGTTCCCCCAGAATGTCTGCTTTATATACATTATTTACACAATGGGCCCCACGTGATTGGCTAATTCCGGGATTCTCCTGTAGGCCAATCAAGTTGCGGATTCACTTCCACCTGGAGCTGGATTGGGTGGCTCCTGTGGACCAATCAGACTGCTGCATTCTGGATCCTATTGTTCAAGGACCAATCAAACTGTTGCATTTTGGATCCTATTCAACTCAACACATAGCAGTCCCCAAGAGATCCAGCAAAACAGAAAGGCGTGCCCGGTTCCCTGTCCAGTTCCTCAATGAAGATCACCTGCCAAGGTGACCCACGTCACCTACGCTATATTTTCAAGATCGCTACACGAGCCAAGAGTTGCGTTCCCAGCCCTGAAGCCAAAAGGCTTCCCCGAACCCACTCCTTTTCCTGTCTCCTGTGTCGACGACGTGCTGTCTCTCTCTGCTGAACAATTTTGTTTCCAGCTCATTATTTCCGTGTTCTACCCAAGGGATCATTAAGTCTCATTAGGCTTCTCTTCATTAAACAATGTGTATTGGCGTAATATCTGGGGCTTCTCCCCTCCCCATCTCTGTTGTTGACATTTGGCAGTGTTGCTTGACCCCCTACTAAGCTTGGGGGGAGTGAAGCTGAATGTTGGGGTTCCGGGTGCCTTTTCCTTGAGGTTACACCCCGATTTTCGGGTGTGAAGTAATGTGTGCGCGCCTGTATACATACACACAGACATCAGCTCTGCCATCTGGATCCACGTTGGGATTCTTCAAGGAGATCTGTCTGAGGAAGACCTTCACCTCCCAACTTCAGAGAGAATGTGCTACACACAGCAACATGCCCTTAAACCAGCCCCAGCTTCAGGAATCTGAAGTCTGGGACAGGATTAATTACCCAGAATGAGGCTTGTCAGAAGCCGTGTTGGCAAGCAGATAAGGGGAACTGTAATAGAGCCAGCCAATTAAGCAGCCAATGGTGCTGAACTAAGTATGACCTCATCATTAATTGTGGGAGTTGTTTCTCAGCAGTTTTTCATCATGTTGAGGTTTGTGGTGAGTAGGAGGAAGGCAAAGGAGGGGGGGAGAGAGAAAGACTTCGCTTAATTTGCTTCTGCTCACAAAATGTACCAAAAACATTTGGGGAAAGAATCGCACAAACGCACACGCAGGCACACACACACAGAAGAAAACACACGCAGGCACGCACACACGAGAAGGAAAACAAAATTAACAAAAAGCCACCCAAGGCACACATGTTGAATTTGGGATAGATGCAAAAATGTAAGATGTAGTAGCACATCTCCTGGTAATTTGCAGGAGATCAGCATGGATTCCTGGCTCCCAATTGCTTTACAATAAAGGTAAAGGGACCCCTGACCATTAGGTCCAGTCGTGACCGACTCTGGGGTTGCAGCGCTCATCTCGCTTTATTGGTCGAGGGAGCTGGCGTACAGCTTCCGGCTCATGTGGCCAGCATGACTAAGCCACTTCTGGCGAACCAGAGCAGCGCACGGAAACGCCGGTTACGTTCCCGCCAGAGCGGTACCTATTTATCTACTTGCACCTTGACGTGCTTTCAAACTGCTAGGTTGGCAGGAGCAGGGACCGAGCAACGGGAGCTCACCCCGTCGTGGGGATTCGAACCACCGACCTTCTGATCAGGAAGTCCTAGGCTCTGTGGTTTAACCCACAGAGCCACCCACATCCCTCTGCTTTACAACAGCCACAGCAAAATCATTCTCCCTTGTGGGGGGCAGGACTATATTTTGGAAAAAATAATGAACGAATTCCTACGCCCCACAAATCACCCAGAGATGAATTTTAAATAAAAGCACACATTCTGCTCATGTAAAAACACCAGGCAGCCCCCACAAATAGCCCAGAGATGCATTTTAAAGAAAAGGACACATTCTACTTGTTAAGTTGTGGGTGAACATATCAGACGACACAGCGATTCTTCTAACAGCTCTTGTTTATTCACAGGCCAGAACAGAACTGAACTGAAGGGTTCAGCCAGCCTGCTATATATAGAGCTCCACTAGAACGCAACAGTAACCACTTTCTGAAACTATCCAATCACTGAACGTCACTTTCAATCCCTTATTTGCATATGTGGACCTGAGTGAAAACTATCTACGGTATCCCCCTGCTGGCCCAGGGTGAGAACTTCAGTACATAACTCATGTAAAAACACGCTGATTCCTGGACCGTTTGCAGGCCGGATTTAGAAGGCGATTGGGCCGGCTCTGGCTCCCGGGCCTTAGTTTGCCTACCCGTGCCTACCTGTGCTAACTGGAGGAGTTAGTCTCCCTCAGCATTTCTGGTGGGTGTGTGCTTCAACACCCATGGCTTGGCGGGACCTGGTTGCTGACTTCGTTGGACTGGCCATGTTGTTTGGATGCCTGATTACCGTCTTCCAAAGCAACTACTCTATTCCAAACTTAAAAATGGAAAGCGTAATGCTGGTGGTAAACAAAAGAGGTTTAAAGACTCTCTCAAGGCAAATCTTTAAAAATGTAGTATAAACACCAACAACTGGGAAACACTGGCCTGCGAGTGCTCCAATTGGAGAACTGCCTTTACCAAAGGTATCATTGACTTTGAAGGCACTCAAACTCAGGACAAAAGGGAGAAACGTGCTAAGAGGAAGGCACGCTTGGCAACCCCTCAACGTTATCAACTCCTGCCCGGAAACCTATGTCCCCAGTGTGGAAGGACGTGCGGATCCAGAATAGGCCTCCACAGTCACTTACGGACTCATTCTTAAGACTGTGTTCATGGAAGACTATCTTATTCAGCTACAAGTGATCTCCAAAGAAGAGGAAAAAGAAGGTGTTCTCCATAGCAGTGGTCCTCACAGTGGCTGACCAGAAGTTCTTCTGAATACCAGTTGCTCAGAACCACAGGCTTCCCACACGCATCTGGTCCTCCAATGTGAGAACAGGATGCTAGAATAGACATTGGCCTCATCCAACAGACTGTTTTTCCTCTGGCTTTTCACCCGCCATTTTTGAAAGAACGTCTCTAAGGAACGAAACCCCACCTTTTAACAGTATTTTTTACCACTCTAAAAAAAATTTTGAATAATGGATGATTGTCAGAAAGGTTGAAGGAAGTCTAAAAGAGAAAATATGTGATAAATTTAGATTGGATACTATAAATGTATGTTGGAAAATTTAATAATTTTTTTTTAAAAAACACAATTATCCAGTGAAAATAGGGACATCCTAAGAAAAACGGGACGTGGGTGGCGCTATGGGACCCCGGTGGCGCTGTGGGTTAAACCACAGAGCCTAGGACTTGGCGATCAGAAGGTCGGCGGTTCGAATCCCCGCGACGGGGTGAGCTCCCGTTGCTCGGTCCCTGCTCCTGCCAACCTAGCAGTTTGAAAGCATGTCAAAGTGCAAGTAGATAAATAGGTACCACTCCGGCGGGAAGGTAAACGGTGTTTCCATGCGCTGCTCTGGTTCACCAGAAGTGGCTTCCTCATGCTGGCCACATGACCCGCAAGCTGTATGCCGGCTCCCTCAGCCAATAAAGCGAGATGAGCACCACAACCCCAGAGTCGGCCATGACTGGACCAAATGGTCAGGGATCCCTTTACCTTTAAGAAAAACGGGGACATTCCGGGATCAAATCAGAATCCAGGATGCTTTCTGTAAATCTGGGACCGTCCCTGGAAAACAGGGACACTTGGAGGGTCTGAAATTACCCTGTTTCCCACCCACCCTTTCCTCCAGTTATGCTTCTGGGGTGCAGATACAGTGGTACCTCGGGTTACATACACTTCAGGTTACAGACTCCGCTAACCCAGAAATAGTACCTCTTGTTAAGAACTTTGCTTCAGGATGAAAACAGAAATCATGCTCCGGCGGCGCGGCAGCAGGAAGAGGCCCCATTAGCTAAAGTGGTGCTTCAGGTTAAGAACAGTTTCAGGTTAAGTACCGACCTCCAGAACGAATTAAGTACTTAACCCGAGGTACCACTGTACATTTGAGCTTTTAAACAGGACCGATTTCAGCTGTTTGTTACAGCGCTGGAGACCCTTGCAATATGGCAGGAGGGCAGCTTCTTGCCTGGCCTCCTGGATCTGCCTGATTCCTTGCTAGCTCTACATCAATGAAAGGGCTTGATTTACTCCACATTTGTGCTCTCTCTCTTTCCCCACCCCCCCTCTCCCGCCATGGGTCAGGATAACATATTTTAAAGATCCCCCTGGGAGCTCATTCAAGCTCTCTGTTTACATAGCAGATTGGTGGCTTTATGTTTGAAGTCAGGATTTAAGCTGTTCCTTCTAATTACAGAAAGACTTTGAAACCAGAGAGACCTCAGCTATGGAAGAGAGAAGGGGGGGGGGCAGGAGAGGATTGGTGAAACAATGACTTTAGCCAAAGCTAAGCTTCCTTAGAAGAATGGGTGCGGGCCTTGGTTGGGAGAGAAAGATCAGCTCACACCCCAATGAGACATATGTTCATTTTCCCTTCTTATGGTTTTTAATTCTTACTACTTCTGAAACATACCCCCTGTTCCATATCCCACGCATCCCATAATTTTCATGTAATTGTTAAGTGGGAGTGCAAGCCAGACCCTCCAAGTGTCCCTCTTTTTCCAGAGACAGTCCCAAATTTACAGATTTGATCTCCGAATGTCCTGCTTTTCCTTAGGACGTTCGTATTTTCATCGGAGAAATGTTGGAGGATATGAAGTTATGCAAACCCCCATGCTGTCTGAAGGCAATCCTGTATAAAGGTAAAGGTAAAGGGACCCCTGACCATTAGGTCCAGTCGTGGCCGACTCTGGGGTTGCGGCGCAGGGATTCGAACCGCCAACCTTCTGATAGGCAAGTCCTAGGCTCTGGGGTTTAACCCACAGCGCTACCCGCATCCAATCCTGTATAGGGAAGGCTTTTTTATGTTTAACAGTTTATTATGTTTTTATATATATTGGAAGTCACCCAGAGTGGCTGGGGCAACTCAGTCAGACGAGTGGAGCATGAATGAATGAATAAACATACGTACAAACAAACAAACCCAAATAATAACCTGTCCATCTGGCTAGGTTTCCCCACACACTCTGGGCAGCTTACAGTGCATATAAAAATTAGCAGCAGCAGCAATGGAATAAGAAGTCCCTATTTTCAGAAATGTTGGAGGGTATGGCACACTGAACGAAGGGTGGTGTTTTACAAATTAATGAATTATACCTCTTATATCCTCCTCTTCTTTGGGGTAAGGTAAAAGGTAAAGGATCCCTGGACGGTTAAGTCCAGTCAATGGTGACTATGGGGTTGCGGCGCTCATCTCACTTTCAGGCTGAGGGAGCCACTGTTTGTCCACAGACAGCTTTCCGGATCACATGGCCAGGATGACTAAACCGCTTCTGGCACAACGGAACACTGTGACGGAAACCAGAGCGCACAGAAACACCATTTACCTTCCTGCCGCAGTGGTACCTATTTATCTACTTGCACTGGCGTGCTTTCAAACTGCTAGGTTGGCAGGAGCTGGGACAGAGCAACAGGAGCTCACCCCGTCACGGGGATTCGAACCGCCAACCTTCTGATCAGCAAGCCCAATAGGCTCAGTGGTTTAGACCACAGCGCCACCTGCGTAACTCAGAGTGGCTTACATGCAGCTCCCAAGCACTCTCCAATCCAGGTACCAAACAGGCTGAGACCTGGCTAGCTTTTATAATGTAATAACATCATGTTCTCCATGGCCAGAAATGGGGCCCTCTAAATGTTGATGGGCTCCAACTCCCATCAGCCCTTGGACAGTATAGCCAACAGTCAAGGGTGATGGGATGTGCAGCCCAGCAGCAACAGGATGGCCGCATGTTCCCCATCCCTGTTGAAAACTTTGCAAAACTGAATGCCGGCAAACGTCTGCATTAGAAGCAACTATTTCCTTGTACCCCTTCATGGATCACTGCCTTGCCGAGGTGAAGGGGTTTGAATAACTCAGAGAAGCTATGAGCTGTGCCGTGCAGGGCCACCCAAGATGGACAGGTCATAGTGGAGAGTTTTGACCAAACGTGATCTACCTGGAGCAGGAACCGGCAAGCCACTCCAGTATCCCTGCCAAGAAAACTCCATGGACAAAGACAACAAGTAGTGATGTATGGAAGTGAGAGCTGGACCATAAAGAAGGCTGATCGCCAAAGAATTGATGCTTTTGAATTATGGTGCTGGAGGAGGCTCTTGAGAGTCCCATGGACTGCAAGAAGATCAAACGTATCCATTCTGAAGGAAATCAGCCCTGAGCGCTCACTGGAAGGACAGATCCTGAAGCTGAGGCTCCAATACTTTGGCCACCTCATGAGAAGAGAAGACTCCCTGGAAAAGACCCTGATGTTGGGAAAGATGTTGGCACAAGGAGAAGAGGACAACAGAGGATGAGATGGTTGGACAGTGTTCTCGAAGCTACCAGCATGAGTTTGACCAAACTGTGGGAGGCAGTAGAAGACAGGAGTGCCTGGCGTGCTCTGGTCCATGGGGTCACGAAGAGTCGGACACGACTAAACAACTAAACAACAACAACATTTCCTTTTAATTTGCAACCCTTGGGAAGCTCGTTCCTCCCTTTGGGGTTGTGGCATTCTCTTGAACAGGCTAGCAGCGGCCATACTCCAGGAGGGACTGCACTTTATTTTAAATGTAATTTATTTCATTTATGCAGCTGATGTCTCATTCTCGCAAGCCAGGAAAGGGACACCACGAATGTGTGTGTCACTCCTCAGAGGAAACTCTACTTGCTAACACTTTAGTAATCAGATTAAGGGTCTCAAACCGCAGCTGTGTTTGCACTATATAATTATTCTACTTTATAATGTGGAGGATTGTCTTCTTTCCAATTAACATGACCAGGCATTTCCTTGCCTCCTGTTTTTCAATTTGTTCCCTGAATAAATAGAGCCTCACATTTGCAACAGTGGATTACTGCTTTTTGAACCACACTGATCCAGGCAAACTCCGGCAACAATTATAATCTCTTATCTGGAAATGACTTGAGGGAAGGGGGCCATAAACCCCACTGAGATGGAATTCTTTCCAGTATTATCCACCATTCTAATGGATATAGATACAATCTATATTAATTAAAAGCCGCAGGGCAGCCAAGAGTAAGATTTGGCGTGGGGGGGGGGGCTTACTCCTCATATTTTATGACCCAAGAGGATGTTCTCTTGCCTCCAGTTTCCTCCTCTAAGGCCTTCTTCAGTAAGCAGCCTGAATGAGATATTTTCCCAGGAAAAGGAAGATCAGGGTGGGCAAAAAAAGAATTAAAAGGAAGGCAGTCTAGAGTTTGTTTTCTTTGGCTTGGCAGGTGTGTGCCAGAGACTGGATTAAGTCACGCAGTGGAGATCATATGGAGCTGCATCTAAGAGGGCTCGTAGCTTTCTACAGGTCTGGAAAAAAAATCAATTGAGCATCATTTCCGGGTTTGGAAAACTGCTTGGGTTTGCCAGCAGGAGAAAGATGCCAAAGTCAAAAAGCACCAGCTTTTGGCTGCAACACAGGAATCAGAAGCGTGCTTAGAAACATTTGGGTTGCAGCTAAACAGTTAAAGGGCAAAAGTACAAAGATTCACAAAATGTTTAGGGTTATGCGTACTGTTAAGTTGTGGGTGAACGTATCAGACGACACAGCGATTCTTCAAACAGCTCTTGTTTATTCACAGGCCAGAACTGAACTGAACTGAAGGGTTCAGCCAGCCTGCTTATATAGAGCTCCACTAGAACGCAACAGTAACCATTTTCTGTAACTATCCAATCACTGAACGTCACATTCAACCCCTTATTTGCATATGTGGACCTGAGTGAAAACTACTTACAGTATCTCCCTGCTGGCACAGGGTGAGAACTTCAGTACATAACACTTATCCCCAGAAAAAAAGCACTGACAATCTCTATTTTGAAGCATCTGCAATGTACACACTTCTCAATTACAGGGGAGGAGAGACAGATAGACAGTCAACCTTTAATTGCATAGGTCAGGGGTAGGCAACCTAAGGCCCGTGGGCCGGATGTGGCCCAATCTCCTTCTCAATCCGGCCCACGTACGGTCCAGGAGTCAGCGTGTTTTTACATGAGTAGAATGTGTGCTTTTATTTAAAATGCATCTCTGGGTTATTTGTGGGGCATAGGAATTTGTTCATATTTTTTTTCTCCAAAATATAGTCCGGCCTACCACATGGTCTGAGGGACAGTGGACCGGCCCACGGCTGAAAAAGGTTGCTGACCCCTGCTCCAAGCAGTCCCTGTCAGTGCTGCCCAGGTCTGCTGGGAATTTATTTAATAAAATTTATATAGCGCTTACCGTGAAAGCACACATCTCAAAAGCAATTTGTTGTCCAAAACATCTGGAGGGCTTCAGGTTGCTAGGAAATGCCTTAGGGCCCTAGATAATAACAATATTTTGAAGAATAATTTTAGTTTCCTTTGAGGAAGCACCTTTTGCTTCGGCTGTGTACACATTACAGTGTACTTTGGTTCCAGTGTGTTCCCACCGCTGGTGGCCGATGTTGAGTACACATGACCTTCCCCCCCCCCAAAAAAATATATAGTCTGGCCCACCACATGGTCTGAGGGACGGTGGACGGGCCCACGGCTGAAAAAGGTTGCTGCCCCCTGGGATAGGTGCTTGATCAACGTTTCTTTATAATACAAGATTAGTGAACCTGAACCTTTAATGAAAATAAGCAACATGGAAGAGCAAAATGCCAGATGAATGCAGCCTTAGGCTACTTTTGAGTATGAGACAATAGCGTCAACTGGAGATGGGTTAATAGACTAAACTAGAGATGGATTCACAGACAGTCTCTCTGAAAATAGGAAGTACCTTTTCCTTTCTGGGATTCTGCAGTTTCATGTCTATCCTTCTTTGCAAGGCTTGGTGCTTCACAGTGAAGCCATGATACTGGTGACCATACCAGGGGTGGATAGACTTTAGGCTCACATGACTATCATATTTAGGCCCAAAATATCCACTGTGAGAAGCTGTCTTTCTCTGTATGTGGGTCTCCAACTCCCAATGGTCAAGGATGGTGGGAGGCATACCCTCCAACATCTTGAAGGCAAAAACCAGGAAGCCATCTTCTCATGAGAGAATGGTGGCCATTTGGGGCGCTGTGATCACATGCTGCAATTCCTCCCCCCATCAAAAAAGTGCTTTTTTCGGCCACGGCGCCCAAAATGGGTGTTTTGCGGCGCCGTGCGATATCACGGCCCCGGAAAAGGCTCCTTTTCAGGAGGAAATTGCGGAGCAAAATCGCACGAGATCGCCGCGTTCAAAATGGCTGCCGCCTTTAGTCTAACATCAAGTTGGGAGGGATGCATTCATACTCCCTCCCCATGTGGTGGCGCTTGCAGGGCCCGTTAAAGGGCAAAAACTGGGAGCCCCTGACCCTAGAGCGGCGGCATGTAGGTCAAACTCCCGGGACGAGGTTAGTGGAAGGGCATGCTGTGTAAGTTTGTGCTTTACAGTCCCCTCTCACTGGACCTCATCTGCCTGCATATCCTCAGCCAGACGGGCTGTTATGTACTGAGTTGAACAGGATTCATAATGCAGCAGTCTGATTGGTCCTAAAACAATACAATTCAGAATGCAGCAGTCTGATTGGTCCTAGAACAATAGGATCCAGAATGCAGCAGTCTGATTGGTCCACAGGAGCCACCCAATCGAGCTCCAGGTGGAAGGGAATCCGCAACCTGATTGGCCTACAGGAGAATTCCGGAATTAGCCAATCACGTGGGGCCCATTGTGTAAATAATGTATATAAAGCAGACATTCTGGGGGAACTTCCATTCCTCCTCACCACTATGAGCTGAATAAATAGCATGAAACCCACTCTCGACGCCGAGTATATTTCATGGGCTGAGAGGGTTACCTGCCAAGGCCTGTGCCAAGTTTCCCACTTCTGAAGCTCAATAAAGTTGTGGCCAATTTGAACCCATACTCTGGTCTCTTGTCTCATTCTTTGGGAAAAGGGTAGGCACCACAGACAGGGTTTAGTGCATGTACCCGCAAGAACCCGCAGACGCCTTTGGGAGGCAGAGACATAGCTGCCAACCGTCCCTTATTTGGCGGGAAAGTCCCTTATCCCAGCGCCGTGTCCCGCTGCTGTCCCTTATTGATGATATCCCGTAAATTTCCCGGGTTTCAAAGGAAGCAGCTCCTCTCCCTCCCTCCCTGCCGGCCAGGGAGTAGGGAGGCTCCAACTGTGTTGCTTGGCTGCGTTGCTCACCCAATAAGGAGTCTAAGAACGACTGGGGGGTGGAGCTTGCATGCCTTGTGCCAATCAAATCGGCCGCGTTGCCTGGGGACTCGCCTTTGCTCAGCGTTTCCCAGCGGAGAGGTGACGGTGGTTTTCCTTGCTGCATCCCCCTTGCTGGGTTGCTGCGCTGTGGGAACCACCGCTTGAGGCTTCGTTTGGCTGCTGGCTGGGCTTTCTGCCTTTGGCTCGGAGGGGCTCAGAAGTTGAACATTACTGTCCTCCTTGGAAAATCCCTTATTTTGGCTGCTGGTCCCTTATTTTCAAGGCTGCTTGTCCCTTATTTTCAAATCAGTAAGTTGACAGCTATGGGCAGAGACATGAGAAGGCATCAGAGAAGGGAGGGAAGGAAAGAGAGACAGAGGCCAGTGTTGCCCACGGCACCCCTGACCATCCTTCAAGGCACCCCAGGGTGCCACGGCACACTGGTTGAAAACCACTGGCGTAGGTGGTGTAGAAAGTAATTGGGGAGAAAGGAATGTATTTTTGGCTGCTCTTGAAGCCACAGACTTTGCATCTGGTCACAGTGTTAGGAAAGGAGGGAGGTAGTAGGCATTCAAATGAGGCCCTTTTAGATGCTATGCAGGTATTGGATTGCAGAAAGGGTGCCTATAAGCAGCAGCATGAAAATGACTGATTTGCCTTCTCTGGTCAACTCTCAGCATTCGGCAGGAGGAATTCAAATGCATACTGGAAATTTAGCTTTGCAGTGTTAATTTAGGCTCCTGTTCTGCCGACCCGGTGCCACAAATCCACTTGAAAACAAATGAACATCAGACTTGCTGCAGTTAGGAAAATGGCGTGGAGATGCACTAGAAAGTGTGGGGTGATTGATTAAGGAGAAGATCTTATAAACAGCACAGAAGCAAATCAGGATGACCATTCCGTCTCGTATAACCTCCCCGCAAACAAATCACAACCTATAAAGACCAGACCTGGTCTAAACTCCATGTAATAATAATAATAATAAATTTTATTTATATCCTGCCCTCCCCAGCCGAAGCTAGGCTCAGGGCGGCTAACAACAATAAAATAGTACAACATTCTAAAATCATTTCCTTATAAAATTAATTCAACTCAAAAAGTTCTGTGAAGATTGCCAAAGGAGGGAGTCAGGCTGTGCCCTGACCAAAGGCCTGGTGGAACAGCTCTGTCTTGCAGGCCCTGCGGAAAGATGTCAAGTCCCGCAGAGCCCTAGTCTCTTGTGACAGAGCGTTACACCAGATCGGGGCCACAGCAGAAAAAGCCCTGGCTCTGGTTGAGGCCAGCCTAACCTCTCTGTGGCCTGGGACCTCCAAGATGTTTTTGTTTGAAGACTGTAAGTTCCTCCGTGGGACATACCAACAGAGGGTGGTCCCGTAGGTACGAGGGTCCTAGGCCGTATAGGGCTTGAAAGGTTAGAACCAGCACCTTAAACCCGATCCTGTACCCCACCCGGAGCCAGCGCAGCTGGTATAGCACCGGGTGAATGTGATCTCATAGCGAAGACCCTGTAAGGAGTCTCGCCGCGGCATTCTGCACCCGCTGGAGTTTCTGGGTCAGTCTCAAGGGCAGCCCCATGTAGAGCGAGTTACAATAATCCAGTCTGGAGGTGACCATCGTGTGGATCACAGTGGCTAGGTCAGGGCGAGAGAGCTAAGGAGCCAACTGCTTAGTTTGGCGGAGACTTTGTGTAGCACGAATGCTCAATAAGCAGGGTGTCTGGAGCAGCCCTCTGAAAACATAAGCAGCGGCTGTTTCCCAAGTCTGTCTCCATCCTTAGGCGAAACACACAGGTTCCTTGCTGGGTGGAAAACAGGAACAGAAGCATCACTTTGAAGAATTAAAAAGGTAAACTGCAATTTCACGGGCAAGGCAATTAGCCAAGCAGGAGCAAATCTCAGCATAAGCCTGGCATGTGTGGCTAATCCAGAACAAGATTCTTGTCCCATGACAACTTCTTACCTGATTTGTTTCCTTGCAGTTTTAACCCTGTCTGCCCCCCTATTTTCATTGGAGACACGTTGCAGGGTATGCAGTTAGTTATGCGACCCCCCCGAGCCAAGGAGATAAGTAACTATACAACTTTTAGAAGACACCTGATGGCAGCCCTGTATAGGGAAGTTTCCTCATGTTTAATGTTTGATTATGTTTTTATATATGTTGGAAGCTGCCCAGAGTGGCTGGGGCAACCCAGTCAGATCAGCTGGGTATAAATAATAAAATAAATAAAAATTATTATTATTATTAAGGTACTAGTGCTTTTTTCTGGGGGGATGCAGGGGGATGCATACCCTTAAACATTTTGTGAATCTAAGTTTGGCCTCGTTGAGGGGCAGTATTTCAATATGAGTAGGAAAATGAGAGTACCCCCTAAACATTTTTTAAGAAAAAAAAAAAGCACTGGGTACAGTCATCATAGCGATCCATAGTTAAAAGTAGAAGTTGGCAAATGTGTTCTCTTTTTTTGCTCTTCAAAATATGGCAACCCTACAATCACTTACCCTAAACAACTGGCTTCCGCCAGCATTCCCAGTAGAACAGCTTGCTCAAATCCAGGTAACTTCCTTTCTGAGAAACAACATCTGGCAGAAGCATCTTCTTCCTCTCATCCAGTTGTTGCATGTGATGCTATCAGCATTTTTATTTATTTTAAGAGATGCGGCTAGTTGGGCTTGAGTACAAAAAGCGTCAAACTCCCCTTTGCAGAGGAGATATTAATATTTCCTACATGACTAAGTAAGAGAGCCACTTTCAACAGATTCACTTCTAGTGAAAGTTGTGCGGTAATAAGCCAGCCATCTGTCTGCCAGGAAGCACCATGACAATTAAGAGATCATTTTCAAGAAATCTTCCCTGAGCACATAGCTCAAAGCTAACCAGTTGCTGGAGGCATTTTTCTGGCCTAATGAGAGAAGGAAAAGATAAGGGGCCTGTACCCAATGCTAATCGTAGAGAAGTCCCATTGAAATTAATGCACATGAGAGACTTGGATGGGGTTGCCGTATTTCAAAAAGTGAAAAGTCGTTGGGCTTTTTTTAATAGTTTGCCTGAAGTTGCTGCTTCTTTTTGCAAAATCTCAAAAAAACATAAATGATTTTTTGAGCTATTTTTAATGGAAACCACCAAAAACGACACTACCGGCATGGGTTGCCATATGTCCAGATTTCCCTGGACGTTTCAATTCTTTCTGCCCGGACACTGCTTCCGATGGCTGATTGCCGGCTATGTCTGGAAAATTCCGGACATATGGCAACCCTAGCTTGGATTAATTTAATTGGATCTGCTTGGAATGCACGTTAGTTGGATGCAACCAATGGCATATAAACAACAATAACAACCATAATGTGTGCATTCTTTTTTGCATGTTCAAAAACCTTTCCCATTACGTTCACCATCTTCATTGTGATACCTCCAGACCATTTTTCGGGATGGATTCCATCACATACCACAAATGTAGGTAAAGGTAAAGGGACCCCTCACCATTAGGTCCAGTTGTGGCTGACTCTGGGATTGCGGCGCTCGTCTCGCTTTACTGGCCAAGTAAATTATTATTTACTTGGTATATTATTATTATTAGTAGTATATTATTATTATTATTATTATTATTATTATTATTATTATTATTTCAATAAACCAGCCTGTATATACAATTTAGCTACCCAGTAGCTCACTTCTCCAGCCTCTTGGTGGATTTCAGGTACCTTTTAAAGGGTGCCAAATGATTTCACTAGTGATTCACTATCATATTCATTACTGTGGGATTCGCACCACTGTTGTGTTCTCCGTCTGTGGCCTTAGGTGCCAAACTGTCTTGGGCTGGCCCTGCTTGCCTCAAGGCTGCTATACCCCAAACAAATTGTCCTGCCATTAACTTCCAGACTGCTGGAACCTGCTCCCTTCTTTAATTATGATGATGCTGTGGGAGCTGATAGGAGGAGCAGAGAGCCTGCCTGCACCACAAGACCCTCTGCGCCACAAAGGAGGAGACATCTGCTCAGCATCTCCTCCCTGCACCATCATCCCCCACTTTTCAGAGAGTTTTGCTGGCGTGGAGAGGAGCCGCCAAGTGCCGACTCCTCTTATGACCCCGAGTAGTGTAGCCGAAGTTGTACTACTCACCTTACCTTACTGTATGCTTGTAAAATGTGGACCACTTATAAACGCCATCTCCAACTCCTCGAAATAATAATAATAATAATAATAATAATAATAATAATAATAGAATCATAGAGTTGGAAGCGACTACAAGGGCCATCGAGTCCAACCCCCTGCCAAGCAGGAAACACCATCAGAGCACTCCTGACATATGGTTGTCAAGCCTTTGCTTAAAGACCTCCAAAGAAGGAGACTCCACCACACTCCTTGGCAGCAAATTCCACTGTCGAACAGCTCTTACTGTCAGGAAGTTCTTCCTAATGTTTAGGTGGAATCTTCTTTCTATAATAATTATTAATTATTATTCTTTCTATAATAAGAATAAATAATAATAATAATAATAATAATAATAATAATAATAATTTATTTGTACCCCGCCCATCTGGCTGGGTTTCCCCAGCCACTCTGGTGGCTTCCACAGAGACCAAAAATACACTAAAATGTCACACATTAAAAACTTCCCTGAACAGGGCTGCCTTAAGATGTCTTCTGAATGTCAGGTAGTTGTTTATCACTTTGACATCTGATGGGAGGGCGTTCCACAGGGCAGACGCCACTACTAAGATGGCGCTCTACCTGGTTCCCTGTAGCTTTGCTTCTCGCAATGAGGGAACCGCCAGAAGGCCCTCGCCGCTGGACCTCAGCGTCCGGGCAGAACCATGGGGGTGGAGACGTTCCTTCAGGTATACTGGGCCGAGGCCGTTTAGGGCTTTAAAGGTCAACACCAACACTGAATTGTGCTTGGAAACGTACTGGGAGCCAATGTAGGTCTTTCAAGACCGGTGTTATGTGGTCTTGGCAGCCGCCCCCAGTCACCAGTCTGGCTGCCGCATTCTGGATTAGTTGTAGTTTCCGGGTCACCTTCAAAGGTAGCCCCACGTAGAGTGCATTGCAGTAGTCCAAGCGGGAAATAACTAGAGCATGCACCACTGTGGTGAGACAGTCCGCGGGCAGGTAGGGTCTCAGCCTGTGTACCAGGTGGAGTTGGTAGACAGCTGTCCTGGATACAGAATTAACCTGCACCTCCATGGACAGCTGTGAGTCCAAAATGACTCCCAGGCTGCGCACCTGGTCCTTCAGGGGCACAGTTACCCAATTCAGGACCAGGGAGTCCTCCCTACCAGCCCGCCCCCTGTCCCCCAAAAACAGTACTTCTGTCTTGTCAGGATTCAACCTCAATCCATTAGCCGCCATCCATCCTCCAACCGCCTCCAGGCACTCACACAGGACCTTCACTGTCTCCGAAAATTTTTACACATCACCTGGGAAGACAGGCGAACTAACACCAGTGTACTGGAAGAAGCAAAGATCACCAGTGTCAAAGCAATGATTCTTCAACATCAACTTCGTTGGACTGGTCATGTTTTGCAGATGCCTGATTATTATCTTCCAAAGCAACTACTCTATTCCAAACTTAAAAATGGAAAGCGTAATGCTGGTGGTAAACAAAAGAGGTTTAAAGACTCTCTCAAGGCAAATCTAAAAAAAAAAAGGAATATAAACATCGACAACTGGGAAACACTGGCCTGCGAGTGCTCCAATTGGAGAACTGCCTTTACCAAAGGTGTCATGGGTTTTGAAGACACTCAAACTCAGGACAAAAGGGAGAAACACGCTAAGAGGAAGGCATGCTTGGCAAACCCTCACTGTGATCAACTCCTGCCCGGAAACCTATGTCTCCATTGTGGAAGGACGTGTGGATCCAGAATTGGCCTCCACAGTCACTTACGGAGTCACTGTTAAAACCGTGTTTATGGAAGACAATCTTACTCGGCTATGAGGGATCACCAAAGTAGAAGCTAAAGCTGAAGTACTTTTAGATGTTGGACTTTTGTCTTACATGTCTTCCTGGCCACCAGCTTTCGGTTTTAGCAATGTGTGCTACAGGGGTCTCCAAGCTCTCTGTAAGGTAAAAAGGTAATGGGTCCCCTGACTGTTAAGTCCAGTCGCGGACGACTCTGGGGTTGCGGCGCTCATCTCGCTCTACAGGCTGAGGGTGCCGGCGTTTGTCCGCAGACAGCTTCCGGGTCATGTGGCCAGCATGACTAAGCCGCTTCTGGTGAACCAGAGCAGCGCACGGAAACGCTGTTTGCCTTCCCGCCAGAGTGATACCTATTTATCTACTTGCACTTTGACATGCTTTCGAACTGCTAGGTTGGCAGGAGCTGGGACCGAGCAACAGGAGCTCACCCCATGTAAACATCCCCTTAAAGATCCACAATGCAGGAGACTGTTCTTCTTGCTCCCTTTCTGTTTACATTGGCTCATGGCATGAATTGTCCATTCATGTCGTGAATTGGCAGGACACGCAAGGAAGGGGAAGAGGTGCCGGCCCAACTGGTACACAACTGGTACACAACACAAAAAGGCAAGAAGGGGAAGGGCCATAATGTGATAAGTCGGCCCTAGTGTCTTGCAGGGGGGGCCCTCCTCATTTTATTGAGTCTCGCCCTGAGCTCTTTCCTCAAATTCTTGCCCTGACAGTGCCAAGGATGCCTCAGGGCTTCCAACAACCGCATGAAAAGAGGCTCCCTTTTCATGAAAATGATGTACCGGTGGTATTTAACACCTATAAAACTAGCAAAGATGTATAGAACTGCTTCAAATGTATGTTGGAAATGTAAGGAGACTGAAGGCACCTTCTGCCACATGTGGTGGACATGCAAGATAACAAAAGCATTCTGGGAAATGATATATAATAAGTTGGAAAAAATGTTTAAAATAACATGGGGGGGGGGGGGGACCAGAGGCTTTTTTACTAGGAATTTTAGGTGCGGAGATGCTAAAAGAGCAGAAACGATTATTTCTGTATGCAACGACAGGAGCGCGGATACTACTGGCCCAGAGATGGAAAGAAGATAAAGTCCCGACCAGCGATGAATGGCTGATGAAGATGATGGACTACGTCGAAATGGCGAAATTGACCAGGAAAATCAGAAACCAGGAAGAGAAGACCTTTGAGAAGAGATGGGAAAAATTCACAATGTACTTAAGAGAACACTGTAAACAACTCAAAACTTTAGTAATGTTTGTAATGTACTAAAAACTAAGAAAAATAGAGAAAATAAGGGAAACAGTGGGAAAAGATTGAAAATCACTACCATGGAAGGGTGAAGGGGAGTTAAAGGATCTAGGAAATCCTAAATGGTGGTGATGATGTTTATTGTTTGAATTTAAATTTAAATAAAAAAGATTTATTTTAAAAAAAGAAAAGAGGCTCCCTTGATAGAGGTCAGCAGGAACTCCCTAGAAGTCAAAAGCTGCATACACAAGGTATGTGTAAAACACATTTAAAGCACATTACTTTCTCCAAAAAATCGGGGAATGACAGGTTGTTAAGGGTGCCGGGAACTATAGCTCTGTGAGGGGTAAACTACAGTTTCCAGGATTCAGGGTGGGGTGGGCGAAGAAACAGCCAGAGACACAGCAGGAGTGGGTGGCAATTTGACACCTAACATGACGAAGGGAGGAATAGCAAATGTTCTGGCTCGGATGCCACAAAATCCAAAGGGTGCATGCTAAGCCCTTTGATGGCAAATAATTATTATTTTCCTAAGGGGTTTCGTGGAAATCCTTTGCCAAACTTGTCAGGCAAGTAGTGCAAGGCACTGATTAACCAATTATTTTAGTGCCAAGGGCAGTGCCAACCTCAGCAGTTTGAACAGTTTCTCCTCTTCGACTTGGGCTCAATGGAGGTAGCTTGATGCCTTTTCCCAGACAATTCTTCACAGAGTCAACAAAAGCCGAGACAGTGCTATGTGTCATGTAAGCTTGATGGGAATTAAAAATAAAAATAAAATTGTATATATTCAGCCCTTCCTCCAAAGCACTCTTAACAAATAGATGGTGCTCCCATTTTATCTTCACAGCAAACCAGTGGAGAATGTTAGGCTGAGAAATTCTGGCTGGCATCAGAGAGAACTTCATGATGGAGGTGGAATTTGAACCCGGGTCTTCCCAATCTGTGGCTGCTACCCACACCATACATTTAAAGCATATTTGAAGCACATGACGCCCTCCACCAAAGTATCCTGGTAACTGTAGTTTTTGGTTTTGAAACATATTTTTATTGACGATTTCTTGGCTTACAAAAGTACAGTGGTACCTCGGGTTAAGAACCTAATTCGTTCCAGAGGTCCGTTCTTAACCTGAAACTGTTCTTAACCTGAGGTACCACTTTAGCTAATGGGGCCTCCCGCTGCTACCGCACCGCTGCTGCACGATTTCTGTTCTCATCCTGAAGCTGCCGTTTACCTTCCCACCAGAGTGGTACCAATTTATCTACTTGCACTTTGACGTGCTTTCAAACTGCTAGGTTGGCAGGAGCAGGGACCGAGCAACGGGAGCTCACCATGTCGTGGGGATTCGAACTGCTGACCTTTTGATCAGCAAGCCCTAGGCTCAGTGGTTTAGACCACAGTGCCACCTGCATCCCAATACATCTCTAAAAGGTAAAGGTAAAGGTACCCCTGACCATTAGGTCCAGTTGTGGACGACTCTGGGGTTGCGGCGCTCATCTTGCTCTATAGGCTGAGGGAGCCAGTGTTTCTCCGCAGACAGCTTCCAGGTCATGTGGCCAGCATGACTAAGCCGCTTCTGGCAAACCAGAGCAGCGCACGGAAACGCAGTTTACCTTCCCACTGGAGTGGTACCTATTTATCTACTTGCACTTTAATGTGCTTTCGAACTGCTAGGTTGGCAGGAGCAGGGACCGAGCAACGGGAGCTCACCCCGCGACGGGGATTCGAACCGCCGACCTTCTGATCGGCAAATCCTAGGCTCTGTGGTTTAGACCACAGCGCCCCCCGCGTCCCAACACATCTCTAGGGGCCCCCCAAATAGCTCTCTAGCATCACTTTTGGAAGACCCCTAGATGCCTCCCTAGATGCCAAGACGGTGTAACTGGCAGAGATAAAAGGGGGGGGGTGTCTTTGAAGGAGGTGGCTAATTCACTGAGCCGAACTCCACCACCCCCGCCTCCCCTCCCAATTTGGCATCACCCACCGTCTTTTTAATTCCCAGTTCTGCTTGCTGCCTCATCCCTTTGACATCCAGACAATTGCAGCTATTCAGACAGCTCCTCAGCCACCTGCCAGCAGCCATTCTTATGCACGTGGGCAGAAAACAAATCCCAATGCAGAGAGCAGCTACTCTGCTGAGAAACAAAGTTCTTCCCCCTCTCCTCCCCCCCATAATGTTTTTATTAATTTTGAAAACTTTTACAAATCTACTTAAAATTCAATATATATATTTCTTTTAAAAATTGACTTCCCATCCTTACCTGTGTTGTGTTTCTGTTCCCACCCTGTACCAACTGCTTTATATAACATATTAATACATATATCCTCTCTTTCACTTACGGTTGCATCCACTCTGCTGCTCATAATTCGAATCCTGCAGCGTTTTCATTTGACTATAGCAGTTCTTCAGATAGTCTCCACTATTCCTTATCTGAAGAAGTGTGCATGCACACGAAAGCTTATACCAAGAACAAACTTAGTTGGTCTCTAAGGTGCTACTAGACAATTTTTTTATAGACCGGTATTTCGACTGCGTCAGACCAACACGGCTGAATCTATTCCTTAAACAGTTCATCTCTTTTATCTCTTATTTTTGCTGTCGATTTTGCTGTTTCCACACAGTCTGTTAACTTTTGAAGTCATTATTCCTTGGTTGGTACTTCTCCTTCTCATACCTGCAAACATTTCTCTGGTGAAAATAGGGACGTCCCATTCCATAATGATAATTTTACTATTTATACCCCACCCATCTGACTGGGTTCCTCCAGACACTCTGGGTGGCTTACAACATATATAAAAACATTATTATTATTATTATTATTATTATTATTATTATTATATAACAAAGGAAACAGTTGAAAAGAAAGAAATTAAAAAGCTGATATCAGGGTGAAGGAAGTCAAAACTTTATGTAATTTATATTTATGTGGTGTAAATGTTGAAGTTTCGTTGGGTGTAACTTTTATTGTCATTATCTAATTTTTAATTTCTTTTTATTGCTGTATATTGTTTTTGTTTTGTTTTTCTGTTTTGTTGTTGTTCTACTGTATCAATAAAATCTATATTTTTTAAAAAAAAAACATTAAACATTTTAAAAAACTTCTCTTAAGGCGGCTCGGGTGTTGGAGAACCTCCATACCCTCCCAACGTTTATCTGATGAAAATAAGGACGTCCTAAGGAAAAGTGGGACATTCCGGGATCAAATCAGAAAATGGGACGGCTTCTCTAAATTAGGGACTGTCCCTAGAAAATAGGGACACTTGGAGGATCTGCAGTCTTTCCATTTCATTTCTGTGAGTACAGTGGTACCTCAGGTTAAGTACTTAATTTGTTCCAGGAGTCCGTTCTTAACCTGAAACTAGTCTTAACCTGAAGCACCACTTTAGCTAATGGGGCCTCCCGCTGCCGCTGCGCCGCCAGAGCACGATTTCTGTTCTCATCCCCTGAGGTACTATTTCTGGGTTAGCGGAGTGTGTAACCTGAAGTGTGTGTAACCCGAGGTACCACTGTACAGGATTAAGGCTGCTGTTTTTGCATACATAAATAGTTTGACCATCTTTTTCAGGGCAAAGTTTTGACAGAGCAGGGGCCTTTTTTTTCTTTTTGCTCTTCCTGAATGCAGTCAGGATACCAGAAAGGCCATCTTTATCGTGAATTCCACAGTGGACTCTTGCCAGGTCTCCAGGAAGAATAATGACTACTGCGGCCATTCTTGGCTGCTGAGTCAAGCAACCGTAAGAGGAACGGTTAATATGACGAGGATGTGCAGTAAACCTTACAACTGCGCTGAATAACGCAATGAAAACAAGGATGGCAACACCAACTCACTGACCCAGACAAATGGTGCCGGCTTTGCCTAATCCCTCTCCGCTATAACGGTGGATCATCATCGTTAGTAAACAGTAGAAGTGTCCCGCCTGAGAATGGTGGCTATATGACTGTCTCCTTTGGGAAGAATTTTTATTACATGCTGCATAGCTAGGTACCAATCTCCTCTTCCCCCCCAAAACAACAACACTAAAGATACTAATACTATATCGCATCACCAAAAGAAAAGATGCAATAATTTACCTTTGAAGACTGAAGCGGGTGGCACTGTGGGTTAAACCACAGAGCCTAGGACTTGCCGATCAGAAGGTGGGTGGTTCGAATCCCTGCAACGGGGTGAGCTCCCGTTGCTCAGTCCCTGCTCCTGCCAACCTAGCAGGTTTGAAAGCACATCAAAGTGCAAGTAGATAAATAGGTACCGCTCCGGCGGGAAGGTAAACGGCGTTTCCGTGCGCTGCTCTGGTTTGCCAGAAGCGGCTTAGTCATGCTGGCCACATGACCAGGAAGCTGTACACCGGCTCCCTCGGCCAATAAAGCGAGATGAGCACCGCAACCCCAGAGTCGGTCACGACTGGACCTAATGGTCAGGGGTCCCTTTACCTTTAACTAATATGCCTTTGAGAAATCTCTTCCTTTTTAAGAATGGACAAAGTCCTACGTTGCCAGAGGAGCAGGTGTGAGAAAAGTAAATCCATAGCCAGAAATTTCCTTTTCTTTCTTAAAAACTTGATCCTGAAACTGGTCACCCCAATGAGCGAGTTGTCTTTCTGTTTTAAAACCATAGCTTCTTGGTTCAGCCAGGGTTTGAATACCCCTGTCTGATATGTTTTTCCTCAAACCAATTTGAAAATGTAAGCCATGGATAAGCTGAGGTGTGTACGCTTCAAACAGCCACTGCCCATGGGCAGACGACAGTTTACCTTCCCGCTGGAGTGGTACCTATTTATCTACTTGCACTTTGACGTGCTTTCGTACTGCTAGGTTGGCAGGAGCAGGGACGGAGCAACGGTAGCTCACCCTGTCGCGGGGATTCAAACCGCCGACCTTCCGATCGGCAAGTCCTAGGCTCTGTGGTTTAACCCACAGCGCCACCCGCGTCCCTACTGTGGTATATAAGGCAATGCAAAAATGCAGTTTGAAACACAGTGGTAGGGAAGGAGGCACAGGCAGGCAGATGACCTCACTGAGGTTCATGGCAGATTTAAAAAGATGGTATAAACATCTTAGGGATGTGAGTGGCGCTGTGGTCTAAACCAGTGAGCCTTGGGCTTGCCGATCGGAAGGTCGGCAGTTCGAATCCCCGCGACGGGGTGAGCTCCCGTTGCTCGGTCCCTGCTCCTGCCAACCTAGCAGTTCGAAAGCACGTCAAAGTGCAAGTAGATAAATAGGTACCTTTATAAACATCTTGTCATTTAAGAGAGGAAGGAGGAGATGAGGAGCAGAGCAATGGATTTTGGGCACAAAAGCTAAGATCTTCACAAATCCCGCAGAAATCAATGGGATGTTCAAGTGTTAAACTTTGGCTAGATTGAGCCCTTTAACATTCCTTCATGAACAGCACTCAGATGCAATGGTGAGCTGCATTTCAACCACCCTTGCAATAGTACAGATTGGGACTCATTCAGCGCTTGGTTTAATGCAATGCACACCCTTCAAAGTAAAAAGGTAAAGGACCCCTGGACGGTTAAGTCCAGTCAAAGGCAACTATGGGATTGCGATGCTCATCTTGCTTTCAGGCCGAGGGAGCCGGCGTTTGTCCACAGACAGCTTTCCAGGTCATGTGGCCAGCATGACTAAACCACTTCTGGCGCAGCGGGACACCGTGACGGAAACCAGAGAGCATGGAAACAGCGTTTACCTTCCCGCCGCAGCAGTATCTATTTATCTACTTGCACTGGTGTGTTTTCGAACTGCTAGGTTGGCAGGAGCTGGGACAGAACAACGGGAGCTCACCTTGTCACAGGGATTCGAACCGCCGATCGGCAAGCCCAAGAGGCTCAGTGGCATAGCTATCAACCGTCCCTTATTTGGCGGGAAAGTCCCTTATTCCAGCGCCGTGTCCGGCTGCTGTCCCTTATTGATGACGTTCCTTAAATTTCCCGGGTTTCAAAGGAAGCAGCTCCTCTCCCTCCCTCCCTGCCGGCCAGGGAGGAGGGAGGCTCCAACTGTGTTGCTTGGCTGCGTTGCTCACCCAATAAGGAGTCTAAGAACGACTGGAGGATGGAGCTTGCATGCCTTGTGCCGATCAAATCAGCCGCATTGCCTGGGGACTTGCCTTTGCTCAGTGCTTCCCAGCGGAGAGGTGACGGTGGTTTTCCTTGCTGCATCCCCTTTGCCGGGTTGCTGCGCTGTGGGAACCACTGCTTGAGGCTTTGTTTGGCTGCTGGCTGGGCTTTCTGCCTTTGGCTCGGAGGGGCTCAGAAGTCGAACATGCCTGTGCTCTGAAAATCCCTTATTTTGGCTGCTGATCCCTTATTTCCGAGGCTGCTGGTTCCTAATTTTCAAATCTGTAAGTTGACAGCTATGCTCAGTGGTTTAGTCCACAGAGCCACCCTTCCGGCATGTGCCACATGTAAGGATGGGGCCACACAAAAACATTTTGCAAATATATTTCAAGGGTTCCTCCCTCCGCATTGCCATGTTGTGGGTCTGAAAACTGATGATCAAAAAAGGTAGAGCCCCCCTGGCTTGCTCCTGATGTTATATGTGACATCAGGTATGGGACTAGCAAGGATGTGACTACATTGAAATCATTGAAAGCTTAAAGTTGGCTCCAGCTTGTTCCTCTGCAAGTGGGGCTTGCAGCCAGTGCCCATCAGCTTATCAACACTGAAAGCAAGCCCTGTCCGTTTGCAGGTTCGCTTCTTGGCAGGCAAAAGAGCCTTCACTCTAAAACCTGGAATCTCGTTTATTTGCAAATTGTTCCTTTTGGGCTTGTTGTGGCCTAGGACTTCTTATGCAACTCCAGAGGAACAAGAGAAGATCAGATGCAGCAATGGAATGCTTGCAAGTTGACGCATCGCCACAACGAAGCCAAGCAGACGGATGTGGAAGAGACCACGCACATGCCAGCCAAAACCAGATGCGTTGCCAACCAGAGAGGAAGCCTCTTCACTTATTTCCCCTCTCAGGAACAGCTGTGGCTGATACAGTAGATGCATTCACTGTGAGTGCTGCTGGGCATCTGAGCAAAAGCGCTACTCGCCTCACTGTGACATGCAGCACAAGGCTTGCATATGATTGCAGCCCACATTAAAATCCTATGCAGATTTACCTGGGAGTAAGCCCCACTGAACTCAGTGATAGTGTGGGATGTGATACATAAGTAGCAGTCAAGTACAACATTCCTTGCTTTCCTAGAGTGGACATGCAGGGAATGTTTGGTCCAGCCGGTCAAAAACTTCCTGTTTCCTCCTGGCTGGGACATACTTCCTTTGCATGTGACTAGAGGTGGGCGTGACCTTACCTGTCCAGATAACAAAAGAACAGGGGACGCAGCCCCCCCCCCCTTTTGACTTTCTCTGTCATTGGAGCAGCTTTTTAGCTAGACATGCTCTGTTGGCTTCCAAACAACAGAGGACACTGGGATTATCCCCATATAGCTCCACATGTACCACATGTATATACTAAGTCTGCCTTCAGGGATCCAACTGTGAACTGAATGTAAGTAAACTACTTTTAGTAAACTACTTTTTTACTTGTGGCATGTTTATTCTTTTAAGAGGAATATAAGGGAATTTAGGTAAAGGTAAAGGGACCCCTGACCATTAGGTCCAGTCGTGACCGACTCTGGGGTTGCGGCGCTCATCTCGCTTCATTGGCCGAGGGAGCTGGCGTTTGTCCGCAGAGAGCTTCCAGGTCATGTGGCCAGCATGACCAAGCTGCTTATGGCGAACCAGAGCAGCACACGGAAACGCCGTTTACCTTCCCGCCGGAGCGGTACCTATTTATCTACTTGCACTTTGATGTGCTTTCGAACTGCTAGGTTGGCAGGAGCAGGGACTGAGCAACAGGAGCTCACCCCGTCATGGGGATTCGAACCGCCGACCTTCTAATCGGCAAGTCCTAGGCTCTGTGGTTTAACCCACAGCGCCACCAGGAACCTAATAGTGAGAGGCTTACACAAGCCTGCAACCATCTACCCGTTGTGCGTTTAAAAGGGGGAATGTGAAACTCTGCTAAGTAAAGGAACCTGCTAGCGCAAGTTAGGAAGGATATTAAAAAACAATATATCCTCTCCTGCCTCCCTGAACATTCCCACAGAAAGTAGGCATGCAAGGGATTGCATCATTCCTCAGTTGCCTCTTTCTCATTTGACGGTAAAAGCTTTGTTCTGCAGCTTTCTGCAGTTTGGTTTCTCCTGTACAGAACATTCAGGGTTTGTGAGCACAGTACCCCTGGAAATGTGGATCGATGGAGAGAGATGTACAATTTTTGCAATGTGCCTCTCTAGCGGTTCAGCTAAGCTCAGGCACCTCTTATCTTTGCAGTAGAAACAACAGAGGTGTGTGTCTCTCTATCCCGCTTCTTTTTGCTTGACGTGATGAACATCTTCCTCTCGCCTAGTTTCAAAAAGGTGGCGCATCTCTTCTCGCCGACCTGAATTGGGAAGAAGAAGAAGAAGAAGAAGAGGAGGAGGAGGAGGAGGAGGAGGAGGAGGAGTTTGGATTTGATATCCCGCTTTATCACTACCTGAAGGAGTCTCAAAGTGGCTAACAATCTCCTTTTCCCTTCCTCCCCCACAACAAACACTCTGTGAGATGAGTGAGGCTGAGAGACTTCAGGGAAGTGTGACTGGCCCAAGGCCACCCAACAGCTGCATGTGGAGGAGCGGGGAATCGAACCCGGTTCACCAGATTACGAGTCTACCGCTCTTGACCACTACACCACGCTGGCTCTCACGAGGGAAGCAATGCTCTCATGAGCCACTTTCAGTAAGTATTTTGCAGGAGGGTTTCAAAGGCATAGTGGAAATTTAGGTGTGCACACTTAAAGTGGACTAAAGCGCTCCGTTGTCCTGACAGAGCAAATACACTTATAAAAAAATCCCAATGGTCTTTTGCTGTTAGGAAAGTGAGGAGGGAAATGTGCAGGATTGAAATGGTGAACAAAAATATGTATAACCACTGAGGAAGCAAATTGGGATGAATTTGGGACGAGTGCTCATTGTCATATAACCTTACCTCAAACAAATCGGGACGAAGGCTCAATAAAGACCTGCCGTAATCTAACCCCTATGTAAGCTTTGAGCTCATAGAATATTTGACTATGACCTGGGAGACCAGGGTTCAAATCTCACACGCAGACACAAAACTCACTGGGAGATCTTGGGCCAGTCTCTCAGCCTAGCCTACCTCACAGGGTTGCTTTGGGGATTAAATGGGGTGGGGGAGAACCATGTAGGCCGCCTTGAGCTGTTTAGAGGTGTGGTGGGATGGAACTATAATGAAACGAACAAATAAACAGGTCATCTGTAGGAGCCCACAGTCAAATATTCTCCTAGCCTCAGAGTTAAGAGAATAAGCAGAAATAAGACTCTCAGCCACTGCCTGCAGAGCTTGAAATTCATGCCGTAAACTCATGATCTGGAACCAATAGATGGCTCTTGCAGTACCAAATAACACACATTTGCAGCAAAAACAAGGCAATTTTGGGCCATTGCACTCGTTTGGTGTTTGTAGAAGAGAGAGAGACTTGCTGCAAGATTTTGGTTATTCTGCAATTGATGTAATATGCAGCCTCAAGTGAAAGTTATTATGTGCCAGTATCTGCCAGTTATGCAACGCTACATTCCTATTACATTTCCTGCCTTGCTTTCTAATAAAAGCTGGTGCATTTGTGTGTGTGCCCAGGGCGGCAGCATTGTAGACATCTTCCAAGGCTAAGGTAGAAAGCTGGTAATTCTGTAAGTCTGATTATAGTTCCACGAAGCTAGCAAGAGATGACTACGTTAGGCTAACCTTGTTTATGATGCTAGAAGCAGAATTCTGAAGCGTCAATATAAGATGCAGCACAAATAAATAAATAAATTTAGTGGCAGGTTGATGCTTGCCTTATGATGCCACAATACTTAAAAAAATAAAATAAGAGGAGGAGGAAAAAGTCAAGGAACCTACTCCTAATGCGTTCTGCAACCCAACATCCCCCTGGATGCTATTCAAACAAACATTGTCCCTTCCTACAATGGCTGTCTATGGGCGATTTTCCTGGTAAATCAACAATGCATTCCATCCTTGCGTTGTTTGCATTTCAATGGAGCAGCGACACACAGACAGGCAGAGGCACAGGATCAGGCAATTTGAGAAGCACTGTAAAAATGTAAATAGGGCATAATGTAGCTATTTATACACAAGCAAATATGTCTCATTGCTCGAAATCTGACGGCTGCTATCTGCTATCTAAGGCAACCGACGTTTATTTCGTCCACAAAAATCCTTCGCAGATTATTTTTGTCTCCAGCATCAACAATTCTTGTGATAATTTTTATTAAAGTTTCCCTTTGGTTAAAAATATGGAATGCTTCTGCGAGTTCTCCTTGCACAGGGGCCATGCTAATCTCTGTATCGTTCCAATTTTAGAATATGTGCTGTTTATAAATATCCATAAGAATTATACATCCGGCATCACATATCTAAGATGTGTTGCAGGAATTTATGTATAGGTTGGGGGAGTTGCCCCTCCAGCAGATATCATGCACATGCAGCCCACTACCAAAACCAGCACAATCACTTTTGTGACTTTTGTGATTTGTCCCCACAAAACACTTCATCACAGTTTCTTCCTATCTATTCAAAGGGCCTTTGCTGCATGATACTAAATGTAAGAATTCACTGATAAATGTATCTATGTACTGGCTCACTGGGAAAACTTCAGAAATTCATATAGACATGTGAGCTTAGCTACTCAGCAGCCCCTCTGCCTGAGGGATAATTCCTGGCATCCTGATACCTGAGTGCCAGACAGGTAGCCATTCCAGAAATAACAAACCCAGATGAAGACAAAAGGGTGTGATTAACTTGGATGGGAAACAGGGAAATGTAAATAGATTTTTTGTTACACTTGATGGGTGTTTGGTGGAGGGCAAGGAGAACCATGGGGCAGGGTCCACGATGCTCAGATTACTGCCACCGGACCTCCCCTTTCATCATGCAACCGTGATGTATGAGTGATGTAGTTTGGGGTGGCACTGTGGGTTAAACCACAGAGCCTAGGACTTGCTGATCAGAAGGTTGGCGGTTTGAATCCCCATGATGGGGTGAGCTCCTGTTGCTCGGTCCCAGCTCCTGCTAACCTAGCAGTTCGAAAGCACGTCAAAGTGCAAGTAGATAAATAGGTACCGCTCCGGCAGGAAGGTAAACGGCATTTCCATGCGTTGCTCTGGTTCGCCAGAAGCGGCTTAGTCATGCTGGCCACATGACCAGCTGTACGCCGGCTCCCTCGGCCAATAAAGTGAGATGAGCGCCACAACCCCAGAGTCGGTCATGACTGGACCTAATGGTCAGGGGTCCCTTTACCTTTACTTTAACATGGGGATTAGCAGCTAATAAAAGTTTGGGAACTCTTTTGTTTGGGACTTCCATCTTGTTCCACCTTGTGGCAGGTGGGAGTCCTGTCACGACAGTCTTCAATAAAGACCAAGCCTACTGGCTGCTGTTTTGCTCTGGTATTCCTGGCTGGTGTCCTTGTTTTTTGTCCAAGGGAGCCCACATATTTCTCCGTTAACAGATGGAACAATTGTGTGTGTGCGTGTGTTCAGTTTTATTACTCTAGACAAATAACATGCCATATTTCAGATTTCATTTTGGCAAAGTCATTGAGCCCCCTCCCCCCCCGGCCCTTTTTTCTTTTTGGCCAAAGTAGTTGAGCGTTTTTTGTTTTTCAGCTATTTTTAAGGAAATTTGCCCAAATCTACACTTCCGATATGGGTTGCCATAAGTCCACATGTTCCAGGGCATTAAAGCGGCAATGTCCGGGAAATTCCGGACGTATGGCAACCCTACATGCATGGGTCAGCATGGTCAGGGTTAATGGATGATGGGAATAGTAGTCCAAAACATGTACAGCATTGGTTTTCAAGTGGTGGGTCACAGCCTGATCGAAAGGTGGGTCACAGCAGCAACACGGCCATCGTACAAATGTATGGTTAAAACAAATAGGCCCCCAACTGCCTATGTAGGCTAATAGTCTGACCTCAGTGGGGAAATATTGAGGATAACTGATTTAGAGGGCAGGAAGTTTTTTCTGTTAAAAGATGCCTGCTTCTTGGGAGAAAAGCAATGACAAACCTAGACAGCATCTTAAAAAGCAGAGACATCACCTTGCCAACAAAGGTCAGTAGAGTTAAAGCCATGGTTTTCCCAGTAGCGATGTATGGAAGTGAGAGCTGGACCATAAAGAAGGCTGATCGCCAAAGAATTGATGCTTTTGAATTATGGTGCTGGAGGAGACTCTTGAGAGTCCCATGGACTGCAAGAAGATCAAACCTCTCCATTCTTAAGGAAATCAGCCCTGAGTGCTTACTGGAAGGACAGATCCTGAAGCTGAGGCTCCAATACTTTGGCCACCTCATGAGAAGAGAAGACTCCCTGGAAAAGACCCTGATGTTGGGAAAGATGTTGGCACAAGGAGAAGGGGACGACAGAGGACGAGGTGGTTGGACAGTGTTCTCGAAGCTACCAACATGAATTTGACCAAACTGCAGGAGGCAGTGGAAGAGAGGAGTGCTAAAAAGCACATCACCCTTCCTTTTAGGGCAAGCAGCGGCTAATGTCGCTGACCAAGGCCTGCGCCTTTGGCAAGGAGGTTTCCATCGTATGCCGCCGCTGTCAACGTGGGACCGAAAAGGAGGGGGGGAACCCTAGATGAAGGCGAATGTCTGAGGGGAGAGGGTGGCGGGAGGGAATAAATAAGCCTTTTGTTTTGAAGGTTAAATAGCCAAAAATGCAGCTCAGAATGTTCCATAAAGGTTTAGCTTTCAGCAACACACAGCGGAGACAAAGCTGATTCCACCTCTTTCGCTGGCCCCGTGACCTCGGAGTTTTATATGGCATTGCCTGGGAAGTCAGGGAACTCTATGGCTTTCCCAGGACATTCAGAGCTTTCCTGCTCTGGGCCTGCCTGAGTGGGGAGCAGCGGGGAGGGAGAGTTTTCGCCTCCAATTTAAAAATACCAGGGGGAGTTTACCGATTAATATTCATGAACAAGGAACAGTCTGCTTTTTGTTACCACGGCCTTTTCCCATGCAAGGTGGGTTCGGAGGGAGGAATACATTAACACGCACACACACATCCTTACTGACACAAAACTAACCACCTCTAGGATTACCAAAAGGCAAGAGCCAGCGCTCAACACAAGTGGTAAATATTTAACAGGGAAAGAGCTTGCTTCCTTTGCCCTCCCCTCGCCCCGATCTCCTTGCTTCCTTCTAATTTGCCGTATATATTAATCTCATTACTTCATCTTTAAACAACGGGGCTGTGTTTTCCAAAATACCCGGGCTTCACAGAAAGTCTGGATATAGGAAGGGTGGTGTTTACACGTACACACACACACAACCTTTGCACTAGTAGCACAATGGATTGCGGTTCTTTGTATTGTTTTGGGGGTGGTTGTTTTTTAAATCATGACGGTACATTCCCCGTTGTAGCTAGGGAACAAGGATACCTCCATTTGCCCCAAGACAAAACTTGAGGCGGTGATCTTTAACCGTGGTGTAAATCAGGACTTTCTGTCTTTAGCGGGGGGGGGGGGGGCGAGGGAATCCTAAATCAGGATAAAATACAGGTGGCAGCTGAATGAATAAAAGTGACAACTTTGGGGACACGCAGCTCCAAGAGGCTTCTTGCATCTGATTTTCAGATACTGCCAAAAGAGCTTTCGGATTTCCCTTTAACTCTGTGCATAGTGCTTAGCACCTCTGAAGGGAAGTCAGATCCGGATTTCAAAACAGTGACATTCAGAAAGCAGTAAAGACTATTTGTTTTAACCCTTGAGGCTGTCTAGAAGTTTTTGAATAAGACGCATTGTGACGTTCAGTTTAACTGGAGGTGTACATTTTGATTATTCGGGACACCTCAGTGCGCACTCTGTGTATTCTCACGTTCACCCCAACTTCGGCAGAGAATTCCCAAGAACAGAGGACCACACTACAAATTTAGAAATAACACACGGTGCACCCTTATCTTTGCAGATATCACAGAAGCATTTGCAAATCTGAATGTTCTCCTTGATCCTCTGACCCATGGGTAGGCAAACTAAGGCCCGGGGGCCGGATCCGGCCCAATCGCCTTCTAAATCCAGCCCGCGGACGGTCCGGAAATCAGTGTGTTTTTACAGGAGTAGAATGTGTCCTTTTATTTAAAATGCATCTCTGGGTTATTTGTGTGGCCTGCCTGGTGTTTTGACACAAGTAGAATGTGTGCTTTTATTTAAAAAGCATCTCTGGGTTATTTGTGGGGCATGGGAATTTGTTCATCCCACCCCCAAATATAGTCCGGCCCCCCACATGGTCTGAGGGACAGTGGACCAGCCCCTGCTGAAAAAGTTTGCTGATCCCTGAGTCCCATCACATGCAACAGAAAAGGAGCATATCAGGGAATAGGACTCTGATCTAGACTTCTCTGCTGCTTGTATTCTGCATGCAGGGAGCTTGGGGTGTGTAGCAGCAATATCTGCCACAATCCATTTCCCCTGCCGCAGTCTAAATTGGCACTGTCTGGGAAGGTTTGTCTGCTACGGGTCGTTGCCAGAAACTGCTACCTCAAAAGGGCTATGAGCAAAGTTCAGGCTTCCGACTGTTATAGTCGAGCCACCCAAATGAATTCTCCTCACTATGAAGCAGATTTGTTAAATCGAGGGTATAAGGCCTGGTCAGCAATCCCCTCTCCAGATATTTGCTTCCTTCCAATATACCAGGTTGGGACTCGGGTGGCGCTGTGGGTTAAACCACAGAACCTAGGACTTGCTGATCAGAAGGTCGGCGGTTCGAATCCCCGTGACAGGGTGAGCTCCCGTTGCTCGGTCCTTGCTCCTGCCAACCTACCAGTTCGAAAGCATGTCAAAGTGCAAGTAGATAAATAGGTACCTCTCCGGAGGGAAGGTAAACGGCGTTTCCATGCGCTGCTCTGGTTCGCCAGAAGCGGCTTAGTCATGCTGGCCGCATGAGCCGGAAGCTGTACGCCGGCTCCCTCAGCCAGTAAAGTGAGATGAGCGCCGCAACCCCAGAGTCGGCCACGACTGGACCTAATGGTCAGGGGTCCCTTTACGTTTAATATACCAGGTGTGGGGAACTTTAGGTCCCCCAGATATTGCTGAACTACAACTTCCATCAGTCTCAGCAAGCTTGACCAATGATTAGGGATGATGAGAGTTGAAGTTCACCTGGAGGACCAAAAGTTCTCCACACCTCCTCTACACAACCACAATTATATAGTGGGTATCACTCTGAAACTCACCTACAGGCGGTATCTAACACCAAGAAAACTAGCACTAATACGCCCAGGAACCTCACCAAAATGCTGGAGAGGATGCACCTCCACAGGCACATACATCCACATGTGGTGGGAGTGCCCCAAAATCCAACTATTCTGGATAACAGCCATACGAGAAATATGTAAAATAACTAAGCAAGTATTAGACATCACCCCAGAATTGGCCCTACTAAACATCTTCCAAGACAACAATGCCCATTTACACCACAAAGAACTCATAACCCACCTACATTCAGCAGCCAGAAACACCATAACCAGACACTGGAGAGACCTGTCAGGAGTAAGCATGGACCAATGGTACCAAATAGTATGGGAAACAGCCCTACTGGAAAAATTAACCAATAAACTGACATGGGGACAAACAGAAGAAAACGCCTTTACCCCGGTATGGCTCCCCTTTATCACATACACAGCCCAACAAGACAATGACAATAAGCCACCAACAGCATACAAATCAATATGGCTAACCTTATCCAAAACACCCACCCACCCCACTCACACACGAAAACAAAGATCACCACAGCCAATCACAAACAAACAACCACACCCTAAGCCAACCCCAACCTCTCTCACCACCAAAGTAACACAAGTGAACAACACAAGCAAAGCTGACACCAAACCCTACATACCGTATTTTTTGCTCTCTAAGACTCACTTTTTCCCTCCTAAAAAGTAAGGGGAAATGTGTGTGCGTCTTATGGAGCGAATGCAGGCTGCGCAGCTATCCCAGAAGCCAAAACAGCAAGAGGGATTGCTGCTTTCACTGCGCAGCGATCCCTCTTGCTGTTCTGGCTTCTGAGATTCAGAATATTTTTTTTCTTGTTTTCCTCCTCCAAAAACTAGGTGCGTCTTGTGGTCTGGTGCGTCTTATAGAGCGAAAAATACGGTACATTAAGCATAATAGAAACATCACCACCCGACCCCACCCCCACCCATCTTCCCTCCCTCCACCCCTTTTCTTTCTCCCCCTAATGTCTCAACAAATGAAACGGATTTGTAAAAATGTTACATGGAAAAAATACGAGAGACATTACACTTACTTCTGTAAAACAAGAAAATCTTTACTATAGTGGGTATCACTTAAATCCAGCTTTGTTACATAGGACGGACACCTTCCATACTGGAAAACACTATCCTACATTCCATTTAGAAATTCATTTAACATTTTGGGGGTTTCTTTTAAGTTGGTTACATTCACCCTGATACTTGATCATCACCACTTCAGGGAGAATGTTTTAGAGGTGGAGAAGTTCACTTCCCCTTAAAGTCACGAAGAATATCGGACCTGCTCGTCTCAGAGGATTGTTGTCAGGAAAAAATGGGGGACTTAGAAAACGGTGCGATACAAATTATTCAAGTCTATATTGAAAAAGTTATTTCCCATATGCGAAGACCACAGCAGGGTTTGAAGTGTAAGAAAATAGCAGGATATATTAAGAAACAGGTTGGAGAGGATAAAATTAGGTAAGACAGAACCTTAAAATGAATTGCAAATGTAATTTGAGTTATAAACATCAATATTGGGTGAGTGGAAAGTCAGTAGTTTTGTTGAACTGGAATATAATAGTTGAGGAACAAATGTAACTTTCTCTATGGAAAAAAGAATAAAATAGTTTTATTTATTTTTAAAGAAAACTGTTATACAAATGTAATTAATGGATAAATAAAAACCAGTGTACAGTGGTACCTTGGTTCTCAAATGGCTTAGTTGTTGAACAAATCGTCTCCCGAACGCCACAAACCCGGAAGCAAGTGTTCCGATTTGCGAACATTTTTTGGAAGCCAAACCTCCAACGCGACTTCTGCTTGAGTCCAGGAAGGTCCTGCAGCCAATCGGAAGCCGCGCCTTGGTTTCCGAACGGTTTCAGGAGTCGAATGGACTCCCGGAATGGATTAAGTTCGAGAACCAAAGTACAACTGTATAACTGAAAGCAACTTACTTTGTTTCATAAACTTCCAGAGAAGTGAGTTGCATGATCCAGAATACAGGTGAAACTCGGAAAATTAGAATATAGAGGAAAAGTTCATTTATTTCAATAATTCAACTTAAAAGGTGAAACTAATATATGAGATAGAATCATGACATGCAAAGCGAGATATATCAAGCCTTTATTTGTTATAATTGTGATGATCATAGCATACAGCTGATGAAAACCGCAAATTAACAATCTCAGAAAATTAGACTATTAAATGAAATCAGCAAAAAAAAGGATTGCAAATAGACCAGTATTGGACCTCTGAGAAGTAGAAGCATGCATATGTACTCAGTACTTGGTTTGGGCCCCTTTTGCATCAATTACTGCCTCAGTGTGGCCTGGCATGGATGCTATCAGCCTGTGGCACTGCTGTGGTGTTATGGAAGACCAGGAAGCTTCAATAGCAGCCTTCAGCTCTTCTGCATTGCTCGGTCTCATGTCTCTCATCTGTCTCTTGGCAATGCCCCATAGATTCTTTATGGGGTTCAGGTCAGGCGAGTTTGCTGTCCAATCAAGCACAGTAATCCCATGGGCATTGAACCAGGTTTTGGTACTTTGGGCAGTGTGGGCAGGTGCCAAGTCCTGCTGGAAAATGAAGTCAGCATCCCCATAAAGCTCGTCTGCGGAAGCATGAAGTGCTCCAAAATCTCCTGGTAGACGGCTGCGTTGACCCTGGACTTAATGAAGCACAGTGGACCAACACCAGCTGATGACATGGCTCCCCAAATCTCTTTTCTGATCAGAGCAGCTTTTGCATCTCATTTGGAAACCAAGGACCCAGAGTCTGGAGGAAGAATGGGGAGGCACACAATGCCAGATGCTTGAAGTCCAGTGTGAAGTTTCCACAGTCTGTGTTGATTTGGGGAGCCATGTTGTGTGTAGTTAACCATTTCCCTATCATTTCTGTTCCATATTTCAAAAGACCAGCCCCCACCCTGACCAGTTAAAAGAACTAGGAGGGGCAGCAGTTCTGCAAATTGGCACAGGTCAACGGGAGCTGTAAGAAGGCTCAGCAGCCTGTGTCCCGGTGCTTTTGGCAGGCCACCAATCTCGGACAAATGTCCCATATATCCAATGGTCAGTTCCATCTCTCTCAACTGCCCATCTTCTTGAGAAGACTGTGGCCAATCCAGCCTTTTTTCAAGATGCATTTTCATGAGCTATGCATGAACTTGATCCTATTGTGAATGCAGACCATAACCTTTCTCGAAACAGGTAGGCCAAGAAAGTTATATCTTTCTGCCTTTAGGGACCAGTTTCCGAGTACAGAGGGCTTACCTTGAAAATGTTTTCCATACTGTTTGATGTTGTGGAGCCATCGGTGGGAATACTGAGAGCATTAGATTCCTGGGTGGTTCATTGATTTGTTCTAGTTTTACTAAATTGACTAACATCAATTCACTCAGACATTTCACTTTCCATACTGAAATGCTTATTCTGAATACCCTTTTGAGGGACAGGGTGGGAAAAGAAGACTTGAAAGTTGAAATATATATCTGAGCTATGTGATGTGGACATGGTCTTTATATTTTCATATATAAATGAATCACTAACATGTTTTGAGTAGCAGAGGGTGCAATTCCTTCTAGCTATTTAAGTTCTGTAAAAATGGATTTTTATGTGCAAAGGGTTTTTAATGATTGAGCATCTATGCATACATATTAATAAGTCCACACTGAAACATGGAGGGAATAAAAACTGCCAAGAGAGTTCAAGAGTAAGTAGATCCATTGGTACTACCTTTTGATCCAATGAACTCATAATGAGTCATCTGTATCTAATTACTCAAATAACAACAATGGAATAATTAAATGCCCATGGTCACATGCTGACCAGCTAAAGTTTTCTCTCTCCATTCAGTTCCCACAAATACTATTAGGACCAGTTACTTAGCATTTATTCCCTAATACATCCACATGCAGTAGTGATGTACGGAAGTGAAAGCTGGACTATAAAAAAGGCTGATCGCCGAAGAAGTGATGCTTTTGAATTATGGTGCTGGAAGAGACTCTTGAGAGTCCCATGGACTGCAAGAAGATCAAACCTATCCATTCTGAAGGAAATCAGCCCTGAGTGCTCACTGGAAGGACAGATCGTGAAGCTGAGGCTCCAATACTTTGGCCACCTCATGAGAAGAGAAGACTCCCTAGAAAAGACCCTGATGCTGGGAAAGATGGAGGGCACAAGGAGAAGGGGACGACAGAGGATGAGATGGTTGGATAGTGTTCTTGAAGCTACCAGCATGAGTTTGACCAAACTACGGGAGGCAGTGGAACACAGGAGGGCCTGGCGTGCTCTGGTCCAGGGGGTCTCGAAGAGTCGGACACGACTAAACGACTAAACAACAACAAACTTTAAGTACTGTTGCTTGAGGTTGCTTGTTTTTCCTCTCCTCTCCTCTCCCCATCCCTTTTTCTTTTTGTGTTGTGTCTCTTAGATTGCAACTTTTGTTTCTGTTGACCTTATATAAGTCATTCTGGGAGCCATCTTGACTACAAAGCTGGGTTTAAATGCCCTGAAATAGATTTTAAAAATATGTTTGTATGCTATACTCCCCAACATGAATGTGTTGCCTTGGGGTTTTTCAGAGTGCATTGTGAAGAGTCCTTCTGTAGAGTGTGAATTGAACTGAGTGATATCCCTCATAAAAAAGATCAGTCAGACATTTTAGACTTCAAGTACCAGGCTTGGGTTAAACCACAGAGCCTAGGACTTGCCGATCAGAAGGTCGGCGGTTCGAATCCCCGTGACGGGGTGAGCTCCCGTTGCTCGGTCCCTGCTCCTGCCAACCTAGCAGTTCGAAAGCACATCAAAGTGCAAGTAGATAAATAGGTACCGCTCCGGTGGGAAGGTAAACGGTGTTTCCGTGCACTGCTCTGGTTTGCCAGAAGTGGCTTAGTCATGCTGGCCACATGACTCGGAAGCTGTACGCCGGCTCCCTCAGCCAGTAAAGCGAGATGAGCGACGCAACCCTAGAGTCGGTCACGACTGGACCTAATGGTCAGGGGTCCCTTTACCTTTACTTTTACCAAGTTTGGGGTGGGAAGAGAAAGACAGAAATTGCTGATGCCAGAAAATACAGAAATCCCCATGAAGCTGTAGGCACCTTCTCATGTTATAGTTTTACAGGCACTTTCACAAATTATCAGAATTGTGTTTAATGTAGCATGTAATGTGGGGAACAGTGACATCAGTTCAGAAAATAGTGACTATTTAATTCAAATGAGCTGGTGGATGCACTCATATGTCCCTGTGAACTGACAGGGCATGAAAGAAATTTGCCTAGCTGCTCTCTTGCATGTTTTGCCTCTCTCCTTCCCTGGAAAATAGAGCAGATACATCCAAAAGTGCAAAAATTTAAATCTTTGCATTCATGAAGTGGATTAGTAGGATATTACACAGATGGAAGAAATGCAATTGATGAAATTGTCTCTCGCGACTACGGGCACACAGTTGGCCATACAATATTAGCACTTTCAAACTCGGATTTATAACAGTGATTAATTTTCAGCTCGTTTCCCAGAAACAAAATGCTGCAATCTGAGTATGGGGAGATTGCAACTTATCTGCACAGCTTTGAAAAGTTGGGTAGATCGTCTGCTGCAACTGAGGACCTAACTAAATTAGATTGATGTTTGCCTCACTTTATTTATTAAAAAGCAATCCATGTGGTATGTGGGCATGTGTGAATAAATTGGATCGAGACTGCAGCACCGAAGTTGTTTATTTTTAACCCTCTCGGAGCCATTTCCCCCAATGTAAACAATTCTTTAAGCATCTGCTTGCCCCATTAGGGACAATTTACAAGTAACTTGAAAAACAGCTATACAACTTCTGCTCAAAGAAAGGCTGCGGGACAGGTTTCCCCAGCTCAGAGCTCTCCAGATTGTTTCAAAGGATTACTCCAAGCCAGGAGTAGGCAACCTAAGGTTCGTGGGCTGGATGCGGCCCAGTCGCCTTCTCAATCCGGCCCGCGGACGGTCCAGGAATCAGCATGTTTTTACATGAGCAGAATGTGTGCTTTTATTTAAAATGCATCTCTGGGTTATTTGTGGGGCGTAGGAATTCGTTCATTTTTCTCTCCAAAATATAGTCCGGCCCACCACATGGTCTGAGGGACAGTGGACCGGCCCACGGCTGAAAAAGGTTGCCGACCCCTGCTCCAAGCAGTCCCTGTCAGTGCTGCCCAGGTCTGCTGGGAATTTATTTATTTAATAAAATTTATATAGCGCTTACCGTGAAAACACACATCTCAAAAGCAGTTTGCAAAAAGAATTGTTGTCCAAAACATCTGGAGGGCTCCAGGTTGGGAGGAAATGCCTTAGGGCCCTAGATAATAATATTTTGAAGAATAATTTTAGTTTCCTCTGAGGAAGCACCTTTTGCTGGGGCTGTGTACACATTACAGTGTACAGTGGTCTTTGGGTTGCATACGCTTCAGGTTACAGACGCTTCAGGTTACAGACTCCGCTAACCCAGAAATAGTACCTCAGGTTAAGAACTTTGCTTCAGGATAAGAACAGAAATTGCGTGGCGGCAGCAGCGGGAGGCCCCATTAGCTAAAGTGGTGCTTCAGGTTAAGAACAGTTTCAGGTGAAGAACGGACCTCCGGAACGAATTAAGTACTTAGCCCGAGGTACCACTGTACTTTGGTTCCAGTGTGTTCCCACCACTGGTGGCCGATGCTGAGTACATATGACCTTAGCCATGATCCACATCTATCCCATAATTTCTTGAGAAATGCCGCTGTCTGATCCGTTCCCCCTCAAACCAGCTTCCATCTGATTTGAAAAGGTAAGCCGCATTCACTTCTCAGTTAAACTGAGGTATGTGCATTTGAAAGACCCATGGACTGCAAGAAGATCAAACCTATCCATTCTGAAGGAAATCAGCCCTGAGTGCTCACTGGAAGGACAGATCCTGAAGCTGAGGCTCCAATACTTTGACCACCTCATGAGAAGAGAAGACTCCCTGGGAAAGACCCTGATGTTGGGAAAGATGGAGGGCACAAGGAGCAGGGGACGACAGAGGACGAGGTGGTTGGATAGTGTTCTTGAAGCTACCAGCATGAGTTTGACCAAACTGCGGGAGGCAGTGGAAGACAGGAGTGCCTGGCGTGCTCTGGTCCAGGGGGTCACAAAGAGTCGGACACGACTAAACGACTAAACAACAACATGTGCATTTGAGACAGCCATTGTGCATGCACAGATGACAGTGTGTGAACAGCTTTGCCAACAGGGTGTGCGTGTGTTTTTTTTGGCACAGTGAAACAAATCTGGTTGTGTGCATCGGATTAAAGCGCGCACACACACACACACACACACACACACCCCTCCGAGCCTGGTGTGTACAGTAATGAGAGTCAATTCACAGAACCTGTGAAGACCTGCTGAGCCAATTGTTTTCACCCCAGTTGCAGATTGCTTGTGGTGAGCTATAAACTGAAATTGCATTGGGCATGCTTCTAAAACCTTCCTCAAGTGGAACAATCAGTGGTTTGTTTAACTCTGATGTGGCGAACTGTGACCTCGAGATTCCATGTGTGGAACTTCTCCTTGCCATAAGCAGAACTTTTGCCTCATTCATTGTTTGTCTCGAACTATGAATGGTGTATTGATAGCCATATCTCCAAAAATGCATTCCTTAATTCTATAATATCAGCTCCAGGACATATAATTTTCCGTTTTTTTATTCTGGAAGCAGACAGGGATTTTGCTTTTGATTTCTTTTTCTTTTACCATCGAAACTCTATCTGCTTTCTTTTCTACTTGGTGAATTGGGAAATTCTAAGGCAAGAATCTAGCTAAACAAGTTCCCAGTGCAAACGCCATTTTGTAAACAAAGAACTCTTTGAAAAATGGTTGCAGGCCTCTGGATCCTTGTGATGGCCAGGAAAACTGTTTGTTTTTGGGGGGGGGTGTTTTTTTTGCTGTTCCTGGAATTCATCTAAGCCTCTCAGATAGTGTCAAATGTAGCAAGAGTGTTTGCGGTGCAGAAGGAAAGAAGGAATTTTTCTCCGCTGAAGAAGTCAAGCTCTTTCATGCCAACTTACTATCAACTATGATTACTGAGAGCGTTGCTCTTACGAAGGGATCTCTAGATATGCAGGAATTCCATACCCCATATATTGCAAGATTATTTGGCAGACCAAAATATTAGCAGGGGGAATCATCTGAGTCTTTATCAAAGCAGTTTAACTCATAAACCAACCCATCAGCAGAGAGTTCTGTTTTTTTTAAATCATTTTATGAGGAACTTTTAAAAACTGCACTCTTAAATCCGCTCAACAAACTCAGCTTTGGTACAAACCTGATGTTTCCACATGGCATCAAATTGACTACATCTTGGGTGCATTTTGAAAGGCTGGCTTTATTAACATTTATCAAGTCAATTGATACCTCTCGTCGAAAGCATTCTCCTCACTGGGTTCTAAAACAGCTTCCCGTTCCAGTCCCTCCTCTCCCCGGTTTTGAGGGTTTTTCTTCTTCTTTTAAAAACCCATATATAATGTCTTCTAGTGACCATATAGCAAACACAATTTGTGGCCTTTTTCAAAGCTCCTGAAAGAAACGTAGAGCTTGGGAATCGGAATAATCACCACTTTTGTAAAGACAAGTGTGCTCAACATTTTGTATCCTGACAGTATTCTGTTTTCCTCATTTGAACCTTGTAGCTTCTTTTAAGAGGCTGGTGGGAAGAGGTTAAAGGTCGCCCTTGAGCTGCCAGCAAACCGAGTGAAAAATTGTGGACAGTTCCCCTTTGCTTGGATTAAGAGTTCTATTCTTTCCCTTTGTGATGGCAATACCTTCTCTGGGAGGACTTGTGTGTAGCAAATTAGTGTTCTGACCTCCCTTTCTAATTACTTCTTCAGGTGTAACAGCAAGCCAGCTGTTGGGGAAAGACAGAAGATGCTGCTCAGCGGTGTTCGGTTCACATAATGACATCTGTCACTAATAGCCCCAGAATTACAAAAGGCTCCTTTTGTTTCTCCCCTTTTATTCAAAGAAGTGGAACGTCTTCTTTCCCCGAGGAAATAAAAAGTGGAACTCTGTGAGTTGTATGAAAGTGACGGTGCGATATTCCGTGTGGTCCATGCTTAATGTTGTCTGCCAAATCTATACCGGCGGCTCTCAAACTCCCCCTGCCACAGACCACTTGGAAAAAATGCTAATAGTTTTGTAACAATTTTTCTGCTCTATGATTTTTAATTGTATTCTTATAGCTGCTTAGATTTCTTGCATATTGCGTTTCTTGCAAGTTGAATTCCAGAGAATTCAGATGGCAGGAAGGTGAAATACAGAATAAAATAATAAAAGAAACCATTTAAATACAGTTAAAAATCCACACGAATATTTTGACACAGGCATGCCACTGACCACCAAAATGAAGCTTTGAGAACCTCTGATCTCTCAAAGCCCTTCACGACCTAGGACCCTCGTACCTACGGGACCACCTTTCCCGGTATTCCCCATGGAGAGCCTCAAGGTCCATAAATAGCAACACCCTAGTGGTCCCGGGCCCTAAGGAAGTTAGATTAGCTTCAACCAGAGCCAGGGCCTTTTCAACTCTGGCTCTGGTCTGGTGGAACGCTCTGCCTCATGAGACCAGGGCCCTGCAGGATCTGATTTCTTTCCGCAGGGCCTGTAAGACAGAGTTGTTCCACCTGGCCTTTGGCTTGGAGCCAATTTGATTCCCTCCCTCTCTTTCATTTTTCTTTTTCCTTTCTCTTGCAACTTTAATAATTGTAATTATTGAATGACAAGTTACACCTGTTGAAATTCCCTATTTAAGGTATGGAGGTCCTGCTCCCTCTTGCACCCCCGCCATGCATTCTTGTTACAATAAGGGCGGGTCATACACTGCAAAACCTTTGCCAAAGTTTGGCACCGGTTTGGAGTGAATTGGACGGCGTTGGGTTTTGGGTGACCCTGTGACCTCTGGGTTTGAGTGTCAATGGCTCTGTTAGTGGGGCTCCGCAAAACGCAGGGTTTTCGCTGCAAAACTTTGGCACAGGTTTGGAGGGGATGCCACATTTTGGGGTTCCTAGTTAATGGGACATCACCTTGCCGACAAAGGTCCATATAGTAAAAGCTATGGTTTTCCCAGTAGTGATGTATGGAAGTGAGAGCTGGACCATAAAGAAGGCTGATCGCCAAAGAATTGATGCTTTTGAATTCTGGTGCTGGAGGAGACTCTTGAGAGTCCCATGGACTGCAAGAAGATCAAACCGATTCATTCTGAAGGAAATCAACCCTGATTGCTCACTGGAAGGACAGATTCTGAAGCTGAGGCTCCAATACTTTGGCCACCTCATGAGAAGACAAGACTCCCTGGAAAAGACCCTGATGCTGGGAAAGATGGAGGGCACAAGGAGAAGGGGACGACAGAGGACGCGATGGTTGGACAGTGTTTTCGAAGCTACCAGCATGAGTTGGACCAAACTGCGAGAGGCAGTGGAAGACAGGAGTGCATGGCATGCTCTGGTCCATGGGGTCACGAAGAGTCGGACACAACTAAATGACTAAACAACAACAACAAGTTAATGGGACAGTACTGCTGGCCCCCAGAGAAGCGCTATGTGTATGTCAAAAATAACCATGCCAGCAGCCTGTTTCATGAAATCTCTTCATTAAAAAGGTTACCATGGTGAATGGACAGTAGACCATAGATATGCAGCAGCCACATAGCAGAGGTAAGAACTGGCCCTAAGAAACTGCCACACACCCACACCCACACCCCCAGCTCATAAAATTGCAAGGGAAGGAATATGCTGTGAAACTCAGAATGCTGGATGCTAGTACAACTACTAGCAAAGCTATTTCATGATTTATTTCCTGCACACATGTTCTAGGTCCTGAGAGTTGAAGTTTTACTCCTGATGATGCCCTACATTTATTTAAGTATAGAACACATTTTGAAATATACTCGGAGTCGAGAGTGGATTTCATGCTCTTTATTCAGCTCATAGTGGTGAGGAGGAATGGAAGTCCCCTCAAAATATCTGCTTTATATACATTATTTACACAATGGGTTGCATGTGATTGGCTAATTCCGGAATTCTCCTGTAGGCCAATCAGGTTGTGGATTCACTTCCATCTGGAGCCGGATTGGGTGGCTCCTGCAGACCAATCATACTGCTGCATTGTTCTAGGACCAATCAGACTGCTGCATTCTGAATCCTATTGTTCTAGGACCAATAAGACTGTTGCATTTTGGATCCTATTCAACTCAGTACATAACACGTTTACACCAGTTTAACTGTCATTCTCTCCCCAGGGAACAGAAGTTTAGTGAGGGATCTCCCTAGCGGGAAATTTCCAGGGCCGGATTTAGGTTTGATGAGGCCCTAAGCTACTGAACGTAATGAGGCCCTTTAGATGCCCAACTGTCCTTTGTCAACAACAAATTGTCTCTGTTTTTTGTGTTGAATATATGCTATAAATTTATGGACCTAATAGGTATCTCAAGATGAATATTTTTCTAAAGTAATTTTATAATGGGATCAAAATAAATAAATAATGTGTTACATGAAGTCAATCAGAAGGCATAAGACTCATACCCTTAGTCTATGCTGCCTGAATCATCAGTTGACAAGCACTCTTTAAGATTAGAGAACAGGTACAACACCTTGACCTACATTCAACAGTTGACCTACATTCAACTGTGCTGCACTGCAGTCTGCAGCTACATGCTACATGTGGCCATGCAACCAGTCCATGCAGAATGTAGGCACCCTATATATAGAAATGAGCAAACCAGGGATATTTTAGGGAGCAGGCTAGCAGGCGGAGCCCGTGACTTACATCATAGGAGCCTACACAACACAAAACATTGTTGCTGTATGTCGGTTTTATTTTATTTGTTTTTTATCTTATATTTTGGAAATGTACATCAAGTGTTTTTTTCCCTTTAATTTTTTTGGGGGGCCGCCAAGAGAGTGGGGCCCTAAGCTATAGCTTGTTTAGCTTATATGTAAATCTGGCACTGAGTGCTCTCACCAAGCAACAACCCCCAGGTACCAGTAAACCAGTGTGAAACTGAGTTGTAGATATGCCAATGGTGCGTCTATCCTGTGAAGCAGTTCAGGGTCAGTGGGGACAGATGGTGTTTTACTGATTACAGATGAGACTATACAGTACTGGTTTATATTAGATTCCAGCTGGAATAGGTAAGGCAATAAGGTACAATTTTATATTAGACTTCAGTCAAGTCTACTAATTCCAGCAACACGTTTTCTGTAAAGTGCGTGTGCAAAGTTTTGCACCAGACTTATCCTTCAGATGTAAGGGGATATGTGCAAACGAGCATATTAGCAGGCACATTAAGTTTTTAAAAATATGGCTACATGAGAAATATGAATAGCATGCTTGTTACGACGTCAGTCTTCCTAGCTGATACTTTGCCCTGTCTTGCTAGCAGAAATGGTAATGGCGAATGATGCACAATAGCATTTGTGAGTCAAGGACTGTTGCAACTGAACCCACCCACCCCCCTCTCACATGCAGAGAAGAATAAGCCTGACAAAGGATCTGTTTGCTTTAGGATTTTACCCAGGCAAATCCAGCAGCCTCCAAGCTAGAGCTGGGATGATTAAGATACAGCTGTGAAATTTGTCAGCTAGCAGCACAGGTTTTAAGAGACTGCCGCACAGCCGTAACCCCTGCAGTCCTCTTCCCCACAGAATTTAATTATGATAACTGTAATCAAATTTGTAAATCAATTTTACATTGGGATGGGGGGAAACCAGGACTTGGCTATGCCCGCTTGCTGTCTAGAATATATAGTTTATTGCTGGAATGGTATACAAAAGATGAAGAAGTAAAGGAATCAATGATAAAATAGGCGATCAATATTGGGCATAACATCGAATTGGAAGCGTGGAAAAGACTATGGAAGGAGGGTTTGAGATTTACAGGATGTATGGTTCTAAAGGAAAACTTGTTAAAAATGATGTATAGAGGGCACTTGACGCCAGTAAAGTTAGCTAAAATGTATAGAAAAAGAGAAAGAAAATGTTGGAAATGTAAAAAAGTAGATGGGGATTATTTTCATATGTGGTGGACCTGTGATAAGGTTAAAAAAATTTGGGAATCAATTTATAATGAACTCAAAAAAATATTTAGGCCGGAAGCGTGTCTACTAGGTTTAATAGGAATGGAAATCAAAATGGGAGACCAAAATCTGTTTATGTATGCTACGGCCGCCGCAAGAACCTTCCTGGCCCAAAGATGGAAAACACAAGACATACCAACCATCTAGGAGTGGCAGGTGAAGTTGACAGAATACGCAGAACTTGCCAAATTGTCAGGGAGGATCCAGGACCAGGAAGATCAAAGATACCAAAATAATTGGAGTAAATTTATTGAATATTTAAAGGAGAATTGTAAAGAGCTCAAGACACTAGCAGGATTGACATAATACCTTCAATGTATAATAGTACTATTGTGAGAATGAGGTGTGCGATAGAAAGGGGTTAAATATACCAATTGCAGGGAGGGAGGGGAGTCGCGACTCGGCAGAGTCAAAGGGAATGTATGGCATTAATATGGTTTGTTGGAAAAGAATATGTAAGGAAAACAATAAAAATTTACTTGGAAAAAAAATATATAGTTGCCTGCTTTGGATTTCCAGTTGGTAAAGAATGGTTCTAGTAGCAGTGACCTCCCGCATCTCCCCAATTACAGGTCCATCAGCTTCCACAGAGAACAATTTGGTAAGCAAAAGGCCTCGATTTCCATAACCATTACCCCTAACAGCAGTTCCTAGGAAGGAGCTGAAAAGCCCGCCTGATCACAGGAGGAGGAAATGTTTGGAGGAGAGATTTAAATGAATAACCAGTGATAGTGCAACATTAACCTAGGGCTAGCAAAAGCTCAACATCAAAAAAACAAAGATCATGGCCACTGGTCCCATCACCTACTGGCAAATAGAAGGGGAAGAAATGGAGGCAGTGAGAGATTTTACTTTCTTGGGCTCCATGATCACTGCAGATGACAGCAGCCACGAAATTAAAAGACGCCTGCTTCTTGGGAGAAAAGCAATGACAAACCTAGGCAGCATCTTAAAAAGCAGAGACAGCACCTTGCCAATAAAGGTCCGTATAGTTAAAGCTATGGTTTTCCCAGTAGTGATGTATGGAAGTGAGAGCTGGACCATAAAGAAGGCTGATCGCCGAAGAATTGATGCTTTTGAATTATGGTGCTGGAGAAGACCCTTGAGAGTCCCATGGACTGCAAGAAGATCAATCCTATCCATTCTGAAGGAAATCAGCCCTGCGTGCTCACTGGAAGGACAAATCCTGAAGCTGAGGCTCCAATACTTTGGCCACCTCATGAGAAGAGAAGACTCCCTGGAAAAGACCCTGATGCTGGGAAAGATGGAGGGCACAAGGAGAAGGGGACGACAGAGGGCGAGATGGTTGGACAGTGTTCTTGAAGCTACCAGCATGAGTTTGACCAAACTGCAGGAGGCAATGGAAGACAGGAGTGCCTGGCATGCTCTGGTCCATGCGGTCACGAAGAGTCGGACACGACTAAACAACAACAAAAGCAAGCAGGGACTGTCCTGGTTCTTTTGGGGTAGTTATGCCCTACTTTTGAACCTTTGCACACACACAAAAATAGACAAAATAATACCAAGGTTCCCCATTTGTTCCCCATCTTGATTCAAAGTGGTGTCCAGTGTGTCCAAACAGCAACAGTGTCTCTTCTGCCCCTGTTCTTCTGTTCCATTCTTTATATATGACTGATATATATTAGTGCACATACAGGTAGGGGCTTTCACAACCTTTTGCCCCCAAACCTCCAAGTCAGCCTTAGACAGACTTTTCGTAGGTGGCTGGCCCCATTAGCTCAGCTCAAGTTAGTTAATTAATACCTTGAGATGCCCGATTTCCCAAGATGCTCTACAAACTACCTGCCACCACAGACGAATTATTCGTGCAAATATCAGATAATGTTGGTTAACCGCATTTACACACACACACACACACAGACACACACACACACACACAGAGTGTCCATCTCTCCAAGGAGCTCAATATTATTATCATCACAACAACTTTGTAAATTAGGTTAGGCAGTGCTTTTGTGTCTTTAATAACTGCATTACAGATAGAATACTTTCCCTGCACAGAGACATCACGAGGGAAAGCTTCAGTTGTTGAATTTCTTCCCATTGCACAGTCATGGCCAGCATTCTGGTGAACCAGAGCAACACATGGAAACGCCGTTTACCTTCCCGCCAGAGTGGTACCTATTTATCTACTTGCACTTTGACGTGCTTTAGAACTGCTAGGTGGGCAGGAGCAGGGGCTGAGCAACAGGAGCTCACCCCGTCGCGGGGATTCGAACCACAACCTTCTGATTGGCAAGCCCAAGAGGCTCAGTGGTTTAACCCACAGCGCCACCCGCATCCCTATTCTTTGTGGTGTAAGTCGGCATTATTGTCTTGGAAAATGTTTAGTAAGGCCAATTCTGGGGTGGTTTCTAATACTTGCTTGGTTATTTTACTTATTTCTCGTATGTGCTATCTTCTATTAAAGACATCTAAGCTGACTCCTGTGGAATCAAGTTCCACAAATTAACAATCTGCTACATGAAGTACTTCCTTTTATCTCTCCTGATGCAGGTGGCGCTGTGGGTTAAACCACAGAGCCTAGGACTTGCCAATCAGAAGGTTGGCGGTTCGAATCCCCGCGATGGGGTGAGCTCCCATTGCTCGGTCCCTGCTCCTGCCAACCTAGCAGTTCGAAAGCACGTCAAAGTGCAAGTAGATAAATAGGTACCGCTCTGGCGGGAAGATAAACGGCGTTTCCGTGCGCTGCTCTGGTTCACCAGAAGCGGCTTAGTCATGCTGGTCACATGACCCGGAAGCTGTACGCCGGCTCCCTTGGCCAATAAAGCAAGATGAGTGCCGCAACCTCAGAGTCGGTCACGACTGGACCTAATGGTCAGGGGTCCCTTTACCTTTACATGAAATACTTCCTTTTATCTCTCCTGAATCTTCCAACGTTCAGCTTTGCAGGGTGTCCACTAGTTTTAGTGTTTTGAGGGAGGAAGAAATACTTTTTTCTGTCCCCTCTCTGCTTGCAGGGCACGATTTTAAGAACTTCCACCATGTCGCCTCTTAAAACTAAACTCTCTGCAAACTATGAAGTCCTGAACACTGCAACCTTTCCTCAGAGGAGACTCTTTCCATTCTCTTGGAAGTTTCGGTTTCCCTTTTTCTGAACCTTTTCCAGCTCTCCAAAATCCTTTCTGAGGTGAGGCAATCCTTGGAGCAAACAGCTCAAGAAAGTAAACAGAAAACCCTAAGCCAAGCTATTCAGGGTTTTAAAATAGCTGCCCCGCAACAGAACGCCCCCTCTTATTCTCAAGATGGTCTCTCCGGAGAAACAGGCTTGTAAGCCCACCAGAAACCTGAACAATACAAAAGAAAATTACACTATTTAAAAAATGCCACTAAGAGGCTGTAAAACAAAAAAATACCCAACTGAAGGGTACAACTGGATACAACTGAAGGGTTAACCCCCCCCCCCCATTTTTTCTAGAATTTAAAGGGCCACACAGGGGGTTGGCAGGGGGTTGGACTCGATGGCCCTTGTGGTCTCTTCCAACTCTATGATTCTATGATTCTACACCAAGATGACAAAGGGCCCTTCAATACGAACTCGACAGACAGATGGGATGATATGAAAGCTGATTTTTTTTCTCCTTGAATAGATGCCCAACAAGCAGAAACTAAGCAGGAAGGGGGGGGGGGGCTTCAGCTGCTAAATTTCCACCTGTAAAAGGCACAGGAGCCCACAGCAGGAAAAAATTGGCGACCTTATTGTGTATTCCAGCATCTGACAGATTAAATAGCGGAAACAAGCTGCTTCCTTTCCAATAATAACTGTGTGGTCATTTCCTATTTATTTATAGCTATAATCCTCAGATTACTTACTCGGGAGAAGACCACTGATGTCACTATTTGGTGACAAGCCCTCACAAAAGAATTTCCAAAGCAACTTCCATGAATACCAGACCCCGGTTTTTGACCGGCAGCAAATGACAACATGATTCAGATATTGGCAACAGTCTACGATAAACTGCAGTGACCAAGGCGGTCATTTATAGCACCTAATGTTCTGTCTCTCATGTTGTTGTTTAGTCGTTTAGTCGTGTCCAACTCTTTGTGACCCCATGGACCAGAGCACGCCAGGCACCCCTATCTTCCACTGCCTCCCGCAGTTTGGTCAAACTCATGCTGGTAGCTTCGAGAACACTGTCCCACCATCTCGTCCTCTGCCGTCCCCTTCTCCTTGTGCCCTCCATCTCTCCCAACATCAGGGTCTTTTCCAGGGAGTCTTCTCTTCTTATGAGGTGGCCAAAGTATTGGAGCCTCAGCTTCACGATCTGTCCTTCCAGTGAGCACTCAGGGCTGATTTCCTTCAGAATGGATAGGTTTGATCTTCTTGCAGTCCATGGGACTCTCAAGAGTCTCCTCCAGCACCATAATTCAAAAGCATCAATTCTTCGGCGATCAGCCTTCTTTACAGTCCAGCTCTCACTTCCATAAATCACTACTGGGAAAACCATAGCTTTAACTATATGGACCTTTGTCGGCAAGTGATGTCTCTGCTTTTTATCTGTCTCTCATACTTTTTATCTGTCTCTCATACATAGGGATATACTTGCCCACTTTTCTTACAGATTCTAAGAAAACTCAACGCTTCTGGAAACCAGTGCCTGGGAATTGCAGACTGCTCTTCTGTGTCCCGCCACCAGGATCCGGGATCTAAGTCATCTTCTTCTGTGCCCTCCTGGGAGGTGGGGGGGGGGACTCCCACCACTCTTCCTCATCCAGTCTGTCCCTTACAGCTCCCATCACAAGCAACTCTTCAAGTTACCAGGAGGGAGAGGGGCAAGGCAGAGGCGACTCGGTTCTGCCAGTGTTTTCACCGCGCCCGCCTTCCCCCTCCCAGAGACCTGCAGAACCACTCTGCCAACCACGACTGTGGGCAGAGCCTCCCCAGGATTGTAGAGGAGTCTTCCAGCCCGATCCTGATATTGCCTGGCATCAAACCTGAGTTTTTCTGCCCGCGAATCAGATGCTCTACCACTGAGCTGAGGCCCTTACTGTCGTATGAATATCGAGGCCATTCATTATCATTCAGTCACAGTCCAATTTCTGGTCTAGTTCTGAGAGAACTGCTTTGGCTAACAGACTGAGGTTGAATCCTGGCAAGACTGAAGTACTGTTTTGGGGGGACAGGGGGCGGGCGGGTGTGGGGGATTCCCTGGTCCTGAATGGGGTAACTGTGCCCCTGAAGGACCAGGTGCACAGTCTGGGAGTCATTCTGGACTCACAGCTGTCCATGGAGGCGCAGGTCAATTCTGTGTCCAGGGCAGCTGTCTACCAGCTCCACCTGGTACGCAGGCTGAGACCCTACCTGCCCGCTGACTGTCTCGCCAGAGTGTGCATGCTCTGGTTATCTCCTGCTTGGACTACTGCAATGCGCTCTATGTGGGGCTACCTTTGAAGGTGACCCAGAAACTGCAACTAATCCAGAATGCGGCAGCTAGACTGGTCACTGGGAGTGGCCGCCGGGACCACGTAACACCGGTCCTGAGAGATTTGCATTGGCTCCCAGTACGTTTCCGAGCACAATTCAAAGTGTTGGTGCTGGCCTTTAAAGCCCTAAACGGCCCTTTTCCTGTATACCTGAAGGAGTGTCTCCACCCCCATCGTTCAGCCCGGACACTGAGATCCAGCGCCAAGGGCCTTCTGGCGGTTCCCTCATTGCGAGGTTACAGGGAACCAGACAGAGGGCCTTCTCGGTAGTGGCGCCCTCCCTTCAGATGTGAAGGAAATAAGCAGCTATCTTCTTTTGAAAAGACATCTGAAGGCAGCCCTGTTCAGGGAAGTTTTAAATATTTAATGCTGTATTGTTTTTAACACTTGATTGGAAGCCGCACAGAGTGGCTGGGGAAACTCAGCCGGATGGGCGGGGTATAAATAATAAATTATTATTATTATTATTATTATTATTATTATTATTATTAGCTACTTGGAAGCCATGGACAAAATTATGGTTGGAATCAGATTTAGCAGCAATCATTCATCCCTCCCCGGCCAGTTTCTGCCTTGGTGATCTGGTTTCGAATCACTGCCCCGTGTCCATTTCCCTTCTGCCATTTAGGCCTTCAGGATTCTTGTCCATATGGCTCCTCCAAGCTCACCTGTCAGTCACAGCTTGTAGGTCAGGAAGGAAGGAGCACAATTTCACATTTCCTACCAGGAGATCCTTTCCTGATTTGTCATAGATATGTTGGTATCCGTTTCACCATGACTCCTTTTCTGTCTTTTCAGTACTAAATATCAGGAAGAACTTTCTGACAGTAAGAGCTGTTCAACAATGGAACAGACTCCCACGAGTACAGCTGAGCAAATGGGTAAAATTATGGAAAGAAGGCTTAAAATTTATTGCATGCAATGCCCTAAAAGAAAATGTGATGAAAATGATGTATAGATGGTATATTATACCTGTTAAGTTAGTGAAAATGTATAAAGTCAGTAATAAATGTTGGAAATGCAAAGAAAAAGAGGGAACATTTTATCACATGTGGTGGGAATGTAAAAAGGTGAAAAGCTTCTGGGAGATGATATATAATGAGATGAAAAAAATGTTGAAATATACATTTATAAAGAAACCAGAAGCATTTTTACTGGGCATTGTTGGGAGTGATATAAATAGAAAGGAACATAAGCTCTTCTTATATGCAATAACAGCAGCAAGAATATTATTGGCACAAAAATGGAAGCAAGAAGAATTACCGACGATTGAAGAATGGAGGATGAAGTTAATGGACTATGCAGAACTAGATAAACTAACAGGAAGAATTCGAAACCGGCGGGACCAGAAATTCACGGAAGACTGGAGTAAATTTACAGCCTATTTGAAAAGTATTTGTGAAGATCAGACGACATTTGTAGGTTTGCAAGAAGTTTTGTGAGGAATATTATTGGAAGTATTGCAAAAATGGACAAGGGGGAGGATGATTTGTTAAAAGGCAATATAAAGTTAAGAAATGCATAAGAAGTGGTTAAAACGGTGGATCATCAGAGGTGCTGATGGAAGTCTTAAAAGATTGTATAAGTGATAAGTTTTGTGGTACATTTTATAATTTATATGTTAAAATCAATAAAAATTATTTTTTTTAAAAAAGGAACAGACTCCCACGAGAGGTGGAAATTCTCCTTCCTTGACGGTTTTTAAGTAGAGGTTGGATGGTCTGCATTGCAGGGGGTTGGACTATGATTCTATTATATAAAATGCAAATTCAAAAAAAAAAAAAAAGGACTATGATTCTATTATCTTCCCTTCCCTCAAAAGAAACTGATAGTCCATAGAGAAGAGAGAATGTCTTATTTTTCTCTGTTGAAGCATAAATATTCAATGCGAACAAATAAGTGTCTATGTGTCAAGGAATGCATAGGAAACAGCTCAGCCAGGATGCTCAACACAAATTCTATCATCTCTCTTGAACAGGAACAGAACAGACACAGGAAACTCTCAACCCCCCAAAAAGTCCAGTGCCACCTAGTGACTAAGCTACATAATGACATTATCCACACACATCTTTATTTAAAGAAATAACGATTTTATAAATAAATAACATTGAAACATCTTGTAGTTTGAGTAGTCAGTCATACATCTCGAAGGCTTCCGTTAACTTAGCAGGAATGAGTGTCAATCTACCTATTACAGTTATTTATAATCATCAGTGTGATGGGCCGTGAGATGTTTGGAGCTGTGGGGGCTCTCAATTTTGGAGGGATTCTGAAACATGTTTTTAAATACCACATGGAGTTGAGTCTGGACTATGGAAAGGGGGCTGATTTGCTGAAAAGGGTCAAAAACATCACCAAGCTGGAGTTCCCACGAGTGAAAGGAGAATATGAAGAAGAGCTGCGGAAGGGACATGGAAGAGATTTAAGGGCCTCGGATATAAGGTTACCAGGTTAATGTGCTAGATCGATGGGATAAAAAGGACTGACAAAACCCGGGACCAGGAGGAAGGGATGCTGGAGGAAGACTCGATTATTTTTATCTCTTTTTTTATTACCAGGATTGTTTTATAAAATTGATGAATGTTAGAAAAATGCTGGAATGAAATTACTTGGCTCTAGTAAAAATGTTTAAAGAATTAGGTAAGAATATTATGGTTGTGAGAAGTCGGTAAAAATAAGATTTAAGTTTTAAGTTTTTAAGGTTTTCTATAAGATAAGATGAAAATAGATTAAGGTAATGTAATGACAGAATATTATGAAATATGGAAAGGATTTGCTGCGATAATTATTAACTAGGATACAAAAAAAGGGAGGAGGAGGAGGTCAAAGAAAGAAGGTAATGAAAGTTGAGGATTTGAGAATGATGGAGTTATTATTGTCTGTTTGCGGCGTATTTTTGTTTTTTGAATTTGTATTGTTTGATGTGGTTTGTTTTTTCTTTGTTTTTTTTTTCCTTTTCTGCTTTGTTTTTTCTCTGTAATGTAAAAATTTTTCAATAAATATCATTAAAAATATATATATATATATAATCATCAGTGTGATGAGTACAGTGGTGCCCCACAAGACGAATGCCTTGCAAGACAAAAAACTGACTAGACGAAAGGGTTTTGCGTTTTTTGAGTCGTCCCGCAAGACGAATTTCCCTATGGGCTTGCTTCGCAAGACGAAACGTCTTGCGAGTTCTTGCGAGTTTGTTTCCTTTTTCTTAAAGCCGCTAAGCCGTTAATAGCCGCTAAGCCGCTAATAGCCGTGCTTCGCAAGACGAAAAAACCGCAAGACGAAGAGACTTGCGGAACGGATTAATTTCGTCTTGCGAGGCACCACTGTATAGTTTTCTAGAGTGTATAGAACTTCTTTGTCAGGGCCTTGTTGTTGTTGTTCTTTAGTCGTTTAGTCGTGTCCGACTCTTCGTGACCCCATGGACCAGAGCACGCCAGGCACTCCTGTCTTCCACTGCCTCCCGCAGTTTGGTCAAACTCATGCTGGTAGCTTCGAGAACACTGTCCACCCATCTCATCCTCTGTCGTCCCCTTCTCCCTGTGCCCTCCATCTTTCCCAACATCAGGGTCTTTTCCAGGGAGGCTTCTCTTCTCATGAGGTGGCCAAAGTATTGGAGTCTCAGCTTCACGATCTGTCCTTCCAGTGAGCACTCAGGGCTGATTTCCTTCAGAATGGATAGGTTTGATCTTCTTGCTGTCCATGGGACTCTCAAGAGTCTCCTCCAGCACCATAATTCAAAAGCATCAATGGGCCTTAGCTCCCAGCAAACCTCATAGCAATACTACAAACCTAACATGCCTCTTAAACCCTCAACCAGTTTGTAAAATCTCTTTAGAGCAGTAGCAAGGCCAGGTAATGTATCAAATGCATTGGTGATCTTTAATTGTTTCATGTACCTAGCAAAGTCTTAAGATTTGCACATTTCATAGGGTATATGCAGGGCCGGATTTAGGTTGGATGAGGCCCTAAGCTACTGAAGATAATGGGGCCATTTATATGTCCAGCTGTCCTTTGTCAACAACAAATTGTCACTATTTTTGGTGTTGAATATATGCTATATGGTAATTTATGGACCCGATAGTTATCTAAAGCCATTTGCACATAACAAAACATGTACCGTATTTTATCAAAGTAATTGTTGAACTGAAATGCAATTAAGAAGAAGTATATGCAACCAGTCCATGCAGAATGTAGGCACCCTATGCAGTATATAGAAATGAGCAAACCAGTGATATTTTAGGGAGCAGGCTCAAAGATGGGGCCCATCACAGGAGCCTACACAACACAAAACACTGTTGCTGTATGTAGGTTTTATTTTATTTGTTTTTTATCTTATATTTTGGAAATGTATATCCAGGTTTTTTTCCTTTAATTTTTTTTTGGGGGGGGGCCAAGAGAGTGGGGCCCTAAGCTATGACTTGTTTAGCTTATACAGTGGTACCTCGGGTTAAGAATTTAATTTGTTCTGGAGGTCCGTTCTTAACCTGAAACTATTCTTAAGCTGAGGTACCACTTTAGCTAATGGGGCCTCCCGCTGCCACCGCACAATTTCTGTTCTCATCCTGAAGCAAAGTTCTTAACCCGAGGTACTATTTCTGGGTTAGCGGAATCTGTAACCTGAAGCACCTGTAACCCGAGGTACCACTGTACGTAAATCCGGCACTGGGTATATACTGAGTATCGCATTTGGACCGTGGATTTCGTCTTCAGAGCACCACACATCAACCCTTTCAGGTAGCCTAGGAGGAGAAAGAACAACATTGCCAAAGCTTTGTAGGGGATTAAAAAAACCAGAAGCATTTTTACTTGGTATTATAGGTCAGGACATTAATAGGCAAGATGTTAAATTGTTTTTATATGCAACAACTGCGGCAAGAGTATGGTTAGCCCAGAAATGGAAACAAGAAGAAATTCCGATGAAAGAAGAATGGCAGACGAAATTAATGGACTATGCAGAATTGGACAAAATGACAGGAAGGATTCGAAACCTGCGGGACCAGAGATTTACAGAAGATTGGAAGAAGTATATGAATTATTTGAAGAGCAACTGTCATCAACAAATCACGCTAGTAGGACTGCAAGAAGTTTTGTAAGGAGAAATATATGAAGTGTTACAAAGTAGAAAAAAAATAGAGATATTGGTTATGAGTTTGAAATGTAATAAGGAAAATAAGAAATGCATACTAAGAGATTAGATTGGAAAATTTTCAGACAGGATTGATGGAAGTCAAAAATTTGAATAAGATATAAAAGTATGTTTAATTACTGTTGAAAATGATATGTTAAAAAAAACTAATAAAAATTATATATATATAAAAAAAATGAAAACCCGGGTCTTTCTGCTCAAAGTAACACCACGGTGTCAGCCAAGTCAAATGACACCCATGTGTATTACAAGGAAGCTGATACGGATCCTGTTATCAGATACTCCTGCAGGGGCTCACTTCCTGTATATCATTTGAGCTCTGGCACTCTGAAGCAAGCCAAGTCCTCTTCTCTCAAACAGTAGTTTGCAATACTGGGACATTTTAAGGGCTGCACTGAATTCCATCCTCAACTTTTAATTGCCTTTGATATTCGCCACTTTCAACCCTGCAGAAATACTGGCGGTGAGGCTCTTTCCATTTTAGCTTGTGCACGGGAATTTTTATTTGCAGCTGAAGCCCATTTGAGATCCAGCGGTGTGTTTCCACAGAATACTCCTGGCAACCCCCAGTACATTCTTCCTCTGAAGCAATGCGCAGCTCCACATATGCTTCCAATTATTGTTTCTGGCCCCCGAAAAAATAGAATAAAAAATGTATTCCAGTACCTGTTCGCAGGAGCCTTTTTCTTTTTAGGCAAGCAGTGCAACACATAAAGATATTTTTTGTTTTTTGTTTAAGCCTTCGAGAGCGGGAGCTACAAGGCTGTACATCACACCACCTGTCCACGTGGAACCGCCTGCATGGGATTGGAATAAATCTCTGCAGTTTTGCAATTAACATCAGACGCCACACACTGCCAGGCAAGGCAGTCGGAGGGGAAGAGCCTTAAATATCAGCCGCGTAATTAAGCAGAGAAGGCTTTCCATCCCACCAGAGTATCAATAACGGGGCAATAACTTGAAAGTGTTATTTCCCAGTGCTCGCGAGGGAAATAAGCAAAGCGATTTCAGCCACGCTGCGACGCCCATTATTGGCAGCTGCAAAGAGAGACTGACAAGGAGACACAAATAGTGTTTTCGTAATGATTGCTCGCAGAAGAACACAAACACGGTCTCCTAGGGATGACAGGAACCGGAGTTCTGATTCCATCCTTCACATTCGCCGGGCTGCCTCTAAATTCACTCTTCCAGAGGACTATTAATATTTCAGGAAGGGCCTGTCGTCAGAAACTAGGAGCCTGCGCTTCAAGCAATGCCCTTAGCTTACAGTCGACGCATCAAAAAGGCAGCCCCTCAGACCGGTGATGGCTGGTGCGAGTGGTAGGGCGGAAGGCAGGAGGACCAACAGTAGGTGGCGCCAGAGCCAACGACAGAGGCGATTAATTTGAGTTGTGACCTCTTTCTCCCCCCGTTGAGTTCTGCAAAGGCTGCACTAGATGTAAGTTTGAAGTCAGGCAGCTGGGGCTGCCTGAGGATGAACTTAAGTTGGGGCATTGTCCAACTCCCCCTAATGGAGCAGTGTTATGTACTGAGTTGAATAGGATCCAAAATGCAGCAGTCTGATTGGTCCTAGAACAATAGGATCCAGAATGCAGCAGTCTGATTGGTCCTAGAACAATAGGATCCAGAATGCAGCAGTCTGATTGGTCCTAGAACAATAGGATCCAGAATGCAGCAGTCTGATTGGTCCACAGGAACCACCAAATCCAGCTCCAGGTGGAAGTGAATCCCCAACCTGATTGGCCTACAGGAGAATCCCGGAATCACATGGGGCCCATTGTTTAAATAATGTATATAAAGCAGACATTCTGGGGGAACTTGCATTCCTCCTCACCACTATGAGCTGAATAAAGAGCATGAAATCCACTCTCGACTCAGAGTATATTTCAAGTAGCTTCCAGTGACTTGGACCCCCTCAATCCACTGAAGGACCATGTGGTCAGATTCATACTGCGCAGCCTCATTATCTCACCACTCACACAGAGAATCAGAGTTGGAAGGGACTTCCCAGGGCCATCTAGTCCAACCCCCTGCAATGCAGGTATCTCAGCTAAAGCATCCATGACAGATGGCCTTGCAACCTCTGCTTAAAAACATCCAATGAAGGAGTCTACCACCACCCGTTCCACTGTTCCATTGTAAAACAGCTCTTACCATCAGAAAGTTCTTCCTGATGTTTAGTCAGAATCCCCTTTCTGGTTACTTGAAACCTACCTGCCCGCAGACTGTCTTGCCAGAGTGGTGCATGCTCTAAGTTATCTCCCGCTTGGACTACTGCAATGCGCTCTACGTGGGGCTACCTTTGAAAGTGACCCGGAAACTGCAATTAATCCAGAATACCTTTAAAGCCCTAAACGGCCTCGGTCCAGTATACCTGAAGGAGTGTCTCCACCCCCATCGTTCAGCCCGGACACCGAGGTCCAGCGCCGAGGGCCTTCTGGCGGTTCCCTCATTGCAAGAAGTGAGGTTACAGGGAACCAGACAGAGGGCCTTCTCGGTAGTGGCGCCCGCCCTGTGGAATGCCCTACCATCAGATGTCAAGGAAATAAGCAGCTATCCTATTTTTAAAAGACACCTGAAGGCAGCCCTGTTTAGGGAAGTTTTTAATATTTAATGCTGTATTGTTTTTAACACTCAACTGGGAGCCACCCAGAGTGGCTGGGGAAACTCAGCCTGATGGGCGGGGTATAAATAAATTATTATTATTATTATTATTATTAATAATAATAATAATAATAATTATATTGGTTCGAGTCCTACCCTCTAAAGCAGGAGAAAACAAGCTTGCTCCATCGTCCATGTTAAAGCCCTTGAGATATTTGAATATGGCGACCATATCTCCTCTGAGTACAGTCATACCTCATGTTACATTTGCTTCAGGTTGCGCGTTTTCAGGTTGTGTCCCACGGTGACAGAGCAAATCAAAAGAATTTAATGCTGGTTGCTTTTCTTTACAGTAAGATTTTTTTTTTTAATGATATTTATTAAAGTTTCAAAAAAAATACAAAAAATACAGAATACAGAAAGAAAAAGAATAAAGTTTTTTTAAAAAATAACCAAAGAAGTAAAAATAAAAGAAAACATACCAAATAAAACAATTAAAAGGACATTAAATTTCCATAACCTATCTTCCTTATACTTATTTCCCCGGACCTCCTCATACCTCCCTTTTTTGTATTCCAGTTCAATTTGTTGATTCAGCAAATCCTTACCATTAAAATTACCCAGTTGCAAACCTTTTTTCATATCTCTTAAAGCATTACAGCTAAAAAAAACCCTTAGTTTCTATCCAACATCCTTCTAAGATTCCTTAAGTTTACAATATTTCTGTAAGTAGTCTTTAAATTTCTTCCAGTCTTCTTTCACCGTCTCTTCTCTCTGGTCTCGGATTCTGCCAGTCATTTCCGCCAGTTCCATGTAGTCAATCACAGTAAGATTTTGAGATAGTCACTTTGAGAAGCTCTCCGCAACCCCTAACTGTAGCCATCCCTGGAAATCTAAGCAATTCTTCAGTGGGAGAAGGGTTAAGGAGAGATTGTGTACACACAGTTTACAGAGTCCTTAGACCCTTTAAACCCACCATATCAAATGACGGCTCTTTTCCTTTCAGCTTTTCGGAGCCAAATTCTTCAACCGATTAACATGTTCCTCCTTGGCGCCTATGAATTTCAATCAAGCATCAATAAACTGTTTCTTTGGTTCTGCCAGACGATAGAACAGCCTCCAAGGAGAAGTCAGTGTGTGCCCCATATCTGCCCCTCTACCCCCACAGCTAGAGGATACCCAGAAGACTTTAGAAATAAGCCACGCACAGCGCAAAGCCCACCAGGTCATTTTGAATCAAGGTGTACAATTTATAATAATTATATAATAATTTATTATTTATACCCCGCCCATCTGGCTGAGTTTCCCCAGCCACTCTGGGCAGCTCCCAATCGAGTGTTAAAAACAGTACAGCATTAAGTATTAAAAACTTCCCTGAACAGGGCTGCATTCAGATGTCTTTTAAAAATAGGATAGCTGCTTATTTCCTTCACATCTGAAGGGAGGGTGTTCCACAGGGCGGGCGCCACCACCGAGAAGGCCCTCTGTCTGGTTCCCTGTAACCTCACTTTTCGCAATGAGGGAACCACCAGAAGGCCCTCGGCGCTGGATCTCAGTGTCCGAGCTGAACGATGGGGGTGGAGACGCTCCTTCAGGTGTACAGGAAGGATACCCCGCCTTGACACCTTGCTCCTCGACAACCGGCCCACGAGCCTTCGTTTCCCGGGGATGCTACCTCTCTCCTCATCTTCCTATCAAGGGTGAACGGAATATCTTTCCATACAGGCCTCAGAAACGCCATTCTGAGATACGGCAGCGCTGGCGAGCCACAGGTTTTGCCACCCCCGCGGCAAAAGATGCCACGCCTACACACTTAGCGCTGAGGATGTTATGTACTGAAGTTCTCACACTGGGCCAGCAGGGGGATACTGTAGATAGTTTTCAGTCAGGTCCACATACGCAAATAAGGAATTGAAAGTGACGTTCAGTAATTGGATAGTTACAGAAAGTGGTTACTGTTGCGTTGTAGTGGAGCTCTATATAAGCAAGCTGACTGAACCCTTCAGTTCAATTCTGTTCTGGCCTGTGAATAAACAAGAGCTGGTTGAAGAATCGCTGTGTCATCTGATATGTTCACCCACAACTTAACAGAGGAGCCATGTTAATTTCCTCCTGCTTTATTTCTAGAATTCTGAGACACGTCTCAGTCACGCCATCCGTCCTCCGTGTTGCACATTTCCAAATCAATGCCTCCATCTAACTAAATATTGCGGGGATGTGGGTGGCGCTGTGGGTTAAACCACAGAGCCTAAGACTTGCTGATCAGAAGGTCGGCGGTTCGAATCCCCGCGACGGGGTGAGCTCCCGTTGCTCGGTCCCTGCTACTGCCAACCGAGCAGTTTATTCTTTTAAGAGGGATATAAGGGAACGTACCAGGAACTTGGGACGCAGGTGGCACTGTGGGTTAAACCACAGAGCCTAGGACTTGCTGATCGGAAGGTCGGCGGTTCGAATCCCCACGACGGGGTGAGCTCCCGTTGCTTGGTCCCAGCTCCTGCCCACCTAGCAGTTTGAAATCACGTCAAATTGCATGTAGATAAATAGGTACTGCTCCGGCGGGAAGGTAAACAGCGTTTCCGTGCACTGCTCTGGTTCGCCAGAAGCGGCTTAGTCATGCTGGCCACATGACCCGGAAGCTGTATGCCGGCTCCCGAAACCAATAAAGCGAGATGAGCACCGCAACCCCAGAGTCGGTTACGACTGGACCTAATGGTCGGGGGTCCCTTTACCTTTACTAACTAAATATCACAGGCATTAAGCCTATTCCGCCCTGCCCCAATCCTTTGGCAGATTGCTCTGCAGGCTAGCAGTCATTTTAGTCATTCACAAGGCGTCTAAGATATAAGCCCCTTGCTGTGTGGAAATGCATCCCATGCAATATTGCTTTCCTATTGTCTCCCATCTCTTTTGTCAATCAGTTTATCATGTCTGGTCCTTGGAGGTGGGTAGCAAGCAGGAAGATTGGACCTTGGAACCACAAAGAAATAAATAAAATATTAAGAATATCATATAGTAAAAGGCCAGAGGCATTCCTTTTAGGAATTTTAAATGATAATATTCCGAAAGACAAAACTAAAATTTTCTTATGCGCAACATCTGCAGCAAGAATTCTGGTGGCTAAGTATTGGAAAAGGAATCAGTTACCCACTAGGGATTATGTAAGCTTTCAGAATACTTAGAATTAGCCAAATTGAGAGACATAATAAGACAAAAACGAAAAGGTGAAGTGAAAAAAGAATGGGAGTGCCTAAATGAATACCTCAAAAGTCAAGGTTCGAGGACAGAAATCTGGCTGAGTCTGGAATAACCTTGTGAAGTGAAAGGATAAGAAAGAGGGATTTATATCTAGATGTTAGGATAGAGGTGATAAGGGAAACAGGAAGACACAATGAGAGATAAAAGAGGTATTGTGGGATTGGTGAAAGTCAATGTTTTGTTGTTGTTTTTATAGTGTTTATATTATTAACTTGTAAGATATGGATTTGTTGTTTTTTTTTAGTTGTTGTTGCTTTTTTAGTTTTTCTAATGTTGGTTTTTGTGTGTTGTGTATTGTTGTTTTTCGTGTTGTTGTTGTTGTTGTGTGGAAAATACTAATAAAATTTATTTTAAAAAAGAAAAAAAGAAAGAAAATTGGACCTTTGTTATCTTTCCGCCTATGTAGTACCGATGCTTCTCTCCCCGCATGTTAGAATTCAAACGAGAAACAATATTTACTCCTTTCTCAAAGTGCAATAACATGGTTAGAGCCGTCTCTAAGAAACACCGATCCGCGAGCTTATGCGCTCGCACATCTAAAACCACCTAAGTTACATCAAGGGAGTCAGAAAGTTTGCTTTGTGCTTTTATGCCACATTGTGTGACGCGCATAACACATGAGATGTTAGAAGTAAAGATATGGGGAGATGAGGTTTAGCTCAAGGTAAACCAACTGATAGACAGGTTTCAGATAAATCTGGGGGGGGAGAAAAGTTTTGACTTAAGTGCCACAATAAACAGTGATAATCACCCACGACAGCCACTGTCTGCAAGGCTTTGTATGGAGGGGAAGCCGGGGAAATAAAGGGTAATTGTAACTTGCAAATCTTGAAGCAGGTACTCTGAAAAACATCACCTGAGGGCTTGCAGAGTCACTGTTGAGCTGCAGATTCCCTTTCCTGCGGAAAGGAATGTAACAATTGGATTAAGGGCTGCTAAACAGAAACCTACCATTTCTATAAAATCAGTTTACTTGAACCAAATACTTAGAACAGAATTTCGTACTACAGTGGTACCTCAGGTTACATACGCTTCAGGCTACATACACTTCAGGTTACATACGCTTCAGTTTACAGGCTCCACTAACCCAGAAATAGTGCTTCAGGTTAAGAACTTTGCTTCAGGATGAGAACTGAAATCGTGCTCCGGCAGCGCGGCAGCAGCAGGAGGCCCCATTAGCTAAAGTGGTGCTTCAGGTTAAGAACAGTTTCAGGTTAAGTACGGACCTCCAGAACAAATTACGGTAAGTACTTAACCCGAGGTACCACTGTACTCTTGCTGGGATAGCCAACATGGTGCCGTCCAGATCTTGTGGACTACAACTCCTATTTGTATATCTCCTCCGAGAAGCTCAAGCTGGTAAACAAGATTCTTTCCCCATTTTATCCTGCAAACCACCCTGTAAACTGAGAGATTGTGCTTGGCCTAAGGTATCCCAGCGAGCTTCATGGATGAGTGGGAATTTGAACCTGGGTCTCCCTAGTCCTAATCTGACACTGTGACCAATTATTAGAGCACATTTTGAAGTATACAGGGGATCTGCAGGGAGAAAGAATAGGAAGTCCTGTTGTGTGAGTGTCGTTGTTGTTGTTTACTCGTTTAGTCGTGTCTGACTCTTCGTGACCCCATGGACCAGAGCATGACAGGCACTCCTGTCTTCCACTGCCTCCCGCAGTTTGGTCAAACTCATGCTGGTAGCTTTGAGAACACTGTCCAACCATCCTGTCCTCTGTCGTCCCCTTCTCCTTGTGCCCTCCATCTTTCCCAACATCACGGTCTTTTCCAGGGAGTTTTCTCTTCTCATGAGGTGGCCAAAGTCTTGGAGCCTCAGCTTCAGGATTTGTCCTTCCAGTGAGCACTCAGGGCTGATTTCCTTCAGAATGGATGGGTTTGATCTTCTTGCAGTCCATGGGACTTTCAAGAGTCTCCTCCAGCACCATAATTCAAAAGCATCAATTCTTCGGTGATCAGCCTTCTTTATGGTTCAGCTCTCACTTCCATACATCACTACTGGAAAAGCTTTAACTATACGGACCTTTGTTGGAAAGGTGATGTCTCTGCTTTTTAAAATGCTGTCTAGGTTTGTCATTGCTTTTCTTGCTGTGGCAAAGGGGCTTGAATAACTCAGAGAAGCTATGAGCTATGCCATGCAGGGCCACCCAAGATGGACAGGTCATAGTGGAGAGTTTTGACCAAACGTGATCCACCTGGAGCAGGAACCAGCAAGCCACTCCAGTATCCCTGTCAAGAAAACTCCATGGACAAAGACAACAGGCATATAAAAGTTGCGTGAGTGCAAGCCCTAAAACAAGAAGCATAAATTAGAATATGAACTGCAAGGGGGAAACACCTCTTGAAAGCAATATTTCTTCTCCCCTCAGGCCAAACTGGTTCTTGAGTAGTCCTGCAGTGGTGGTGGTCGGAAGAGGCAGAGGTCAACTCAGCTGCAGCTAGATTGTAGGGTGTTTGTGATATCCGTGGCATGGGTATTTAGGAAGCAACATAGGAAGAAACTGCCTTAGGCTGTGCCCACTGCCTGGAATTCTTTAAGGGAAATAATGTGCTTTGAATGCACTTTGAAGGTACTATCGCATGTAGACAGCCTTATACCGAAGCAAACCATTGGTCCATTAGTTCAGCATCGTCTATACCATCCCCTCCAACATTTCTCCGATGAAAATAGGGATGTCCCATGCCATAATGATAATTTTACTATTTATACCCCACACATCTTACTGGGCTGCTCCAGCCACTCTGCATGGCTTCCAGTATATAAATACAGTGATACCTCGGGTTAAGTACTTAATTTGTTCCGGAGGTCTGTTCTTAACCTGAAACTGTTCTTAACCTGAAGCACCACTTTAGCTAGTGGGGCCTCCTGCTGCCGCCGCGCCGCCAGAGCACGATTTCTGTTCTCATCCTGAAGCAAAGTTCTTAACCCGAGGTAATATTTCTGGGTTAGTGGAGTCTGTAACCTGAAGCGTATGTAATCCGAGGTACCACTGTAATAATAATAAAACATTTTTTTAAAAAAAAACATTTCCTATACAGGATTGCCTTCAGATGGCTCAGGGGTCAGATAACTCCATACCCTCCAACATTTCTCCAATGAAAACAGGGACATTCTAAGGAAAAGCAGGACATTCCAGGATCAAATCAGAAACCAGGATGGCTTCTCTACATCAGGGACGTCCCTGGAAAACAGGGACACTTGGAGGGTCTATTATACTGGCTGAGTCCTCGCTTGTTGCTGCAGTCATCAAGTTTTGAAGATGCGCGTGTGAACCAAGTGGTACAGGAGGGTCTCCCTTGTGTATGGATAACGAATAGACTTTAAAAACAAACACACTTTAGTTTTATTGAAAGGCTTAGATGCGACAACACATTCTGCATTTCTGCATGAGGCACAAGATCAAAGGGAAAGATGCGATAGGCCTTACTTTCTCGGGGTTATTTTTATGGACACTTACAGAATCCTAGATTGGCAGGCAATAACTCCAGGTAATCGATTTCTCAGAATCTTAAAAGTGCAAACGCTGGCCTTCAAATAATTGTTCAATACAGGTGCATCCATTATGCCAGGCTTCCCCCCCCCCCCAAATATTCAACCATCCAAGGTCTTAAAGTTGCAGGCTTTTTTTTTTTAAAGAACACATTTTCTGCATCCCAAAATGCACTCACTCCTAATTGTTTTCATTAAAGATACCAGCCAATCCAAATGCATACCAATTCATTAACCTTCTCACTTTAAGCTGATGAGGCCTTTAATTAACAGCAGCTCCTTTCTAATCTTCCTATCATGGACAGCCCTGTGCCATTAGTAAGTCACGCCACAAAGTAACTGGAAGGAAAGAGGAAAGATGGAAAACCTCCCTCACTATCTTATCTGGGGAAATTGACCAATACCTAACTTGAAGGAGCGTCTCCACTCCCATCGTTCTGCCCAGACACTGAGGTCCAGCGCCAAGGGCCTTCTGGCTGTTCCCTCACTGCAAGAAGCCAAGTTATAGGGAACCAGGCAGAGGGTCTTCTCAGTAGTGGCACCTGCCCTGTGGAACGCCCTCCCACCATATGTCAAAGAGAAGAACAACTACCTGACATTTAGAAGACATCTGAAGGCAGCCCTGTTTAGGGAAGCTTTTAAAGTTTAACAGACCACTGTATTTTAATATTTTGTTGGAAGCTGCCCAGGGTGGCTGTGGAAAGCCAGCCAGATGGGCGGGGTATAAATACTAAATTTATTATTATTATTATTATTATTATTATTATTATTATTATTATTACTACTACTACTACTACTAACAGAGTGGCAGTCTGGTGCCTTAAGGATTCCAACTAGCTCTTTTAAACAGAAGTCCCTGGCAAAGAGGGAGAAGAATGAGCTTCTTGGATGGGGTGGGGTGGGGGTGGAGGTGGGGACAGGACGGACTTCCTTTTCTTCATAAACTCTGTAGTTTTTACATGTTTTTCAACTTTTCTTGAACTCATCAGTCATGGTCTTTTTTTCTACTCTTGGAAGGAGTTTCCCACAGATTGAGCCAACAGTATTTTCTGTACATTGCCAATTAAAAATGATAGAATCTTCACCTGCAGATGCCTCTGCGGTCATGTTTATAACCTGCCTCACTGGAGAAGTCTAGCAAATTCCTAATCTCTAGTTGGTTGGTTGGTTAAGAGGAAAAAAATGGTCCTAACTTTATGCGCAAAGGATCCCCATGAGGGTTCATTGTCCTGGCAACACAGTGCTCTCCTGCTCATTCTTAAACGTGGGATTACCACTCTCTGTCCATATGGGTACCATTTGTTGTTGTTGTTGTTTAGTCATGTCTGACTCTTCGTGACCCCATGGACCAGAGCACGCCAGGCACTCCTGTCTTCCACTGCCTCCCGCAGTTTGGTCAAACTCATGCTGGTAGCTTCGAGAACACTGTCCCACCATCTCGTCCTCTGCTGTCCCCTTCTCCTTGTGCCCTCCATCTCTCCCAACATCAGGGTCTTTTCCAGGGAGTCTTCTCTTCTCATGAGGTGGCCAAAGTATTGGAGCCTCAGCTTCACGATCTGTCCTTCCAGTGAGCACTCAGGGCTGATTTCCTTAAGAATGGATAGGTTTGATCTTCTTGCTGTCCATGGGACTCTCAAGAGTCTCCTCCAGCACCATAATTCAAAAGCATCAATTCTTCAGCGATCGGCCTTCTTTATGGTCCAGCTCTCACTTCCATACATCACCACTGGGAAAACCATAGCTTTAACTATACGGACCTTTGTTGGCAAGGTGATGTCTCTACTTTTTAAGATGCTGTATTGTACCACAATATTGTAAAATATTGTACAAAAATATTGTAAGGGACGTGGGTGGCCCTGTGGGTTAAACCACAGAGCCTAGGACTTGCCGTTCAGAAGGTCAGCGGTTCAAATCCCTGCCACGGGGTGAGCTCCTGTTGCTCGGTCCCTGCTCCTGCCCACCTAGCAGTTCGAAAGCACGTCAAAGTGCAAGTAGATAAATAGGTACCGCTCCGGCGGGAAGGTAAACAGCGTTTCCGTGCACTGCTCTGGTTCACCAGAAGCGGCTTAGTCATGCTGGCCACATGACCTGGAAGCTGTACGCCGGCTCCCTCGGCCAGTAAAGCAAGATGAGCGCCGCAACCCCAGAGTCGGCCACGACTGGACCTAATGGTCAGGGGTCCCTTTACCTTTGCTGTACCACTATGATGCTCGGCCCCCTTCCCACCCATCCAGACATCACACAATTCTTGCCCATGTTCAGTGATGTTACACATCCACCCCTAACTCTTTGGCTTCCCTCACATTGATCCACAGCCCTGAGATTAAGAGTCTACTGACTGAGCTATCACAGCAATCTTATACCCACTTACCTAGGGCTAAGCCCCTTGAACTCAGTTCCCAGCAGACATGCCTAGGATTGTGCCTCACACATTTTAACAGAAATGCAAATAGAGATAAGAAATCTGTGCAGGCACAGATGACAGATATTGCCCGGTTCAGCCTAATCCCTCCAGAGCTTCTCCTGAAGCGAATACTCTCAGGGACTGAATGAAGTTAAACACAATGGATCAAGTTGGAAGACCTCATCCTTGATATGTCACTGGTGGTAACTCTGGTAAAATGGGTTTGCATGACTTAAGCGCTCTGTGGCTGCGTGAAAATACGTCTTTTTTTAAAAAAAAGAAAACTAACCCTGCTTAACCACAGACAAAGGCTGTGCAAGGAGTCCTGCAATTAAAAAAGGAGTCCTGCAATTAAAAAAGGCCAAGGCTTTTTCTCTCTCCCTGCATTCAGCCCAGAAGCAAGTCAAATCCTGCTACATTAAAAATATATTGCGGCATGTCAATTGGGGCAGGCAAAAATAGAATTGTGTGGGTGGGAGTCTGCAATGATTTTGTATCACTATTTGGGTGAACGTTCCTTGCAAAGGGATGTTAGCCTTTACCCTAAACTTTTTTCTTTCTTTTTTTAAAGAATACTGCTAGTGGATTCAGCTTGCCTAATATACCGATCTATATTTATTGAAGCTGCAATTCTGTACCTGGTTACCTGGCAGAAGATTGGGCTGTTTGCACCCTTCCTTTTAGAAAGACATCTCATAAACAGCCTCATGTGCCTCCTCTACGTGAGGTCTAGAGGGTGGCAATACGAGAACGGGGCCTTTTTTGCAGTAGCTCCCCATTTGTGGCCACCTTCATTATACAAAACTGTTCCTCCAGGCCTTTGGCTGACTAACATAATAATAATAATAATACATTTTTATTTATACCCCGCCTTTCCCGGTTCAGAAACCGGGCTCAGGGTGGCTAACAACAAATTTAAAACACTTAATTGATGCCAAAAAAACCCAGCATAAAATACAGTATAAAACGTGAATAACATTAAATTCAGAATTCAAAAATCAATTTAGGGACGAAATCCATCCAATAAACATTAGATGATCACCAGGGCTAGCTGGCTAAATTAGTCCTATTTGGGCCAGCGAGGAGACCAGGGGAGAATTAACTGTGGGATCCCAGAGTGGGTAATCTTCATAAAAAGGGGAGGGGGAAGGAAGGAAGGGGAATAAAAGATCAGGCTAAGTTCAGATTGAAAGCCAGGCGGAATAGCTCTGTCTTACAGGCCCTGCGGAAGGAAGTTAAATCCTGCAGGGCCCTGGTCTCATGGGGCAGAGCATTCCACCAGGTCGGAGCCATCACTGAGAAGGCCCTGGCCCTGGTGGAGGATAATCTGACTTCCTTAGGGCCCGGGACCTCTAAACTATTATTATTCATGGACCTTAAGGTCCTCTGAGGGGCACATCAGGAGAAGCGGTCCCGTACATACGAGGGCCCTAAGCCACAAAGGTCATGTTAACATGTTATACCCCTTATAAATGTGTGTTTTTTTGAGGGGTGGAGATGTGGGAAGGGAGGTTTATTGGTTTGTTTTGTTCTTGTTTAACTATGTATTTTATCTGGTGTTTTTATCTTGTATTTTTATGCTGTGAACCGCCCTGAGATCTACAGATAAAAAGGCGGTTTGGAATTGCCCAAGAAAAATGTTAAATTATTTTTGTATGCCACAACTGCTGCTCGTATTTTGTTAGCTAAAAAGTAGAAAACCCAAGAATTACCAAAGATAGAAGAATGGCAGATGAAGATGAGGGATTTTTCGGAGCTAGCCGACCTAACCGGAAGAGTCCGCGACCAGAAGGAGGAGGAGTATCAGGAAGAGTGGATTAAATTTAATGATTACTTAGTTAAATATGTTAAGTTAAATTAACTGAAAACAGCTTGCAGATACTTAATTGGCTTAGGATTTTATTTCTGTTAAGTGATGAAATATTATGTTTAATTTCATAATGTGAAGATCTAAGGATGTTAATGTTTAAGTTAAATTTTATAAGAACTGTGATTTGGAAAACCATTAAAATGATAGTCACAATGTTAATACGTGTAATTTTCAATAAGGCTATGATTTATGTTTGTTTGTCTTATGTGTTTGTTTGTTTATAATGTTGTGAAAACTAATTTTAAAAATTTGACAAATAAAATAAAAACAAAACAGCAGTTCTTAACCCCGCAGCACAACTGAGTCATGATGTTAAAACATTGTGGATCACTTGATGCTTCCCAGAGGTTACGTCCAGACAGAACTTCCTTTCCCTGAAGACTCATGAAATAGACTCAAGTGTTTTCCAGAAACTCTGTTGCTGTTGTGGTGGGGAGTTTTAGTTGCTGAGGTTAAGTAGCTACTTACTTAAGCGTATATGATGTTTTGTTCTGGGGTGTGTGTGTGTGTGTGTGTGTGTGTTTTATAAATGTTGTTGTTCCAAGAGTTATTTCCTGCCCTTCTTGCCAAGCTGAGACAGAAGTCAGATGTGAGTGCCTAACAACTGCAGTTCCTTAACCACACTCACATTGGAACCCACAGGCAAATTTTGCTTCCTTCCATACCCCAGAACCAGAATTTATCCAATGTTGGGCAGACCGTGAAAAGCCAAGTCATTAAAGTTTTTCAGATCTCCAAATTAAGGTAAAGGAAAAGGGACTCCCTAAAACGTGACGTCAGGTCAACAACCTTGACCTGAAACAGATTTTAATCGTGTGAGTAGATCGCAGTCCCCTGGAAGTTGGACGTCCCTGGAATATACTATTGTCATTTATGCTAGGTAAAGGTAAAGGGACCCCTGACCATTAGGTCCAGTCATGGCCGACTCTGGGGTTGCGGCGCTCATCTCGCTTTATTGGCCGAGGGAGCCGGCGTACAGCTTCCGCGTCATGTGGCCAGCATGACTAAGCCGCTTCTGGAGAACCAAAGCAGCACATGGAAACGCCGTTTACCTCCCCGCCGGAGCGGTACCTATTTATCTACTTGCACTTTGACGTGCTTTTGAACTGCTAGGTGGGCAGGAGCAGGGACTGAGCAACGGGAGCTCACCCCGTCACGGGTATTCGAACCGCCGACCTTCTGATCGGCAAGTTCTAGGCTCTGTGGTTTAACCCACAGTGCCGTAAAGGTAAAGGTACCCCTGCCCATACGGGCCAGTCTTGACAGACTCTAGGGTTGTGCGCCCATCTCACTTACGAGGCCAGGGGCCAGCGCTGACCGGAGACACTTCTGGGTCACGTGGCCAGCGTGACGAAGCTGCTCTGGCGAACCGGCACCAGAGCAGCACACGGAACGCCGTTTACCTTCCCGCTATAAAGCGGTACCTATTTATCTACTTGCACTTAAGGGTACTTTCGAACTTCTAGGTGGGCAGGAGCTGGGACTGAACAATGGGAGCTCACCCCGCCGTGGGGATTCGAACCGCCGACCATACGATCGGCAAGTCCTAGGCGCTGAGGTTTTACCCACAGCGCCACCCGCATCCCCCACAGCGCCGTACTATATCCTAAAAAACACCACGCCTACTCGTAAGCGCTCTGATTCATTGAAACGGGTTCCTTAATTCTGCTCTAGGAAATATGGTTAGGACAGCAGCTTATGGGAAGGGTGAACTCAAACAGACTCAAATTTGGCCATTTGTCGTCTGCATCTTGCTGTAAACAGCAGAAGGGACCGCTGGCCTTCGTCCTTAAGGCTGCTCCTGACGGCAGCCCTTCCCCCGCCCTCCATAGAAGTGAATGGAGTGTAGGGGAGAGCCTTTCCCACCAATTCATTGCTATGGAATGAAAAGAAAGAGACTGCAAAATTATGGAGTCCCTGAAACCAGAGGTGTGGGGCAGGGAGGAGGGGGTACTGCTGTACCAGACCCAAAGCCAACAAAGGAAATCAGACTCTGAGCTCCACCCATCTTTAAAAAAAGTAAGTTTCTAGTCCCTGTGAATTAAAACTATAATGCAAATCTGGATCCTCTTTTTGTGAGAGGTGAAGGGAACCCAATCCACATACAGTGTCCTGGGCCCAGAAAATCTTCCTGGCACCTTTTCCTCGAATTCAACTACCCTAGCCTGTACTGCTTGCTTCAGATTAATTAAAGCTGTGTGCTATACACACTAACTGGGGAGTAAATTCCTGGGATTTCTTTCTGAGATAAAAGTGCTTACATTTGCATTGCATATCACACTGGAGTTCATGAGACTTCAGCTCCACCCTTTAATATGATGTCAACTTTCTTTTCTGAATTTTTTTCGGGGGGGGGGCGAGTTTAACAGAACTTCTTTAAATATTGAACTTTAGTGCATTTTAAAAGGTGTTATGAGAAGGGTAATGTCCCGGCCATAAAAAATGTGATTAAAAAAAGAATTTCCGTTGAAGTTTCACAATTTAGAGCATTTGGATTTAAATCTGTCCTGAAGCGACTAAACCGAACAAATGCCTGTGTATGCATTTAGGAGCAGCTGCTGTGGCGTGTGAATAACATTTTTGCGCGAGTAAAACGCTCAGAAAACAAGTGCTAAGTATTCCCACTGACTTTCATGGCTACTCAAGAGTAGGCAGTAAAGCTGTGTGCGATACACTGGCCTCTCCCTTAGATGGACATAGGTACAGGTAAAGGGACCCCTGACCATTAGGTCCAGTCGTGGCTGACTCTGGGGTTGCGGCGCTCATCTCGCTTTATTAGCCAAGGGAGCCAGCGTACAGCTTCCGGGTCATGTGGCCAGCATGACTAAGCCGCTTCTGGCAAACCAGAGCAGCGCACAGAAATGCCGTTTACCTTTCCGCTGCAGTGGTACCTATTTATCTACTTGCACTTTGACGTGCTTTTGAACTGCTAGGTTGGCAGGAGCAGGGACCCAGCAACGGGAGCTCACCCCATGGTGGGGATTCGAACAGCCGACCTTCTGATCGGCAAGTCCTAGGCTCTGTGGTTTAACCCACAGCGCTACCCACGTCCCTAGATTGACATACACTGCCCTCAAAATAATTACCGTACTTGGACAGTTACAAGGAGACATATCTGCTATGCAACTAAACCCCTTCAAATATGTATACTCTGCAGAATTCTTGATAATTATCCTTTCTCCCTTTAAAAATCAAAGGGTGTACAATTATTATGTTTAACATCCTGGTCTTTAAAGCGCTTACATATAAAATAAGTCACACTCCTTTCACTAGGAGGGTTTAAATAAGACTCGTGGAATCGGGACGCAGTTTCAGAGTGGTGTTTCCGGAAAAATTCATTTCTGGGAAAGGAACGGGACAACATCAGGAACGTTGCACATCTGATGTGACCTCATCCGGTCTGATCTCGGCCTGGGCTCTCTTTGAACGCCACTGCCCCGCCCCCCGCGCCGTCCATTCAAGCCTCAGAGAAAGTTTCTTTCAACTTTTCAGCAGAGGAATCCCACCGCCCGGGAGCCGCCCACATTCCTCCCCGCCCCTGAGAGCCCTTTTATCTTCCCAGCCAATCGTAAGCAGAGCTGCGGAGACAACAGACCGCGCCATTGGCAGGGGCTGGGATGGCGTGGCCCCGCCCACCGCTCGGTTTGTGAATGGGGAAGGGGCGGCGTTCCATGGAACGCTCGGGCATAAATGCGTCCTTTCCCTTTTCCGCCGCTCCCCCGCCTCCTCCTCATTTTGTAAGGCGCGTTCCATCGGCCGCTCCAGCCGCCGGAGAGACGGCTTGCATCTGCCAAGCGCGGGGGCGCCGGCAGGATCTGTTCGGCTGCCTCTTAAACCCGGGTGTCGAGAGCGTGCGAAGAAGCAGCCGAGTCAGCGCGGGGCGGAGGAACCACGCAGTAATTGGATTTTTTAAAAATTACTGAAAAGCCCCTGGAGTAAAATGCGCGGATCAAGCGGGAGAAGCAATCGTAATCCGTTTAACTCTGAAGCCTAAAATCCCAAGCATTTTTTATTTTTTTTAAAGGAACGGAGAGCAAGCGAAATTGCCACGGAGGGACTTTCTCAAGGACTTGTTCTTCCACACCCGACGCCTCCAATGAAACTTTTTTATATATAAAAAGGAAGAAGACCCCTATGGACTGATTTCGCGCGGCGGGGAAAAAAGACTCCAGCCCTTGCGATTTCGTTGGGAACCAGGTACTTTTGGGACAAACCGAGGCGTGTGTTTTGAGTGTTGGAAAGACCCGTTCCGGAGGCGAGGCAAACGCGGAGAGGCTTCCCGGTCCTGGCTGCTCCGTAGACGGATCCCTGCACAGCCCTTTGGCGAGCGATCAACGGGAGAGCCGGCTGAGCGAGCGATCCGCCCCTCCCGCCTCCCCCACCCGAGAGCAGGCGGCTGCAAGAGCGAGCCGAGCCAGCCCCGCCGCCGCCTGACCCCTTTTGCAGCTCGCCCCGTTGGGGGAAAGTCGCGGAGGTCCGGCGGCTCTTGCCTTGGGAGCCCCGCGGCGCCAGGCTGCGCAGACCTCCCTGGTGCTCCGCGCTTCTCTCCCGGGTGCGCGCGTGTTCGGCTGCCCGCCGCTGCGCCGGATCATGGGCCGGGGAGCGGCGTCGTGCGGGAGGCGGGCGGCGCCCCTTCCTCCTCCTGCCGCGGGCCTGTGGGCCTTGGCTTGGTGCGCCCTGGTCTGGGGCTTCCCTCGGGGCGCCGGCGCGCAGCCTTACCAGGGCGAGAAGGGCATCTCGGTGCCGGACCACGGCTTCTGCCAGCCCATCTCCATCCCTCTGTGCACGGACATCGCCTACAACCAGACCATCTTGCCCAACCTGCTGGGCCACACGAGCCAGGAGGACGCGGGCCTGGAGGTGCATCAGTTCTACCCGCTGGTGAAAGTGCAGTGCTCGCCCGAGCTGCGCTTCTTCCTGTGCTCCATGTACGCGCCCGTCTGCACCGTCCTGGAGCGCGCCATCCCGCCGTGCCGCTCGCTCTGCGAGAGGGCGCGCCAGGGCTGCGAGGCCCTCATGAACAAGTTCGGCTTCCAGTGGCCCGAGCGCCTCCGCTGCGAGAACTTCCCCGTCCAGGGCGCCGACGAGATCTGCGTGGGCCAAAACACCTCTGACACCTCCGGGGGCGCGGGGGGGACGGGCGGCGGCGCCTACCCCCCCGCCGCCGCCTCCTCCCCCACTCCCCCTCTGCCCGACCCCCCGTCGCACCCTCTGCCCCCCTCCAGCTCCGCCTTCTCCTGCCCCCGCCAGCTCAAGGTGCCCCCTTACCTGGGCTACCGCTTCCTGGGGGAGAGGGACTGTGGCGCCCCCTGTGAGCCGGGCCTGCCCCACGGGCTGATGTACTTCAAAGAGGCGGAAGTCCGTTTTGCCCGCCTGCTGGTGGGCATCTGGTCCGTGCTGTGTTGCGCCTCCACCCTCTTTACCGTGCTGACCTACCTGGTGGACATGCGGCGCTTCAGCTACCCGGAGAGACCCATCATCTTCCTCTCGGGGTGTTACTTCATGGTGGCCGTGGCGTACGTGGCCGGCTTCGTCCTGGAAGACAAGGTGGTGTGCGTGGAACGCTTCTCCGAGGACGGCTACCGCACGGTGGTGCAAGGCACTAAGAAGGAGGGCTGTACCATTCTCTTCATGATCCTCTACTTCTTCGGCATGGCCAGTTCCATCTGGTGGGTCATCCTCTCGCTCACCTGGTTCCTGGCGGCCGGCATGAAGTGGGGCCACGAAGCCATTGAGGCCAACTCCCAATACTTCCACTTGGCCGCCTGGGCTGTGCCGGCCATCAAGACCATCACCATCCTGGCCATGGGGCAGGTGGACGGAGATGTTCTCAGTGGGGTCTGCTACGTGGGCATCTACAGCGTGGACGCTCTGCGGGGCTTCGTCCTGGCTCCGCTCTTCGTCTACCTCTTCATCGGCACCTCCTTCCTGCTGGCCGGCTTTGTGTCGCTCTTCCGGATCAGGACCATCATGAAGCACGATGGCACCAAGACGGAGAAGCTGGAGAAGCTGATGGTGAGGATCGGGGTCTTCAGCGTCCTCTACACGGTGCCGGCCACCATTGTGCTGGCCTGCTACTTCTACGAACAGGCCTTCCGGGACACCTGGGAGAGGACCTGGCTCCTGCAGACCTGCAACAGCTACGCCATCCCTTGCCCTGCCAACGTGGCCCCCATGAGCCCCGACTTCACGGTCTTTGTCATCAAGTACCTCATGACCATGGTTGTAGGCATCACCACCGGCTTCTGGATTTGGACGGGCAAGACCCTCCAGTCCTGGCGCCGCTTCTACCACAGACTCAGCACCGGGAGCAAAGGGGAGACGGCTGTATGAGCCTCTTCCGTCCCAGGCAGGCTGTCTCCCCAAAGCTGCTCTCTTGCTTCTTGTGGAGAAGACTTGATTGTAGAAGGAAAGAGGGAACTGGTGAGACGCCTGCTGTTTTCCTTCAAACTCTGCCTCTTCTTCTTGCCACCGAAAAGATAAAGATGGTTGCTGGCTTGTTTCGCCTTGCAGGCTGGCCAAGTTGAAGAGTTGAAGATTAAGTGTCCTTCTTAAGACTGCTCCTCGGGACAGTAAATTTCTTAACCCTGTGAGAATTTCTTTACTTCCCATCCTGGTTTTTTTTTAAAAAAAGTGCTGCAGTATCTGTTCAAAGGGAAATATTGGGATTGTGCCAGGGATAGAAGCTGGGGAGACAGCATAGGAAAGGGAAGAAAAGCAATATTCCCCCCCCCCCAAAAAAAACCACAAATTGGTCACATTTGTGGATTTATGTGCTAACTCCCCCACCCCAAATCCAGAGTCCTGATTCACAGCCTTTGTCAACTGCATCCTGGCGGATTTTATTTTTCTCAGACAACACTGCAAATTGGAAGTCTTGCTCCCTGTACTTCTGTTTTGTGTGTCTTCTGTCTGCAAACTTCTTTAGGAATCTTCAGTTCCATCCTCTGCATGACTTACTCAGAAAACCATACATTTAATTTCAAGGCTCTTACTCCTAAGTAAGTATGTGCATAGGATTTTAGCGTCCTCTATAGACTTACTTGTGAGTAAGACCCCACTGGGTCTTCCGCCTGAGTAGACCCATTTAGGATTTCCCTGTTAAGTTTCACTGAGCTCTGTGAAACTTCTCTCCTGAGTTAATGCATGTTAAATTGGCTCTGCAGAAAACGTTTTCTCTTCTACTTCAGCTTTAAAAGTTTTCCCCCCCCAAATGAATCCCTGCTTTGGCAGAAGGTATTTTGCTGGGGTGGGGGAGGAGAGGAGCTTTCTGTGTAGGATTCTGAAAAAAGAATTGACATGTTGATTTTCAGTAGAATGCGATTTACCCTCTTCCCTTTTGTTAGCGGAGACAAAAGAGAAACAAAAGTGTATTTCTCTGCGGCAAGGCATAAGCATGGGATCAGTTTTTTATGGGGAAACTTAACAAAGAATTTGTTGAGGTTCAGCCATGGAGCTCGCTGGCTCAGTCAGGTCCACATTCCTTTTATGAACACAAGAGGGAAGTTTCAGAAAGGTCTCCTGTTTAACTCAATCTGAGACTCACTCACTGTTGTTGTTGTTTTTTTAAAAAGGGAGTTTTAATTTGGAACACTTGACAAAACAGGCCACATCAAAATACGCAAAGCAGGCGGTTATAATATCTCTTGGTCACAAGGCTGCAGTTTCCTCTGCTAATTACAGAGATCACCCTTAAATACTGAAAAAGGGGGAAAGACTTTGAAACAGACAACTGCAGCAGAAAGATATTTATCAGCCCAGACCTAAATCCCGTTCTCTGTTCACGTGGTTTTAAAAGCCCGTTGAAATCCGTGTTATAGTTTCTTTTTTAAAAATCTAATTCTGTGCTGGGTTGTGGCTATTATGGAGAAATAGATTTTATCGGAAACGAGACTTTCAGTGCACTCCTGTCCATTTTTACGCTGATATCAGTTCTGCTGGGTTCGCTGGGGCTTATTCTGTAGTGAATGTGTTAATTTTGTGTGTTTGACCACCATCCAGCAAAAAGTTGTCGTAAGGCCACAAACCTGTGCACACATAACCAGGAAAAAAAAGTTCCACACAATGGTGCTTACTTAGGATCCGAGTGGCCTGTAATTAATCATCTCTAACTTGAGTCCCATTGATGGGGAATTATGACATGTCCCAAACAGCTAATTTTTTGGGTTGTGCTGAAGCTGTTAAATGAATGGTAAACTGCAACTGCTGGTTTCTCTTCTTCATAAACTGGGCAGTTCTTTTTTTAAAAAAAAAAAGCATAATAAATACATGTTCAGAGTCTGCCTTGCTGTATTCTGTGAGTAAGGAATACTTCTGAGTAGACCAGTATAGAGTGGTGCTGTCAGTCTCTTTCCTTGAACCTTGTTAAATAGAAAGTCTTCTGAAATAAGAAGGGAAAGGGTGTTTTCAGCACAGCATCATCATATGTGAAATTCTCCAGACAGCCATTCATCGAAATAAATTAAGTTTTACTTCAGAAGCATTTCATGTTCCTTTCTGAAATGTTCCAGTGCTCTCAAGTCTCTTAAATTATGTTAAATTGACCTTTTCATATATAGATAAATTAAGGGGTTTTCTTTCTTTTTTTAAGCTTTCTGCGAACCTAAGGGGTTTGAATTTATTTTTGCTTGAAAGACTAATTGGAGAACTGCAGGCTTTTTTAACAAGCTCTGCTTCCATTTCCCCTTCCTATGGCTGTAATAACTTTCTTCTTTATATGTATGAACGGAAATCCAAGTTTTTAAATAAATAGAAAGTAGTGGAAAGGGAAAGTCATCTGGGTGTGAGTGTGTGCAGGGCGTAATGTTTGAGAATGAGGCAGCAAAAGAGAAAAAACCCCACCCCAGTAATTTTGCAGTATGTTTTGTCTCCCTGGTTCAGAGATCCTGGTTTGTTTTTTTTAAGACAATAAGACCAGCTAAAAGTACAAGATGTATATTTTGTAAATCTGACATTTTGTAAGAATATATATATGTATTTATGTTTTTATTTACTTTTTTGTCTTCAAATGGTCTGTGTAAGACCCATTCATATGTACAGAACACAAAAATAAATGGATTTTTAATACAATATAACTTTTTTTTTACAGTTCTGTCTTAATTCTTATATTCTTTTCCCTTCCTCATCTTTTTATTATTGGGTGTCTTAAATGCTTAATGGATGTGGCTTCAAACTATGCATCATTCTTGCTAAGCATCATTCTTGCAGTGTTGTGGCAATTGTCCCATCAGCTCAAGCTTTTTGGCTTGCAGGATAATATTATTCCCTCTCTCCTCTCCCCGGATGCTGTTCTGGGGGTTCTAAACTCTCCCAGAGCCAATTTTGGGTGGCTTGCAAGGAAATAGGGGAAACCTCTTGCATTCGCAAAAGCCCTTGTGTGGTTTATGCTATTTGTATTTATTTAAAAATTATGATTGGGTCAGGCTGCACAATCCTGGATATTATGGCCTGAGACTAAACTCAAATTATTTTGAAGAGGGCCAGCTTCCAATAGGTTAGAGCTAGCAGTCCTAGACTGCTTATTGGTAATCTTATCTCTCTGAAGTCATAGAGGAATTCCTATCAAATAAGCATGCTGAGGATTTTGTGGTCATCTTTCAATTGATGTATTTAATAGTGGAATGGGCATCTTATGGCCCTCTGGGTGGTTTGGACCCCATCAGCCCCAGGCAGCATGGCAGCAGCAATAATAATAATAATAATAATGATGATAATAATAATAATAATAATAATAGTAATAATTTATACCCCAGCCACTCTGGGCAGCTCCCAGCAAAATACAGTTGTACCTTGGATCTCGAACGCCTTGCGAGTCAAACGTTTTTGCCACAAACCCGGAAGTGAGTGTTCCAGTTTGCGAACGTTCTTTGGAACCCGAACGTCCAGCGCGGCTTCCGATTGGCTGCAGGAGCTTCCTGCAGCCAATCGGAAGCCACGCCTTGGTTCCTGGACGTTTTGGAAGTCGGACAGCCTTCCGGAACAGATTCCGTTTGCCTTCCAAGGTACGACTGTTAAAAAAACAATAAAACCTCAAATGTTAAAAACTTCCCTAAACAGTGGCCACAAATTATGGAAGTTGTAGTGCAGCAACATTTTGGAGAGCCACAGTTTCACATTTCAAGCCCACCTTTGCTGTAGAGAGCAGTTTAGCTTGGTAGAGCATGGGACTCTTAAATTTTGGAGTTGTGGGTTCAAGTGTCACATTGGGCAAAAGATTCCTGTATTGCAGGGGATTGAACTAGATTACCCTCTGGGTCCCGTCCAACTCTAAATTCTATGAAAGCAACTCCGTGAAGCAGGTAATGTTGAGAGTGACCAGTCCAGGGCATCGTGGCTGAATGGGGACTTCTTTCCGTCCCAACTGAGGGCACAAAATGCTTTGCAGAAACAAACTTCATTTCTTTTTAAAACCAGTGGTTTTCCCAACAGTATTGTTGTTGTCGTTTAGTCGTGTCCAACTCTTCGTGACACCATGGACCAGAGCACGCCAGGCCCTCCTGTCTTCCACTGCCTCCCACAGTTTGCTCAGACTCATGTTTGTAGCTTCGAGAACACTGTCCAACCATCTCGTCCTCTGTCATCCCCTTCTCCTTGTGCCCTCCATCTTTCCCAACATCAGGGTCTTTTCCAGGGAGTCTTCTCTTCTCATGAGGTGGCCAAAGTATTGGAGCCTCAGCTTCAGGATCTGTCCTTCCAGTGAGCACTCAGGGCTGATTTCCTTAAGAATGGAGAGGTTTGATCTTCTTGCAGTCCATGGGACTCTCAAGAGTCTCCTCCAGCACCATAATTCAAAAGCATCAATTCTTCGGCGATCAGCCTTCTTTATGGTCCAGCTCTAACTTCCATACATCACTACTGGGAAAACCATGGCTTTAACTATACGGCCCTTTGTTGGTAAGGTGATGTCTCTGCTTTTTAAGATGCTGTCTAGGTTTGTCATTGCTTTTCTCCCAAAGAGCAGGCGTCTTTTAATTTCGTGACTGCTGTCACCATCTGCAGTGATCATGGAGCCCAAGAAAGTAAAATCTCTCACTGCCCAACAGTATACCTTCAGTTAATCCTTTCCGTATTGATTTGCAGAATTTATATGCTTTCGTGTAACATAAACGTCTCCAGGTGGCTTAACAGTAAGAAAACAATTTAAGTTCAAAATAAGATTCAAAACGAAAGCAACTTAACTGTAACAAAAGCAAAACTCGGTTGCACCCAAACAAAAACACATTTAAAGACTATAACCATATTGTCTGCCATTGGAAACCTGCAAGTTGCAAAGCATTCTGGGACTCGCTGTTTGTGACATGCTCAGCCATTGGGCAATACTGTCACAATCTGACACTTAGGGCTAAATCAAGCACACAGAGCCTAGGACTTGCCAATCAGAAGGTCGGCAGTTCGAATCCCCACGACGGTGAGCTCCCGTTGCTCGGTCCCTGCTCCTGCCCACCTAGAAGTTCGAAAGCACGTCAAAGTGCAAGTAGATAAATAGGTACCGCTCCGGCAGGAAGGTAAACGGCATTTCCGTGCGCTGCTCTGGTTTGCCAGAAGCGGCTTAGTCATGCTGGCCACATGACCCGGAAGCTGTACGCCGGCTCCCTCGGCCAATAAAGCGAGATGAGCGCTGCAACCCCAGAGTCAGTCACGACTGGACCTAATGGTCAGGGGTCCCTTTGCCTTTACCCTTTATAATGCGCTAGGAACCAACACAGACCTAGGCTCAAAACCCCATTCAGGCCTGAACTGATCAATTCTTAGCCTATAACCTACCTCACAGGATTGTTGTGGATCATACAAGGGATGGGAGAACAATCATGTATGCTGCCTTGAGTTTACCGAAGAAAATCTGGGGTATGAAAGGAAAGCCAACACTTCTCTACAGATTAGATGGTGGTCAAGTCTTTCAGTTACCCATCACTGGAGAGTTACTTGTAAATGAAGTAATTCTCTACAAAAAAAGAGGATATTGCTGTCTGAACATTTGTTCCTTCTTTGCTCAATGCACGATCAATTTTTTCCTTTTCCTGTAAAGGCAGTAAAAACTTGACCACTTCCTAAATTTTGTCCCAGGTATGTTGGCGTATAGAGAGAGGAGCTTTCTCAATAGTGAAAACGGGGGTGGAGAGTGGGAACAAGCAATTGTCACGTTTGACAGTATTTGGTTCAGAAAGGTGTTTTCCCCCCCAAGCCATTGTGTCTGTTTTTCTCTAGTTACAGATGGGTAGCCGTGTTGGTCTGCCATAGTCGAAATAAAAAAATTCCTTCCTGTAGCACCTTAAAGACCAACTAAGTTAGTTCTGGGTATAAGCTTATACCCAGAACTAACTTACTTGGTCTTTAAGGTGCTACAGGAAGGAATTTTTTTGTTTTTCTCTAGGTTTGCTTCAGTTCTATTAGGCAGAAGAACCTGAAGCATGAATTTGCACTGAGAGCAATGGGGCATCATCACTCGGGTAATCTACAGGCTGCAGATAAGTGACTAGGACTGCAAACAGTGGGATTTACTCCCAAGTAGGTATGGGGGATGTGGGTGGCGCTGTGGGTTAAACCACAGAGCCTAGGACTTGCTGATCAGAAGGTTGGCGGTTCAAATCCCCACGACAGGGTGAGCTCCCGTTGCTCAGTCCCTGCTCCTGCCCACCTAGCAGTTCGAAAGCACACCAGTGCAAGTAGATAAATAGGTACCGCTCCGGCGGGAAGCTAAACGGCGTTTCCGTGCGCTGCTCTGGTTCGCCAGAAGCGGCTTAGTCATGCTGGCCACATGACCCGGAAGCTGTACGCTGGCTCCCTCGGCCAATAAAGCGAGATGAGCGCCGCAACCCCAGAGTCGGTCACGACTGGACCTAATGGTCAGGGGTCGCTTTACCCTTTAGGTATGTAAAGAGTTATGCTGTTAATCCCAATGAACTCATTTTATCACCTTTATCCAAGCTGACATTTCAAATCACTATTTTGCTTGATAATAAGAGGACCTGTGCTTAACTTCCTATAAAAACATTGCTCCCAGAATTCTTGACATCAAATGCCATTTTGCTGCAATAAAACATTTCATTAGGACTCCAGACAGTTTTAGACACTCGGCCACTTTTCACAAGGCAAGGATAAGTTTTATTGCTCAGTATATTTCAAAAATGTATGTTTCAGATCAGCTCCAGAATTTATCTTAGAAACTTGACGTTCAGCTGCTGTTGCCGATTGGTCATTCCAGTGCATATCTTTATAAGCAGGGGAACAGTAATATTAAATACTGGCAGTGAATCCAACTAGATAAATGACATTTTCCAGCCTTCTCCTTCCCTAAGGTATCTGTCTCGCTATCTCACATTCATATTAGGGGTGTGTGTACCAGCCGCAAGATTCGACTTGTATCTGTAACTTTGGGAAGCAGCCCGATCTGTTTCAGAGCTGCTTTGTGTCTTTCCAATTCGCCTCCACGTTCAAGACGGAATTATCTCTGTTAAAAGCAACGCTCTGTTTCACCACCAGCACCCCATTCACTATGATGTTGTTGTTGTTGTTCAGCCGTTTAGTCGTGTCCGACTCTTCGTGACCCCATGGACCAGAGCACGCCAGGCACTCCTGTCTTCCACTGCCTCCCGCAGTTTGGTCAACTCATGCTGGTAGCTTCGAGAACACTGTCCAACCACCTCGTCCTCTGCCGTCCCCTTCTCCTTGTGCCCTCCATCTTTCCCAACATCAGGGTCTTTTCCAGGGAGTCTTCTCTTCTCATGAGGTGGCAAAAGTATTGGGGCCTCAGCTTCACGATCTGTCCTTCCAGTGAGCACTCAGGGCTGATTTCCTTCAGAATGGATAGGTTTGATCTTCTTGCAGTTCATGGGACTCTCAAGAGTCTCCTCCAGCACCAGAATTCAAAAGTATCAATTCTTTGGCGATCAGCCTTCTTTATGGTCCAGCTCTAACTTCCATACATCACTACTGGGAAAACCATGGCTTTAACTATACGGACCTTTGTTAGCAAGGTGATGTCTCTGCTTTTTAAGATGCTGTCTAGGTTTGTCATTGCTTTTCTCCCAAGAAGCAGGTGTCTTTTAATTTCGTGGCTGCTGTCACCATCTGCAGTGATCATGGAGCCCAAGAAAGTAAAATCTCTCACTGCCTCCATTTCTTCCCCTTCTATTTGCCAGGAGGTGATGGGACCAGTGGCCATGATCTTCGTTTTTTTGGATGGGGAATCAAACCTTTTTGCTTTTCATCGAAGTGAATGTTGTAGGACTCCCACTATTCCCAGTCAACATGGCCACTGGTCAAGGATGTGAGGAGTTGGTCATCCAGCATCACCTGACAGGCACCACATTGATTACCCCTAGTGCAGAGTATGTTAGGTTGTGGTTTTTTTGGGTTTTTTAAGGTGGGAATATTTGTGCATTTATTTAGATCTGCACCCCACCTTCCAACCGCGTTATCAGGACAGCTTGCAATGAACATTTTCAAAACACTTTCATATCCCTAATACGTTGAGCTACGGTCAGGAACTCCATGAAAGCAGCATCCAAATAAAGCAGATGAACAAAAGTTCAAAAGTCCGCACAAATAAAAAGGTCTTTGCTGGTGCCACACAAGCAGTGGAGGGCCTTCTTGGCGGTGGCACCCTCCCCGTGGAACATCCTCCCATCAGAGGTCAAGGAGATAAAGAACTACACAACTTTTAGAAGTCATCTGAAGGCAGCCCTGTATCAGGAAGTTTTAATGTTTGACATTTTTTTATTTTTTATGTTCTGCTAGAAGCCGCCCAGAGCAGATGGGTGGGGTATTATTATTATTATTATTATGTCTCTAGGACTGCTCCAAAGCCATGAGGCCATCACTGTGATGGCCCTTTTCACCAGTAACCAACCACAGCACATTTGTGGCAGAGAAACTGGCAGGAGGGTAATGCCATGAGCTTTTTTTGTTTCGTTTTGGTTAAAAATCCACCGAGCTCATGTCTCTTGCATCAGTGTAAGCCAGCGTTGTCACGTTGGGTATACGTGTGTGTGTGGCTTTTAAAGGAAACTCTTGCTCTGTGGACACGCAGCTTTGTCGTGCGTAGAGAAAATTGGGGGTGGGAAACTGTGTGGCAATAGTACGGCTTGAACCCTACGCAACCGTATGCGCTTAAATTCTGATTTCAAGGAGGTCAGCCTAAGCGTACAGGAATGGGCTGTGTTGCTGCAGTGACTAGGAGCAATTGTACGGAATAATCATAGAACTGTAGAGTTGGAGAGAACCCCAGTCATCATCTAGTCCAACCCCTTGAAATGCAGGAATACTGTATGCCGCTTCCCATATGGGAATCGAACCTGCAACCTTGGCACCATGCTCGAACCAATGCCCTGTTGAATTCGTTGGGACTCGTATGTCTATGTATAAGATTTGGTAGCACTTTTTTTATTAAGCACACTGCTTCTGTGGGAGGGCAAATTGTAGTCCGGATTATGGATTCCGTTGCACAGGAATCTGTCCCTCATGGCTCCACAGCCTGACTTTGATGTGGTGAAGGTCCTGTGTGAATCCTGACAAGACAGAAGTACTATTTTGGGGGGATAGGAGGTGGGCAGGTGTGGAGGACTTCCTGGTCCTGAATGGGGTAACTGTGCCCCTGAAGGACCAGGTGCACAGCCTGGGAGTCATTTTGGACTCACAGCTGCCCATGGAGGCGCAGGTCAATTCTGTGTCCAGGGCAGCTGTCTACCAGCTCCGTCTGGTATGCAGGCTGAGACCCTCCCTGCCCGCGGACTGTCTCACCAGAGTGGTGCATGCTCTAGTTATCTCTCGCTTGGACTACTGCAATGCGCTCTGTGTGGGGCTACCTTTGAAGGTGACCCGGAAACTACAACTAATCCAGAATGCGGCAGCTAGACTGGTGACTGGGAGCGGCTGCCGAGACCATATAACACCGGTTTTGAAAGACCTACACTGGCTCCCAGTACATTTCCGAGCACAATTCAAAGTGTTGGTGCTGACCTTTAAAGCCCTAAACGGCCTCAGTCCAGTAAACCTGAAGGAGTGTCTCCACATCCATCGTTCTGCCCAGACACTGAGGTCCAGCTCCGAGGGCCTTCTGGCAGTTCCCTCGCTACGAGAAGCCAAGTTACAGGGAACCAGGCAGAGGGCCTTCTCAGTAGTGGCGCCCGCCCTGTGGAACGCCCTCCCACCAGATGTCAAAGAGAAGAATAACTACCAAACTTTTAGAAGACATCTGAAGGCAGCCCTGTTTAGGGAAGCTTTTAATGTTTAATAGGTTATTGTATTTTAGTGTTCTGTTGGAAGCCGCCCAGAGTGGCTGGGGAAACCCAGCCAGATGGGCGGGGTATAAATAATAAATTATTATTATTATTAGCAGGCCTTCCCCAAACAACCAGAAAATTTTGCCGATTTCAATAAGCGCTGAGAAATAATATAATAATTTATACCCCACCCATCTGGCTGGGTTTTTCTGAAATCCACTCTCTCCACAGTAATTCTGACATCGTCTCTGAAAACACAAATCTAGGGCAAAAATTCAACCCTCCCCACCACAGTTTAAACTGTACCAGAAAGCTGGTTTTTATATATTTAAATGCAGAAACACAGATGAAATAGTCAGGGCTTACGAGGCTGACTTCTGACAAGTGTGAACCGACTCGTCTTGGTGTTGGGAAACTCCGACTTGCAACGGCTTGTTCAACCCGGGTGCCAAGCCCATGTCACAACTCGGTTTGATTATAGGTAGGTTTTTATTTGGTGTTAAGTGTTGCATGAAAACAAAAACAAGAACTGGGATCATAGCAAACATGTGAAGACTGGGGGTGGGGTGGGGGTGACAGAAAAATTAGGTTGGAGACAATGACATGTCTCCCATCTCCATTTTTCTGGGGGTTTTCTAGGTTTAAACATCACTAAGCAAATGTACACTAGTGTGTCACAGTATGACTTGCCGAGATCAATCTTGTTTTAGTGTGAGTTTTACATATACAGTGGTACCTCGGGTTACATACGCTTCAGGTTACAGACTCCCCTAACCCAGAAATAGTACCTCGGGTTAAGAACTTTGTTTCAGGATGAGAACAGAAATCATGCTCCGGGGGTGTGGCAGCAGTGGGAGGCCCCATTAGCTAAAGTGGAGCTTCAAGTTAAGAACAGTTTCAGGTTAAGAACGGACCTCCAGAACGAATTAAGTACGTAACCAGAGGTACCACTGTAGAAAATAGGTTTGAGCAATGTCGGATTAACGTATAAGCCAAACAAGCTAGAGCTTAGGGCCCCACTCTCTTGGGGGCCCCAAAAAAATTTAAAGGAAAAAAACCTGGATGTACATTTCCAAAATATAAGATAAAAAACAAATAAAATAAAACCTGCATACAGCAAGAGTGTTTTGTGTTGTGTAGGCTCCTATGGTGTAAGTCATGGGCGCCGCCTGCTAGCCTAAAATATCACTGGTTTGCTCATTTCTATATATAGGGTGCCTACATTCTGCATGGAATGGTTGCATGGGAACATGTGCAAATGGCTTTAGATACCTATTAGGTCCATAAATTACCATATAGCATATATTCAGCACAAAAAACAGCGATGATTTGTTGATGACAAAGGACAGCTGGGCATATAAAGGGCCCCATTACCTTCAGTAGCTTAGGGCCTCATCAAACCTAAATCCGGTCTTGGGTTTGAGCAAAACTTACTTTGCAGAATCTTCTGGATTTCAAACTGCTATTGTTGCCTGCAAATAGACAAGGTGGTTGTGTTCTTTTTTTGGACGGGTTTATGATGGTAAATGGGACGTGGGTGGCGCTGTGGGTTAAACCACAGAGCCTAGGGCTTGCCGATCAGAAGGTCGGCAGTTTGAATCCCCGCAACGGGGTGAGCTCCTGTTGCTTGGTCCCTGCTCCTGCCAACCTAGCAGTTCAAAAGCACGTCAAAGTGCAAGTAGATAAATAGGTACCACTCCGGTGGGAAGGTAAACAGCATTTCCATGTGCTGCTCTGGTTCGCCAGAAGCGGCTTAGTCATGCTGGCCACATGACCCGGAAGCTGTACGCCGGCTCCCTCGGCCAATAAAGCGAGATGAGCGCCGCAACCCCAGAGTCGGTCACAACTGGACCTAATGGTCAGGGGCTCCCTTTACCTTTACTGATGGTAAAAAAAAGGGGGTGTTCAAGCTTCGGGACCACACAGAATCATTCATTGGGCCTATTTTTGCAGAGCAAAGTGCCTTATCGAAAAACATCGACCTTCCCACCGCAACTGGCAATGGCACAATTACAAAAACATTTTGATTTCAAATGCATGATATATTACTCGAACCACTCAGGCTTTCGTAGTGACTCAGGATTGCCAGTAATTGAGTTGAAAAGGAACTGGACTTGGAGACACACCAGTGTATTTCGGAAGCTCTGTTCGTTTTCGTAAAACGTACACAGAAATTCTTAGAAAAAGATGCAAGACTAGGGCACTCTCACCGAACGACGATTCTCTCCTTGCTGTGCTATCCAAATGTCATTGAGCCCAGACAAGGGACAATTAACTTCTAGTCATCCTTCAAGGAATTTAAAGCAGCGTCTTGCCAGCAGTCAAGCATGTCACTCGTACGAAGGTCAGAAAAGTTCGTGCCTGCTGGGCCATGGTGCTGGGAACAATCTGGCAGCCAGCAGTGGAATGCCATCATCGCTTTAATGCCCTCTCATGGGAGAACAGGAAACAGCCATATCCCAAGACAGACCACGGGATTCATCTCGCTCAGTATTGTCAGCACTGACAAAGCACATCTTCGGGCAAGGAACCTTTTCCTACTGGGAGATGACGGGGACTAAAACCTGGGACCTTTAGCAGGCAAAGATGGTGCCTTACCACTGAGATTGCCTTTCCTTTTTTTACAGACAGGTTGGCATAAGGGAACACACAAATCAACTACATCAGCCAGCATTCCGTAAACCGAACCCTCTTGCCTCCCAGCGATGGTCAGTTGAATATTTATACAGTGGTACCTTGGTTCTCCTGGCAAATAGAAGGGGAAGAAATGGAGGCAGTGAGAGATTTTACTTTCTTGGGCTCCATGATCACTGCAGATGGTGACTGCAGTCACGAAATTAAAAGACGCCTGCTTCTTGGGAGAAAAGCGATGACAAACCTAGACAGCATCTTAAAAAGCAGAGACATCACCTTGCCGACAAAGGTCCGTATAGTTAAAGCTATGGATTTCCCAGTAGTGATGTATGGAAGTGAGAGCTGGACCATAAAGAAGGCTGTTCGCCGAATAATTGATGCTTTTGAATTATGGTGCTGGAGGAGACTCTTGAGGGTCCCATGGACTGCAAGAAGATCAAACCTCTCCATTCTTAAGGAAATCAGCCCTGAGTGCTCACTGGAAGGACAGATCGTGAAGCTGAGGCTCCAAGACTTTGGCCACCTCATGAGAAGAGAAGACTCCCTGGAAAAGACCCTGATGTTGGGAAAGATGGAGGGCACAAGGAGAAGGGGACGACAGAGGACGAGATGGTTGGACAGTGTTCTCGAAGCTACCGGCATGAGTTGACCAAACTGTGGGAGGCAGTGGAAGACAGGAGTGCCTGGCGTGCTCTGGTCCATGGGGTCACAAAGAGACGGACACGACTAAACGACTAAACAACAACAAAAACCTTGGTTCTCAAATGCCTTGGGACTCAAACAACTTGGAACCCAAACACTGCAAACCCGGAAGTAAGTGTTCCGGTTTGCGAACTTTTTTGGAAGCCGAACGTGCTCCGTTTTGAGTGTTACACTTCTGTTTGGAGCGTTACGCTGAGGTCTGTCTGTCTTTGCTATTTATTTTGCGTTTTTGCTTTTGCAGCTCTTTTTTTTGTTTTTGCGACTGTGTGGAACCCAGTTCAGCTACTGATTGATTGTGTGGCTGCAATACATTGTTTATTGCTTTCATTTTATGGATCAGTGGTCTCGTTAGTAAAATTCATGTTAAATTGCTGCTTTAGGGGTTGTTTTTAAAAGTCTGGAACGGATCAATCCATTTTGCATTACTTTCTATGGGAAAGCACGCCTTGGTTTTGGAACGCTTTGGTTTTGGAACGGACTTCCAGAATAGATTAAGTTTGAGAACCAAGGTGGTGTTGTTGTTTAGTCGTTTAGTCGTGTCCGACTCTTTGTGACCCCATGACCACTGTACATATATACAGTGCTTTTTTCCTGGGGGTACGCAGGGGTACACATACCCCTAAACATTTTGTGAATCTAAATTTGGTGTCATTGAGGGGCAATATTTCACAATACTTTCATAATTTCATTGAGGGCAGTATTTCCTCATAAGGAGGAAGATGAGAGTACTCCTAAACATTTTTTTTAAAGAAAACAAAAGCGCTGCATATATAGATCCTATAGATTGCAGACTATCCAAATGTCCTTATTTTCCAGGGACAGTCCTGGATTTACAGAAGCCGTCCCAGATTCTGATTTGATCCCAGAATGCCCCGCTTTTCCTTAGGACACCCCTATTTTCATCAGAGAGATGCTGGAGGGCATGAAAGGATGTCCCTATTTTCACTGGAGAAATGTTGGACGATATGGAGTTATCCGACCCGCCAAGCTATCTGAAGACAGCTATGTATAGGGTTTTTAAAAAACATTTTATTATGTTTTTATATATCTTGGAAGCCGCCCAGAACAGCTGGGGCAACCCAGTGAGATGGGTGAGGTATAAATAGTAAAATTATTATTATTATGGAAAAAATGTCCCAGTTTTCATCGGAGATATTCTGGAGGGTATGGGGTTGTGCAGCCCAGCTTTAAAGTCTTCCACAAGCTCACAACCGTTCTGGTTCCAATTCTTTCCTCATTTGTTTTTGTGTTTTTACATCTACCTGGCAGTGGGCAAACGTTCATGCGAGGAGCCAAGCTGCCAGTCTCCAGATTGTCTCTGTGGAAGTTCAAAGGCTTTTTCCTTTTCTTTTTTTTCACTTAGGGAAGCTTACCATGAAAGCATCTACTTAACACATATTTTTGCTCTGAGGTTATCCTCTGCCTATATTCAAATCTGCGAGGATGAGGCCAAGAAACTCAAAGCTGGTGACCTATCTTCATAATAAAGCAAATATGACTGGGTTGTCCGCTGTAAAAATGTGCACATTCTCGTTTGAAGTTTACGCCACCCACACTTCTCTCGGCTTCTAATTGTCAATAGTTCCCCCCCTTCCTTTCCTTTCCTTTCCCCCCCATACACATCAAAGCGTGTTCCTGGCCCAAAATCATCTTGTTTTTAAGAGAGTCTGAACTGGAGACAGTAAAATTGAACTGCTTCCCAAATGTTTGTCTAAACTTTGAACCAGATCAAGTGTCTTTCCGTGGAGTCTTTCCAAGAATTCCTTGCACACCCTCCCTAACCCACAGCCGTCACAAGGAGAGCAGTAGCCAAAATTCCAGCATTGGTAAAAGAGAAAAGGGGTGAGTAGGTGGGAAAATCAATATAATAACCAGAAACACTCGCTTAAAATGCAGCTTGCTGCTAATTAAACATGGGTGCTCATCAGCACAGTTTCCTTGCATCTTGCTCTGCTTCTGAGATCTTTGCGTGTCGAGGTCCCCAATAACTCACACATCACACATCAATTTTGGTTTGGGTTTTTGGCACGATTTTGGCCACAACTTTATTTAAATACACCCAGGTGAGGGGTTGCTTAGGCATTGGTTCCGACTATCTGTCCTTGCCCAGGGGACAGAACTGGACTGCCGGATTCCAGCGGAAGCCAGTGAGGGAAACAATTTTGGGGAGAAAATGAAGCTGGGCCTCAGTCGCTCACTTCTCACCCTCATGCTCCTGGTGGCTTGCACGGCCCACGTCCGATGCCAGGGACAAGGACGAAAAGAATGACAAGCCCCTGGATTCCTTTAACGGAATTCCCTTTCCGCACCACCATTGGAGGGGTAGGCACTTACCCCTCCACCAACCAATTTGAACCAATGCCCAACCGCCAACCTTACAAGTTGTGACGATTTGCTACACAGTAGGCAAAACCAAATGGCACCAGCCAATCAGCCAAATGGACAAAATTCCTACCAGGCCCCTGCCTCAAAGCAGACGACCCCATGACAGGCATAGCAAGGTCAAGCGAACAACCCCCCCCCCCCAATACAGGGAGGGTGGGCGGGTGATCCGCTGCAAGCAGCCAAGAGGACGCCCAAAGTTGGGCGTCCAATATTTAAAACCTCTGACCCCTCCTTCAAAATTGGCAACAAGCAATTCTCCCCAGTGACCCAATTAACCCATTCACTGCCTGGGTCACTCCACAAATCCGCCCAGCAACACTGGGGTGGCTTGTATCCTCCACCGCAACACGCGCTCTCTGCTAGGGAGAACACGTTTTATGAGCATGCTATTTTCCTTGGAATTTTTCATATTCTCGAAAAAGAAATAAGTGTAAAGCTGTGTGTGTGTGTGTGGTTTTTTTAAGGAGGGAGAAATGTATGTGCGTGCGCCCATACGCAAGTTCAAAGCCAGCTTTGATTACCAGAAGCAAAAGTCAGATTTCAGAAAGGCGAGCCCTCCTAAACGAAAGGATAGGTTGTTGTTTTTTAACGTAATCCGTGATGAAAAGAGATTTTTCAAAATTCTTTTTTTTTTAAAGGCCTGGTAATGCTATCCTTCTTTCTTTGTAAATGTAGAAGTTTCAGGCAGCATTTCCTGTTCTTGTTTTATGAGCTGCGCATAGCAGCAGAACTGGCAGCCAGTAAAAGGGACGTCATTTGACACCCTTCGACATGTACACATAGCAGTCTGGAACTGAGAGGCATTTATGTGGGTGGATTGGGGGGGGAGACCCACTTTAGAGCACGTTTTGTTTTTTTTTTGGTTCATGTTGCTTCTCATTTTAACATCCACCCAGAATTTCCCCCGAAGGTTAGTAAAAGGAAATGTACCCCTACGTTCTCATAAAGCGAATATATTCAGACGCAGAGGACAGAAATGCAAACTTCATCAGGACTCTGAAGGGGGCGAGGCAGTTTTGGATCCAACAATTACCGTATTTTTTGCTCTATAAGACTCACCTTTTCCCTCCTAAAAATTAAGGGGAAATGTGTGTGTGTCTTATGGAGCGAATGCAGGCTGCGCAGCTATCACAGAAGCCAGAACAGCAAGAGGGATTGCTGCTTTCACTGCTCAGCGATCCCTCTTGCTGTTCTGGCTTCTGAGATTCAGAATATTTTTTTTCTTGTTTTCCTCCTCCAAAAACTAGGTGCGTCTTGTGGTCTGGTGTGTCTTATAGAGCGAAAAATACGGTACTTTCCCATCTCTGCGAGGATAATTCCTGGACCTGAATTCATTTCAGGAGGACCAAAGTCCAGAGGAAGAAGGGGACCATTTACCCAGCAAGTCCTTTGAATGGATGCATTTAATATTCGCCGAAAGCTATTGTAACCCTTTGGGAGCCCTCATGTTTGAACCTCGTGTGTGCATGTAGGTGAAATATGCACAGAGTCGAGAGTAGATTTCTTGCTCTTTATTCAGCTCATAGTGGTGACGAGGAATGGAAGTTCCCCCACAATGTCTGCTTTATATACATTATTTACACAATGGGCCCCACATGATTGGCTAATTCCGGGATTCTCCTGTAGGCCAATCAGGTTGTGGATTCACTTCCACCTGGAGTTGGATTGGGTGGCTCCTGCAGACCAATCATACTGCTGCATTGTTCTAGGACCAATCAGACTGCTGCATTCTGAATCCTATTGTTCTAGGTCCAATCAGACTGCTGCATTTTGGATCCTATTCTAGGACCAATCAGACTGCTGCATTTTGGATCCTATTCAACTCAGTACATAACAGTAGCTCTTTAAACATCCCTCCTAGAGAGGAGCAGTAATCTTTGCTAAAGATAAACTGGGAGGTATCACTGAATGGGCCTGATCAGTACATAACTCAAGAAATGTAGATCTAAACTAATCTAAAGAAAGATCTTCTTCCCTTGCAAGAAAAGAGGAAAAACAGGTGCATGGAAGCAATCATTATTATTAATACTGTAACCCATTCATAACTCAAAACTGAAGAGATAAAAGGTCCTTAGTGCTATAGGTGCTGCAACAGATGGCAGAAATCGGGTCCTCCCTTAAAGAGGGCACGTATATACTAATACTAATACTAATACCAATACTAATACTAATACTAATACTAATACTAATAATTTATTTATACCCCACCCATCTGGCTGGGTTTCCCCAGCCACTCTGGGCGGCTTCCAACAAAACACTAAAATACAATAACCTATTAAACATTAAAAGCTTCCCTAAACAGGGCTGCCTTCAGATGTCTACTAAAAGTTTGGTAGTTATTTTTCTCTTTGACATCTCGTGGGAGGGCGTTCCACAGGGCAGGTGCCACTACCAAGAAGGCCCTCTGCCTGGTTCCCTGTAACCTGGCTTCTCGCAGCGAGGGAACCGCCAGAAGGCCCTCGGCGCTGGACCTCAGTGTCCGGGCAGAACGATGAAGGTGGAGATGCTCCTTCAGGTATACTGGACGTATTGCGGTGAGACCTGGACAACCCTGTGTTGTGGGTGGGTACAATTGGTAAGCCACAACACCCGATTGATAGGTCCCTCAAAGCTGGGTACAATCTGGCCAATGGGACGCAGTCCAAACGGTTCGAGGGACCTATTTATGCCCATGCACGTGACCCAGAGCTCCCTCTTTCGGCGTGTGCATTCGGAACACCCACCCACTTCTCCCTACGTTTAGGGCTTGTTCCGCTTGACCTTGCTATGCCGTCGTTTGTCGTCTGTCCTTGGGACAGGGGCACAGCAGGAATTTTCCCCACTTGGCTGATTGGCTGTTGCCATTTGGGTTTCGCCTGCCGCGTAGCAAATCATCACAACTTGTAAGGTTGCGGATAGGCTCTGGTTCAGGTGATAGGGATGGGAGAACGCTCTCGCCATCCCTATGTGAAGGGTATTCTGTTAGAGGAATCCAGGGGCTCAGTGGTTTGGTCAACCCCTGAGAGGGGGTTGTGCCCGTGCCTGAGTCCAGGGGGACATTTGGGTGGCGGAGTTAGCCCGTGCCCGGCTTTCCGCCTATCCAGGTGTTCACCCTTGGCTGACCTATGCTGGTTCCTGGGTCAGCGCTACCTGCATAGGCTCTTAAACCAGAGCCTATGCAACCAGTCACTTTCTGTAATCAATAAAGTTGTGGCCTAAATTCTGCCAAAAACCAAACCAAAAATTTGAGTCAAGTGTGAATTTATTTAGGGGGGAGGTTTCTGGGTCTGAACATGCAAATCACCTCTCCTAGGTTCAGGGGTGGGCAGTGGATTTCGGAGTATTGAATCAGGGACTTTATGAATGCAAAGCAATCATAAGCTGCCCTACAGACAGTAATGGCTATAATAATTCAAGCAGCAAGATGATAGTAAAGGTAAAGGTACCCCTGACCATTAGGTACAGTCGTGGCTGACTCTAGGGTTGCGGCGCTCATCTCGCTTTATTGGCTGAGGGAGCCGGCGTACAGCTTCTGGGTCATGTGGCCAGCATGACTAAGCCACTTCTGGCGAACCAGAGCAGTGCACGGAAACGCTGTTTACTTTCCCACCAGAGCGGTACCTATTTATCTACTTGCACTTTGACGTGCTTTCAAACTGCTAGGTTGGCAGAAGCAGGGACCGAGCAATGGGAGCTCACCCCGTTGCAGGGATTCAAACCACCAACCTTCTGATCAACAAGTCCTAGGCTTTGTGGTTTAACCCACAGCGCCACCCACGTCCCTCTAGCAAGATGATAGTGAGGCTGAAAAAGGCATTCCAATCCTCATCCTAGCATTGGCTGCTCAAAAGAGCAGGTCTTCCCATGTGGTGACCCATCTGAACCAACCTGGACCCTGCGACCGTCATCTGAGGCCCTTCTTTGTGTGCCTCTTCCACCAGAGGTCTAGAGAGCATCAACATGAAAACAGGCCTTTTCTGTGTTGGCTCCCCATTGTGGAAGAATATTCTCCTCAGAGAGGCTGGCCTGGGGCCTTCACTGCATTTCTTTAGGCACCAGGCGAAAAAAATTCTCTATAACCAGGCCTTTACTGATCAACACTTTTATGGCCTTCAAAATGTGTTTGTGGGAGGAGAGTTGTTAGATTTTTTTCGTTTTATTGTGTATTTTGTGTTCTCATTTTGTATGTTTATTTTGCGAACCACCCCGTGATCTTCAGATAAAAGGTGATAAATAATAATAATAATAATTATTATTATTATTATTATTCAGCTGTGCCTGCTTCTTGGGAGAAAAGCAATGACAAACCTAGACAGCATCTTAAAAAGCAGAGACATCACCTTGCCAACAAAGGTCTGTATAGTTAAAGCTATGGTTTTCCCAGAAGTGATGTATGGAAGTGAGAGCTGGACCATAAAGAAGGCTGATCGCCAAAGAATTGGTGCTTTTGAATTATGGTGCTGGAGGAGACTCTGGAGAGTCCCATGGACTGCAAGAAGATCAAACCTATCCATTCTGAAGGAAATCAGCCCTGAGTGCTCACTGGAAGGACAGATCCTGAAGCTGAGGCTCCAATACTTTGGCCACCTCATGAGAAGAGAAAACTCCCTGGAAAAGACCCTGATGTTGGGAAAGATGGAGGGCACAAGGAGAAGGGGACGACAGAGGACGAGATGGTTGGACAGTGTTCTCGAAGCTACGAACGTAAGTTTGACCAAACTATGAGAGGCAGTGGAAGACAGGAGTGCCTGGCGTGCTCTGGTCCATGGGGTCACGAAGAGTCGGACACGACTAAACAACAACAACATCTGTGAAAGAACTCTGACCCAAAAGGCGGAGTGGAATTTCTCCAGGCTGCCATAGAAGTCTCTTCCATGCCTGGGGTCCAATTCCAGCGTTGCTGGGAGCCCAGGTACCTAGTTGCAGCTCAACTAGCCATCTTTCTGCCTAAACCCAGACCCTAAATACACTTTCCTCTTGGACCAATGGGAAAAGGTGTGGGGTTTTCTTTCTTTTTTTTAATAACATCAAAACCACTGTGCCTGTGGCGGGAATGTGTAATTGCTGAGACTTTGGGAACAATGCTTGTTTTATTTTCTTAAACAATGGGATTCCCTCCCCCCCCCCCAAGTGTAAGGGAGGTCTGACACAAGGAGGCGTCAACAATCCCACATAGATTTTGCAACATGCATGCCCAAAAATAAATGTGTATTTCTCAACATTTTGGACAAAGGCCAGAGAATGCTGGCAATCATATTTTGCTGAGTGTCAGCAATCAATGGCGCGTCTTGAGTTTTCAGACTTTCGCAACATTTCCCTAGGAGGTTCTTTGTCATTCGGTATGCCTATACAGTATTAACTGGAAAACACAAAGGCACAGTTAAATGAAGCTTGCATTCCGTGTTGGTGGAATGGAAACACCAGTACAGAATGCATGCTCTCTTATCCAGGTCAATAGAGGTTAGTGACTAGTCCTGCAATCACCATAGCTGTCAATTGTCCCTTATTTGGTGGGAAAGTCCCTTATCCCAGCGCTGTGTCCTGCTGCTGTCCCTTATTGATGATGTCCCTTAAATTTCCCGGGTTTCAAAGGAAGGAGGAGGGAGGCTCCAACTGTGTTGCTTGGCTGCGTTGCTCACCCAATAAGGAGTCTAAGAACAACTGGGGGTGGAGCTTGCATGCCTTGTGTCGATCAAATCGGCCGCGTTGCCTGGGGAATCGCCTTTGCTCAGTGCTTCCCAGCGGAGAGGTGACGGTGGTTTTCCTTGCTGCATCCCCTTTGCCGGGTTGCTGCGCTGTGGGAACCACCGCTTGAGGCTTCGTTTGGCTGCTGGCTGGGCTTTCTGCCTTTGGCTCGGAGGGGCTCAGAAGTTGAACATACCTGTGCTCTGAAAATCCCTTATTTTGGCTGCTGATCCCTTATTTTCGAGGCTGCTGGTCCCTTATTTTCAAATCTGTAAGTTGACAGCTATGGCAATCACACCTGTCCTGGCTCTCTAGCTCATGCCAGCTAACTGTTGAAGACAAGATAGAGTTTTAGTAGCAGGGTCAGGGCAGGTTTTTCCAGGGCCCCAGTCAGCAGGTGTCGGGCTTCGGAGAAACGGCTTCCTCCCCCCCCCCTTGGCCGTGCATCAGCAGAACAAAGCACTGTGGTCTAAACAACAGAGCCTAGGGCTTGCCGATCGGAAGGTCGGCGGTTCGAATCCCCGCGATGGGGTGAGCTCCCGTTGCTCGGTCCCTGCTCCTGCCAACCTAGCAGTTCGAAAGCACATCAAGTGCAAGTAGATAAATAGGTACCGCTCTGGCGGGAAGGTAAACAGCGTTTCCGTGCACTGCTCTGGTTCGCCAGAAGCGGCTTGGTCATGCTGGCCACATGACCTGGAAGCTGTACGCTGGCTCCCTCGGCCAGTAAAGCGAGATGAGCACCGCAACCCCAGAGTCGGCCACGTCTGGACCTAATGGTCAGGGGTCCTTTTACCTTTACCTTAATGATGTGAATGTATATTATTAAATGGAAAATAAATAAAAAATATATGGATATATAAGATTCTATACACACATACAAATGTCAGATTGGCAGCTTGTCAGGACATCCAGTAACAATTTGGTTTACATCATTGTCTTTATGGAAGTTGAGCCTGAAACTCTCCACAGGTCACTTGAAATGTTAATAATTTTTCAATCTCCAGTTTTCAATTCAATCCGAAATGGAAGCAGTAGCAAAGATATTGCCTCTGGGTCTGTCTCTGGATGGCAGCAAGTCTTGCAATTACATAAGGGTACTCTCTTGACTAGCAAAGAAAGAAGCAATCACATGCCTTAGCCAGAGGTGGCCCCTGCCTGCATTTTTTTAAAAAAATTTAAATCAGCACATGTATCTGTTTTGGATCCTGTGAGAATCTGATTCACTTTCTTTTGCCAGCAAAGCCCTTCCTTGATATGCGCATTTCTTACAAGACTCTCACACATCTCTTGAGAGAATGAAAAACCTTAGCAGAGCCTGGGGTGGAAGGAGGAGAGAGAGAAAGATATATATACGGAAGGTTTTTTAATAAATAAATAAATAAATAAAATCAGTTGGCATTTTCTAAAAGTAGCTATGATTTCAGGAGAGAATTAATTAATTATGATAAAAAACATTCCTAATAGGATTTACGCTATCAGATCACTTAATTAGTTCTGGCTTTTGGTTACTAGTTATGAGCTTCTGTGAGGGGAGGCAAAGAAATTATTGTTTATTCAAATGGTAATAATTTGGGTTTCTTTAATTGACTCCTAGAGAGAGAGAGAGAGAGAGAGAGAGAGAGAGAGAGAGAGAGAGAGAGAAACGATTCCTGCTGTTTTCTAAAAAAAGCAGGATGGAAAATTTCCAGCAACAACTCAGAAAACAGGACCATTCCGGCTCCTTCTGCGGCCTGCCTTTGTTCTCTGATGCAAAGTTGATTTCAGGTCTGTGGCAATTTTCAAGGTCTATGTGCATGTGCGGGTGGCGCTGTGGGTTAAACCACAGAGCCTAGGACTTGCCTATCAGAAGGTCGGCGGTTCGAATCCCCACGACGGGGTGAGCTCCTGTTGCTTGGTCCCTGCTCCTGCCAACCTAGCAGTTCGAAAGCACCTCAAAGTGCAAGTAGAAAAATAGGTACCACTCCGGAGGGAAGGTAAACGGTGTTTCCATGCGCTGCTCTGGTTCACCAGAAGCGGCTTAGTCATGCTGGCCACATGACCCGGAAGCTGTACGCTGGCTCCCTCGGCCAGTAAAGCGAGATGAGCGCCGTAACCCCAGAGTCGGCCACGACTGGACCTAATGGTCAGGGTCCCTTTACCTTTACCTTTATGTGCATGTGCACAAGTATAAAGTATTTCAGTGAAGAATTGATGGTATTCTCATAAGTTATGCAGCCTGGGCTTTGAAAGTTATATATATGTTATTCTACAGCACAGGGAGACTGATCAAATTGGACCCTGGGACTGGAGGTGTTTTTAAAAGAAGAAAAATAGAGACGATTGAATGATCTCCAGAGATGGAACCACTACAGCACTCAGAATATTGGTGGGGGGCACTGTGTTTTTAACATATCAGAGATTACTTCTCCATTTTTCTTCTTCTTTTGCCCAGGGAGAGGCATGAAAATTAAATTTCTTTCTCCAGGAGGACCAGGCAAAAGCTGAGAGAAGGATAACTTGCACTCCTACTGATTGCTAATTGGTGCAATACTTGAAGCCCTACTGAACTGATTCAGCACAACCATGAAACACGTTTCCAGAAAGTGGAAGTTAATGAGAAAGAAACCGGGGAATCTTAATTCAGAATGTCATCTCTCAAGGAAGCAAGATGTTAATATTTGCTCAAATCTGAGTACTGCCAGAGTCGCTGCAGCATGGAGGTCAAACAGCCACGGATGGGAAAGTATAAGCAGATCGACCACCGTCATCTAAGTTAGAACCATCTCAGAATCAAAAATGGGTTTTCTTATTTCTGGAAACAGTAAAGGAAGGCGGTCTGGTTTATATTCCTCGGCAGGTAGCAGGCAGCGTGTGGGTAGTTTGTGCATCATATTAGAAGGCCGTACTCTTGTACAGGGATGCGGGTGGCGCTGTGGGTTAAACCAGAGAGCCTAGGACTTGCTGATCAGAAGGTCGGTGGTTCAAATCCCCACGACGGGGTAAGCTCCCGTTGCTCGGGCCCTGCTTCTGCCAACCTAGCAGTTCGAAAGCACATCAAAGTGCAAGTAGATAAATAGGTACCACTCCAGTGGGAAGGTAAACGGTGTTTCTGTGCGCTGCTCTGGTTTGCCAGAAGTGGCTTAGTCATGCTGGCCACATGACTCGGAAGCTGTACGCCGGCTCCCTCGGCCAGTAACGTGAGATGAGCGCCGCAACCCCAGAGTCGGCCACGACTAATTCCGGGATTCACCTGTAGGCCAATCTGGTTGCGGATTCACTTCCACATGTAGCTGGATTGGGTGGCTCCTGTGGACCAATCAGACTGCTGCATTCTGAATCCTATTGTTCTAGGACCAATCAGACTGCTGCCTTTTGGATCCTATTCAACTCAGTACATAACATTGATGTTTTCATATTCTGTAAATCGCTTTGAGATTTTTCTTAAAAATATAGAGCAGTATAGAAAAGAAATAAATAAAATAAATTATAAGCGTGCACACAGAACTGCTGCCCTCAAGGCTTAATCAATCAAATATCAGGTGAAAATTATTTTATCAGCTGACAGCTAGAACGATGACAAGCAGCCAGGGAACAATACATGCGCTTTCTATGGGATTAATAACGATTCTCTCCACCGCAAACATCACCCACTGTCCCCCTAAGCCCTGAAAGGCAAATAATACTTTTCACAGCTTTAGCGGAAAGTTTTGGGTTTCTCATACCCTCCCGAAATACGCTCATTGTGAAAGTCCACGAGGTGCCTCTTTGCTAAATGCGATGGTAGATGGTGCAAACTTGGGGCAGGCACATCCTCTTGCAGGAAGTTTCTCCACTGAAACGCCTCCAGACTGGATTATTGTAACTCGTTCTATGTGGGGCTGCACTTGAGACTGGCCCAGAAACTCCAGCGGGTGCAGAATGCCGCGGCGAGACTCCTTACAGGGTCCACGCTGCGAGATCACCTTCACCCGGTGCTATACCAGCTGCACTGGCTCCCGGTGGAGTACAGGATCAGGTTTAAGGTGCTGGTTTTAACCTTTAAAGCCCTATACAGCCTAGGACCCTCGTGCCTACGGGACTGCCTCTCCTGGTATGTCCCACAGAGGACCTTACGGTCTTCAAACAAAAACATCTTGAAGGTCCCAGGCCAAAGAGAGGTTAGGCTGGCCTCAACCAGAGCCAGGGCTTTTTCGGCTGTGGCCCCGATCTGGTGGAACGCTCTGTCACAAGAGACTAGGGCCCTGCGGGACTTGACATCTTTCCGCAGGGCCTGCAAGACGGAGCTGTTCCACCAAGCCTTTGGCCAAGGCACAGTCTGACCCCCTCCTCTGATAATCCTCACAGAACTCTAGCCCAATTGGTTGCCATTAATCTGATTTGAATTAATTTTATAATGAAATGATTTTAGAATGTATATCATTTTATTGTTGTTAGCTGCTCTAAGCCCGGCTTCGGCTGGGGAGGGCGGGATATAAATAAAATTTTATTATTATTATTTATTATTGGCCCCAAGAAGCCCCCTCTCTCCACAGGCTGCTAGCCCCTTGCCCAGGCCCTACCAAGCTGCTTTTCTTCGCTTGCCTCACACTTCTGGAATGTGCATGCTTTTCAGTGTCACGTAGTACAGTGGTGCCTCGCAAGACGAAATTAATTCGTTCCGCGAGTTTTTTCGTCTAGCGAATTTTTCGTCTTGCGAAGCACAAAATCCCATAGGAATGCATTGAAATTCAATTAATGCGTTCCTATGGTCAAAAAAAGTCCAAACAAAGCCAAATTTGGTACAACAAGAGTTTATTAAGTGCTCTTTAAAGTCACACATACTGTAAAGAGCATTTCAAAAATTGAAGGAACAATAAATTCAAAAATTGAAGGAACAATAAAAATCAGAAAAATTCAGAAAAAAACCACACAAGCTTCCAGATTCTTGCAAACCCCTCCTCAACTGTTCCCCCAGCCACCCACCACAAAGAAATTCAAACCCAGAATTTTTTTTAAAAAAAACAGCAGAGTGGCACAATGGTCACAGAAAATCATAAAAATGCAGAAAAAAACACACAAGCTTCCAGATTCTTGCAAACCCCTCCTCAACTGTTCCCCCAGCCACCCACCACACAGAAATTCAAATCCAGAAATTTTTTTAAAAAACAGCAGAGTGGCCCAATGGTCACAGAAAATCATAAAAATGCAGAAAAAAACACACAAGCTTCCAGATTCTTGCAAACCCCTCCTCAACTGTTCCCCCAGCCACCCACCACACAGAAATTCAAATCCAGAAATTTTTTTAAAAAACAGCAGAGTGGCCCAATGGTCACAGAAAATCATAAAAATGCAGAAAAAAACACACACAAGCTTCCAGATTCTTGCAAACCCCTCCCCAACACCAAGTCCTTGAATTCCAAACACCCCAACCCAAAATCCAAAAACCCAAAAAAAAGTTTTAAAAGTTTAACTTACCAAATGGCTGCAAAAGAAGTTTTGGAAAAGCTTCAAAAATCACCAAAGTCTTCAAAAACCTCAAAAAAGGCTACCACACCACGTGCAATATGTTGCTCCTCGAAGTCAAGTCGCAACTGCACCTCTTCAAGCAATGCACCCTGTATTACTGTAACAGTTTTACGAAAAAGGAAACAAACTTGCAAGACGTTTTCGTCTTGCGAAGCAAGCCCATAGGAAATTCGTCTTGCGAAGCAGCTCAAAAAACGCAAAACCCTTTCGTCTAGCAAGTTTTTCGTCTTGCGAGGCATTCGTCTTGCGGGGCACCACTGTATATGGCCAATGCCCCTTCATCAGCTCCCAGCCTGTAAGGGGTGTGTGAGAAACAGTTTCTACCCAAATGCAATTCTGGTTTTAAACGCAGTATAGTGGTACCTCGGGTTAAGAACTTAATTCGTTCCGGAGGTCCGTTCTTAACCTGAAACTGTTCTTAACCTGAGGTACCACTTTAGCTAATGGGGCCTCCCGCTGCCGCCGGAGCACGATTTCTGTTCTCATCCTGAAGCAAAGTTCTTAACCCAAGGTATTATTTCTGGGTTAGCGGAGTCTGTAACCTGAAGTGTATGTAACCTGAGGTACCACTGTATAAGGAGTCTCTATAGGAGTATATTGTAATTTAAAATGGGGTTTCAGAGTTTTTAGGGGGTTTTGAATGTCTTACATAGATTTTTCAATTTCATTGTTGTGTAAGGGACAATAACAATAAAGATATTGTATTGTATCCTCGTGATCATGAGGCTCCAAAAATAACAGATTGGCAAATCAAATTACAGGAATTGGTGGAGACGGCTCAACTGACTAGTAAACTCAGAGGAAACCCAAAGCAAAAATTTGCGGAAAAATGGGATGGTTATACAAGATATGTTCAAAAATACAATAATAGTTTTGACTCTGTGCTAGCATTCGAGTGATAAAGGAACTAAAAGGAGGTGGACAACAATTAAGGATTTATTATGTTTTCAGAAAGTATTAGAAAAATTATATAGAAAGGTTTATTGTTTTGTGTACATTCAAATGTATGATAAAAAATATGCAAAGGGACTTGACAGGAAGTCAAAATTGAAGAAAAGATTTTGGAAGATAAAAGGGGGAAAATATTTACTTTCATTATTATCATTTTCTGTGCGGGTGTGGGTGTCTGCACATATGTGTATTGTATGCAATGTTTGGGAGGAAATAAGACGGTAAATAACAAATAACAAACTAAATATTGATATATGTAATTTTTATTTCTTAATTATATTTAGTGGTAGTATGGCTGTATTGTTTTTTGTAACATAAAACCATTCAATAAAAATAATTTTTTTAAAAAAAGATATTGTATTGTATCATATTGTATTTTGTGTGTGTGTGTGTGTGTGTGTGTGTGTGTGTAATAAGTCACTTTATTTGCCAAGGCACGCTGCTGAAACAATCCTTCCAAAGAAAGCTGAGCAAAGGGAGAATTACCGTATTTTTCGTCCTATAGGGCGCACCGGCCCATAGGATGCACCTCGTTTTTTGGGGGGTGGAAATGAATAAAAAAAAATTATTCCCCCCCCCTGCCGCCGCGGCTGCCGCCCCAAGCCTTGCGCACACCTGCCCGAAGCACGGGGCACCCTCCGGAGGGCTCCCCGTGCTTCGGGCGACAGGCTGCCACCGCCCCAAGCCTCGCGCGCTCGGCGGGACCTCCTGCCGGGCGCGCAAGGCTTTCGGGCGACAGGCTGCCGCCCCGAGCCTCGCACACTCGGTGGGACCTCCTGCCGGGTGCGCAATGCTTGCGGACACTCGCCCGAAGCACGAGGAGCCCTCCGGAGGGCTCCCTGTGCTTTGGGCGACAGGCTGCCGCCCCAAGCCTTGCGCGCTCGGTGGGACCTCCTGCCGGGCGCGCAAGGCTTGCGGACACTCGCCAGGGCTGCAGGCTGCTGCCCGCAAGCCTTGTGAGCCCGCGGGAACTCCCGCCGGGCTTGCAAGGCTTGCGGATAGCTTCCTGAAGCTTGGAGAGCGAGAGGGGTCGGTGCGCACCGATGCCTCTCGCTCTCCAGGCTTCAGCGAAAGCCTGCATTCGCCCCATAGGACGCACACACATTTCCCCTTCATTTTTGGAGGGGAAAAAGTGCGTCCTATGGGGCGAAAAATACGGTAAGTTACTACAGTCATATTTCGGGTTGAATGTGCTTTGGGATGAGCGCGTTTGAGTTGCGCTCCGCGGCAACCCGGAAGTAACGGAGCGCGTTACTTCCGGGTTTCGCCGCTTGTGCATGCGCAGACACTCAAAATGACGTCACGAGCATGTGCAGAAGTGGCAAAAAGCAACGCGCACGTGCGCAGGCGTGCCATCGCTAGTTACGTCTGCTTCTAGATGCGAACGTGGCTCCGGAACAGATCCCGTTCGCATCTAGAGGTACCACTGTATATTTATGAATGGCGAGGGGTGGGGTTGCTCTGATGCACACAGTTGGGGGGGGGGCTGTTCCTAGACCTGCAACAGGGTCGTCTCTCCACGGGCATAGCCAGGGGGGAGCAGGGGGTGGGGCAGCTTCCCCAGCTAAATCAAGTAAATATATAAACATTTCTTCAACTCAGAGTAGGAATTGTACAAAGATTTTGACAGATTGTCCTGAGCTCTTGGGGTCAAAAGAGAGTACTGTATTTTTTGCTCTATAAGACTCACTTTTTCCCTCCTAAAAAGTAAGGGGAAATGTGTGTGTGTCTTATGGAGCGAATGCAGGCTGCGCAGCTATCACAGAAGCCAGAACAGCAAGAGGGATTGCTGCTTTCACTGCACAGCAATCCCTCTTGCTGTTCTGGCTTCTGAGATTCAGAATATTTTTTTCTTGTTTTCCTCCTCCAAAAACTAGGTGCGTCTTGTGGTCTGGTGTGTCTTATAGAGCGAAAAATACGGTAATTTAAATGAACTGTTGCTGAGACATTTCATTCCAAATCTGCTAGGCAGAGCCAAACAGAAGCTGATGACAGGTGGGGGTCCTGCCCCCCAACATAAATCCTGACAATGCCCCAGATTGTCTAAGTCCCCATTTTCTAGGGACGTTCCTAGATTTACAGAAGCCATTCCAGTTTCTGATTTGATCCCAGGATGTCCTACTTTTCCTATTGTCACTAGAGAAATGTTGGAAGGTAAGGAATAGGATGTCCCTATTTTCACTGGAGAAATGTTGGAGGGTATGGAATAGGACGTCCCTATTTTCACTGGAGGAATGTCGGAGGATATGTGCCCTGGTCCCCCCCCTTCTTTCTCCTCAACTGCTTTGCAACCTTTGCAGCCCAGCAATGTGCCCCCTTTTGTTAAGAAAGCCCTTGAAGCCGTTTTAGCAGCAACCTTTTGCTCCTTTTGTTCTTGTAGGTTGGGGAGATTCCCCCCCTTCCTCTTCCTCCTCTGTCTTCACGGCTCCTTTTCCCTTGTGTGTGTGGGGGGGGACAAGCCTTGGGCAATATGGGTTTCATTGCAGCCCCCCCCCTCAAACGCCCCCTGCATGGTCCAGGCGAGTAAGGCTTACTTCACCACCCTGGCCAGAAACAGGAAATTACTATTCAGGGAAACACAAAAGGCTTGTGGATTTTGGGTGTGTGTGTGTGTGTGTGAAGACCCCTCTCAAAAGATCATTTTTGAGGGAGAGTCTCTCCCCCCCCCCAGTAAGCGAAATAGCATCGTTTCACCCCCAGTCATAGCTGTCAACTTTTCCCTTTCCTTGCGAGGAATCCTATTCGGAATAAGGGCATTTCCCTTAAGAAAAGGGAGCCTCTCAGCTCGCCGGCGTTTATTTCCCCTGCCAGCTGCATCTGAAACACGCCGTAAAGATGGCGATTAGGGGCGGCAGTGGGGTGTCGCCGCGGGGGCCTTGTGAAGAAGAGAAAAGGCCCTGAATGAGCCCCTGGAAGCTGTTGCCAGGGAACCAGATGCTATGGACACGCGGCCCCAGAATAGGCCACGCCATGGGAGAAAGGGAGCGCAGGGGCCGGCTTTTGGGCTGAGAAGGGAGGGAAGGGCCGGCTGGGAAAGCGGGGGGCTCTTCCAGCCCTGGGGTGCATTCAGACGGACACGCAAACACACACACACACAAAGAGAGCAGTGAAAGGCAAATCTTAAGTGAATCCACCGCCACCAGGCTGCAATAAACAGCTTTGTTACGGAAATTACGGGGGGGGGGCTCTTTAAAGTTAAATGTTACAAATATTATGCCTGAATATATCTTTTCAACTTGACAGCTCACTTGTGGGGTGCCTCAGGGTTCCGTCCTCTCCCCCATGCTTTTTAACATCTACATGAAGCTGCTGGGAGAGATCATCAGGGGGTTTGGGCTGGGTGTTCATCAGTATGCGGATGATACCCAGCTCTACCTCTCTTTTAAATCAGAACCAGTGAAGGTCCTGTGTGAGTGTCTGGAGGCTGTTGGAGGATGGATGGCGGCTAACAGATTGAGGTTGAATCCTGACAAGACAGAAGTACTGCTTTTGGGGGACAGGGGGCGGGCGGGTGTGGGGGATTCCCTGGTCCTGAATGGGGTATCTGTGCCCCTGAAGGACCAGGTGTGCAGCCTGGGAGTCATTTTGGACTCACAGCTATCCATGGAGGCGCAGGTTAATTCTGTGTCCAGGGCAGCTGTCTACCAGCTCCACCTGGTACACAGGCTAAGACCCTACCTGCCTGCGGACTGTCTTGCCAGAGTGGTGCATGCTCTAGTTATCTCCCGCTTGGACTACTGAAATGCGCTCTACGTGGGGCTACCTTTGAAGGTGACCCGGAAATTGCATTTAATCCAGAATGCGGCAGCTAGGCTGGTGACTGGGACTGGCCGCGGGGACCACATAACACCAGTCCTGAGAGATCTGCATTGGCTCCCAGTACGTTTCCGAGCACAATTCAAAGTGTTGGTGCTGACCTTTAAAGCCCTAAACGGCCTCGGTCCTGTATACCCGAAGGAGCGTCTCCACCCCCATCATTCAGCCTGGACACTGAGATCCAGCTCCGAGGGCCTTCTGGTGGTTCCTTCATTGCGAGAAGTGAGGTTACAGGGAACCAGACAGAGGGCCTTCTTGGTAATGGCGCCCGCCCTGTGGAACGCCCTCCCTTCAGATGTGAAGGAAATAAGCAGCTATCCTATCTTTAGAAGACATCTGAAGGCAGCCCTGTTTAGGGAAGTTTTTAATATTTAATGCTGTATTGTTTTTAACATTTGATTGGGAGCTGCCCAGAGTGGATGGGGAAACTCAGCTCCCTCGGCCTATAGAGCGAGATGAGTGCGCAACCCCAGTGTCGTCCGCGACTGGATCTAATGGTCAGGGGTCCCTTTACCTTTGAGCAAGAAGAATCAGATTCTGAGGGCATCTTCTAAAAAGACAGAAACACTCAAGGAGGACTCAAACAAAGTTGGTGAGGGGTATGGCTCAGAAGGGCGGTCCAGATTCCCAAGGGCACGATAGAGAAACCTGGAGGGCTGCATTCGGCCCTTGGGCTTGACCTTCATCATTCAGGACTGTGTGCTATACCAATAACATCCACACTAATCTAATGATGGATGGATGTCACAAACTAGCTTGGTGTGATGGCCTGGGATTCGGACTCAGAGGCTGAACCTGAGGAGTCCCAGCCTGCACGGGAGTCCTCGCCTCCAGAACCAGCTGAGCCGGGGCTGGGGCTTGAACCTGAAGGGTCCTCACCTGTGCTGGATCCTCAGGTGCAGGCACCAGCTGAGTCTGCTCTGGCCCCTGAAGTGATAGAGGACCCATTGCCTGCAGGTGCTCCACTCTCAGCCCTGTCAGGGGAAGCTGAGGTTGCCTCTGGGTCCGGTAACCCTCCAGCCTCTCCTGAGCTGCAGAGGCTCAGGGCAGAGAGGCGGAGGGAACTAAGTTCCCGCCGGAGGAGTGCTCGCCTCCAGGCCAGGAGAGGCGAGTCACATGTGGACTGGGGCCACCCTATGCCTCGGGGCAGATAAAAGCCGGCCAGCCCCAGTCCCAAGTTGCGGGAGCAACGTTGTTGGTAGCCTGTTCCTGCCTGCACCCTGTCCTGCTCTTCTGCCAGAGGTCCTGACCCCACCCAACTCCCCGCCTTGGACCCAGCTACAGCTTTGACGGACGGCCTCCATACTGCACCATTGACCTTGGACTGGACTTGGACCTCGCCTCTCGGTTAGCCCCCGGGACCAGCACACTTCACTTATGAAGAGACACCTGAACCTTAGCTGGGTTAACAGAGTGAAAGCCTTTTGTGCAGCCACAAACAAATTAATGGACGCCCTCTGAAATATACTCAGAGTCGAGAGTGGATTTCATGCTCTTTATTCAGTTCATAGTGGAGAGGAGGAATGGAAGTTCCCCCATAATGTCTGCTTTATATACATTATTTACACAATGGGCTGCACGTGATTGGCTAATTCCGGAATTCTCCTGTAGGCCAATCAGGTTGTGGATTCACTTCCACCTGGAGCTGGATTGGGTGGCTCCTGCGGACCAATCATACTGCTGCATTGTTCTAGGACCAATCAGACTGCTGCATTTTGGATCCTATTCAACTCAGTACATAACACCCTCTTACCTGAAAGCAGTGGGAATTCAACGGTATTCTTAACTTCTGAGCAGACGGGATTGTGTTGCTCTATGTTCTTTGAAAGCATTTATAAACCACTTAATATTTTTTTGAAATTTCTCAGCGGTATGCATGTAAAAAAACCAAACCATTATGCCATTAAAACAAACATGCAGCCTAAAACCAACAACACAGAGGTATAAAAACCGTGCGAAGGCAAAGAAAACTAACCCCCAAACAACAACAATATCCAAGGGACTCAGTCACATGAAACAGGGACCAATCTTAAGGGTTAGGGAAAACCTGGGCAAAACCACATCTGAAGCAACTGATGGTTGATGCAGAAGGACGGACATTCCACAAGTCCAGGGAGAAAAAGTCCATAGGAGAAAATGCCTGTTTTCAGGTTATTGTTGTATGGTATTCTGTAGGGTGCAGTGCCACGAGTAAAATTTCCCCAGATGATCTAAGTGATCTTGCAGGTCTGTGCAGGGGGGAGCGGTCTTTCATGTAACCTGGAAATATATCTTCACCATTAACAACTTGTAAATTGACTTTCCCACCCCACCCCTGACGGCTCTTTTCTAAACATATCTACACATGGTACTAATTTAGTATTCAAAATGCTTAAAAGGAGCATTATCGTATTCATAATCGATGTAATTAACTTTTTTTAAGGGCGGGAACAGAGCTTTATTGCCTCTTGTGGAATCCTTTTCCCCACTATATTCTTCATAAGTTTCTGTAGTCTCTGTATAACATGGATGAAGCCACAAATTATAAATAGGCCTGCTCAGTAAGGAGTAATTTGCCTCTGAGGATGCAGACTTAAAACATGATCATATTTAGCCACACAGCAGCAATATTTTATCTACCATCTATGAAATTATGCACAAAAAGTATTATTGTTCATCATTTATATAGCACCAATTTGCTGTTCAGAATGTTTTTCCATCCTTATTCCATTCTCACCTAATGTAATTCTGATTTTTTCGTTGAATGAGAGCTTGGAGGTCACCGAGTACAGCCTGCTTCTTAGCACAGGATCTGTGGGGAATGATATATTTCAAGGGCTCTTGTTGCTGTTCATAAAGCTTGTGAGAGTTTTTATTGCCTCCCTTTAAATCAGTTCACAAAAGGAAGAAAGATAACAGCTAAATACAGTTGTACCTTGTAAGTCGAAAGCCTTGCAACTCAAACGTTTTGGCTCTCGAAGGCCGCAAACCCGGAAGTCAGTGTTCCAGTTTGCAAACGTTCTTTGGAACCCAAATGTCTTCAGTCAGCTTTCATTTCATAGGATATTGATGAAAATTTGGTTCTAATCTAGGCCACATCTCTTGTCTTGCATTGCCTGGGGGAGAGAATTCCAGAGTCTGGCTTCTACCACCATGAAGGCCCTTCCTTCCTTTTACCAGTTCTAGCGTCGGATAATGTGGTTGGGATTGAGGAAGAGCCTTTGTCAGTTATCTCACTAGTTGGCGCAACTTTTTGTTGTTGTTTAGTCGTGTCCGACTCTTCGTGACTCCATGGACCAGAGCACACCAGGCACTTCAGTCTTCCATTACCTCCCGCAGTTTGGTCAAACTCATGTTGGTAGCTTCGAGAACACTGTCCAACCACTGTCCCCTTCTCCCTGTGCCCTCCATCTTTCCCAACATCAGGGTCTTTTCCAGGGAGTCTTCTCTTCTCATGAGGTGGCCAAAGTATTGGAGCCTCAGCTTCAGGATCTGTACTTCCAATGAGCACTCAGGGCTAATTTCCTTCAGAATGGATAAGTTTGATCTCCTTGCAGTCCATGGGATTCTCAAGAGTCTCCTCCAGCACCAGAATTCAAAAGCATCAATTCTTTGGCGATCAGCCTTCTTGATGGTCCAGCTCTCACTTCCATACATCACTACTGGGAATGACGCAACTTACAGTTGTTTAAAATCTCAGCAGCCCTGCCTGATACCTGCTTAACCTGGCAAGTGGGAATGAAATAGAAGACGTCCTATGCCCACAACTTATTTATTTATTTTGCACGAAAACACCACACTGCCATAACTGGCGCTAATTGGCTTCCACACTGACAGCCTCAGAAGAAGTCCTTTGACGCGAGCAAAGCGACTCTCTTTCCTCCCTCCCTCCCTGCCCCTCGCAACTTGATAAATGCGGTTCAGACATTTCGGCTGGTAGTGCTGCGCTGCGCATGCATTTTGCTAAAACTAATTTGTGTACAGAGCCGGAGCCATCATCTCCAAGGATATCAACTCAGCAACTTTCGCCGGAGCTAATATTCACTTGAAAGAATAGAACTGTTGAAAGAGAAGCAATTTACACAGCGGGGTCTTCAGGTGCCAAGTGTGAGAGTTCAGAGGTGGAATGTGGCGGTGCATCTGCAATATTTATTTTGTGGCTGCGCGGACTTTATGACCTTTGCTATTTATATACCGTATTTTTTGCACCATAACACTCACTTTTTTCCTCCTAGAAAGTAAGGGGAAATGTCTGTGCGTGTTATGGAGGGAATGCCTACGGGTGGCATGCCTATGGATTTTCCTCCTCTAAAAGCTACGTGCGTGTTATGGTCGGGTGCGTGTTATAGAGCGAAAAATATGGTAAGTAGCGCACGGTGACAGACATGCCCAAGGTAATTTTGCAGCCTCTGCCAAAGTGAACACCCTAACTGCCGAATACGCTCTCAGTTGAAATGCAATTTTTAAAAAAATGTATTAGGTGAGCCTCTTTTAGCAAAAAGCCAGGAAATGATTAATAATGATCATGGCCACTGGTCCCATCACCTCCTGGCAAATAGAAGGGGAAGAAATGGAGGCAGTGAGAGATTTTACTTTCTTGGGCTCCATGATCACCGCAGATGGTGACAGCAGCCACGAAATTAAAAGACGCCTGCTTCTTGGGAGAAAAGCAATGACAAACATAGACAGCTTCTTAAAAAGCAGAGACATCACCTTGCCGACAAAGGTCCGTATACTTAAAGCTATGGTTTTCCCAGTAGTGATTTATGGAATTGAGAGCTGGACCATAAAGAAGGCTGATCGCCGAAGAATTGATGCTTTTGAATTATGGTGCTGGAGGAGACTCTTGAGGGTCCCATGGACTGCAAGAAGATCAAACCTATCTGTTCTGAAGGAAATCAGCCCTGAGTGCTCACTGGAAGGACAGATCCTGAAGCTGAGGTTCCAATACTTTGGCCACCTCATGAGAAGAGAAGACTCCCTGGAAAAGAGAGGAAGGATTGAGGGCACAAGGAGAAGGGACGACAGAGGACGAGATGGTTGGACAGTGTTCTCGAAGCTACCAGCATGAGTTTGACCAAACTGCGGGAGGCAGTGGAGGACAGAAGTGCCTGGTGTGCTCTGGTCCATGGGGTCCCGAAGAGTCGGACACAACTAAACGACTAAACAACAATAAGGCCCTATTATGCTGATCTAGGACCACTTTGTGACTCTCTGGCCTTTGCCTACAAGTGTATATAAGCTCCATATCCTTCCCCCGCCGCGTTTTGAGTGCATCAAACTTGGGAGTTCTAATCCTTTCCTAATGCCTGGCTTTGAAAAGCCTCTTTCGGTCTGCTTGGGAAAGCAGTTTGAACGCTTATTTGTTTTGTACATTTTCTATTGCTGTTTGTATTTTGAAAAGCACTCCGAGGACATGTTGCGTGAAAGGCACTCTACCAAAATCTAGCTGAAAGTAGCCTGCTGTATAACTTTGTACACTTTCAGAAGACTGATTCTCAAGAGCACTTGACAGACTTTACCGGTTTCTGCAGCGAATACACCCGTATAGTATAAGCAGAACACGCCTCGCCCCCCTCCTCAAACGAGGTGATGCTCACTCCCCCTGCCTGTTCGAATTGAATTCTCAGGACAACTTAGCGTTGGAAGAAAACCCAGGAGGAAAGGATCTAATCCTGTCCTAAAATGAGGATTTTCAACACAGTTTCTTCTGGGGGGAAAGAAAAAGAATATTAGAGACATACAAACGGTATAAACTGAAAACAACATTTTTTTATTTTACTTTTTGCTAATGTGTGCAGTTTATTTTAGTTACCGTATTTTTTGCACCATAACACTCACTTTTTTCCTCCTAGAAAGTAAGGGGAAATGTCTGTGCGTGTTATGGAGGGAATGCCTACGGGTGGCATGCCTACGGATTTTCCTCCTCTAAAAACTACATGCGTGTTATGGTCGGGTGCATGTTATAGAGCGAAAAATACGGTATATTCTGAGGTCTCACTGAGTTCCAAATCCTTAGTCACACTCTCAGCTGTTACAGTGGTACCTCGGGTTAAGTACTTAATTCGTTCCGGAGGTCCGTACTTAACCTGAAACAGTTCTTAACCTGAAGCAACACTTTAGCTAATGGGGCCTCCTGCTGCTGCCACGCCGTCAGAGCACAATTTCTGTTCTCATCCTGAAGCAAAGTTCTTAACCTGAAGCAATATTTCTGGGTTAACGGAGTATGTAACCTGAAGCGTACGTAACCTGAAGCGTATGTAACTCGAGGTACCACTGTAGTATCCTTTGCATGATGGGAAACCCAGCAGCTTGGTCCTGTGATCCAGCTCAGGTGATTACATCACAATCTCTACATGTGCCCTTGCTGACTCTGCAAATTAAAAGAAATACCTCATTTGGGTGATTTTAGCTTAATAAGCCAACATATAAATTAGTATATTGCTCATTTGCACAGCTTCAACTTAAAACTTCCCCCGCCCCCAGCTACTGATTTCCCCCTGCAGTTGCTCCCAACCTGTTTTTGGTCCACAAATGAAAGTTAGTTTGTTGGAAGTTAGTCTGTTGGTATAAGGTAAAAAGGTAAAAGACCTCTAGATGGTAAAATCCAGTCAAAGGAGACTATGGGGTTGCGGCACTCATCTTGTTTCAGGCTGAGGGAACTGGCCTTTGTCCGCAGACAGCTTTCCGGGTCATGTGGCCAGCATGACTAAACCACCTCTGGTGCAATGGGACACCAGGATGGAAACCAGAGTGCACAGAAACGCTGTTTACCTTCCCGCTGGAGTGGTACCTATTTATCTACTTGCACTGGTGTGCTTTCGAACTGCTAGGTTGGTAGGAGCTGGGACAGAGCAATGGGAGCTCACCCTGTTGTCGGGATTCGAACCGCTGACCTTCCGATCGGCAAGCCCAAGAGGCTTGGTGGTTTAGACCACAGCACCACACGCTCCCTGTTGGTATACATATGTCTCGAGAAACAATGTGCCTCCAGAGGTGAAGTCAAATTGCTGCAGTAGCTGCACCAGAGGGACCTCCTTGGGGCACAAGTCTGGGCAGTGTGTATGGAGGTCCTGGACTGCCCAGACAACCAGATTCTTTCTTTCTTTTCCAAAAAATTTTATTGATTTTCCAAAAATTTAAAACAAACAGACAAACAAACATACATACATCCTGTCTGAATCTTGGTAACATTATTAAGTGACTCCCTCAAATCCCCTTGGCTGAATTTTATTACATATCATTTTAACAGTTTTCCAAAATCGATTTTCTCAAAAAATTAACTTGATCACTTAACATATTTCATTCTTTCTAATTTAGCTTTAAACATCTTAAATCCTATCCTTACATATCTAAATCCTAAGCCTATTACTTGCAAGCCTTTCCAATTAAGTTATCTTAACATATTTAGCTAAATAATCTTTAAATTTCATCCATTCTTCCTGGTACTCCTCCTCCTTCTGGTCGCGGACTCTTCCAGTCAGGTTAGCCAGCTCTGAAAAATCCATCATCTTCATCTGCCATTCCTCCACTGTTGGGACTTCTTGTGTTTTCCAATTCTTAGCTAACAAAATTCTTGCTGCAGTTGTGGCATACAAAAATAATTTAACATCTTTCTTGGGCAATTCCAAACCTGTTATTCCAAGAAGGGAGGCCTCTGGTTTCTTAGTAAATGTATATTTTAACATTTTTTTCAGTTCATTATAAATCTCCCCAGAAGTCTTTCACCTTGGGGCAGGTCCACCACATATGAAAAAGGTACCTTCTTTTTCTTTACATTTCCAGCATAGATCATCACTATTGTGATAAATCTTTGCTAATTTTACAGGGGTTAAGTAACATCCCAGACAACCAGATTCTTGGCTTCACTGATGTGGTTCAAATGAAAGCAGAGCAATATGTTTGGCACCAGCTTGCCTGCAGGAGTTGCCGGAAGGAGGCATATAGGCTGCTCTCCACTCTGGATTGGTGTAGAGTTTACTTCTTAGGATTTTCTTCTCCTGAAGATACCCCTCAAGGAAGCTGAGGTTTAGGATCAGAGCTTTCCATCTAGATGAGTTCCCTTCCCAGGTTGACAAGCCCATCTGGCCCTCATTTCCCTCTATAGCTCATGCAGAAGCCTCCTTCTTGACCATAGGACCCACTCTTGGTCACATCTGCCAGAGCCTTGTCTTCACATGCAGGGGAAGACCCTAACTCACCGATGGGTTGAGACCCATCAGCTACCCTCACCTGGTTTAGCCAGCCAGTTGAAGCTGCCCCCAGGGTGTGGCCACTCTCGCATGTGTACAGCTTCTAGGAGCCACAGGTGAGAGCTGAGTGCAGGATGGGCAAACTATCCCAGAAGGACCATGAGGTGTGTCCCCACCACCACCAGAGGCACTACCAGTGACAAATGCTGATCGTGGAGTATTACAAAGGCTCCAACGATCAAGGTGGAATGGAGGAGCATTTAATATCAGGACAACGAACAGGAATATCAAGAGATTTCAGTTCAGATGCATCACAAACAAACCTGAAGCAAAGCATTTTGCACAACTTTAAAAAATGCACTAGGAAGTGGACTAGAAGTACAGTGGTACCTCGGGTTACATACGCTTCAGGTTACATACGCTTCAGGTTACGTACGCTTCAGGTTACAGACTCCGCTAACCCAGAAATAGTGCTTCAGGTTAAGAACTTTGCTTCAGGATGAGAACAGAAATCGGGCTCCGGTGGTGCGGCAGCAGCAGAAGGCCCCATTAGCTAAAGTGGTGCTTCTGGTCAAGAACAGTTTCAGGTTAAGAACGGAGCTCCGGAACGAATTAAGTACTTAACCTGAGGTACCACTGTAGTGACAGATCTTCAGATGCAGAATGAACACCTTCTCCAAATGAGTATCAGCTACAGATCATGCAGTATACTGCTCCATTTTCTTCTTAATAGGGAAAAACACTGCAATTTTAAAATTGAGGGGGGGAGCCAGGGAGACAATGAAAGAAGTTCTGTGAAGGATAATGTTACTCTCACGGTTGGGGGACATTTGCAGGGAAACCCACCCTCGAAATCCGAGTCTGATCCTTTCGAAATCTGCTCTCTGGCTTTCTTTCTCTCCCTTCCCTGACCTTCCCTCTTGCTGCTTTCAACAACTTAATTTCCTTTTGCTGCCATAGCAACGCAGAAACAACCTCAGAGCGCAATTGGGATCATGGTGGCGTTTCACAAATCCTCGGACCAACCAGAACGGAAGAAACGGCCACAGGACAGGCAGTCGAAAAATTCACACCCAGAAAAGTGAAAACGACAAGAGGACTCAACTTGAAGTGGGCTTTTCTGTGGGTGTTATCCGTACCTGGATGCAGATCAAGTTTACGGAATAATGCATGCCATTAAAATGAGCCAAGCCTAAACATTGTTGCCCAGCGTTCTGCTTAGATGAGGCTCTCCTAAAATGGATAGGAGCAAAGGAAAAAGCTACTGAAGTCGTACACATATGCACTCGTTCTAAAATGTCGCACCTGTCTATATTAAGTCGTGGCACTGGGCAGGTGGTCCGAAAGAAGGAGGAGAAGCTGGAGGTGTATTTTAATCCAGAGGTGAGTCCTTGTCCCCAGGTTGCAATGTAGACACTTAGCTGCTAATGCTGAAATCGCGGCGCAGTTATTTTCTATCTGTCCTCCTTAACCAGTGTTAAAAGAGATGTTTTGCCTATGAATCCTCCCCCACATGTACACAATTTGTTGCAGCTAAGATAAAAAGGTAAAGGGGTCCCTGACCATTAGGTCCAGTCTTGACCGATTCTAGGGTTGCCGGCGCTCATCTCGCTTTATTGGCCGAGGGAGCCGGCGTACAGCTTCCGGGTCATGTGGCCAGCATGGCTAAGCCGCTTCTGGCGAACCAGAGCAGCGCACGGAAACGCCGTTTACCTTCCCGCTGGAGCGGTACCTATTTATCTACTTGCACTTTGACGTGCTTTTGGACTGCTAGGTTAGCAGGAGCAGGGACCGAGCAACGGGAGCTCATCCCGTCGCAGGGATTTGAACCACCAACCTTCTGATTGGCAAGTCCTAGGCTCAGTGGTTTAACCCACAGCGCCACCCGAGTCCATATATATATATATATATATATATATATGCAGATGCAAATGTAAAGATAATTGTTGTTGTTGTTTAGTCATTTAGTCGTGTCCGACTCTTCGTGACCCCCTGGACCAGAGCACGCCAGGCATTCCTGTCTTCCACTGCCTCCCGCAGTTTGGTCAAACTCATGCTGGTAGCTTCGAGAACGCTATCCAACCATCTCATCCTCTGTCGTCCCCTTCTCCTTGCGCCCTCCATCTTTCCCAACAAGAGGGTATTTTCCAGGGAGTCTTCTCTTCTCATGAGGTGGCCAAAGTATTGGAGCCTCAGCTTCAGGATCTGTCCTTCCAGTGAGCGTAAAGATAATTACTCGACTTCAAATAGAAATACGCTACATCTCGCCGCTGTGGCCGCTTAGCTTGCTGTCTGGGTGCTAACTGTTGGTGGGCTACTTCAAGGCCCCTTTTTATCTTTAAATTGGACTTGGACCAGACAGCTCTTCAGAGAGAGACTGCCCTCTTTGTTAAGGTCGCAAGCCTACTTTAGTGGCAACTCATCACATGGTTCCGCCCCAAGACTTTCTCTACAGTCCATGTCGGTTGACGCTGGAGGATTACAGTAGTCCCCTGTCGAGGCTGAAATACAGTATAACCCGTGTTTCTGAGGCCTTGATCTCATGACCGCTTCATCATGCGGAAGCCACAGGAAAAGCCTCGCCTGCGCTGACTTCCAGCTGCTCCCAGAGGATGCTGAGCCCATCACGTGAATCCACTTCCAATGATAAATTCAGTGTGTGTGTGTGTGTGTGTGTGTGTGTGTCAGAGCAGCTTAATTGCTAGAAGTCAGAACCTTCCCAATTCCTTCATGTAGTTAATTGCTTGTAAGGCTAGCTGCCAGTCACATGTGGCATTCATGCCAGTACCTGAATAGATTTATGGTATGAATGTTTTCTTTTCAAATACTCCTCAAATACATTGCACCTTATTCAGATAGTTTGCATGGTGAACCATCTCAGTCTAAAAATATTCAGAAACGTAACAGAGATCAATTCCCTTTAACCACACACAGTTTTTTTATTATCATTATCAGGCAGCAGCTGCCGACATTGTGACACAGGGTCCTGTAATAAGATTATTGGAGAAACCCTTTTTCTAGGGGGGAAGCTGTAAGAATACAAAGACCAGGGAAACCATTTTGTGTTGTGGAATCGTTTCGCAGAGCTGATGTGGAATACCTTTTCTTTTTGCACTCAAGTCTCTGTGTGCAAAATTCGATGGATTCGGTTGTGACAAATGTTGCAGGTCCTTTTTTCTGAAGTATGTTCTGGAGGCTTCTGTGATTTGTGTACTGTGTTCATGCTTCACATGAGATCAGTCATGCTGCCCTGTAAAGCCCCCATAACGTAATAAGGAGGGTTGGGAAAGGTACCAGTATTTTATGGTGTTTCGTAACGGGGGGGGGGGGGGAAAGGTTGCTGCTGTTCCCTCCTCATCTCACATACAGTGGTACCTCAGGTTAAGTACTTAATTCGTTCTGGAGGTCCGTTCTTAACCTGGAACTGTTCTTAACCTGAAGCACCACTTTAGCTAATGGGGCCTCCTGCTGCTGCTGCGCCGCCAGAGCACGATTTCTGTTCTCATCCTGAAGCAAAGTTCATAACCTGAAGCACTATTTCTGGGTTAGCGGAGTCTGTAACCTGAAGCGTATGTAACCTGAAGCATATGTAACCCGAGGTACCACTGTACAGTCGTACCTTGGATCCTGGACACCCTGGAACTCGGACGTTTCGGCTCCCGAATGCCTCAAACCCGGAAACGATTGTTCCAGTTTGCGAACGTTATTTCAGAACCCAAACATCCAACAGGGCTTCTGCGGCTTCTGATTGGCTGCAATCAGAAGCTGTGATTTGGTTTTTGAACATTTTAGAAGTTAAATGGACTTCCGGAATGGACTCCGTTTGACTTCCAAGGTATGACTGTATTTAGAAGCAAGATGACATGCTCTGAGCTGTAGAAAGTTTAAAAGAAGTCCAGCTCAAGGAGCACATTATACACTCTCTCCACACGGTCACCCACATAATTCCACAACAGCTACTGTATTAATGAAACAGAATTGGTTTAGTTTGAGAAGAACCAGAAAATACATAACACAAAGGGGCCTCAGTGGCTATTGTAAGAGGGTAAGCACATCAGACAGAAGGACATTATTTCTCAAGCTACAGGATACCAGTGGATTGTGGCTAATGCCATGTGTAAAGGTACAGGTAAAGGGACCCCTGACCGTTGGGTCCAGTCACGAATGGCTCTGGGGTTGCGGCGCTCACCTCGTTTTATTGGCCGAGGGAGCCAGCGTACAGCTTCCGGGTCATGTGGCCAGCATGACTAAGCCGCTTCTGGCAAACCAGAGCAGTGCACGGAAACACCGTTTACCTTCCCGCTAGAGTGGTACCTATTTATCTACTTACACCTTGACGTGCTTTCGAACTGCTAGGTTGGCAGGAGCTGGGACCGAGCAACGGGAGCTCACCCCATCATGGGGATTCGAACCGCCGACCTTCTGATCGGCAAGCCCTAGGCTCTGTGGTTTAGACCACAGCACCACCAGCGTCCTTAATGCCCTGTTTACTAGGCTTCAAAAAGTAGCAGGGGGCACTGTAGTGGATGAGAAGTGAGCGGTGAGAGGTGAGCATGCCAGCTGCATGTGCAGAAGTAGGAAACCTCGTTGAGTTTCCCTTCTTAATGCCCATGTTTATATTTTAACGTTTTGATGGGATTATTCTATTGTGTACGGGCAACCACAATTTTAGGCGCAATCAGTATGCGCATAATTGTGCACATGTATGCAGCATGTAGGAAACCTCGTTGAGTTTCCCTTCTTAATGCCCATGTTTATATTTTAACGTTTTGATGGGATTATTCTATTGTGTACGGGCAACCACAATTTTAGGCGCAATCAGTATGCGCATAATTGTGCACATGTATGCAGCGCTGAACCCGGAAATGTCATAAAAGACGTTGCTAAAAGGGCAGGTGTCGGGCAGAAGGGGGTGTTTCAATTGCGTGTGATAGTGCGCAATGACCTGGAACGCAACCTCCACACAGATCAGGGGTTGCCTTTATTTTAATTATGGGTGCTTACGTTTAAATGTTTGTGTAACTGGTTTTTGCGTGTCGAGGTCCCCGGCCACCCCAATAACTCACACATCACACATCAATTTTTGTTTAAGGTTTTTGGCATGATTTTGGCCACAACCTTATTTGAATACACACATGTGAGTGGTTGCTTAGGCATTGGTTCCGACTATCTGTCCTTGCCCAGGGGACAGAACTGACTTCCGGATTCCAGCAGAAGCCAGTCAGGGAAACAAATATTGGGGAGAAATGAAGCTGAGCATCAGTCCCTCACTTCTCACCCTCATGCTGCTGGGGGCATGCACAGCCCAAGTCCGATGCCAGGGACAAGGACGAAAAGGATGGCAAGCCCCTGGATTCCTTTAATAGAATTCCCTCTCAGCACCACCATTGGAGGGGTAGGCATTTACCCCTCCACCAACCAATGTGAACCAATGCCTAACCGCCAACCTTACAAGTTGTGACGATTTGCTACGCAGTAGGCAAAAACCAAATGGCACCAGCCAATCAGCCAAATGGACAAAATTCCTACCAGGCCCCTGCCTCAAAGCAGACGACCCCATGACAGGCATAGCAAGGTCAAAGCAAACAAATCCCCCCAATTCAGGGAGGGTGGGCGGGTGATCCGATGCAAGCAGCCAAGAGGACGCCCAAGGTTGGGCGTCCAGTATTTAAACCTCTGACCCCTCCTCCAAATTGGCAACAAGGAAATCAACCCAGAGACCCGATTTTCCCAATCCCTGCCTGGGTCTCAAACTTCCACCCAGCAACAGTGGGGTGGCCTGTAGGCCCCCACCGCAACACGTGCTCTCTGTTAGGGAGAACACACTTTATGCTTTGTAAAAGCGCTTAGAGGCTTGTTTTGCCATTAAGCGATATATAAATTAATAATGCATTTATTTATTTTTTACATGTTAGGATTATTTGAACTGGCAGTCCCTTGAAACCGATTTCCACGACTATCATGACCTGGAGGGAGACTGCGGACTGTGTCTTCCTAAAACCTACAGCACGAGAACAGGCGCGTTACTTCTCTATTCAGAAGATCTAGCCAAACCATCAAGGAAGCTGAAAGGAATAAGGAAGACGCGGCGAAGACTTAGAAGCAAAAGCCAGACAATACACATAGAGCTTCACACCCTCCAAGATCTGGTGCGAGCCATCTTGGCATATGGACGCAAAAAGGTAAGAGAGCATAGCCCAATTGTATTCAGGAATTAGTAGGTTATTTCTAATTATACATTTAAAAAAAGAGGGGGGGGAAATGCACATCTAATAGATCACATATGTGGGCATTTCAATATCGTCTATGCCCATATATATATATATATATATATATTTGTTGTTGTTATTATAGTTTAGTCGTGTCCGACTCTTTGTGACTCCATGGACCAGAGCTGCAACTAGGTACCTGGGCTCCCAGCAACACTGGAATTGGACCCCAGGCATGGAAGAGACTTCTATGGCAGCCTGGAGAAATTCCACTCCGCCTTTTGGGTCAGAGTTCTTTCACAGATGTTGTTGTTGTTTAGTCGTGTCCGACTCTTTGTGACCCCATGGACCAGAGCACGCCAGGCACTCCTGTCTTCCACTGCCTCTCATAGTTTGGTCAAACTTACGTTCGTAGCTTCGAGAACACTGTCCAACCATCTCGTCCTCTGTCGTCCCCTTCTCCTTGTGCCCTCCATCTTTCCCAACATCAGGGTCTTTTCCAGGGAGTCTTCTCTTCTCATGAGGTGGCCAAAGTATTGGAGCCTTAGGTTCAGGATCTGTCCTTCCAGTGAGCACTCAGGGCTGATTTCCTTAAGAATGGATAGGTTTGATCTTCTTGCAGTCTATGGGACTCTCAAGAGTCTCCTCCAGCACCAGAATTCAAAAGCATCAATTCTTCAGCAATCAGCCTTCTTTATGGTCCAGCTCTCACTCCCATACATCACTTCTGGGAAAACCATTGCTTGAACTATACGGACCTTTGTTGGCAAGGTGATGTCTCTGCTTTTTAAGATGCTGTCTAGGTTTGTCATTGTTTTTCTCCCAAGAAGCAGGCATCTTTTCATTTCGTGGCTGCTGTCACCATCTGCAGTGATCATGGAACCCAAGAAAGTAAAATCTCTCACTGCCTCCATTTCTTCCCCTTCTATTTGCCAGGAGGTGATATCCTAGCCATTTTACTGCCATTCTTTTGCCCAACACATCCTGGAAATTGTAATTTGGTAAGGTGCTTTGAGATGTCCTCAATTCCCATGCAAAGTGCAACAATTCTGAGAAGAGAGCATTAAACCAACTCAAGCCTGTAACGTGGATTTACTCACACAAATAAATTTCCTTCAACACGACTTCTAAATGAGAATTCAAACCATTGAGGAATATTACTCTGTGCACTTAAGGAAGCTGATATTAGAAGTATCTGGCCTATGGATAGATTAAACTAGCCATAATCAGTGCTTTTTTTCTTTAAAAAAATGTTTAGGGGTACTCTCATTTTCCTACTCATATTGAAATACTGCCCCTCAATGAGGCCAAACATAAATTCACAAAATGTTTAGGGGTATTGCTGTAAACAAAAATTGCCCTTTTCCCTTATGGGGTATCCAAGAGCCCATATAGAGGTCCTTACATAGGTTCCCTATAGGTAGGAGAAAATAACAGAGGCCAACCAGAGAATATTGAGAAGCAAAGCAGCTAGTAAGCTTGATCTTTATTGATCTGTTGCAACAGGGTGCTCCCCTCACACGCAGGAAAGGAGGAGGACCCACAAAAATGGCATGCAAGGCCTTATAAAGACTTTTGAAATTCCCATCCTGCAGATCAGGACCACCCCCAGAAACATCATACATACATCACAGAAGGGGTGTAACCTAAGACCACCCCTCAGATACATCACACCTACATCATAGAAAAGGCGGTCTTAAACAGAAATTTGAATGTTGTTTTTCTCCTCTCATTGTTTTTCTCCTGTCTGGCAGGTTCCTTGATTGTATTTCCTGGGTAGCCTGGCCAGTCTTTTGTAATGATAAATACTTAGTTCCTGGGCCAGGTCACAGGTGCACACCCTGTTCAAACAGAGACATACCCCTTAAGACAGGATTTGTAAAGGAAAAGACAATGGGGAGGCTTTTCCACTTTGACCTTGCAGAGAAAACATTTGCTCAGTTTAGGAATCAAAATGGTTCCAGGTTGGCCTTCCTGTGCTGATCTATGTACGTGCGGTTATGAACATTGCCATATATCTAAGACCATAAAATTCCTATCACAGTATGTGTACGCCTGGATACCCCCAGGAAAAAAGCACTGGCCATTATGGTGTACATCCAACGGAATTCCCTCTTTCACAAAGCTGGGGAGGGAATCCTTTACTAAATACTGTCTGACCCAATAAGGACTCCATTCCTGAAGAACGAAGACAAAAGACACCCCTGGAATCACTGCCTGTGGTACGAGCCGTATCAGTGTAGCCAAGCACGACATCCATCAAAGATTAAAGGAGAGAAAGGGTACTGCTGTGACCAAACACATGGAATCGTGTGCCGACTGCCACGAACAATTAGAATCCAGCAGGGATGTTCGCAGGCTTTTGCAAATCACGCTGCTGTCGGAGATGGCAGGGAAGGAAGGTGGAGTTAACCCAGTGCCATATTTACGTATAAGCTAAACAAGCTATAGCTTAGGGCCCCCTCTCTTGGGGGCCCCAGAAAAATTTAAAGGAAAAAACAACTGGATGTACATTTCCAAAATACAAGATAAAAAGCAAATAAAATAAAACCTACATACAGCAACAGTGTTTAGTGTTGTGTAGGCTCCTATTTGTTACATGCAAATGGACCTATTAGGTCCATAAATTAACATATAGCATATATTGAACACAAAAAACAGCGACAATTAGTTGTTGACAAAGGACAGCTGGACATATAAAGGGCCCCATTACCTTCAGTAGCTCAAAGTAAAGGTAAAGGGACGCCTGACCATTAGGTCCAGTCGTGACCGACTCTGGGGTTGCGCCGCTCATCTCGCTTTATTGGCCAAGGGAGCCAGCTTCCGGGTCACGTGGCCAGCATGACTAAGCTGCTTCTGGCGAACCAGAGCAGCACACGAAAACGCCGTTTACCTTCCCGCCGGAGCGGTACCTATTTATCTACTTGCACTTCGAGGTGCTTTCGAACTGCTAGGTTGGCAGGAGCAGGGACCGAGCAACGGGAACTCACCCCGTCGCAGGGATTCGAACCGCTGACCTTCTGATCGGCAAGTCCTAGGCTCTGTGGTTTAAGCCACAGCACCACCCGCGTCCCTTCAGTAGCTTAGGGCCTCATCAAACCTAAATCCAACCTTGAGTTAACCCATTGCTCCATCTGATCAGGCATATGGACGTTTTTTTAATTGGGAGAGCAGCAGAGTCCTAAAAGGTCATTTTGGAAAGTCCACCCTTCCTTCAAACCACAATTCATCCTGCCCCCATTTAACTGTTTCTGGTATAACCTCCACTGCCTTGTGGGATATCTTTGGGAGAAGGAAAAGCTAAGGCGTAAACCCTACACAAATCCAGTGTGGAATTTCTTGTATGGTGCCTTGTACGCCTCCTACTGGCAACTCCTGCAGCCAAGCTGGTGCCAAACGTATTGCTCTGCTTTCCTTTGGACCACATCGGCAAGGCTTTCCTTTGGACCACATCGGCAAGACCACATCGGCAAGGCCACATCGGCAAGCGGGGTCTTGTCATCTGGGCAGCCCAGGACCTCCATAAACGCTGCCCAGACCTGTGCCCCAGGGAGCACAAGTGGGGAGAACATTGTTGTGCTCAAGTCCTCCTCTTTGTGGAGTTCCCATAGACATCTGGTTGGCCATTGTGAAAACAAAATGCTGGACTGGGTGGGTCTTTGGTCTGTTTCCTCATGTTCTTTTGTTCTACTTTTAATCGCCATTGCTGGGGTAATCAGTTGTTGTTGCTGTTTAATCGTTTAGTCATGTCCGACTCTTCATGACCCCATGGACCAGAGCACGCCAGGCACTCCTGTCTTCCACTGCCTCCCACAGTTTGGTCAAACTCATGCTGGTAGCCAGGGAGTCTTCTCTTCTCATGAGGTGGCCAAAGTATTGGAGCCTTAGGTTCAGGATCTGTCCTTCCAGTGAGCACTCAGGGCTGATTTCCTTCAGAATGGAGAGGTTTGATCTTCTTGCAGTCCATGGGACTCTCAAGAGTCTCCTCCAGCACCATAATTCAAAAGCATCAATTCTTCGGCGATCAGCCTTCTTTATGGTCCAGTTCTCACTTCCATACAATATACAGGCGTATCTCGGAAGCTGAACAGAATCCGTTCCGGAAGTCTGTTTGACTTCAAAGTGCGGCTTCTGATTGGCTTTCCCCGTCGGACGTTCAGCTTCCGAAAGAATGTTCGAAAACTGGAACACTCACTTCCGGTTTTCGATCGTCCAGGGGCCGAAACGTTTGACTCCCAAGGTGTTCCAGATCCAAGGTACGACTGTATAGTGAAACTAGAAATATCTACCCAAATCCCCTTGAGCAGAAGTGTTTAAATTGGAACCTGGGAACAGGGTGAATATATGGAGTAACTAGCTGCAGTACCAAAGAAAACGGACAAGTCTCAGCATGCCTGCAATTACTCAAAGCACTTCAATAGTTTTCATAACAAGGCACCAGCACATGCTAATATAATGCAACACAATGGCATTTGACTCAGTTAGAAACCAAGACCAATTTAAGCTTTATCAATTCCCCTAAATTTCAAGTTTGCTTTGGCTGAAAAGTGGGAGGACAGCTACAAAACGGTAAAGAGGACAAACAAAAGTTCTTTGCCATTAATGAGGCATATGAATTGCTGTTTTCGTATAACACCGTTCACCTTTCCAGCTGCGTTTTAAAGCTATTTATTTCTCCTCCTCTCCCATTTGTATTCCACCATATCCTTACCTTCAGAAGGCTGACATATTTCAGAAGACTGAAGTGTTTTTAATCAAACGGAGCAGAAATACAAAAATAGAGCAAGTTTAAAACCAGCGGCTGTTCTCTCAAACAACATGCGCTGCTTTGAGCTCCTTGAGACACAAAATGTGGCAAATAAATCAATAAAATAAATGTTTGCTCCAGCAGTTGCTTTTTAATGCAATTATTTCCAAACTTTTAAGATATTTATCATGTTGCAAGTAGATATTTATGCACCAAGAGAAGGCAGCCATTTTTTCTTCTTTAGGAATTTTCTTTGTTCATTCTCATTTTAAAATTTATTTCGTACATAAATATACCACTTGATGACTAACACACAATATGCAGCGCTCACCCCCATTAATGTGAACACTTCACACCCAGTTTCTGCCTCATAATTACTCCTGGTTCCCCTATTATACAACATGAATCATGCCATGTGACCCCCGAGCCAAGGATATAAGTAACTGTACAACCTTTAGAAGACATCTGAGGGCAGCCCTGTATAGTTTTGTTATGTTTTGTATGTGCTGGAAGCTGCCCAGAGTGGCTGGGATGACCCAGTATAAATAGAAATTATTGTTATTAGTAGTAGTAGTAGTATTGAATTGTTGTTTAGTCGTTTAGTCGTGTCCGACTCTTCGTGACCCCATGGACCAGAGCACGCCAGGCACTTCTGTCCTCCACTGCCTCCCGCAGTTTGATCAAACTCATGCTGGTAGCTTCAAGAACACCATCCAACCATCTCATTCTCTGTCGTCCCCTTCTCCTTGTGCCCTCCATCTTTCCCAACATCAGGGTCTTTTCCAGGGAGTCTTCTCTTCTCATGAGGTGGCCAAAGTATTGGAGCCTCAGCTTCAGGATCTGTCCTTCCAGTGAGCACTCAGGGCTGATTTCATTCAGAATGGAGAGGTTTGATCTTCTTGCAGTCCATGGGACTCTCAAGAGTCTCCTCCAGCACCATAATTCAAAAGGATCAATTCTTCGGCGATCAGCCGTCTTTATGGTCCAGCTCTCACTTCCATACATCACTACTGGGAAAACCATGGCTTTTACTATACGGACCTTTGTTGGCAAGGTGATGTCTCTGCTTTTTAAGATGTTGTCTAGGTTTGCCATCGCCTTTCTCCCAAGGAGCAGGCGTCTTTTAATTTCGTGACTGCTGTCACCATCTGCAGTGATCATGGAGCCCAAGAAAGTAAAATCTCTCACTGCCTCCATTTCTTCCCCTTCTATTTGCCAGGAGGTGATGGGCCCAGTGGCCATGATCTTCGTTTTTTTGATGTTGAGCTTCAGACCATATTTTGCGCTCTCCTCTTTCACCCTCATTAAAAGGTTCTTTAATTCCTCTTCACTTTCTGCCATCAAGGTTGTGTCATCTGCATATCTGAGGTTGTTGATATTTCTTCCAGCAATCTTAATTCCGGCTTGGGATTCATCCAGCCCAGCCTTTCGCATGATGAATTCTGCATATAAGTTAAATAAGCAGGGAGACAATATACAGCCTTGCCGTACTCCTTTCCCAATTTTGAACCAATCAGTTGTTCCATATCCAGTTCTAACTGTAGCTTCTTGTCCCACGTAGATATTTCTCAGGAGACAGATGAGGTGATCAGGCACTCCCATTTCTTTAAGAACTTGCCATAGTTTGCTGTGGTCAACACAGTCAAAGGCTTTTGCATAATCAATGAAGCAGAAGTAGATGTCTTTCTGGAACTCTCTAGCTTTCTCCATAATCCAGCGCATGTTTGCAATTTGGTCTCTGGTTCCTCTGCCTCTTCTAAATCCAGCTTGCACTTCTGGGAGTTCTCGGTCCACATACTGCTTGAGCCTTCCTTGTAGAATTTTAAGCATAACCTTGCTAGCATGTGAAATGAGTGAAATTGTGCGGTAGTTGGAGCATTCTTTGGCACTGCCTTTCTTTGGGATTGGGATGTAGACTGATCTTCTCCAATCCTCTGGCCACTGCTGAGTTTTCCAAACTTGCTGGCATATTGAGTGTAGCACCTTAACAGCATCATCTTTTAAAATTTTAAACAGTTCAGCTGGAATACCATCACTTCCACTGGCCTTGTTATTTGCAGTGCTTTCTAAGGCCCATTTGACTTCACTTTCCAGGATGTCTGGCTCAAGGTCAGCAACCACACTACCTGGGGTGTACGAGACATCCATATCTTTCTGGTATAATTCCTCTGTGTATTCTTGCCACCTCTTCTTGATGTCTTCTGCTTCAGTTAGGTCTTTACCACTTTTGTCCTTTATTATGGTAATCTTTGTACGAAATGTTCCTTTCATATTTCCGATTTTCTTGAACAGATCTCTGGTTCTTCCCATTCTGTTGTTTTCCTCTATTTCTTTGCATTGCTCGTTTAAGAAGGCCTTCTTGTCTCTCCTTGCTATTCTTTGGAAATCTGCATTCAATTTCCTGTATCTTTCTCTATCTCCCTCGCATTTTGCTTGCCTTCTCTCCCCCGCTATTTGTAAGGCCTCGTTGGACAGCCACTTTGCTTTCTTGCATTTCTTTTCCATTGGGATGGTTTTAGTTGCTGCCTCCTGTATAATGTTGCGAGCCTCCACCCATAGTTCTTCAGGCACTCTGTCCACCAAATCTAAATCCTTAAACCTGTTCCTCACTTCCACTGTGTATTCATAAGGGATTTGATTTAGATTGTATCTTACCGGCCCAGTGGTTTTTCCTACTTTCTTCAGTTTAAGCTTGAATTTTGCTATAAGAAGCTGATGATCTGAGCCACAGTCAGCTCCAGGTCTTGTTTTTGCTGACTGTATAGAGCTTCTCCATCTTTGGCTGCAGAGAATATAATCAATCTGATTTCGATGTTGCCCATCTGGTGATGTCCATGTGTAGAGTCGTCTCTTGTGTTGTTGGAAAAGCGTGTTTGTGATGACCAGCTTGTTCTCTTGACAGAACTCTATTAGCCTTTGCCCTGCTTCATTTTGATCTCCAAGGCCAAACTTGCCAGTTGTTCCTTTTATCTCTTGATTCCCTACTTTAGCATTCCAATCCCCTATAATGAGAAGAACATCCTTCTTTGGTGTCACTTCTATAAGGTCTTGTAAGTCTTCATAGAATTGGTCAATTTCAGTTTCTTCAGCACCAGTAGTTGGTGCATAAACTTGGATTACTGTGATGTTAAAAGGTCTGCCTTGGATTCGTATCGAGATCATTCTATCATTTTTGAGACTGCATCCCAGTACAGCTTTCGCCACTCTTTTGTTGACTATGAGGGCCACTCCATTTCTTTTACGGATTTCTTGCCCACAGTAGTAGATATGATAGTCATCCGAACTGAATTCGCCCATTCCCGTCCATTTTAGCTCACTGATGCCCAGGATGTCAATATTTATTCTTGCCATCTCATTTTTGACCACATCCAACTTACCCAGGTTCATGGTTCTTACATTCCAGGTTCCTATGCAATATTTTTCTTTACAGCATTGGACTTTCCTTTCGCTTCCATGCATATCCACAACTGAGCGTCCTTTCGGCTTTGGCCCAGCCGCTTCATCAGCTCTGGATCTACTTGTACTTGTCCTCCGCTCTTCCCCAGTAGCATGTTGGACACCTTCCGACCTGAGGGGCTCATCTTCCAGCGTCATAACTTTTATATGCCTGTTGTCTTTGTCCATGGAGTTTTCTTGGCAGGGATACTGGAGTGGCTTGCCGGTTCCTACTCCAGGTGGATCACGTTTGGTCAAAACTCTCCACTATGACCTGTTCATCTTGGGTGCCCTGCTCGGCATAGTTCATAGCTTCTCTGAATTCTTCAAGCCCCTTCGCCACGGCAAGGCAGTGATCCATGAAGAGGAGTATTGAATAGTATGTCCCTATTGTTAAGTTGTGGGCGAACATATCAGACGACACAGCGATTCTTCCAAAGCAGCTCTTTATTTGTAAGCTGGAACAGAACTGAGCTGAGGAGCTCAGTCAGCCTGCTTATATAGCGCTCCAGAACAATCGCAACTCTTGCAACTTTCTAAAACTATCCAATCACTGAACGCCACTTTCGATCCTTCATTTGCATAACTATCTACAGTATCCCCCTGCTGGCCCAGGGTGAAAACTTCAGTACATAACACCTATTTTAATCAACTATCCCTCATCCCATTCTTTTCTTACACCTCTCACACATCTGCCAACACACACAAATGCCCCTTCTGTTCCTCCTTCCGCTTTGCTGAAGGGGCGCTGCACAGCTCTCCCTTTCTGCGCAGCGCCCCTTCAGCGAGGCGCCTGTCCTGGCTTCTGCCTTAGCCTCTTCCGGGCAGGGGGAGCCTTCATCCCGCTGCCCTGAAGAGGCTTCGCACGGCTATCCCAGAAGCCAGAACAGCCAGAGGCTATCCTAGAAGCCAGATCCCTCTTGCTGTTCTGGCTTCTGGGATTCAGAATATTATTTTTTCTTGTTTTCCTCCTCCAAAAACTAGGTGCGCCTTGTGGTCTGGTGCGTCTTATAGAGCGAAAAATACGGTAATCGATGGAAGAGAACAACACACTAGTGTGGGTGGGAAACATTGATGTGCAGTTCAGTCGAAAGCGCTCCTGTGCACAAGCAAAAAATAGGGTCTGTGTGACCCACTTGCACTTTTACAGCCTTACTGTTTTCAATCTTAGTTTGAAACTCAGCCTGGAATGGCAATATTTAAAAAAAAAAAAAAAATGAAGCAAAATGATTCACGCAATTCTTTGATCCAGCATCTGGTTTAAGTTAAAATTCACTTTTATTTAATATAAACTTGTTTACTGCCCAAAATTGTAAATGTTAGTCATCAAGTTCCAAACAGAAAATAAGAAGTCTTAGAAGTCCATTGTAAAAATTTGTTGTCTCATCGTTACTCATGAGTGAGTCCGAGCGAAGATAGATGTAACATTTTATTTTATTTTATTCCAAAAATATTTTATTGCTTTTCCAAATTTTTAATGAAACAAATAACAATACAAATATAAAACATACATAATATAAAACATACATAATAAGAAAAACAGAAAACAAAAACACAATACTAAAAAGAAAAAACATAAAAACAGTTATTACTTTCAGTGCCTAATTTAACTTTCATTGTTAAATTACTTCCTCGAATCCCCCCATCTGAATTTCATTGTATCTCCTTGTAGCAGTTCTCCAAAATCTTAATTCTAATAAAATTAAATCCATTTAATTACTATCTTCTTCTTTTATTAATTCTAATCCCTATTGTTTTACAACCCGTTGTTATTGTAATCCTCCGCCTGTTTGTTACTTCAAAGTAACTTCCATTATCTTATATTACAATATTTAGCCAAATATTCTTTAAATTTCTTCCAATCTTCTTGAGTCTCCTCCTCCTTCTGATTGTGGATTCTTCCAGTCAGGTCGGCCAGCTCCAAAAAGTCCAACATCTTCATCTGCCATTCTTCTATTGCTGGTATTTTTGGGGATTTCCAGTTTTTCGCTATTAGCAGTCTTGCCACTGTAGTGGCATACAAAAACAATCTAACATCCCATAGATGTAACATTTTAAACGTATTCATAGAAGTCCTTCACCACAGCGGAATGGTTCTCAAACCTTACCTTCCCAGCTTCTGTCCCAGCTTCTGCCAACCTAGCAATTTGAAAGCATACCAGCACGAGTAGATAAATAGGTACCGCTCTGGCAGGAAGGTAAACGGCGTTTCCATGCACTTTGGCTTCCGTCACGGTGTTCCGTTGTGCCAGAAGCGGTTTAGTCCTGCTGGCCACATGACCCAGAAAGCTGTCTGTGGACAAACGCCGGCTCCCTTGGCCTGAAAAGCGAGATGAGCGCCACACCCCATAGTCACCTTTGACTGCACTTAACCGTCCAGGGGTCCTTTTACCTTTTTTACCTTTACTTACTTAAAAAAAAAAGTAAAGTGGCATATAAATGTTCATATGTGTGTATGTTCAATTCATTCATTGTCTTATTTTTAAAAAAAATACAAGCACTTAATAACAGCTGAGCTTTGGGAGACAAGTGTGTTGGTGATTGGTGTGCCAGCCAATAGGCTCCCTGTAGAGGTGGCTTTTTCCCGTTCAGACTTAAGTATTTATTTATTTCACTGAAATATATATATATATATATATATATATATATATATATATACACACACCGCCCTATACCCGGAGGTCTCAGTACACTGAAAACATTCAGAACTGGGGGTGGGGGGTGGACAGAAAATATATATACTACGTTTGTGCTGAATAATGTAAAATTGCTTTCTAATTCTTTACTGTCATCGTGCAAAATAATCTGGGGATTTTTTCTTAATAATTTGGGGGTCTCGCTTATCTGTCTGCATTGCTTCCCTCTTCAGCTCTCATAGCTAGAGATGCCTTAAAAGATATTGGGGGGGGAAGTAATTTATTAACAGCAGTCAATTGCCAATGTTACCCAGCTGCAATTTTTAAGCTTTTTAACATCTTGTCATCTATATTATGGTTATGCAAGGATAAGAACAGAGTCACTTGGCAGCCGTACCTTCACTTCCTAACTGAACCAGACATCCGGACTGACAGACAGATGAGACCAGGCTATTCACCCAAGAGGTACCTCCTCAAACTCTCTCAGACCTGGGACCCGAACATTTTACGAAAGCTTCAGTGTGCAGGTCAGTATGACTTGAAAACAAGCCAAGAATCTAAGAGAGGTATTCTTATATGCAGCCTCAGGGGTTCGTATACTTGTGGCCAAGGGATGGGAAGATCATGAGGCTCCCCAAATAACAGATTGGCAAATCAAATTGCAGGAATTGGTGGAGACGGCTCAATTGACTAGTAAACTCAGAGGAAACTCAAAGCAAAAATTTGTGGGAAAATGGGATGGTTATAGAAGATATGTTCAGAAATACAATAATAGTTTTGACTCTGTGCTAGCATGCGAGTGATAAAGGAACTAAAAGGAGGTGGACAGCAATTAAGGATTTATTATGTTTTCAGAATGTATTGGAAAATTTATATAGAAAGGTTTATTGTTGTGTGTACATTCGATTGTATGATAAAATATATGCAAAGGGACTTGACAGGAAGTCAAAGTTGAAGAAAAGATTTTGTAAGATAAAAGGGGACAAATATTTACTTTCATTATTATCATTTTGCGTGTGGGTGTGTGGGTGTCTGCACATATGTGTGTTTTTGTATGGAATGTTTGGAAGGAAATAAGACGGTAAATAACAAATAACAAACTAAAGATTGATATACGTAATTTTTATTTCTTAATTATATTTAGTGGTAGTATGGTTGTATTGTTTTTTGTAACATAAAATCATTCAATAAAAATTATTCAGAAAAAAGAAAAAAACCAAGCCAAGAATAATGCAGAGAACATTTGGGACCACATGGAAACAAAATCGTGAAAAATTACTTGAGAAATTGTTGGAAAGTTCTTATGCAGGAGCAGAGGAAGGGGAGGCGGCAGGGGCGGGTCGCCCCGGGTGTCACCACTGGGGAGGATGACAAAATGGCGGATGGCACTCACCGTGGGGCCTACAGCGTGCCCAAGCCACACATCTCTCCTGGGAGTGACGTGGTGGCTTGGGCACCCGCCACCTCCATGCTGCCCCAAACGGTCCGCCTGCCACCTCCACCTCAGTTGTAGGGCAGCTGAGTGGGAGGAGGCGGGCAGAGTCCTCAAAGGCCCCGGGGAGTGGCTTGCCCCGTCTGGCACCGCCCTGTGGGCAGCTGGCCCTGCCCCTGGGCACAGGGCACACACGCCGCCCCAGGTGCCTGATTGACTTGCTCCGCCGCTGTAAGGATGGAAACAGGGGGGAAAGCAATTGTAGGAAACATGTTTTCCTACTAAATAATGATCTTCAAGAAGACAAATAAAAACAAGACGACAACAAGAATCCGCCGACAGCATACAAATCAATCTGGCTAATCTTTTTTTTTGTTTTTTTATTCAAAATTAAAACAAAACATATTATCCAAAAACATATCATTCTTATTCCCCCCCCCCCATTTTTCCTCCCTCCCCCCCCCACCCTCCCATACAACCCCCCCCCCGGCTTCCCTCAGTTCCAGTCTTTGGTTTCTCTGAGAATGCTGTTTTCTGCATGTTACAAAGTTGTATAGATCCTCAAACTATTTAGCTGATTATTATCAATAAAAAGTTTGTGAATGTTTCTTCAAAGCCAGCCAAGGAGTCCAGTTCGCTTTGTTGCGTCTTCAAATACTTTGTAAAGGGTTCCCATTCATCTTGAAAGTCACAGTTATCCTTGTCCCGTAGCTTATATGTCACTTTTGCCAGTTCTGCATAGTCCATCAAATTTTCTTGCCATGATTCTTTAGTTGGGGTTTCTTCAGTCTTCCATCCTTGTGCTATTAAAACTCTTGCGGCCATTGTCGCATACATGAAGATGTTTTTCGGCTTTTTTGGCAGATCTTTCCCCACAATCCCTAACAAAAATGCTTCAGGTTTTTTAACAAATGTTAAATGGAACATTTTCTTCAATTCATTGTATATCATTTCCCAAATTTTTAAAATTACATTACAATCCCACCACATATGATAAAATGTTCCCTCCTTTTCCTTACACTTCCAACATATATTTGAACTAGTTTTGTACATTTCCCCTAACTGCACTGGTGTTGTGTACCATCTGTACATCATCTTCATGTAATTCTCCTTCAATAGGGAACAATCTGTAAATTTTAAGTCAGTTTTCCATAATTTAACCCAATCTTCCATCCTAATGTTGTGACCTACATCTTGTGCCCATTTAATCATAACTGATTTTACCTCTTCATCTTTCGTCTCCCATTCTAATAGTATGCTGTATGAAACCTAGATCTAGTATAACTAAACCTAGATCTAGTATAACTAAATCATTTCTTACTGTCTTCTTTATGTGTTTCATATAGTTGTCGATAATGCAACCAACTCTGAAAGTGGTCTTTGATCTCACCATAATCTCTTAATTTGCATTTTCCATCATGTTCCTTTAATAAATCAGCATATGTGAGCCATTTTCCTTTCTTTCCAAGTGGTTTGAGCAGCAATGCTTCATGTGGTGAGAGCCACCACGGGGTCTTTTGTTCCAGTAAGTCTTTGTATCTCTCCCATACTCTCATTAATGATTTTATATGGTTGTAAAAACTTCTATGAATCTTCCCTTTCCCGTACCATAAGTATGCATGCCAGCCAAATCTGTTGTCATGTCCTTCTAGTTCTAATGCTTCTTGCTTGTCTAATCTCATCCAGTCCCTGATCCATGCCAAACAAGCAGACTCGTAATACAATTTAAGGTCTGGGAGGGCAAACCCGCCTCTATCTTTTACATCTGTAAGTATTTTATGTTTTATCCTGTCTGAGACCGTGGCAAATGGATCAATGAGTTGCCTCAGAATAAGGAATCTACCTTTGTTCCCGTCTTTTCCCAAGTGATATATGAATGCTATGTATACATTTTGCAGGCTATATCAGGGACCCCCTGTTGCTAGAGGAAGACACACCAGATCACAGAAAGAATCAGGATCTGTCAGCTGTTCCGCCGAAATACAATCTTCTGCATATTTTCTGTTCGCCGTACCAATACTTACAGGCTGAATTAGAAGAAGAACAGGCTAAGCCAGGTACAGTAGCAAATGAATGAATATCTATATCGATCTATCTATCATCTATCTATCTATCTATCTATCTATCTATCTATCATCATCTCACAACTAGTATTTTCTTATTCCCCTCTCCTTATATCAATTACAGCAGGCACCCCAAATTCAGTTCTCCAGATGTTTCAGGACTACAACTCCCATCATCCTAGCTAACAGGACCAGTGGTCAGGAATGATGGGAATTGTAGTCCCGAAACATCTGGGGGGCTGAGTTTGGGGATGCCTGAGTTACACTAGAGGAAAGAAAGAAAATTAAATTAATGTGGGATGGGATGCAGATATTTATGGCTTGATTGTAATGTCTGCACAGTGAATTTATATTTATATTTATATTTATATTTATATTTATATTTATATTTATATTTATATTTATATTTATATTTATGTGCCACCATAGAAGAAAAGAGGGAGGAGAGACCATTGTCATAAATCATGAAACAAAGAAGGCTGTGATCTTATGTAGACTGGACTTGGGAGCAAAGACCAAAGACCAAAGTTTTATATTTATATTTATATTTATATTTATATTCACATTTACCGTATTTTTCGCTCTATAAGACGCACCAGACCACAAGACGCAGCTAGTTTTTGGAGGAGGAAAACAAGAAAAAAAATATTCTGAATCTCAGAAGCCAGAACAGCAAGAGGGATCGCTGCGCAGCGAAAGCAGCAATCCCTCTTGCTGTTTTGGCTTCTGTGATAGCTGCGCAGCCTGCATTCGCTCCATAAGATGCACACACATTTCCCCTTACTTTTTAGGAGGGAAAAAGTGAGTCTTATAGAGCAAAAAATACGGTATATTTATGTGCCACCATAGAAGAAAAGAGGGAGGAGAGACCATTGTCATAAATCATGAAATAAAGAAGGCTGTGATCTTACGTAGACTGGACTTGGGAGCAAACCCTGTTGAACCCAATGGTGCTTTTTTCTGAGCGGACGTCTGTGAGGTTGTGCTGCCCATGTCTTCTTCTGCCCCCCTCACACTGAATTTTGTAGCATTGGGAAGGGCAAACATGCTCTGAGAGAGACAGGTTGTCTCTGTGGCCATTTTAGGTGGCAGCGTTCGGTTGTCGTGGAGGACAGCCAGGTGTTTGCAGGTGATGGGCAGACCAGGAGACGGTCTGCTGCGTGGATTCTCCCGTTCCACAGTTTTTGCACCTCTCGCTCCTCTTCATTTCAGCGAGGCTGGCTCGGGAAAATTTCCCAGTAGATTTTACCTAGTACTCAGTTGCTAACCGAGGGAAACCATTAAGATTTTCTGCCTCAGGCATCATGAGGTCCTGTTTTCACATTTTTTAAATTCTCTCCGGGAACACTCTCTCATCATGCTGAGTGTGTGTATGTGTGAATGTTATTAATGCAGAGGAAAAAGTGGAAAATCAAAACCAGTTGCACATATCTATTGCCTTGGGGCAAATTATCTGGATGGAATCTTAGGGCTCACCCATGCAGTGGACCCTCTGGTTGCGAATTTAATTCGTTTCGGGGGTCCATGCGCACCCTGAAAAATCAGTAATCAGAGACACCGCTTCTGCGCATGCGTGCGGCGTGATAGAGCGCTTCTGCACATGCACAAGCGGCGAAACTTCCGGGTTTGCCGCTTTCGCAAGCCGAAAATTATGTATCCAGAGCGGTACATAATCTGAGGGTCCACTGTACTTCCACTTGTCCTGTGTCTGGAAAACACAGTTCCAAACAGTTTTCCGTATAGCCCCACCGTTTCCCCGCTCTTTTGCGCTAAATTGGAGCAAACGTCCATCTGAGGAGCACCCGGCGGATGTTTGTTCTGATTCAGTGGTAAAGAGTGGGAAGGCAGCACGACAAGCCCCCCCCCCAAAAAACAAAAATGTAAACATAACTGAAATATACTCGGAGTCCAGAGTGGATTTCGTGCTCTTTATTCAGCTCATAGTGGTGAGGAGGAATGGAAGTTCCCCCAGAATGTCTGCCTTATATACATTATTTACACAATGGCCCCACGTGATTGGCTAATTCCAGGATTCTCCTGTAGGCCAATCAGGTTGCGGATTCCCTTCCACCTGGAGCTGGATTGGGTGGCTCCTGTGGACCAATCAGACTGCTGCATTCTGAATCCTATTGTTCTAGGACCAATCAGACTGCTGCATTCTGGATCCTATTGTTCTAGGACCAATCAGACTGCTGCATTCTGGATCCTATTGTTCTAGGACCAATCAGACTGCTGCATTCTGAATCCTATTGTTCTAGGACCAAGCAGACTGCTGCCTTTTGGATCCTATTCAACTCAGTACATAACAATAACTGTTGAAAACTGCCTAAGGCGTACCTTCCTAGGAGTAAGCCCCATGGAACCCAACAATAGTTATGCCTGAGCAATGGCGGAACGTTCCTCGCTGGTGCCGGGGCGCGCACAGCAGACCTGGGGCGGGGTTTGCTGCCGGAGCAAGCTGAGCTGGGCTGCGCTGCCCTGCCTGGCTGGCTGGCTGTGCAGTGGGGAGCCCAGCCAGCCGGCACAGCCAACACCGCCCTGCTTTGAGGGGTGTGCTCACCGCACCCTGCTAGCCTAGCGCTACTTTGCGAGACTCGCAAAAACGGTGCAGGGCGCATGCCTGTTGTGTCCTTCTCAAGCAGCGGCCCTCGCTCATTGCTGAAATACGAGATGCCCCCATCTGCATTGGCATTCCGCTGGCTTTTGAAGATGCAACTTTTAACATAGACATTCCCTTGATCTCCTGACCCAAGTCTCCTGTTTTAAGTGCTGTTTTAATTGCTGTGTTGTTTTAATGCAGAGGTGGGGAAACTCTTGGTTCTCCCAATGTTGCTGAACTACAACTCCCATCCTCCTTTGCTGGCAGGTTGTGATGGGGGTTGTGGTTCAGCAACATCAGAAGGGTCAAGGTTTTTTCCTGTTTTAATAAAGGTAAAGGTAAAGGGACCCCTGACCATTAGATCCAGTCGTGGCCGACTCTGGGGCTGCGGCGCTCATCTCGCTTTACTGGCCGAGGGAGCCGGCGTACAGCTTCCGGATCATGTGGCCAGCATGACTAAGCCGCTTCTGGCGAACCAGAGCAGCGCACGGAAATGCCGTTTACCTTTCCGCTGGAGCGGTACCTATTTATCTACTTGCACTTTGACGTGCTTTCGAACTGCTAGGTTGGCAGAAGCTGGGACTGAGCAACGGGAGCTCATCCCGTCGCGGTGATTCGAAACGCCATCCTTCCGATCGGCAAGTCCTAGGCTCAGTGGTTTAACCCACAGAGCCACCCGCGCCACCCATGTTTTAATAGTACTGTCTTATTGCACATTTTAATCATGATAATTGACATTTTAATGTTTGATGGATTTGTTTCATTGTGCATTTTAATTATGGTGTCTTTTTCTGTATTTTAACAACGTTGTGCAGTTTTTCTTTTATGTTTTGAAAACTGGTTAGAAGCCCTCTGGGCATTATAAATTAAGATGAAAACAAAACAACAACAATACAACTGCTTTGCATTGTGCCATGATACTGACATGCTCACCTGTCTGACAGGCCTTGCTTCCTCATCTCGGAAACAATATGAGGAAAAAGTCAAGCTGGGAGAAATCTATGAAGAAGGAAAACATGCCAGAATAAGAGCTCGTATTCCTTTAAGGATTTCAGTAAGAAAACTGAGTTTTCACCTTCCACGGCAGAGGCCAAAGGAGTCCACCTGGAGCCAGCACATAGCATATAGCAGGATTCCAGAGGTATTAATAACTAGACCAAAGTTTTTGGCTTGGTGTGGGAGATGCTCATATGGGGAACCTGTGGCCCCATCAGCCCCAGTCAGCATGACCAATGGCCAGGGCCTCCCTCCACTGTTAGGTAAAGGTAAAGGGACCCCTGACCATTAGGTCCAGTTGTGGCCGACTCTGGGGTTGCGGCGCTCATCTTGCTTTATTGGCCGAGGCAGCCAGCATACAGCTTCCGGGTCATGTGGCCAGCATGACTAAGCCACTTCTGGCGAAACAGAGCAGTGCACGGAAACGCCGTTTACTTTCCTGCCGGATCGGTACCTATTTATCTACTTGCACTTTGACGTGCTTTTAAACTGCTAGGTTGGCAGGAGCAGGGACTGAGCAACGGGAGCTCACCGCGTCGCAGGGATTCAAACCGCCGGCCTTCTGATCGGCAAGTCCTAGGCTCTGTGGACCCACAGTGCCACCTGCATCCCCACTCCACTGTTAGGCCATAGGTATTGTTGCAGAGGGTGCACATGTTGAAATTCCTTCTTCTTCATGGCCTATAAACAGGGCTTTTTTCCATCAAGAACGCCCCGGAACTCAGTTCCGGCGCTTCTCAGTTGGCCGCCATTGCCATTGTAAGAGAACAAGGGTTCTGTCAGGATCTCCGCTCGGTCAAGCTGATAAAGCTCATTTTCTTCCCCCGAGTCTTCGGAATCGCCTCCCGACGTGTTTAATGACCTGAGCCTTTAATGAGGCCTCAGGCACATTCTTCAGCAGAGTTTCCAGCACAGAAATGAGACGAGAGGTTTGGCTACATGCTATGCTTTATTTCTAAGCTACGCAGACAGCAAAGAAAAATACATCCTCTCTCTGTGAGAGCAGAGAGCAACTGAACAAAGGAACAAAGGAAACAGGGAACCACTAACGTCACATCCCGTCTCCTCTCCCGTGAGACTTCCAATAGTATGGAATCCCTGGAATGTCAACTCCAAGCAGCTGCTCAGTGGCAAAACAGAAACTAACACCCTCCCCCTTTCTGTGAACACCACTGGGCAGCGTGTCAGTACAATCTCAGTACAAACCCAATTTCTGTACTTAGGTACAGTGTTGATCCCTTGGAACAACCTTGGACAATAAATCAGCAGGAATTTTCTTACCTGGCATGTAGGACACCGTTACGAGTCCTTTCTGAACACATTCCCTAGCATGTTGCAGCTTCAATTGCAAGTGCTTCGTGCTTTGCTTACAACCTTCAGAAGTCAGCAAAGCCAAACATGCTTTGTTGTCCTGATAAACCTGATAAAACAGAAACTAACAACTCTCTTCCACATGATACCACTTTGTTCTCTCATGAGCCCTGATTTCACATAGGGATGGAAACACACATGGAGCCCTATGTCATAGCTGTCAACGTTTTCCCTTTTTTAAGGGAAATTCTCTTATTCCGAATAGGATTCCTCGCAAGAAAAGGGAAAAGTTGACAGCTATGCCCTGTGTGCGTGTGCCTGCAACACACATGTAGGAAAGCCTTGTGAGTATTGTAGAGTGATGCCGTAACACTGTCCCGACTTAGGCAGCCTTCGTTTATCTTCCCTTGGCCTAACTAAGGGCTTATCCACCTTTTGCCCACTCTTTCCAGGCAGAGGTCTGCAGTGCTCCATGTCCGAACATTGTTGTTTTTCTGCCCCAGAGCTTGCCCTCTGAAAACCTGATCTTTGGTGCTCAATCAGAGCAAACATTGTTGTGGGTTTTTCACAAATTGCCGTCTGCTACGGTTCAGCTTCAAAGAGTGGGTTTTGGAAGGGGCAAGGTGAATATAAAACGGAAGAACAGTATAAAGAGGTGTGGGAGATAGCTATTAATGATAAATTAACGTGCTATTGAGGAAAGACGGCGAATATGCAGGAGAAATGATTTGGGGGAGATATGGAAGGGTTTTGTAGAATTTGTACTGTTCAAACGGAAAGGGGTCAAACCATCGCAAGAAGTGTTGAAATTTTGGAAGGTTGGGTAGTTACAGTGGAATGGTCTTGGGGGTGGGGTGCGCTTTTCTAAAAATATATTTTAAAAGAGAGGGTTTTACAGGGAAAGCTCTGGAGCAAAACAAAGGACGCTTGGACACACAGCTTTAAATCGCAGGCTGTGCCTGGAGAGAGCAGGGCAAAAGTTAAGTGTGGAAAAGCTCTAACCCGAGATCCTTTATAAATCAACTCCAGTGTTCAGTTCCATCCCTTTAGTCTTTGAATTTTGCACCACTTGCCTCCCTCTGCTGGCTTAAAACTGAAGTGTTGGTGAGTAGAGCAGTTTTTTAGTTTTTTTAAAAAAGAAAACCTCTGGTTTAATCCCAGAGTCTATGAGCCCTGCATTAAAAATGTTTGATGTTTTATTATGGTTTTATATTTGTTGGAAGCCACACAGAGTGGCTGGGGCAACCCAGTCTGATGGGTGGGGTACAAATAATAAACGCTATTTTATTCTTATTCTTATTCTTATTCTTATTCTTATTCTTATTCTTATTATTAGCTGCTTAGTGGCCCAAGGTAAGTGGACTCCCACACCCACACCACATAAATATATACTTAATTAAATTACTGTTTGCTGCTCGTTAATGGCGTCCAAAATCTGAAGTATGAAGTGGACCAGAGAGCCATTGCCAGACATTGTTGTTGACAATGCTGAGCTAGTAGTTTGACTTGATATAAGGCAGCTCTCTAGGTAAAGGTAAAGGGACCCCTGACCATTAGGTCCAGTCGTGGCCGACTCTGGGGTTGCAGCGCTCATCTTGCTTTATTGGCCAAGGGAGCCGGTGTACAGCTTCTGAGTCACGTGGCCAGCATGACTAAGCCGCTTCTGGCGAACCAGAGCAGTGCACGGAAACGCCGTTTGCCTTCCTGCCGGAGTGGTACCTATTTATCTACTTGCACTTTGACCTGCTTTTGAACTGCTAGGTGGGCAGGAGCAGCGACCGAGCAACGGGAGCTCATCCCGTTGCGGGGATTAGAACCGCCGACCTTCTGATCGGCAAGTCCTAGGCTCTGTGGTTTAACCCACAGCGCCACCCTCTATGTTCCCATAAATGCTTCTTTTCAAGTGTACATTTGTGCCATCTCCTAGGACAAATGGGTGGAAGTTCACCGAGATGGGGAGGTTCGAGACCATAGTGAAGAAGTGGCAAACCAACCCAGAGATCATCAAGCAACGGGGAAAACCAGCATCGATACTTCCAAGCTTTGGTGTGAGAAATCCCACGTGACTTTCTATGGAGGTTTCTTCCCTGGAAAAAAGATCATGTACAGTGGTAAGAAAGTTAAGGCTGCTGTGAGCCTTTCAAAATATTCTGAGGATTGCTAACGACAGCAATTGTTTCTGCCGGTTAAAAGCAGAGGCAAATAATTTGTTGATTGGCAACAGTCTCAAAACGCAGGATTAAATGCAGGACAAAGGTAGAAAATTCCATCAGTATGTTTCTACCTGCTGAAGCCCGCAACCCCACCTCCTGGGCAGGCCGGAAGTGGCTTTGTTTCAGAAAAAACGGTGATTAAGTCAATTTGCATTAGAATGTGAACGGAACCAAATTTCTCCCCATCTCTGATCAGGATGACTGTATTTGATCTCTCATCTCCTCTTGGTTTCCACAGTTAACCGAAAGTATCTGAAGGGCAAACATGAGAGAGATAAAGGAACCCCTGTGACTACAGACTTGTTCTCTCCTATTCAACCAGGAACAAGGCCAGAGCAAAGTGAAGTCATGGAAGAACATAGAAAGGAGGTCCGTTTTTGTTTTACCCCCAAAAGTTTAGCATGTCCAGGTCCGGTCCAGGCCTGGATTGAAGACCACTCTGAAATCCCATGTGATTTGTGTCCCATGGTGGAAGAAAGATGAGATATTAATAAATATTAAAATTAATAACATTAATATTAATAATATGTAAATTAAAATAAAATAAAAATAATATAAATAAAAATAATCTGGGAAGGACACAGCCTGCCCAGCAATCCCTTTTTCATAGTTTTACATTTCTCATAGTTTTACTATTGCAGCGGGATGCGGGTGGCGCTGTGGGTTAAACCACAGAGCCTAGGACTTGCCGATCAGAAGGTCGGCGGTTCGAATCCCCGCGACGGAGTGAGCTTCCGTTGCTCGGCCCCTACTCCTGCCAACCTAGCAGTTTGAAAGCACGTCAAAGTGCAAGTAGATAAATAGGTACCACTCTGGCGGGAAGGTAAATGGCGTTTCCATGCGCTGCTCTGGTTCGCCAGAAGCGGCTTAGTCATGCTGGCCACATGACCCGGAAGCTGTACGCCGGCTCCCTTGGCCAATAAAGCGAGATGAGCACCGCAACCCCAGAGTCGGCCACGACTGGACCTAATGGTCAGGGGTCCCTTTAACCTTTACTATTGCAGCATGATTTAGGTGGCATTTTTTTGGTTTGACATTGTTGCGGTTACCCCCAAAAAAAGTTGTTTTGCAAAATGGCGAACGGTGATGCCATTCCTGGCAGCCTTCTGCTTCTGATGAACTGTCAGCTAATAATCCCAAAACAATACACATGAATAATAGTGAAATAGCGGGCAACACCCTTGGGTGCAGCACAGCGAAGTTAAGTATGGCTTAGGCTGCAATTCTATGCTCATTTACCTATAGGTAAGTCATATTAATCTCTATGGGGCTCACTTTTGAGTAATCACACATAGGACAAGGTGGCATTTCCTCACTGAAATCAAAGGGGATTAAGCATGATTAACTACATGCTAGGCTCCTAGTGTTGTGTTTAAACTACAAGTACAAACATGGATTCTCCCGATTCTTCAGAATGCTTACAGTTGAATGCATGTAGGAAAACGTAATAGTTCCAAAACCAGAAACTCTGCCCACCTGTAAAGCCCTTCCCTAAGCAGCGTTGGGTAACAATTTTCAGGAATGCCATCCAGGGTGAATCGAAATGGGTGGCGACAAAATGAGTGCTGTCAAAAACATCCCCTCCCCCCCCAAAAAACCCCTAACATTAAAACATTTTGAAGTTGTTGTTTTTCTCCAGGTGCCAGAGATTTGCAGGTTACCTCAGATATCCGAAGACTCGCCCAGAGCTTATAGGGAAAAACTTAAATCTGGAAAGCTTCCCAAAGAACCTGTGGCCTTCCCTTTGCTTGTTCAGCTGGAAAAGGAGCCCGAGGCAAAAAACCTGAGAGGTAAAACCACCCCCACCCTAGATAAATGGCAGGTGCACATTCAGTAAAGGGGAACGTCCCCTGTTCTGGGCAATACCAGTTATAGCATCGCTCATGTTATTGCCTCAGAATAACTGTTTCCGCTGTAATAGGAATTTTATGGTCTTGTTGTTGTTGTTGTTTAGTCGTTTAGTCGTGTCCGACGCTTCGTGACCCCATGGACCAGAGCACGCCGGGCACTCCTGTCTTCCACTGCCTCCCGCAGTTTGGTCAAACTCATGCTGGTAGCTTCGAGAACACTGTCCAACCATTTTATGGTCTTAGATATATGGTAATGTTCATAACCGCACATACATAGATCAGCACAGGAAGGCCAACCTGGAACCATTTTGATTCCTAAACTGAGCAAATGTTTTCTCTGCAAGGTCAAAGTGGAAAAGCCTCCCCATTGTCTTTTCCTTCACAAATCCTGTCTTAAGGGTATGTCTGTGTTTGAATAAGGTGTGAGCCTGTGACATGGCCCAGGAACTAAGTATTTATCATTACAAAAGACTGGCCAGGCTACCCAGGAAATCCAATCAAGTAACCTGCCAGACAGGAGATAAACAAAAACAGGAGAAAAACAATATTAAAATTTCTATTTTGGACCGCCTTTTTTGTGACGTATGCATGATGTATCTGAGGGGTGGTCTTAGGTTACACCCCTTCTGTGATGTATATATGATGCTTCTGGGGGTGGTCTTGATCTACAGGGTGGCAATTTCAAAAGTCTTTATAAGGCCTTGCACACCATTTTTCTGGGTCCTCCTCCTTTCCTGCGTGTGAGGGGAGCACCCTGTTGCAACAGATCAATAAAGATCAAGCTTACTAGCTGCTTTGCTTCTCAATATTCTCTGGTTGGCCTCTGTTATTCTCTCCTACCAATAGGGAACCTATGTAAGGACCTCTATATGGGCTCTTGGATACCCCATAAGGGAAAAGGGCAATTTTTTGTTTACAACACGCCAGCACTTGTTCCCAGCTACGTTCAAATTCTATACCTGCATCAAAGGCAGTCTCTGTGCTAACTTCAAAAGTTCTCCCCCTGCCAGAATCAAAGCTCACATAGTGCTTTACTTGAGTTAAAACAACAGTAGGCCTCAACAGAATCATAGACTTGTAGAGTTGAAAGGGACCACGAGAGCGATCTACTAGTCCAATGCCCTGCAGTTCAGGAATATTTTGCCCCAACATGGGGCTTGAACCCACGACAAGTAGAAGTCAAAACCCTTGCCTGTCTATTGCAAATCAGCCAAATCTCTACCAGAAGAAGCCAGTCTACCTTCTGTCCATCCCTGCTACAGAGTACATCTCATAGTCCAAGTCGTTGCCCTCCAAATAGTGGTGCGGGTGGCGCTGTAGTCTAAACCACTGAGCCTCTTGGGCTTGCTGATCGGAAGGTCGGCGGTTCAAATCCCGGTGACAGAGTGAGCTCCCGTTGCTCGGTCCCAGCTCCTGCCAACCTAGTAGTTCGAAAGCACATCAAAATGCAAGTAGATAAATAGGTACCGCTCCGGCGGGAAGGTAAACGGTGTTTCCGTGCGCTGCTCCAGTTCGCCAGAAGTGGCTTAGTCATGCTGGCCACATGACCCGGAAGCTGTACGCCGGCTCCCTCGGCCAATAAAGCGAGATGAGCGCCGCAACCCCAGAGTTGTCCGGGACTGGACCTAATGGTCAGGGGTCCCTTTACCTTTTTAAATTGTTTCTTTCCCTTATTTGCATTATAATATAAAAGTGCTTTGCTCTGGTGCCAGGTAGATAAGACAATGGGTAAATCTCTTTTGTGGGGGTGGGGTGTAACTTTTAGTTTTTGCATTTTAAGTTTTGAGCCCAGGCTCACAGTGCATAAAAGCAACTGGGATGTTGCAATAATAGCGCATACTCTCCAACATTTATTAGATGAAAATAGCGACGTCTTATTCAATAACGGCAAGAACAATTTTATTATTTATACTCCACCCATCTGACTGGGTTTCCCCAGCCATTCTGGGAAGCTCCCATCATATATAAAAACATAATAAAACATTAAACATTTTTAAAAAAAACTTCTCCATACAGGGCTGCCTTCAGATGTCTTCTAAAGGTTGTATAGTGACTTATCTCGTTGACTCGGGGCTCGCATAACTCCATACCCTCCAACGTTTCTCCAGTGAAAATAGGAATGTCTTGCAGAAAAGCGAGACATTCCAGGATCAAATCAGAAACCGAGATGGCTTCTGTAAATCCGGGACGGCCCCTGGAAAACAGGGACACTTTGAGGGTCTGTGAGAGGATGGGTGAAAACCTGTTCTTGTTGTTTAGTCGTTTAGTCGTGTCCGACTCTTCGTGACCCCATGGACCAGAGCATGACAGGCACTCCTGTCTTCCACTGCCTCCCGCAGTTTGGTCAAACTCATGCTGGTAGCTTTGAGAACACTGTCCCACCATCTCGTCCTCTGTCGTCCCCTTCTCCTTGTGCCCTCCATCTTTCCCAACATCAGGGTCTTTTCCAGGGAATCTTCCCTTCTCATGAGGTGGCCAAAGTATTGGAGCCTCAGCTTCAGGATCTGTCCTTCCAGTGAGCACTCAGGGCTGATTTCCTTCAGAACAGATAGGTTTGATCTTTTTGCAGTCCATGGGACTCTCAAGTCCCCTCCAGCACCATAATTCAAAAGCATCAATTCTTCAGCGATCAGCCTTCTTTATGGTCCAGCTCTCACTTCCATACATCACTACTGGGAAAACCATAGCTTTCACTATACGGACCTTTGTTGGCAAGGTGATGTCTCTGCTTTTTAAGATGCTGTGAAAACCTGTATGTTAGTTAATAAAGTCCATTTATTCTCTCTCTCTCTCTCTCTCTCTCTCTCTCTCTCTCTTACCTTTCAGGAACTAGTTGTAATGAACCCAGACCTGAGGTCGACGTCTGTGATGAGCATCTGCCTCCTTTGCCGAATGATATCATTTTAGAGCCAGAACATAAAAATCAGCAGCAGCAGCAGGAGAGGGTGATGATCAATAGTGAGATCCCAGAGGCTTCCCAAGGTAGTTTCCACCTACCGCCAATAAATAATGGAGAGTTTCTGCTCAACGGAAGGAAAATGAGAAAGAAAGAAGAGCATTCTGAAAAGAACAGCCAATATCAAAGAGGTCTGTGGTGGCGCCCAATGTATCCCACTTTGGGGGAGGACACTATTTTTTGCATACGTAAGATCTCAGGTTCAAGTGATGGCATCTTCACTTCCAGCTGTGAAAGACTCCCATCTCAAGCTGCTGAGAGTCCAGGCTGTAGATCAAGCATCGCCAAAGCGGTGTCCTCTGGGTAACCGTTGGACTACAGCTCCCACAATCCCTGGTCATTGGCCAGGCTTGCTGGGCTGATGGACACTGTAGTTCAACAGCACTTGGAGGTCACCTGGTTTGCTTCCCCCAGTGTAGACGACACTGTACACAGTGTAGACAGTGTAGAGCCAGTGTGGTGTCGTGGTTAAGAGTGGTGGACTCGTAATCTGGTGAACCGGGTTCGATTCCCTGCTCCTCCACATGCAGCTGCTGGGTGACCATGGGCTAGTCACACTTCTCTGAGGTCTCTCAGCCTCACTCACCTCACAGAGTGTTTGTTGTGGGGGAGGAAGGAAAAGGAGAATGTTAGCCGCTTTGAGACTCCTTCGGGTAGTGATAAAGCGGGATATCAAATCCAAACTCTTCTTCTTCTTCTTCTTCTTCTTCTTCTTCTTCTTCTTCTTCTAAGCCAGATGGACAAAAGACCACACAAAATGGTGGAAGGTTACATCAGTTTACGGTCTACAGTTTATAACTACCATATGATGCAAGTTTCTCCACAGTCACAAGAGGTAGAAACTTGCCTTTAAAGCAAACAAAACAAAACACCAAACCATGCAGAAATTCTTAAAATGCTGAGTTTCATTCCAGTTGGTGGCTTCCTGCCTGGTTCATCAAAACCAAAGATGTGCAGAATGCCAATAGCTCTCGACATAAACTCTAAGGGAAAGTGAAGGAAACAGCACTGGAAGATATACAGTGGTACCTCGGGTTAAGAACTTAATTCATTCCAGAGGTCCGTTCTTAACCTGAAACTGTTCTTAACCTGAGGTACCACTTTAGCTAATGGGCATAGCTGTCAACTTTCAGATTTGAAAATAAGGGATCAGCAGCCTCGAAAATAAGGGATCAGCAGCCTTACCTGTCCCGGGGACAGTCTACGGGATATCTAACAATCCGGGATAGCAGTGGGAAGCAGCGGGAAATGGCGCTGGAATAAGGGAATTTCCCACAAAAAAAGGGAAGGTTGACAGCTATGCTAATGGGGGCCTCCCGCTGCTGCCGCGCCGCCATCCCCCCAATTTCTGTTCTCATCCTGAAGCAAAGTTCCTAACCCGAGGTACTATTTCTGGGTTAGCCGAGTCTGTAACCTGAAGCGTCTGTAACCCAAGGTACCACTGTATATTTCTGGAGTTAAGTTGGCTAAATCTATGGTTGTGCTCTAGACATACAAAAGAAGGCAAATTTGTTTTCTAGCACATAACTTTTAATAACATGTGCTTGTTTCCCCCTCCCCCTTCTTTGTTCTCAAGAACATCAGAATGGCACCTCACTCCACCATCTCCCCCCTGATACAGAAATCCCGTATCCATCACCCTTGGGATCCGTCCAAACTACTGACGATTCCAGGCACTCTGGATTCATTCCAGATGAAGAAGGTAAGGTGGATGTAAAAATCTACTGTGGTTAAGTCTCTTGTCCAAAAGGAACAGATTGCACATCTAACTCTGCACGTATAACCCAAATGTCACATAATATCCTGAACGACTTGTTTAGCCGGAACAGTTTTTCTTCTTCAGACAATACTATTTTTATTATGCTCAGACACAGCAGTTAATATTTGTGTGTACTGGTGTATTTTTGTGTGTGTGTGTGTGTAGGTAGGTAGGTAGATGATAGATGAAAGATGATAGATATAGATAGATAGATAGATAGATAGATAGATAGATAGATAGATAGATGAATAGATGATAGAGATATATATAGTTGTTATTGGAACTTTGCAATAGAAGCAGTGTATTTCTCTGTTGTTGTTGTTGTTTAGTTGTTTAGTCGTGTCCGACTCTTCGTGACCCCATGGACCAGAGCACGCCAGGCATTTCTGTCTTCCACTGCCTCCCGCAGTTTGGTCAAACTCATGCTGGTACCTTCGAGAACACTGTCCAACCATCTCATCCTCTGTCGTCCACTTCTCCTTGTGCCCTCCATCTTTCCCAACATCAGGGTCTTTTCCAGGGAGTCTTCTCTTCTCATGAGGTGGCCAAAGTATTGGAGCCTCAGCTTCACGATCTGTCCTTCAAGTGAGCACTCAGGACTGATTTCCGTCAGAAAGGATAGGTTTGATCTTCTTGCAGTCCATGGGACTCTCAAGAGTCTCCTCCAGCACCATAATTCAAAAGCATCCATTCTTCGGCGATCAGCCTTCTTTACGGTCCAGCTCTCACTTCCATACATCACTACTGGGAAAACCATAGCTTTAACTATATGGACCTTTGTTGGCAAGGTGATGTCTCTGTATTTCTCTACTCTGTAGCAAGTATCTAAAGGAGATGGTAGCTCATTTATAATCTGGTCGGGTATTTGTACTGTGTTTTAGCCAGCCAATATGAGTCACCACACTTCTGAAATGCACTTCAATGCAATCTTCAGAATTTGACTGGCATGTTGTTGGCTTATAAGTCAACTCCCTACTCTCCAGGTCTAGTACAAAAACACACACTGGGCAGAGTATTCCTAGTCTTGCTGGCAGTGGCAGCCATTAATGCTAGGATAATACCTGTGCAATGGATTAGATCCTATGCATTATACACAGCAGCAGCAGTAGTAGAAAATAAGACAGCAAAACAGTCTAGAAATTGCATGTTAACAAGCACAGATGGCTCCACAGCAACCATGGGAATGTCACCTCTCCACTCATCGATCATGGGATTGCGTGCTGACATCACAGCCCCATCAGTCCTGTACAGAAGAAACCAACCAAAGACACCACAGGGCCCAGGCACAGCGGCAAGGCAAATGCCACACATCTGACACCAATGTTGCACACTCCCAAAGCACCCTCCGCATGAGGGTTGAAGTCCTCTTATAGCAGAGATAGCTGTGCCACCACCCTTTCAATGGGCACAATTCAAGCTACACAGATGAGGAAGCGTGGGCGTTTTCCTTCGCAGTCCCCAGCCAGTTCCATAGCATTCTTCCAAAATGGCAGACAGCATTCAAGTTGCATGACTGGATCCAAAAGAAGACCCAGCCCCTGCTCCTATTGAAATCCCTGCTTCTGAACTAAAAATGCAGGAGCCCAGTTCTATTTTCCATTTGGCCATCCTAAAATTGTATACAGACTTTTGCCTTCCTGTTACCAGGATCTGTTTAGAGGAGTAACTCTGCAGCTTGGTCACAGTAAAAAAATTAAATTCTTTATGCTTTTCCCCTTGTCTCCATTTTTCAACCAGAATAGACTTCCAGCCTCAGTATTCATGTCTTCTAACTTTTCATGCTCCAAAGCATTTGCCCTTGAACTCTTGGCAAACAATTAACATTTAATTAAGTCTCCACAGCATGGTGTTAGCTCTCCCAAATCCAGCAATAACATATTTACACAAAATCTTTCTTTCTCTGCTTCTTTCTCTTTAATCATGGTTATCTTTATCCGCACTCCTGGGGTTGCAAATATTCCCATTCAGATAAACAGGAACAAGCTAAACACTATAATCCTGTGAGTGATAAAAGGAGACAGCATCTGTATTTAAACGCTTTGGTTTTTTTCAGTTGTTTACCAACTTGGGAGAAAATAGCTGGACTTTGCAGGGCGTTTGTATCCCACATGAATCATAATGAGATTTCAGATACCCTATCGGGCCTTTTAGCAACCATGTGCATATATAATATAATATTATATTATATAGAGAGAGCCTTGAGGCTATTCTAGGGTTACCAGATGTCCCCGGTTCCCGGGGACAGTCCCCGGATTTGCAAATCTGTCCCTGGACAAATTCCGTCCCCGGAATGTCCCCGGACTTGCAAATCTGTCCCCGGGAAACGTGGCAGTGGCAGCCTCAGCAGCCCGGAGCCCGCCTGGTAGTGCAGATGGCTCTGGCTGGCTCCAGGAGTTGCTCGCTTCCCGCTGCCGTGGCATCCGCCATTTTTCCTTGCTGGAAGTTCCGCCACTGCTGAAGGGAAACCGGGGACATCCAGCGGTACATATCTCCTGCCCCCTTCCCCCTTTGTTTTGACTGATTGGGGGAGGCTCAGGAGTTGCGGGTGGGCGGCTGTTGCCCCGTTTTTTTAAAAAAAAACCTGCACATTTATGTTTCACAAGGTGCGAAAGAAGGGCTTTGTACCTTGCCTGGCAGAGAAACCACCTGCCCGCGACTCCCGAGCCTCCCCCGATCTGTCAAAACAAAGGAGGAAGGGGGAAAGAGATATTATATTGATATACATTGTTATACAATATGCATGTGTGCTTGGGCCCAGGGTCTTTTGCCTCACCATCCGCACTACTGACTCCCTGTTGCTACTCAGCTTCAAAAAGTGTCCCCGGATTCATTGAAAAAAATCTGGTAACCATAGGCTATTCCCCATTCTGTACTGGGGGAAGTCACAGCCGGTTGGAGGATGGATGGCGGCTAACAGATTGAGGTTGAATCCTGACAAGACAAAAGTACTGTTTTGGGGGTACAGGAGGCAGGCAGGTGTGGAGGACTCCCTGGTCCTGAATGGGGTAACTGTGCCCCTGAAGGACCAGGTGTGCAGCCTGGGAGTCATTTTGGACTCACAGCTGTCCATGGAGGCGCAGGTTAATTCTGTGTCCAGAATTACGTTTCCAAGCACATTTCAAAGTGTTGGTGCTGACCTTTAAAGCCCTAAACGGCCTTGGTCCAGTATATCTGAAGGAGCGTCTCCACCCCCATCATTCTACCCGGACACTGAGGTCCAGCGCCAAGGGCCTTCTGGTGGTTCCCTCACTGCGAGAAGCCAAGTTACAGGGAACCAAGCAGAGGGCCTTCTCGGTAGTGGTGCCCTCCCTGTGGAACGCCCTCCCACCAGATGTCAAAGAGAACAACAACTACCAGACTTTTAGAAGACATCTGAAGGCAGCCCTGTTTAGGGAAGCTTTTAATGTTTGATGTATTACGGTATTTTAATATTTTGTTGGAAGCCGCCCAGAGTGGCTGGGGAAGCCCAGCCTGATAGGCGGGGTATAAATAATAAATTATTATTATTATTATTATTATTATTATTATTATTATTAAATCATTTTGAGATATGGAATGCTTTGATGTGCAGCATCAAATGAGCATAGGATGCAGTCTAGCCTCCTGCTACTACAACCACCATAGGCAAAAGGGACCCCTTGCAATATTGTCTGCACTGAAGACTAATGGCGAGTCAAGGTCTCTTGGCCTTCCTGTTATCAGGGATCCCCTTAATGGGAGATGCCGAGAACTGAAGTGTTGGACCTTCTGACCTATGTGCAAATATGTGCGACACCGCTAAGCCCTTAGTGCAACAAAAGTGCTTGCAATTTCATTTTAGCATTGTGTCAAGAAGGCCAGGAGCATTAACAGGACCTTGACTGATAGGGATGAAGCTTAACTGGTTTGTGGGGAGGCCCTGATTGCACTTTCTATAGGGTGTTAAAAAGACATTTGTCCTTAGGCCACACTGATTAGCACATCTGAGGAAATTTTTCTTCCCCTTGCAGCACTTTGCGTGGCTCAGTTGCTTGGGTTATCTGGATTGTTTTGGGGTATTTAAAAATTATAATTAAGATTATTTTCTTATTTAATTGTGAAAGAGCTTCTGCATAGCTGTCAACTTACAGATTTGAAAATAAGGGACCAGCAGCCTCAAAAATAAGGGATCAGCAGCCAAAATAAGGGATTTTGGCTTAGCTTATACAGAAATCCCGCACTCATGGAGCCAGGCTGCTTTGGCTGCCACTGACTGTGTTTTGCAGGGGGTTGGACTAGATGATCCCAGGGGTCTACAACTCCCGCCAAAGAAGAGTGGCAGACAAAACTGATGAACGACGCCAAGATGGCAAAGCTTACAGGCACAATTCGAAACCAGGAAGAGGTCCTCTTTAATAAAGAATGGGGAAAGTTTATAATTTAGTTGAAAACTATTGTAAAGAGCTACATACATTGGTAGGATTGACAGAAGACTTGTAGAAAAAATTTGAACTATTGGATTAAGAAAAAAAATTTTAGCCACGTACAACCTCTCCAGCCGGGAGAGGCTGCACGCAGCTTTGGCAGAAGCCAAGACAGCTAGCAGGATGGATCCCGCTCGCTGTCTTGGCTTCCTTTTTAGCCGCGGGGCTGGGGCGGGGGAAGCCCGAGCTTCCCCCGACCCCAGCCCCCAGAACGGGTCTGGGAGCGGCAGCGAGGTTGCGCACAACCTTGCCTTCGCTCCCGGAGCTTGCTGCTATCCACAAGCCTTCTGAGCCCGGCGAGAACTCCCGCCGGGCTCTGAAGGCTTGCGGATAGCTGCCCAAAGCCCGGGGTGCGCAGCGCTGTGCTCCCCGGGATTCAGGCTTCTGCCTGCTATCCGCAAGCCTTGGAAGCCCGGCGGGAACTCCCGCTGCGCTCCGAAGGCTTGCGGATAGCTTCCTGAAGCCTGCATTCAATCCATAGGATGCACACACATTTCCTCTTCATTTTTGGAGGGGGGAAAGTGCGTCCGATAGAGCGAAAAATACGGTAATTCCTTTTCAAAATGAACTTCTCAAGCTCTGGACTAGATGGGCCTATGGTTTGACCCATGAGGGCTCTTCCTCGCAGTTCACGAACAGAGTGCTACGAATGAAAGGCCATCCCCCATCCCTGTGAAACCACTTTGCAGGAATCGCTGCTAAAACTAACTTTCCTCATAGTTTAAAACAATTCATTCATTCATTCATTCTTTTCAAGTTTATACATTTCACTAATTCTACAATCATTTTGACATTTCAATACTTGACTTCCTTCCCCCTCTTTCTGCAGTTCCTTAAATTTGTTTTTAATATCTTTTGCATTTCCAAATTAACTTAATTCACTCATTTATTCATCTTCTTTAAATATATACTCTTATAAAACTGCAGGTTATTACAATGATCCTGCCAATGTTTTTATCTGTTTACCATTTATCTGTAAATATTCAATAAACCATTTCCATTCTTTTATAAAAAAAAGTTTGTTATCTTGATTTCTTATTCTTCCGGTAAGTTTCGCCATTTCTGCATATTCTATAAGTTTTTGTATCCATTCTTCCTTTGCTGGGACTTCTGCTTCTTTCCATTTAGGGGAAAGTAACATTCTTGCTGCTATAGCAGCATACATGAATAAGTTTCTATACATTTTAGGTGGTTCTGTCCCTATAATTCCCAAAAGAAAAGCTTCTGGGTTTGTTTGTTTTTACAAATGTTATCTTAAACATCCTTTTCATTTCATTATATATCATTTCCCTGTAAGCTTTAACCTTACTACTAAAACAAATTTGTAAATCTGGTTCATTCACGAAGCCAGGGAAAAGTCGCTTTGTCCCCGAACTCTGTGGTTGCCTGTACTTAATTCATGAAAATTACCTTTGATTGAATATTTCTGCTTCACATGGGAGAAACTTTGCTTGAGTGATGATTTAGGGGTTGCTGGTTTTCAGTATTTGGTAGAGTCATCGCAATTAAGCAGGGAGCGCGCCTTTCTTTAGTTTTTATGAATGCACCAAGCGTAATCATTGGGATACTTCTGGTTTTCATTGCAGGGGATGGCAAATTATTCCTTAAAACGAGGGCAGCTGTTTCCATAAGGTCACCGGAGACCCCGCCTGCGGCTGAAGAACTGCGTGGGAAGGTTGGTTTCATACAGAGATTTGGCAGCGCTATGAATCAGCAAAGTATGATTTGCCATTGTGAATTACTTGTAATTTTATTCATGGAGATATTCCTCATATTTTTGACTAGGAAATAATGGCTACAATTCAAACTACAGTTTCACACACACACAAGCATACAGCTCTCTATCATCCATCCATACAAGCAAAGAGGTATATTCAGAGCTTGAGGACACATTCCAGACAGGCTAAATCACAAAAAGAAGGGCCATAGCAGGATCGGTGAGAGGTGAAATTCAGAGCCTGGGAAGAGTTCTGAGGGCCAAGTAGGGAGGTAGCAAGGGCCGCATTTCAGGTTCCCCACTTTGTTGATTTTGAAATGGGCAAAATACAGTGGTACCTCAGGTTAAGAACTTAATTCGTTCTGGAGTTCCTTTCTTAACCTGAAATTGTTCTCAACCTGAAGTACCACTTTAGCTAATGGGGCTTCCCGCTACCGCTGCACCACCAGAGCACGATTTCTGGTCTCATCCTGAAGCAAAGTTCTTAACCCGAGGTTAGCGGAGTCTGCAACCTGAAGCGTCTGTAACCTGAAGCATCTGTAACCCGAGGTACCACTGTATCCTGTCTCTCCTGGAGCTGCTTGGTCACCTGTATATTTCTTCCCGATACAATCATCACAATAATGTGATGTGTGGGCAAACATATAAGAAAAATGGCTCCCTTTCCCTTATGGGGTATTCCGGAGCCCGAACAGAGTCCTTAAGTGGGTTCCCTATCGGTAAGAGAAAATAACAGAGGCCAACCAGAGTATATTGAGAAGAAAAACGGCTAGTAAGCCTGATTCAAGGAACTGTTGCCACAGGGTCCCCACTCACCACATGCAGGAGAACCCTGAACAGTGGTGCGCAAGCCCTTATATAGACTCTTGAAATTGCCCACCCTGTAGCCCAAGACCACTACCCCTAAACATCATACATACATCATAGAAGGAGGCGGTCTACAGCAGAAATCCTGTCTGCAAGGGTACCTGATACTGGTCACTGATCGCTTTACCTGGGCAGCCTGGCCATTCTTTTGTGATGATCTGAATCCAGGTCTTGGGCTCACCCTATTCGTACACAAATACGCCCTTAAGACAGGAGTTGCAAGCAAAAAGTCAATGCGAAGGCTTTCCCCATTTGCCTCCCTTACTGCAGAGGAATATTTGAGGTTATTGGGAGAGTCAAAACGGGTTCAGGATTGCTCTCCCATACTATTTCAGACACATGGTTCATATATTTAGATATGTGTGCATTTATGAATATTTATTCCATATTTGAGACCTTAAAATTCTTATAACACATGCGATAGAAAGTATGTGTGGTGAACTGGTCACACGTCTGCATTTGTTCTTCAAATGCTGTTGGGACATTTTTCTGGAGCTGGGGGTGGAAAGAGCCTATCTGGCGTCTGAATTTAGCTCCCCACCGCTGCAAACAGGCTTGTAATCTGCCAGGGGAGAAACAAATCTATACTTTTCTTATCTACAGATGTTAAAGCGCTTCCTTGTATACTTTTGACATGTCTCTGTTGCTTGAGGTTCCCTCTGAGCAATGCTTTTTCATCTCGGCATGTGGGAGGCCACTTTTGCAAGCTCCCGCTGCCAGCGATACACAGAAACATTCCCACAACACACCGCACTCAGAACTTGTGCAGACATCTTAGTATCGTGTCCCTTTGTGGTGGCATCGTGCATTGCCTCTTCTGACTGTTTTGCTGGGGAGAGGATACTGTTGTGGTCTAAACCAGGGGTCCCCAAACTAAGGCCCGCAGGCCGGATAAGTTTATCCGGCCTGCGGCGACCCCCGCCACCCGCTCTTACCAGCATTGTGCTGCGCGGCTGCCCACTTCCGGATCGGAGGAGCACCGGAAATAGCTTGTGCGCATGCGCAAGCATTGTGCGCATGTGCAAGCCTTATTTCCGGTGCACATCCAGGTTGGTGGAGGCCCGTGCCCATGCACACAAGCTATTTCCGGTGCTCCTTCAACCCGGATGTGTGCCAGAAATAGCGCATGCGCATGCATATAGGCACGCGCTCCCCTGCCCTCTGGCCCACCACGCGATCGGCGCTGGAGACACCGGCCCAAGGCGCGGTAAGTTTGCTGACTCCTGGTCTAAACCACTGAGCCTCTTGGGCTTGCTGATCAGAAGGTCGGCGGTTTGAATCACTGTGATGGGGTGAGCTCCCGTTGCTCTGTCCCAGCTCCTGCCAACCTAGCAGTTTGAAAGCACACCAGTGCAAGTAGATAAATAGGTACCACTGCGGTGGGAAGGTAAACGGCGTTTCCGTGTGCTCTGGTTTCCGTCACGGTGTCCCGTTGCGCCAGAAGCGATTTAGTCTTGCTGGCCACATGACCCAGAAAGCTATCTGTGGACAAACACCGGCTCTCTCGGCCTGAAAGCGAGATGAGTGTTGCACCCCTTAGTCTCCTTTGACTGGACTTAACTGTCCAGGGGTCATTTATCTTTATTTTTACATAATTTGCCGGGGAGAGGATACGGCAACCAAGTGTCGGATTTATGTATAAGCTATAGCTTAGGTCCCCAGTCTCTTGGGGGCCCCAAAAAAATTTAAAGGAAAAAAAACAACTGGATGTACATTTCCAAAATATAAGATAAAAAACAATTACTTTGATAAAATACATATTATGTGCTTTGCAAATGGCTTTTGATACCTATTAGGCCCATAAATTACCAAATAGCATATATTCGACACAAAAAACAGGGACAATTTGTTGTTGACAAAGGACAGCTGGACATATAAAGGGCCCCATTAACTTCAGTAGCTTAGGGTTTCATCAAACCTAAATCCGGCCCTGCCTATCATGGTGATGTTTTAGAACAGTGGGGCTGATCTAGAAGCAAACAGTGTGCTTCCCTCGAAGATCTCTGAACCCAGGCAAGTACAGATAGCTTGGACCTAAGTCATATAGTTTTCTTAGCAGGGATACTGGAGTGGCTTGCCGGTTCCTCCTCCAGGTGGATCACGTTTGGCCAAAACCCTCCACTATGACCTGTTCATCTTGGGTGCCCTGCTCGGCATAGTTCATAGCTTCTCTGAGTTATTCAAGCCCCTTCGCCACGGCAAGGCAGTGATCCATGAAGGGGTCCATGATCACTGCAGATGGTGACAGCAGCCATGAAATTAAAAGACGCCTGCTTCTTGGGAGAAAAGCAATGAAAAACCTAGACAGCATCTTAAAAAGTAGAGACATTACCTTGCCAATAAAGGTCTGTATAGTAAAAGCTATGGTTTTCCCACTAGTGATGTATGGAAGTGAAAGCTGGACCATAAAGAAGGCTGATCACTGAAGAATGGATGCTTTTGAGTTATGGTGCTGGAGGAGACTCTTGAGAGTCCCATGGACTGCAAGAAGATCAAATGTATCCATTCTGAAGGAAATCAGCCCTGAGTGCTCACTGGAAGGACAGATCGTGAAGCTGAGGCTCCAATACTTTGGCCACCTCATAAGAAGAGAAGACTCCCTGGAAAAGACCCTGATGTTGGGAAAGATGGAGGGCACAAGGAGAAGGGGACGACAGAGGACGAGATGGTTGGATAGTGTTCTCGAAGCTACCAGCATGAGTTTGACCAAACTGCGGGAGGCAGTGGAAGAGAGGAGTGCCTGGCGTGCTCTGGTCCAGGGGGTCACGAAGAGTCGGACACGACTAAACAACAACAACAACAAAGTCATATAGGGCTTTATTGATAACAGACAGCACTTTGAATGGCGCTCCATAGCCAGTGCAGCCAGGGTTAACCAACCCTGGTTAACAATCTGGGCTGCAGCTCTATGAGCCAGTTGAGGTTTCTAAACCCTCTTCAAAGGCAGGACCATGTTAACAGAAATCCAAACGGGTCTAATAACATGATCAAGTAAGCATGTAAGTCAATAAATAGGACAGAACTGCTGAAGCGCATGGAACATTTTCAGGCATGATGAAATAGGTATATAGCAATTATGCCTCAACGAGCCACGAGTGCGTCTTTGACGGTATTTATCATTCTAGGAAGCCGTCCAAGTCTTTGCTACGCTGAAGAATGAGGGTTATGCTCCATGTGCAGATAAAAGGCTGGTATGTTCAAACAGGAGATAATTACGCGGCAATTTACATGCAGAGACAGACAAAGAAAAGCATATATGGAATAATCAACTTTGCAAAACATTATTAAAATGGCCAGAGATGTTTTATTATGAGGACATAACCTCAAATGTATATGGTGTGTTCTTCAGACCTTACTTTGTTGGCCACAATCCCAAAGCAATTTGATATTATGAATTATTTGGTTTATAAAAAAACCCCGACTTCAATTAAATCAGCAAAGGCTGAAGCCTTAAGGTATGTCTCTGCTTCGGAAAATAGCTTCTCTGCATGGGGAGTTCAGCACTCGCAAGAAACCTACCAAACAAAAGCAGGGTGTGTCTGTCTACACTACAAATTAAACCCAAATGAAACAGCCTCAGACCTGTTTAATGGAAATGGATCTCTAGCAAGGGAAAGTCAGGCATTGAAATTCTGTGTAGGAGCCAATGATCTGTACCACAAATTCCCGGCGTCTTCGCAAAACTAAAGCTGTAAAATGGTCCTTATGACAATGAAACCACTTCTTGGTTCCTTGTCTTGTATAGCAGTTGCACTAAATTCTATGAAATCTATATTATTGTCTTGTATTCTTATGGTTTACAGGGCTGATGGACGCCTGAATTGGAGAAAGTGTGTTGTTGATATGTTTGGTAAATTTTCTTAATCGCATGTTGTAAAAGCTGGTTTCGCATTTCCAGAATCAGGATCTGTTAGTCTGGAAAACTAAATTCCAGGTCTGGCTCTCCTAGCATAGATTCCGTCTTGTGGGGTGGGAGTGGGGATTATTATTATTATTTTACTACAATTTATTAAGAAAGAAAGAAGAAGAAAAATAAAGAAAAAGCAGTTGAGGTTTCAAAAAAAACAACTTCCAAACATTCTCATTGTACGTTATCTGTTAAATACACTTTTACCGCACTTATTTCTTCTATTTTTTTATCATATTTCTATGTAAATTGTCAACTACCTTTATATACTACAAGGCTCATTCTAGGTCTGCCAGGAGATTACACTTTATACCATTGTTCTTCATATATTCTTTAAATATCCTCCATTCCTTGTGGACTTTTTGTTTTGTTTGTCCTCTAACTCTTCCCATCACCTTTGCTAGCTGCAAGTATTCTACCATTAATGTTTGCCAGTCTACTATATTAGGTGTTTTAGTATTTCTCCAAAAAATACTTAAAAAATGATTTAAAATAACATTTTTTTAAAAAGACCAGAAATATTTCTTTTAAGTATATTGCCAACTGAAAAAGGAAAATCGAAAAGACCATTGTTCACATATGGGGTAACCGCAGCCAGAATTTTAGTGGCAAGAAATTGAAATGGGGGGGGGGGCATTATTATTATTTTTTTAGAAAACTGGTTTATTTCTTAGGAACAGAGGAAGCTGCCTTACTCCAAGGCAGAGAGACAGCAGACCCAATCCATACATTCAGAGCACATTTCTCCCACCCAAAGAATCCTTGGAACGGTATTGTGTGGGGGGGAATTGTAGCTCTTTGAGGGAGAAACTACAGATTTTCTGGGGGAAAATTTTGTGGCTTTGAAGATGCATTGAATGTGCTGTAAATCCACGGTGCAGAACTGGCCCCCTCTAGCACAAGTCCTCTAGTGAAGAATGGTCTTCCCCATCACTTTTTTTTAAAAAAAATAATATTTATTATTTTTCCAGAAACTTAAACACTAAAAAAAGACAATGCAAAACATTAAATTAACAAAACAAAACAAAAACAATACAATAAATCAAACAGTTTCATTATCCCATCTTTCACTCACTTATTTCCGTGACCTCCTCACACCTCCCTTTTTGTATTCCACTTCTGATAATTATTTCAGCAATTCCTTTCCATCTTCCCCTGCTTTCTATCCTTTAATTATCTTAACAGATTCTAACCTTATTTTTTCCTTTAATGCTCTACTAACCTATCTGTACTTAATTCCTTATAACATTTCTACTAAAGCCATATAACTTCATTCCAACATTTTTCTAACATTCATTAATTTTACAATATTTCTGTAAATAGTCTTTAAATTTTTTCCAATCTTCTTCCACCGACTCTTCTCCCTGGTCTCAGATTCTGCCAGTCATTTCCACAGTTCCATATAGTCCATCAACTTCATCTGCCATTCTTCCAGAGTGGGTAAATCTTGTGTCTTCCCATCACTTGCCACCCCCTGATCATTTTAATGGGAGGTGCCAGGGCTTGAGTTCGAAAGCTGCTGCATGCAAGGCACAAAGGCTGCTCTCTACTCTCCTAGCAACCTTGCGGAAGACACCTTTCATTAGATCAGAGCTGAAGGAGAAGGTCCTCAGGACTTCCCCCAAAAAGGCCTCACTTTGGAAAAGCATGGCTTCCTATGGGGATTCTGCTCTGGAGTAGGGAAAATGAGATTATCCACCCTTCCCTGCATTGGCCACTGCCCCCAGATGTTTCTGTCATCGCTTCTCAATATGTCTCTTCCTTCCTTCATCTATCAGCAACCTCATTTGCTCATTTTCTTGTCACTGCTGTTTCTTACCCCAAGGAGAAAGTGTTATGCAATAATGAGATGAGCAGAAGGAGGAGGGAGACAGTCTAGCGACTTGCGCTCAGGCGACTGGAGGCTGTCGGCTCCTAAATTCTAATCGGGCACACATCTCCCCGGAGCCATGTCTTCTCGACTCGTTAGGCTCACCTAAATAAGCTAAGTTTTGGGGTGGGGTGGTTCCCCCCCTCCTCTGAGCAATCCCTTGCCAAGGCAATAGGAAAACCCCTCCGAGTTAGAATGAACATGTCTTTAATCAGGTGTCAGCCCTGATGGAAAGATGGAAAGGTAAGAGTCGGCTGGAAAATTTAAAAGGGAACCGCCTTTTCTTTGGTGGGAGAATAAAAGGACATGTTCTGAATTTCACATCCAGGATTGGAGATGGCAGAAAATAAACTATTATTATTAATAACAATTAAAGTTTTCATCTGTAGACCCCAGGGCAGTCCAGAGCATAGAAATACAAGATAAAAACACAAACTATATAATAAAAACAGGAACAAAACAAAACTTCTCTGTGGGTGTCGGGGAGATTCACCCACCAAGGGCCACGTTAATAATAATAATTATTATTTATTTATTTATTTATTTATTTATTTATTTATTTATACCCCGCCTATCTGGCTGGGTTTCCCCAGTCACTCTGGGTGGCTCCCAACAGAATACGACGAAGAAGAAGAAGAAGAAGAAGAAGAAGGAAGAAGAAGAAGAAGAAGAAGAAGAAGAAGAAGAAGAAGAAGAAGAAGAAGAGCAATAAAAGATCAAACATTAAAAACTTCCCTAAACAAGGCTGCCTTCAGATATCTTCGAATCTTCTAAAAGTCAGGTAGTTGTTTATTTCCTTGACATCTGATGGGAAGGCATTCCACAGGGCGGGCGCCACTACCGAGAAGGCCCAGTGCCCGGTTCCCTGTAACTTGGCTTCTCGCAATGAGGGAACCGCCAGAAGGCCCTCGGCGCTGGACCTCAGTGTCCGGGCTGAACGATGGGGATGGAGACGCTCCTTCAGGTCTACTGGGCCAAGGCCATTTAGGGCTTTCAAGGTCAGCACCAACACTTTGAATTGTGCTCGGAAACGTACTGGGAGCCAATGTAGGGCTTTCAGGACCGGTGTTATGTGGTCTTGGTGGCCACTCCCAGTCACTGGTCTAGCTGGCCGGGCTCCCCCCTGTGTGGACGGGCGGATGTCGCAACAAAGCCACACTTGGCTGCAGTGGCACGGGTTTGGCTGGCTCAGTGGGCTCACTCCCCCTGCCCCCCACCCAGTGCGCACCTGCCTGGTGGCGTCAACGGTGTTGTAAACAAAATCTGCCCTTATTCCCTTATGGGGGACGCAAGAGCCCTTATAGAGTCCTTTGTAGGTTCTCCATCGGTAGGAGAAAATAACAGAAGCAAAGCAGCTAGTAAGCCTGATCTTTATTGAACCCCTCACACGCAGGAAAGGAGGAGGACCCAGAACAAAGGTGTGCCTGCCCTTATACAGACATTTTAAATTGCCTTCCCTGGAGCTCAAGACATCATATATACATCACAGAAGGGGTGTAACCCAAAACCACCCCCCACAAATATCATACCTACATCACAGAAAAGGCGGTCTACAACAGAAATTTGAATGTTGTTATTTTTCCTGTCTGCCAGGTTATCTGATAATGCCTTATCTGATTGCCTTTCCTGGTAGTCTGGCCATTCCTTTGAGATGGTGATTACCCAATTCCTGAGACAATTGGAAGGTTCCCTCACCCCCTCCCTCCTCGCAGAGAAAACATTGGGTCAAAATGGTTTCAGAACGGTCTTCCTGTGCTGCTCCAGACATGTGGTCCCCATATCTATGTACGTGCTTGGCTGGTACATTTATGAACATTTATTATATATAGGTAAATGAACCCCTGACCATTAGGTCCAGTCGTGGCCGACTCTGGGGTTGCGGCGCTCATCTTGCTTTATTGGCCGAGGGAGTTGGCGTACAGCTTCCGGGTCATGTGGCCAGCATGACTAAGCCACTTCTGGCGAACCAGAGCAGCACACGGAAACGCCGTTTACCTTCCCGCCGGAGTGGTACCTATTTATCTACTTGCACTTTGACATGCTTTCGACTGCTAGGTTGGCAGGAGCAGGGACCGAGCAACGGGAGCTCACCCCGTCGCGGGGATTCGAACCACCGACCTTCTGATCGGCAAGTCCTAGGCTCTGTGGTTTAACCCACAGCACCACCCATGTCCCTTATTATATATAGAAGACCTTAATTTTATTTATTACAGTGGCATCAACTGGGCTGGCCCAGCAGGTTCTGGTCACCCTCTGTGCCCGGGCAGCGTCAAACGATGCTGTGTTGCTGCTCTTGTGCACAAGATGCTATGCTATGAAGTCTCTCACAAAGGAACAATTACTAAAGAGGCGGAAGGTAACCCTCCATGGTAAAGCTTGAGAGATTGTATAACTAACTGTGGCTTCCCTTTTTCAAAGGAACCTCTGAAAAGGCAACAAGCAGGGGAGCTGCGAGAGAACCAGCACGGCACAGGAAATGAGCAAAGCACCATGGGTATATTTGCCAGGGTTTTACCTGTGTTATAAGGGGAAAAAACTGCTCCTTTTCCGTTATGGGGTATCCAAGAGCCCATATGGAGTCCTTAAGTGGGTTCCCTATTGGTAGGAGAAAATAACAGAGGTCAACCAGAAAATATAGAGAAGCAAAGCAGCTAGTAAGCCTGATCTTTATTCAAGGAACTGTTGCAGCAGGGTCCCCACTCACCACACGCAGGAGGGAGGAGAACCCTGAACAGTGGTGCGCAAGCCCTTATATAGACTCTTGAAATTGCCCACCCTATAGCCCAAGACCACTACCCCTAAACATCATACATACATCAGAGAAGGAGGCGGTCTACAGCAGAAATCCTGTCTGCCAGGATACCTGATAATGGTCACTGATTGCTTTACCTGGGCAGCCTGGCCATTCTTTTGTGATGATCTGAATCCAGGTCATGGGCTCACCCTATTCACACACAAATACGCCCTTAAGACAGGATTTGCAAGCAAAAATCAATGGGGAGTCTTTCCCCATTTCTTCCCTCCTTGCTGAGAAATATATTGAGGTCAATTTGGGAGAGTCAAAATGGCCTTCCTGTACTATTTCAGACACATGGTTTTATATAGTTATGTGTGTGTTTGCCTCTATGAACATTTGTTTTATATTTGAGACCTCAGAATTCTTATAACACCTGCTCAGGTTAATAATAATAATAATAATAATAATAATAATAATAATACAGTGGTCCCCCGCAAGACGAATGCCTCGCAAGACGGAAAACCCGCTAGACGAAAGGGTTTTCCGTTTTTGAGTTACTTCGCAGGACGAATTTCCCTATGGGCTTGCTTCGCAAGACGAAAATGTCTTGCGAGTCTTGAGATTTTTTTTTCGCTCCCCCCCCCTTTCTAAGCCGCTAAGCCTTTAATAGCCTTTTAGCAGCTAAACCGCTAAGCCGATAAGCCTTTAATAGCCGCTCAACCACTAATAGCGCTAATCCGCTAAGCCGCTAATAGGGTTGCTTCGCAAGACGAAAAAACCGCTGGACGAAGACACTCGCGGAACGGATTAATTTCGTCTTGCGAGGCACCACTGTAATAATTTATTATTTATACCCCGCCCATCTGGCTGAGTTTCCCCAGCTACTCTGGGCAGCTCCCAATCGAGTGTTAAAAACAATACAGCATTAAATATTAAAAACTTCCCTAAACAGGGCTGCCTTCAGATGTCTTTTAAAGATAGGATAGCTACTTATTTCCTTCACATCTGAAGGGAGGGCATTCCACAGGGCGGGCGCCACTACCGAGAAGGCCCTCTGTCTGGTTCCCTGTAACCTCACTTCTCACAATGAGGGAACCGCCAGAAGGCCCTCGGCGCTGGATCTCAGTGTTCAGGCTGAACGATGGGGGTGGAGATGCTCCTTCAGGTATACAGGACAGAGGTCGTTTAGGGCTTTAAAGATCAGCACCAACACTTTGATTTGTGCTTGGAAACGTACTGGGAGCCAATGCAGATCTCTCAGGACCGGTGTTATGTGGTCCCGGCGGCTGCTCCCAGTCACCAGTCTGGCTGCCGCATTCTGGATTAATTGCAATTTCCACGTCACCTTCAAAGGTAGCCCCATGTAGAGCGCATTGCAGTAGTCCAAGCGGGAGATAACTAGAGCATGCACCACTCTCGTGAGACCGTCTGTGGGCAGATAGGGTCTCAGCCTGCGTACCAGGTGGAGCTGGTAGACTGCCGTCCTGGACACAGAATGCTTCCTCCAAATAGCAGAAAAGGGTGACTGACGCCATTTCCCTGTACTTCTGCATCAGGGGATGAGAGAGTTCTGGCTGAATCCAGAAAGAGGGACCAGAAAAGTCAAAATGGCCTCTGCGGGAACAAACATCTCGTGCAGCGTAAGGAAGAGAAGGGACTCTCCAGCTTGCCACCAACAGACAGCAGAAAGGAGAAGGATGTTGGCAACTTCTTACAAGGTACTCCAGTTTCTACACACTTTAAGAGATAAAATACCTGCACCAAAGATGGGGAAAGGCGTATGGTTGGGATGACATTATAATGAGGTAGAAACGGAGCCAAGGCAGAAAACTGTCAGCAGTTTATCCATTTATGTGAATAGAGGAATAAATTTAACGGGATGTGTCGGGTTTAAAGAATTCCTTCTTCTCCCTTCTAGAAGTTACCTCAAGTGTCATCTGTTTTGTAAAAATTCATCACACACATACACACCCATCTAGCTTTCTAGTGTGGTTTGTCTGTACATAAAGGACTAAACTGCTTAATGTGTTTTGCTTAACTTTATGCACTTCTAACGCATAAAGTTATTTTTTCTTTGTGAAGACAGCTGTGACTTTCCATGAAAACTAGTCGCAGGCAAATAATTTTTTGTCACTCAGTTGTCATGTTTGTGACTGGTGTGAAGGTATTTCTCAGTCAGAAAGATGTTCTCAACCCAGCCATTTGATGTTTGATATTTTAATTAGCCCTGTTTCCGATGTAAACTCAATAAAAGCTGAGTGTGTTGATCCTTCTGTCCTTCTGTGTCTCAGCTGGGTGAAATGAAAATACTGAGCAAAGTTCAATTGAGAGTTTTCTTTGTCCGCTAATCGGGCCTTTATGCATGTAGAAATTGAATTTATTTGATTTGTCCATCCTTATTTGAGGCATCTTGGTTGGAATTCTATACTTCTCACTATAGTGCAGAGGGTCTTTAATGAGCAAATTAATGCAGAGTCACAATGGCTTAGAGAAAAGTCTTTCTGTGTCTGCTCTTGCGATGATTCTTTCACATCAGCTTAATAGTGTTTCTACAGGTCTGTAGGGACTGGAACTACAATGCTTGAATAATTTCCTTATTCCCCTTCCTGTGGTATAATGATGTTCTCGTTTGCTAATGACCTTTTCAGAGCAGTGTCCTCTAGCTCTCTCAGCGGCCTTGCATTTTACAAAACCAGGATGAAAATTCAGGCTGGATGAAACAAATGCAGAGTTAGTGAAATCAGTGGACCAGCTCTGCCTTACCTCTATTGCCACCTCTCTACTCAATAACCACAACAACAACAAATTTATTTATATGCTACCCATCTGACTGGGTTGCCCCAGCCACTCAGAATATTAAACACACAATAAAACATCAAACATTAAAAAACCTCCCAGTACAGGGCTGCCTGTCTTCTAAAAGTCAGAGAGTCGTTTATTTCCTTGACATCTGGTGGAAGGGCATTTCACAGGGCAGGTGCCACTACCAAGAAGGCCCTCTGCCTGGTTCCCTGTAACCTCACTTCTTGCAGGAAGGGAACCACCAGAAGGCCCTCGGTGCTGGATCTCAGTGTCCGGGCTGAACGATGGGGGTAGAGACGCTCCTTCAGGTATACGGGGCCCAAAGCCTACTCTCTATAGGCTAGTCTGCAGGCAAACAGATCTTCCATTGACAGAGAATTTTTGTGCAAAAAGTGTTGACATAAGTGCATGTTTTGGACTGCTTTGCTCCTACCTGGTATATGCAACGTGTGCATAGCTGTCAACCGTCCCTTATTTGGAGGGAAAGTCCCTTATCCCAGCGCCATGTCCCGCTGCTGTCCCTTATTGATGATGTCCCTTAAATTTTCCGGGTTTCAAAGGAAGCAGCTCCTCTCCCTCCCTCCCTGCCGGCCAGGGAGGAGGGAGGCTCCAACTGTGTTGCTTGGCTGCGTTGCTCACCCAATAAGGAGTCTAAGAACGACTGGGGGGTGGAGCTTGCATGCCTTATGTCGATCAAATTGGCCACGTTGCCTGGGGACTCGCCTTTGCTCAGCGCTTCCCAGCGGAGAGGTGACGGTAGTTTTCCTTGCTGCATCCCCTTTGCCGGGTTGCTGCACTGTGGGAACCACCGCTTGAGGCTTCGTTTGGCTGCTGGCTGGGCTTTCTGCTTTTGGTTCAGAGGGGCTCAGAAGTCGAACATACCTGTGCTCTGAAAATCCCTTATTTTGGCTGCTGATCCCTTATTTCCGTGGCTGCTGGTCCCTTATTTTCAAATCTGTAAGTTGACAGCTATGAACGTGTGCCAAGCAACAGCTCCTAGCAATGACTTCCCAGAACATGTACACATGGTGTAGTACATGCCCTTTGCTGCGCATCCTGTGTTAAAAAGGCCCTTGATTCACACTGACCACCTAGGTAAAAATGCCGTTCCATCATTTTTGATTTGGGATCGTAAGAGTGGCTACCCAAGGATCCTTCCCAAATTAAGACAGAGTGTTTCTCCCCACCCTCTCTTCTTGCACAAAAAGAGATGCCAGCTAGCTTCAAGGAAGATGCTCAATTAAGGCCGTGAGCATGCGCCTCTGGGTAATTACTTTGATCACAATTTGCTTGCCGGAAGTTTAAAGAGCCTGGGCAAGAGGGAAATCAAACAAATGCAGCTCTTGATGGTTTCCACTTTGAGGGGATGTTGAGGATGGAATTATCAGGAAACTGCTTGGTGGAAGCGGTGCAAGGAACATGAGAGGGCACACTGCTGTACAGAACCAGCTGAAAAAAATATATATCTCCATGCCAACAAGACCTAGATTGCAGAGTCGAGGGCCATTAAAAGTTTCCTGTCTTCGCAAGGCTGGATGCAATTCAGCTTTCTCGGTCGCTTATTATGATTTTAGCTAGGACAACAAAGGAAAAGCAAGCATATGATTTTGGTCTCTCTACATACCACCGGAGCCTTCGCAAAGAGCTGCATTTCAAAAAGCTCTTTGGGGGAAACCTATACCCCTTAAACTGCACTGGCGCTTAATTCAGATAGCCTCTCATGGTATTTCTGCTGTGGATTTGCAACTCAAGATGACCATGTTGTTGTTGTTTAGTCGTTTAGTCGTGTCCGACTCTTCGTGACCCCCTGGACCAGAGCACGCCAGGCACTCCTGTCTTCCACTGCCTCCCGCAGTTTGGTCAAACTCATGGGGACCAAAGGTGAACAAACTACCGTAGAAGAAACATGGCGTGTCCCCTGCCAGAGATACTACCTCTTCTCTAACACCCCATCCAACCCTAGGTATAAAACAGGGAAATTAAGATTCAAGTTTCCAATGGCTGTAGTAGTAGTAATAATAATAATAATAATAATAATAATAATAATAATAATATATTATTTATACCCCGCCCATCTGGCTGGGTTTCCCCAGCTACTCTGGGCAGCTCCCAACAGAATATTAAAAACACAATAAAACATCAAACATTAAAAGCTTCTCTAAACAGGGCTGCCTTCAAATGTCTTCTAAAAGTCAGATGGTTGTTTATTTCCTTTACATCTGAAGGGAGGGCGTTCCACAGGGTGGGCGCCACTACCGAGAAGGCCCTCTGCCTGGTTCCCTGTAACCTCACTTCTCATAGTGAGGGAAGCGCCAGAAGGTCCTCGGAGCTGGACCTCAGTGTCCAGGCTGAATGATGGGGGTAGAGACGCTCCTTCAGCTATACTGGGCCAAGTCAGAAATTAGTAGGAACATGACACTGCGCATTTTCGTAAGAGGCATTTTAGATGTGCCTAGAAGCCTCTCTGGACATCCCACAGAGGAACTTACGGTCTTCAAACAAAAACATCCTGAAGGTCCCAGGCCACAGAGAGGTTAGGCTGGCCTCAACCAGAGCCAGGGCTTTCTCGGCTGTGGCCCCGATCTGGTGGAACGCTCTGTCACAAGAGACTAGGGCCCTGCGGGACCTGACATCTTTCCGCAGGGCCTGCAAGACGGAGCTGTTCTGCCAGGCCTTTGGTCAGGGTTCAGTCTGACTCCCTCTCCCCTTTCATAAGAACTTGCATGAAAGTGGCCTCCCAATTTTTCTCACAGGCCCATATAAGTTCAGCACAAACAGCTGGGCCTGGTGAGCATTTAAGGTCCCCAACCCTAATCTGCGGGTTGCCATCCGATTGGATTTTATTCTGATCCTGATCTGATTTGAGGATGTATTTTAATTGATTGTCTGATTTTATGTTAATGTGTTATACTTTTGATGTTAGCCATTCTGAGCCCAGCTTCGGCTGGGGAGGGCGGGATATAAATAAAAATTATTATTATTATTATTATTATTATTATTATTATTATTATTGTGATATATTCACATATACAAAAAATTAATGTGCATTCCTGCCAGTGTAGGCTTTCATTTCCCACTACTCCCGAGGAGTTCTTACTCACCCTTCACTGAAAGCTCCCAAGGCCGTTTGCAACAACAAGAGGTGTGCGATTTGAAGGGAAACAAAGCCCAGCAAACCTCAGCATGGTGTTGGTGGGAGAGAAGTCTGGCCAATACGGGCTTGATTCTGCTCTCCTTGCCGCCGTTCCTTACGGCTGTGTGGTCTTCTTTGATACCGCTTTTGCACCTGTGCAAAGCAGATGAAAGGAATTGCCCAGAGAGCAAATCAATTCTCAGATCAGCCTCATACATCGGGAATCAAAGGCTGAGCAGGCCGAGAACGGAATGGCGTGGATGGATTTGCCCAGGCGATTTGCAGGCGGTATAAACTGCCAAGGGAAGAGCCTCTTATGCATAGATTTTTGCTGCTTTCCCTGTGGTTAAGGCAATGCTGAAAACTATGTCAAGTTGATACAGGGAAACCAGAACTGGGAAACCCCTAGGAAGTCCCTTCACCCGGACGGCATGTGCGGCGAGGAAAAGGTGTAGATAATCCAGCCAATGGGAGGGTTTTCAAACCGGTATCTATAAACAGCAGGATCTGGAATTCATCTAGATGGAGAGTCACATGTTGAGGACAAGAATGGTTGCCCCAGCCACTCTGGGTTCCAACATATATAAAAACATAATAAAACATTGAACATGAAAAAACTTCCATATACTGGGCTGTGTTCAGATATCTTCTAAAGGTTGTATAATATAGTTACTTATCTCCTTGGCTTGGGGAGGGGGGGAGAGTCACATGACTCCACACCCTCCAACATTTCTCTGATGAAAATAGGGACGTCCTAAGGAAAAGCAGGGCCGCAGGTGGCGCTGTGGGTTAAACCACAGAGCTTAGGACTTACCGATCAGAAGGTCAGTGGTTCGAATCCCCGTTGCTCCCGTTGCTCGGTCCCTGCTCCTGCCAACCAAGCAGTTCAAAAGCACGTCAAAGTACATGTAGATAGATAGGTACCATTCCAGCGGGAAGGTAAACAGCGTTTCCGTGCGCTGCTTTGGTTCGCTAGAAATAGCTTAGTCATGCTAGCCACATAACCTGGAAGTTGTACGCCGGCTCCCACGGCCAGTAAAGCGAGATGAGCGCCGCAACCCCAGAGGGACCGAGCAATGGGAGCTCACCCCATCGCGGGGATTCGAACCGCCGACCTTCTGATCGGCAAGCCCTAGGCTCTGTGGTTTAACCCGCAGCGCCACCCGTGTCCCAAGTTAGGCTATAGAGATATCTAATGTTTTGACCAAAACAGAAACGTCGTTCTACTTCTGCAATATATTGAAGCACGTGGCAAAAGATTAGTAGGATTTTATAATATTATATAATATAATATGAGGCAACACCTTAAAGTATATCGGCGTTGATTTCCAGCGTAATTGGACCGAGACCTCTGTATAATATACACCAGGCTATAGCGAAGCAGTGGCAGATTTCTCCTGCGCACTAAAGAAAACAGGGCTGTGGGGGGGAGCCAAGGGAGCTTCTTTCTCTTAATCTGTGATTCTCCGGCATTTGTTAGCTAAACCGCTTAACTCCCCCAGCTCTCCATTGCTCACACCAGGGAAGTTCATAAAGTACACCTTTCCGCACAGCATGGGTTTTATCTTCCAGTTGATTTCTGCTTCTGAACTCTCCATACACACAGGCGCAGAAATCCTTGTGAGTAAGCCCGTAACAACTCGACCGTTTCAGTTCTGAAAACTCCCTCCAGAGTTGTATCCAAAGAGCTCATTTTATGTTAGCTCTTTTTTTTCCCCCTTTCCCTTTTCTTCTTCTTTAGGAAGAAGCTTGGCAAAAGAAGCAGCGAGGGAGGGGGAAATCCCAAAGATCTTAAACTGGCTTTTCTAGTGCTATTGATACAGAAGCGCAGGAGGTTTAAAACTCACGCAAGCCCCATAGCTCGCTGTCTTTCTAGTGTTGTGGACGACCTTCGCCTGCTCCATTTTGGCCCAAAGGCAACGTAGCTGAGATTGCGTAGACTTTTAACCAGGGCATTTTTTCAGCCAGAACTTGCCAGAACTCTGTTCCGGCATCTCTCACTGAGAGCCAGTGTGGTGTAGTGGTTAAGAGTGGTGGACTCATAATCTGGTGAACCGGGTTCGCTTCCCCGCTCCTCCACATGCAGCTGCTGGGTGACCTTGGGCTAGTCACACTTCTCTGAAGCCTCTCAGCCCCACTCACCTCACAGAGTGTTTGTTGTGGGAGAGGAAGGGAAAGGAGAATGTTAGCCGCTTTAAGACTCCTTCTCGTAGTGATAAAGCGGGATATCAAATCCAAACTCTTCTCTTCTTCTTCTCAGATGGGCGCCATTGCCATTACAAGAGAACAAGGTTCATGGCAACTCTATTTCTAGGAAAATAGCTCTGCTTTTAGCTAGCCAGGCTGGACCAGAGGTATCTATAGGGAGCTATAGCTCCCCAGTGCTGGCTGCCAGCCACAAACTTCCCTGTAAACCACAGAGTAGCCTCCTTCCCAAATGGAGGTCTTCTTTCTTAAAAGGGGCGCGGGTGGCGCTGTGGTCTAAACCAGTGTTCCCCAACCTTGGGCCTCCAGCTGTTTTTGGACTACAATTCCCATCATCCTTGACCACTGGTCTTGCTAGCGAGGGATGATGGGAATTGTAGTCCAAAAACAGCTGGAGGCCCAAGGTTGGGGAACACTGGTCTAAACCACTGAGCTGCTTGGGCTTGCTGATCAGAAGGCCGGTGGTTCAAATCCCTGCAACGGAATGAGCTCCTGTTGCTTTGTCCCAGCGCCTGCCAACCAAGCAGTTCGAAAGCACAAGTAGATAAATAGGTACCGCTCTGGCAGGATGGTAAACGGCATTTCCGTGCGCTCTGGTTTCCGTCACGGTGTTCTGTTGTGCCAGAAGTGGTTTAGTCCTGCTGGCCACATGACCCAGAAAGCTGTCGGCAGACAAACGCCAGCTCCCTTGGCCTGAAAGCGAGATGCATGCTGCAACCCCACAGTCGCCTTTGACTGGACTTAACCACCTAGGGGTCCTTTACCTTTACCTTTTTACCTTCTTTCTTAAAGCCACAGACAGGCTTCTGCCTTTGACACACTATTTGCAAGGCAGAGAATGTGTGAAAATCGACTTAACTTTTGTGAGAAAAAGACGAACATGATAGATGAAACATAACGCATCTCGCTTCAACTCTTCCTGAAAACAGTGACAATCTGCGTGTTGCGAGGTTGTACTTTGGGTGCAAATTAAGTTTCAGACCAATGTAATAAGTTGTTCCCACTCCCAGCCACAAAAAAACCAGAAGTGTAGCTAGCTATGATTTGGTACTTAGTGGGTGGGCAAAACAGGTCCCCCCCATGCTGAGAAGATGTGTGAGGAGAAGTGTGAAGGAAAGCCAAGGATCAGGATGTTATAAAGGGGCCAACTTCCTTGCTTTGATTTACGAGGGCCTCATCTCCAACTTCCCTGGGGATAATCAGCAGCAGAGGTGCATTTGTTTATGGGCAGCACATGCATGGCACAGATGATGGAATATTATCCTTTACAGGATGCGGGATGAATGTGAGCGATGCAGTTACTTGCCCTTTGGACACTAGACAGAAGCCTGAGCTGCTCTCAGGACTTCAGTTTGATGCCATTCATAGAAGGCTTTGGTGCTGGGGTGTGTGACGTCTCAAGGCTAATTCTTAAACTACAATCCCGCTTTGACTGTTGCTTTTCTCAGGCAGGATTCAGTCACATATCGGCAAATACCAGTTTTACCACCACCATCCCGCCCCATTCTGATTTGCTTGCACAAAGCTTGCATGTAGTTAGGCCTGGTCTTCAGAAGCTTCCAGACTTCCGCTATATAGGAGGAATTCAGTCATATCCCATCAAATTCAGGTTGTGCAGTTATAGTCAATGTTCCTAGGGGAGGAGGAGTCTTGCACAACAAACATGCTTCTCTGAAAAATCAGACTTTTTGCAATAAGGAAAGTGGCAGGGAAATGGACTGGACAGGGTGGAATGATACTTGACGTCTTCTACCCCGAAAACAAGTCCAAATGAATGTTCAATAAGTCGTCTTCGTAATCTAGCCTCCCTGCATACCAAATCAGGACAGATGCTCAATAAACAAATCATCTAGAAGCACCCCTCTTTAGCATGAGATATATTCTCCTCCACACTTCTGCCAGGAATGTAGGAAACGGGGGGGAGGCAGGACATGGTTACTTCCCAGTACCAAAACTGGCACGAGGAGTACCTGCATCTCCCCATTTTCCTACATTGCCAGACCAGCATGGCGTGAGAAACAGCCATGTAAAAGTATGGCATTTGCAAACTTGAACCCCCCTCAGTTTGCGTTTCAGTTGGGCAGCTTTGGAATCAGCTGCCTTAATAACTGTCTCAGACATTATCGCCTGAACAGGACATAAGGTAAAGGTAAAGGGACCCCTGACCATTAGGTCCAGTCGTGGCCGACTCTGGGGTTGCGGCGCTCATTTCGCTTTACTGGCCGAGGGAGCCAGCATACAGCTTCCGGGTCATGTGGCCAGCAGGACTAAGCCACTTCTGGCAAACCGCCCAGAAATGGAAACAAGAAGAATTGCCCACGATAGAAGAATGGAGAATGAAAATGATGGACTATGCTGAACTTGATAAATTAACAGGAAGGATCCAGAATCGACGCGACCAGAGATTCACAGAGGACTGGAGTAAATATATGCAAAAATTAAGTGATAATCAGATAACGTTTGTAAGTTTTAAGGAAGTTTTGTGATAATATTAATTAGAAATATTGTTTAAAAATTAAGGTAAAAGTAAAATAATATTGTAGTGCATTATTAAATTAAGAAATGTGGAAGACGTAAGTAAAATGGGGGATTATCAGACAAGCTGAGGGAAGTCAAAAAGGAGAAATTGGTGATAAAAATAAAGATGTTTTGATTGTACAATTTTGTATTGGAAAATGTATATATATATATATATATATATATATATATATATATATATATAAAAAAGCCGCTTCTGGTGAACCAGAGCAGCGCACGGAAATGCCGTTTACCTTCCCACTGGAGTGGTACCTATTTATCTACTTGCACTTTGACATGCTTTCGTACTGCTAGGTTGGCAGGAGCAGGGACCTGAGCAACGGGAGCTCACCCCGTCGCAGGGATTCGAACTGCTGACCTTCTGATCGGCAAGTCCTGGGCTCTGTGGTTTAACCCACAGTGCCACCCGCGTCCCTAGTGCCAGTTTTACGTATAAGCTAAACAAGCTATAGCTTAGAGTCCCACTCTCTTGGCCCCCCCCAAAAAAATTCACTATTAATATACTTCTTCTTAATTGTATTTCAGTTCAACCATTACTTTGATAAAATACATATTCTGTTAGGCCCATAAATTACCATATAGCATATATTCAACACAAAAAACAGGGACAATTTGTTGTTGACAAAGGACAGCTGGATATATAAAGGGCCCCATTACCTTCAGTAGCTTAGGGCCTCATCAAACCTAAATCTGCCCCTGGCGCAGTCCCACAATCCCATCTCCCATTCCCATTCTCAAGTTTCTTCACCGCCACCCTTGCTCCTTTGCTTCCATCCAGGGCATTCCTGCAATAGCACTATTTCTTATCTGGGCAGACAGCAAAGCAATGATGATACCCAGCTCTACCTCTCTTTCAAAGCAGAGCCAGTGAAGGTGGTGAAGGTCCTGTGTGAGTGTCTGGAGGCAGTTGGAGGATGGATGGCGGTTAACAGATTGAGGTTGAATCCTGACAAGACAGAAGTACACTGACAAACTGGAATGTGTCCAGAGGAGGGCAACCAAAATGGTCAAAGGCCTGGAAACGATGCCTTATGAGGAACGGCTAAGGGAGCTGGGCATGTTTAGCCTGGAGAAGAAGAGGTTAAGGGGTGACATGATAGCCATGTTCAAATATATAAAAGGATGTCACATAGAGGAGGGAGAAAGGTTGTTTTCTGCTGCTCCAGAGAAGCGGACACGGAGCACTGGATCCAAACTACAAGAAAGAAGATTCCACCTAAACATTAGGAAGAACTTCCTGACAGTAAGAGCTGTTCGACAGTGGAATTTGCTGCCAAGGAGTGTGGTGGAGTCTCCTTCTTTGGAGGTCTTTAAGCAGAGGCTTGACAAACATATGTCAGGAGTGCTCTGATGGTGTTTCCTGCTTGGCAGGGGGTTGGACTCGATGGCCCTTGTGGTCTCTTCCAACTCTATGATTCTATGATTCTATGATTCTAAGTACTTGGGGGGACAGGAGGCGGGCAGATGTGGAGGACTCCTGGTCCTGAAGGACCAGGTGCACAGCCTGGGAGACATTTTGGACTCACAGCTGAACACAGAGGCACAGGTCAATTCTGTGTCCAGGGCAGCTGTTTACCAGCTCCATCTGGTATGCAGTTTTAGACCCTACTTGCCCATGGAGTGTCTCGCCAGAGTGGTGCATGCTCTAGTTATCTCTTGCTTGGACTATTCCAATGCTCTCTATGTGGGGCTACCTTTGAAGGTGACCCAGAAACTACAACTAATCCAGAATGCAGCAGCTAGACTGGTGACTGGGAGCGGCCGGCGAGACCACATAACACCGGTCTTGAAAGATCTACATTGACTTTTCCAAGCACAATTCAAAGCACAATTCAAAGTGTTGGTGCTGATCTTTAAAGCCCTAAATGGCCTTGGTCCAGTATACCTGAAGGAGTGTCTCCACCCCCATCGTTCTGCCCGGACACTGAGGTCCAGCACTGAGGGCCTTCTGGCAGTTCCCCTCACTGCGAGAAGCCAAGTAACAGGGAACCAGGCAGAGGGCCTTCTGGCTAGTGGCACCCGCCCTGTGGAACGCCCTCCCACCAGATGTCAAAGAGAAGAACAACTAGCAGACTTTTAGAAGACATCTGAAGGCAGCCCTGTTTAGGGAAGCTTTTAATGTTTAACAGACCACTGTATTTTAATATTTTGTTGGAAGCCACCCAGAGTGGCTGGGGAAACCCAGCCAGATGGACGGGTTATAAATAATAAATTATTATTATTATTATTATTATTATTATTATTATTATTATTAAATCCTTCTTGGCCTCGTACGCAACAGCAAGGTGGTCTTCAGGTTACAATGCCCAGTTGTGCAAAGCTAGGAAGCTGCCACATTCTGATTCAGGTCATTAGTTTAGCATTCGGTCTGCACCGAATAAGCTGTGGGTTAAACCACAGAGCCTAGGACTTGCCGATCAGAAGGTCGGCGGTTCGAATCCCCGTGACGGGGTGAGCTCCCGTTGCTCGGTCCCTGCTCCTGCCCACCTAGCAGTTCGAAAGCACGTCAAAGTGCAAGTAGATAAATAGGTACTGCTCCGGCGGGAAGGTAAACGGTGTTTCCGTGTGCTGCTCTGGTTCACCAGAAGCGGCTTAGTCATGCTGGCCACATGACCCGGAAGCTGTACGCCGGCTCCCTCGGCCAATAAAGCGAGATGAGCACCGCAACCCCAGAGTCGGCCACGACTGGACCTCATGGTCAAGGGTCCCTTTACCTTTACCTAACTGCAGAGCAGCATTGTCTTTAAGGCCAATAATATAAATGACATGTGTATGTCACTTAAAAGTATTTCCTCACCAACCCAGCCACCACCTGCCGATCCCTAAATGGTGTGTTGTTTTCCTTGGCACTCGCTTGTCTTTGGAAGAGCTATTTGTTTTTACAAATAATAATGACGATCTCTTTGAAGACCACACGCACCTAGGAGGTATGAAAGGGAGAAGCTGCAATCTTGTTCACCAAGGGGTGGGGAACTAGATCTGCCCACCTGTCAACCTCCAGACATCGCAATGGCATCAGGTGACCTGTTTTGATGTACAGTGGTACCTCAGGTTACATACGCTTCAGGTTACAGACTCCGCTAGCCCAGAAATAGCGCTTCAGGTTAAGAACTTTGCTTCAGGATGAGAACAGAAATCGTGCTCTGGCAGCGTGGCAGCAGCAGGAGGCCCCGTTAACTAAAGTGGTGCTTCAGGTTAAGAACAGTTTCAGGTTAAGTACGGACCTCCGGAACAAATTAAATACTTAACCCGAGGTAGCACTAAGCAGGCCCAGCCTGTCCCAGACCATATATCTATAACTTATTTAGGGGTCTATGGGGTGTTAGGGGAGGGGCTGTTATTGGGTTATTGTTTTTATTGATTTTATATATTGTGATCTTTTCTGTCAACCGCCCTGAGACCTCTGGGTATAGGTAAAGGTAAAGGGACCCCTGACCATTAGGTCCAGTCGTGACTGACTCTGGGGTTGCAGTGCTCATCTCGCTTTATTGGCCAAGCTTCCGGGTCATGTGGCCAGCATGACTAAGCCGCTTCTGGCGAACCAGAGCAGTGCACAGAAACACCGTTTACCTTCCCGCCGGAGCGGTGCCTATTTATCTACTTGCACTTTGACGTGCTTTCGAACTGCTAGGTTGGCAGGAGCAGGGACCGAGCAACGGGAGCTCACCACGTCGCGGGGATTTGAACCGCCGACCTTCTGATCAGCAAGTCCTAGGCTCTGTGGTTTAACCCACAGCGCCACCCGCGTCCCTTCCCCGGGTATAGGGCGGTATATAAATTCAATAAATAATGGTGATGATGATGATGGGTTGTGATGTGTAGAATTCCCATATGTACTTTTGCATAGCTTTTTCTGCATGTGGTACTTGGTGGATGGGGAAAAGAAGGGACCAGTAAGAAATAGATGGCCTGGAAATATCATTCTTGGTGTTTGCTTAAATCTAAAAGAAAAGCCAGCATAAATCAGAGTGGTGGTACTTGGCTCTTAGCACTGCTGTGGGATTTTCTTGAAAATTTTTGGAGCAAGTGCCCCCTCTATCGGCATCACAACATCCTCTGAAACCAGGTTTTCTAATCTGATTGAAGCTGGTTTACCAAGAAACTACAGGAACAATATGGACTATGGCTAATGCCATGTGAATTTTTTTTTTTAAGTTGTGCATCATTGTTTCTCAATTTGATCCTTTTACATGGTTTCGTATGTATTGTGGTATTTTATGCATTGTGACTGGCAGTTATTTATATGGAACGTAGTTTAGTAATTATTTATTGTAATTGTTAAGAGTGAATTTCTGTTTATTATTTGCTGGTGTTTTGAGAGTTAATTTTATTGTGTACTATAATGTTCTAATAGATAATTGAATATGACTTTATTTGATACAAGTCGTTCCGTTCTAAAGTTATGTTTCATTACGACTTTTTGTATTGCATCAGATTATTATATGGTGTGCGTTCTTTTTTTTTCTTGCTGCAAACTGCCTTGTGTATCATAATATAGAAAGGCATTATGCAAATTAAGAGTGAAATGAAATGTGCCTTCGAAAACCAGCAGTGGGAGCACATTGGAAGCAGAGCAAACCACAATGCAAACATGTTGTTGTTGTTGTTTAGTCGTTTAGTCATGTCCGACTCTTCGTGACCGCATGGACCAGAGCACGCCAGGCACTCCTGTCTTCCACTGCCTCCCGCAGTTTAGTCAAACTCATGCTGGTAGCTTCGAGAACACTGTCCAACCATCTCGTCCTCTGTCGTCCCCTTCTCCTTGTGCCCTCCATCTTTCCCAACAGCAGGGTCTTTTCCAGGGAGTCTTCTCTTCTCTTGAGGTGGCCAAAGTTTTGGAGCCTCAGCTTCAGGATCTGTCCTTCCAGTGAGCACTCAGGGCTGATTTCCTTCAGAATAGATAGGTTTGATCTTCTTGCAGTCCATGGGACTCTCAAGAGACTCCTCCAGCACCATAATTCAAAAGCATCAATTCTTCGGCGATCAGCCTTCTTTATGGTCCAGCTCTCACTTCCATACATCACTACTGGATCACTAATGCAAACATCACTAATGCAAGCATACTCTCACTGAACTCAGTGAGACTTAGGGCTTATCATAAGCCTCTGCTCTTTCCAGGTACAGTCTGCACTTTAAAACTTCATGTCTGAGTGCCTCTCCCCGCCCCTTCTTCTTCTTCTTCTTCTTCTTCTTCTTCTTCTTCTTCTTCTTCTTCTTCTTCTTCTTCTTTGCTCTGGAGCTTTCCCTGCAGAAACCTGCTCTTCAAAGTTTAGTTGGAGCAAATGCAAGCCATAGGTAAAGGGAAAATTTTATATATTGTGATCTTTTCTGTCAACCGCCCTGAGACCTCTGGGTATAGGTAAAGGGAAAGGGACCCCTGACCATTAGGTCCAGTCGTGACTGACTCTGGGGTTGCAGTGCTCATCTCGCTTTATTGGCCAAGGGAACCGGCGTAAAGCTTCCGGGTCATGTGGCCAGCATGACTAAGCCGCTTCTGGCGAACCAGAGCAGCGCACGGATACGCCGTTCACCTTCCCGCTGGAGCGGTACCTATTTATCTACTTGCACTTTGACGTGCTTTCGAACTGCTAGCTTGGCAGGAGCAGGGACCGAGCAATGGGAGCTCACCCCGTCGCGGGGGTTCGAACCGCCGACCTTCTGATCGGCAAGTCCTAGGCTCTGTGGTTTAACCCACAGCGCCACCCACGTCCCTTTAATGCAAGCCATAGAAAACTCAAATTCATGTTTGCCCCAGTTGAGTGCTAAAAAGCGGGTTTTCGCAGGGAAAGCAAAACAACAACGCTGACACAAGCTTGGATCTGTTCCTGGAAATAGTGGGCAAATGGTAGATGTGGACAAACCCTGACTTCTAAGCAGACGTGTATAGGATCGTGCTGGTCATCTCACAGTCTTTGTAAAGCCCATCTTTCTTCATTCCTTTGGGCTGTTGCTCTCACTATACGTGCCCGATTAGATATTAGTTTGGGCTGCAGTTAGCTTTTGCAATAATCACTCTGTGAGTCAAGAGTGTTGCAGGAAACCACCACCACCCCAATCATTTAGTTTGTATAAACTCAACACACACACGACATACGCGATTTTTCTGTTATAAATTCATAGAAAATCAACCGTACATTGGATCTACACCGGTCCACTTTTATTTTGCTCCATGAAGGAAGGACTATCAAAAGGGGATGGTTTGATACAGGGCGGCCATAATCCCTTGAGTGTACCAACATGTGCGCAGGAGCCCTACCCAGTTGGCATGCCAACCGTGATGGTCCCAGACAGAACATCAAGGACACAAAGGACTTGCATATGGGAGTGGATTCAACACAGACTGAAACAAAGGACAGTGATCAGCTCTTCCCTCTGGGGGCAGGAAACTGCCACCTCCCCTTTGTCCTCTGGAAAGTACTCATGGGGAGGGGGAAAGGTGGAACCGGCCAGGTGACAAGACACTCAGGTTGCCATCACAACTCCTCCCTCAACCCCTCCTTTTTGTGATGTGTCAATGATGTAGTCATGATGTAGTTGTGATGTAGTTCTAGGGGTGTAGCTTGGGGGATTAGTAACTAATAAAAGTTGGGGTCTTCTTTTGTTCTGGGCTTCCATCTTGTTTCACCTGGTGGCAGGTGGGAGTCCTGTCGCGACAGTCTTCAATAAAGACCAAGCCTACTGGTTGCTGTTTTGCTCTGGTATTCCTGGCTGGTGTCCTTGTTTTCTGTCCAATAAAAGTGGACCGGTGCAGATCCAATGTACAGTTGATTTTCTATGAATTTATAACAGAAACATTGCGTATGTTGTGTGTGTGTGTGTGTGTGTGTGTGTGTGTGTCGAGTTTGTACAAACTAAATGATTGGGGGTTGGGTTTCCTGCAACAAGAGCTCGCTCATCTCAACGGCATTTGACTCTGGGGCCTTTGGTGCTCCAGAATGTACTTTAGAAACTACTGCAAGAAAAATCTATGCACAGTGCATGTTTTACTTACCTTCTGCATCAGAACTTTCCAAACTGTGTGTCGCGACATATTAGTGTGACGGCTTCTGTGTGTAAGTGTGTTGTGTTAATGCTCCCTGCCCTCCTCCCAGGGCTGGAAAGGGGTTAGTTTAACCTCTGGTTTGCTAGTAAAAATAATTTCCGTGTCTCGAAATGATGCGTGTCCAAAAAGTGTGTCACCAACGTGAAAAGTTTGGAAAGCTCTGTTCTACATCATTTCAGTTACGTTCCGCGTCATATAGATGTAGGAACAGGGTCAAATACCACCAGTATACAAAACAGTGAGGCATCTGAACTAAGTACTGATGGTGTGTGTTCAGTGGGATCAGTAAAATAAACTAGAAAACAAAAACCCAAAGTTTGGAATCCCCTCCAAACCGGTGCCAAACTTTTGCAGTATTTCTGTGTTTGGCAGCGAAGACTCCCCACATTTTGCAGCACCCCGCAAACTGAGCAATTGATAGATCAAAAGCGGGGATCCCACATTTTTGGGTTCGTAGTTAATGTTAAGTACTGTTATAAGAATTTTAAGGTCATATATATATATATATATATATATATATATATATATGATGTTCATAAATGTACCAAGCAAACCCATACAAATATGTAAACCCCATGTCTGAAACCCACAGGAAACTCCTGAAACCATTTTCTCTCTCCCAAAATGACCTCAAATATTTCTCTGCAAGGTTGAAGGAAATGGGAAATCTCCCCATTGTCTCTTTCACAAATCCAATCTTAAGGGCACATTTAAGATATGAACAGGGTGTGAGCCTGTGACCTGTGACCTGGATTCAGGAATTGAGTAACAAAAGAGTGGCCAGGATGCCCAGGTAATCCAATCGAGCAACCTAGCAGACAAGAGAAAAAAACAACATGCTCAGATTTCTGTTGTAGTCCGCCCCTTCTGTGATGTATGTATGATGTTTCTGGGGGTGGTCTTGGACTTCAGGGCGGGGAATTTAAAATGTCTATATTAGGGCTTGCACACTTTTGTCCTGGGTCCCTTTCCCACTTCTCTGTGTGTGGGGAGCACCCTGTTGCAACAGTTTTAATAAAGATCAGGCTTATAGCCGCTTTGCTTTTGTATATCCTGGTCTGGTCTCTCTTCATTTCCCGACAGGTTTGAACCTTAAAAGGTACGCTCTCTCCGAAGGTCCAGTCTTCCTTAAGAAGCTGAACCCCTTGAACGGACCCCATTTTCATTCTTATTTCAGTACGAACCCTGTGTTTTATGTATTGAATGCTCAGTTTGTGGGGCGCTTCAAAATGCTGCAAAAAAAAAAAACCTGCAAAACTTTGGCACATGTTTCCAGAGGATCCCAAAGTTTGGGGTTCGTAGTTAATGCTCCCCAGTTTGATCTCTTTCCAGCTCAAGACTGCACAACTCATGCTCCCAACACAGCTGGCTAGCAGTTTGCAAATTCCCTGTACAGTGGTACCTTGGTTTGCATACATCTTGGTTTGCATACGTTTTGGGTTTTGTTTTGGTTTTTTGTACTTAGTGTCTTTTATTCAACATTTCAATTTATTTGCACACATTCTAAGATAAACAACTTTTCTTCCCTATACATATTTAATCAATTTAAATAAATAAAGATGCACAATTAGATTTTAAAAAACAGTGTATAACAAACAAAATACCTTCATGAATATAGCAAGCTTTAATTCAGCTATCTGAAGCACAGCACTTTTCACTCTAATTGATTTTAAAGGGAGAGTTATTTTACTTAACTTGTTCCCACTGAAAGTGTTCCTGGATTTTTCGGTTAAGGATGCAAAGCTTTTGTTTGCCTATGACTATATATAGACACACACACACACACACACACACACACACACACACACAGGCACATATCATATTAGGCATATGTTGTTTACACTTTTGAAAATCCTGTAAGGACATCAAGACAGCTTTTGGAATTCTGCATGAGAAAGGCTTGAGGAAGTCAAAAGTTTGGTAAATTTTAACAACTACACTTGCCCCCGCTGTTTCATGAGATGAACAAGACTCTAGGAAACAAATGGTAACATTTCGCATACATTTTGGATTACAAACACATCAAACCCGAAAGTGCGTGTCCTTGGTTTGCAACCTTTTTTTTTTTGGATTACAACCCATTTTTTTATTTTTATTTTTTGGATTATGAACTAATTTATTTTGGAGGCCCCATTGGCGAAAGTGTGCCTTGGGTTACAACCTGTTTTGGTTTACAAACGGACCTCCGGAACGGCTTATGATTGTAAACCACTGTATTTGCAAAAAAAATAATACAACAATGGAGCTTTATCACCCCCTGGTGGCTGAACAGACATTGACCGTCGTCTATATATTCTGCTTTGTATGTTGCCAAGGCCTGTTCTATCTTAACTTGTAACATACAATTTTTTTGCTCTGTCCCCACTGCAGATACAGAAAAACAACTGGACAATTTGCCCCAGCCAGCTAGCCCCTCACACCTGGAACCACACATTGCCCATCCCACTAGGATTTTTGCATCAGATAGGTAAGTATATGAAATGGGACAGCAGCTAACGTTTCCAAGGGCTGAGTCTCTCATGGAATTCTACTAAATATTGATCCAGAGCAGAACTCCAACGTATAGTTAGCAGAGTAAAAACTTGAACACGTTGCTGGATTCCCCCCCAAAATAGACCAGAGGCAATTGAATTTCATCCAGCAGAGCTTTACGGCTACTGAAGGCACGTGAGCGTAATGGTCACAAATCCAATACAGTGGTACCTTGGGTTACAGGCGCTTCAGGTTACAGACGCTTCAGGTTACAGACTCCACTAACCCAAAAATAGTACCTTGGGTTAAGAACTTTGCTTCAGGATGAGGACAGAAATCACGTGGTGGCGGCGTGGCAGCAGCAGGAGGCCCCATTAGCTAAAGTGGTGCTTCAGGTTAAGAACAGTTTCAGGTTAAGAACGGACCTTCGGAACGAATTACAGTAAGTTCTTAATCCAAGGTACCACTGTACATTCAGGACAGGTGCTGTCCATAAGAAATCCAGTTGCAGCAAACTTAACAGTAACATAATAAGTCTAAATCTTAACATTATACAGTGGTACCTTGGGTTAAGTACTTAAGTTCTTAACCTGAAACTGTTCTTAACCTGAAGCACCACTTTAGCTAAAGGGGCCTCCTGCTGCTGCCGCGCCACCGGAGCACAATTTCTGTTCTCATCCTGAAGCAAAGTTCTTAACCCAAGGTACTATTTCTGGGTTAGCAGAGTCTGTAACCTGAAGCGTATGTAACCCGAGGTACCACTGTATACAGAACACAACACCAGAAGGAAAAAGATACAGAAAGAGAAAGTGTGAAACCGAGGCTCCTTCTGGCGTCTTGTTATATGTCAGCATCTATCTGAAGACGTGTGCATGCACACGAAAGCTCATACCAATAACAAACTTAGTTGGTATCTACTGGAAGGATTTTTTTTATTTTGTTTCAATTACGGCAGACCAACACGGCTACCTACCTGTAACATGGCCTTGACTGAAAGAGATAGCAGAACCAGTTTAAGCCAGCTGTACTCACTGGCAGAGGAAGAGGAGGTGGGGGGGAGTGCACAGCCCCCGGCGGCGCAATCCCAGTAGGGTGCCATCATGGCTGCACCCCCCCCCCCGCCTGCGCAGGGCGCCATGCCCCTACAGGCAGAGTGCCCCGCCCCCAGGACATGCACCAGCCCCACCCCCACCTGCTCTCCACACCACCGCCCCCCCCCCCCCGGTGCCAGAGCATGAAACTCCGCCACTGGCTGTACTCAGCTTCTCTGAAGGAATAACCCAAACATCATGAACCTTCTGCTTTTTTCTTTCACACAAAGAAGCTTCACCCAGAGAATACTTTCTGTACTAAGAAATGCAAGCTGAGAGTGTCACGTGTTACATTTTCCAGGCGCAAGGAAATAATACTGTTGTAAGTTTGTCAGTGGGACGCGGGTGGCGCTGTGGGTTAAACCACAGAGCCTAGGACTTGCCGATCAGAAGGTTGGCGGTTCGAATCCCCGCAACGGGGTGAGCTCCCGTTGCTCGGTCCCTGCTCCTGCCAACCTAGCAGTTCAAAAGCACGCCAGTTCAAGTAGATAAATAGGTACCGCTCAGGCAGGAAGGTAAACGGCGTTTCCGTGTGCTGCTCTGGTTTGCCAGAAGCAGCTTAGTCATGCTGGCCACATGACCCAGAAGCTGTACGCTGGCTCCCTCAGCCAGTAAAGCGAGATGAGCACCGCAACCCCAGAGTCGGCCACGACTGGACCTAATGGTCAGGGGTCCCTTTACCTTTACTAAGTTTGTCAGGCGCATAAATTTGATTCATCAGCAGACCTCTGAAAACATTTTTGAATTCTGCGTAGCTTGAGGGTCTGTGTGGTCGCGCTGTTGTTGTTTTAAGTATGGTTCGTATCTCATGAGAATGGGGCGTAAGAGGAATACGTCTCATAAATTACAAACGTTTCCTTCTGAATAAGCTTGTAGCCTTATTGATTGTAACAAAGCTCATTTTTCTGTTGAACGAGACGGTAGCCAAGTGGGGTCAACCTTTCGTATCTCATTTGGACAGGTTCATTAGTAAAATAAGAGCTCTGTTATGGCATCGTCTTGGCCCAAAGCAAGGGTGACAAGTAAATCTTTGTTGTTGTTTAGTCGTTTAGTCGTGTCCGACTCTTTGTGTCCCCACGGACCAGAGCACGCCAGGCACTCCTGTCTTCCACTACCTCCCACAGTTTGGTCAAACTCATGCTGGTAGCTTCGAGAACACTGTCCAACCATCTCGTCCTCTGCCGTCCCCTTCTCCTTGTGCCCTCCATCTTTCTCAACATCAGGGTCTTTTCCAGGGAGTCTTCTCTTCTCATGAGGCGGCCAAAGTATTGGAGCCTCAGCTTCAGGATCTGTCCTTCCAGTGAGCACTCAGGGCTGATTTCCTTAAGAATGGATAGGTTTGATCTTCTTGCAGTCCATGGGACTCTCAAGAGTCTCCTCCAGCACCAGAATTCAAAAGCATCAATTCTTTGGCGATCAGCCTTCTTTATGGTCCAGCTCTCACTTCCATACATTACTACTGGGAAAACCATAGCTTTAACTATACGGACCTTTGTCGGCAAGGTGATGTCTCTACTTTTTAAGATGCTGTCTAGGTTTGTCATTGCTTTTCTCCCAAGAAACAGGCGTCTTTTAATTTCGTGACTGCTGTCACCATCTGCAGTGATCATTCAACCCAAGAAAGTAAAATCTCTCACTGCCTCCATTTCTTCCCCTTCTATTTGCCAGGAGGTGATGGGACCAGTGGCCATGATCTTTGTTTTTTTGATGTTGAGCTTCAGAGCATATTTTGCGCTCTCCTCTTTCACCCTCATTAAAAGGTTCTTTAATTCCTCCTCACTTTCTGCCATCAAGGTTGTGTCATCTGCATATCTGAGGTTGTTGATATTTCTTCTGGCAATCTTAATTGCCTCTTGGGATTCATCCAGTCCAGCCTTTCGCATGATGAATTCTGCATATAAGTTAAATAAGCAGGGAGACAATATGCAGCCTTGTCATACTCCTTTCCCAAATTTTGAACCAATCAGTTATTCCATATCCAGTTCTAACTGTAGCTTCTTCTCCCACATAGAGATTTCTCAGGAGACAGATGAGGCGATCAGGCACTCCCATTTCTTTAAGAACTTGCCATAGTTTGCTGTGGTCAACACAGTCAAAGGCTTTTGCATAGTCAATGAAGCAGAAGTAGATGTCTTTCTGGCGCTCTCTAGCTTTCTCCATAATCCAGCGCATGTTTGCAATTTGGTCTCTGGTTCCTCTGCCCCTTCGAAATCCAGCTTGCACTTCTGGGAGTTCTCGGTCCACACACTGCTTAAGCCTGCCTTGTAGAATTTTAAGCATAACCTTGCTAGCGTGTGAAATGAGCGCAATTGGGTGGGAGTTGGAGCATTCTTTGGCACTGCCCTTCTTTGGGATTGGGATGTAGGCTGATCTTCTCCAGTCCTCTGGCCACTGCTGAGTTTTCCAAACTTGCTGCATATTGAATGTAGCACCTTAACAGCATCATCGTTTAAAATTTTAAGTAGTTCAGCTGGAATACCATCACTTCCACTGGCCTTGTTATTAGCAGTGCTTTCTAAGGCCCATTTGACTTCACTCTCCAGGATGTCTGGCTCAAGGTCAGCAACCACACTACCTGGGGTGTATGAGCCATCCATATCTTTCTGGTATAATTCCTCTGTGTATTCTTGCCACCTCTTCTTGATGTCTTCTTCTTCTGCTTCTGTTAGGTCCTTTCCACTTTTGTCCTTTATTATGGTAATCTTTGTACGAAATGTTCCTTTCATATCTCCAATTTTCTTGAACAGATCTCTGGTTTTTCCCATTCTGTTGTTTTCCTCTGTTTCTTTGCATTGCTCGTTTAAGAAGGCCCTCTTGTCTCTCCTTGCTATTTTTTTGGAAATCTGCATTCAATTTCCTGTATCTTTCACTGTCTCCCTCGCACTTTGCAGGTAGGTAAAGGTAAAGGGGCCCCTGACCATTAGGTCCAGTCGTGGCCGACTCTGGGGTTGCGGCGCTCATCTCGCTTTATTGGCCAAGGAAGCCGGCGTACAGCTTCTGGGTCATGTGGCCAGCATGACTAAGCCGCTTCTGGTGAACCAGAGCAGCACACGGAAACGCCGTTTACCTTCCCGCCGGAGCGGTACCTATTTATCTACTTGCACTTTGACGTGCTTTCGAACTGCTAGGTTGGCAGGAGCAGGGACCGAGGAACGGGAGCTCACCCTGTTGCAGGGATTCGAACCACTGACCTTCTGATAGGCAAGTCCTAGGCTCTGTGGTTTAACCCACAGTGCCACCCGCGTCCCTTGCAGGTAGGTAGGTAGCATCTAAAGTTTCCATTTTGTTATTGCGGTTTCTTCTTTCCATAGGAAAAGATCCCCTGCTTACCAAGCATTCATCCTGACCTGCTTGCACGAAGCTTACACGGAGGTCACACGATGCCTGCTTTTCATTGAGCATTTGTTCTGATTTGTTGGCGGGGAGGGGATACGGCAATGAGCCACTCATCCTGATTTGCTTGCACAGAGGTTATATACATCATCCCATAATTGACTTGTTTATTCCACTTTTTATTGCATTTCCCCCACTGCAAAAAGTCTTTCTGATAAAAGCAGATTTGTCGCGAGCGGGACAGAGTGCTTTAACCCACTTTAATTCTGCAAACCTACAGTACAATTCTGGAATGCGGTGGAATCCCTTCCGCAAACTGCTCACCATCTGTAGAGGGACCTCTGACAATGTGTCTGTTAACTATGTGTTCGTCCCATCTGATTATTTAATACTGCTTTTTCAAAGGGAGGAGGTCTCTGAAATGGACAGCACCAACATGGAGATTCTTGACCGCAGTGCTGAAATTGAGAAGGGCGCAAGAATGGGCACCCATTCATCTGAAAAACATCTGGTAGGAGAAGAAGATGAAGAAGAAGAAGAAACGTTGCCAGAGAAAACCAGAAAGCCAACTAAGGCCACTGATCCCAAGGCAGTGAGTGTTAACCGCTGTGGAAAAATCTTTATGCAAACTGATCCGGATCCACAGGGCAGGGCAAAGTGAGATGGACATTTTAGGGTACCACTAAAGGGAAGCAAATGGTTGATTATTTTGCTCATTATTATATTTACTACTGTAATGGGAGGGTGTTGGTTTTCTGCCTCAGAAACCGGAGCATCTTAGACCACCTCTTAAGGCAGGGATAGCAAGCCCTGCAGATGTTAGGCAAAGGTAAAGGGACCCCTGACCATTAGGTCCAGTGGTGACCGACTCTGGGGTTGCGCGCTCATCTCGCTCTATAGGCCAAGGGAGCCAGCGTTTGTCCGCAGACAGCTTCCGGGTCATGTGGCCAGCATGACTAAGCCGCTTCTGGCAAATCAGAGCAGCGCGCGGAAACACCGTTTACCTTCCTGCTGGAGCGGTACCTGTTTATCTACTTGCACTTTGACGTGCTTTCGAACTGCTAGGTTGGCAGGAGCAGGGACCGAGCAACGGGAGCTCACCCCGTCGCGGGGATTCGAACCGCCGACCTTCTGATCGGCAAATCCTAGGCTCTGTGGTTTAACCCACAGCGCCACCCGCGTCCCTATGGCAACAAATTCCATCATCACTGACCATTGGGCCATGCTGCTGGGGCAGATGGGAGATGAAGTCCAACAAGATTGTGGGGGCACAGGCTCCCCGTCCCTATTTTGTGGGGGGAGGAGAAGCAAATAGAGTGCCTGTTAGGGCTGGGTTGATATATTGATATATTGCCCAAAACCGCATTGAAATCCATATTGTGATACCGGTTTCATAATTTTTGACCTAGCAATGTATCACAAATCATGGTGTGTGCCCTTTTCATGGAAGACCATCTTACTTGGCTATGAGTGATGGCCAAAGAAGAAAACAAAAGAAGAACTCTTAACAATCAAATTTTAAAATTTCCACCCAAACAAAAATGTGCTATGCTAACCTGTATTTGGTTAAGCACTAAATTTCTTTCTTTTATCCCACCCTGTACTCTACACCCTTTTCCTTTCTTTACTAGCAGGCTGCAGGTGTTGTTGAGGACAAAGCGAAGACAGGGCAGAAGAAACCTGAATCGATGAGAACTGGAACTGTATTGAAAGTGCAGAAGAAGACGCTCAAGAAAGATAAACGGACAGATTTTGTTGTAGGTAAAGGAAAAGGTCATTTAAAAACTGGATGTTGTTCTTTTGTGAGGGATTCAGCCAGGGGTCAGCAAACTTTTCCAGCTCAACTTGTCCCTCAGACCATGTGGGGGGCCGGACTATTTTTTTTATTTAAAAAATGAACAAATTCCTATGACCCACAAATAACCCAGAGATGCATTTTAAATAAAAGCACATATTCTACTCATGTAAAAACACACTGATTCACTCTCTAGTGAGGAAGCCTCATGGAAAACAGTGGGACTTACTTCTAGCTGTTTGCATTTCTTAGTTCTTATGTACTGAGTTGAATAGGATTCAGAATGCAGCAGTCTGATTGGTCCTAAAACAATACGATCCAGAATGCAGCTGTCTGATTAGTACACAGGAGCCACCCAATCCAGCTCCAAGTGGAAGTGAATCCACAACTTGATTGGCCTACAGGAGAATCCCGGAATTAGCCAATCACGTAGGGCCCATTGTGTAAATAATGTATATAAAGCAGACATTCTGGGAGAACTTCCATTCCTCCTCACCACTATGAGCTGAATAAAGAGCATGAAATCCACTCTCGACTCTGAGTATATTTCACAAACATTCTTTGGAACCTGAATGTCTGATGTGGCTTCTGCGGCTTTCAATTGGCTTCAGGAGCTTCTTGCAGCCCATCAGAAGCCACGCTTTGGTTTCTGAACGTTTTGGAAGTCGAACGGATTTTTTAAAAACGCTAGGGCCAAACTATATATTATACAAATACAGTCATACCGGATTCCGTTCGACTTCCAAGGTACGACTGTATTTGTATAACACATAGTTTGGCCCTGGCATTTAAAACAAAAAAATTTGGCATGCCCAGAAAACCTTGTGCAATAGTTTCACGAGATAATCTCAGGCGCAGCTCCTGTGTCATCGTTGTATGTGTGTGTGTTTGTCTTTTTGCAGGGAAACCAAAACAGAAGAAGGCTGTTTGGAAAACAGTTCCTTCTTCCAAAGAGAAGTCGGCAGGTGTGAAAAGATCAGAGGCTGCCGAGGACCCAAACCATGATGAAGAAAAAGGGGATGTTGCTGTTGAAATAGAGCAGATCAGTTCTCTTCTGGAAGGAGAAGGAGGAGATGAAGAGGAAAAGGGAGGCTTTTCTGATCAAAGCCCTCCTCCTTCCAGCCCTCTCAGGGAAGAACCCCTCTTGCCACTTGAAGAAGGTGAAGAACCTTCTGCTGAAGATGTTCTCCATCCTTCTGGACCTCATGCCGTTCCTGCTGAGGAGACGGCTGCTGTTGCCTGCCCAGTAGTTGCCCCTGCAGATGGCTCCCAGCCTGACACAGCCCTGAGCAATGACCCACCAGAGGTAAACAATGTCATTTTCCTGAAGAGCTGCTTTCTGAGTTCATTCTTGAACCATTTAGGAAGGGAGGTGTCAGATCCACGCAACCAGGGAGACCCATGAAGCCAGGCCAACACACACGTACTTGCCGCCTGTAAGCTTTCTCGCAGCTGTGCGAGAGGTGCTCTTAGATCACCCATGCGGCTGGATCTAAAAAGCCAGGAATGCAAGTTGTACCTGACGACTAACAACACGTTGCATTAAATGCATGAAAGTGCTTTCAATGTGGATGTAAAAGTAAAGGGACCCCTGCCATTAGGTCCAGTCACGGACGACTCTGGGGTTGCGGCGCTCATCTCGCTTTATTGGCCGAGGGAGCCGGCGTACAGCTTCCGAGTCATGTGGCCAGCATGACTAAGCCGCTTCTGGCAAACCAGAGCAGCGCACGGAAACACCGTTTACCTTCCCGCCGGAGCGGTATCTATTTATCTACTTGCACTGGTGGGCTTTCGAACTGCTAGATGGGCAGTATCAGGGACCGAGCAACGGGAGCTCACCCCGTCGTGGGGTTTCGAACCGCCGACCTTCTGATCGGCAAGTCCCAGGCTCTGTGGTTTAACCCACAGCGCCACACGCGTCCCACTGACAAACTTACAACAGTATTATTTCCTTGCACCTGGAAAATGTAACACATGACACTCTCAGCTTGTAATTCTTAGTACAGAAAGTATTCTCTGGGTGAAGCTTCTCTGTGTGAAAGAAAAAAGCAGAAGGTTCATGATGTTTGGGTTCTTCCTTCAGAGAAGCTGAGTACAGCCAGTGGCGGAGTTTCATGCTCTGGCACCGGGGGGGGCGGTGTGGAGAGCAGGCCGGGGCGGGGCTGGTGTATGTCCTGGGGGCGGGGCACTCTGCCTGCAGGGGCGTGGCGCCCAGCGCGGGCAGGGGGCAGCCACGATGGTACCCTACTGGGATTGTGTGCTTTCGAACTGCTAGGTTGGCAGGAGCAGGGACCGAGCAATGGGAGCTCACCCCGTCGTGGGGATTCGAACTGCTGACCTTCTGATTGGCAAGTCCTAGGCTCTGTGGTTTAACCCACAGCGCCACCCGCGTCCCTCTAAGGTCCACAAATAACAACACTTTGGAGGTCCCAAGCTGCAAGGTGGTTAGATTGGTCTCAACCAGGGCCAGGGCCTTTTCAGTACTGGTCCCGACTTGGTGGAACACTCTGTCACAAGAGACCAGGGCCCTGTGGGATTTGAATTCAGTGCTGCTCATAGAATCGTATAGTCAGAAGGGACCACGATCTGGTCCAACCCACTGCAATGCAGAAATCCTTTGCCCAACGTGGGACTCAGAAACGCAAGTTTCCCCCCCAATATTCACAGGATGCCGTTCTCATCAAAACGCCCACCCCTTCACAATTTAATCTAGATTTACTGTTTCCATGTTTTCGTTTCTGGTTTGGGTCTGGGTTGGTTTTTTTACATGTCAGTTTCCCTGCAGAAATGATAGATCCCGATTAAAAGGAATAAGGGGTGGGAATATGGGAGGGCATTCGGATGCAGACCACGCAATGTGCGCCGAGTTCACCATAAACTGCTGCGTGGAAGCATCCTGAGTCACAGCAAAGGCAAACTCCACATGGTTAACAATGTCAAAAGAGCCCTTCTGGATCCGGCCCAAGGCCCATCTCGTTCAGCATCCTGTTCTCCTAGTGTAGCCTTATTAGACTTTATCAACTGGTGGGGTCTGCGTTGCTCCTGGGAGGGAGTGTGGTGGCCTGGGAATCCGATTCAGAGGCTGAACCGGAGGAACCCCAGCCTGCACAGGAGTCCCCGCCTCCAGGGCCGGCTGAACTGGGGCAGGGGCTTGAACCTGAAGAGCCCTCACCTGTGCCGGATCCTCAGGAGCAGGCACCAGGTGAATCCTCTCTGGCTCCGGAGGTGATTGAAGACACAGTGCCTACAGGTGCGCCTCTCCCAGCCCTGTCAGTGGAAGGTGAGTCTCCCCCTGGGTCCATTAACCCTCCAGCCTCTCCTGAGCTTCAGAGGCTCAGGGCAGAGAGGCGGAGGGAACTGGTTTCTCCCAGGAGGAGTGCTCGCCTTAAGGCCAGGAGAGGCAGGTCTCCTGGGGGTCGGGGCCGCCCCTGGCCTCAGAGAAGATAAAGGCGAGTCAGCCCGGTCCCAGGTTGCGGGAGCAACGTCGTTGAAGAGCTGTTTCAGCCAGCACCCTGTCCTGTTCCTCGAGAGTTCCTGTCCTTGCCCTGCTCCTCGCCCTGGACCCCACTTCGCCCGTGGAGGACTGTCTGCCGACCCTCGACTCAGGTCCTGGACCTCGCCCCACGGTAACCTCCCCCTGGGACCAGCACAGGGAGAAAGGAGGTCAACTGACACCAAGGTTGATTCAGAGAAAGAGTTTATTCTGCTCTCCGGATAGCAGAAGGCACTTGCGTGGTCAGTTCACAGCAAGTCCAAAGAGAAAGAAATTTCATGCAGTATATATATCCTCCAGGCACCCTCTCCCCCCTTCCCCAGGAATCCAGCCACGTCAGCTTATACATGCAGGTTGACACCACAGATGTTCCTGCTCCGGTACTCTTAACCATAAAAGGGTGTTCCTCTTCCTGTACTCTTGACCATATAAGGGTATTCCTGTTCTGGCACTCTTATCTTGGGGTAAGAAGGTCACCAACTCTCCTGGCGCTGTTCCCAGACTAGGTCTGTGCGTCAGAGTGTGGTCAGGATGTAAGATAAAACCCAGATGTGCCATCCCTGCTCCACTGGAACAGCCAAGGCCATCCATTGCTGTCACGGACTGATAAGGGAGAGGGCTTTGAGCACTTGTTTATACAGCTAGCTTTCTGTTTATACATTGACTCAAGCTCAAGTTAATGCATTTTAGAAATGCTCCCTTGGAGAAGGAAAATGGGGATTTTGGGTCAGTTTCAAACTCACTGCACAGAAACCCATTCCTTCACTAGCGGCCAACCAGAGGCCTCCAGGGAAACCCTTGAGCAGAACCTAAGCACAACAGCACACTCTCTCACCTCCCCCCCCCCCTTGTGCTTCCCAGCCACTGGACCCGCCTCGGAACAAGCAGGAGGAGAAACTCTCGCGAGAGCAAATGATAGCCGAGAGGGCCGAGAAGAGGCGGCTTGCGGTGGAGAGAAAACGGAGGGAGCAGGAGGAGCGGAAGCGGAAGGAGCAGGAAGAGCAGGAGCGCATGGAGAGGATGAAAGAGGAAATGGAACAGGAGCAGCAGAAGAGGATGGCAGAGATGCGGTTAGTGAGGGAGGGGGGAGATGCCCACCATCAGGGGTAGGAGAATGAGCAGGAAACACACACACCCCTCTCCAAATGTAGCAGGGCCAACTTGCCAAATGAACCACAGATATCTGTCAGCCTGCAGCGTATCCTCAGTGTCCTACAAAACTCCCTGCATTTCTTCCAACACGCAGCCTCCCTCGCTGCCTTTCTTCCAACACCCAGCCTCCCTCCCTGCTTTTCTTCCAACACCCAGCCTCCCTCCCTGCATTTCCTCCAACACCCAGCCTCCCTCCCTGCATTTCCTCCAACACCCAGCCTCCCTCCATGCCTTTCTTTCAACACCCAGCCTCCCTCCCTGCCTTTCTTCCAACACCCAGCCTCCCTCCCTGCATTTCCTCCAACACGCAGCCTCCCTCCCTGCCTTGCTTCCAACACCCAGTCTCCCTCCCTGCATGTCTTCCAACACCCAGCCTCCCTCCCTGCATTTCCTCCAACACCCAGCCTCCTTCCCTGCATGTCTTCCAACACCCAGCCTCCCTCCCTGCATGTCTTCCAACACCCAGCCTCCCTCCCTGCATTTCCTCCAACACCCAGCCTCCCTCCCTGCATTTCCTCCAACACCCAGCCTCCCTCCCGGCCTTTCTTCCAACATTCAGCCTCCCTCCCTGCATGTCTTCCAACACCCAGCCTCTCTCGCTGCATTTCCTCCAACACCCAGCCTCCCTCCCTGCATTTCTTCCAACACCCAGCCTCCCTCCCTGCATCCATTCCTTCAGATACGTAGATATTCTTTATTGTTTTATAGATGCACATCAGCACACAAAAATTTACAGTTTTTAACTCCATTGCCTCCGCACCCCCGGAGTTTGCATTCTGACAGTCAAAAGCGATGTTGCCAATTCAGAAACCTTCATTCAAACTTGTCCAATTTGCCTTTGCATCAGAATGTGGTACTAAGTCCTAGTGTAGGCCATTCACAGTTACATCCCAAACCCGAAGCAAATGAGATCCGACATTTGCAAAACGGAACTTGTAAATATTAAGCGTGAGTCAGGTTTCCTGGCAGATTCCCATGCTATACCAGCCAATGATTCCTAGACTTGTCTCCCCTTTATTTAGGCTGAGTCTACACTAATCTGTAAAAATGTTATGAAAGGCTATTTTTAAAAGTAAAATAGCTCTCAGTGCCATTTCCCATTGCCGATGGATCGCTGCTCTGCGGTGCCCTTTGGTGTCACATTTTTATAACCCATTTTTTAACGTTATAACAGACCAGTGTAGATTCGCCCTATAGCAGTGTTGGCCAAACTTGGCCCTCCAGCTGTTTTGGGACTACAGTTCCCATCATCCCTGACCACTGGTCCTGTTAGCTAGGGGTGATGGGAGATGTAGTCCCAAAACTACACCATCTCCCAGTATGCCCCATGGAGAGCCTCAAGGTCCATAAATAGCAACACCCTAGTGGTCCCGGGCCCTAAGGAAGTTAGATTAGCCTCAACCAGAGCCAGGGCCTTTTCAACACTAGCTCCGGCCTGGTGGAACGCTCTGCCTCATGAGACCAGGGCCCTGCAGGATCTGATTTCTTTCCACAGGGCCTGTAAGACAGAGTTGTTCCACCTGGCCTTTGGCTTGGAGCCAATTTGATTCCCTCCCCCTCTTTCTTTTGTCTTTTTCCTTTCTCCTCCTGTGATGAGGCTGCATTTTAATATTTTAATGTTTTAATATTTTAATGTTGTATTTTAATCTTGTTTTTAAGTTGTATTCATTCAACTTGTTTTTATTATTGCTTGTTATTGCCCTGAGCCCGGCCCTGGCTGGGGAGGGCGGGGTATAAATAAAAATTATTATTATTATTATTATTATTATTATTATTATTGTTATTGTTATTATTATTATTATTATTGTTATTGTTATTATTATTACTATTACTATTATTATTATCACTGCCCTATAGAATGCAATGGCTGGCTATCTGGCTATCTCTCGTTCTCTCTCTCCCACGGCGGAGAACCCCAAGCCGCTGCTTCCCTCCCGAGCCAGGCAAGCATGAAACCTGGGAAATTTAAGGGACATCATCAATAAGGGACAGCAGCAGGACACGGCGCTAGGATCAGGGAGTTTCCCGCCAAATAAGGGACGGTTGACAGCTATGATTCGCCCTATAGCAGTGATGGCCAAACTTGGCCCTCCAGCTGTTTTGGGACTACAGTTCCCATCATCCCTGACCATTGGTCCTGATAGCTAGGGATGATGGGAGATGTAGTCCCAAAACAGCTGGAGGCCAAGTTTGGTCATCACTGCCCTATAGAATGCACTGGCTGGCTATCTTGCCCTTTTATTAGAGATAATAAGGAACCTGCAGCCCTTCAAATGGTGTTGGGCTTCAGTTCCCACCGTCCCCTGACCATTGGCCATGCTGGCAGGGCCTGATGGGAGCTGGAGTCCAGCAACATCTGGGAGGACCACAGATTCTCCATCCCTATAAGCTAAACTCCTCTCCCTTGTCTTGTGGGTCCCCTTGCTTTCGCCTGATGTGCCCATGACCTACTTGGACCTTCCCTCCAACGGACGCCTCTTCGTTTCAGTCTAAGGAAACAGCAGCTGGAAGAAGAGCGCCGGCGGCAGGAAGAGGAAGCGGCAAGGCAGCGGCAAGCTGAGAAGGCAGCCCAGGAACGTGTGCGGCACCAGCAAGAGGAACTCCGCAGGAAGATCCTGGAAATGCAAAAGAAAAAGCAGGAGGAGGAGCGAGAACGAGCAGGTACGCCAAGGCAGGCCTTAGTGTCTGGATCAGTTCCAGGTCTGAGGTGGGGGGGGGGGGAACCTTGATAAGATGCCCTTCATGAGCTCCTCCTGTCAGTCAGTGTGTCCCCCTATTCTGTGAGCTTATCCACTGGCACTACAAGCTACCGTTTTACTGGCATTGGCTCCCAGTACGTTTCCGAGCACAATTCAAAGTGTTGGTGCTGACCTTTAAAGCCCTAAACGGCCTTGGTCCAGTATACCTGAAGGAGCGTCTCCACCTCCATCGCTCTGCCCGGACACTGAGGTCCAGCACCGAGGGCCTTCTGGCGGTTCCCTCATTGTGAGAAGTGAGGTTACAGGGAACCAGGCAGAGGGCCTTCTCGGTAGTGGCACCCGCCCTTGGAACGCCCTCCCACTAGATGTGAAGGAAATAAGCAGCTATCTTATCTTTAAAAGACATCTGAAGGCAGCCCTGTTTAGGGAAGTTTTTAATATTTAATGCTGTATTGTTTTTAACACTCGATTGGAAGCCGCCCAGAGTGGCTGGGGAAACTCAGCCAGATGGGCGGGGTATAAATAATTTATTATTATTATTTATTATTACTTCTCACAAAGCCCTCGAGCGCCCAGTGCCATGTCATGCTGGGATGCTGTGGCATGTTAAGATGGCAGCCGTGTGTGTATGTGTGTGTGTCCTTTTAAATATATTACTATATAATACTAATTGGGTACTCCGCTTATCTCTGGACTTCAAACTGATCACAGCAGCTATCAACTATTATTATTATTATTATTATTATTATTATTATTAACTGAATTTTTATACCGCCCTCAGGGCAGTTCACAGAACAAAATCAGAATATAAAAACCACAATATATATAATCAAAATAAAAACAACAATCCAATAACACCCCCCCAAAAGACCACATTTTAAAAGGGCATAAGATGTCAATCAAATCAACCAAAGGCCTGGTTAAAAAGGAATGTTTTTGCCTGACGCCTAAAGGTGTATAATGAAGGCACCAGGCGAACCTCCCTGGAGAGAGCATTCCGCAGACAGGGAGCCACTGCAGAGAAGGCCCCGTTCTCATGTTGCCACCTTCCGAACCTCTTGAGGAGGCAGCACATGACGAAGGGCCTCAGAAGATGATCTCAGGGTCTGGGTAGGTTCATATGGAAAGAGGCGGTCCTTGAGGTATTGCGGTCCTGAGCCATTTAAGGCTTTATAGGTCAAAACCAGCACTTTGAATTGGGCCCTGAAACTAATTTGTAGCCAGTGCAGTCGTACCAGGATCAGTGTAATATGCTCAAACGGTGTAATATGCTCTATTACACCAACTACCATATTTTTCGCACCATAGGACGCACTTTTTCCCCTCCAAAAATGAAGGGGAAATGTGTGTGCGTCCTATGGTGCGAATGCAGGCTTTCGCTGAAGCCTGGAGAGCGAGAGGGGTCGGTGCGCACCGACCCCTCACGCTCTCCAGGCTTCGCACACCTCTCCGCAAGCAGCGGGAGCGGTCCCGCTGCTTGCGGAGAGCTGCCAGCATGCCGAAGCCTGCGCGCGCTGAGAGCAGCGCGCCCAGGATTCGCGCACCTCTCCGCAAGCAGCGGGAGCGGTCCCGCTGCTTGCGGAGAGCTGCCAGCATGCCGAAGCCTGCGCGCGCTGAGAGCAGCGCGCCCAGGCTTCGCGCACCTCTCCGCAAGCAGCGGGAGCGGTCCCGCTGCTTGCGGAGAGCTGCCAGCATGCCGAAGCCTGCGCGCGCTGAGAGCAGCGCGCCCAGGCTTCGCGCACCTCTCCGCAAGCAGCGGGAGCGGTCCCGCTGCTTGCGGGGAGCTGCCACCATGCCGAAGCCTGCGCGCGCTGAGAGCAGCGCGCCCAGGCTTCGCGCACCTCTCCGCAAGCAGCGGGAGCGGTCCCGCTGCTTGCGGGGAGCTGCCAGCATGCCGAAGCCTGCGCGCGCTGAGAGCAGCGCGCCCAGGCTTCGCGCACCTCTCCGCAAGCAGCGGGAGCGGTCCCGCTGCTTGCGGAGAGCTGCCAGCATGCCGAAGCCTGCGCGCGCTGAGAGCAGCGCGCCCAGGCTTCGCGCACCTCTCCGCAAGCAGCGGGAGCGCTCCCGCGGCTTGCAGAGAGCTGCCTGTTTGGGGGCTGGGGTCGGGGGAAGCTCGAGCTTCCCCCGCCCCAGCCCCGCGCCTGGGGGGGGGAAATAATTTTTTTCCTTTATTTCCCCCCCAAAAAACTGGGTGCGCCCTATGGTCCGGTGCGCCCTATGGTGCGAAAAATACGGTACTATCTACAACTATCTCTTTCCCTTAGAAGCGGAGAAGCGGAGGCAGAAAGAAAGGGAAATGCAGCTGGAAGAGGAACGGCGACTCTTAGCCGAGATGGCAGAAGAGCAGCGCTTGGAGTACGAGAGAAGGAAGCAGGAAGAAGAGGAGCAAGTGAGGCGTGAGGCTGAGGAGAGGAGGAGAAGGGAAGAGGAAGAGGCTAGACTTGCATTAGAGGAAGCAAAGAGACAAGCCTTATTACTGGCAAGGTACACAACTTCGTACGATTTGTCTGAAACTCTTGAGAATCAGTGCCAAGCAAGTGTATACAAACCAACCGAAGTCCTAGTGATTGCCATTCAAGTTCTAAATGGCTGCTCCGTGGGGTAGGAAACCTTTGGTCTGCCAGGTGTTATGAACTACCGTATTTTTCGCTCTATAGGACGCACTTTTTCCCCTCCAAAAATTAAGGGGAAATGTGTGTGCGTCCTATGGGGCGAATGTAGGCTCCTTGGCTTCAGCGATAGCAACACGAAGCCTCCGAAGCGCAGAGGGAGCGCTCCCTCCACGCTCCGGAGGCTTCATGTTGCTGTCACTGAAGCCTGGAGAGTGAGAGGTGTCGGTGCGCACCGACCCTTCTCGCTCTCCAGGCTTCAGGGATAGCCGCCTGAAGCCTTCGGAGCGCAGCGCGAGTTCCCGCTGCACTATGGAGGCTTCGGGTTCCTTTTGCTGAAGCCAGGAGAGCAAGACTCCTGGCTTCAGCAGAGAGGGAGAGCTGCGCGGCGCCCCTTCAGCCAAGCGGGAGGAGAAATGGAAGGGGCTCCGTTTCTCCTGCCGCTTCTCTGAAGGGGCACTGAGCAGAAAGAGGGAGAATTTTTTTTTCTTGTTCTCCCCCTCTAAAACAAGGTGTGTCCTATGGTCCGGTGCGTCCTATAGAGCGAAAAATACGGTACATTTCCCATCAGCACCAGGCAGTATGGCCAATGAGCAGGGATTATGGGAGTTGAAGTTCCACAACAAGGGCCAGAGGTTCCCCACACCTGACTTAAAGGATCAGGTCTCCCATATCAGCAGCCTGCCTGGTGCTTAAGATCTGTTGGGGAGGTTCTGGCTGGGGCATGACTAGTTCAGCTGTGAAACAGGGCCTTATCTGTGACTGCACCTAGATTATAGGACTCCCTGCCTCTGGAGGTGAGTACTTGGCCTCTTGTCTCCTTACCATCTGGCCAAGACATTCTTAGCCATTTGAGCTCGGTGTTTTAATGGATTGAGGCTTACCTTAAAGGTAAAGGGACCCCTGACCATTAGGTCCAGTTGTGACCGACTCTGGGGTTGCAGAGCTCATCTCGCTTTATTGGCCGAGGGAGCCGGCGTACAGCTTCTGGGTCATGTGACCAGCATGACTAATGAAGGCTCCAAGCAAACTTCCGTGGGGAGATAATTCTACAGACAGGGAGCCACTGCAGGGAAGGCCCCGTTCTCGTGTTGCCACCCTCCAGACCTCTTGTGGAGGAGGCAAACGAAAGAGGTCAATGGGCTCCTAGCTCTGTACTGGATAGTGATCATTGGTAGGACAACCCAACCTATACATGTCTATTCAGAAATAAACCCCACTGAGTTCAATAGGACTTACTCCCAGGTTAGTGTGTACTAGCTTGGTGCCTTTGCAGTGCATGTCTACTCAGTTCCCCCCAAATAACTGGAATGGAAGAGCAGGGAAGCTCCAGCTTGGGGGCCTGATCCATTTCAGCCAAGCCATGCTTACCAGCCATATAGGTAAAGGTAAAGGGACCCCTGACCACAAGGTCCAGTCGTGGCTAATTCTGGGGTTGCGGCACTCATCTCGCTTTATTGGCAGAGGGAGCTGGCGTATAGCTTCCGGGTCATGTGGCCAGCATGACTAAGCCGCTTCTGGCGAACCAGAGCAGCGCACGGAAACACCGTTTTACCTTCCCGCTGGAGCGGTACCTATTTATCTACTTGCACTTTGAGGTGCTTTCGAACTGCTAGGTTGGCAGGAGCAGGGACCGAGCAACGGGAGCTCACCCTGTCGCGGGGATTCGAACCGCCGACCTTCTGATCAGCAAGTCCTAGGCTCTGTGGTTTAACCCACAGCGCTGCCCTTGGCCTACCTTACCTAGGTCTGATTTAGTGTTTCATTCCCTGCTGTTTCATTGTATTATGTCATTAGTTGTGTGGTTTTAAAAAAAAATATTGTAAACCACGCTAAGGACAAGTTACGGTATTTTTTACTCTATAAGACTCACTTTTTCCCTCCTAAAAAGTATGGGGAAATGTGTCTTATGGAATGAATGCAGGCTGCGCAGCTATCACAGAAGCCAGAATAGCAAGAGGGATTGCTGCTTTCACTGCGCAGCGATCCCTCTTGCTGTTCTGGCTTCTGAGATTCAGAATATTTTTTTTCTTGTTTTCCTCCTCCAAAAACTAGGTGCGTCTTGTGGTCTGGTGCGTCTTATAGAGCAAAAAATACGGTATATGCACTGTACAACAGAAAGTAATGGCCTGAGTGACCTTCTTACTGATATTCATCCACCTCTCTGCTTTCAGACAAAGGGCGGACTCGGAGCAGGAGAAAGAATTCCATTATAAGCTGCTTGTGGAAGCTGGGGGGCTAGAACGAAGGCAAGCGATTTCACGCCCATGGGTTTATTCGTATTTCCAGCATCCTTTTTTAAATATGGGAGATGAGGATTAAAGAGCGAGAACTTTTTCCAAGAACAACTCGCAGCCACGTAGCTGTGTTGTTCTCGCCTTACTCCAAAATGTCAGCATCCCTTTATTCACTTGTATTTAATTCAATAGAGGCTGTTAATCCACATGATGAGAGCTGTTGCGTTCTGACTTAACCATCTCGCAGATTCCCAGTCAAAAGCTATTGCCAAAGCCCTCTTCCTAAAACAAGCAACGGAGGGGGGAAATGTCTTCATCTGGACCACTGGGCAATTTTGGACATTGGGCATTATTTGTTGGCAAGAAAACCTGGAGAGTCTGGAGAACCCACCGTTGGAGAAGTCAGCTGTCAGTGAAATCGAATGAAAGTTGCACTCCGTGTTCTAAAACACGAACAGCAGATTGGTGAGCCATAGGCAACATCAAGAAAACAAAGATCATGGCCACTGGTCCCATCACCTCCTGGCAAATAGAAGGGAAAGAAATGGAGGCAGTGAGAGATTTTACTTTCTTGGGCTACATGATCACTGCAGATGGTGACAGCAGCCACAAAATTAAAAGACGTCTGCTTCTTGGGAGAAAAGCAGTAACAAACCTAGACAGCATCTTAAAAAGCAGAGACATCACCTTGCCAACAAAGGTCCGTATAGTTAAAGCTATGGTTTTCCCAGTAGTGATGTATGGAAGTGAGAGCTGGACCATAAAGAAGGCTGATCACTGAAGAATTGATGCTTTTGAATTCTGGTGCTGGAGGAGACTCTTGAGAGTCCCATGGACTGCAAGAAAATCAAACCCATCCATTCTGAAGGAAATCAGCCCTGAGTGCTCACTGGAAGGACAGATCCTGAAGCTGATCCTGACTCCCTGGAAAAGACACTGGTGTTCAGATTGAGGGCACAAGGAGAAGGGGACGGCAGAGGACGAGATGGTTGAACAGTGTTCTCGAAGATACCAGCATGACTTTGACCAAACTGCGGGAGGCAGTGGAAGACAGGAGTGCCTGGCGTGCTCTGGTCCATGGGGTCACGAAGAGTCAGACACAGATAAACAGCAGCAACAGCAGCAGGCAACATGTGGACTGCAAGTTAGTTTTGTCTGGACAACCCCCCCTCCCCAATTCACTAGTTTTGCGCTTTCTCGAGGCCAGGGACGAGGAACCTGTGATCTTCCAGATGTTGAGACCGTGGCTTCATTCATCCCTGACCACTGGCTGTGCTGGTTGGTATGGGAGGGAGTTGGGAGTCCAACAACGTTCAATTCAGAGTGGCCTTGCCATACGACGAAGGTTGCGATTCAAGTGGTGTCACACAAATGTCACCCTTAGCTCTTATGGAAAGCTTGGGCAGCCTGGGGCACTCCAGTTTTTGTTTTATCTATCATTGCTAGCGTATGCTTCAGAATGGGGTACAGCTATAAAAACAGATCGATTCCCAGTTCACAAAGAAGTAAAACACCCAAGTGGGATTCATCTATCCAGGCTGATTAAAGGAGTTTCCTACAAATGTCTGAGGAACAGAGATAAGTTTTAATCTGGCAGTGTTGACACCAACCATGCTTCTGAGAAGACAGGCCTACAAATGGGACACCATTGCAGAGAAGATCCTTTCCCATGTCAACTCATGTGATTTGTAATCCAGCACATAGTTGTCAAGTGTCCCTTATTTGAAGGGACAGTCCCTTATTCCAGCACCATGTCCCGCTGCTGTCCCTTATTGATGGATGTCCCTTAAATGATGTCCCTTAAATTTCAAAGGAAGCAGCTCCTCTCCCTCCCTCCCTGCCGGCCAGGGAGGAGGGAGGCTCCAACTGTGTTGCTTGGCTGTGTTGCTCACCCAAGAAGTCTAAGAACGACTGGGGGGTGGAGCTTGCATGCCTTGTGTGTGGCTAGTTAATGCAAGCTGCAAGCTGGCTGGACGCCATTTTGTTGCACGTGCTGCTGCCAACTTTGCAGTGCAAAGCCAGGCCGGGGAGCCATCTTAAGTTGAGGCTGCATAGGCCTTGTGGTGCATGTGATTCAGATTCTATTCAGTTGAACCTCTGGTTACAAAGTTGGTTGGACAGTGTTCTCGAAGCTACCAGCATGAGTTTGACCAGACTGCAGGAGGACAGGAAGACTGGAGTGCCTGGAACAGGTGAGGCTGCAGGTCCCTTATTTTGGCTGCTGGTCCCTTATTTTCAAATTTGTAAGTTGACAGCTATGATCCAGCATCACCTAGCAGGGCTCTGTGAGCCACCAGCTTATAGAAACTGGAAATGGAACAGGATGCAAAATCCTAGATCGCTCATTTCTACAGAACATGGGGGTGACTGATACCTATGAGCTAGTTGGGTTATTCATTCGAGTGGCCCAGGAAGAGGAGGAAAACAGCAGGTGCCAGGCTAAAAACACATTTCCATTCACGTTTCACTCAGCTTGTTTATTACTGTAGTCATGGATAACACTTAAACCCCATATGCCAATTTTTGAAAACAAATTTTAATTTTTAAAAAAAGTTCAGCATGTGTACAAAAAGGCATCAGAAGTGGGACATGGGAACTACAAGCATTGGAGAAGATCCATTAACACTTTACAATTAAGTGCCAGCTTAAAAATAAAATTAAACTCACAATCAAATGGTGTATTAAAAACATGCTTAAGAACATTGCAGTCTCAATTTCTGTCCTTTCCCCAATCCCCTTGCAAGAGGGAAAAACAAAAGAGGTAGAGCAATGTGTTCCTAATCCTGCCATCATCATACCATAAACCTGAGCTAAAGGGCCCCTTCTAGCATGACAGGTTTTCTATGACACTGTTCCGCGATTTACTAAAATAGGTACGGAAGTCAAAAAGTGTTCAGTGGGATAACCAATCGGGGAATACAGTTTTCCAACCCTCAATTAAGAATACTACTTCACAGAACAAACTCCACAAAAACCGATGAATAGCTTTTATTTTGGAAAGGTGCTCTAACCATTCACCATTTGGTTTGGGACAGCGTTGGCTTGAAATGTATTTTCAGGAATCCCTATACCCTAAGAACGCTTACGTGTGCTCCCTGGAAATCCGTTAGGCTTACTTCTACATAATACAAGAGATAAGGTTTGGCGCAAGGGCTTTGATGCTGATCCTACGAAGTCACACGACAAAACTTTGCAGTTCACAGGATGAAATTCTTGATCATGTCTTGCAAGTAGCTCTGGCCCATCTCACACTAGTATTATGCAAGCAGCAAGCAGAGCTCATGCATGGTTTTCGTTGCCACAGAGCACAGCATTTGATGAACCTAAAGATTACCTAGGATTTCCAATGCAACACAAGGCGCTCACTTTAGAAAGAGTTACGCATGCTTAAACTGCATTAAAATCAATGGAGCAAGTTAGTTGCGGCTAATTTGAGCTCCATCAATTTTAAGTGAGCGTTTTCTGTGACTATTCAAAACATACACCTTAGTGTGCCCCTTTTACACCTTTAAAAAAGGTCATGAAGTGTTCACGGCAGGGGGCTCACAAAATACTTGGGCACCCCTCCCCCAATTCTTGCAACCTTTTTCAACATTACGCTAACATTAGTTTTCAGAACCGAGGAGGCATTTACCAAAGACATCTATTAGTTGAAGACAGACTGCTACTTAAAATTTGAGAGCAAGCGGCAAAGAGCGTGCTAGTTCGCAAGGTGGAATAACAAAATCAGTTGTTGCCACACTGTCATATCCTCAGGCACTGGTCAATGGCTGAAAGCCAGTGTTCCTTAAATATTCTTCACTGCTTCTGCCAAACAGTATCTCAAAAAATGCAGATGCTTATAAATTTGTTTCCTCTCATTTATTTAAAGGGAAGCCAGTACAGTCTATGTGTGCATTCAAAAACCACATCTCAGGCCAAAAGGTACCACAAAAGAATGAAATTCTTAGCAACTCTCAGTACATGAAAGTACTAAAAATCAGAATGTTCCTGGGCTCTTCTGCCGATGAAAAATCAGTAGGATTTCCCAAGTTCTCTTCGGTGATTTCATGTATCTCATACCCAAGAAAAAGACTACATTTCCCCATCAACATCTGGATGCTGTTCTGTCCTGGGCCACCAGAAAAAGATACAGAACAAAGTTTGAGGACATAATCTGAGGACATAATCCTTCCACCGCTAAGCTCTCAGAAAAGCGTCAGCTCCTTTGGAACTTAAAATCCACAAGTAAAAGCCGCACGTTAAAAAAAAACCTTGGGGCCAATACGGAAATTTTAGGAAACCCTTGTGCCCAATCTGGCAGATCTGTCAGCGTGCTTGAAATACATGGGCCCTGTGAACACACAAATGCGCATGTGGGTGGCGGGTGTTTTTCTAAAGAGGAAACGGGGGAAACAGGGAGGTACAACCGCAGCGGGAGCACAAGAATTCAGTACAATGAAAACAAATGATAGCGTATAATGAGCACAAGTATTTATAACAGACATTTGTAAATAAGACCCCAGATACGGGCGTACGGTGCCGGTTTCGATTCAGTGTTATATACCACATTACAAAAGAACTATTATTTAAAAATAAGAAAAGAATAAAAGGGGAAGGAGGGGTGGGGAGCAAACAATCTAAATTGTTGAATGGCCTCCTGTCTGTTCCTGATAAACTTCAATCACATCTTCTTCTTCCATCCCAAGCTGTAAAATAGGAAACAATTATTATTATTTTTTAAATAGATATTCTGCATTCAGAACCACTGTTATTTTTCTTGTGGTTGTTAAGACATGACTGTAAACAAGAGAAGTTTGCAAACAAGCAGCCCCTAGTTACGTAAAATTACTGACGATAGTCCGATTCAAAACAGAAAGACTGGTTGAAATCATTGATTTCCCCATTTGTACTCTTGATATTTCCTTTTTTAAAAAAGTTGCACAGTCACTGTTCTATCTAACAATAAAAAATGTGTATTTACAACTACATACTGTTTTATACCACCTAGGAGGGTAGACTTGAGCTGTTACTTCTAACTACACACCCACTACAAGTTGCTCTCATTTCAAAATATAGATTTCCATTTGTCTCTGTACACGTATAAAAACAGTGAGAAAGACAATTATAAAAAACTGGCAGAACTGCCTAGAAGTTTCCAGAAGCAAATGTCAATGCGTTCCGCCCCCTTCCCGAAAATGTGATTCAACTGGTTGTCATTAATATTCCTAATTTGAAAACCAAGCACAATCTGAAAGATCAAGTTCTCAGAGGGCATCAGCTGGAAGCATAAGGATGGCATCTCCTTGTAAAGGGGCTAAATTCTAGTGCCTTACGATGACTGTATCACCCCATTCTGTGCAATGACAATAATGCTCAGATCTTTTACCTATCACACATGCTTTACAGAAGAGAACCTGAATGCATTTGATACCAAGTCGTAAGTCCAAGTTCAGAAACAATGAAATACAAGCCAAGCTTTGCTTTAACACGGCCGAGTTTTAATGTTCAGATCGCCTTTAAACTGTTCTGTTTTGAAAAACAGCAACCTAACTGCAGCTTAATTATTTTAAATTGTACTTCAAAACAGATTTTTTTCCTCTCTTTTTGATCCGCTTGGTGGGGAGGTGCTACATTCACCATCTGCAAATCCTCTGGGGGCTGCAAGCGTGGCCGAAAGTAGACATAGCCACTCCATGCTCTTGCACACAAATCAGATGTGGAGAATAAAGGTAAAGGTAAAGGGACCCCCTTAGGTCCAGTCGTGGCCAACTCTGGGGTTGCGGCGTTCATCTCGCTTTATTGGCCGAGGGAGCCGGCGTACAGCTTCCGGGTCATGTGGCCAGCATGACTAAGCCGCTTCTGGCAAACCAGAGCAGCGCACGGAAACGCCGTTTACCTTCCCGCCGGAGCAGTACCTATTTATCTACTTGCACTGGTGTGCTTTCGAACTACTAGGTTGGCAGGAGCAGGGACCGAACAACGGGAGCTCACCCCGCTGCGGGGATTCGAACCGCCGGCCTTCTGATTGGCAAGTCCTAGGCTCTGTGGTTTAGATCACAGCACCACCCGCGTCCCTTGATGAGGAGAATAACTACTCATCAAATGATCCCTCCAATGACCAGGGAGAGGAGACTTTGCATCTCCATCAGGGCACTAAAGTTGGGCGGAAACCTGGTGCTTTCATTTTTGCCACCACCAAAACTGGTGGAGGTCTTGGGTCCCATAGAAAAATTGTTGGGTTGTGTGTGTGGCTAATTCAGCCCCAAAGCTGGGAGTAAGCTACCCCTGCTTTAACCTTCCAAACGGTCTGAGCCGCGCATTTGGCAGTGTGCACTATGAAAAACGTACCTCTTTTGGAGTATGATTATCAGTAATTCTCTGACCCTCAAAGAGGAACCTGAGTGAATTCATAGGAACTCCCTGAAAAGGGAAAAGAGGGAGAAATTACTTTATTTCAACTTGTAAGACACGCACAAAAAGAACCGAAAAATGTAGATGTTGCTTCTTCTTTTTCCCTCTCTTCGGTCTAACGGAAGAATTAAAGCACCAACAAATTCTCTCCATGAGCTGAAAAGCATGGAATATGTAAGTTAAGGAACCCAACCTTAGCTTCTGCACCATATATAGGGCAAATATGTTTTGTAGTCACACACACTGGCTTGCTTATAACCTAATCTCCATGTACCTGCCCTTCTGCTTGGTCATTCAGATCGAATCTTCTTCTGCAGATCATCAGTGAGTTATATCCTTACAGTGGTACCTCGGGTTAAGTACTTAATTCGTTCCAGAGGTCCGTTCTTAACCTGAAACTGTTCTTAACCTAAAGCACCACTTTAGCTAATGGGGCCTCCTGCTGCCACCGCGCCACCAGAGCACGATTTCTGTTCTTATCCTGAAGCAAAGTTCTTAACCTGGAGCACTATTTCTGGGTTAGCGGAGTCTGTAACCTGAAGTGTATGTAACCTGAAGCATATGTAACCCGAGGTACCACTGTATTTTAATCCTGTTGTTGCTTTCGTTGTTTCAATTGTTTATCGTCCACCACCCAGAAAGCATTTTGCTTTCTTACTGTGTTTATAGCTCACCTTTCTTCCATCATGGAACCCAAGGCAGCCCCACGGAGGACCTTAAGGTCCATAAATAGCAACACCCTAGAGGTCCCGGGCCCTAAGGAAGTTAGATTAGCCTCAACCAGAGCCAGGGCCTTTTCAACACTGGCTCCGGCCTGGTGGAATGCTCTGTCTCATGAGACCAGGGCCCTGCAGGATCTGATTTCTTTCCGCAGGGCCTGTAAGAAAGAGTTGTTCTGCCTGGCCTTTGGCTTGGAACCAATTTGATTCCCTCCCTCTCTTTCTTTTTTCCTTTCTCCTCCTGTGATGAGGCTGCATTTTAATGTTTTAATGTTGTATTTTAATCTTGTTTTTTAAGTCGTATTTCAATCAACTTGTTGTTGTTTTTTTAATATATTTTATTAAGGATTTTCTTGTTTTACAGAAGTGTAGTGCCTCGTATTTTTTTTTTTCATGTGACATTTTTACAAATCCGTTTCATTTATTGAGGCATTAGGGGGAGAAGAAAAAAAAGAAAAAAGAAAGGGGGGGTGGAGAGAGGGAAGATGGATAGGGGTGGGGTCGGGTGGCGGTGTTTCTATTATGTTTAATAGATGTAGAGTTTGGTGTCAGCGTTGCTTGTGTTGTTCACTTGTGCTCCTTTGGTGGTGAGAGAGGTTGGGGTTGGCCTAGGGTGTGATTGTTTGCTTGTGATTGGCTGTGGTGATCTTTGTTTTCGTGTGTGAGTGAGGTGGGTGGGTGTTTTGGATCAGGTTAGCCATATTGATTTGTATGCTGTTGGTGGATTATTGTCATTGTCCTGTTGGGCTGTGTATGTGATAAAGGGGAGCCATACCGGGGTGAAGGCGTCTTCTTCTGTTTGTCCCCGTGTCAGTTTCAGTTTATTAGTTAATTTTTCTAGTAGGGCTGTTTCCCATACTTCAATCAACTTGTTTTTATATTGGTTGTTAGCCGCCCTGAGCCCGGTCTTGGCTGGGGAGGGCGGGGTATAAATAAATAATAATTATTATTACAATGCAAAAATCCTGCCCACAGCCATCCCTGGGTGGGATCAAACCCCCGTCCTTCTGGTTAACAGCCAAAGGCCCATTGCACCACAGAGACCCTAAAAGCTAACACAGGTGTCATCACCACAAAATTACACGTTAACACAACACAATATTCCTCTTCATTTTCTCAATTCCACTTTCACAGGAAGAGAAGTGTATTTTAAGAAGGAAAATAAAGAGCTCCCAAATTTCACAAACCTGTCTCTGACAGTACGATTCTTTAAGTTTTTTTAGATGCGTTGTCATTTTCACCTTGAAGTGTATTTCGCTGCTGTCCTGCAAACAGAATACAAAATCTATTAGCTTTCCCACATCTTATTAAAAAGGCAATTGGTTTCTCCAACAGTTTATAATGGAAGATAATGCTCAAAAGTTCATCTTACATTTGTTTGACTGCTTGTTCCTTCAATATGTATATTACCAGTAGCTAATGAATGTTTCCTGCTTGGCAGGGGGTTGGACTCGATGGCCCTTGTGGTCTCTTCCAACTCTATGATTCTATGATTCTATGAATGATCTGAAGTTTCGTTTTGTTCTGTTTTAAAATAGATGGGGTTACAGTGGTGCCTCGCAAGACGAAATTAATCCGTTCCACGAGTCTCTTCGTCTTGCGGTTTTTTCGTCTTGCGAAGCACGGCTATTAGCGGCTTAGCGGCTATTAGCGGCTTAAGGTGAGGTGAGTGGGGCTGAGAGACTTCAGAGAAGTGTGACTGGCCCAAGGTCACCCAGCAGCTGCATGTGGAGGAGCGGAGACGCAAACCCAGTTCCCATCGCTCTTAACCACTACACCACAGTCCACCTAGTGTTTAAACTTATACCAGTGGAACAATGAAATGTGCACATTAAATAGACTATTTAAGAGCTCACCTGCCCGATGACTTTGAGTTTAATGTATTCTCCCTCTTTCTTATCTCCCAAGTCCTCTGCTGAAGGTTTGGCTTCCTGCAGAGGAAAAGGAAACAAAAAAAAAACCCGAAGTGATAAACTACAATACAAACTATTTCCACTTGTCAATTCTATGATAGCTTTTTGCAAGTTTACGATGAATTAGCGCCACAATAGGAACCTATACCTATTGAATTAATCAGACAGGATACTGCAATGACTCTACGGATCTAGGGCACACAGTCAACTTATGTGGGGCAATAAAAAAGCTCAGCCATGTCCCATGTGAAATTAGCGCACAACCTAGTACATAGCCAGTATTTTCCTATAATAACACGTTGCAGGCAAAGCAATGGTGGTCAGGCTTGCCTTTCAGAGAAACCTGCTCGCAAAGAACTGATCTTCTCACTGAGTAACCCTGCTTCGCTATAAGCTTTCACACTTTGAAAATCACTATAATATATTGGGACTGGTGTGGAAAGTTTTCAAGTCCACGCACAAGCAAAAAGCACCAACAGCTCTGCTTTATAATGAGCTACAGAGCACGATGATGGGAGCAATTGCCTTCTTCTTAGTGTTTTTATTCTTGATCTGGAAAAACAAGAATTTAGAATTTCAGGAGAGCTAGTCTCCCCCAAATAATTATTTTGAGTTCTCCAAGGTGGCAACTTGGGGGGTTGGTACGCCTTTTCTGGGTAGCTCCCCATCTCTGGAATGATCTCCCCAGGGAAACTCCCTCCCGGCAAAGACTATTTCCCCAAGCCTTTTTTAAAGCAATTGAATCTATGTAGTTTCATTCTCTTCCAGTCTTAGTACTTTCACCTCTGTTGCTTTAATTACATTACTGTTTTAACTGGAGTGGGGAGCCACCCCAAGAGCACTTTCCTGGAGGGTAAGCTATCATTTTTTTAAATAAGCAAAGCAAGTTCTCTTGCAAGGCTCACATCTTTTAAAAGGCTTTGCAAGTACGGAAAAGATCTGCAGAAAGGACAGCACTTCACACCTTAGTACTTCTTGCTGAGCAAGAATCTTGCTTAAACCTTCAATTTATCTTTTTCATAGCTTGAAGGCGGGGGAATGTGTTAACTGCCTGATTAGTTCACCCCACAACAGACCGTTTGCCAACCAGAAGCGTATAAAGTGGATGCTCAGGTTGTGAACGTGATCCGTGTGGGATGCATGTTCACAACCCGCAGCGTTCGCAACCCGCATCTGCTCATGCGTGGGTTTCGATTTGGTGCTTCTGTGCATGCGCAAAGCACAATTTAGCGCTTCTGCACATGCGCAACTGCCAAAACCTGGAAGTAACCCATTCCGGTACTTCCGGGTTTTGGCAGTCCGCAACCCGAAAAAACGCAACCTGAAGCGGCTGTAACCCGAGGTATGACTGTACTAAAAGAAATTGGCAGTAACAGTGAATATACTTCTTCCACAGCAGAGCATGACCATAGTTTGTATTGCTGATGAACAGAAACATTTATAAGGTAATGCTTCTAGCCTCTGAGAACCTGAAAATGTGAAGTGCCGTATTTTTCGCTCTATAAGACGCATCAGACCACAAGACGCACCTAGTTTTTGGAGGAGGAAAACAAGAAAAAAAATATTCTGACTCTCAGAAGCCAGAACAGCAAGAGGGATCGCTGCGCAGTGAAAGCAGCAATCCCTCTTGCTGTTCTGGCTTCTGGGATAGCTGTGCAGCCTGCATTCGCTCCATAAGACGCACACACATTTCCCCTTACTTTTTAGGAGGGAAAAAGTGAGTCTTATAGAGCAAAAAATATGGTAAATGCAAGACCAGAGGAATTGGGAGCAATAAAGAGGGCCTGTTTAAAAGGATAAGAAATCAGCTAACTACTGTTGCCAAACATGTAAATGGAGAAGGTAGAGTTTTGAACAACTGGAAATGAATTAAAATACAATTGTGATTTAACACCTGCATACCTGAGCCCAGATATAAACCCTTAGCTCACCATAACATACATCTATGAGAAAGGACTTGATACTGAAGACAAACACAAATAGGTACTTGCAGATTTATGTGTTTTGAGCCACAGCTCACGGCAAATCTGTTTATGCTACTGCTACAAAGAACACTAATGTAGCACTGCTGCTGATTCTTTCCCTATTGTTTCCATTTCATTAACATCATATTCATAACCGAAGTTAATGCAGTGTTTAAGTTCTTGAAAGGGTGTTCTGTTTAACACTACAGTTCATTAACGACATTAAGTAAAACAGCCACAGTAGTAAAACAAAGTTAATTATAACCTATAAATGTAATATCAATAGACGGAGGAGCTACCAGTAGTTTTTCAGAGGGTTGTTGTTTTTTTGTTGTGTTTTTTTTTTGCAATTTAGAATAGAAATTGATGAACGGTTGAAGCACAGCATTATGGAAAGTAAACAAAGGGTAAGTATGGAATGAGGGAAATAATTATTAATGTTTGGAGTGAAAGGAGAGATACTGTATTTGGGGAAACTAGTGCCACTAAAGCAAAGTCTTATAGCATCTTCAAGACTAACAAATTCATGATGGATTAAGTTTTCACACCAAGTATTTATGCGCCATAACAGGAAAAGCTCCAAAAAGATATATTCATGTTTTAAAAAATGACTATGTTTGGATGCAACACCTAAGTTTAGCTTCGGGCTTCTATGCTTCCCTCCAGCGTGACCCCAGGGAAGTAGAAAGTGTTATGTCTGAACCCAGGAAAAACGGCGGTTAGCCTTCAACTTCAAACTGTAGTTTATGTTGCTGGCTTGCTCCAAAAGGCTTTAGATTACATTAACCACAATTTAGGGTTTTGACGTAACCTTTTAAATTAACTACAGTTTAGTATTAATTTAAAAGGACGCAACCAGTCTCCTCCTGACAGTTATGCTGGTAGTGGAACACTCATACCCTTAACCCCAGTTTACATTCAAATTGGGCCAATAGGATAAATATTCTGTACTAGCTGAAAAATAGCTAGCTGAACCATTTTTTTTTTTTTTTTAATTAACAGCTGCAACCAAACCATTTCACAATTCTTATTCGATCACGGCATCAAATAGATTTTCTCCCATACACACACAAACCCCCAAACATACACCCAACACTGCAGCCAAACATTCACCATGGCAAGAAATGATCTCCTACTCAAGGACATTTCACACAAAGCAAAACAGGGGACCTCATTTTTGCAAGGTCTTTCCAGGGAAGGCACACATACAAAATATGGACGCCAGAGGCTAGGATCTAAACCAGGCATAGGCAAACTCGGCCCTCCAGATGTTTTGGGACGACAACTCCCATCATCCCTAGCTAACAGAACCAGTGGTCAGGGATGATGGGGACTGTAGTCCCCAAACATCTGGAGGGCCGAGTTTGCCTATGCCTGATCTAAACCAATGGCTTAAAGTGACAAGAAAACAGATTCTGACTCAAAACATCAGGAAGAACTCTCTTGACAGTTAACAGCTGTTGGCCAGTGGACTCCCACTAGAGGCAGAATCGTGCAATTGGAAGGGACCCTGAGGGTCCTCTAGTCCAACCCCCTGCGACGCAGGAACCTTTTGCCCGACGTGGGGCTGGGAACCCACCCACCACCCTGAAAATTCAGGGTCTCATGCTCTAACGCCCCGAGCCGACCCACAGGTTGGCGCACTCGCCTCGCACGGGATCTTTTGAGCAGAGGTTGGGGGGCGGCCTCCGCCTGCCCTGTAGGATCTAGTTGAGATCCCTGCATTGCAGGGGGGGTTGGACTAGATGACCCTGGGGGTCCCTCCCTCCCATCCTAAGTTGACCCAACGTTGCTTTTGTTTCTTGGCTCGCTTTCCCACCCCCCCACCCCCCATTGAAATGCTATGAGGAGGTCCGAAATGAAACAAGGAGAAAACAGGGACCCCGACAAACCCCAGCCCCCTTTTTTTGGGTCAAAAGGCCCCACAGCTCCAACCCTCCCCTCCCCAAATCCCCTCTCTCGCTTTATCCCACGTAGGGACCCCAAAGTGTGTGGGGGGGGTCCGAAATGAATCAAGAAGAGGAGAGGGACCCCGACAAACATCAGCACCCCTTTTTGGGGTCAAAAGGCCCCACGGCCAGACCCACACCTCCAACCCTCCCCAGATCCCCTCTCTCGCTTTATCCCACGCAGGGACCCCAAAGTGTGGGGGGTTCGAAATGAATCAAGAAGAGGAGAGGGACCCCGACAAACATCAGCACCCCTTTTTGGGGTCAAAAGGCCCCACGGCCAGACCCACACCTCCAACCCTCCCCAGATCCCCTCTCTCGCTTTATCCCACGCAGGGACCCCAAAGTGTGGGGGGTCCGAAATGAATCAAGAAGAGGAGAGGGACCCCGACAAACATCAGCACCCCTTTTTGGGGTCAAAAGGCCCCACGGCCAGACCCACACCTCCAACCCTCCCCAGATCCCCTCTCTCGCTTTATCCCACGCAGGGACCCCAAAGTGTGTGGGGGGGTCCGAAATGAATCAAGAAGAGGAGAGGGACCCCGACAAACATCAGCACCCCTTTTTGGGGTCAAAAGGCCCCACGGCCAGACCCACACCTCCAACCCTCCCCAGATCCCCTCTCTCGCTTTATCCCACGCAGGGACCCCAAAGTGTGGGGGGTCCGAAATGAATCAAGAAGAGGAGAGGGACCCCGACAAACATCAGCACCCCTTTTTGGGGTCAAAAGGCCCCACGGCCAGACCCACACCTCCAACCCTCCCCAGATCCCCTCTCTCGCTTTATCCCACGCAGGGACCCCAAAGTGTGGGGTGGGGAGAGAGAAAAGAGAGGAAAACACCGCCCCACCCCACCCCACAACCCGGGGGTCTAAAGCCTTCGAGGGGCGTCTATGGGGCGGGGAGGAGGCGCCTTCTTAGCGAGGAAAGCCGCCTCCGCCTGCCGGCCTTGCGCTTTATGATCCCCGGGGCTTTTCCTTCCCCTTTCCCCGGGGATCCTGGAGAGGCCTCGGCGGGGGAAGGAGGACCGGGAGGAGGAGGGAAGCGGCTACCTGGTCCGACATGGCTCCCCGCCGCAGGCTCAGCTGGGCCGGCCGCCTCCGCCTCCCTCCGCCGCCAAGCAGCAGCCTCCGCTCAGGTTCTTCTTCTTCCTCCTCTTCCTCCTCCTCCTCCTTCCTTCTCTCTCTCTCTCTCTCTCTTTCTCGGAGACACGGAGCGCAGACGGAGAGCACAACCCCCAGGCCGGCGAAGGAGGGAGTTCCTCTGCGCCTGAGCTCACTTCCCGCTCCCTGACGCGGCGGAGGAGGGGAAAAGAAGCTTCTCCTCCTTTCCTTTCGCTTCCCTTTCTTCCCTCCTTCCTCCCTTCCCTCCTTCTTCCCTCTTCTCCTTCGACGGAAGTCTCTAGCGGCACGAACGGCGGCGCCAGAACTTAAGCCGTTGCGGAACCGAAGCGTTCCAAAACCGAGGCGCGCAACGATTTGAGAAAAAGCAGTTATAAAGCTGAACAAGCTCTAGTTATTTTCTCCTTCCCATAGGGAGCCCGCTTAAGGAGCTCTTGGAAACCCCATAAGGGAAGAAGGGCAGGTTTTGTTTACAACGCTAGCAATTTGGGGGAAATTTTATTACCATGTTCCAAAAAAATTTCTCTTTTCAGGAATATCAAATCTGTCTGCACTCCCCCACTCTCTTGGGAGCCCCCCAAAAAATTAAAGGGGGGAAAAACCTGGATGTATGTTTCCGAAATATAAGATAAAAAAACAAATCGAATAAAACCTACACGCAGCAGCAGTGTTTTGTGTTGTGTAGGCTCCTATGATGTACATATTTTGTTACGTGCAAATGGCTTTTAGATACCCATTAGGTCCATAAATTACCACGTAGCATATACAGTGGTACCTCGGGTTAAGTACTTAATTTGTTCCGGAGGTCCATTCTTAACCTGAAACTGTTCTTAACCTGAAGCACCGCTTTAGCTAATGGGGCCTCCTGCTGCCGGAGCACGATTTATGTTCGTATCCTGAAACAAAGTTCTTAACCTGAAGCACTATTTCTGGGTTAGCGGAGTGTGTAACCTGAAGCGTATGTAACCCGAGATACCACTGTACAGTCATACCCCAGGTTGAATGTGCTTCAGGTTGAGCGCTTTCGATTTGCGCATTACTTCCAGGTTTCACTGCTTGTGCATGCGCAGATGCTCAAAATGGCATCATGCGTATGCATGGAAGTGGCAAAACGCGAGACACGCACGCACCATCGCGTCTTATGTTCCATTCAGGATGCGAACGGGGCTCCGGAACGGATCCCGTTCGCATCCCGAGGTACATACCTTGGGTTACAGACGCTTCAGGTTACAGACCACTAACCCAGAAATATTACCTTGGGTTAAGAACTTTGCTTCAGGATGAGAACAGAAATCGTGCAGCAGCAGCGGGAGGCCCCATTAGCTAAAGTGGTGCTTCAGGTTAAGAACAGTTTCAGGTTAAGAACGGACCTCCGGAACGAATTAAGTTCTTAACCCGAGGTACCACTGTATTCAACACACACAAAACAGCAGCAATTTGTTGTTGACAAAGGACAGCTGAACATATAAAGGGCCGCGTTACCTTCAGTAGCTTAGGGCCTCATCAAACCTAAATCCAGCCCTGGATAAAGGGTATCGAAAAAGGAGATTTAATAGATTGGATAAAAATTATTTAGTCGCAGAAAAAAGAAGAGATGGTTATTGGAAACCGGGCGGGGGGGAGACCGGGGGTCGGAAGAACTCCTATAAAGATACTGAATTTGTTATGGGTTAATGCAAATAATACTGTATGTTAAAAATTTCTAAAATTGTATATCTATATAGGCGTTTGAGAACCAAGGTAGCACTGTACAGGCAAAAAAAAGGAAGGCGTTATAAAATAAATATATGGGGGGGTGCAGAGCGATTTGATATTCCTGAAAAGAGAATTTTTTTGAACATAGTAATAAAATTTCCCCAAATCGCTAGCTAGAACCGTACAGTCCATCATTACAGGCAAAAAGAAGTTATACAGAATTAAAAGCAGAAGTCTAATGTCCAGGTCAAGGGAAGCTTTTTAAGGTCTCATGTTTTGCTCTGGATTTGCTACGTGCTAGACATAGGAGCATGGGGACCTTCTGCCCCCATTCCACAAATTCCCATTCAAAATGTCGCCTACAAAAATGTCTCCTACGAAAGAGACACAAAACTTACAACACTGGTGCTGAACAAATTCCACAGGACGAAAGATTAAAATATAGATTTGATATTTCCATCAAAATGTTAAATACAGTAAAATGATTAGCTATTCACAACCTTCCAAATGGATAAATGAACAACTCGGCTCTCTTACAAACATACAGTCCAAAAAGGCACCCTCTCTCCCTCCCTCCTGCCTTAAATTTACATCACAGCAGTTTCCAGAGCCAATACTGTAAAACTCAAAACATCTGTTTGGCTCAGAGAGCTATGATCAAATTGGAAAGAAAGACCTGATTGTGTGTGCCGTTCCCTCGTGACCATGCGCTCAACTCTTTTGGATTACAGCCATGAATTGCAGAGACTTGGTTCACCTTTTGCTTATAAATCAGGATTAATTTCACTGAAGTATAAAGTGGAACAGAAGGTACTGATGCTATTTGCATCAGAATTCACATTCTGCTTTCTGTCTGCGTTTAGATCTTTCTGATCCGAGTTCAAGCCAAGAGCATGTTCAGCGTAATGGTTTTACTGGTGCGGGTCGGTAGATGTGCCCATGTTGTAAACAAAATCTGCCCTTTCTCCCTGATGGGGTATCCAAGAGCCCTTATAGAGTCCTTACGTGGGTTCCCTATTGGTAGGAGAAAATAACAGAGGCCAACCAGAGAATATTGAGAAGCAAAGCTGCTAGTAAGCCTGATCTTTATTGAACTGTTGCAACAGGGTCTCCCCTCACACACAGGAGAAAGGAGGAGGACCCAGAACAAAGGTGTGCCTGCCCTTATAATATAGACATTTTAAATTCCCTGCCCTGGAGCTCAAGACCACCCCTCCATACATCATACATACATCACAGAAGGGGTGTAACCCAAGACCACCCCCCACAAACATCATACCTACATCACAGAAAAGGCGGTCTACAACAGAAATTTGAATGTTGTTATTTTTTCTATCTGTCAGGTTATCTGATAATGCCTTATCTGATTGCCTTTCCTGGTAGTCTGGCCATTCCTTTGAGATGGTGATTTCTAAATTCCTGTAACAAGGAAGGTTTTTTTTCACCTCCTCCCTCCTTGCAGAGAGCAGAGAAACATTTGGTCAGCTTGGGAGTCAAAATAGTTTCAGGACGGTCTTCCTGTGCTGATCTATGTAGGTGCTTGGTTAGTACATTTATGAACATTATATATATATATATATATATATATATATATATAAAAACCTTAAATTTTATTATTACACCCATCACTGGGTAATATGGACAGTGGTGTGGTGCTGGGCAGAGCACAGCTCTGAGACTTTTCTAGATCCGGAGAGATGACATCATCTGCCAGACTAGGCATAGCTGTCAACTTTCAGATTTAAAAATAAGGGATCAGCAGCCTCGAAAATAAGGGATCAGCAGCCTCACCTGTCCCGGGGACAGTCTATGGGATATCTAACAATCCGGGATAGCAGCGGGAAACGGCGCTGGCATAAGGGAATTTCCCACAAAAAAAGGGAAGGTTGACAGCTAGGCAGACTAGGGCACCAGAATGAGTAACCAGCTGTCCTTGCTTCATAGTCATATGAAGCTTTCAAGGCTGTTTATGACAGATTAGTATCAAGGATGTCGGAGAATGGAGAAAATATTGAAGCAAAGGCCGTGTCCTTCTTTCGCCCAACCCTTCCATGGAACTCCTACTGTATGGCAACTGTTTATATAGTAACACTGCTTTGCAAGATGGAATGCATAGCTTGCATAGCTCATTAAAAACTGTAGGCTGCATTTCAGCTGGCTGAGGATATTTTGTATGGAAATATACATGCATGGTGGGGACCCCGAAATTCTTCTCAGTGGCTGCTCCCAGGCAACTTTGCAACTCCCTGGAGGAGCTAGACCAGCTTGCAACTTGCTGTCTTTCATTCTTTTTATATTATTATTATTATTATTATTATTATTATTATATTTGTATACTGCCCTTCATCCATAGATCTTGGGGCTGTTCACAGCATAAAAATGTTCCAGTGGGTTTGGGGAAACTGGCTGATTTTTAAATGAGAGGTCTGGCACCGTGCTGTTTTTATGGTAAATATTTGTATGTTTTCAAAGCAAGATTGTATACATGCATATGGCTTTAATTCCATTAACGTTTAAATGGTGTGGGGTTTTTTAAACGACTCGTCCCCCTATGTTTTTAGCGATTTTTTCTTTTAAGTGTAAGCCGCCTTAAGTCCCGTGAGGGAAAAAGACGGGCTATAAATCAATATAATGTAATAATAATCATAAAAGCAACAACAACAACACCACTCTGTTTCCTAAATCTGCTGTCTATATAACCTGCTGAAAACTGCGCCTATTTTGCCCTCAAAAATGTAGCTGTTTTGAATTACAGTATGCAATTTATTTATTCTTATGGGGCCCCATTTTCGACCAATTTCGCCCCGCACATAGAGAGCGTTAAGCGCCACAATCCTAGAGGAAGCCCGAAGCTCCAACTTCCTCCCCCGGATTTCCTGTTTCCCAGAAGGCCGCGCGAATCACTTCCGGTGCAGCGCCTCACTTCCGCCCTCGTGGTTCTTCGCGCCTGGGAGTTCGCGGTCTCCTGCGCTGGGTCTTCGCTTCGCTCGCCCGCCTTCGCTTGGAAAGAGCCGCTTTTTGCGGGAGGCGCCCCGGCTCCGTCCCGCTGCCGCCATGCTGGTTTTATTCGAGACCGCGGCCGGATACGCCATTTTCAAGGTGATCTGAGGGCGCGACACGTGTCGAGTAGGGTTCCCACGTGGCTGCTGCTAGCGGGAGATTGCAGGCTGCTGGCGGGGCGGAGAGGGCTGGGGGTGGTTGGTGCTCTCGGTTTATACGTTCACTAGCAATAAGTCGAGAAACAGTTTTGGAACAAAGAGGATAAACGTGGGGAGACCCCATCCTCCCTTATAGCGGACCCGGTTTCTTTCCCTGCCACACCCCAAGTTTTTTCTGGGGGGGCTGGCAGGTCTTCCCGCTAAGCTTAAAACTTGTAACCCTTCCTGGGGAATCATGCTGTGTTGTTTAGTCGTGTCCGACTCTTCGTCACCCCCTGGACCAGAGCACGCCAGGCACTTCTGTCTTCCACTGCCTCCTGCAGTTTGGTCAGACTCATGTTGGTAGCTTCTTGTTCTTCTGATCTTGTTGGATCAGACAAGAGTCCTCTCTTGTTCCACATCCTGTTCCCCACAGTGGCCCAACCTTTGGGAGGTCCCCAAGCTGGGGGAGGCAGGAATGAATTTTACCAGATTTAAATATGGCCCCAGCTATGTGGCATATTATCTGGAGGAGTCAATCCTACCAAGAGTTATCTGGATCTGTCCTTCCAGTGAGCACTCAGGGCTGAATTCCCTAAGAATGGATAGGTTTGATCTTCTTGCAGTCCATGGGACTCTCAAGAGTCTCCTCCAGCACCATAATTCAAAAGCATCAATTCTTCAGTGACCGGCTTTCTTTATGGTTTTCCCAGTAGTGATGTATGGAAGTGAGAGCTGGACCATTCAAAGAAGGCTGATCGCCGAAGAATTGATGCTTTTGAATTATGGTGCTGGAGGAGACTCTTGAGAGTCCCATGGACTGCAAGAAGATCAAACCTCTCCATTCTGAAGGAAATCAGCCCTGAGTGCTCACTGGAAGGACAGATCCTGAAGCTGAGGCTCCAATACTTTGGCCACCTCATGAGAAGAGAAGACTCCCTGGAAAAGACCTGGATGTTGGGAAAGATGGAGGGCACAAGGAGAAGGGGACGACAGAGGACGAGATGGTTGGACAGTGTTCTCAAAGATACAGCATGAGTTTGACCAAACTGCGGGATGCAGTGGAAGACAGGAGTGCCTGGCGTGCTCTGGTCCATGGGGTCACGAAGAGTCGGACACGACTAAACAACTACAAATATAAAAAAGCCACAAGGCAGAAAGGGTTTGGAGAGGGGTATCACCCCAGAACTCTGGAAAATACCAAATTTAGACTAACAGTGAAGCCTTACTAGAGACAAAGTCAAATGTCAAAAGTCTTGGTTCCTTGGTTGCTCTGGTCCAGGGGGTCACGAAGAGTCAGACACGACTAAATGACTAAGCAACAAAAACAACAGTTGGAAGGGACCACGAGGGTCATCTAGTCCAACCCCCCCCCAACGCAGGAATGTGGGGCTCAGACCCACAACCCTGACATTAAGCTGAGCTATCCCAGCAATCTACAGTGGTACCTCGGGTTACATACGCTTCAGGTTACATACGCTTCAGGTTACAGACTCCGCTAACCCAGAAATAATACCTCGGGTTAAGAACTTTGCTTCAGGATGAGAACAGAAATCGTGCGGTGGCAGCAGGAGGCCCCATTAGCTAAAGTGGTGCTTCAGGTTAAGAACAGTTCCAGGTTAAGAACGGACCTCCGGAACGAATTAAGTACTTAACCCGAGGTACCACTGTATTAGTAAGTGATCCTTAAAACAACCCTGTGAGGTAGCCTCCTCCATTCTGGTGCCCTCCAGCTGTTTTGCACAGCAGCTCCCAGCCATGTTGCCTGGGGGTGTTGGGAAACGTAGTCCAAAACATTTGAAGGACACCAGGGATGGGGGGTGTTGCTGTTACAGCACATTTAGGTAGGGAGAGGGAAAGAGATAATTGATTCAGGCTGCCTAGAGAGTGAGATTTTAGCTGGGGACTTCCTAGTTCACAGCTCTTGCCTTTTTCCAGCTGTCCCGCATTGCATCCACTTGCTCCATTGTATCTACATTGCACCCATTTCTGCCAAGAGGATGGGACTGTATTATTTTGCACATTGGAGTCTACTTTGTTTAGGATTTTGCTGGTGATCTAGTGTTGATACAGCAAGCTTTGTGTGTTCACTGAAACAGGATTCTGGGCAATGCAGAGAAGGAAAGTGAGTCTTTAGGGTTAATTTCTATACATCTTTACTTAAATGTCCTGTCTTTACTTCTGAGTAAAGATGCATAAAATTAGACTGCATGGAACACGATTAATTTTGTACTTGTGACAGAGATCTTGATTGAGATGTCAAAGACCACAGGCTTTTCCCTCTAGTTGAGAAGCAGCATGTAAGTTTACTGAATACTTTTAAAACATGGCATCTCACACTTGCAACTAGATTTTTCTCTGGTTAGAGATGCGGCAGAGAGTTGGTGTGGTGGAATGGCTGTTTTCTACATCGGAATTGGAGAGATGTTTTGTGCATTTCATCTTACTTACATAGCAACATTGAATCTTGTCAATTTTGTGTGTATTGATTCTAACTCCTTATCTGTCATAGGTTCTGGATGAGAAGAAACTCCAAGAAATTGACAGCTTATGGAAAGAATTTGAAACTCCTGAAAAAGCAAATAAAGTGTAAGTAACTTTCTCAAGTAACTTATTATTTCATTCAAGCCTAGAGTACACCTTCATCTCTCTGCTCAAATAGGAATCACTGTTTTTTGCCTAGCACCAGTCCTTGGGTTATTTTGTACGCACAGCTCCCTCTTAGAGTAATAAATATGCTAACCTTCATCCTCCACTGTTGACATGACAACTCTATAGATGCAGTTGGATGGCAGGAGCCTTGCTGTAGTGGAAAGGCTTGCAAAGTATTTTTCAACAGGGTTAATATCACTCAGAAGTGAGGCTTAGCTACAGCTATGAAACAGAATGTGTTGATAATCTTAGCTCTGCCCCTCAGGCATAATTAGACCCACCAGGCTTCCCCCTTTGGCCTGCCAGGCCGTTTTGGGCAAACCATGGCCACCTGCCCTACAGCTGACATTAGATATTAAATCAGTTGTGGGGAGCGTAAAATCACGCCTGGGGCACTAGCTGTCAGGGCTTCAAAGCACATCACAAGTGTTTCTGCAGGTATCTACAGTCAGCTTATTGTTGGTGCTCTTGAAGAGCAGACTACACAACTGTAGTTCTGGCCGTACCAGGGAATTTTCCCCTCCCTGGGGAACTTCCTAGTGCAGGCATGTCCAACCAAAAGTAGCCTAAGATCTACCATCCAATATCAAAAACTGACAGTGATCTGCCATACTCTCCCATTGTCACTCTTCAACTTAAACATATTATATTTGGCTGATATAGATATAGTAATAACTATGTTTTTTGTCATTATTCTAGAATAGTTCTCTAGCAAGCCTGAAATATCTATGGTTTAGTAGTAGGAAGCTATTTGTCAATCAGACTTAATAGGTTCTGTTTTTCTCTTTGGTAGGTTAACCTGATGGGTCACTGCAGACTTTTCATTTTTGAGGTTTCTTGTGTTTTAGAAGTTGGTAGCTGATACTCTGTTCCCCATGATACTGATAAAAACTGTTTGGTATATTTTATTTAGAGTGAAACTGAAACACTTTGAGAAGTTTCAAGACACCACTGAAGCTCTTGCAGGTAATCCCTTCCTTTCTTTGGTGGCTGGCTGATCTGTTCCTGGCAAGCCTAGAATCATTAGCTGTGAGAGTAGCTGACTTTTTTCTAGTGTGTTTTAAAACTTAATATTACTTATTAAGTCCACAAAAAACCCACACACCCCCGCCTGCTAATGCAAGTTACAGTGGTACCCATGGTTAAGTACTTAATTCGTTCTGGAGGTCCGTTCTTAACCTGAAACTGTTCTTAACCTGAAGCACCACTTTAGCTAATGGGACCTCCTGCTGCTGCCACGCCGCCGGAGCACGATTTCTGTTCTCATCCTGAAGCAAAGTTCTTAACCCGAGGTACTATTTCTGGGTTAGCAGAGTCTGTAACCTGAAGCGTATGTAACCTGAAGTGTATGTAACCCGAGGTACCACTGTATTTGTGGCACATCAGCAGTTGGTGGTCGGAAAGGACTAATTTTCATGTAGCTTACGAAAATGTGCTTCCCTTCCCTTCTCCAGATGAATACCTCTTTATAAACCCAGGCAAATTAATGTAATCGATATGGTGTGCCTCTGTGCTAGCCACCCAGACAGTGCCTAAACAAATGATGAGCAAATTTGCCTCCATCTGAATGTGTTAGCTCAGTGACCTCAGTGGGATTTTATAGCGGATTGCAGCCTTAGCATTGGGGGGAGTAAAAACTGGCTTCCTGATGTCACTGATGCTTCCTTCATAGAACTGAATCTCCAATTTTTGGTCACTGCCACAGAGACAACAGATAAAGTTCGGTGGGTGGTCAGTATTAGTACATATTTTGTTCCATTATGAACTTTGCCAGGCTGGGAATGTTAGACAGTCTGCAGGTTTTTTACAGTGATGTGCTTTCTCCTTTAAGCATCCACTGCTCTGGTGGAAGGCAAGATCAACAAGAACTTAAAGAAAATCTTAAAGAAGATAGTTGCCAAAGATGCACACGAACAGTTGGCCGTAGCAGATGCCAAACTGGGAGGTGTAATAAAGGTAAGTTCTGGTTTTTATGCGCCCTGGCAATGTGGTGTTCAGATGAGGTGGTGTTCTCAAGGCCTGTGCTGGTCTTCTTTATAGCTCCAGAACAATGAGTTAGTTCTTCATATTTTCCCTGTCCAGTGCTCTGACACGACTTTTTCACTGCATCCAGAAATGATGTGTGCATAATGTAAATTAATCAGTGATGGCTGTTGATGCTTGTTTTGTTGGTACTGATATTCTGAGACCATGCTTTTTGCTGACTTCATGATTATTATGATTATACACTGATTACAGGGTACTTACATTTACTAAGGGCTCCATACAGATTAAAAAGAAAGGCAGTCCTTGCCTTTAGACTTGGATTCTAGTATAAAAGGTAAAGGGACCCCTGACCATTAAGTCCAGTCGTGACCGACTCTGGGGTTGCGGCTCTCATCTCGCTTTATTGGCTGAGGGAGCTTCCGGGTCATGTGGCCAGCATTACTAAGCTGCTTCTGGTGAACCAGAGCAGCGCACGGAAACGCCGTTTAGCTTCCCACCAGAGCGGTACCTATTTATCTACTTGCATTTTGACATGCTTTCGAACTGCTAGGTTGGCAGGAGCAGGGACCAAACAATGGGAGCTCACCCCGTCACGGGGATTCGAACCTCCAACCTTCTGATCGGCAAGTCCTAGGCTCTGTGGTTAACCCACAGCTCCACCCGCGTCCCTCTGGATTCTAGTATAGCCTTTACCAAATTAAAAAGACAATTACAAATCCATTTGAGTATTTAATGCATCACCCATAAATCCACAGAGATGCCGTGGACCACCTGAATGAAGCTCACCAGTTTGGGAACCCCTATTGTAGTAGGCATGATACAGAAGGAAAAGATGTGGGGAGGGAAGAGGAAAACAAGTGAATTCAAGTACAGTCGTACCTTGGAAGTTGAACAGAATCCGTTCCGGAAGTCCGTCCAACTTCCAAAACATTTGGAAACCAAGGCACGGCTTCTGATTGGCTTCAGGAAGCTCCTGCAGCCAATTGGAAGCCCCGTCAGACGTTTGGCTTCCAAAAATAGTTCACAAACTGGAACAGTCACTTCTGGGGTTGTGGCATTCAGGAGCCAAAGCATTCAAGAACTAAGCTGTTCGAAAACCAAGGTACAGTTGTACTAGTTCTAAATAAGGTTTGTTGATAATGCACTGGACTAAAGTAATAGATTGTTAGGGCCACATTTTTCTGGATTTTTTTTGCTATCTCCTGTGTCTTGTGCTATCTTTATTTCTTGACCTGTGAAGAAGTATGGAGATTAAAAAAAGGTTAACAGGGAAAGGTTTGAATTGATGTCAACATTGAAGCTAGTGCCTTCGTTTTTATCTAAAAGGCTAAGTTGGTACAACAATTGGTTGCCAATTTGCTTAAGTAAGAATTCTCAATGGTTATTTCACTTCAAGGAACTGCAAGATAGCCCTGCTTGTGGGTTAGCGTTGGGCTACCTTACCTTTCTTAGGTTCTGCTGCTGTTCAACAGTAAACAAATTTGTTGTTGCAATAATATCAAAATGGGGATCACCTTTTTTCCCTCCTGCAGGAGAAACTGAACTTAAGTTGTCTGCACAGCCCCATGGTTACAGAACTGATGAGAGGCATCCGTTCTCAAATGGAAGGGCTGATCACTGGCCTTCCATCGCGGGAGATGGCAGCTATGTGTTTAGGCCTGGCACACAGGTAATATAGACATCTTGCCAGCCCCGACTTGCTCGTTTCTATGCTCTGTATAACTTTCCCCCTGAGGATACCGTTTTCTGCAAAGTGGAATGGCAAGCTTCGGCCCCAGTATCTACTTACAGCACAGTCTTGTACATGATACCATCTTTTTCGCTCTATAGGACGCACTGGACCACAAGACACACCTAGTTTCTAGAGGGGGAAATCAATGGAAAAAATATTATTCCCCCCCCCAGCCCCAGAGAGGAGGGACAGGCTGCGCGCAGCCTGTCCGCTTCTCCCAGAGCTTATCAGGGCTGCGGGGGAAGCCCAGATTCCCCCCCCCCCCAGCCCCAAAGCTCAAAGAAGCCAAGACAGTGAGCCGAATCCATCCAGCTGGCTGTCTTGGCTTCCTCTTTAGCCTTGCGCAACCTCCCCCGGCTGGAGAGGCTGCGCACGGCTAAAGAGGAAGTCAAGGCAGTGAGCGGGTTGGATCGCGCTCACTGCCTTGGTTTCTTTAGCCTTGTGCAGCCTCTCCCGGCTGGAGAGGTTGCGCGCGGCTATGGGAATTCCCCCATCTCCCGCAAAAGCCCAGAGGAGTCGCACACCCTTTAAGGAGCGCGCGGCTCCTGTCGGCTTTTCTACGAGGAGGGAAAAGGGACTGGCCACATCAGTCCCTTCTCCCTCCTGGGAAAAAGCCCACAAGACCCGCGCGAAGCTTGTGTGCGACTCTTGGGGGCTTTTCCTGCGTGCCTCCCTCCTGCATTCGCTCCATAGGGCGCACAGACTTCCCCCCTTAGTTTTTAAGAGGGGAAAAGTGTGTCCTGTGGAGCGAAAAATACGGAGGCTTGTACAAGTTAGTCCTGCTCTCAGTTCTGCTGGGTTTCTTCCAACTCGCTGAAACGCTTGTGCCTGTAGGGAGTAATACAGGGAGCAAACACAGACAGCAGCTTTTCACAGCTCTCTGCCTTAGACTTCGTGCCTGTAAAAACACAAGTCAGTAAATGAAAAGGGAAAGGATTAATCGTTGCACCGTCAGCAAAGATGAACATGCCATTGCAGTCAATAGCAATGCCTTTACAATTACAGTGGTACCTCAGGTTATGTACTTAATTCGTTCCGGAGGTCCGTTCTTAACCTGAAACTGTTCTTAACCTGAAGCACCACTTAGGCTAATGGGGCCTCTCGCTGCTGCCGTGCGATTTCTGTTCTCATCCTGAAGCAAAGTTCTTAACCTGAGGTATTATTTCTGGGTTAGCGGAGTCTGTAACCTGAAGCGTATGTAACCCGAGGTACCACTGTATTATTGGGGGGTGGAGAATCTGTGTGTCCTGTGCATTATTGTACATAATGTTTATATCCATGTCTGCTTTCAGCCTCTCCCGATACAAGCTGAAGTTCAGCCCAGACAAAGTTGATACCATGATCGTCCAAGCTATTTGTGAGTACGGTTGGAAGTTAAATACCTTGATATGTCTGCCACCAGCTTTTGAATTCTTAATACAGTCGTACCTTGGAAGTCGAACAACTTAGTTCTCGAACGTTTTGCCTCCTGAAAGCTGCAAACCCGGAAGTGAGTGTTCCAGTTTGTGAACTATTTTTGGAAGGCGAACGTCCAGCGGGGCTTCCAATTGGCTGCAGGAGCTTCCTGCAGCCAATCAGAAGCCGTGCTTTGGTTTCTGAACATTTTGGAACCAGAACTAATTCCGTTCGACTACCAAGGTACGCCTGTACCAGTAGCCACAAACATTCTGCTACCTAGTTTGCCGCTGTAGAGTGTATTTTTGTTTTCTATCAACCCTTCTGAAGGATCAGGAGCCAAGCCTATCTTGGAACTGGGGACAAGAACAAGTCAGGATGGCTCTCAGTTACTCCTGTTTTCCTCCATAACTCAGGGTGGTGTCAGAGTCAAGAGGAGGGAGGTGCAGGGCCAGTGATTAGCATAAATTTGGGCTAGCTAGGTGGGCTAGCAAAACATTTGAATGCTTTCTATTTGCGTAAAAGGTTTTTTGTTGTGATCGCAAAAGCAAATTCAGTTTTTCTCACCGGGTTTTTAGAGAGGCTTATGTGATCCCACCCCCACCCCCCATGCTGTGTCAGATGATTGCTGGCAATCTGACCAAATCAGTCTGTTAAACTAACAGCAGTAAGTGAGAGGCAAACCTCCTTCAATAGCCAGAGAAGGGTTCTGCTTCTAGATATTGTAACCACTACGCTACCTGGTTCTCTAGTAGGATTTTTGAATATGGATCAGCAAGAGCCTATAGTCTTGGGCTTTTCTTTCCAAGGATGAGATGACTGTGTGAGTTAGAAACAGCTTCTCATTGTCAATTGAAGGTAGCTAGGGAATGGGGCTGAGCGCTGCATTTATTTATTTGGATACCTTATAATTCAATGATAAGTATTTCATCAAGCCGCAGTTTCTGTGGCTGCCAGTAGGTGGTGGTGGTGGTTGGGGAAACGTGAAGGGGAAGGTCCTTGTGGTTTCTTCAAGGTCTAAGGCATAATTGGCTACTACATGAAGAAGTGTGCTTGCACACGAAAGCTCATACCAAGAACTAACTTAGTTGGTCTTAAAGGTGCTACTGGAAGGATTTTTTTATTTTGGCTACTACATCGTTGTTGATCTTAATGGGTGCAAGTGTCGCAAGATTTCTGGATTTCCTCTTGTTCATGAGTCTCTTTCAACTACAATTAAACTTAACTATGTTTTAAAGGTGAATGTGCAATCTGCTATTGCATGGAGCTAAAATCGCAAACACTTTGCTCCCCGCCCCTCCCGCTTTTGCCACTGTTCTGCTAGGAAATAAGCCGTGGTTCCTACTTAGCATTATATCTGAATTCGGAGTCATGCTTTGTTCCTCAGCAAACAAGTCATAAGTGATAAACTGGGAACAAACTTTGGTTACAGCTCGGGATTTGAAAAGAAGCAAGCCATGAGCTCAGGTTGGCGCATAACTAAGCCAAACCATAGCTTACTTCCCAGCAGAAGAGAAGTGTGGATTGAGTCCTGAGCATTTTAAAACTATGGTTTAAGGTGATATACCTGAAGGAGCGTCTCCACTCCCATCGTTCTGCCTGGACACTGAGGTCCAGCGCCGAGGGCCTTCTGGCGGTTCCCTCGCTGCAAGAAGTGAGGTTACAGGGAACCAGGCAGAGGGCCTTCTCGGTAGTGGCGCCCGCCCTGTGGAACGCCCTCCCACCAGATATCAAAGAGAATAACTACCAGACTTTTAGAAGACATCTGAAGGCAGCCCTCTTTAGGGAAGCTTTTAATGTTTGACGGACTACTGTATTTTAATATTTTGTTGGAAGCCGCCCAGAGTGGCTGGGGAAGCCCAGCCAGATGGGCGGGGTATAAATAAATTATTATTATTATTATTATTATTATTATTATTATTATTAGGAAACCAGGCCAGTACGTTTATTCCCTGAGATCCTAGGATAACTCAAGGTCTAGTTTCTAAAGTGAAACTGAGCTCAAGTGTCTCTTGCGTTTGTCTATCGTAGCTCTTCTTGATGACTTGGACAAAGAACTGAACAACTATATAATGCGCTGTCGAGAATGGTACGGGTGGCACTTCCCTGAATTGGGCAAAATCATCACAGATAATCTAACCTACTGTAAATGTGTGCGGAAAATTGGTGAGTAGCGCTGGGCTCCTTAGATAAAAGGTGACATCCAACATCACACCAGTAGACGCAGTAGGACTTGCCTTCCTCTCCTGCAGCCCCCACGCATCTCCCCATCCCTCCAGAGCAGATTTTGGGGGTGAGCAGGGGGCTGCAGGAGGGAGGAGATAAAATAAGAGGTGTGTTGTGCAAGCAGGAACACCACAGTTGGATATCGGCCACATTGTGGCGTATTCACTGCCTTCGAAATTGTACATTACATCCTTTTTATGCTAGAGATCCACAATGCACAACATCTATCACTGCAGTGCGTTATACATTGGGCTGCCTCTGAAGACGGTTGAAAACTTTGGCTAGTGTAGAATTCAGCGGCCAGGTTACTCCCCGGAGCAAGACGGTTTGAGCATATTACCCTGATTCTGGTCTGACTCCACTGGCTTCCATTTAGTTTCAGGGCCCACATCAAAATGCTGGTTTTGACCTGTAAAGCCTTAAACAGCTCAGGACCGCAATACCTCAAGGACCGCCTCTTTCCATATGAACCTACCCGGACCCTGAGATCATATTCTGAGGCCCTCCTTCCTGTGCCTACTCCTCGAGAGCTCTGGAGGGTGGCAACACGAGAGCGGGGCCTTCTCTGCAGTGGCTCCCCGTCTGTGGAATGCTCTCCCCAGCGAAGTTCGCCTGGTGCCTTCATTATACACCTTTAGGCACCAGGCAAAAACGTTCCTTTTTAACCAAGCCTTTGCTTGATCTGATTTCTATATTATGCCCTTTTAAAATGTGGGTCTTTTCGGGGGGGTGTTATTGGGCTGTCGTTTTTATTTTGATTATATATTTTATGGTTTTATACTTTTGTTCTGTGAACCACCCTGAGACTTCCTGGTATAGGGCAGTACAGTGGTACCTCGGGTTACATACGCTTCAGGTTACATACGCTTCAGGTTACAGACTCCGCTAACCCAGAAACATTACCTCGGGTTAAGAACTTAGCTTCAGGATGAGAACAAAAATTGTGCAGCGGCAGCAGGAGGCCCCATTAGCTAAAGTGGTGCTTCAGGTTAAGAACGGACCTCCGGAACGAATTAAGTACGTAACCCGAGGTACCACTGTATATAAATTATAATAATAATAATAGCAATAGTAATAGCTATATTGGGATGCGGGTGGTGCTGTGGGTTAAACCACAGAGCCTAGGGCTTGCCGGTCCGAAGGTTGGCGGTTCAAATCCCCATGACGGGGTGAGCTCCCGTTGCTTAGTCCCTGCTCCTGCCCACCTAGCAGTTCGAAAGCACGTCAAAGTGCAAGTAGATAAATAGGTATCGCTCTGGCAGGAAGGTAAACAGCGTTTCCGTGCGCTGCTCTGGTTCACCAGAAGCGGCTTGGTCATGCTGGCCACACGACCCGGAAGCTGTACGCTGGCTCCCTCGGCCAGTAAAGCGAGATGAGTGCCACAACCCCAGAGTCGGCCACGACTGGACCTAATGGTCAGGGGTCCCTTTACTTTTAATAGCTATATTTATAAGTCCTGCTATTGCCTACATTCTATATAATTCTTCAGTAACTGAGCTATGAAAAATACCAAAGAGCAGTGAAGAGAGAACTAAGCAAATCTATGGCTTACCATGACTAAGAAATCTTGCTGTTGCACAGAGGAAAAATGGTGTCCACTTTGCTGCTTCCTCGCTCCTGCCGCTGCCACCGCCACCAGATTAACAGAAACTTAATTTTTTAAGTTTTAATTTTAATCTTTTGTTGGAAGCCGCCCAGAGTGGCTGGGGAAACCCAGCCAGATGGGCGGGGTATAAATAATAAGTTGTTGTTGTGCGGGGTATAAATAATAAGTTGTTGTTGTTGTTAAACTAAGCCATGGTTTGGCTTAGCATTGTGTCCAAACCAAAGTTCTTATGCTTTGATTACCACTCATGGTTTGTTTGGATTGAGGCAAACTACAACCCTGGGTTTGGGCACAACACTAAGACAAACCATGAATTTGTTCTTGGTGGCAGGAGAGGAGCTAAGTGGTTGTGATTTTCTCCCAACACAATTATTGAAGGTGAGGCTTGGCTTGGCTTGGTTTAGCATCGCAAGCTAACCAAGCCATAGTACAGTTTCCTTTCTTTTGTGTTGGAGTTGTAAACCAAAAGAAATGATGACCAAGAGCCGATGGTTAATAACTCGCTCTCACCGGCCCACTCACAAATTCTACATAAATGGGAACTAACACCACACCGTAGAGATTACCATTTCAAATTAAATATAATGTGGAAAGACACAGCTGCCTGCCTGTGGTGGAGAAGTGTTCTTCAAAGTCACAGCTGATTAAGACTTTCAAGAGCCCATCTGCTTCCATGTTTGATTTTCTGCAACCCTGTGACACCATGTTTAGAGAAGTTCTTGGCAAGTTGAGATAAGACAGGCACCCGGTTATCTGTGCTTTCCAGAACCTGTTGAAGACAGTTTTGTTTCGACAAGCTTTTGCAGCTGAGTGGAAAGGGCTCTGCCTTAGCTATTTGTCTTGTCACGTTTTTAAATCGTATCTTCAGGGTTTTGTTTTTAAATTTTTAAGAACTACTGTATTTTTTGCTCTATAAGACTCACTTTTTCCCTCCTAAAAAGTAAGGGGAAATGTGTGTGCGTCTTATGGAGCGAATGCAGGCTGCACAGCTATCCCAGAAGCCAGAACAGCAAGAGGGATTGCTGCTTTCGCTGCGCAGCGATCCCTCTTGTTGTTCTGGCTTCTGAGATTCAGAATATTTTTTTTCTTGCTTTCCTCCAAAAACTAGGTGTGTCTTATGGCACGAAAAATACGGTATTTCCCTTTCGTTGTAAGTCATCTCGGCACATATGTATAAGGCTGTTCATAAGCGAATAGATGTTAAATGTTTTAAAACTTGGCTTCTGTCACTGCTTGCCATTCATTCCAACTCCTTTACAGTGGTACCTCTGGTTGCGAACGGGATCCGTTCTGGAGGCCCGTTCGCAACATGAAAAGAACGCAACCCGCGTCTGCACACGTGCGGGTTGCGACTCGCCGCTTATGCGCATGCGTGTGACGTCATTTTGCACGTCTGCGCATGCGCGAGCGGTGAAACCCGGAAGTAACCCTTTCCGGTACTTCTGGATTGCCGCAGGACGTATCCTGAAAGAACGTAACATGAAGCGGACATAACATGAGGTATTTTGCTTCCCAGGAGACAGAAAAAACTTTGCCTGTTCTGACCTGTCTGAGGCCCTCCCTGAGGAGGTTGAGGAGGAGGTGAAAGCAGCTGCCGAAATCTCCATGGGGACTGAGGTGTCAGAGGAAGACATCAGCAACATACAACATCTCTGTGACCAGGTGATGACGATGGCGGTGTGGTTTTGTCGAAAGTTTGTTTCATTGGCGTATTTGTATTATGGATTTACTCCTCTGAAATTCACTTGGGGAGTATGGATGGATGGATATGGAATTTGTAGTTCATAGCTGGTCCAAAACGAAAACAGCGATTTAAGTCAAAGCCCATACCTCCAGCGTTGCTCACAATCGATGTGCATCCTGTGTAAAAGGCCTTAGTGCTACTGCCTTCAGTTGAGCTTAATTCTGTTTTAAATCTAAAGTGATCCCACCTAACTGGCGGTAAATCCTCAAGAAGCTATTTTGGAAAGCCTTTCAGGCCAACGTTCTTGATGGCAGTGATGATTTCCTTGATGATGCTTTCCCTGATGTATAAACCATGAGGGTTGCACAGTCACTACCTCTTCTGATGCCATCTCGAATAGCTAAATTAAGGACATTAAAGTAGGCATAATGTGAACAGTTCTTCTGAGATTTGCAGCAGAAGCATTGCCTTGACCAGCCTTGTTTCATATTTCAGGTAATCGAGATATCGGACTATCGAGCACAGCTGTACGATTATCTGAAGAACAGAATGATGGCCATTGCGCCTAACCTCACGGTCATGGTGGGAGAGCTGGTGGGAGCCAGACTCATCGCTCACGCAGGTAAGCTTGATGCAATGGGGGGAGACGTGTTGTGCTTAACTGTCCAGCACTTCGCAACATCGAAAGGTCACAAGTCCATTGACCAAGACCAGCTTTGTGAACCTAGAGACTTGGTGTCTGCGAAATAGAAGCCTAGAAGTTGTCGGTGATGATTTTGTCCTGAAGTTTGCTTGATTTCATCTCGAAACATGAAGGCAACTCCTAGTCACTACCTCTTCTGAGACATCTTCTGGGCTCTGCTGTAGTTCCTTCTCGGCTGCCTCCCCCAAATAAAACGCAATGAATGCCTCGTTTATTGGCATCATTTTGCAAGGAAGACTAAACTGGGTTGAATTATGTTACTGCCGATTGCCAAATTACCGTATTTTTTTGCTCTATAAGACTCACTTTTTCCCTCCTAAAAAGTAAGGGGAAATGTGTGTGCGTCTTATGGAGCGAATGCAGGCTGCGCAGCTATCCCAGAAGCCAGAACAGCAAGAGGGATTGCTGCTTTCACTGCGCAGCGATCCCTCTTGCTGTTCTGGCTTCTGAGATTCAGAATATTTTTTTTCTTGTTTTCCTCCTCCAAAAACTAGGTGCGTCTTGTGGTCTGGTGCATCTTATAGAGCGAAAAATACGGTATGTATCGGCTTCTATGGCATGGGTAGCTAACCTGTGGCCCTGTAGATGGAAGTTCAATAACAAGTGAAGGAGCATTGGTTTGCCACCATCTCTCTTCTTCAAGATTGTCTTTCAGAGGCTGGTGATTATTATTGTTATTATTGTTATTATTGTTATTATTATTGTTGTTGTTGTTATTAATTAATACCCTGCCCATCTGGCTGGATTTCCCCAGCCACTCTGGGCAGCTCCTGACAGAATACTAAAAACACAATAAAGGATCAAATATTAAAAACTTTCCTAAACAGGGCTGCTTTCAGATGTCTTCTAAAAGTCAGATACAGTGGTACCTCGGGTTACAGATGCTTCAGGTTACAGACGCTTCAGGTTACAGAATCCGCTAACCCAAAAATAGTACCTCAGGTTCAGAACTTTGCTTCAGGATGAAATCAGAAATCGCGTGGCAGCGGGAGGCCCCATTAGCTAAAGTGGTGCTTCAGGTTAAGAACAGTTTCAGGTTAAGTATGGACCTCCGGAACGAATTAAGTACTTAACCCGAGGTACCACTGTAGTTGTTTATTTCCTTGACATCTGATGGGAGGGCGTTCCACAGGGCAGGTGCCACCACCGAGAAGGCCCTCTGCCTGGTTCCCTTTAAACCTACCTCACAGTGAGGGAACTGCCAGAAGGCCCTCAGAGCTGGACCTCAGTGTCCGGGCTGAACGATGGGCGTGGAGACCTCCTTCAGGTATATAAAACTTGAAACTTGGTTCTTTTGCCCGAGTCCTCTTTCGAAGGCTGCTAATTCATGCAAACTCCTGTTGTATCTTTTCTTAACGCAGGCTCTCTCTTGAACCTGGCTAAGCACCCGGCGTCGACGGTTCAGATTCTGGGAGCCGAAAAGGCACTCTTCAGAGCACTGAAGACTAAACGCGACACACCCAAGTTCGGTCTGATCTATCACGCTTCTCTGGTGGGGCAGACGACAGCCAAGAACAAAGGAAAGGTGAGATGCTCTAAAACACACGTTGCTTTGTGATTCCTTGAACCGGCATCTACAGGTAACTAAGGAACCAAGACTTTTGACATTTGACTTTTTCTCTAGTAAGGCTTCATTGTTAGTCTGAATTTAGTATTTTCCAGAGTTCTGGGGTGCCACCCCTCTCCAAACCCTCTCTGCCTTGTGGCTTTTTTATATTTGTTGTCGTTTAGTCGTGTCCGACTCTTTGTGACCCCATGGACCAGAGCACGCCAGGCACTCCTGTCTTCCACTGCCTCTCACAGTTTGGTCAAACTCATGCTGGTAGCTTCGAGAACACTGTCCAACCATCTCGTCCTCTGTTGTCCCCTTCTCCTTCTGCCCTCCATCTTTCCCAACATCAGGGTCTTTTGCAGGGAGTCTTCTCTTCTCATGAGGTGGCCAAAGTATTGGAGCCTCGGCTTCAGGATCTGTCCTTCCAGTGAGCACTCAGGGCTGATTTCCTTAAGAATGGATAGGTTTGATCTTCTTGCAGTCCATGGGACCCTCAAGATTCTCCTCCAGCACCATAATTCAAAAGCATCAGTTTTTCAGTGATCAGCCTTCTTTATGGTCCAGCTCTCACTTCCATACATCACTACTGGGAAAACCATAGCTTTAATTATACGGACCATTGTTGGCAAGGTGATGTCTCTTTTTTATATTATTGGAAGCAAAAGGAGAGAGGGAACCTGAAAATGGCGCTGAAATATTATAAATAGTAACAATAAACACCCTAGTTGTTTCAATTTCATGAGAGCCTTCTCATGAATTGAATTCCCATCTTGCTTATCTGGAAGTCCTTTCTGTCATATATATATGTTTTTGTGTGTTCTTTTATCTGTTCCTCTAGCAATAGACCGTATTTTTCTGTGTATAAGACGATGTTTTTTGCTTTTAAAAAATCAGCAAAAAATTGGGGCTCGTCAGATGGTACACAGGGTTCTGGCTCGGATCGCGGGTTGCAGTTTGCCGACTCAGACCCAAAAAGAAGCTTAACAACTTTTAGGACAATCACCCCCCCCAAAAAAAGCTCAAGAACTTTCAGCTGCCGATCGTCCCTGGACATGGCGAGCAAGGGGAGCCCGGCCGGCTCTGGCTGAGCTCATCCAGTGGCCCTGCGAGCCAAAGACGGCACTCACTCTGTAGCTATCACTGTTTGTTCGGTGGCTGCAGCACCAGAAAGAGGTGCTCAGCTCCACTATTCAAGCAGCGGGAGGAGGAAGAATAGCTTGCATAAAAAACCCCTGCCAGTGCTGCTGCTGCCACTGCTGCTCTTGTCAACCAGCCACCGTGGTTTTGGGAACCCTAATTTATAATGATGATGATGATTTATTATTATTTTATACCCCAGCCAGAACCAAGCTCAGAGCGGCTAACACCAATAAAATTAGAATAAAATCTAAAAGGGGGGGAAAAACGGTTAATTAAAATACGGGTTAAAATACAATTTAAAATGCAGCCTCTTTTTAGTAGTAGCCCATAAATCAAAACCATAAGGGGAGGGAAACATAAGGGTCAGACAGAGTCCAAACCAAAGGCCAGGCAGAACAGCTCCATCTTGCAAGCCCTGCGGAAATATGTCAAATCCCGCAGGGCCCTTGTCTCTTGTGGCAGAGCGTTCCACCAAGTCGGGGCCAGTACTAAAAAGGCCCTGGTCCTAGTTGAGACCAATCTAACCATCTTGTTACTTGTGGACCTTAAGGTCCTCCGCGGGGCATACCAGGAGAGGCAGTCCCGTAGGTACTGATTAAGAAATACTGATTTCTTAATTTTGGGTTCAAAAAAATAGAGGCCGCCTTATACATAAGGGCGTCCTATGGTATTCCTATTCTGATTTATGATTTATAAATAATTCAGTGAAGGAAAAATAATGAGTTACTCCATTTAGTAGTGGTTAAAGTTATGTATTTGTTTTGAAATACTAGGCTTTCACTGTTATAAAAGCAGCTTGTTATTTTCAACAAAAGAGACCTTTGTGAGCGTTCATCCATTGTTGCCTTAAACTATGAGTAGAAGTTCCCTTTGTGGTAACCTGTTTTGGCATGACTTGGAGCACCATGGGCAAAGTCAACTGCTAGCTTGGTTTCATTGGGGGGGTATTTAATTTAATTTAATTTTTCTTTCCAGATCTCACGAATGCTGGCAGCTAAAACAGCCTTGACTATCCGTTACGATGCTCTCGGCGACTCGAGCAGCGCTGAGATGGGAGCGGAAAACAGGCTGAAAGTCGAGACAAGGCTGAGGCACTTGGAGGAGAAAGGGGTGAGCCTGCAAAAACATGGAAAGACAATTTTATGTGGTTATTTTATTATTATTATTTCTATACCGCCCTATACCCAAAGGTCTCAGGGTGGTTCACATAACGGATGCTTCTCGGTGGCGGCAGCAGTCCACACACTTTGCTTAAAGTACTTTATAGAGTCTAGTGATGAAGCTGGAAGGTGTGCAGAGGAGGGAACCAAGGCTATCAGGTCTGGAAACCGAGCTTTATGAAGAAGGGTTGAAGGAGCTGGGTACGTTTAGCCTGAAAAAGAGGAGACCAAGAGAGGAGATCATCAACATCATTCATTCATGGGAGCCAGTGTGATGTAGTGGTTAAGAGAGGTGGACTGGTGAACTGGGTTCCCGTCTCCGCTCCTCCACATGCAGCTGCTGAGTGACCTTGGGCTAGTCACACTTCTCTGAAGTCTCTCAGCCCCACTCACCTCACAGAGTGTTTGTTGTGGGGGAGGAAGGGAAAGGAGATTGTTAGCCGCTTTGAGACTCCTTCGGGTAGTGATAAAGCGGGATATCAAATCCAAACTCTTCTTCTTCTTCATTTTTTAATTTGAATACCGTCTTTCTATCTTACAATACAGTCATACCTCGGGTTAAATATGCTTCAGGTTGAGCGTTTTCAGGTTACGCTCCGCAGCGACCCACAAGTAACTGGAGCACATTATTTCCGGGTCTCGCCGCTCGCGCATGCGCAGACGCTGAGAATGACGTCATGCGCGGAAGCGGAGAAACGCAACCCGCAGTCGCATGTTACGTTTACTTCAGGATGCGAACAGGGCACCGGAACGGATCCCGTTCGTATCCAGAGGTACCACTGTACTCAAGGCGGTTTACAAGATGAAGAAACAAAAAATGTACATCTTATAACAATCCAATGCAATATAAAAATGTGATAATAAAACTTTATAATAGGCAACCTACATCAAAAAAGTAACATTCAACAATCACTAGAATAGTATTAAATGATAATAACATATACAAGTTAAACAGAAATCCACTCAACAGTTACAATAAATAATTTCTAAACTATAATCAATAAAACAATGGCAAGCCGCAGTACATAAAATAATACAATACAAATTGAGAAGCAGAGACTAGAGGGTAGAGCAAGGCAGGTGGAAGGAGGCCTTGCCTGATGGAGTCTCTTCCCTCATAGTTCTTTCTCCAGGTCTAGCTTCCTTATGAGGACTCCTAAGGTCAGAGGGTGGGGCAAGGCAGGTGGAAAAATATGACAGCCATCCTCATATAAGGGCCGTCACACGGAAGAAGGAACAAGCTTGTTTTCTCCTGCTCTGGAGGGTAGGACTCGAAACAATGGCTTCGAGTTACAAGAAAGGAGATTCCAACTAGACGTCAGAAGAAGCCTTCTGACAGTAAGAGCTGATTGACAGTCTCCCTCAAGAGGTAGTGGAGTCTCCTTGGAAGTTTTAAGCAGAGGTTGGATGGCCATCTGTCATGGATGGCGTTTGGACTAGATGTCTCTTGGGGTCCCGTCCAATTCTACCGTTCCATGAGACATCAGTTGACACATTGGCAGTAAAGGCAGAGATAAGGTCCACTTCCAACTATTTGCCTGCATTCCCATTCCAGACCACCTTTTATTCCATGGATCTATCAGCTTGGCTGGGATGCGGGTGGCACTGTGGGTTAAACCACAGAGCCTGCGACTTGCCGATCAGAAGGTCGGCGGTTCGAATCCCTGCAATGGGGTGAGCTCCCGTTGCTCGGTCCCTGCTCCTGCCAACCTAGCAGTTCGAAAGCACGTCAAAGTGCAAGTAGATAAATAGGTACCGCTCCAGCGGGAAGGTAAACGGCGTTTCCGTGCGCTGCTCTGGTTTGCCAGAAGCAGCTTAGTCGGCCCATAAAGCAAGATGAGCGCCGCAACTCCAGAGTCGGTCACAACTGGACCTAATGGTCAGAGGTCCCTTTACCTTGATCAGCTTGGCTCTTCCTTTGCAACACAGCTCAAAAGCTGCATTATGAAGGAAAAAATGGGTCATCTGGCCTCAGGTGGGTGACCCCCACCCACCTGTCAAGATGACCCACCTATGGGGGTGGGAAGTTCAGAATCCAGAGTAGGAGAAACGTTAGGCTTTGGAGAACTCCTGAAAGCATGAGGGGTGGGAATTGCAGCAGGAGAAGGAAGGAAAGGGCCTTGCTAGATCTTTGCTTGGTTCATTCACACAGCATGGAATCTGGACTTTGGAAACGTCAAAGCACCGAACTTTTCGTTCTGCCCATATCAGGTGGCTGTGGTTGACTCTCGACTCGCTCAGTCCTCATCCACGCTGTTTCTTAATTCCTTTTCTTCTGGGATATGGAACTGGTGTCCCACAAGAAGGCATGGAAATCCTAGGATTTGCTGTTAACCGCCCAGTGGAAGGAGATCCAAATAGTTCAGCCCAGCCTTCCAGATGTTTTTGGACTACAACATTATCAGCCTTAGCCAGACCCTATAATGATGGGGTTGGGGAGAGTTGTTGTCCCGAACATCTGGAGAACATCAGGCTTGCGGAGGCTGTTTTAGCCCAGCCCGTGTTTCTTCCGCGAGGGGAGACCATGGTTCCCCTGTTATTAGGAGTAGTTCACTCCAGCCTGCTTTTTCTTATGAGAACCTGTGATCAGCTTTAATTCTCCTTAGCAATGTTGTGCCAACATTTTATCATCAGTCATTTGTTCCTCATAACTGTGCCTTTCTCCCCCTCAGATAAGACGGATAAGTGGCACGGGAAAAGCCCTGGCCAGGGCAGACAAATATCAGCACAAGAGGTTGGTAGTTGTATGTTTTGTTTTGTTTTTCTTTTGCTTCCCAAATGCTTGGGTTTTAATTTTTCCTCACTGTCTCCTGCATTGGTGGAAACATTTTCAATATTCTCAGCGCAGCCTTGCATGTCTCAGGTTGCATGTTTGGCTCGTTGCTAGCTCTCTTCTTTTTTTCCTTACCTTGGTGTTGGCGTTTTAGTTTAATACAGATTAATAATACAACTTTTGTGCATTATGAGCCGAAGGAGTCCAGATACCAGCCCATAGGTCCCAGAACACCACTTGTTTCCTAATACAGTGGCACCTTGATTCTCAAACTGCTCAAACATACATTTTTAAAGAAACCGGAAGCTTTTTTATTAGGCATTTTAACAATAAGCATTCCAAAAGAAAATAAAAGAGTGCTTCTTTACGCAACAACAGCAGCCAGAATGTTGGAATACTGGAAAAACGAGTTAACACCAACCTTGACTTAACCAAAATGACAGAACTAATAAGACATCACTCAGGAGACAAGGTTAAAAAAGAATGGGATTACTTTAAAAATTATCTCCAAAATATGGTTCCAATAAGAACACTTGTTGTGCCTAGACTAATTTCACAGATATAAGGGAAATTCCATGTGTGTTTTTAAATAATTGAATACAGATTACTTAAGTGTAAGAGAAGTGTAGTAGCCAGAAAGAGTTAGGGGGAAGTAAAAAAAAACATATAAGGGACTCAAACCGGTTTAGAGGAACAGAAAGAATGTGACTGTAAGGGAAAAAGAGAGAGAAAAGCAGAAATATGAAGGTAACTTCTTTCTAGGAACTTTATATATCGAATATTCAAATTATGGTTTGTACTCCTTAAATGATTTTGTGTATTGGACAAATATTCCCCCCCCCCTTTTCTTTGTTTCCTTTTCCTTGTTCTCCTCATTTTGATTTTGGATCGTTGTTGATTGTTTTTCTGTTTGCAAAATTAATACAGCATGCATATGCATACATATGCGAATATATATATATATATAAAATACACACACACACACACACACACACACACACATATATATATATATATATATATATATATATATATATATAGTTTGTAGCCAGGGCCACAAACAAACAAACGACCACACAATCCTTGGGGAGGCAGAGACGCAAGAGGGCATCAGAGGAGGGAGAAAAGGAAAGCGGGACAGAGGCCAATGTTGTCCATGGCGCCCTGGACCATCCTTCAAGACATCCCACGGTTCGCTGGTTGAAAACCAGTGCCCAAAGTCATTCAGGCTAAGAAAAGATGGGCATGATCTTCGGTTCTCGTGCTTTTTCCTTGCATTTTTTAAAAAACCAAAATAAAACTCCTTTTGTCATTCAAGTGAAGTGAAAACATACGACCCTTCTGGGGAGTCGACGCTTCCTCCGGTCCCAGGAAAGCGCAAACGTGAATTGGAAGATGAGGAGGAGGAGACGACGACGACAGCAGGCCCAGGAAAAGCAAAGAAGGCGAAAATAGTAGAAATCAAAGGTTAGTTGCTGTGCCTCCGGAATCTCAGTTGCGTCTGAAGTCACTTGATTGGCTTCCACCTCCTTTGTGTAAATGTACTTTTGTAAAATGGTTTCCTTGCCGGCCGTTGGACTCGCCACTACGCTCTCTTTGTGTAGCCTGAAACAAATTTGATGGCCTTCCCAGTCTGCTTGAAAGGTTCCGCAAATCATCTTCCATTCTGCCTCTTCCAAACTTCTGGGAAGAGTGCCTGGCATTTTGTAGCCAAAGCAGCAAGAGCCACATAAAGAAACTTTTTGTGTGTGTGGAGCTGGTGTTGGTGGGGAGATCAATCAGGTTTGGAGAAAGACAAAAACTCCTTCTCAGGATAAGTCCCTAAAGCAGGGAGGGGAGGGAGGAGAAGTACCTTCCAAACAGCCCAAAGGAAACTTTTTTTAAAAATATTTTTTATTAATTTTAACATATAAATTATAATACATACCGCAAAACTTCACAACTTATACAATCTTTTTTTTTTGGACTTCCATCAGCACCTCTGATGATCCACCGTTTTTGTCACTTCTTATGCATTTCTTAAATTCATATTGCCTTTAATTATCTTAACTAACCATCCTCCCCTTTATCCATTTTTGCAATAGTTCCAATAATTCACCTCACAAAACTTCTTGCAAACCTACAAACGTAGTCTGATCATCACAATTACTTTTCAAATAGTCTGTAAATTTACACCAGTCTTCTGTGAATCTCTGGTCCTGCAGATTTCGAATCCTTCCTGTTAGTTTGTCTAGTTCTGTATAGTCCATTAATTTCATCCTCCATTCTTCTTTCGTCGGTAATTCTTCTTGCTTCCATTTTTGTGCCAATATTATTCTTGCTGCCGTCGTTGTATATAAAAACCTTCTTTCTATTTACATTCTTTTCTATTTATATCAGTTCCTACAATGCCCAGTAAAAAAGCCCAAAGGAAACTCAGTGGAATGGGAGGAACGATAGAACAGAATTGGAGGAAGGGAGACAAAAATCAAATACAGCCGTACCTTGGTTATCACATGCCCTGGTACTCAGACGTTTTGGCTGTCGAACGCCGCAAACCCAGAAGTGAATGTTCCGCCTTGCAAACATTCTTTGGAACTCAAACATCTGACGGGGCTTCCGATTGGCTGCAGGAGCTTCCTGCAGCCAATCGGAAGCCGCGCTTTGGTTTCTGAACGTTTTAGAAGCTGAACAGACTTCCGGAATGGATTCCGTTCAACTTCCGAGGTGCGACTGTAGAGGGATCAAAATAATTCATTGTCTGTTGTGCACAACAGTCTTCCCCCACCCCTTGATCAAAATGGAGGGGGGGGGGAACGGCTTACTCTTCTTTCCCGGCAAAAAAATACCCCCAGGACTGGGCACGTTCAGTGGGCAAGGAATGTGATGGGCTGACTTCACTTGCAGAAACGAATTGCCACCTTTTCATTTTAATTGGTGACAGCCCCTTCTGGGCTGGGTTTGCCAATCGACTGCTGCGGTGTTTTGATGATGATGTTGTTGTTGTTGATGATGATGATGATGATGATAATATTTTATTTATATCCCGCCCTCCTCCTTGGGCTAGAGATCTGTGAGGATTACCAAAGGAGGGGGTCAGAGTGTGCCTTGGCCAAAGGCCTGGTGGAACAGCTCTGTCTTGCAGGCCCTGCGGAAAGATGTCAAGTCCCGCAGGGCCCTAGTCTCTTGTGGCAGAGCGTTCCACCAGATCGGGGCCACAGCCAAAAAATGCCCTGGCTCTGGTTGAGGCCAGCCTAACCTCCCTGTGGCCCAGGACCTCCAAGATGCTTTTGTTTGAAGACCGTAGGGTCCTCCGTGGGACCTACCAGGAGAGGGCGGTCCCATAGGTACGAGGGTCCTAGGCCGTATAGGGCTTTAAATGTTAAAACCAGCACCTTAAGCCTGATCCTGTACTCGACTGGTAGCCAGTGCAGCTGATATAGCACCGGGTGAATGTGATCCCGTGGAGAGGACCCCATAAGGAGTCTCGCCGCGGCATTCTGCACCCGCTGGAGTTTCTGGGCCATCTCAAGGGCAGCCCCACATAGAGTGAGTTACAATAATCAAGTCTGGAGGTGACTGTCGCGTGGATCACAGTGGCTAGGTCAGGGCGAGAGAGGTAAGGAGCCAACTGCTTAGCTTGGCGGAGATGAAAAAAATGCCGCCTTTGTTATAGCTGCAATCTGTGCCTGCATGGAAAGGGAGGTGTCGAAGATTACACCCAAACTCTTTAACGAACACTAATTGCACCCCCGCAAGAGATGGGAGTTGCTCCCCCGATCCCATATCGTCCCGACCCAACCAAAGGACCTCTGTCTTCGAAGGATTTAACTTCAGCCGGCTCCCACGTAACCATCCAGCCACAGCTTCCAAACATCTGATCAGTGTGTCTGGGGCCGAGTCAGGATGGCCGTCCATCAACAGATAGAGTTGGGTGTCATCAGCATAGGAAAAGGCTCCTAGCCCTAAGGAGCTTGCGAAGAAGAAAAGTCATCTATCTAGTCTGAGTTTTCTCATTTAGAACTCTGTTAAACAGCCTCCCTGCATCTCGGTTTGCCATGCAGATAACCACATATCTGGAGTGACTGCATGCAAAGCAGGAGTGCAGGATACGTGCTTATTAAAGAGTTCCCCATGTCGGAACGAGTACTGAGCCCACTGTCCTCTAAATCTCCACAGCGATGGTCTGTTCAGCTTCACAATTCTCCCTCTCTTGACAGATTGCCAAAGCCTGAGGCTTTAGTTTTTGTTGGCTGAAAACATCCTTTTTTAGTGGAGTTTTGTAGCTTTGGTACTCGGAATGCTGTGTGTTGCCTCCGGGCTAAAAGCGATGGGTGTTTTCCATCCAAAGGCTCTTTATTCTTAAGTGGGTCTAATAGAATAGGGCCAGTGTTTGTCAAAAAACAGAACGGTATAGTCCACAATATTGTATACCAACTTAATTCTTATTTATATTGATACATTCCTTCTTCAAATGGAGTCAGAGTTGAGTTGGGGGAACATAAGAAGATGGTTTGAGCATATTACCGTGATCCTGGTCTGACTGCACTGGCTACCAGCTAGTTTCCGGGCCCCATCCAAAGTGCTGGTTTTGACCTATAAAGCCATAAATGGCTCAGGACCGCAATACCCCAAGGACCGCCTCTTCCTACCCGGAGCCTGAGATCATCTTCTGAGGCCCTTCTTTGTGTCCCTCCTCCTTGAGAGGTCCAGAGGGTGGCAACATAAGAACGGGGCCTTCTCTGCAGTGGCTCCCCGTCTGTGGAATGCTCTCCCCAGCGAAGTTCGCCTGGCGCCTTCATTATACACCTTCAGGCGCCAGGCAAAAATGTTCCTTTTTAACCAGGCCTTTGGTTGACCTGATTTACCTCCTATGCCCTTTTAAAATGTGGGGGTTTTGGGGGGGGCACTATTGGGTTGTTTTTGATTTTTATTATGTATTTTGTGGTTTTATATCTTGATTTTATTCTGTGAACCACCCTGAGACCCCGTGTATAGGGCGGTATATAAATTCAATAAATTCTTCTTCTTCTTCTTCTTCTTCTTCTTCTTCTTCTTCTTTATTTCTTACATTTATATACCACCTTTATCTTCCAAGGATCTCAAGGTGGTGTACATGGTGTACAGAAGGCCGAGGGCCTTCTGGCGGTTCCCTCATTGCGAGAAGTAAGGTTACAATAATATAATAATAATTTTCCCCATAGTGGAGGAAGAGGAAGTGGAGGAAGAGGAAGAGCAGGAGGAACCTGTCGTCAAGAAGAAGAAGAAGAAGAAGGAGAAAAAGATGAAAGCTCAGGAAGAAGCTGCTTGGGTAGAGGATGAGGAAGAAGAAGAACCATCAACTAGCATTTCAGTCGAGGTAAGATGCTTCAAATCGTCCAAGATGAGGTATGCTGCTGTAGTGAAAACTTGTGGCAGCCGCACGTCCATAATTCGGTTTGTCAGTCGCTTGTTGGAGGGTTGAATGAACTAGGAATGCTTACTGTTTGAATTGCAGGAGTTAAAAAACCTGCATGATCTGGATCATGGGTAGGCAGACTATTCCCCCCCCCCACACAATAATATTTATTATTTTTCATACAAAAACATAACAAAAGAGAGAGTAAACAATAATAAAAGGGGGGGGAGAGAAAAGGATATGAAACATAAAATACATCAACTCGCTACGTAAACTAAAAATTAATTAATTAAAATCCATCTTCATAAATGTATTACTTGGCTTCCTCTAATCTCTTCCATCTGAATTTCTTAGTAATTATATATAGCAGTTTCCAATATCATTATTTCATGAATCCATATCACAGTCATAATCATATTTCCTAACTTTTCTTATCGTACATGTTCTTATTTATTTATTTAATCCTAATTTAGTCCTAGGCCTAATTAAATCTTTCATGTGGTTACATATCTTTAATATTGTGGGTAGGCAGACTAAGACCCTGGGGCCGGATCCGGCCCAATCGCCTTCTAAACCTGGCCCGCAGACGGTCTGGGAATCGGCGTGTTTTTACATGAGTAGAATGTGTCCTTTTATTTAAAATGCATCTATGGGATGTTTGTGGGGCCTGCCTGGTGTTTTTACATGAGTAGAATGTGTGGTTTTATTTAAAATGCATCTCTGGGTTATTTGTGGGCCATAGGAATTCGTTCATTCCCCCCCCCCCAAAAAAAATATATAGTCTCCCCCCCCCCCAGAGATATGAGAGACAGTGGGCCGGTCCCCTGCTGAAAAGGTTTGCACACTTCTGATCTGGAATGTCAGAGCGTATGGGGAAACAGCGCTTTTCCTAAATACCTTGATGCATCTGTCAGAATTGCGTGGAGCCCACCCTCATGAAAAAAGACAATTGCCTGCTTATGTACCCTGTAAAGGTAAAGGGACCCCTGACCATTAGGTCCAGTCGTGGCCGACTCTGGGGTTGCGGCGCTCATCTCACTTTATTGGCCGAGGGAGGCCGGCGTACAGCTTCCGGGTCATGTGGCCAGCATGACTAAGCCGCTTCTGGCAAGCCAGAGCAGCGGACAGAAACGCCATTTACCTTCCCGCCGGAGTGGCACCTATTTATCTACTTGCACTTTGACGTGCTTTCGAACTGCTAGGTGGGCAGGAGCAGGGACTGAGCAACGGGAGCTCACCCCGTCGCGGGGATTTGAACCGCCGTCCTTCTGATCGGCAAGTCCTAGGCTCTGTGGCTTAACCCACGGCACCACCCGCGTCCCTTTATGTACCCTGTAGCCATGTCTTATTCCACAACCCTCCAACGTCTCATTCTGCAGAGCCGTTCAAGGCTTTGACGAACCAGAGAGCTCTTGCCGGGGCAGAAACGACCCTCTTCAGCCTCATGTGCGTCACAAGCCGCATGCGTTGACATGCGTGCACTCGGCGTCGCATAGCAGCGGCCCGGTCCCAGTGGCGCAGTTCCGAGTAGGAGCTATTTTGGAAGCAGGTGTGGCCCACGCTGCTGCGTTTTGATTGGCGAGCATCTTGCCTCCATTTAAACTTCTCCGTAAATGGAGGGAGAAGGGCTTTGTTCTGCTGAGATGCTTAGAGATGAAAGCTTCTCTTCTCTTGCTGAGTGCTGTTGACTCATTTCATTAGGGTCATATCGATGGTAACCATAGATTCCTGCGGTTCTCGCGAGCCTCTCCGTCTAAAGAGATTAGCAAAGAGGGAGCAGAATAGGACCGTGCCTCTGCTGCTCGCATCTCAAAGGAAAAACCCAAAAACCCTTAGATGCAAATCAATCTTCCTAATTTTGAATTTTGTATATTTCATAATTGGGAGTAGAGGGGTAACAACGCTTATTCTTTTTCCAGACTTCAGAGAGGAAGAAGAAAAAGAAAAAGAAGATTAAAGAGGAGCCGGAAGATGATTAAGAGGAAGAAAGCACAATCTCCCTGGGCATGGCGTCGATGTGGTTTTGGAGACAGCTGCCCCAAAAATGTAATTTGCCCCACAATTAGGCAAGGCCGACAAATTCTTCCCACTTTCTGTGGAGCAGATCCACCCTCCATTCTCAGTTTCTTAATCTGAACAGCAAATTTAATCTCTGCTCTGGTGTTTCTTTGCAATGCTAAAAAACTGCTTTGAGAGTTTGCCTGTCTCTAAAAAGCAATATTATACATGTTTGAAAACTGGTAACATTTTCCAACAGCAAGACTCCTTTATCTTCCTTCAGTATAAATTTTTAGAACACACTGAGTCTGAAAAAAAATACTTTTTGTGTGTTTGTTTGTTTGTGTGTGTGTACATACATGGATGTTTCTTTCCAGTCAGCTGAAATTCTACTTAAAGGTAAAGGGACCACTGACCATTAGGTCCAGTCATGACTGACTCTGGGGTTGCGGTGCTCATCTCGCTTTATTGGCCAAGGGAGCCGGCGTAAAGCTTCCGGTTCATGTGGCCAGCAGGACTAAGCCGCTTCTGGCGAACCCACAGCGCCACCCGCGTCCCTCTGAAATTCTACTTACTTTTTTTAAATTTCATGAAATATACTGAGGGAGCTTGGGGGTGAAAGGAGAAGATATCTAGCAAATAGGTCAGGATACAGTTCATACTCAGTTTGTGGTGAAAAAAGCATCCACTGGGGTTGGGTTAACACTTGCTAGCACCTGGGAAGGCAGGAAAGGGAATAGCCAATTTCTGGAGTTCAACCTGGTTCTATAGACTTCTCCCCCAGATTATCTGCTGTCTTTGCCCAAGACTGGACTTTTCGTCACAGCAAATGCAAGGACACCATACTTCTTCACCAGATACCTTACAAGCCATCAGCAGGGAACGGGCAGCCTTCACTCAGCCTCACTGAAAGGGCTCTTGTGTGTGTGTGTTTTGTTTTTTTTTAAATGATATTTATTAAGGTTTCAAAGAAAAGATTACATAGATAGGAATAAAAGAAAGAAATAAAAAAGAAAAAATACAAAATACAGAAAAAAGATAAAAAACACTTAAAAAACACATCAATCTTTCCATGCCTTACATTTCATTTCCTTACTTCCCTGACCTCCTCAGACCTCCCTTTTTTGTATTCCAGTTCAATTAGTTAATTCAGCAATTCCTTTCCCTCTTTATCTTTGTCTTAATCCTTTAACTTAATATATTATAACTTTGGATTTTCACCTTTTAACAATCCATTTTTACATACACCTTTATAACGTTGCTGCTAAAACCACTTAACTTCATTCTGACATTCTAACATTCATTAATTTTGCAGTATTTCTGTAAATAGTCTTTAAATTTCTTCCAATCTTCTTCCACCGACTCTTCTCCCTGGTCTCGGATTCTGCCAGTCATTTCCAGGGCTCTTGTGTTTTTTCCCCTTTCCATCCTTTTGCCTTCCAGGGTTCGGAGGGAAATCAGACAGAACAGCGGGGGAGGGGGTTGACCCTCCAGATGTTGAACTACAACTCCCCTGATCCCTGACCATCTGCTAGGCTGGCCGGAGCTGATGGGAATTGGAGTCTCACGAACTCCACCCCTGCAGATTGGGTGGGGAGCAACTTTCTTCAGACGGAGTGAAGCCAAGCCTTCGCTCTTAAGCTTGCTTGGGAGACACAAAGGACAAGAACATTTCCCCAAAGTCTAAAATGTCTCCTGTGAGTGATGGCATACTCTAAGCACCACGGCCACCATTTACAAAAAAAAAAAAAAATGTTTCCAAACAGCTGGTTTTCTTTCTTTGTACAATGGTACCTCGGGTAGGGACACAGGTGGCGCTGTGGGTTAAACCACAGAGCCAAGGGGTCGGTGGTTGCTCAGTCCCTGCTCCTGCCAACCTAGCAGTTCGAAAGCAAGTCAAAGTGCAAGTAGATAAATAGGTACCACTCCAGTGGGAAGGTAAACAGTGTTGCCCTGCTCTGGTTCGCCAGAAGCAGCTTAGTCATGCTGGCCACTTGACCCGGAAGCTGTACGCCGGCTCCCTCAGCCAATAAAGCGAGATGAGCGCCGCAACTCCAGAGTCGGTCACAATTGGACCTAATGATCAGGGGTCCCTTTACCTTTACCTTACCTCGGGCTAAGAACTTAATTCGTTCTGGAGGTCTGTTCTTAACCTGAAACTGTTCTTAACCTGAAACACCACTTTAGCTAATAGGGCCTCCCGCTGCTGCCGTGCCGCCGGAGCACGATTTCTGTTCTCATCCTGAAGCAAAGTTCTTAACCTGAGGTACTATTTCTGGGTTAGCGGAGTCTGTAACCTGAAGCGTCTGTAACCCAAGGTACCACTGTAATTTGTAGTTTTAGATTCAGGAAATGGTGACTTAAGACAACAGACTTGAACACACACTTGCTGAATAATCTGACGGAAGTTAAAGGCACTTACGTCAACCATCAACAATGATCGAAAGATATTCAGATAAGCACACATGCAAAAAGATAACGTTGCCTTTTCGTTCAACAAATGGAGGAACTTCTCTCGTGAGTTGGCCAGACTCCGTAGCTCCCAGACCCAGCCCGTGTGCCAGATAGCCATTTGTTTCCCAGAATGACGTGTGACCTTTGGGGAAAGTGGTTAGCATGACCCAATCCTTCCTGCAAGAACAGCAGTTCCCAGACATTTTATTATGTAACACCTCTCTGTGCTGAACTAACCGCTCTGCTATTTGCTGTGTCAGCCCCAGCCAACATGAGCAAAGGTCAGAGATTTTGGGCATGTGAGTTCCAACAACCTCTTGGAGGGCACCAGGTTGGGGAAGCTCACCCTGTAGAGTAGAGCAGGGGTAGCATTGTGTGAGGCCCTCTAGAGGTTGTTGGACTTCTCCCATCAGTGTATCCATGGTTCCCCCTTCCCATTTGGTAGGACCCCAGTCTAATGGAAGCTGGTGAAACTTGGACCTGATGGAGGTCACATGGGTGAAGGGAGAAGAGTGTGATGGGAAAAGGTTGTTGTAATATTAAGTCAACCACACTCTGACCTTGTTTCCCTGTTAAGGGAGGAGCTCAGTGCAGTGTACCCTTAACATAATAATAGTAATAGTAATTTATTTATACCCTGCCCATCTGGCTGGGTTTCCCCATCCACTCTGGGCGGCTTCCAACAAAACACTAAGATACAATAACCTATTAAACATTAAAAGCTTCCCTAAACAGGGCTGCCTTCAGATGTCTTCTAAAAGTTTGGTAGTTATTTTTCTCTTTGACATCTGGTGGGAGGGTGTTCCACAGGGCGGGGGCCACTACCGAGAAGGCCCTCTGCCTGGTTCCCTGTAACTTACAGTGGGCAGAGGACTACAGGCAGCAGACGTCATTCCCCAAAATAAAATTATAGTAATGACCCCGCTGTCATATAGGGAGCTTCATGGCTGGGTGAGGTTTTGAACCCAGGTCTCCCAGGCCCTAGCCCAATAGCCCTACCGCCAAACCTAGGGACGTGGCGAGTCCCTGTGACATGGTGAGCTCCCATTGCTCTTTCCCAGCTTCTGCCAACCTAGCAGTTCGAAAGCACACCAGTGCAAGTAGATAAATAGGTACCATTGCGGTGGGAAGATAAATGGCGTTTCCATTCGCTCCGTCATGGTGTCCCACTGCGCTAGAAGTGGTTTAGTCCTTCTGGCCACACGACACGGAAAGCTGTCTGCGGACAAACGTCGGCTCCCTCGGCCTGAAAGCAAGATGAGCACTGCAACCCCATAGTCACCTTTGGCTCGACTTAACCGTCCAGGGTTTTTTTTACCGTTGAACCTGTACACTGCAGCTTCTTTATAAGTCAAAACACAATATTAATTACCCTTTTGTTTCTCAGAGCTCTTCCAACAATTGATGTCATCAAGTATCACTGGCACATGGCAGGGCGGAATGGAAGTGGCGCTAGGATGAGGCGGCAGGAAAGTTGGGGAAACTTTGGGGGCGGTGATGGCAGTTCAGGTGTGTGTCCACCTGGGGTAAAGGTAAAGTAAAGGGACCCCTAACCATTAGGTCCAGTCATGACTGACTCTAGGGTTGCGGCGCTCATCTCGCTTTATTGGCCAAGGGAGCCGGTGTACAGCTTCCGGGTCATGTGGCCAGCATGACTAAGCCGCTTCTCGCGAACCAGAGCAGCGCATGGAAACGCTGTTTACCTTCCCGCCGGAGTGGTACCTATTTATCTACTTGCACTTTGACGTGCTTTCGAACTGCTAGGTTGGCAGGAGCAGGGACCGAGCAATGGGAGCTCACCCCGTCGCGGGGATTCGAACCGCCAACCTTCTGATCGGCAAACCCTAGGCTCAGTGGTTTAACCCAAAGCGCCACCCGCGTCCCCCCACCTGGGGTAAACCACGGTAAACTCTTGATTCCAATGTTCAAAATCCTACTTGCGGTCTGTGAGACACGCTACTTACTAAGTGTTGAGAGAGGTTCTGTGCGGAATACAGTGGTACCTCGGGTTAAGAACTTAATTTGTTCTGGAGGTCTGTTCTTAACCTGAAACTGTTCTTAACCTGAAGCACCACTTTAGCTAATGGGGCCTCCCGCTGCCGCTGTGCGATTTCTGTTCTCATGCTGAAGCAAAGTTCTTAACCCGAAGTGCTAATTCTGGGTTAGCAAAGAACCTGAAGTGTATGTAACCCGAGGTACCACTGTAGTTTTTTGGGACACACACACCCTAATGACAAAGTGATGCCTTGAAGTCTGGAAGACAGGCAGCTATTTATGAAGCACCGGGTGCATCACCATAACACGGTAGAGATAAAGTGAGTGCTCCGTAAGTGCATTGCAACACACCATGAAGCAATCGTGGGCAGCTGTATGACAAGTTTTACTGTCTGGCTCAGTATGCCTCTTTGGGGAAGAAGAAGGAGAAATATCTTTGAGGACTTTGTTTCCCTATGTTCTGATTAGATTGACAGAGCCAGTGTGGTAGAACACAAAGGTGAGATAAGGATCAATCACTCCTCTAGAGATGGGAGGGTCTCTACGTTTCGGTTCTCTTCATTCCTCCCCGACCCATAAATCTTAAATTTTTCACATTTCTGCTGCAATTTTGTGAGTGCCCAGGCCTGTGTTTCCCTCACTCAGGAGCCCAGTTATGTCACCCTTGGCCTGCCAAGCTGGCAGCCTCTCACCCTTTCTTGAACACCCTCCCTTGTGGAGTGTTCCCTCAGCCTCCTCTCTCCCCTTTCCTTGAGGGTGCCGCAGGACACGCACACACACCGGTCTCCGAGCCGCCTCAGCTCCTGGCAACCAGGACCCCCTGGCCAGCCCCAGAGGCACCATCCGCCTGCGGAGCTTATAGCCAGGGCTGCCGCAACAAACAGCTGTGCAAGCCTTTGGGAGGCAAAGACGGGAGAGGGCATTGGAAGAGGGAGGGGAGGGAAGAGAGAGGGACAGAGGTCAGTGTTGCCCGCGGTGCCCCTGACCATCATTCAAGGCACCCCAGGGTGTCACAGCACATTGGTTGAAAAATCACTGCGGTATTTGGATGGACGCAAGGAAGAAACACGCTAAGGTATGCTTGGCAAATCCACACCATGATCAGCTCCCACCCGATAACCAATGTCCCCACTGTGGAAGGACGTGTGGATCCAGAATTGTCCTCCACAGTCACTTATGAACTCACTGTTATAACCGTTCACCTTAAAGGTAAAGGTACCCCTGACTATTAGGTCCAGTCATGGACGACTCTGGGGTTGCAGCGCTCATCTCGCTTTATTGACCAAGGGAGCCGGTGTACAGCTTCCGGGTCATGTGGCCAGCACTACTAAGCCACTTCTGGGGAACCAGAGCAGCGCACTGAAACGGCGTTTACCTTCCCGCCGGAGCGGTACCTATTTATCTACTTGGACTCTGACGTGCTTTCGAACTGCTAGGTGGGCAGGAGCAGGGACCGAGAAACAGGAGCTCACCCCGTCGTGGGGATTCGAACCGCCGATCTTCCGATCGACAAGCTCGTTTAGACCACAGCGCCACCCGCTTGGTATCTGAAGAAGTGTGCATGCACACGAAAGCTCATACCAATAACAAACTTAGTTGGTCTCTAAGGTGCTACTGGAAGGAATTTTTTTATTTTGTTTCAGCTACGGCAGACCAACACGGCTACCTACCTATATGTGAAAACCATATTTATGGAAGACAATCTTCCTCGGCTACGAGTGATCGCCAAAGGAGAAGACACCACTGTGCCTCAGTGTATCTGAAATGCCCAAATAGAATAATAGAATCAAGGAAGTGTAGAAATGGATGGGTCCCGAGGGTCATCTAGTCCATCCCCCTGCAACACAGGAATCTCAACACACAATCCCCCCCCCCCCACATCCAATTTGAAACCATACCAGACCCTGCTTAGCTTTGCAAATGTGCTAACAGTTTTACTTGCTGCTCCACTAGGAGCTAGGAAGCAGCAGCTTCTATGGAGCAAAACAGCTAAACTCAATCAAGGTTACTATAGTTACTCCCAGACTTTGAACTAATAAAGGGTTAATGACGAAAAGAGTTTGTATGAACAAAAAACCAACAACCCAATGTTGCGCTTGAAGCCATTTGGCATGAGCTATTAAGGGAGCTGACTAAGCTGTTATTTATTGGCAGCCCTAATAAACTTATCCGGAGAGCCAAAGATATGAGAATGCCTGTAATGAAATCTATATAGCTTCTTGACTTTCTGTATCTCCCCTTGTAAACAGCATTACTGGCCTGAGACCTGTATATTAGGTCCTGCAAGTTTAGGTCTCTGAGGAGGTCACACGGCACTATGTGTGGCAGGGGGCAGATGGTTTTCCAAGCCTGCTGCAGCCTGAAACAGCATTTCATGTTCTTCAAAGCCTGATCTGGTCTTGCCACTGCCTTCCTTTCATAGCTGTCAACCATCCCTTATTTGGCGGGAAAGTCCCTTATCCCAGCGCCGTGTCCCGCTGCTGCCCCTTATTGATGATGTCCCTTAAATTTCCCAGGTTTCAAAGGAAGCAGCTCCTCTCCCTCCCTCCCTGCCGACCAGGGAGGAGGGAGGCTCCAACTGTGTTGCTTGGCTGCGTTGCTCACCCAATAAGGAGTCTAAGAACGACTGGGGGTGGAGCTTGCATGCCTTGTGCCGATCAAATCGGCCGCGTTGCCTGGAAACTCGCCTTTGCTCAGCGCTTCCCAGCGGAGAGGTGATGGTGGTTTTCCTTGCTGCCTCCCCTTTGCCGGGTTGCTGCGCTGTGGGAATCACCGCTTGAGGCTTTGTTTGGCTGCTGGCTGGGCTTTCTGCCTTTGGCTCGGAGGGGCTCAGAAGTTGAACATACCTGTGCTCTGAAAATCCCTTATTTTGGCTGCTGATCCCTTATTTTCGAGGCTGCTGGTCCCTTATTTTCAAATATGTAAGTTGACAGCTATGCATCCTTTATGTTAACATTCCTATATCATTCACATATTCAAGAGTTAGGATCCACAACAGAACTTAGAAACCCCTTCCCACTCTATGGATTTTTTAAAACCCCAGCTCCAGGTATTTCTGGATAACACCGATTTTCTGGGTCTGAACAAGCAGCATTGGTTGTCTGAATGTTTCCTGAGGTTTCCTGAGAAATGTCTCTGGATAAGTGTTTGCTACTTGGCTCTGCTTGATCTCTTTGGCATTTAATTAGCAAAGGGTTCCCAGCAATGAACCACGAAAAAAATATTACTAGCTCTCCTAACAACTTTTGCACCAGTTTTTTAAAAATATATTTTTACTGGGTTTTATAATCAAGGATCACAGGAATAATATACTTTTTCCAAAAAAAGCGAGGACAAAACCCTTTTTTAAAAGTTTGTGCTTTAACACTCCAGTCCGAACAGATTTGGGGGGTACACAGGAGATTGGGGGCAGAGAGGAAGATGATATACCACTGAGTGGACTTGTGTTGGCACCCCTGGAGGCCTTTTTCAATATATAATATTATAAATTGCTTTGGGATGCCAATTTATACCCCGCCCATCTGGCTGGGTTTCCCCAGCCACTCTGGGTGGCTCCCCAAAAAATATTAAAAACACAATCAAACATTAAAAACTTCCCTAAACAGGGCTGCCTTCAGATGTCTTCTAAATGTAAGATAGTTGTTTATTTCCTTGACATCTCATGGGAGGGCATTCCACCAGGGAATGTGTCCAGGGCAGCTGTTTACCAGCTCCATCTGGTACGCAGGCTGAGACCCTGCCTGCCCATGGACTGTCTCGCCAGAGTGGTGCATGCTAACTTTATGGATTATGCTCTGGTTATCTCCCGCTTGGACTACTGCAACACGCTCTACGTGGGGCTACCTTTGAAGGTGACCCGGAAACTACAACTAATCCAGAATGCGGCAGCTGGACTGGTGACTGGGAGCAGCCGCCGAGACCATATAACACCAGCCTTGAAAGACCTACACTGGCTCCCAGAATTGAGCACAATTCAAAGTGTTGGTGCTGACCTTTAAAGCCCTAAACGGCCTCGGCCCGGTATATCTGAAGGAGCATCTCCACCCCCTTCGTTCTACCTGGACACTGAGGTCCAGCGCCGAGGGCCTTCTGGCAGTTCCCTCGCTGCGAGAAGTGTGGATACAGGGAACCAGGCAGAGGGCCTTCTTGGTAGTGGCACCCGCCCTGTGGAACGCCCTCCCACCAGATGTCAAAGAGAACAACAACTACCAGACTTTTAGAAGACATCTGAAGGCAGCCCTGTTTTAGGGAAGCTTTTAATGTTTAACAGACTACTGTATTTTAGTGTTTTGTTGGAAGCCACCCAGCCAGGTGGGCGGGGTATAAATAATAATTTACTGTTGTTATTGTTATTGTTGTTATTATTATTATTATTATTATTATTCCACCATCGAGAAGACCCTCTGCCTAGTTCCCTGTAACCTCAATTCTCGCCCTGAGGGAACCGCCAGAAGGCCCTCGGAGCTGGACCTCAGTGTCTGGGCTGAACAATGAGGGTGGAGATGCTCCTTCAGGTATACTGGGCCGAGGCCATTTAGGGCTTTCAAGGTCAGCACCAACACACTGAATTGTGCTCAGAAACAAACTGGGAGCCAATATAGGTCTTTCACTTATGTGGTCTTGGCAGCCACTCCCAGTCACCAGTCCAGCTGCCGCATTCTGGATTAGTTGTAGTTTCCGGGTCACCTTCAAAGGTAGCCCCACGTAGAGCGTGTTGCAGTAGTCCAAGTGGGAGATAACCAGAGCATAATCCATAAAGTTAGCATCTTGCCCTCCAAGCCCTCAAGCACTCCATGAATAAGATTATGTGTCTCATTTTCTTGTCCAGATCTTCCCATTGTTCCGCTCTTTTGAAGAGCTTCATTTGCGGATGGGTCGTGCTTGTGATATAAGTCAAGAATTGGAGCAGAGGTTCAGTGTTGCAGTTAACAGCACTGTTGCGCAAAGGGTGCTGGTCAGCAGGCCAGGTCCAAATGCATAAACATCACCCGTTGGTACTGATATATCCAGTGGACACAATAAAACCAAACCCGTGTTTACCTTTCCAACAGAAACATCTGGAGGATACAATATCAAAATATATTTTAAATTAGGGCAGGCCAAGCAAGCTATTTTCTTCCTCTGGAAGTGGAACAAAACCGGCTTGCAAACAGATCCTTGGGTTTCTATTGTAGCAACCGAGAAGACAGACAAAACCAGGGCGTATTAAAATAATATACTAACCAGAGAAGAAAATGCCAGTAAGTAAATCAGCCTTGGCTTACTGATAATCACATGAGGATGTCAAAGGGGATGCGATAGGATGGAGGAAGATGAAAAAGGCAGCGAAATGTATGAAGGCACAGAGAACGGCATCCGTGCACAAGGAGAGGTAAGAGATTAGATTTGCTTTCAAAGAGGGAACATCAAAGAGGGAAATTATTTACTTTGGATTACGGCGCAAGAACCAGGAGGGCTTCTGCACATTTGTTTAAAAATAAAAGAGAGTATCACTGGCTTCTTCAACGCTCAGTTAACCGCTGGGACAAAATGTCCTGGGTCACCTTCAGGTGAACCAAACTTAATTCAAAATGGTATTAAATAGGATGGAACCCTTACTGGCTGTATAGTAAGGTGAGTGACCTTACATTCAGGACTAATTCATAGCCCTCATCTAGAAATAATGTCAGTTGTCTAAATATTTTCTGTGTACAGTGGTACCTCAGGTTAAGTACTTAATTCGTTCCGGAGGTCTGTACTTAACCTGAAACTGTTCTTAACCTGAAGCACCACTTTAGCTAATGGGGCCTCCCGCTGCCGCCGCGCCACCGGAGCACAATTTCTGTTCTCAACCTGAAGCAAAGTTCTTAACCTGAAGCACTATTTCTGGGTTAGCAGAGTCTGTAACCTGAAGCGTATGTAACCTGAAGCGTATGTAACCCAAGGTACCATTGTATCTTCCTTCCTTTTACTCAAACTTTTCCTTTTCAGTATTTTCAAGACTTTCATATTGATAACATAAATATATCTCATTTTCACTAAAAGACATTTCAGTGGAACAGTCCTTTGATTAGAAAACTGATTTTCACTGCCCGTTATTAAAACCTCTTAACAAACCAATATAACGAGAACATCTGATTTCTCTCTCTTATTGCTGCTCTCACAGCATAATCCTGTGCATATTTACTCAGGAGTAAATGCCCCTTTCTACACAGAGACTTATTACCTAGCATGTGCTTTGAATAAGTCACATTAAAACCACTAAACCTTACTTCTGAGTTGACGTGCATATGGTTGTGCTAGCAATAAGGAACAAATTCTCCAGTGGGGAGGCACAAAACCTAACTGAGAATAAATTTAGATAAAATAATATTAGAAAGTTCAAGCTAAACCTACTGTACAAACTCGGGTAACTCAAATTAATTCATACAGCACTATTTTGCTGTACTAGAGTAGCAAAGGGTTTGCGGCAGAAAGAGGGCGTGATTGGGAACGATATTTATGAGCTGGGGGGGAAATTCACATCTGGCAACCAATGCGCCCATTTGGTTTCAGATAGTATATGAGTAAGGTAAAGGTAAGGGGACCCCTGACCATTAGGTCCAGTCCTGACCGACTCTGGGGTTGCGGTGCTCATCTCGCTTTATTGGCCGAGGGAGCCAGCATACAGCTTCCGGGTCATGTGGCCAGCATGACTAAGCCGCTTCTGGTGAACCAGAGCAGCGCACGGAAACGCCGTTTACCTTCCCGCCAGAGCGGTACCTATTTATCTACTTGCACTTTGACGTGCTTTCGAACTGCTAGGTTGGGAGGAGCTGGGACCGAGCAACGGGAGCTCACCCCATCACGGGGATTCGAACCGCCGACCTTCTGATCAGCTAGTCCTAGGCTCTGTGGTTTAACCCACAGCACCACCCGCATCCCTAGTATATGAGTAGATGAGTCTAAAAAGCCTGGAACACAAATTTTCATGGGCCTCTAGAGGCTAGAGTGGCTAATTTACCAGAAGTAATGTATTTAGCATTAATTCTGGAAATGTGAGCAGTCATACATCGGGTTACAGACGTTTCAGGTTGCGCATTCTCAGGTTATGGACACGCCGAAACCCGGAAGTACCAGAACGGGTTACTTCCGGGTTTCAGAGCTCGCGCATGCGCAGAAGCACCAAATCACAACCCGCGCATGCGCAGACGCGGCACTGCAGGTTGCGGATGCTGCGAGTTGCGAACATGCCTCCCGTACGGATCACGTTCGCAACCCGAGCATCCACTGTACTTGATTCTGACCAAACTAAGCCTCTCTACAGCAAAATATACATAAGGTAAAGGTAAAGGAACCCCTGACCATTAGGTCCAGTCGTGGCCGACTCTGGGGTTGCGGCGCTCATCTCGCTTTATTGGCTGAGGGAGCTGGCGTTTGTCATCAGACAGCTTCCGGGTCATGTGGCCAGCATGACTAAGCTGTTTATCTTCCCGCCAGAGTGGTACCTATTTATCTACTTGCACTTTGACGTGCTTTTGAACTGCTAGGTTGGCAGGAGCAGGGACTGAGCAACGGGAGCTCACCCCGGCGCGGGGATTCGAACCACCAACCTTCTGATCGGCTAGTCCTAGGCTCTGTGGTTTAACCCACAGCGCCACCCGCGTCCCTAAAATATACATAGTGAGCCTGTAATTACTTGCCAACTCTGCTTAAATTAAACAGCAGAGGGAGCTAATTACTGTTCCAACAACAACAACAAAAAGGCTTTTTGATAAGCCCATGGCCAAGAAAAAGCACAGCCCAGCAGCAGGGAACAAGCAACTTTCCTAGCATTTGTCATGCTGTTGCACAGGGTTGAGGAATCTCTGACTTTCCAGATGTTGCTGGACTACAACTCCCATCATCCCTGACCATTGGCCATGCTTTCTGGGGATGATGGGATATGGAGTCAAAGATGTGGATGTCCACAGTTTCCCCATAGGAGTATAACAAGGGTTGTGTGGGAAGAACAGGGACAGGAAACTCCATATGATTGAGTGGATAGCATGTGGGTTTGGCAAAATGGTTCTCTCCAGATGTTGATGGACTTCAATTACGCTGATTGGTCCCAGTCATCATGGCCGATGGCCAAGGATCATCAGAATTGTAGTCTGAAACACCTGGAGGACACCACATTATCTACTCATGGGAAAGTATGTCGGACACTGAACCATGGGAACTGGAGTTCTAATTCTTACACTTAGGCTGAGAAATAGGAAGTAAGCCAAGGCTAATATACCTCACAGGGTCGCTTGAACTAAAACTGCCAACCAAAAGCTTTACTTTTCCAGTTTATCACCACAACAGTTATTGACACTGGGTTTCAGTAAAGCAAATAATTTAATTAGACAGCGCCTATATGACGCGGGTGGCGCTGTGGGTTAAACCACAGAGCCTAGGACTTGCCGATCAGAAGGTTGGCGGTTTGAATCCCTGCGACAGGGTGAGCTCCCGTTGCTCGGTCCCAGCTCCTGCCAACCTAGCAGTTCGAAAGCACACCAGTGCAAGTAGATAAATAGGTACCGCTCCGGCGGAAAGGTAAACGGCGTTTCCGTGTGCTGCTCTGGTTCGCCAGAAGCGGCTTAGTCATGCTGGCCACATGACCCAGAAGCTGTACGCCGGCTACCTTGGTCAATAAAGCGAGATGAGCGCCGCAACCCCAGAGTTGGTCACGACTGGACCTAATGGTCAGGGGTCCCTTTACTTTACCTTTACTATATGATTTCGAGGGACAGAAAAATTTGGCCACGATAGGGATATTTTTGTCCACAGTATGATTATTTCCCACCTAGTCATTGTGACACGTTGCCACCGTTTGCAAAATTTAACAATTCCAAAATACGGACGCGCTTTCGCAAGATTGAATATACTGCTTTCAGCTGGATTCGAGGGTCGGTTTCAAAAATTTCCGCTGGAAAAATGGTTATGTCCCTATGGAGATGGCAGTATTGAGTCAGTGGCTCATGTGCCTCTGGCTTGCACTCTTTATAAGGATTTGAGGAGTGAGGTTATTATTAACCCTCCATGTTGGGTCGTTCAATAATTGCTACTGTGGCCTTCCTTTTAGCAGATCAAGATGATCAGGTTACAGCAAAAACTGCAAGGTTTTTAGCGGGGCAATTAGAATAAGATTTATTATTTGATTATTGATGTAAAGTCCCAAGATGTATTTTCTGTAGTTAAGTTTTTACCTCTATCTTCAGTATGTTTTATTTTATTGCTATGGCTAGTGGCTGATGCAAATAAAGTTTCTTCTTCTTCTTCTTCTTCTTCTTCTTCATCTTCTTCTTCTTCCTCACGTGGGGGAGGTTGAGATTAAAATAGCATTGACCCTCTTGTCTGTCACGTCGTGCTCCTTGGAAGAAAAATGACTTGTAATCATTAATTTATTTTTAAGTTGCTCATCCACATCTATTTGTGGTTTCTCTCTAGGAGGCCGAGAACTAAACAACAGAAACAGATGGCGGTCCAAAAGCCAATCCCATTCTGGGAAATCAGACTTCCACTTGCAGGCCATACGCAGCGTCTGAGAAATAGCCTGTGGTGGCTCAGCAAAGGAAAAGCCAATTGCTGTTTGGCTAAAGGATGTTACCCATTAAAATCTGGAAGCAGTAGAACTCAAGGATGGATCGCAAGTCCCTGGAGATTATGGGTTGGGCTGGTGGAGTAGCACATTCGAAACACGTTCTTTTCCTCAAATAATTCTGGGCATTCACAGATTTACAATCCCCAGCAACCCTTAACAAATGGCTCAGGACTGCAATACCTCAAGGACCGCCTCTTTCCATATGAACCTACCTGAGATCATCTTCTGAGGCCCTCCTTTGTGTGCCTCCTCCTCAAGAGGTCCGGAGGGTGGCAGCATGAGAACAGGGCCTTCTCTGCAGTGGCTCCCCACCTGTGGAATGCTCTCCCCAGGGAAGTTCACCTGGCACCTTCATTATACACTTTTAGGTGCCAGGCAAAATCCTTCCTTTTTAACCAGGCCTTTGGTTGATTTTATTGACAACCAAAACCCCTTTAGATTGTTGTTCTTTTGGTTTTTTTATTGGGTTAATAATAATAATGATGATAATTTATTATTTATACCCTGCCCATCTGGCTGGGCTTCCCCAGCCACTCTAGGCGGCTTCCACAAAAATATTAAAATACTGTAATACATCAAACATTAAAAGCTTCCCAAAATAGGGCTGCCTTCAGATGTCTTCTAAAGGTCTGGTAGTTGTTCTCTTTGACATCTGGTGGGAGGGTGTTCCACAGGGAGGGCGCCACTACTGATAAGGCCCTCTGCCTGGTTCCCTGTAACTTGGCTTCTCTCAATGAGGGAACCGCCAGAAGGCCCTCGGCGCTGGACCTCAGTGTCCACGTAGAACGGTGGGGGTGGAGACGCTCCTTCAGGTATACTGGTCTGAGGCCGTTTAGGGCTTTAAAGATCAGCACCAACACTTTGAATTGTGCTCGGAAACGTACTGGGAGCCAGTGTAGGTCTTTCAAGACCGGTGTTATATGGTCTCGGTGGCCGCTCCCAGTCACTAGTCTGGCTGCCGTGTTCTGGATTAGTTGTAGTTTCCGGGTCACCTTCAAAGGTAGCCCCACGTAGTGCCCATTGCAGTAGTCCAAGCGAGAGATAACTAGAGCGTGCACCACTCTGGCGAGGCAGTCCGCAGGCGGATAGGGTCTCAGCCTGCGTACCAGATGGAGTTGGTAAACAGCTGCCCTGGACACAGAATTGACCTGCGCCTCCATGGACAGCTGTGAGTCCAGAATGACTCCCAGGCTGCGCACCTGGTCCTTCAGAGGCACAGTTACCCCATTCAGGACCAGGGAATCCTCCACACCTGCCCGCCTCCTGTCCTCCCAAAACAGTACTTCTGTCTTGTCAGGATTCAACCTCAATCTGTTAGCCGCCATCCATCCTCCAACCGCCTCCAGACACTCACACAGGACCTTCACCGCCTTCACTGGTTCTGATTTGAAAGAGAGGTAGAGCTGGGTATCATCTGCATACTGATGAACACCCAACCCACACCCCCTGATGATCTCTCCCAGCGGCTGCATGTAGATGTTGAAAAGCATGGGGGAGAGGACAGAACCCTGAGGCATATTGTTTTTGGTTTGATTTTATATGTTATGGTCTTGTTTGTGAACTGCCCTGAGACTTCTGGATATAGGGCAGTGTATAAATTGAATAAATGAAATGAAAATGAAATTAAAGACAGTGTCCAGAATTCTTTGAGTGGAGTGGGGAGGTGGGAATGTGCTCTGAACATGGATGTAGCCAGGATTTATGTTAGGGGGTCAGGATACCAACCTGTCATCATCCTCTGTCTGGCTCTATCTAGCAGATTCAGAATGAAACATCTCATCAGCAATTGTTTTACATTACTCTCTTTTGACCCCAGGTGCTCAGAACAACCTGTCAAAATCTCCAATCATTTGAAAACCAGGAAGCTAAATAAAAAATTAACATCAGGGAGTACCTTCCATGCAGTTAACAGGCATATGTTGCAAAATTGCAAAGAACACGCCTTTTTTTTCCATCTCCCTTAAAAAAAATAAAAATCCAGGTTTTCTTGAATTTGCTGAGAACCTTTCACAACATCATCCCCGTCACCTCAGCAAGCATTTCAATTTCAAATCCTCTGATTATTCCTACTTTTAGTTAAGCATTTTTATTTCCTTACTTGGTTTAGGAGGGGCAGCTGCTCCCCCCCCTCCAGCTATGCCCATAGCTCTGAATCCATTTCAAAGGTATGGTATCTATGCAGTCATAGATAGATGAGCAGATGTAGCAACACAGAGGCCCTTCTGTATGCTAGCTTCGTGATGCCAGAAGCCAAATTCGTGGATTTTAAAACAAACAGATAAGGAGAACAAACCCTCCCACATTTAAATATGCAGAAGAATTGCCTTTGATATGGTAGCCTTGTCCGGATGGCGAAATCTAGGAGCTTTGATGAGCTAGGGGTGTGGAGTTTCATGCGACTCTTTGCTAATCTATGCAACAAGCAAACAAACTCGCACCCGCAGTTGCTGTAGCTGCTGTTGTTCTGCTGGCTGTTGTCATTCTGAAGTTGCTGCATCTTCTCCTGAGCTGAGAGCTGCCTCTTCCTGGCACGACATCTGCTTTCGATAGCTTGCACACCAAGCCTGCTGACAACAAGGAGTTTGATGGCGGTGCTCCTTGACCCACATCCCAGCCTGTTTTTTCTGGCAACGCTTTCGCCTCTCGTCAGCTCTGCCTGCCCCGGAAGGACCAGCGAGCAAGGGATCCCCCTCCTTCTCACCCTCAGGAATGGCTAAGAGCACTCTTGGCTTCTCACACTCTTGAGAGGCATGGCGTGTGGCGGGGAACGAACGCTGTCTTGCACCCAGCACCCGTCGAGTCACACTGTGGGCAGGCAAACTAAGGCCCGGGCGCCGGATCCGGCCCAATCGCTTTCTAAATCCAGCCCATAGCTGTCAACTTACAGATTTGAAAATAAGGGACCAGCAGCCTTGAAAATAAGGGAGCAGCAGCCAAAATAAGGGACCTGCAGCCTCACCTGTTCCAGGCACTCCAGTCTTCCTGTCCTCCTGCAGTCTGGTCAAACTCATGCTGGTAGCTTTGAGAACACTGTCTAACCAACTTTGTAACCAGAGGTTCAACGGAATAGAATCTGAATCACATGCACCACAAGGCCTATGCAGCCTCAACTTAAGATGGCTCCCCGGCCTGGCTTTGCACTGCAAAGTTTGCAGCAGCACGTGCAACTAAATGGCGTCCAGCATTCAAAACCCCCCTCAGCTTGCATAAACTAGCCACACACAAGGCATGCAAGCTCTACCCCCCAGTCGTTCTTAGACTTCTTATTGGGTGAGCAACACAGCCAAGCAACACAGTTGGAACCTCCCTCCTCCCTGGCCGGCAGGGAGGGAGGGAGAGGAGCTGCTTCCTTTGAAATTTAAGGGACGTCATTTAAGGGACATTTAAGGGACATCCATCAATAAGGGACAGCAGCGGGACATGGCGCTGGAATAAGGGACTGTCCCTTCAAATAAGGGACACTTGACAGCTATGATCCAGCCCACAGACAGTCCGGGAATCAGCGTGTTTTTCCATGCGTAGAATGTGTCCTTTTATTTAAAATGTATCTCTGGGTTATTTGTGGGGCCCGCCTGGTGTTTTTACATGAGTCCACCAAAGAATCGTGGGAACTATCGTTTGTTAAGAGCTCTGGGAGTTATAGCCCTACTGGTTCAATATAAGTACACCATCTTTTAAGGATAACCCTACTGATCATGGGACGCGGGTGGCGCTGTGGGTTAAACCAAAGAGCCTAGGACTTGCCGATCAGAAGGTCGGCGGTTCGAATCCCCACGACGGGGTGAGCTCCCGCTGCTCGGTCCCTGCTCCTGCCCACCTAGCAGTTCGAAAGCATGTCAAAATGCAAGTAGATAAATAGGTACCGCTCCGGCGGGAAGGTAAACGGCGTTTCCGTGCGCTGCTCTGGTTCGCCAGAAGTGGCTTTGTCATGCTGGCCACATGACCCGGAAGCTGTACGCCAGCTCCCTCGGACAATAAAGCGAGATGAGCGCTGCAACCCCAGAGTCGTCCGTGACTGGACCTAATGGTCAGGGGTCCCTTTACCTTTACGTATTGATCATAGAATTGCAGAGTTGGAAGGGACTGTGAAGACTGTCTAGTTCAACACCCTGCAATGCAGGGATCTTTTGCCCAACGTGGGGATCAAACCCGCAACCCTGAGATTAAGAGTCTGGTGCTTTGCGAACTGAGCTATCCTTCATTACATCTGCATGGCTATCCAACTACTGAAAGATGCTAGTGTCACGGTACATCAATGTGAAGGCCTCTCCTCCTCTGAAGCAGTCCTCTAACCGCACATAGTTGTGGAAAAATACAGTAGCTGGCTACTTGGAATGCATTTGACTTCTGAAATCCCACGGCAATTAGCTGAAGGTCACAAACGCCTGATAGCATATTGCCACATAGCAAGAGAACAAGGCTATCTGGCAGAATACCCATTCTTTCTCAGCTGTCCTGCCCATTGCACTTATTTTGCAATATAGATATAGTTATATAATTTTTCTGTATCTGCCAATCAAAATTGTAGCAAATAATAAAATTATTATTATTATTATCGCAGCCCCCCCACTCCTGCTTTCTGTCTGACTTTTCCCACTCTAAAAGGAAAGCAGCACCAACTTCAGAATCAAGACTGGTTTTGGATTTCTTCTGATATTCCAGATTAGGGTTGCCAAAAGTAAAGGACACCCCAAAAGTTGTTGAGTTTTGAAGGAACTGATACCAGGGTTTGAATTCTAATGACAACTGTCTGCTGTAAGTGGATATGGGATAAATGGAATCTGCTAATGCAGATAGGTTTAAATACCTATATAGTATTACTTGTTCCAATGCTGCTGTTTCCAGCAACTTGAAGAGATCAAATAGGATAAAGTCTATGTACTGTACCAACTTGCATTACATATATTCAAAACCTTTCCGTGTTGTCTGGCTTAAGTGTCAGATCAAACTGTTCTTCTTGTGGATTTACACTATGTGGAACATGCATTAATTCCTTTTACACATTTAAGAAGCCAAATTAGCACCAGCAGTCCGAAATGAGCAGAAATTTGCCGAGCACAGAGGATGGCCTGAAAACACATGATGCTCTTCTGAAGTGACCTTTCCCTAATCCCGCAAGCTGCTTGTAGGAAGCCACTCAGCCACTCTTTGGGGCATGCACGGGCAATAAACACCGTATTTTTCGCTCTATAAGATGCACCAGACCACAAGACGCACCTAGTTTTTGGAGGAGGAGGAAAACAAGAAAAAAAATATTCTGAATCTCAGAAGCCAGAACAGCAAGAGGGATCGCTGCGCAGTGAAAGCAGCAATCCCTCTTGCGCAGCCTGCATTCACTCCATAAGACGGACACACATTTCCCCTTACTTTTTAGGAGGAAATAAGTGAGTCTTATAGAGCAAAAAATACGGTATTTGTTGACGTATACGTTTTTGGCAGGACTCCGAGATCGTGCATGGCCAACGGCCAGGGATGATGGGAGCTGTAGTCTGGAAAAAAACCAAAAAGTCTGCAGGTTCCTATCAAATAATTATTCTGTTGCTTTTCAGATCATGACGTTTTGTCACCAACGCTATTTTCAGAAGTTTCTGGTTTAAAGAAACAGACTGGAAAAATAATTGGTAAAACAGATTCTATTCCGGCTAGCCATGTTGACAAAGGGAGAAAGCAGTACAGTGATACCTCGGGTTAAGTACTTAATTCGTTCCGGAGGTCCGTTCTTAACCTGAAACTGTTCTTAACCTGAAGCACCACTTTAGCTAATGGGGCCTCCTGCTGCTGCCGCGCCACCGGAGCACGATTTCTGTTCTCATCCTGAAGAAAAGTTCTTAACTCGAGGTAATATTTCTGGGTCAGCAGAGTCTGTAACCTGAAGTGTATGTAACCTAAAGCGTATGTAACCCAAGGTACCACTGTACTCAGGCAGGAAGGCCTACAACCGTGATTCGGTCAGACTGTGTGGTCTGAATATATTGGGTCCAAGACTGCAATCAGAGACAGCGGGGCAGGCAGGGTCAATGATTTGAAGTGTGTGTGCACAGAGGACCTTGTGGCCCTCTAGATTATAGTGGGCTACAGCCCCCATCTTCCCTGACCATTAGTCTTGATGGCTGGTTGGGGCTGAGGCAAGTTGGGATAGAAAAACAACCCGATGTTGGCCATAGGATCCCGTCACTCTTGACTTCAGGGCACAATTTCCCCAGCAACACCAGGCCTCAAAAAACACCAAACCATACTGGTCTAAGGCTGTGTATATATTACTGTTTACTCCAGCTCGCATGTGCTCCCACCAATGGTGTTTGGAGCTGAGTATACATGACTTTGATGTATGGAAGTGAGAGCTGGACCATAAAGAAGGCTGATCGCCAAAGAATTGATGCTTTTGAATTATGGTGCTGGAGGAGACTCTAGAGAGTCCCATGGACTGCAAGAAGATCAAACCGATCCATTCTTAAGGAAATCAGCCCTGAGTGCTCACTGGAAGGACAGGTCCTGAAGCTGAGGCTCCAATACTTTGGCCACCTCATGAGAAGAGAAGACTCCCTGGAAAAGACCCTGATGTTGGGAAAGATGGAGGGCACAAGGAGAAGGGGACGACAGAGGACGAGATGGTTGGACAGTGTTCTTGAAGCTACAAACATGAGTCTGACCAAACTGCGGGAGGCAGTGGAAGACAGGAGTGCCTGGAGTGCTCTGGTCCATGGGGTCACGAAGAGTCGGACACGACTAAACGACTAAACAACAACATACATGACTTTAGCCACAATGCGTGTCTATCCTGTAGCTTTTTGAGCAATATTCCTGTTTGATGGACGCACTTTCCCTCAAACCAGCTTCCATCCAGTTTGAAAACAAGCCATGGTTAAGTTGAGGTGTGTACGCTTCAGACAGCTGTTGCACACAGAAGCAAAGCAGGTAAGGAGCACCAGGGGAAGAAATCCCCACCTTTTCTCTGGTGCATATAAGGCTGTGACTTGAAGCACAGCAGGGGCAAACGACATTGCTGAGTTTCAAGTCACTAATTTGTACATAGCCTGACTAAATGATTGCCCTTCATTATGTAGAACCAACATATGGGAAGACCAGGGCCGGATTTAGGTTTGATGAGGCCCTAAGCTACTGAAGGTAATGGGGCCCTTTATATGTCCAGCTGTCCTTTGTCAATAACAAATTGCCGCTGTTGTCTTTGTGTTGAATATATGCTTTATGGTAATTTATGGACCTAACAGGTATCTAAAGCCATTTGCACATGTTCCCATGCGACCAGACAATGCAGAATGAAGGCATCCTATATATAGGAATGAGCAAACCAGCGATATTTTAGGGAGCAGGCTAGCAGGCCATGACTTACATCACAGGAGCCTACACAACACAAAACATTGTTGCTGTATGTAGGTTTTATTTTATTTGTTTTTTATCTTATATTTTGGAAATGTACATCCAGTGGTTTCTTTCCTTTAAATTTTTTTGGGGCCCCCAAGAGAGTGGGGCCCTAAGCTATAGCTTGTTTGTGGGTTGTTTAATCGTTTAGTCGTGTCTGACTCTTCGTGACCCCATAGACCAGAGCACGCCAGGCACTCCTGTCTTCCACTGCTTCCTGCAGTTTGGTCAAACTCATGCTGGTAGCTTCGAGAACACTATCCAACCATCTTGTCCTCTGTTGTCCCCTTCTCCTTGTGCCCTCCATCTTTCCCAACATCAGGGTCTTTTCAAGGGAGTCTTCTCATGAGGTGGCCAAAGTATTGGAGTCTCAGCTTCAGGATCTGTCCTTCCAGTGAGCACTCAGGGCTGATTTCCTTCAGAATGGATAGGTTTGATCTTCTTGCAGTCCATGGGACTCTCAAGAGTCTCCTCCAGCACCATAATTCAAAAGCATCCATTCTTCAGCGATCAGCCTTCTTTATGGTCCAGCTCTCACTTCCATACATCACTACTGGGAAAACCATAGCTTTAACTATACGGACCTTTGTCGGCAAGGTGATGTCTCTGCTTTTTAAGACACTGTCTAGGCTTGTCATTGCTTTTCTCCCAAGCTTGTTTAGTTTATACATAAATCCAGCACTGGGGAAGACACACACACACTATTAGAATATTAGAAGCATAACTGCATGTTTCCACTCTCCAAATGGTGCACAGCCTTTCTGACAGGCACAGTTTGCCTTCTTATCTTTAAAACGCGTTTCAAAAGTTTCATTGAACAGAGAAGACTTAAACCATCATATAGTGCTTCTAGAGGAGGCTAAATTTAACCTGAAGACATGGGCATTCTTACGGTAGCCCTGCACTCAACGTGACGTTCAGGAACATAGGCGTTCAGGGTTATGCTTTGTCAAACAATGAGAGGAAATGAAACATCAGCTCGACTGTTCGGAACACTCTTTGGCCTTGTCTTAACTAGCGTGGCGTGACAGGGGTGCGCCAAAGATTGGTTTGCTTTGGTTTGGAAAATTAAAGTATATTGTAAGGTAGCTGAAAAGTCAGATGCCAGCTTCTTCAGGGCTTAAGTGATAGCAACAGCAGGGCAGCCCAAAGTGCTGCCTTTCCAGCTTCTTATTGGCCCTATATCTGCAGCTGAAATATACTCAGAGTCGAGAGTGGATTTCATGCTCTTTATTCAGCTCATAGTGGTGAGGAGGAATGGACGTTCCCCCAGGATGTCTGCTTTATAAACATTATTTACACAATGGGCTGCACGTGATTCGCTAATTCCGGAATTCTCCTGTAGGCCAATCAGGTTGTGGATTCACTTCCATCTGGAGCCGGATTGGGTGGCTCCTGCAGACCAATCATACTGCTGCATTGTTCTAGGACCAATCAGACTGCTGCATTCTGAATCCTATTGTTCTGGGACCAATCAGACTGCTGCATTTTGGATCCTATTCAACTCAGTACATAACACCAGCCTAACACAGTAAAAGGTAAAGGACCCCTGGACGGTTAGGTCCAGTCAAAGGCGACTATGGGATTGCGGCGCTCATCTCGCTTTCAGGCCGAGGGGGCCCGTGTTTGTCCACAGACAGCTTTCTGGGTCATGTGGCCAGCATGACTAAACCGCTTCCGGCGCAACGGAACACTGTGACAGAAACCAGAGTGCAAGGAAACGCCGTTTACCTTCCCGCCGCAGCAATACCTATTTATCTACTTGCACTGGTGTGCTTTCGAACTGCTAGGTTGGCAGGAGCTGGGACAGAGCAACAAGCTCACTTTGTTGCGGGGATTCAAACCGCCAACCTTCCGATTGGCAAGCCCAAGAGGCTCAGTGGTTTAGACCACAGCGAGGGGAAATGTCCTATATTCAGTCCTCCACAGACAGAGATTTAGAGAGGCAGGCAAGAACTAAGTGGTGTGAAATTCCTCAAAATGTTTGGGGTTTACCAATGGTGGTGGCTAGGACAGAGCTCATTTTGGTAGCTGTCAGGGGAGGAGAAAATAAGAGAGATGTGACTTTTCCCAGACTTTACTTCTCCCTCCCCAAAAAGTTCATTTACGAGGTTACTTTTCTGTGAGTGCAACAGTGCCAGGACAAGACATCTAAGCTGCAAGGCTGTGTACACACAATACTCTTAAAGCACATTCTTTTCCTCTAAGAATTATGGGCACTGTAGTTTCTTAAGGGTTGCTGGGAATAGTAACTACGCGAGGGGTAAGCTACAGTTGCCCAGACTTATTTGAGGAAAAGAATGTGCTTCAAATGTGCTTTAAAAGTATTGTGTGTACCCAGCCTGTCTGAAGCAGATACCTTCCTTGGGCCACTACTTTGGAAGTCCTGCACAAATCTCTGTCTGCATATTTCCCCCTTGCTCATGGTGCTACTTGAAATCGATTGTCTCGCTTAAAGAAAAAGGATTTGATGATAATAAATCAAAGTTTGAAGTAGAGATATTAAGTAATTAAATATAAAATTTTGTCCAAAATGTATAAATTGCTGCTTGAATGGCATTTGAAGGATGAGGAGGTAAAGTCGGTAATGATTCATTGGGCCAAAGATATTGGGTATAATATACAGTTGAATGATTGGGAAAAACTATGGAATGAAGGTTTAAAATTTACTGCATGCAATGTCCTAAAGGAAAATGTGATGAAAATGATGTATAGATGGTATATTACACCTGTTAAATTAGCTAAAATGTATAAAGTTAGCAATAAATGTTGGAAATGCAAAGAAAAAGAGGGAACATTTTATCATATGTGGTGGGAATGTAAAAAGGTGAAAAACTTCTGGGAGAGGATATATAATGAGATGGAAAAAATGTTGAAATATACATTTATTAAGAAACCAGAAGCATTTTTACTGGGCATTGTAGGAGATTATATAAACAGAAAGGATTGTAAGTTGTTTTTATATGCAATGATGGCAGCAAGAATATTATTGGCACAAAAATGGAAGCAAGAAGAATTACTGACAAAAGAAGAATGGAGGATGAAATTGATGGACCATGCAGAATTGGATAAACTAACCAGAAGAATTCGAAACCTGCGGGACCAGAGATTCACAGAAGACTGGTGTAAATTTACGGACTATTTGAAAAGTAATTGTGATGACCAGATTATGTCTGTAGGTTTGCAAGAAGTTTTGTGAGGTAAATTATTTGAATTATTGCAAAAATGGTTAAAGAGGTGGATTGTGAGTTAAGATAATTAAAGGCAATAGGAATTTAAGAAATGCAGAAGAAATGATAAAAATGGTGGATCATCAGAGGTGCTTATGGAAGTCCAAAAAGACTGTATAAGATGTGAAGTTCTGTGGAATGTATAATAATTGGTATGTTGAAATAAATAAAAATTATATATATATATATATATATATATATATATATATGAGAAATCGATTGTCTCACTCCACCGCAGGGCAGGCACGTGGAGCAGAAATGGTAAATTATTCTCCTGCTGCTTGGGCAGATTTCCCATGCCAGTAGGAATTCCCTAATATCCTTCTCTTAGGAATTCAAAGTTCTTGTAAATTATTGACGCAGGATATTATCTATATCCTGCATGGCTCTCGTGTGCTTCCGAGCATCCACAGTGTTCCTTTCCCCACCTTCTTTTTAAAATCAAAATCAGGAGACGCTATGTGAGCATTTAACATGCGAATCAAGTATGTTTATGCAAAGCAGGTAATTTGCAACTTGGATTCATTTGTGTAATTGGGCTTGATTGCAGAATCTCCTGGCAGACGATGAATCTCACAGTTATTATGATTCTTATATTTCTACCAGTGATCACCCCTATGATAAGCAGGCTTCATTACTCATAGACTGTACAGCCAAAACTGCAGTCCTATGCACACTTATTTTGAAATAATCCCGAATGAATACAATGGCACTTAGTTTCAAGTAAAACGCATGTGATCAAGCCGAACTTTGAATATGCATCTATCTCGCACATTGGTCCAGTTTGGCAACACAACTTTTGTAGTTGCCTGCTTATTTAACTTATATGCAGAATTCACCATGTGAAAGGCTGGGCTGGATGAATCCCTAGCCGGAATTAAGATTGCTGGAATAAATATCAACAACCTCAGATATGCAGATGACACAACCTTGATGGCAGAAAGTGAGGAGGAATTAAAGAACCTTTTAATGAGGGTGAAAGAGGAGAGCGCAAAATATGGACTGAAGCTCAACATCAAAAAAACGAAGATCGTGGCCACTGGGCCCATCACCTCCTGGCAAATAGAAGGGGAAGAAATGGAGGCAGTGAGAGATTTTACTTTCTTGGGCTCCATGATCACTGCAGATGGTGACAGCAGTCACGAAATTAAAAGATGCCTGCTTCTTGGAGAAAAGCAATGACAAACCTAGACAGCATCTTAAAAAGCAGAGACATCACTTTGCCGACAAAGGCCCGTATAGTTAAAGCTATGGTTTTCCCAGTAGTGATGTATGGAAGTGAGAGCTGGACCATAAAGAAGGCTGATCGCCGAAGGATTGATGCTTTTGAATTATGGTGCTGGAGGAGACTTTTGAGAGTCCCATGGACTGCAAGAAGATCAAACCTATCCACTCTGAAGGAAATCAGCCCTGAGTGCTCACTGGAAGGACAGATCCTGAAGCTGAGGCTCCAATACTTTGGCCACCACATGAGAAGACAAGACTCCCTGGAAAAGACCCTGATATTGGGAAAGATGGAGGGAACAAGGAGAAGGGGACGACAGAGGACAGTGTTCCTGAAGCTACCAGCATGAGTTTGACCAAACTGCGGGAGGCAGTGGAAGACAGGAGTGCCTGGTCACGAAGAGTTGGACACGACTAAACGACTAAACAACAACAACAAATTCCCTTGTTTCTCTTTGATGAAGCTTCTGGAGGACTAGGTTTCAAAGCTCTGCTTAGCCATGAAGCTCACCTGGGCCAGACACATTCTCTCAGCCTAACCTACCTCCCAGGGTTGTTGTGATGATAAAATGGGGGAGATGATAATCATGTTTGTCAGCATGAACGCCTTGGAGGAAAGGCGATATGTCAATTCAATAAATAAATACATTTAAATACATTTAACAAACTAAATGGGAGCGTTGCTTAAAAAAGTTAAGAACTGCTTCTGTAAATACACGGGACGCAATCAAATGGGAAACAGGAGCTGTAGGAAATAGTGAAATGTTTAATTTCCCCATTTAAAACAATGAGATGAGATGAGCTGTGACTGGATTCTTGCTGTTAGAATGTATTGTGATAGTTAATCATTTTATGTGCATATTGGATGTTTGAAAAACCAGGATCCTTCAAGGTTCTGATGAGTGCCAGCGTGGTGTAGTGGTTAAGAGCGGTGGACTCGTAACCTGGTGACCTGGGTTCGATTCCCCGCTCCTCCACATGCAGCTGCTGGGTGACCTTGGGCTAGTCACACTTCTCTGAAGTCTCTCAGCCCCACTCACCTCACAGAGTGTTTGTTGTGGGGGAGGAAATGAAAGGAGAATGTTAGCCGCTTTGAGACTCCTTTGGGTAGTGATAAAGCGGGATATCAAATCCAAACTCTTCTTCTTCTTCTTCTGTTTGGAATGTCTTGTTTTAGTTCTTAGTCCACAGTGGCTGTGCAAATGTTACAACTGATGCTGAAAATTAAAATGTGTAAGAATGAATGAGACAATGACGGGCCAGCCAAATTTTCCCCGAGAGAGAGAGAAAGTTAATTTTAACCTGATTCAATGGCATATTTGTTTCTGATAAGGTCGTTGGCACTTACTGAATAACCAAATGATACCACTACTGACAAATGCATACTGCTAGAGGGAAATTTTCTCACATTATGGTGAGCAAGCCAAGAGGCTTAGGCTGTCATTCCCCCACAGGTTATAATGCAAGATGATATGTATTTCTATTGGGGACAGAAATGCAAGACTACAATAGATAACTAAACCATGTATGGCACTGACTTGGTGCCAAAGACACTGAGGATTGTTTAGGTAGAATGCTGAAGATATTTTGCTTTTTCTTTAATGTGCGTTACTGAAGGTCAGATGAAAGTGTTTCTGCATTAATGTTGAAAGGAGAAAGCTCCCAAAGAAACTCACTACCAGACAGAAACAAATGTCTTTCTGTTTGGAGAGTGTTGCAATGTGTCACCAAAGAAACCCACCTCTTCAGCAGCTCCTGACAGTTCTCATTTCCACGTTACAGCCATATTAATTTGGTGAAAATGACCATTTCAGCTAAACTGCAAAAGCTTTCCTTTGCCAAGCCCTAATATGCAATGATGCATTAATTTTTATTTTAATCTTAAATTGTGGCCACAATCTTTCTGCTACCCAAAAGGTTCTGGTATGAGCAACAAGAATAGACAATGATGGGTACGTATGTATGTATGTAATGTATGTATAGAGATACATTAGATAGATGAAAGATAGATAGATAGATAGATAGATGATAGATAGATAGATAGATAGATAGATAGATAGATAGGTAACACTCACACACAATTAAGCACCACCACAAAGGTTTAAAATTATAAAAAAGAAGCTATGCAACATGGTTTGACTTTAGTCAAGATGTGCAATCCATTGAACACGACATTCACCCATCAAGAACACATAGAACATTGTGGAATGACACTTTCAGTTAATTACTTTTTTGATGCTTTTGAAAACTTTAAAAAGCTGCACAGAAGCAATGTCCTACTTAGAGGCAAATCCACACTCTGGGAGAAAAGTAAGTTTTATTTATTGTTGATATGCAATTCTGTTTCAAGTCAAATCAGTGAAATATGTTTTAAAATACAGTGATACCTCGGATTACATACGCTTCAGGTTACATATGCTTCAGGTTACAGACTCTGTTAACCCAGAAATATTGCTTCAGGTTAAGAACTTTGCTTCAGGATGAGAACAGAAATTGTGCTCCGGCGGCACAGCAGCAGCAGGAGACCCCATCAGCTAAAGTGGTGCTTCAGGTTAAGAACAGTTTCAGGTTAAGTACGGACCTTCGGAACGAATTAAGTACTTAACCCGAGGTACCACTGTATATAAAAACCATATCTAATGCTTTCCCTCTGAAATTCCTTAACAATGCACGATAATCACGTATGTGTGAAGTTCGTAGCATTTGCCTGACAGTTTTGAGCAGGTGAGCTGACAGAACAATCCTGAACATATGTCCTAAAAGGGAGACCTTCAGTGGTACTCTCATGGCATCTTAACTGGCCGCAGTGAGCAATGATCTGAAACATGTTTTGCAAAAGGCCATGCTTATTAAATCGGATGAACAGAAAAGCGACAGGCAGTCGTATCCTCAAATCTGTACAATTCCCCTATGTCCAGAACCTAGTGTGCAAGCTGGAGTCGGGGCAGGAACTGAGTGAGTCAGTTGGATGCTAAGGAGCTGAAAATGGACCTGTTAACTTAGCCGTTAACCTCTTAAAACGCTTTTTGCACCATGGTAGGGTCAGAAAGCACCAGATCCATGATGGGTCTCCAGACCATTCTCAGCTCTCTTAACAAACTACCATTCCCAGGATGCCATGGCTCTTATACCACTTGGAGAGTCACGGCTTCTCACAAAGAATCCTGGGAATTGTAAAGGGAAAGGGAAAGGGGCCCCTGACCATTAGGTCCAGTCGTGACCGACTCTGGGGTTGCGGCGCTCATCTTGCTTTATTGGCCGAGGGAGCCGGCGTACAGCTTCTGGGTCATGTGGCCAGCATGACTAAGCCGCTTCTGGCAAACCAGAGCAGCGCACGGAAACGCCGTTTACCTTCCCGCCGGAGTGGTACCTATTTATCTACTTGCACTCTGACGTGCTTTTGAACTGCTAGGTTGGCAGGAGCAGGGACCAAGCAACGGGAGCTCACCCCGTCGTGGGGATTTGAACCGCCAGCCTTCTGATTGGCAAGTCCTGGACTCTGTGTTTTAACCCACAGCGTACCTGCGTCCCCCTGGGAATTGTAGTTTGCTTGAAATGTATGGTATAGGTACAATGGGTAGGGTTCAGTTGGATGAGCAGCAGAGAGACAGCCAAATGGGAAAGGTAGGTTTATGGACCTAAGTTTATTTTATCACTCTCTTGGCTTTAATGTCCAGTGCCAGAAGTTTCTGGATTCCGCTGGTTGGAAGGCTTTAATGGAATTTTCCATCAAACTCTACTGAGTAATCAAAATCCATTATTTAATCTAAATTGGAGGTTGCGGTTATGCAGGAGAGTGTCTACTATCTGCTGAGTAGATAACGCTCCAGCTGTTCAAAGTTGCTTTTAGTAAGATTAATCAGGACTGGGGAGATAAGTGCGTTTTCTTTGAGAAATTCAGAATTGTGGGTGAACAATTGTAATGGAATTGCTTAACAATGTGTAGATTCCTTGCTTAAGAAAACGCTAAGGGGAGTGGGGGAGCTTGCAAGGAATAAAGTAGTTAGGCAACTTCAGTGTCACTCTGGAATGTGTCATTCTGCTAAGGGACCACAAATGGCTATCCTGAATGAATTTCTGAATTGACTTTCATCTGCTTGTGCATGTCTGCTTGCTAAATATGCTTTTATATGCAGAATGATGTCTTGAGATAGCTCCTCGCCTTCACATTGTGTCCAGTTCAATGGTATTTATCCCCAGATGAGTCCATACAGAATTGCTAACTTTATGGCATTCCATTTAGGAGCACAAATTGAAACTGTAGTTTCAGCAATCTCTGTCACAGACACTTTTAACTTCAACTTTTTCTTTAGATTTTTACCTTCCTGAAACCACTTTTAAGGGGTTAAACGCATAGAGGAACCCACCTTGCTGAGGAAAAGATGAAGAATAAACTCAAAGAAAAGCAGGGATAAGGAAAATCTGGTTTTCAAAATGTCCCGAGGATGGCTAGATAGGGTAAATAAGATAGCAGGTGATAGATGCAGAGCAAGCAATTGATATTAGTGAGCAGATATGATAAGATACATCAAAGACACACAAGCATTATTTCAAAGGACATGTATATGAAAAGTCAGAACTATCTAACCTACGGTGGTGTTTACCCTCATTTTGAGCATGAGAATGTTAATATTAGTTGAAACAGTACAGTGGTACCTCGGGTTACATATGCTTCAGGTTACATATGCTTCAGGTTACAGACTCCGCTAACCCAGAAATAGTGCTTCAGGTTAAGAACTTTGCTTCAGGATGAGAACAGAAATTGTGCTCCGGCGGCGCGGTGGCAGCAGGAGGCCCCATTAGCTAAAGTGATGCTTCAGGTTAAGACTGTTTCAGGTTAAGTACGGACCTCCGGAACGAATTAAGTACTTAACCTGAGGTACCACTGTACTTGGTTTTAGAGGAGTCTTCACTCCTTCGGAATCTCAAAAAAGGGTGGGGACAACATTCATTCCTACAAAGAGAAATTAAGGCTATTCATATTTCTCTCCTGCAGCCCATTCTATTAATGACCATTACTAGACAGTATATATGCAACACATAGCAAGCTGGTGCAAAACAGTGGCCAACAGTTTGAGCTGGGGAATTTTGGTCCAAATCTGACTACTATATGGGACTTAATAGGCAACGTTAGGCTCTCAGCTTTAATTACAGTCAGAAGGGCAGATTTCATTCTTGTCAGATCTACAGTGGTACCTCAGGTTAAGAACTTAATTCGTTCTGGAGGTCCGTTCTTAACATGAAACTGTTCTTAACCTGAGGTACCACTTTAGCTAATGGGGCCTTGCGCCGCCACTGCTGCCACATGATTTCTGTTCTCATCCTGAAGCAAAGTTCTTAACCCGAGGTACTATTTCTGGGTTAGCGGAGTCTGTAACCTGAAGCGTCTGTAACCCGAGGTACCACTGTACTTGGTTGGTTTTTGTTTTGTTTTTACAAGAACCTCAAGATCTAACAACCAGAGCTGGGTGCAAAAGATATAATAATAATTCATTCATTCATTTAAATAACTTATAACCCCCCACCATTTATGCATATTGTAGTGGTGAACAAAAAGAAGAAGAAAATACAAAGTTGAAACAGTAAGAATACATTGTATTGTTTATGCTGGGTTTACAAATGACTTTAATGGTGTCTCTTGAGCATATTCTGACCTAGAAATTTGTTTTTAGTATCAGAACAGAACTGAGCTCACAGTATTTTCACATGAAAGCTCACTCTGTTAGCTTACTTCATTTCACATGTCCCTAAGTTAGTTTTGGAAATTATTTTCTGGTAACAAAACCCATTCTGTTGTTAAACAACTAGGAGTCAGGCATTGTTGGTAATATACTGTAAATCACCCTGAGATCTAACATCAGATCCCAAACTACTTTCTGCCCACAGTTTTGTAGACACCGTTGGCATGAGCTGAATTTGGCTCACACTTGCTCTTGCTTCAATGTTTCCACTTACAGCCATGTGCCAAAAACCAACCTAGACTGAATACTGTGTACATCATGTTCTCACAACTGCCTTGCCATGGGCTGAAACCTCAGCACCGGGAGAACTTTGCCCAGCTACCGTCATTAGCTAATGTGATCAGAAGGAAGAAACCCCCAGGGTGACATGAGAAGACTTTTGGTCTCTTGTCTGCGGCAGTAATTATTTAGCTCTTTTCTTTCCAGGAAGGTTTTGTGTGTTTGTGCACACTAACACGTTTTACAGTTGTGGAGACCTGATCCTATGTACGTTTACTGAGAAGTCCGTACTAGCGTTCAAAGCGTCTTACTCCCACAAATTGCTCTGAAGCCTGAGAATGGCTCAAGAACTAAAATTTACTTTTTAAAAATGGGCAGCACACACTACAAAATTATGCAGCCTAGGAAAATGTTTGCTGATCTTCTCAAGTGAATTCTCTTCTTCCTCTTGTACAAATAACTCTGTGGGAGGTTTGGGGTGTATCTCTGGATAAGACTCACTCAGCACCACCTCAGGATATTTTCAGATCCTCCAAGTATCCCTATTTTCCAGGGACAGTCCCAGATTTGCAGAAGCCATCCTGGTTTCTGATTTGATCCCAGCATGTCTCACTTTTCCTTAGGACATCCCTTATTTTCATCAGGGAAATGTTGGGAGGGTATGTAGTTATGCAACTGCACACCCTCAAGCCAAGAAGATTAGTAACTATACAACCTTTAGCAGACATTTGGAGGCAGCCCTGTATAGGGAAGTTTTTTTAAAAAAAAATGTTTTATGATGTTTTAATATATGTTGGAAGCCTCCCAGAGTGGCTTGGGCAACCCAGTCAGATGGGAGGGGTATAACTAATAACATTATTATGGAATAGGATGTCCCTATTTTCATCGGAGAAATGTTGTTACGGTATGCAATTTGGCACCCACCCCTCCAGGTAAGAGCAGGTGAGTGAAGATGTACATCAGGAAGAAGGCGGTAATTAAGATTTGATTATTATTATTAATTGAATTTATATACAACCCTATACCTGGAGGTCTCGGGGCGGCTTACAGAAAAGATCAACATAAAACCCACAATATACATATATAATCAAAATAAAAACAACCCATTAACATCCCCCAATGGTGGGGTATAAAGCTTGCTAGCACATTTGCCAAGCTAAGCAGGGTCTGGTATGCTTTCAAACAGGGTCGCATTTAGGTTTTCTGAGGCTACTGGAGGTAATGGGGCCCTTTATATGTCCAGCTGTCCTTTGTCAACAACAAATTGTTGCTGTTTTTTGTATTGAATATATGCTCTACGGTAATTTATGACCTAATAAGTATCTCAAGCCATTTGCACATGCAGAATGTAGGCACCCTATATATAAAGATAAAGGGTAAAGGGACCCCTGACCATTAGGTCCAGTTGTGGCTGACTCTGGGGTTGCGGCGCTCATCTCGCTTTACTGGCCGAGGGAGCCGCCGTACAGCTTCCGGGTCATGTGGCCAGCATGTCTAAGCCGCTTCTGGTGAACCAGAGCAGCGCACGGAAACGCTGTTTACCTTCCCGCCGGAGCGGTACCTATTTATCTACTTGCACTTTGACGTGCTTTTGAACTGCTAGCTTGGCAGGCGCTGGGACTGAGCAACGGGAGCTCACCCCGTCGCGGGGATTCGAACCGCCGACCTTCTGATCGGCAAATCCTAGGCTCTGTGGTTTAACCCACAGCGCCACCTGCGTCCCATACCCTATATATAGAAATGAGCAAACCAGTAATATTTTAGGCTAGCAGATGGGGCCCATTACTTACATCATAGGAGCCTACACAACACAAAACACTGCTGCTGTATGTAGCTTTTATTTTATTTGCTTTTTATCTTGTATTTTGGAAATGTACATCCAGTTGTTTTTTCCCCTTTATATTTTTTTGGGGCCCCCAAGAGAGTGGGGCCCTAAGCTATAGCTTGTTTAGCTTATACGTAAATCCAGCACTGCTTCCAAACTGGTTGGGGCGGTGGCGTGTGCCAAGATTCCTGCATTGCAGGGGCTGGACTAGATAACCCTTCCAGGTCTGTGATCCTGCCTGCCCCTGAGGATCCTGCCGACTGAGGACGAAATAAAACAATAGATTACTTGCTAAAAAATGGAAAACACAAGAACTACCAACAGTGGAAGATTGGCAGATGAAGATGATGGACTTTTCGGAGCTAGCTGATCTGACTGGAAGAATCCACAACCAGAAAGAAGAGGAGTTTCAAGAGGACTGGAGGAAATTTAAGGACTATTTGAATAAATATTGTAATATAAAAAATGAGAAATTACTTGAAAGAAACAAATAGGCCCAGGATTAAACTAAGTTATAATTAAATAAATGGGATTTAGAATGTTAAGATGTTATAATTGGAAATTATTTTAGTTTAATAATGATATTGGAAAGCTGTTACTTTTAATTACAAGGAAACTCAGAAGGGAGGGATTTGAGGAAGTCAACCAAGATGTTTAAAAGGTTGGATTTGTGAAGAATTAAGTTTGTTGTTATTGTTTATCTGTTTATTGTTTCCCCCCTTTTTTCTTTTTCTGTGTATCATTTTGCTTTGTGTTTTGTGTTATCACTGTGGAAAATCTAATAAAAAAATTATTGGAAAAAAAGAAATAAAATAATATAAAATATAAAAAGCTGGGAGGGAGAGTCCACCGGGAGAGCGGCGTCAGGCGGAGCGCCGAAGGGGCGCGGGAGGCGCCTTCCCACAGCGACAGCGGCGGCCAGAAAGAGAGGGAAGAGTTGCGAGCAGCTCCCCCTCTCGCCGGGCCGCCCGTCTGGCGAGCCTCCGCAACATGGCGGCGCGGAAAGGCCTCCGTCAACACCTTCTCACCTCCCTCCCTCAGGGGGGCCGCTCTGCCGGGAGGAGCGCCGCCTCTCTATGACCGCCGCTTCCCAACCGCGCGCGGATCAGAACCTTCAGTGGGAGCGAGCGAGAGAAACGAGAGAAAGAGGGGCTTGTTGGGGGGGGGGGACGGAGACGTCGACGTCGCGTCGGCTCCCAGCCAATGAGGGGCGGGGCGGGGCGGGGCACCGTGGCGGCGCCCGCGGGCCGGGCGCTTCAGACTGGCAGTTGGAGCAGCGACTCCCCTTTGTGTCTGGTCTGAGGGGGGAAAAGGGAGCAGCTGCCAGCCGAGCCCCGAGCCGCCCGGCGACTGGGAGGCGACGCGCCGTGGCGTGAGAAACGCGCTTCTCTCAGAGGGCCGAGGCACGAGCGAGGCGCCCCCGAAGGCAGGGCAGGCGAGACCGTGTGTGTGTTTGTGAGGGGAGGGCGGCAGGAGGGCTTGGCCGGCGCTGAGGTAAGGAAGGGGGGAAGCCTTTGTGAAGTGAGGGGAGGAAAAGGGGGCGCCCGCCTTCTCCGCCCTCCCTCATCCCCTCGAAGCCTTTTCCAGTATTGGGGGTCGGGGTGGGCTGAGGAAAGAAGGCCTCTCTTTCCTTCGGGGCTGCTGCTGGGGGGGGGACACCCTCATTCCCGGCGCCCTATCCCGAGAAACGCCAAGAATATTTCCCTTTCTCCCGTCAATTATTATTTTTTCCCCTTCGTGTAAGGCTAAAGGATCGGATCCTGACGATTTCTCTCTCTCTTCTTTCCAAAGACTCGTCATGGGGAGAGACGCCGTTAAAACCCCTCACGTCGAAGACGACGACGCCTTGTTTTTAAACGTCAAGTGACTGGAAATAACGTTTCAGGAAAGAGACGACGGCAGAGAGAGAAATCCGGGTGGTTTTGGGTTTTTTTGTTTGGTTTCCTCAGACCTCGGCCTTTTAAATGCCTGCCCGTATCTGCCTTTTGGGGGATCGAGGAAGCTGCTTGTAGGTGACAATCGTGGGTTTTTTTTGTTTCGTCCTCTCCACACCTCTCGGATATGATTCCTTTGCAACGTGTGCGGTGCTTTGATATTGCGAAGAAGCGTGGGAAGTAAGCCTGGTTTTTATATACATATATATAGTATGCGAAAGATGACCGCCGGCTGGGGGGAAAGGACATGTATGTTCGCTTGAGAACCAAAACTCTCGCCCTGAAACATGAAGACAGATCCGTGTAATGGAGTAAGAGGTCAGGCTGCTCCTCTCATCTGCCATTTGCCCTTTCAGACTGGATTGTAAACCAAGAGGGTTAAGACTCTTTGGAGACTGGAGATTTCCTCCTGCTGGCATTTTAAAAGAAAATTATTCTACGCATCGCCCACCCTCCTGGATTTCTTCAAATATGACCGCCTTGCTGCAGCACCTTTTGCTATTGCTCATTTTCTCCACTGCCACCTTACTACTCAGCACTGCGGCTGGTAAGTAGCCAGTGGGTGTAGCAGTACAGCATGATCTGCAAACGAATTAAGCCGGATTACCTGGATTTAAACCAATTTGGTGCCAGTGAAGGCCATGTGAATAAATCAGAGTACATTTCAATAATTTGACTTAATTGGTTCTAGAGATTGCATCCACGCTAGTTGTTTTGCCTACAGGGAAGGGGGTGCGGCTGGCCACTGTTAAGGCTTATCTTTTTAAAATGTCTGCATCATGCTCCTGGAAATTGTTTCAGTTTTCAGACGCTGATCTAGTGAATCTATTTATCTTCCTATATTTTATTGGGGAAGATTAGCACAATCTAGTAGTTAGGATGAAATTTTATTTTATTATGATATTTGTCACCATTCGTATTTTTCCAACGCACATCCTGCACTTCAGAAACTGTTGGCATGCCGTGTATGAAATCTTTGTTCACAACCATAAGTGTGGTCAATGGTTCTTCATTGACTGAAGTATGTAATACATATTGTTTCACACTATGTGAAACAATGTATGTCTGGGTTAAAAAACCCCACAATCTGTCAGTATTGGCAGAGAAAAAAGTACAGAATGTAAGCAGAAAAACTGATGCAGAATTATTTTGTGTTCTGACTATCTTGAGCAATATTATTCATCTTTTGGACATGTGTGGAAGCTTGATAATGGCATAAACCTTCACGGGTGATAAAGGATGAAAAAGCTCTGAGTTGAGTCTATGTTAAATGTTTAATTTTTACTCCTTGTACATATTTTCAACCAGTTTTTATACCTGCTTCCTGGAAATAATTCCAATTTAACTCAATGGTGCTTACTTCTGAGTAGAGATATGCCTAAAATTTCACTGACAGAAATCTAGAAGTACTGTATGTCTTCCTACCCTCAGTTACCAGCTGAAATACCAAACTAACTTCATTTCCCTCTAATTTTTTCAAGTGGACAAATAAATTTGCTTTAGGAATGTTTCAAAAGAATTATATTAAAAGAACAGGTGAAATTATTTGGGTCCTTCAAATAAAATTTTAGAATTCAGATTAAGAGAGCAATTTTCTCAGGTACAGGAAGCCAATGATGCTAAAACCTTTAAATATCTATATCTATCTATCTATCTATCTATCTTAATCCTATTTGGTTAAAAAAAATGAGTGGTTAAATGTGAAGGGTTATTCAGTCTTCTAGGCAAGTTACATGTAGGATTGTACTGCATATTTGTTTTTCAAGCATGATTTAAATGTTGGTTGATTTACCTAGGAGTAAATCTCAGTGAGCTTGGTAGTGCTTATTTCTGGGTATACATGCTTAAGATTTCAGCAGTACAAATTTTAAGTCTTTAAAAGGGCTTTCTGTGGGGGGGATATTGAACTAAAATGATTGATGTAGAACATTTGATTGCAGCAGGCTGGCCTTGGGCTAAATCATTGGTGCTTCAGATTAATGTCCACTGTGCATGTCATTGGTAGTTCATAAGCTGTTTCCTCTGTAGAATTGATATTTGAAACCCATATTTCTACATTTAAACTTTACAAGTGTAATAAACTATTCTATATTCAATCAAGTCTGCAAAAAATACATGGTTTTTCTATGGGATGATTTCTTGGCAAAATTTGAAACATTTATTGTGCTTGCTAAAAGGAATAGCAATTGTCTTCAGTTTTGACCTGAGAGTAAACTTGGTATTAATTATAGACTGGGGAAGTTCTTATGGGCAATCTAGCCAGCGTTTTACATATGATGGGAGAATCCCTGGCACCTACATATTCAGTAATGTCTAGAAAAGCTCTGCTAAAGAAAGTAATTCACTAACTAGTCTTTAGAGTCCAGATTTATATTCTATGAATATGCTATATCCTATTACCACTCAAGAACTTTCTGATGTGCACTCATTTACAAACCCCAGCATTTAATTAGTGGTAAAGTTCTACAATATCTAACAAGGATAAAAACAAATCGAGTCCTATACTGAATCAATAAAAGGAGTCTAATTCCAAAATTATTTTAAATGTATTTCACAAAATCTATGAATACATTGTAGGATAAATCAGTTTAAACATAATAAAAGTCCTGTTCAATCAGTCCAAAGACCCATTTGGTCCAGCATTGTGTTCTTATGGTGGGCTAACCAGATGCCTGTGGGAAGCCCGAAAGCACTCTCGCCACTTGTGATTCCTAGCATTTGAAAGCATACTACCTCTGACAATGGAGGTAGAACATATAGTAGGTAGGGCTATCACTTCCTCTTGTGGGAGTGAATTTCATGGTTTAACTGTGCACTGTCTGAAGACATTCTTTTGTGCATCCTACATCTTCCAGCAGTCAGCTTCATTGGATGGTCCTGGTTTTTAAAATTATGAGAGGGAGCAAAGCGTCTCCCTTGTCCAATTTGCTACACCATACATAGTTTTATTCATTATGTCCCCCTGCTTCCCATTTTTCCTAAACTAAACTAAACTGTTGCAGATGTTATAACCTTTCTATGTAGGGGAATTGCTCCAGTCCCTTAATCACTTTATTTGCTCTTTTCTGAACCTTTTATAGCTCTACAGTATCATTTTTGCACCAGAACTGTGCACAGCCTTCCAAGTATAGTCACAGCATAGACCTCACAGCATCATGACACTGGCAGTTTTATTTTCAACCCCTATTGATTCCTATCATATATTGATCCCTATGTTGGTGTTTCCGTTGCATCAGAAGTGGTTTAGTCATGCTGGCCACATGACCCGGAAAGCTGTCTGCGGACAAATGCCAGCTCCTTTGGCCTGAAAACGCAACCTCATAGTTGAATTAGACTGGACTTAACTGTCCAGGGGTCCTTTACCTTTACCATTTTTTTTAACCTATCATGTAATTCACATTTCACAGCTACCACACACCGAGTCAACATCTTCATCAAACTGCCCACTGTGACCCCAAGGTCTTGTTCCTGGTCAGTCACCACCAGTTTAGATTCTAATAGTGTTTATGTGAAATTATATTTTTTTATCCCAGTGTGCATCTCTTTATATTTGCATCTGTTGATTTGCATTTGCCATTTTACTGCCCATTCACCCAGTTTGGAGAAAACTGAAAGTCTGTGAATAACTTTGGGTGACATTCAATGCTGTCTCATTCAATGGGGAGGAAAGCCAAGTTTTTCTAATCCCTCCACCCCTTGTAGCCTCCTATGCCATTCCCTCAAATCTGCTGTGATGGGTCTCCATACTGCAGAGTAGATTTAAGGAGGGGCAGCAGTGAGAGGAGGAATCATAGGATCAACAGCTTCCAGCTGCTATAAAACCCCTTAAAGAAAGGTTGAGTTATCAGACTATTTTTTAGGTACTTGATAAGGTTTTTTTTTTTTTTAAGGGTAAACCGCCCATTTCCATCTGAGCTGGCTATTATAAGAACTTCGTAAATTTATAATACGATTTTTTTGCTTACTTGTTTTTCTCTTCACTCCCCATTCTTTTTTTCTACTTGTGTCATGCATTTTAACATTGTAAGCCTGAACATAGGAATTCTGTTGGGTGTTTTTTATTGATTTGTAGGTTGCTCTGGGGCCTTGCTAGCTGAACTGTAGGATATAAATGCCTCAAATAAATAAAGTTTTCCAATGTGATCTATGAAATGCTTGGTTCCATAGATGGATCCAAGTATTTGTATTTACACATCTTACTTTACCTTGAAAAATCTTGAGCAAGTATCCTATGGGGTCTCCAGTTCAGGCTCTGACCAGGCTATGATCTGTTTATTTTTAACAATGAAACGCCATTATTTATTTATTTATTTATTTTATTTTAAAACCGTATAGCCCATCCTTCCTCTCAAAAGAGCTCAGTTCAGTCAATACATCCACAATTTAAAATAAAGATAAAAATAAAAACATTCTAAAAACAATTACAGTTTAAAAACATTATTTCATCTGGTGATTATGTGCTCTCACATACTTTTCTTTGGACTTGGAGCATAATTCCACTTATCCTAAGGTTATTATTTTCAATCACAAACTTTTTAGTATACAGTGGTACCTCGGGTTACATATGCTTCAGGTTACTTATGCTTCAGGTTACACACTACGCTAACCCAGTAATAGTGCTTCAGGTTAAGAACTTTGCTTCAGGATGAGAACAGAAATCGTGCTCCGGTGGCGCGGCGGCAGCAGGAGGCCCCATTAGCTAAAGTGGTGCTTCAGGTTAAGAACAGGTTAAGAACAGACCTCCCGAACGAATTACCACTGTAATCTGGCCAAATGTAGATGTGTGTATTTCCCTAGCTTGTGGAAAGTCTCAGTAAGTCATTGAAGATAACACACTTAATTAGGCTGAATCAAAAACTTAAACTAGAATTATTTCCCAGAGACAGGATAATGTTGATTGATACCCCTTTAAGCCAAGAACATTTTCTATCTAAATTGAAACACCACACAAATTAGGTATCTAATAGGCAGGGGGGAAAGTGGCAGAACTGGAAGTATGGTGATATGGTTCTTTTTTGGCAACCAACAGCTATATGTTTTTGGGTACTAATCCCCACAATCTTCTCTTGCAGGTATATTTAGTTATAATGTATTTTATTTATAAAAATATTTATATATTGCTGTATCAGGAAAATATATCCGTGGTTTACAGCAATCACCTAGTTCCAAACCTAGTGAGACAAAGTTACATGTAAGTTCAATATGTTCCCCTGCCACTCATCTCACAGAGGAAAAGTCAGTGGAACAGCAATCCATCGTCTCATTATTTGCAAGTTATTATTTATACACTGTCATCCATGTACATGGCACTATATACAGTATAAAATTAGGAGAATAGTAATCTGAGCAAACTCACCCATATTTCTCACAAGGTAAGGCAGTCATCTTTATTCACCCCAAGACAAGTCATTATTCAGTATATCATTTTTAATTCACATTTTCACTGCATTACAATCAATATAAATGATTCTCGTTTCTCCTCAATCATATTAATAGCAACTAAATTTAAAAGTGAAGAACTGAGGCTGAGAAACTGGAAGGCGGGTACAAGCGGGTAATGCGGAGATATTTTTAACAAGTCCTAAAACTCTGTTGCTTTTCATATCAACATACAGCCATAAGACTTATCTATGCTACATATGCTTAGTCGATTTCTGAAAAAATTAAACATTTTATTATTTGAAATAAGAGCAGACCAAAAAAGTAAACTGATAAACTGAGGATTCCCAGAATAGAGGTTACAAAATGAAGTTGGACCACCTACTTGACCTAAATTTTATTGTTCGTTTTTATGTTTTTATATTGTGTGAAAGCCTTAATGGAGAATGTGGGTTTTATAAAGGAATATGAAGGAAGTAAGAGGTGGCATTAGAGAACATTACTGGATGCAGTTCCAGGTATAATGGGGCAGCAAGGAAGAAAGGGCAGAGTTATGTGGGGAAATGGTAGACCTTTGGATTGCTGAGGGTGGTGGGACCCAAGGCGTGAATGTCTCAGATAAGTGAAGATGCCACCATCTGCGAGGTTCTCTTTGCTCCATGGTAGTTGGAACCCTATGAAACCTCATAGACCATCAATCATGTAATTTTGTGAAAGGGGAAATTGTTACTATTTGGTGATGGATTGAACGTGGGAGTTGAAGGAATGAGCAGATGAAGGAGAAAAATCATGACTATGTGCCTTTCCCACGGGGTGGATGATGTCAGTGGATAAGAAGAGGGGGGCTTAGGAGAAAGATAAGCTCATTCATGGGCATATTGAGTTTGTAATGACAACAAAGCACCCAAGTGAAAAAATCAAAGGCGCACTTGGACATGAGAGACTAGATGAAAGGAAAAAGTTTTGGATGTCAAGTACAGGTGGTTCTGAAAGCTGTGGGATGTAATGGGGTCACCCAGGGACAGTGTAGAGTGCTGTAATATAGGTCAACTGGTTTTGTGATGTTCTGTGGTTATTGTTGCTGATTCCAGTTACTTAATTCTGTTGCTGTGGGATACAGCCATCCCTTCATGCATTGCTTCAGCCTGATGTCACCTTTTCCTGGTTCTTTCTTTGTTAATGGGAGTACATGTGGCTTAACAGAGCAAGAACAAAACAAATATTAACTCATATTGATAATAGAGATGCTTACATAGTTTTCAAAATTGATTGAAAATGTTTGCATATATGTATATATAATGTTCTGCCTCTTTAAGGTTCTTTTTTTCTTTGCTAAATAAATGTTCTTATCTCTGGTGACATTTTTGTATATGAATGGTGAGTGATTGTGTGTTGACCAGGGAATATGCTGTTAATCTTTTTTAAAATGTGTACAGTGCATGCTCAGTTCTACATTTCCCCCATATTGTGGAATATATTGCAGAAAAAGCAATGGGAGGAATTCAACATCATACTCTTCTGTTCATTCCATCAGCATAAGAATATCTGCTTGCCAGACTGAATGATTCCTCCTCTCTTCCCCCCTGCATGCTGTTGAGAGTTTTCTTGATCCTGTGGATCAGATTGGGGGGCAGGGAGACTTGGGGAAGCCCCATTGCCCTTGGACTGGCTTCTGCTAGCACACTGGGTTAGATGAATGTGGGCCAAGGAAGTGTGTACCTGAAATATTTAAAACAAAATTAAAGGTGTGTGTGTCAGGCTTGTAATTAAATCCACACATTTTACTAGCTTCCAGTGGTCTGATGGAGAACTCTATCTTTTTGCAGCAGTCTCCTGCATTTTTATGGTCTTGCAGCCTGCTTGGTTTCTATGCTGGACTCACTCCATTGCGGCTGGTCTTGTGTTGTCTGTTTACTTACTGAATGGAAGGGGAAAGTAGATGAGGGAAAAGAATAAAGATGGTATAGGAGTCCATTGCACCTGGCCAGCCATCACCACTGGAGCACTAGAGGAAGGCAGAATAAGAAGAGAGCAACAGCCATGTGCCCATTAATTCCAGTTTTGAAGGGCACATGGCTGTTGGTCCTCCTGATGTGCCCTCCCCAAGTGGCTTTGCGAGGAATATTTCCATGGCGGGGTGCAGTGGGCAAACGGAGTCCGCCAGCCCAGTCCTTGCCACCAAAGCAATCACTAGCCTGGTGCAGCGGGCTCCATTTGCCCTCCACCCCCCACCATGTACAGTAACACTCCTCGCTAAGCTGCTCTAGGAGGGCACGTGAGATGGACACAACAGCCATGCCTTTGCAAGGCTGGGTTCCTTCTCATGCTGCCCTCCCTGAGTGGCTTTGCAAGGCTGGGACCTGATCAGATCCCATTCTCACACTCAGGGCTGGTTTGAGGAGGGCGGCAGGAGAAGTGTGCCCCCTGCCCAAAATGCGCCTGGGGCAATTGCCCCGGCTACACCCCACTATGTCCCTGCTTTAGCCCACTACTGCCCATAAAAGGAAAATGGCCTGAGACAAAGCTAATTGATCCTTTCAGTTACTGCAGATAAGCAGTACTGGAGCCAGTCAAACATGCATAAGACCATTTTTGAACACTAGCTGGCAGAAGGAGCTATAAAGACAGGTTGCATGGAGTGATGTTGAGTCCGTGGCCATAGTCCAGTGATCACATCTTTGCATGTATCAAGACATATATGGTCTGAAGGCTACCACTTTGGTGAAGCTAAGCAAGTTTGGTTTGGGTACAGGCCTGAATGTGAGATTCTTTAGGAACTACATATGCACTACCTTAGGTTCTATGAAAAAATATAGGTGGAATATATATGGAAGAAAATCATAATTTAAAAGATCTTAAGCCAAAATATGAACAGGGCTTGTGTAACCACACATAGATGTTTTGCTCTTCTTTTTGTGTGATCTGGGAAACAAGCCAGGATGTCTTCAGTTTTCTATAACTCTGTGTTATGTTCAGATTGGAAAGCCATGTTAATGACTTCTAAACAAGTCAGAATATAAAGTTCTGGTTTTTAAAGCCATTTACCATGGTTTCCTGGTTCTGGTGTAGTGGCCTTTGTGTGTGGGGCTTGAGATTGTCGGAATGCATCCCCTCTTGTCTTCCAGGCATCCGGCCATTTTATGTGTGCAAACATGTTTGTGATTCCGCTGGAGGAGAAGCACCTCAAACCTTCCCCTACCCCCATTGTCTCCATAGAGTCCATACACAGGCGTGGGTTCATGTGGCCAACAAGTGTGAAGTTATCTTAGGCAGTGTTCGGAATTCTCCAGGTGCCAGGCGCGTTTTGCAACTGGTGCAAGTTCAATTGCGACCACATGGAAATTTCTGAATGCCAGGTTGGTGACTGACATCTCCACTTGGCTGATGGCACTGTGGTGCTGCTAGGCAAGCCAGGTGACTCGGATGCAGCCAAAGACACATGTCTTATGCTTCTGCACTGTCGCACAAGCCAGATGACTCACATAGCAGCAAACTTTGCTTCAGCAGTGCTGTGAGAGCTGCAATCCTAGGCACACTTTCTTAAGGGTAAGAAAGCCCCTCTCAGTGAGGTGGGGCTCACTTCCAAGCAAATGTGCCAAGGGATAAAGAGGAGGAAGTGCGTTCGCCCTCATGCCTACACGTGCAAGCTCACCCATCCCCATGCTCCTGTCTTTCATGAGGCGGTTGCTGGGTGCCTCGGAGCAGCCATGCTGGGCCGGCCAGGGCACCCCAAAAGGTGTTTCTCCCACTCCCCCCCTGCCCCCCCTTGCAGCATTAGTTCATATGTTTTGGGAGGGGGAAGGTTACTGTAATTGGTAAAATGCATGACTGAATTGTTAAATATGTTAATGTTGATGATCTACACGATTCATTTTTTGCTTTGCAACCTTGTGCCTAGACATTCTGTTGTGGCAACCTCAGCCAAGGTTTAAGGTGCCATTTGGCGAATAGCTTACATACCTGAATTTCTAATACAAATTTTAGGCCAATGGGTATAACTGGTAGTTCTGATTCCTCTTCAGTGCCTAAATCTAGGGCAATTTTTATTTCACGGATCCCCAAACCATTTAGACCATGTGGCTCTTGGGGCAAAGAACATAATTATCTGACTTAGGCACCCACCCTGCCAACTGGAACATGCCCTCAGGTGGGGAACCTGCAAGGTGCAAGTACCAGATATTTTTTGGGGACTCCTTCTGCCTCATTGTGCTTCTTCTCCAATAACTCCAGTATTAAGATGGGCTTTCTAGGTAAGTCACCTTCTCCATTCCCAGGATGGCCTGCCCTGGTAAATTGGTACTCTTTTCATTTGGGGAAAATAGCTGGTGCTAGGGGGAAATAAATATTCCCTAGCAGACAGAAGAGCTCTCTTGCTTTTTGCTAATGTCTCTTGTGGTCATCAGGCAGGCTTTCCCTCCAAGGCATTCAGGTCAGGCCTTCCTGCTGTTGCTATTCATGTGAGCACTCTCCCCAGAAACATTGTGGACTACCTTTTAATCTTCCTCAGGAATATCTAGGACACTATTCTGGTTTCTTCTCCCACTGGTCTTAACCACTCCTGCCCAGCAATGCCATTCTTCCACTTGTACCTCATCTGTCAAGGTTGAATAATTGCAAGAGGATTGTTTAATCTCCTGCCTGGGCTCTGGGGCTAGTAAAGGTCCATTGGACTCCTCCCCAAGTTCTTGGGTGTGGGGTAGAAATGGACTGTTTTTAGTGTCCCCTTGGGCCTGCCTTGCATTATGAACTATTTAAAACCAAATGTACAATTGTATATTTTAGAGTATTCCTGAAAATTAAAAACATAGCATAATACTTAACTTAAAAAAAAAAAGTAAACTTGTGCTTCTTCTCACCACTTTTTACTTGGGGTATAAAATGGATTTCAAGCTATATCTAGAAGTGTGTCATTTCCCCTGCAATTGAGCAAGGGGAAATCTACCAAAGTCAGCAATGGAACAAGATAGCTGAGCCTTCATTCTAGTATTATTTAGGTCCCACAGTGATGCAACTTCTCTGACTGCTTGGGGCTAACGGGAGGTATTATCTTTATTAAAACATAAAGTGTCTTGATGCAGTGTAATTCAAACACATTTCCCACACTATAGAAATATGCAGAGAATGACATGTAGAACAGCTTTCAGAAAGCAGAAGCTTTGATCGTCTCTTTTAAGAGCTGAGATCCCAAAACTTCCAGGAAGGGTATATAACCAGTCTTTTTCTTTTGTTTCATAGCAAGATAATGATGAAATATAGCAATCCATTTTGTAGAGATTTTCTACAGTCTTTACATAGTAAAAAACCCTAGAACCTCTCTTAATTCTTTTACAAATGAACACTTAGGTAAACTAGGATTTGGGTTTACCCTAGAAGAGATATTTTTAAATTACTGAAACATGTTAATATAATTTAAATTTTAAACTACTTTTAAAGCAAAATCTCCTTATAATGCTGTAGCTTGGGGTTATGGTCATCAGTTTAGAAGCAGATTGAATTCACGGGCTTTCTGGTTCTCCATTTTAAGAACTGGGGCTGATTTTAAAATTGCAGAAATAATACTTCTGCACTGTCTTGTCTAGAGTAGGTCATTCCAGGCAAAGCAAGCAAGCAAGCAAAACCCTGGCAACCTTCTAACATGTGAAAAGTTAGCATACCTGGAAGAAGGTGATCTCATCATTTGTGAAAATTTATGTAGGTTCACAGCAGTGTTGGAAATTTGTCAGGCACCAAGAGTGTTTTGTGACTGGCACAGGTCCAATTGCGACCACATAGAGATTTCTGGATGCCAGGTTGATGACTGACATCTCCTTCTAGCTGTCCCCTCCAGCTTTCTTAAGCAGGTAAGCAGAAGAGCTTATTTATTGCATTTATATCCCACCTTTTTCTCCAAGGAGTATGATTCACCCTGCTTTCAGTTAATCCCTACAATAACCCTGTGAGGTAGGTTAGGAGGCTGTAACTTGCCCAAAGTCACCTAGAATTGAAATCCTGATTTCCCAGGTCCTAGTCTGACACTCTAATCACTACACCACACTGACTTCCTACAGTCAGTGTCCCATAGCAGAAGTATCTGCTGTGGGACAGCTATATAAATTAAGTAGGTAAATAAATATGGGGAAAGCAAAATGTCACTTTGAGAAGGATCTGAAATATTTTTCCTTGAGTATTGAGTTTGTTTTATTCTGGATTGCTTATTTGATGTTTCAGTGTGTTGCAAACTGCTTTGAGATTTTCTCATTGAAACATACAGTATATAAATGAAATGAATAACAACAACAAGAAATTCCACTGAGGGGAAAATGGCTCCCAGACATTCCGTTGTGGTGACAATACCCCAGGTTTAAGGTGCCATTTAGCAGTTAGCTTATATATCTGAGTTTCTAACACTGGTTCACAGGATACTTCATGGACAGGCTGTTTGTTGAATGATTGCTTAATCATACATATATGAATACATCTCACAGCAGGTATTGATGCTTAACAGTACTTCTAAAATGTGTGGAGAGAAACACTGGGCAATGAATTGAGGAGATTTCACCCCTCCCATATCCAAGAATCTGCTGATGTCTCTGCTGATTCTCCAGAGAGGAGGGGGTGGTTCTGCTCTCTACTTATTTCGCTCCAGCCTCACATCAGAAAGAGAGAGAGAGACTGAGTGTTAGAGAGAGACCGTGTGTATAGATAAGGTTGCTGCTAAGAGCAGCTGCAGACACTCAGTGCAGTTCAGCATTTTCGTTTAGACCTCATTAGGTCTGTACATAGTTGTGTATTATAGTTGTAGATAGAATAAAGAAAATATTCTACAGAGCTGCTCTCCGAGTGGTTTATACTCTGCTATACCCTGCTGCACTCTGCTGTGCGACGACTGTCTTCTTGTTGAAGTGAATCCGGTGCTCACAACTCTAAGCTGTGAGTCCACAGCACTTTGACCTGTTCCTGTGCAGAAGGTGGTCTCTGGAAGTGCTACCCAGCTCGCCTAGCCCAGTCGGGGCTGAAGTGTGTGAGTTCAGTTGGTGGCACTGGCTCAAGGGCGATGCTGACATGAATGGCTACCATACAAATAACTCCAGTGGGAGATTGTTGGCAAACCTAAGTTGGGGGGATTTTTGAGAGAGGAGGGTTGCAACACATGGGGAGGGTTAAACTTTACTTCCTCAATATTCTTGTATACCATTTAAACTTGAAAATTGCCAACAGAAACTTAATTTCCATACAGGGTTCATTGTTTGCGCTGCAGTCACAATGAAGATCACCCCATCTGGAAATTAGAACTGGGGAGCGGGGTGGCTCAGTGCAGTCTGAATCCTATGTGTATGTGGGAACAATAGATAGAAAATGAGGGTCTATATATTTGTATGAGAGAAAAAAGACGATATGTGCGCACATTTTGTGTGGATGTGTATGAATATGTATGCTTCTACGTAGATTAGGGTGGCCAATTGCAAAAGAGAACAGATCTCCTACAGCGTTAATTGTTTTCTAGAAGAGGAAATTTCAGCAGGTGTAATGTGTTACGTAAACTACACCTGCTCCATTTCTTTCTATTACACAATTATTAAAAGTTTAGGAATCCTGCCATCTTTTGCATTTGGCCACCCTTTGTGTGGGCAGCTGTGTGTTGTGTGAGTACAGTGGTGCCTCGCAAGACGAAATTAATCCATTCCGCGAGTGTCTTCATCTAGCGGTTTTTTCGTCTTGCGAAGCAACCCTATTAGCAGCTTAGCGGATTAGCGCTATTAGCGGTTTAGCGGCTATTAAAGGCTTAGCGGCTTAGCTGCTAAAGGGCTATTAGCAGCTTAGCGGCTTAAAAAAAGGGGGGGGGAGCGAAAAAAAATCTCAAGACTTGCAAGACATTTTCGTCTTGCGAAGCAAGCCCATAGGGAAATTCGTCCTGCGAAGCGCATCGAAAAACGGAAAACCCTTTCGTCTAGCGGGTTTTCCGTCTTGCGAGGCATTCGTCTTGCGGGGCACCACTGTATAGGCGGCCATACTCAAAACTAGTATGCTGTCCTCAGGTGGGGGGAAAATCCCACTCTTGGTATAATATTGTATTTCTCATTAGGATTAAGTGACTTTCATTAAGCCATCTTGACCTTTGTCAAAAATATTCATATTCTGGTTGATGAACGACTTGATTTGCCTTGCAATATTCAGTGTTTTCGTTTCTGTGTCAAGGTTGTAGAGTAAGGTTTGCTTTAGTTGAGGTTCTATCATTTCTTCTTGGAAACCACTAGCTTAATCTTAAAGCACATATATTCACAGTTTTTAAAAAAATAAAAATAAAACACAAATAGCCTTCAGAGGTACTTTATAAGAATATATTTAGTAACTATTAATGTACCTGCACTGGAAGTTCTTTTTCATAACTGAGATAGCAGGTTCAGAAAATTTACTAAAAATTTCCTGGTTGAAATGCCAGAACCTTCCTTATCCCTTTAACTCCAAAGAAAGCAAAATTATGTATGTTGAACTGAAGTAGAATGACATTCATTCTTCATAACATCATTGCTATTAGGCCTGCTCAGGTGCTCACCAAGAAGATACACAGGGAAGGCTGGGGCTAGCCTTTCTTTGGCTGTCCTCAACTCCAGCCTGAGCTTCCTTTGGGGCAAAGAAGGGGGAAACTGGTACAATAATTTTAAGTTTCCTGTCATCTTTTTTGCTTTTTAAAAATCAAACATTGTGGATTTGTGTTCACAAAGAAGATTTTTGTTTTTGTTTTTAATTTGGGGACAAGGCAAAACTAAGCTCACCTTCCCGTCACTGTCAGAAAGACTCCAGTGTGACTTTCAACACTTGTAAGACAGAACAGGTTAATCAGACTTCCAGCTGCAGCAAAATTCTTGCCTCTTTCAGCATACCCAGGAGAACACATATTCCTAGGAATGTGCAAACAGGCAGGAGAAAAACTGACATAGGTCTAATCATCTTTTTTTATTATTATTTTGAGGTAAGCCTCAAACTATACTGTGTTTGTTTCTCTCCCTCTCCCTTGTGATAGTATGTCAAAATAAATGTGTTTTCGAGTTGTAGATGTCTGAGCTTCTGGATAACCTCAGGGCAAAATAAGCAAACAAGAGATCCGTTCATGAAAAATGGAACTTTAAATTCAGGCAAGATGAAAATAGTACTCTAACAGTATTCTATCCCAGCCTTGCTGTTAAATGATGTAGGCCAGGACCTAAAACTTGCAATTTATAATGAAGTTTCATCTAACCATCTTTTAGAAAGCAAGGCCCTTTTCTGTGTGTATTGGGAAGGTATGAGGTTCTTATATGTATTGCCAATTCAGTTCAGGCAGATTGCTAAATCTTCATCACTGAAGCTCCAATTCTTGGAATTCTAAGATGTTAAACACATAAGGAATTATTGTGGTGAAGAACAAGTGTTGCTTTGGAAGCCTAGGAATTGGTTGGAAAGTTCAGGAATGCAAATAGTTGCAAAGTAACAACCATCTGCCACTTATGATCCAAATTCTCAGTCACTGCTGTTACAAATTGCCACTTAAAATCCAGTTGTTTTTTCATTTATATACAACGTTGAGACAAGTGTTCTAGTTTTAATTTACATACCCTGAAAATGTTTGTGGCCTTTGCAGTTTTGCTGTAAACTAACACATGTCTATGCTGGAATAGCTTTAAGAAATTCAATTTGGTAAACATGTAATTTTCTTACAGGGAATTTTGAATAGGACTGCCTCATATCAGGTTATATTTTTTGTCTTCCTAATTGCAGAGCTTGTTTCATGGTGATAGCTGGCAGAATAAAGTATTTCTAAGGAATGACTTGCTTATTTTTCTTTTTGTGCTATAGTTACAAAACAATATGGGTTAAATAAATAATATGGTTTTAAAATAAATTCTTTGAGAGCTAATGTCCATTATAGCAGAGGCTTGAAGACTATCACAGATATATTTTTAGCTTTTCCAGGTCACTTCTCTGCAAGCATGCACTTGATTTTTTAGACCACATTTCAAATTGTGCTACACTATGAAATTTATTTTAAGATGGACAGATTTATGCTGGGAGCTTTTTCATTCCTTTTCAGCTCATCACATTACTACTTAAAATGGAAAATAGTTCAATTTATTCTAGCAATAAAGCATATGTTATTTTATAAATATATGATTTTATACATAATTTTTATACTGAAATTCACCTATTACTTTTAAAAATAGCCTGAGGTCAAAATGTTTGCTGATTATTGGAAACGTAATATGTAATAGAATGCAAAATACTTCTGTCAGGGAACTGACATCGGAGCTAGAGGTGGAGGGGAGGCTCTCTAATTATGCTGGAGAAGGGCCCAGCAGGGAGAGAGGCAGCTCAGCAGATGGGGAAGCAATTCAGTGCAACACCAGGAATAAGGAGGGGCAGATGGGGGAATCAGAGAGAGGGCTCCCAGACTCTTCACTGGACACCAGCGGGGAGAGCACTGGTCCTCCGCTACCCATGCCCTCCCTGCGCAGAAGACTTCCGCGCAGAGAAAGTAGGAGGAGACTGGGTGTCAAACAACTTTTATGTTGGAAAAGGTTTAAGAAACGCCCACTGACGGATTCTGCTAGCGACTGAGGCAGCCATGAATTGAAGGGCTGTCCAGACAGAAAGGTTTAACAAGGCAACATAGCCAGGAGAGGCGGCAACTTACGCACGAGCAACCCCATACCATTATAACTTCATTGTTTCTTTTCTACATATAAAGTTACACTCTTTTTACTCCCCAAGGTATTGTGAATAATGACTCTAATATACTGGTTGTGAGCATTCCATATTTTTCTTCTTATGTTTGGTCTCTCATTATTAATAAGCAGCTTCTAGTTCATTTAAAAAACTAGGTATTATTTTCTATTTTCTCTCTCTAGAATAGCCCCTTGTTGCCTCTTCACTTGTGTGCTGCCTGTCAAGATCCAGACAGAATTTTCATTACCATCTTCTATACTCCTCCATTTCCAAATGTGAATTACCACATTTTCTTTACAGCTTTGTGTGTTTCACTGAATATGTGGGGCACGTTTTATTGTATCGTGAAGAGACAATTATGTGTTTGGCATTGAGTATATACCGTATTTTTCGCTCTATAAGACACACTTTTCCCCTCCTAAAAAGTAAGGGGAAATGTGTGTGCATCTTATGGAGCGAATGCAGACTGCGCAGCTTTCGCTGAAGTCAGGAGAGCAAGAGGGATTGGTGTGCACCAATCCCTCTTTCTCTCCTGGCTTCAGGGATAGCCTCCCAAAGCCTCCTGAGCGCAGCAGGAGCGCTCTTGCTGTGCTCAGGAGGCTTCGCGTTGCTTTCGCTGAAGCCAGGAGAGCAAGAGGGAAGGGGCTCCGTTTCTCCTGCCACTTCACTGAAGTTCAACCTAGCAGTTCAAAAGCATACCAGCATAAGTAGATAAATAGGTACCTCTGCGATGGGAAGGTAAATGGTGTTTCCATGCACTCTGGTTTCCGTCACAGTGTCCCATTGCACCATAAGTGGTTTAGTCATGGTGGCCACATGACCCAGGAAAGCTGTCTGTGGACAAACGCCGGCTCTCTCGGTCTGAAAGTGGAGATGAGCACCGCACCGCATAGCCAAATTCAACTGGAGTTAACTGTTCAGGGCTTTGGACCAATTATATTTAGAGACCACAAGTCATTCTCTCCTCAGATTTCACAGCTCGAAATTAATTCTGATCCATTCCTACAACAGAAAAATTTCTTATAGATTTGCTGCTAAATAGGGTTGTTGTGTTTAAATTCTCTCTGTTAGTAGTGCTAGGTATGATTTAGTGATTAGGTATGATTTAGAGGGTGGTGTGAACAGGCAATTTTTAAAAAATCTGACCTCTTTTAATAGCAAATAAATTTTGCCTTGTGACCTGTTTACATAGATTCTTTAGTTGTGCAATCCTATGCATATTTACTCAGAAGTCCCTCTGTGTTGTTATTCTCAGATAAGTGTAAATAGGATTCAGCATTCAATGCAATAATTAAATATGTTAATTCCTAACAATAAGCCCTGTTTTTGTATTTTGCCCGATGGTTAATTTAATACTTTATTTTATGTTCTGTGTAGCATGTTAAAAATATGCAGAAGGTATTAAATGATACAATAGTAGTAATTTCCAGAAAAGTAACAAATAAAGATTGTGAGCTGTGTGTTTTATTCATTTACAGCACCTAGTGTATATTGAGGGACGCAGGTGGCGCTGTGGTCTAAACCACAGAGGCTAGGGCTTGCCGATTTGAAGGTCGGTGGTTCGAATCCCCGCAGCGGGGTGAGCTCCACTTGCTTGGTCCCTGCTCCTGCCAACCTAGCAGTTCGAAAGCATGTCAAAGTGCAAGTAGATTAAATTGTTACAGCTCCTGCGGGAAGGTAAACAGTGTTTCCATGCGCTGCTCTGATTCGCCAGAAGCGGCTTAGTCATACTGGCAACATGACCCGGAAGCTGTACGCCAGCTCCCTTGGCCAATAAAGCGAGATGAGCGCCGCAACCCCAGAGTCATCCACGACTGGACCTAACGGTTAGGGGTCCCTTTACCTTTTAGTGTATATTACATGCTTCCACAAATGATTAAAAGGTGCAATATATAAACATACTCTTTAACAGCCCTCACCAAATGGTGGAATATACAATATGAGTGGCTTAGACTGTTGACATGAGTGCCCTTGAGCACCCTCTTCTGCTTTGTAGAGCCCACATGGCTCCTTGGTATACTCCAGAGCTCATGACAATGAAACAGGCTGGGAGATGGCTTGAACACAAGTGGAGGAAAACAACAGGTGAATTCAGTTGAACATTGGTGAGTGCTCATTTTTGAACCTACTCAGTGGCAATGAAGGAAGCAAAGAAGGCATACTTTGCTGCCTCCAATACATAGCCACTGTATCATTCAGCAGAGTTTTTCTGAGTAGTTTGGGGCCTTTTACAGTAGTACCTCAGGTTAAGTAATTAATTCGTTCCGGAGGTCCGTTCTTAACCTGAAACTGTTCTTAACCTGAAGCACCACTTTAGCTAATGGGGCCTCCTGCTGCTGCCGCGCCGCTGGAGCCCGATTTCTGTTCTTATCCTGAAGCACTATTTCTGGATTAGTGGAGTCTGTAACCTGAAGCGTATGTAACCCGAGGTACCACTGTATAGTCTGGCCCAAAAGGAGATGGTATTTACTTCCTTTCGCTTTAGCTTCTTGCTGCCATTCATGCACTCAGTATCCCCCTTCTTGTCTGCAGCAAGATGATTTGATTTTATTTGTTATCAGGGCACTTGTTAAAAACATATTCCTGTGATAATGCTGTCTTTTCTGTTTTCTTTCATGTGAATGTCAGGAAAATAATAATAATTGAGTTTTGCTACTATGCATTAGTATGCATTGATCAGCATTTTATTGTTTACTAGTTCATTCCTAAAATCATAATGTTTTTGTTTTTGACTCCGTGAATGTTGTAGAGGCTCCACAGCTGGCAAAAAAGCACAGGGTTTCTGTCTATTTCAACAATTTTTCAGGAGTGAATTTACGGGGAATTATAGAGCTGGAGGTTTGCTGCAAAGCAAGACTCTTCTCCCACCACAGATCAGTCCCCACAGTAGCAAAGTGTGCTATAAATAAGAAGCTCCTGTGTTGCAGAAAGATGTCTGTCAGACTAAAGCAGATATCTCTAGATGACTTGAGGAACTGAGCCAAGCTGCATACTGATTGGATAGTGCAAAATTTTGTGTGACTGGTTATGAAAATATACCGTATTTTTTGCTCTATAAGACGCACCAGACCATAAGATGCACCTAGTTTTTGGAGGAAGAAAACAAAAAAAAAATATTCTGAATCTCAGAAGCCAGAACAACAAGAGAGATCGCTGCGCAGAGAAAGCAGTGATCCCTCTTGCTGTTCTGGCTTCTGGGATAGCTGCACAGCCTGCATTCACTCCATAAGATGCATACACATTTCCCCTTAATTTGTAGGAGGGAAAAAGTGAGTCTTATAGAGCAAAAGATAAGGTAGTTCCAGCAAGTATGGGCAACTGTTGCCAGCAGTTATCACACAAATACAAGTCAAGACAATAGATCATAATTCTGTCATTTAGGCGAGCTTCGGATATTTCATAGGCAATGTGGTTTCCCCTGTAAATCTATTTTTGTAATCAGCAGACACAAGGAGTTGGATCCAGGCTTGGCCTTCTGTGAACAGAAGGGTTCCTTTCATTGGCAGAAGGATTATGATCTAGTGGAGGAATACCATTGGTGGAATAGGGGAGGTCATTTTATCCACCACTCTCCCCACAGCCCACCACGTTCCCTAAAAATCTGATCTGAGGATGCATATTTCTCTTAATTAATCGTCTAACATGGCCAAGCTTAGAAGACTGCAGGAAGGAATTCAGAAGCAGCAGTGCCTGTGAATGTCATGGACTCTGAATGGATCTTTGATAAAAACAGAACATTGAGCAAATGAAGATGAGAAATGGAAGTTGAAGAGAGATTGGTGATAAGATATAGCTGAAAGAGGGTATAAAGCCTTACAGAAACATTAGCTAATCCATTCAGTGGAGTGGGGACATTTAAGGGTAAGTCAATGGACTGGTAATTTTTAAAATCATAGTTTTATAACTGAACTTGAAGGCTAACTGTGCATAAGAATATATTGGTGCCTGTCGTATTAAAAGTCTAAGTACAGTATCTAAAGGGAGATAGTGAATTCTTTAGATAAAAGCACATTCTTCTAGTGACATTTCTTTAACTCTGTATCAGTATGTATCAATAGCATTTATACAAATGGTGGTAGTTGGGTTAAACTATTGGTGTACAGAAAGGATATTTAAAAGTATGTATCTCTTTCATCTCCTGCCTGGCTGCAAAATCCTACAAGTCAAATTTTACAGTACAGTCATACCTCATGTCGCATTAGGTTCATGTTGTGTCTTTTCAGCTTGCAAACGCGGCAAACCCAGAAATGTTTAGTTTTGGGTTTTGCCGCGCACGCGCAGAAGCGTTCTATGCATTTCGCACATGTGAAGAAGCTCTCTATCGCATTGCGCTTGCGCAGAAGCGCCCTCTAGTTGCGGATTTTTCGGGGTGCAAACAGCACCCCGGAACGGATCGTGTCTGCAACTAGAGGTACCACTGTAAACGTTACAAGCTTTATGAATTTTGAGGAAGTACCTTGTTAAAGGGTAGCTAATATTTTGAATCTCGTAGTCTCTTAACTGCATCCTGAGCACAGCTGTGTGTTCTTACTTTGCTCACTGCCAAATCTAAACAAGGTCGCAGAAAAGATTAGATTAGGAATTGAGTTTTACTAGAACCAAATATCAGCTACTCATCTAGACTTTTACACTGCCAAATCCAAACAAGGCCATAATAAAGATTAGATTAGGAATTGAATTTTACTAGAACTTAATTTTATCTACTCATTCTAGCTACTTGTCTTTAGCAAGTGTTTCTATAGTGTGGTCTTAGTCCTATGCCCACTTACTTGGGAGTAAGCCCCTCTGAACTCATTGACACTTATTTCCCAGCAGACCTGTATACTGTACTACTAATAGAAGAGTCTTTCTGGAGCCCTTCCATTTTTTAGTCCAGCAGTTTCCTCATCTGCAGTTTTTGAATGGTTTGAAGACCAACTACACATAACTTTTAACTGCTGTGATTTGGAAAACATCCACACTGAAGTTGATGTAGACAAGCAGGTTATTTTTAAAAAATGGTGCTGTGACCTGAATAATTTTGAATTTTTTACATAGCCTTGTGAAGAATCATGCCCCAAACATTTGAGGCTGTCTGTCCAAATTCTGGATAAAGCCTAGGTAGAGCAAATAGTTTTTCCAGACATGCCTATGCACAAATTCAGATTGTTAAGAATTTGCTTGATAAGAGAATGTGATTCCATTTGCCAACTATATGTGATGCTTTCCCCCATCATTTTGAGCTTGTAGTTACTTGAGCCCCATTTTTAGAAGCAGTAAAAGAGATTTTTAAAAATTGTATAATTATAAGAAAGTGAGTGATGCAGTGAGTGAACTGAAGCAGTCAAAGTGTATGATGCTTAATATTTTAAAATCAAATATAAAGTATTATATGAACTTGTTCATTCAATTAAAAACTATCCATTTTATGGGTGAAATTATAATACAGACTTACAAATTTGTAAAGAGACATGCACAGCAAGCTATTAACTTTGAACGTTGACTATTATGTCAGGAAGCATAGCCTTTATAACTGAGATCGTAAAAATACTTATTTTCTTGATAGTTTTCTTGATAGAATATTTGGGTCTGAACTGTAAGATCTAGGAAAGTCCATTCATATTGAGAAAACTTCATTCTGATTATGGTAGCAATACCTAATTTGACCTTATGACATGAGGTTTGTGACATACATGTTAGACGTGGAGAGTCAGTGAACTGCACTGTCAAGAATGTAGGATTTGGGTGTGGGAGACATAAGCCCATAGCCTCACTTAGCTGTACAGTGGTACCTTGGGTTAAGAACTTGCAGTTTCACCCACCAGGTTTAGTTAGAAATTAATATTTTGTATTAAGTTCTGTGTAGCCATGTATAAGAAATGTTTCTTTTCCATGATCCAGATGCTAGTTTTTTATTAGTCACAAAAAGGCATATGATTACCCACACACCCCTTGAGTTGTCAACCAATTTTTTTTTAATTGCTCATGGAATAACTATTCTTTGTAAAAAATCTATGCAGCTGGGGGAAGGGGTGGCTAAATGCAGAAAATAGAAGGGTGAAAAGAGTATATGAGAGAGGAAAGTACATGGAATTTAGTATTGGAGACCCTGAGTGTTTTTAATTCTACTTGTTTGATATATAGTACAACATGGGTAACTAAGGCAAACTAAGGCCCGGGGGCCAGATCCAGCCCAATTGCCTTCTAAATCTGGCCTGCGGACAGTCTGGGAATCAGCATGTTTTTACATGAGTCCTTTACATGTGTCCTTTTATTTAAAATGCATCTCTGGGTTATTTGTGGGGCCTGCCTGGTGTTTTTAGAACATGTGCTTTTATTTAAATGAGTAGAATGTGTGCTTTTATTTAAAATGCGTCTCTGGGGTATTTGTGGGGCATAGGAATTTGTCCCCCCCCCAAAAAAAAATAGTCTGGCCTCCCACAAGGTCTGAGGGACAGTGGAAAGTTTGCTGACCCCTGCAATAAGTGATTTCTAAAATGATGTTTTATGCATTTATTTGAGGATTGATAGTTAATATTTTGCATCTTGCATAAGGCAATACGTAAGAAAGTAAACGTGACCTGAAAGATTTGTGTTTGAATGGAGCAACTGAGATGCAGAATTGTATACTGAAACCTAGTTAGTATAACTAAGTACAGTGGTACTTCGGGGTAAGTACTTAATTCGTTCCAGAGGTCCGTACTTAATCTGAAACTGTTCTTAACCTGAAGCACCACTTTAGCTAATGGGGCCTCCTGCTGCTGCCACGCCGCCGGAGCCTGATTTCTGTTCTTATCCTGAAGCAAAGTTCTTAACCTGAAGCACTATTTCTAGGTTAGCAGAGTGTGTAACCTGAAGCGTATGTAACCTGAAGCGTATGTAACCCGAGGTACCACTGTAGCTGCGGGGCTATGTGCTTCTAATGTGCGTTAGGCTGACCAAATGGCATGAAGAATTTGTTACTTGGTTACACTGTGAGGCTGTTCCTGTCCTCTCATGCCTTCTTTTGAAGCTTTCAGTGACTGGGGAAAAAATTGGCTGCAGTGTGATGTTAGGCAGCTGCAAGAGATGGTATTTGTTTATGTTAGCTGATTTGTTTTGCAAATTAACAGCCTAAGTCTATCTTAAGCTTTGAGAAGTGGCTTTCTGGTGAAAAGAGTTGTGAATTGATGTTAAGAATTTTGAACTATGTTCTCTTATCTCTGCAGCACAGTTGGAAATCTGGGAGTTCTCTCAGATATTGTCCATGTGTGCTATTAATTGTAATGTTTGTGACCCTTAGTACTACACATGTTTTATTTAAGCGATTAAAGTTATTCATCATAACAGCTTGGAGAGCACATGATAAATTAAAAATCTGGTGCATTCACAAATTCTAAAAAAATAGGTAATTTGCATTTTGTATGTGCTTATTGTATTCCTGTGTTCTTTCTCCCGCCCACCATGTTCATGGGATATTATGTTTTATGCAATTATATTTGTTTACATTGATTAAACATATTAAATAATTTAGAGGTATTATGAGTTTGGTAAAGTATAATTTGTTCATTAACGGTATATTGCTTAACAGCTTATTGCTGAACTTACATTCAGATGTGAGGAATAACATCTCTGTTCACATTTAGCGTATTCCCATCTCATTTAAGCTAGTGAAACAAGATAAACTGCAATTACAAGAACTGTGTGTTGATAAAACAGTGTTGCTTTTTGTATAGCAACAGATTGCTTAATAGATTCATGCTACTTGCTGAGAAAGAGCTGAAGCAGAACAGGAGTCCCTCTGTCTTCTGGGAAGTGAACTTTATTCCAGTTAGCTGGGGGTCTCTAGGGACTGTTGGACAGTCTATTGTCTAAGATTCTTTGTAATGTAAACTAATGTGGATTAATGAAGTTGGTTTGAACAAAATAGCTTTGTAGACGCTAAACCTCTTTATTTTTGCATACTTTGTGTGGATTTTGCTTGTTCATTTATGATTAATACGTCCGTTTAACAGGTAAAGTAACAAAATGTCTACTATACAAGCAATACATGTAAAATTCTGAACAAAATTCCTGGTATGATAGTAGTTGGTGGAACACCACCTCACATTTAAAACAGAAATGAAACTATTTTTGTCATAAAGCACCGTATTTTAGGATTGGGACTCCAGTCAAATATGCCATAGAGTAAGGGTGTGCGTGTGGAATCATTGTGTAAGTGGCAGCCTACACTTTTATTATTATTGCATCGTGGGGCCTTCTGATAGCAGTGGTAAGAATGAAAACCCCTCACTCTCTATCTCTGCAGTAGTCACTGTATATGGCATGCTGCATCTGCCCTGCCAACTTTTTAAAAGCTCATTTCTACCTTTTAAATTAAGCTGCATTATTTGTCATAACTGGGGGATCTCCAAATTCACAAGAAATCACCATTGTGTAGTAGTAGTAGTAGATGACAGGGTAGATCCAGGGTCAAATCCCCGCCACACTTAATGATATTGAACTATCTCACAGCCTAACCTACTGCAAAGGATCGCTGTGAGTTTAAAGTGGTGAGGAGACCCGCCTATGCTTTCCTTTCATTGAATTAATTTTTATTCGTATACTGTGAATTGTACATGTTTTGTATTACATATTTGTGTCTTGTATGTTGCTTGGAGACCTTCAGGTAACAAGTGACCAACAAGTCTAATAAATGATGGTGGTGGTAAAGCAAAAATAAAGTTTTATCAGAGAGGCATAGGCATATGGTTGCAATCACACCTGAATTAGTCAAAATGATATCTACTAGGCTTCAGCTGGTGTGTTTTGACCCACTACCAGGTCACAGTCTGATCCAAGTTGCCACTCAGCAGCACCTAGCACCATATATGGTTTAAAAAACCTGAAGAGATAGGCCTTTTTCAGGGGGAAATTGCACTGCAAAAGTATGTGAGATCATGGCAACCAAAATGGCTGTCATGCTCTCATGATAAAAATTCACACTCCCCTGTGTGAGTGCCTGAGGGCCCTGCTCTTGCCACTTACCATCTGGCCTGGGGCGGGGCCTGAAGCCTCAAAAGGACTGCTCTGCTGCCCAGGAGGACTCCCCTGTGTGAGTGCCTGAGTGCCTGAGGGCCCTGCTCCTTCCTGCCACTTACCACCTGGCCCAGGGCGGGGCCTGACAGGCCTCACAAGGACTGCTCCTGCCACCTACTATCTGGCCCAGGGTGGGGCCTCACAAGGACGGTTGTTGCCACTGATGCTGCTACTGCCCAGGAGGACCCGGAGGGGTGCAGAGTTCTTTTTAAGATGTTTTAAAATCTCCCTTTCCCTTTAGATTTTTTATATATGGGGGTGGGATGGATGTTTGGGTGGGCTTGGGAATTTGTTAGATTTTGATGAATTTGTAATTTTTGCAGTTTTTATTTGTATTGTTTTATTGTTTTCTGGGTTGTTTTTGTTTTTTGTTTTGATTGTTTTAAGGTTTTATTGTTTTAGGCTGCGAAAGAATAACATTAATTGCCATCAATGGAGGCTACTATGAGGCTTGGGATTGCTACCGTGGAGGGGCAAGGGAGGTATGGCGGTGGGGGCAGATGTTATAGGCGAAGGGGATCGAGATATGGATATGCTTGTACCCCTTCCAATCTGCGCCTCATCCCAAGGGACGAGGGTAGGGTGAGCAAGGATTACTCACCTCCGTCACTGGTGCTGTGCAATGCCAGGTCTATAGGCAACAAAACCGCCACCCTACGAGATTTCTTTATCTCGCAGGGGGTCGACCTGGCTTGTGTGACGGAGACCTGGGTGCGCGAAGGGGCAACAGTTACCTTACGAGAGATGGCGCCCCCGGGTTTCTCCGTCCTCCACCAGTCGCTGACTGTGGGCCGGGGGGGAAGGGGTGGCATTATTAATCCGGGAAGATTGTCCTTTCAGGGCTCTACCATCGCCATCGATCCCCGGCATTGAATGTGTTGGCCTAGTGTGGGGCTCCGAGGAGAGCTTGGCTGTCTGGCTGGTGTACCGGCCACCTAGCGCACCAGCAGCCACCCTGTCAGGCCTATTGGAGGCGGTGGCCGGCTGGGCCTTGGAGTTCCCTAACCTATTGGTATTGGGGGACTTCAACATCCATGCTGATGCCACTCCCTCCTCACAGGCTCTGAATCTGGTGTCTTCCATGGCGACACTAGGGCTCTCCCAGTTTGTTTCGGGCCCCACACATCAAGCAGGCCACACGCTGGATTTGATCTTTGGCATAGGTATAGATGTGATCATGTCTCCTTCGATGAAGGTGCCATGGTCTGATCACTACGCTCTGAAAGCCAGGATTGACTTTCCACCCCCACCCTGCTTAGGTGGCGAGCCGATTTGGGCTCGCCCGCAGAGGCTGATGGACCCTGATAGATTCCGCGAAGCCTTGCGGGACCTTGCTCCCCCTGGCGACTCATTGACTGAGCTTGTTGAGGGCTGGAATATGCAGCTCCTGGCAGCCATCGATGAGATCGCACCTAAGCACCCTCTGCGACCCCGCAGAAACCGGGCTCCCTGGTTTACCGAGGAGCTCCTGGAAAATGAAGCGGGACCTCAGACGGCTAGAGCGAGTATGGCAGGGTGCCCATGACGGAGCCTCAAGAACATCTTATAGGGCTTTTTTGAAAACCTACGAGATGGCGGTGAAGGCTGCTAAGAAGTCTTACTTCTCGGCCTCCATTTCATCCGCTAGCTCTCACCCGGCGCAATTATTTAGTATAATCAGGTCTTTAACGTCCCTTGAGGGACAGCCAAATTTAAATAACAATTTGACACACAGCTGTGAGGCATTTGTGAGCTTTTTTGCGGAGAAGGTCTAATTGCTCCGCCATGACCTCCCTGCCAATTTGGATACAATAAAGGAACTGGAGACCCCTCGACTGTCCTTGGGTCCAGTATTGGACCACTTCAACCGGATATCCCCAGCTGATGTGGACAGACTCCTCCGAGCTGGAAAGCCCACCACCTGTCCTCTCGACCCGTGCCCGTCTTGGCTGATTAGAGCGTGTCCAGACGAGGTGCGGGCCCTCCTGGGGGATATCAATTTGTCCCTTGGCACGGGGACATTCCCAGGGGAACTGAAGGAGGCAGTGGTGCGCCCGCTCTTAAAGAAAACATCATTCGATCCTTTAGATCTATCCAATTACCGCCCGGTTTCGAATCTTCCGTTCCTGGGTAAGGTGATTGAGAGAGCGGTTGCTGAACAGCTTGGTGGGTTTCTGGATGAAACATCGGCTCTGGATCCATTCCAGTCCGGCTTCCGCGCTGGTCATGGGACCGAGACAGCTCTGGTTGCCCTAACAGATGATCTTCATAGACAGCTGGATCGAGGTGGGTCGGGGCTGCTGATTCTTCTAGATCTGTCAGCAGCTTTCGACATGGTCGATCACGAACTTCTGGACCACCGCCTTGCCGATGTGGGGATCCAGGGCACAGTCCTTCAATGGCTGCGCTCGTTTCTCTCTGGTCGGGGACAGAGGGTGGCGCTTGGGGGGGAATTGTCATCGCGCCACTCCTTGGTGTGTAGAGTACCTCAGGGTGCGATACTCTCCCCGATGCTTTTCAACATCTTTATGCGCCCCCTCGCCCAGCTTGTCCAGAGTTTTGGGCTGGGTTGCCATCAGTATGCTGATGACACCCAACTCTATCTGTTGATGGATGGTCATCCTGACTCGGCCCCAGACACACTGACCAGATGTTTGGAAGCTGTGGCTGGATGGTTACGTGGGAGCCGGTTGAAGCTAAATCCTTCGAAGACAGAGGTACTGTGGCTGGGACGGGACGATATGGGATTGGGGGGGGCAACTTCCATCTCTTGCGGGGGCGCAATTAGTGCCAGCACCGTCCGTTAAGAGTTTGGGTGTAATCTTCGACACCTCCCTTTCCATGGAGGCGCAGATTGCAGCTACAACAAAGGCGGCATTTTTCCATCTCTGTCAAGCTAAGCAGTTGGCTCCTTACCTCTCTCGCCCTGACCTAGCCACTGTGATCCACGCGACGGTCACCTCCAGACTGGATTATTGTAACTCGCTCTACGTGGGGCTGCCCTTGAGACTGGCCCAGAAAATCCAGCGGGTGCAGAATGCTGCAGCGAGACTCCTTACGGGGTCTTCGCTGCGAGATCACATTCACCCGGTGCTATATCAGCTGCACTGGCTCCCGGTGGAGTACAGGATCAGGTTTAAGGTGCTGGTTTTAACCTTTAAAGCCCTATACGGCCTAGGACCCTCGTACCTACGGGACCGCCTCTCCTGGTATGCCCCACAGAGAAACTTACGGTCTTCAAATAAAAACATCTTGAAGGTCCCAGGCCACAGAAAAGTTAGGCTGGCCTCAACTAGAGCCAGGGCTTTTTCGGCCGTGGCTCCGATCTGGTGGAACACTCTGTCACAAGAGACCAGGGCCCTGCGGGACTTGACATCTTTCCGCAGGGCCTGCAAGACAGAGCTGTTCCACCAGGCCTTTGGCCAGGGCACAGCCTGACTCCCTCCCTCGGCAATCTTCGCGGAGCTCTGGCCCAATGGTTGCCAGTGGCTTGAATTAATTAATTTTATAATGAATGATTTTAGAGTGTTGTTTGTGCTGTACTTTGGTACTGTTTTATTGTTGTTAGCCGCCCTGAGCCCGGCTTCGGCTGGGGAGGGCGGGATATAAATAAAATTATTTATTATTATTATTATTATTATTATTATTATTATTAGATATCCCGGTTGAGCACACTTGTGGGGTATGCAGTCCCCACTCCATTCTGCCCTGTATTTTGCCAAACCAAAGGTGGCAGCCCTAAACTAGTCTCACTTTTTATTGGGCTTTGGAGAGAGGCAGAGGGGAAGATCAGTCCTTACCCCAAGGGCAATTGGAGCAGCAGAGCACTACATCATAAGCCAGAGGTCAGCAAACTTTTTCAGCAGGGGGCCGGGCCACTGTCTCTCAGACCTTGTGGGGGGCTGGACTATTTGGGGGGGGGGTGAACGAATTCCTACGCCCCACAAATAACCCAGAAATTCGTTTTAAATAAAAGCACACATTCTGTTCATATAAAAACACCAGGCAGGCCCCACAAATAACCCAGAGATGCATTTTAAATAAAAGGACACATTCTACTCATGTAAAAACACGCTGATTCCCGGACCGCCCGCGGGCTGGATTTAGAAGGTGATTGGGCCAGATCTGGCCCCTGGGCCTTAGTTTGCCTACCCATGTTCATAAGCCTAGTCAGCTTCTGCCAATCATAGTAGAGGGCTGTGCATGTTTTAGGTTTGTTGTTGTTTTGCTTCACCAGCTGCAGGCTGGTGCAAGAGAGAGGCACAGCTCCACTAATACCCACGGAAGACCCTATTTCAGGGCCCTACTCTGGCTATCACCAGTTGTAGCCTGTTGCCTGCTTGGTCAGAGCTTGGGTCTCTGCCACAGTGCTCCTCTTCATGGCACTCCTCTTTGCCAGAAGGCTGAGGACACTGCTTTGTCCTCTCCCCACCCCTTAACCCACCTATCACCTTCGGGGAAGTTAGGATTGCAGCCAGAGTTCCCCTCTGCCTCTCACTTTAGCCCAGCACAGATTGCTGACCATGATCTCCTGTAATGACTGGCTACTAAGTAAAGCAAACATTTGTGAATCTCTTCTTACATAAGATAGGAGCAGGTAACTTCTCGGTTTATATTTATGTTTACTTAGATTGCAGTAGGTACATATCAGCTTTGTATTTGACAGCCACGTTTATGTGGGCTGTGTGTCTCTATATGGATGTAATAACATTTGATGTTGATTGGAAATGATGTTCTGCAGAACATTTTGTTCCACCATACTTTCATATTCATTTGCAGTCAGTTGCGTTTAGGTTTTGTAAGATCACCCTTATCCTGTGCCTGGACTTACATGCAGCCATTTCAGATGGATCAACCCAGTGTTGCTGTCTGGTGCTCTGATTGTATAAATTGCTTAGCTGCAGGGGACACAGAGTAGCTTGCGTGAAATAGGTGTACTGTAGCAGCATTCTGGCCATGAAAGTTGATTCTGTTGTGTTGCCTCTAAGGCCTTTCTCTGCAGTAAATTGCACTTGTTGCAAGGGATCCAGATGTCTTTCCTCAAGGTAACAACTTCTGTGGCAAACCACAATGCTCATTGCTAAGAAATTGTGGTCTCTTTTCCTCATGTTAGTGTGTCATTTGAGAGTCTGGTATGGAATATAATTGCTCATGTGTCATAGGCACTTATTGGTTAATGTCTGACATCACTGGTGCAAAGCAAGATGGCTCCTCCTCCCATGGCCACACTATTTCGTGTACTTAATTTTTTAAAAAAACTTTGCACTTGGAGCACCTCAGAGGTGTAGCACAACTGTGGAGATAACGCCCTGCCCCCATCCCAGCTCCTCACTGTGCACATCTACTGGTACTTTGCAAGGGTGGAAAGCATCGCTTATGGCTCTGACTACTACTGGTAGTACTGCCACCACCCCGGCTTATGAGCCTCTAAGCCAATTGGGGGCATGGGCCTCCCCAACATTTAGGCTTTTATCCTGGGATTGGAGAAACTGGGAGGAAGCCCATCTTTTCTTTTACTCACTGTTTACACAGAACTGTTTGCACAGAGTGTGTTGGCAATACGCCTAGTTTGTGGTAGATGAAACCCAGTGGGCTAAAACAGCTAGCCAAGCTCCAGTATTCCATATGATGGAGAGTTTATTTTAGAAAAGTAATGATTAGGGGATGGGGGGGAGAGACATAAGTGGAGTATGATATAAAATAAAAGCGTAGGTTCAAAATAACAATAACAATAACAAGAATTTATTACTTAAACTCTGCCCATCTGACTGGGTTGCCCCAGCCACTCTGGGTGGCTGCCAACATATTAAAAACACAACAAATTTGTTGTTGTTGTTTAGTCGTTTAGTCGTGTCCGACTCTTCGGGACCCCATGGACCAGAGCACGCCAGGCACTCCTGTCTTCCACTGCCTCCCGCAGTTTGGTCAAACTCATGCTGGTAGCTTCGATAACACTATCCAACCATCTCATCCTCTGTCGTCCCCTTCTCCTTGTGCCCTCCATCTTTCCCAACATCAGGGTCTTTTCCAGGGAGTCTTCTCTTCTCATGAGGTGGCCAAAATATTGGAGTCTCAGCTTCAGGATCTGTCCTTCCAGTGAGCACTCAGGGCTGATTTCCTTCAGAATGGATAGGTTTGATCTTTTTGCAGTCCATGGGACTTTCAAGAGTCTCCTCCAGCAACAGAATTCAAAAGCATCCATTCTTCAGCAATCAGCCTTCTTTATGGTCCAGCTCTCACTTCCATACATCACTACTGGGAAAACCATAGCTTTAACTATATGGACCTTTGTTGGCAAGGTGATGTCTCTGCTTTTTAAGATGCTGTCTAGGTTTGAAAAGCAATGACAAACCTCGACAGCATCTTAAAAAGCAGAGACATCACCTTGCCGACAAAGGCCCGTATAGTTAAAGCTATGGTTTTCCCAGTAGTGATGTATGGAAGTGAGAGCTTCCCAATATAGGGCTTCCTTCAGATGTCTTCAGAAAGTTGTGTAGTTGTTTACCTTTTTGACATTTGATGGGATGTGCTATTTGATGGGATGTTGTATCCTAACATTTTGAGCATGTTATGATGTTCAACTTACATGCCTGGCATATCTATAATTCTTTAAGATGTCCTGATGAAGACAAAAACTAGTAAATATCACCCCACCTTAACTTTTGTTGACAGAGGGGTGGGTGGTGGAAGCCCACTAATATGGAGGTACCTGCGGCAGCATGGAAACTTCTGGAGATTGCTGCTTGGGGCAATTATTATTTTGCCCTGAGAGGAGAGGGCATATATATTAGAAGGATCTCTTCTTGGGTTCCTGTGCAACAAATTATTGTTTCTTCGGAGGAGGAATGCTTTAGCTGTGCAGGCTTCCCAAGCATAGCATTGGTCTATAAAGGATTAGAAAGCTACCTGCTTTATTAGAAAAATAAATTAAGGTTATCTATAACTTATTCCAGAAAAATATACCAATGGAAGAAATTACAATTGTATCCTGAAATGAATTTAAAAAAGAAAATAAAAGATTGTTTTGTGCTTGAGTAATTCTTCTCATCTGGAAGGCGGCAGCATTTTACTTTCCCCCCATAGTATTTCCTGTGTTCATTACAAGTGCAGCTCTGATAAGCAAAAGCCAGTCTAAGAAAAGTTCATGAACTGTAGTCCAAGGCAAAGATAAGACGTTCAATTTCTTCCCATTCTGATAAATGCTATGCAGCTACTATGTGGCTCAGATTCTTATTACATTTTAGCATGATTGTGAAGCAGTGGGCTGTCATCACATTTAAATAGAGCAATAGAGTTTAAATAATGTTTGCAAAACTGATAAACTCAGCATAGTTTAATTCATATTAAATTATCTTTTATCGCTTTAAGTGACTTTAAGCATATTTAGGTTTTTTATAATGTGTCATTACTTTTCCATTATTTTGACACCCCACAAAAAACCCTCTTTAAAAGCTGTCAGTTCCCAAAAGCCTGCTGGAACAAAAAAGTCTTCACCTGCTGGAAGCAGTTGCTTATGTATGTGACAACGGCCGCTTGGATGTTACTAGCCCAGAGATGGATGGAAGAAACAACCCCAACCAGAGAAGAATGGCAAATTAAGTTGATGGACTATGCCGAAATGGCAAAACTAACTGGGAAGCTCAGGAATCAAGAAGGCAAGAAATTTTAAAAAGAACAGGAAATGTTTATAATGTGTATATACAAAATCATTGTAAACAGGTCAAAACATTAGCAGGATTTTAAACACACTTGTAATCTAACAGAATGTATAGATAATTTAGGAAGATGAAAAATCGGAGAAGTATTGATATGCAGTTGAAAATAGAATCAATGGAAGGGATGGGGAGAAGTCAGGAGATTCAGAATAATCTTGACAATTAGATTTGGAATTGTTTTTGTTGTATGTTTATATTTTGGAAAATCAAATAAACACACACCAAAAATCTGGGAGCAGTGACTGAGAAGGCCATCTCCTGTGACGCCCCCCCCCCCCCGCTAAATGTGCCTGTGAGGGTGATGGGACTGAGAGAAGGCTTTTCCTTTCTCAGGTATTAAACCTTCATATGTATTAATGTGGAAAATAAATACGTTGCATTTCATTATTTCACAGTTATCACAACTATGAAAAAAGAGCCCTCCTTGTTAATCTCACATCTATATTAAGATAACTTTAAGAAACAGTGGTGGTAGAATTCTGATTATCATTTTCCAGGAACATTGATGCAGGAAGTATGAAATAGAGCTATTATTTTGCTTTTGACTGATGCAGACATTACTAATTCAGGACAAGTCACTGGTGTAAATATATGTGAATAGCTTGCACTTCTTGATAAACTATGGAATTGGAAGGAGAAGGAAGAGAAGGGGGGAGAGGATTAAAAATACCGGTTTGTAAAAGGAAGTGCACATTCCATGGAAAGAATGGGGAACTTGTTTAGATGTGACAATTTTCTATCTTAATGAGGAATCAGTCCTTTCTTCCTTTGGTGCAAGGGTAGCCAACATGGTTCCCTCCAGAGGTCATTGGACTCCAACTTTCATCTTCCCTGGCCATTGATGATGCTATCTGGGGCTGATGAGAGTTGGAGGGCACATTTTTGGTACCTGCACTCTGAAGCCAATGAATTTATAGCTCTGTTGCTGGGCATTTTGAATTCCAGTTTCCTCTTAGGAATGACGCAGCTAGGAAAATAACAGAGAATGCTCTGTTATGTATTTTGAGGAGGAAATTGGTTTTGTTCAATGTGTTTTTGTTTTTTTAAAAAATTCCAACTGTCTAGTGTTCAAACTGAAACTTAACAAAAATCTTCATCGGAACGTCTTTGCAGTTCTATTAAAATAGCTTTTCTATTTAGTAGTAGTAGTACTAGTAGTAATAATAATAATAATAATAATGGAAATCATTTTTTCCGAATACCAGTAGTTACAATTCATGAAGAAAAATATAAAAATTATCACATTTTATTTATTAAAGCCTAATGGATTGGATCCATCACAGTTTTCCCTGAATGCAAGGAGTCCTTCCGTGAACTGCAATCCAGAAAGGGCTAAAGAAACAGGAGGGATGGAGGCATTCTTTACCAATTGCCCATTTCCCCCTGCACACTCTCATACCATGGCTTGTATTGTTTCATAGGCTTCCATCAACCCTCCTGGACAGTCTTTTGCTAAAGGCTGTAGGGGGAAATCAGGAAAAAAATTGCTGACACTCCATTCATGTGAGAGTTCCATGAGCAGAACTGGGCCGATACATCTCTGAATCCAGTGTCTGGTTAATTAAACTTTCAGAAAATGGTTAATGGAAAAAGAAGTGTCATGCATTTCCAAAGCATTTTCATCCTAAATACTCTTCCGACTCCCTGAAGTCAAAGTATTTTACTCACGTAAAATAGAGAACATGTTTAATAGAGAACATGTTTCCTTCCTGGAAGAAGGGAGCTCAGAAGAAATTCTACAACATACCATTTTCCTGTAAGCATCAAGTCATTAAAGTACTGTTTCAATATTAATGAATAATCTATGAAACCAAAGGCAGTAATCTGGTTTGGATTCAGTAGCTACAGTTCTAAAACTATTACTTGTAAGTACTTCATGAAGCAATTTGAGATTTCATATAACTAAGCTGCTGGAAAATGCCTTGCTTTTATTATAACTTCTGTTGTTGCCCTAAAAATAGGGATTCCGCTACTGCAATTTGATACAAGCATAGCTCCTTCTCAGAGAAGCAATTGTGTGGTAATATCTCCTTAGGATGCATATTGGTCAGTATGCAGCAAAGTGCTTCTGCTAGAACAAGGATTTTTTACTTATGCAACCAAACTTCTCCATCTTCTTTCCCATTATTGTCCCCTGTCTCCCTTCCTTAAAGGCAGGGTAGGTTTATCAACTTTAAAATCTGGGGAAAAGAACATTCAGGCAGGGTAGATTTATCAACTTTAAAATCTGGGGGAAAGAACATTCATATTTGGTTGCTCACCCGAAGCTTGCTTAAACTTCTTTTTGCAGTCTGTTTGGGACTTTAAAAATAGGGGAACTGTCAGGCCACGGGAAATGACTGGAGAGCTGTGTTCAGGTTGGTGCGTTAGAAGTTACGCAGACCTGCGATACAGTGTCTTATGTTTAGAAGAGGGGAAGGAAACCACCCATGGAATGTGTAAGCTTGCTAGTTTGACTGCATTTGTCTGCGTTTGGGGGAACATTGAAGCAAATAATAGAAATAATTAAGCTGGCAGCGTGCTGAAAAAAATTAAGGTGTGCAGATCTGTTTCACTGGGGATGGCCACAGTTGAATATCACCCTATGGACTGATGTGGGTCCAGTTACCATAGCCTAGTGATGTAAAATAAAGCCGAACACCAGCAATAGGAAGGAATAATACAACGTGGATATATGAGGAAGAAGCAATATAGGATGAAGTTTCCAGGTTGGAACTGTGTGGAAAATCTCATAAATTCTGAGGGGCTGTGAATTCATGATACAATTAATATCACTTAGCAGATTGGATCATGGCGAGTAATGTAAAATTTTAAACACTGCTGATTTGGGTAGATAATAACAAAACCAAGCTCAACAGTGTCAAATGTGAAAATGAGAAGAGGTAAAAAGGATATACAGTGGTGCCTCGCAAGACGAAATTAATTCGTTCCGCAAGTTTTTTCTTCTTGCGAGTTTTTCGTCTTGCGAAGCACGGTTTCCCATAGGAATGCATGGAAAATCAATTAATGCGTTCCTAGGGAAACCGCTTGCCAGGCTGGCGGTGCGGAGAAGGGCTTTTCTCCCCACCGCAAGCCTTCAGGACAGGTACGGGAACAGAGGGGAAGGCGCGCAGCGCTTTCCCTCTGTTCCCGGGGCTTGCGTGGGAGGAGGGTTTTTCCTCCCCACCGCCAACATTCAGAACAGCATTCTGAATGTTGGCGGTGGGAAGGAAAACCCTCCTCCCACCCCAAGTCTTCAGGAAAGCCATCCGAAGCTGGGCGGCGGGAGAAGGTGTCCCCGCCCCCCCGCCCGGCATCGGAGCTTCGTTCCGATGCCGGGCGGCGGGAGGAGGCGTCCCCCCCCGCCCGGCATCGGAGCTTCGTTCCGATGCCGGGCGGCGGGAGGAGGCGTTCCCCCCCCCGCCCGGCATCGGAGCTTCGTTCCGATGCCGGGCGGCGGGAGGAGGCGTTCCCCCCCCGCCCGGCATCGGAGCTTCGTTCCGATGCCGGGCGGGGGGAGGAGGCGTTCCCCCCCCCCCCGCCCGGCATCGGAGATTCGTTCCGAAGCCGGGCGGCGGGAGGAGGTCCGAGGACAGTGGGGAAGACGCGCTGCGCTTCCCCGCTGTCCCGGAGATTTCCCTATGGGCTGTCGTCTTGCGAAGCAAGCCCATAGGGAAATTCGTTTTGCGAAGCGCCTCCAAAACGGAAAACCCTTTCGTCTAGCGGGTTTTCCGTCTTGCGAGGCGTTCGTCTTGCGGGGTACCACTGTAATATAAATATAAGAATAAATATAAGAAGGGTGCTTATAAAAGAATCTGCTGCTGCTATTATGAAAATTGTTTCCAGGATATCATAACTATTTCCATGCAGGAGCAGTTATTTATCAGGTTCTTGATGCAAGTGTTTTCCCGAAGATTAGCCCACAGCAAAACCATTGAATGTCTGGTTTCACACTTAGAAGTTATTTTAAAGTGTCCCCAGGGACTGAAGATAGAGCACCCATAGAGACCACTGGGAAAATCCCAAAAGATTTTAATTAAGCTTCAAATGTGTACAAGTATGTTTAGTTGTCATGGAATGCTAACATGACTAACTGGGGTGGTGGGGAGGAAAATTGGGGCTCAGGGAATGTAATGGAGTGGCTTGAATACTAAATTACACTGTAACACTTTGCTGCAGAACTCCAGTTCTTATCCTTTTAATTTATGTGTACAGTTGCACAAGTCAAGATTTCATAAGGAGCAAATAATTTGCACTTAGTGAAATGTGTGAATTTCCTCCTTTCCTTGAGTCACAGCATAAATACTTAACATTTACATAGGGAACTGTGTTGTCCTTTGTTACTGAAGATAGAAACAACATCCTTTCTTTGTTTCTTTGGCAGTCAGTGCCAAGGATCAGAAAATACAGGACAGCTGAGCATTCCAGGCACAAAGCATCTGTTCTTGAGAATAAAATTGTGTGTGTGTGTGTGTGAGAGAGAGAGAGAGAGAGAGAGAGAGAGAGACACCTACAGTTATTATTTAAACCAAGGCAAGAGCAATCCTTTGTCTTCAGAAATGTCTGAAAGGCAGGAGTGGGGAAGGTTACGTTAGTAGTCAAGACAATTTCTGAGCATGTAATGTGCCACAGCAAGATATAATTTTTGCAGAATACTTAAATAATGTGTCAGATAACGGGAAGGTATGTGACATGAAGTTCCTAGAACATCAGTGCTATCAAATACCACCACACATTGTTATCCATTGCTGTCTTGTGTAGGACAATTTATGCAGTGAATCTTCTGCTTTGTAAACATAGTGTTGGGTGCTCTATCAGTAAGAGGTGTCACAATTTTTAAAAAAAACATTTTAAATGAGTTTATACTGCAGTGTTATTTTCAGATATTTGGAAATTGCATAATAGAGCTGCCAATTACCTTGCCATAGTCTCTGGTCAAACTGGTTTTGGAGCTTTCTATAATACAAATGCAGTACTCTTGGGTGGGGACCCATTGTATAATTCCTATGAGGAGTAACACATTTTCCACGCTAGCTTGAAGCACTTTTTATGATGTTTCCCCCCTTTAGTACATTCAGCAGTAATGCTTACCCTATATAGCTCTGTAAAAAAAAACAAAGAAAACTCAGCTTCCTTTCATGTCAATAAAATAGTCGTATGTGCTATCCTTATATATCAATAGAGTGGACATCAGTTTCAGCTTATTTTCTTTTTTAAGAGAAGAGAACAGGTTGTCATTTGGCTTATGTCGAACATGGCTCTGAAAACTAGAGTTTGGTATGATATCTGAATTGGCAAGGTTTGGCTTGTGCTTTGATAGCAAACCAGAATCAGAAATCACGGTTTGTGCTAATTAGGGTTTATGGTCCTTAATTATGTTTGTATTGTTATAGTAATAGAAACAGGTTTTCTGTTACTTTAACAGTGAGAGAAGAAGCCTTGTCATTTCCTCCACAGAAATCACTGTGTGTATACAGCCTAAATGTTTCTGCATTAGTCTCTTGTAGCAAAAACAACATTCTTTGGGCCCCTGAAAGCCTAACAAATGTATTCTGGCATAAGCTTTCAGGGGCCCGAGACTACTTCATCAGATGCACGAAGTGAAATCTTAGCTGAAGGTCTTTTTTCTAAATTTTGCACCTCATTGCCATTCAGTTCCTACCTTACATTATTCTCCGTTTATATACCTGCCAACTAAGATTTCACATTATGTGGTTCCTGTCTGTGGGAATTGCGGAGCCCGGGGCCTCGCCACGCAAGACAGCTCCCCTTTTCCAGCGGGGCTGGATTGCAGGAGGGGTTCCAGGACCTCAGTTACCCAGCAGTGGACAGAGGGATGCTGCCCATGTCACTAGGATGCCCAGCCGCGTCACGCTCCCCAGCTAACCTATCATCTGCTTTGGTGGATCTCCCAGCCCACTCACCCTCTTTCTTATGTTGCTTGACTATGGCCTTGCTATGACTAATGTAGGTCGCCTGCTTGTTGGGGCCAGGTAGGAATTTTTCCACTTGGCAAATTGGCTCCAGCCATTTGGTTTTTGCCTACCTAGTAGCAGTCTTCACAACTTTGTAAGGTTAGGCGTTGGGTAAGTGGGTGGCGCTGTGGGTTAAACCACAGAGCCTAGGGCTTGCCGATCAGAAGGTTGGTGGTTCGAATCCCCCCCAGTGGGGTGAGCTCCCGTTGCTCGGTCCCTGCTGCTGCCAACCTAGCAGTTCGAAAGCACGTCAAAGTGCAAGTAGATAAATAGGTATGGCGGGAAGGTAATCTGCATTTCCTTGCGCTGCTCTGGTTCGCCAGAAGCGGCTTAGTCATGCTGGCCACATGACCCAGAAGCTGTACGCCGGCTCCCTCAGCCAATAAAGTGAGATGAGTGCCGCAACCCCAGAGTTGTCCGTGACTGGACCTTTACCTTTAAGCCTTGTTATGGGAGGGGAGGCTGTTGCCTCCGCCTGCCTCTTCACGCTAAGGGTGTCCCATTAAAGGGATCCGGGTGTGTGGTTCCTGTCCAAAGCCTGGGCATGGGCTAGGGTCATGCCACGTCCCCATTGGTGACCCTGGGGGAGTTCTTAATTGATGTATATCATAAAGCTCCCACTATCGGTGGTTGACCCTTTCAAGACTTTCTGCAGACGGGCAGGAGTCAGGATATATTCTTGCTTCACCCAATTGCGGCCAAACCGCTCACATCTGTAACCAATAAAGTTGTGGCCTCATTTATCCCATTAACCCAACATATTTGTGCTTGTATGTTTATTTCTGTGGGAACTGTGGGCCCAGGGCCTCACCACGCAAATAGATTTGTTAGGCTTTCAAGGGCCACAAAATTCTGATTGTTTTTGCTGCAAGAGACTATGTATACACAGTGATTTTGGTAGAGCTGTTGGAAAGCCTTCCCTCTTTAATTGCTTTTATAGCCTAAATGGTAGGTGAAGATTTACATGCAGATTGTTGTCTAGCATATATAAAAGTGAAAACTGAAGAATAGAGTCAGCAGGTAGTTTTGCTAAAGAGGCTGAACTTTGTTGCTGAGTACTAGTTCAAATCTGAGTTGACTCTATTTACTCTAGGTCATTAATGTCAAAATTATTTTGTGGAAAGAATATCTATTGAAAGGCACAATGAACATATGAACTGTGATATTTGCTGTCAAAAATGCTACGTTAATGCTAGTGTGTATTTCTTCCTTTACAGAAAGTTCGCATATTTTCTCTTTGATGCTAGAAAGTGGCAAAATTCTGATTTAAAGCAAAAATAATAATTTAGCATTCGTGTATTTTCCCTTTCACTATTTTAATAAGGCAGTCACTTATGGATCATTATTATCCAGTCCCTTTGTTTTATGATACATTATTACACAATGCTTTGCTCAGGCATGGCAACCCAGTGAATATTTATCTATGAAAAATCTGGAAATGCACAAAATAGGCATTTTGCTTTGATTGATTCAACCAGTTTAAATTCTGTGCACTAGTTTAAGGACTTTAAATGCTTCTTTCATTCTGAAGAGTCTTTCTTTCTAATGAAATAATTATATAGGGTTGTTTTGATGAGGTATGGCCTAATTTCTGGAGTGTATCAAAAAGAAAAGTGGACAAAAATTCCTTTGAATTTCTGGGATCTTAAGACATTTTGATCTTTTAATATTCTAGCTCAAGGGAGATGTATGTTCAGTGGGAAGACTAATTATGATGATGATCTAAGATTTACTGATAATGTGGCCTGGGACTGAATGTATTCCTATTCATCCGGTTTCCCTTTCTGAATATTTAAAGCATCTTCATTTATGAATACCATAAAATGTACCAAGCTTGTGATGCTGCTGCTGCAGGCCACTTTTAAGTGCTTTTTTCTGCTGTAGTACTCAGTGTCACTTTGTTACTAATGGTTCTGCAAATAGGATTTTTGGATAAGTCTAATATATTTCTGACTTGGTGATCTCTGGTGTTCTAGTGTGAGAGGAAGAACTATCCCGGCACAGCATATTCACAAAAAAGGAAGGGAAAGCAGATATTGCAGAGGAAAATGTTTCCGTACTGTGATGGGACGATGAGCTGCTTGTGTGTAAAATCCTAGTCCCTCAGAGTTTGGTCAAGTTTGCAAACCTCTGTCTGTAACGGAGCCCCTTAAACATGGCTCCGTCAGTCGCTGGCAGATTCCGACAGTGGTTGCTTTCGGAATCGCTTCCAACATAAAAGCTCCTTAACGGAAACACGTCTTCTGGACTCTCTGCGTGACAGTTTCCGGCGAGGAGTGGGTGTCCCTACAGGAGGTCCTGAAACCTCCCCACTGTTTTCGCTGGAAGTGTCTCTGAGCCATCCCTCCAGCTCCCTTTCCCTCAGCCCAGCTCCTCTCCCCCTACTGGTTCCCTCTTCAGCTGCTGAGTCTCTCCCAACCTGTGTGAGCCCTTTCACTTCCCTTCCTTCCGATGGCAGTTCCCTGACATCCACCTCCCCTCCAGGGCCCCCTTCATCCCCTCTCGCCCCCTCCTCTACGGGCGGTGAGGAGGCAAAACCCCGGAATGAACTTCCTTCATCTTCCGATGTCCCGAACACTTCTCTCCACCTGTTGCGGTTCCTGGTCTCGAAGTACTCCTCCTCCTCAGAGTCCATCTCCCCTTCCCCTTCCGATTCCGAGAATCCTTCCAACTCCTCCTCCTCATCGGTGGTCCCAAAGTATTCCCTCCGGAACCTCTCCACAGGCTGAGGTTTCCTTGGGAACCTTTGATGGAACGTTTCTATCAATACCTCGTCATTGATATCTTCTGCCATTACCCAAGTGTTTTCTGACTCCGGTTCTCCTTCCCACGCTACCAAATACTCCACCTGATCCCCCTTCCATCTGGCGTCGAGGATTTCTGCCACATGGCTGCTGCATTCCCTTTCTTCTATGACCGGTCCCCGAGTGGCCATCCCTTCTCGTCCCCCCTCATACGGTGACAGTAACGACCTGTGAAATACTGGGTGCAGTTTCATGTGGTTGGGTAACCGGAGCCTGAAAGCCACTGGGTTGACCTGTTGAATGACCTCAAAGGGACCCAATCTCCTGGGTCTTAATTTCTTACAACCTCCTTTGAACGGCAACCCTTGGGTTGACAGCCACACCCTATCTCCCACCCTTATGGTTTCACCTTCCCTTCGGTTCTTGTCTGCCTGCCTCTTGTATTCTTCCTTCGCCCTTTCTAAGTTGAGTTGGAGCTGACGATGGATTGCTTCCATTTCTTCTACAAAATGCTCGGCTGCCGGGACACCCCATCTCTCCCCTTCTCCCCCTGGGAAAGCCCTGGGATGACACCCATAATTAGCCAAGAAGGGGCTCATCCCTGTGGACACATTCTCGGCATTGTTGTAGGCAAATTCCGCCAGCGCCAACTTTTCTACCCAGTCATTCTCTCTGTCATTGACATAACACCTCAGGTATTGCTGGAGGACCCCGTTTGCTCTTTCCGCCTGCCCGTTGGTTTCAGGGTGCCGGGCAGTCGAAAAGTTGACCTCCACCTGCAGTAAGCTCATGAGCTTCCTCCAAAACCTGGAAGTAAATTGTTTTCCTCGGTCTGAGACCACCCTCAATGGCACCCCGTGCAACCTAAAAATGTGTTCTACAAATAACTTCGCTGTCTCTTCCGCCGTGACTGCATGCGAGCAGGCTACAAAGTGGCACATCTTTGTTAGTAGGTCTACCACCACCATGATGGCTGTTTTCCCCTTGGACTTCGGCAGATCAGTCATAAAATCTATCGACACTGCCTCCCAAGGTCGTTCTGGGGTTGGTAAGGGTTCTAATAGCCCCGCCGGTGCCCGCCTCTCCCCTTTGGCTCGCTGGCATTGCTCACACCCTCTTACATACTCCCGTACATCTTCCCTCACCTTAGGCCACCAAAATTCCCTGGTGACCAACCACATGGTTTTGTGTTGTCCAAAATGCCCCGCCGTGGGGCTGTCGTGCAACTGCTTGAGTACCCTCCCCCTTAAGTCTCCTTCAGGGATATACAGTGCCCCTTTGTAATACAAAGCTCCATTTCTTTCCTCGAAACCCCCTGGTTCCTCTCCCTCACCCCTAAGACCTCTGAGCTTATTCTGGGCGTATTCATCATTCTCTGTTTCCTCTACCAGTTCTCTTTGTCCCACCAATGCCGCCCCACACACCCAGCGGTCCTCTGGAATGACATGTCTCTCTTCGGGTGCTCCCTCCCCCTCCAAATATTCAGGTTTGCGTGAGAGAGCGTCCGCCCTAATGTTCTCTGGGCCTGGCACGTAACAAATCTCAAAGTTAAATTTGGAGAACTCCTGGGCCCATCTCACTTGCCGTTGGTTGAGCACTCGTGCCGTCCTCCAATACTCTAGGTTCTTGTGGTCAGTGCACACTTGCACCTTATGTTGTGCGCCAATTAGCAGGTGCCTCCATCTCCGGAACGCCTCATGAATGGCTAGTAGTTCTCGGTCATACACCGTGTAGTTCCTCTCGGATTTGTTCAGCTTTCGCGAAAAAAAGGCACACGGTCTCCACTCTGACTCCTCCTTCCCTGGCTGCAGAAGCACCGCCCCAATAGCTCTGTCTGATGCGTCAGTTTCCACTCTCATCGGTTTTTGTAAATCCACATGCAGGAGTTGTTGTTCCGAGGCGAAGGCCCTTTTTAGTTCCTCAAATGCTCGCTCCGCCTCCTCAGTCCAAACGAACTTCTTCTTACTGCTGAGACAGTCCGTAATGGGCGCCGTCAGGTGGGCAAAGTTTCGGATGAACTTACGATAGAAGTTCCCAAATCCTAGGAACCTCTGCACATCCTTCCTTGTTTTGGGTGTTTTCCATTCCAGCACCGCCTGGACCTTGCCGGGATCCATGGCCAATCCCTTGTCTGACAGGCGATACCCCAGGAATTCCACCTCCTTGGTATGAAACTGACACTTCTCCAGTTTCACCCACAGCTGGTTGGCTTGCAGCCTGCTCAACACTTCTCTGACGTCTCTCACATGCTGCTCCTCATTCTCAGAATACACCAACACGTCGTCTAAGAAGGCCACACAATTCTTGTAAAGCAAAGGCCCCAGGACGTGGTTCATAAACGATTGAAAGCACGCGGAGCCTCCTTGTAGGCCGAAGGGCATAACTAAATATTCAAATGCCCCCAAAGGGGTGAACATGGTGGTTTTCCATTCATCCCCCTTCCTTATTCGTATCAGGTTGTACGCCCCCCTTAGGTCCAGTTTAGTAAAAATCTTTCCCTTCCTGACCCTTGTCAAAATGTCGTCAATCCTGGGCATAGGGAAAGCCACTGGTTCTGACACTGCATTTAAGGCCCTGAAGTCACACACAAGCCTCGGCTTGTTCGTGTTTTTTTTATCCACAAAAAACACTGGGCTGCCCCCCACCGCCCTGGACTCTCTGATGAACCCTCTCTTCAGGTTCTTGTCAATGAACTCTCTTAGCTCCTGCATCTCTCTGTCTGACATGGCGTACAGCTTGCCTACAGGGAGCTGTGCCCCAGGGAGTAAATTGATTTGACAGTCAAAGGGTCTATGCGGGGGTAATTGGTCAGCTTCCCTTTCGCTGAAGACGTCGCGGAGATCTGCGTATTGTCGTGGTACCTTCACGTTCTCCGTTACTTCAGTCCCTGCTAGGGTGGCTTGGGCCCCTGCCAAACCCTTTCCCTCTTTGCAGTGTTCTAAGCAATGTGCTGAACCAAAAGAAACCACTCTCTGATGCCAGCCCACCAGCGGATCATGTAACGCTAGCCAGCTCATCCCCAATATAATGGGAGCTCCTCCCAAGGTGGCCACATTAAACGCTATCAGTTCGGTGTGCCTTGCCACCTTCATTATCATTGGGACGGTCTGCAAGCTGACTTCTCCTCCCAACAGCTCCCTGCCATCGATCGTGGTCACCTGCAGGGGGTTGCTTAAAGGGATCGTCTGTATCTGGTGTTCAGCTGCAAACTCTTTGCTCATGAAATTGCAGGAGCTGCCTGAGTCCAACAGCGCCTTTATCTTTAGAGGGTGTCCGTTTGGCAGCTCTAGCGCCACTTCTATCACTAGGGCGGGTTTAGGAGGTTCTGGCGTGGGCACTTTCACTGCTCCTTGGCCTGGCTGCTGTGCCCTGACGGTGGCAGCCAGGCGTTGGCTTTTACTTGCTTCGGTATTTCTTCCTCTCTTCCCTCCACAGCTCCTACCATCCCTTGCCATTCCTTCCTCTGGGGGCAGACTCTGGCAAAGTGACCTGGCTGTTGGCAGAGATAGCATTTCCGGGCGCCTTTTCCCTCCTTCTTTCCCCCCTCACTGGGCTTTGAAACTGCGCGCGCGCGCGCTGTTCCGATTTCCATCGGCTCTGCCGGCGGGAAAGTTGGCTCTGGAATGTCTGGAATGCGGAACTCCTTCCAACGTTCCCCCTTCCCTTCCCGCCTCTCCAATGCTCTCGCCTCCTGGCGCGCTCCTATGGTCAGCGCTGATTTGGTCAGCTGGTCCATAGACTCCGCCCTGGGCGCCCGGGAAAGTTCGTCTTTCACAGCCGAAGAAAGCCCTTCTTCAAAGAGCATTTGAATGGGTTCCGCCGATAGATCCCACCCCAATTTATGGATCAACATGGTGAACTCAGTCCAGTACTCACGGACAGATCGGCTCCCCTGTTTGCAAGCCATTAACTGTCTGCGGACCACTCCCTGTTCAATATCGCTGGAAAACATCAGATCCATGGCGCGAAAGAACTTCATCGTGTCCTTTAGGACGTCACTATTCGCTGCCATCAGGGGTCTAACCCAGTCTCTCGCCCCCTTTTCAAGATGCCCAATCACGAAAGCCACTCGTGATTCCTCGTCAGGGAATTCATCAAACTGCAGATTGAGGGCATATTGCATCTCTGTCCGAAAGCCATGATAGTCTTTGGGCTCCCCCCCAAACTTCTGCACCAATCCTGGTACCTTTCTGACGAGCTGGGTGTCTTTCCCCTTTTTGTCTGCATCCTGAGCCCTCCTCTCCTCAAGCCTCGCCGTCTGCAGCGCTAGCTGGACCTCCAACACCCGGTACCTTTCTTCCAGGCTTGGACCCGCTCCAGCTCCTGCTTCTCCGGTTCCGGCTGGGTTGCTCATGATGCCTTCTCCTGCACAAGCTGCTCACGAAGACTGTCGGAATGCTGTGATGGGACGATGAGCTGCTTGTGTGTAAAATCCTAGTCCCTCAGAGTTTGGTCAAGTTTGCAAACCTCTGTCTGTAACGGAGCCCCTTAAACATGGCTCCGTCAGTCGCTGGCAGATTCCGACAGTGGTTGCTTTCGGAATCGCTTCCAACATAAAAGCTCCTTAACGGAAACACGTCTTCTGGACTCTCTGCGTGACAGTTTCCGGCGAGGAGTGGGTGTCCCTACAGGAGGTCCTGAAACCTCCCCACTGTTTTCGCTGGAAGTGTCTCTGAGCCATCCCTCCAGCTCCCTTTCCCTCAGCCCAGCTCCTCTCCCCCTACTGGTTCCCTCTTCAGCTGCTGAGTCTCTCCCAACCTGTGTGAGCCCTTTCACTTCCCTTCCTTCCGATGGCAGTTCCCTGACACGTACACATAAATAGGAGTTGCACTTGGATCCAGCGGCAGCTCCTAACAGGAAGTTGGATATTGCTTTTAAAAATGCAAAGTTCTGAAGTACCAAAATTGCCAAGACATTTTGCTACCTGAGGCAATCTAGCCAACATACATAGTACCCAAGCATGACTTGTCTGCACGTGGAAGAAAAACTTACCAGCACCTCTGTCTGTTCTGTTTGCCCTTTAATGATAACAAAATCAGCTACTTGAGGTGGCTACCTCACTCTTCCTAATGAAAGGGCCAGCCCTGAAAATGACTCTTCTAGTTTCTTCAACTATATTTTTGTCTTCTAGTTTTGTCAACAGTCAGTGCCACAATCTGGTTTGTAAACTTGCTTGTTTTTGTTTTCTTGTTTAGCTGCACAGAGTGAAGAGACGACATGTGCATTTAGGGACCAGTACCAAAATGATCATGGAATTAGCGAAAGTCGAATTTCTCAAGAGAATGGTACAGTTTTGTGTATGAAAGGCAACACCTGCTATGGTCTGTGGGAGAAAACACGTGAAGGAGAGATCCATCTTGTGAAACAAGGTAACATTCAACAATAATGGCATTCAGCAATAATGACAACAAACATAACTTAATCTATTTGTCACAAAGGTCTTAATATTCAGAGGCAGGTAGCAGTTTTTTTGTAAAACTTTTAGACATGTATCTTCTCATAAACCACAGAGCCTAGGGCTTGCCAATCAGAAGGTCAGCGATTTAAATCCCCGCAACGGGGTGAGCTCCCGTTGTTCGGTCCCAGCTCCTGCCCACCTAGCAGTTCGAAAGCACGTCAAAGTGCAAGTAGATAAATAGGTACCACTCCAGCGGGAAGGTAAACGGTGTTTCCGTGTGCTGCTCTGGTTTCGCCAGAAGCGGCTTAGTCATGCTGGCCACATGACCCGGAAAAACTGTCTGCGGACAAACGCCGGCTCCCTCAGCCAGTAAAGTGAGATGAGCGCCGCAAATCCCAGAGTTGCCTGCGACTGGACCTAAAGTTCAGGGGTACCTTTACCTTTACCTTAATACCGTGGCAAACCCAGAAGTACCGGAATGTGATACTTCCGGGTTTGCTGCTCGCGCACATGTGCAGAGCGGCACTTTGTCGAGCATCCCTTTCGTTGAGTCTCCAGGGCTCTGGAACGGATCCCCGACTCAAAACAAGGTACCACTGTACTGCCTTCTGATCACAAAGGAATCTACAAACAAATGTCCCTCATTTTGAAGAACAGCTGAGTGCAGACATAACTCTTCTCACTTCTCTGCTGCCACAAAGGCCAGGGCTGTGCTTAATTTACAGGAGACTATATTTTATTTGAACATTATGAGAAACTTATTGAACAGTTCAACAGTGGGATCAATTACTTAGAAGAGTGGTGAGTTCTCCCTCACTAGAGTTCTTCAAGCAAAGGTTGGCTAGCCATATATTGAAGATGCTCTAGTTCTGGGACTCTTGAATTGAGCAGGGGGTTGGACAGATGGTCTGTGACACACCCTGAAAAAAGCTCTGATTCTCTTAATTGTATGACTCCTGACTCCTTCCCAGTTCATTGTTGCACCCCCCCCTCTCCTCCTCAAGCTAAAGCTAACTACAGTTCTATCTTCAGTGGTGTTAAGATGACCATAGTTATCAGCAAATTTGCAAAGCTGCTTCTATCCATTGTTGCAAATGGTGGTTAGCATTAATGTAAGTTAATGGTCGATGGTCAAATTGAAAAGGTGGGGAGGATACCCACTTGGGAAAGCCGTGTGCATGTCCATAGGGCATTCCCAATAGCTTAATCATTATTAGGCTTCTGGGCAACATTACAATTATGCCAAGCCACAATTTTTTCAAGCATACTTTATAGAAATTTTTAATACATGGCAATCTAAAGTTTGATATGCTAGTGATTCATAGTATAAACTTAATAGAGCTGCTAAGTAGAAATAGATAAAACTGTACAAATTACCAGAAAGCAAAAACAAGGTCATAGTGCTTATGTTTAATGAAAATAGTAATAGGTAATAACAATGAATTAGAAGTGAGCATAGAGGATAGTCTCTAACATAACACTGAGCAGTCTTGGATAATAAGGATGATTAAATGAATAAGCCATACAAAAGAAGGAAGTTCCATTACTGATCATTAAGGGTCCCAGACTCTGAACTTCCATTTCGTTTTTGTTTTTTTTAAATAAGTCTCTAGCCCTCTCAGAAGGAAAGTTATGAAGCAAAATACGTAATTAGACCCTAAAACTACATACAGTAATGAAAAAAAGAAGTTTTTTGGGAGCAGGGGACGGGAACATGCAAAAGTGGTATAAATACATGGTACCTCCCTTAAAAGCTGAAATGTTAGATGCAGGTTCATTAACTAAATCAAAGTGTGATATTTAAAGAACCAGCATAACCAGTAGTTGTTGGAAACATGAAGGCAAAATGCCAGGATAATGCAAACTTGCTTACACAGTTGGGAATGCTTCACTTGTGGTTTGTTTCAGAGGTCAACAGTTCAGGAGTCTTGATAAATTTTAGCCACACTATTTTGCTCACTGTCTTAGCTCAGGAAGAATCACTGAATACTTAAATTGAATACTGTGCTCTGTCCACTTCCTGCATGCCAGACATGATGACCCCTGCAATTGTATGTGTAATCTGTTGGTCTGGTGTGGTAGAGAAATGAATCAAGAACATGTATTAGTTTCAAAGGGCTCCTGTCAGCCTCTGACTAACCCTTGAACACACACACACCTCTGAAGTGGAATGAAAGGACTGGTATGCAGCTGATAATGTAAATGAGTCACAAATCAGTAGACCAATGAAAAATTTGAAGACAGTATGGTGCATTTGATATTTTGCCAGGACAAGGTTGTTATGGTCATAAGACTGTTTAGTTTTGGGACACAGACAGTGGCTACATTGTTGGAATGAAAAGAACCACCACAAATATGTTTGTGTAGGCTTTTATCTGCTTTAATACAACTTTTCTTCCATGAAATTGAATCTGTTTTCAGCATTAAAGCATTAGTACAAAATGCACGTCTCAATAGTGACATCCACCCACATATAAGAATGCAGTTAAATTGGCTAAAGAAAGTACATAGTCCAAGTCACATAAAACCCATTTAAGAAAAGGAGCATATATTTAAAAACAGAGGATGAAAGAAAAATGTCCTAATGACAAAAAGTCATGGAGCTGCAAAAGACCCTACCCATAGTCCCAGTAGGTGACACTTCTCTTAGGGAAAAGATTCAGAGCAGTGTGTCCCTGGTCTTAAAAGGCAGAGGGGTTTTTCTATGTGAGAGACAATCTAATAAGAGCATGAAGTTGAGGAGCAAAACATGTAGAAAGTTTCACAAGCTACATAAATAGCCAAAAGAAATACTCCTATTTGATTTACAACCTTTTTTTCCCTCCAGGATGCTGGTCTCATATAGGAGACCCTGAAGACTGTCACTCTGAGGAGTGCATAGTCACAACCACCCCTTCCTTGGTTCAGAATGGGACATATCGTTTCTGCTGCTGCAGTTCCAACTTGTGCAATCTCAACTTCACAGAGAATTTTCCACCAGCAGACCCTACCGATGGAACGCCTTTCAGTGAGTCAGAGTGCCTCAGGCTGCGTGATAATCATGATTTAAGAGCAACTGAGAAAGCATTGCTACTAATAGACTCCACATGCAATGCACTGATGAGAACTTAAAGATTGAAATTAACTTTGTTTTTCTATTAGTATGTAAGCTATCTGTTGTATTATACAATGTTTCACCTTAAAAATAACTTAGGCTTCACCTGTATATTCTTTACAACATTGTGGCAATATTATTTTGCCGTGGTCTTATTCTCCATGCAGAGGACCCATTTGTTGTTCCTCTTGCTTTGAAATAGCTCAAAATACCCTTTTTGGTCTTTTAACCTCTCTTGCAAGGTTGAGCTTGGTTCTGAGCTTTAGTCCTCCTGACCTTCTCCCTGAAAGTGTTGGCGTCTTCTTTATATCCTTCCTTTGTGATTTGCTTCTTCCATTATACATGCCCCTTTTAAATCTCAGCTCATCTAAAAGCTCCTTATGCAGCCACACTGGTTTCTTTAGATGCCTCCTACTGCTCTTCCTTGTTGGAATTGTTTAGATTATGCCTTCAATATTTCACCTTCAAGAAACTCCCAGCTATCATTAACTCTTTGCATATTTCTAAAAATGAGATCTCACCCTGTAGTTCCTGGAGCTGGCACAGGGGTGTTTTTTTTTATAAAAAGCCCCCCCCCCCTCTAGTTTTGACTCTGCCCTGCATGATGGTTAGGGTGGCTTTGGAATACTTCAAACATGGGCATCTGTGAGGCTACTGCAAAGGAGAACACAAATCATAACCACAGCAGTACAGAATTGTACTAGGCATATAGAGGTTACATTTTGCATTGCTATGTTGTTTTCCCTACTTCTGCTTAGCTATAAGTAAGCTGACACTGGGATCACACTCTGATAGAAAATATCTGGAATGGCAACACGACCCAAAGCTCTCTTTTTCTTCCAGACTAACGGGAGATAACTGCCTATATATTTACAATCATTTATTTGCTATCTGTCTCCAGTGCCCAGCTTTAGTTTTATTTTTTGAATTGCAACATTGGAAGACAATTTAGACATTGCTCTGGCTTGTGTGTAGATGTCAAAATACATATAGTCCTGGAAAACAAGTAATGCTCCTAATTAGCTGCAAAAGCTGTATATTAATGTAAGAGCATATGTTTTCAGACATCAACACAGAATTTAAATTTGTGGTATTTAATATAATCTGCCTATAACCATTAATATTGTGTAGAAGGGATTATGTTTTTATAGTGAGAGAGCCTTAAGGCAACATAGGAGGAAATAATGGAAATCTATTGTGTGGTATTTAAACAATGTGATTTCAGAAACTGGCATGTTTGACAGCAAGAAAAGAATATTGTTCAATGTTCTATATGTATAAATTGAGGCTTCGCAAGAAATCGCAAAGAGGATAAATTATTTGCAGTAAGAATCTCAAATGGTCTTCTTTGGGTTCATATTCCCTGTTGCTATTTCATCTCATTGTTTTCATTATGATTTATATTGGAAGAAACTGATATTATTAACCAGTACTGAAGTGCAGGGCTAAACTGAACTTTCATCTTAAAAGAACAAAATAAATATTGCTCTCAATATCTGCTGGAAATTGATAGTTGTGGAGAGTTAAATGGTATAGAAATCATGCAATTTGGACTTATAGTCCCTAACAGACAAATGCTGAGTAAGCATCCTGCAAGCCCCATACTGTAAGACTGTAAACCTCTCAGAACAATAATTAGGCCACATATGCATTGTTAATATTTTGCAAGAGTGCTTTGCATACCAAGAGGAAATTTCTAATTCTGGAGCAGAATTGTTTCTTTACTAGTTAGATGATTTATGATCAGTAGCTGTGCTTGAGAAACAAAATGAACATACAGGTGCCTTAAGGTTGGAAGGCAGACAGAAAAGTAGGTGGGAGACAAGAGGGGGGTCACCATAGTGCTGGTGTTTCATTGGCTGAAGAGCAGCATGCTACTCTGTGACTGCCAGTTTTGCCTCTCTTTGTCCCCGGCTTGAAAAGCTAATGTGCTGTGATCTGTTTTCCTATGTGTTTTCCCTTGCTCTACCCCTCCTCCCCTTTCCCTCCCTCACTCCCAGGTTGTGGGAAAGAAAGAAACTAACAGGTCCCCCTTTCTTTCTATTTTCCCTTCTAAACTTTCAGCATGCATTGTTGGATGCACTTGGGGTTTGTAAAAAAAAAAGTTTAAGAAAAGAAAGTGTCGACTCCCTTTGTGCAGCGCTCGGTCGGTCTCTTCTTCTGTACTAGGTGGCAGCAGGCAATTGATATTATTCTTTCCCCTTTTAAAAAAGCTCTAACAGAACAAGGTGAGGCCATGGTACACTGCAGATCAAGGTTCCTCTCATGTCCCCCATCTTATTTTCCCTCTCTGGGCCTGCATGGCGTACAGAGACACTCCCGGAAAATGACATGACCAGCATGATTGCAGCTTCGCTCTACAGTAGTTATGGCCAAACTTGGCCCTCCAGCTGTTTTGGGACTACAACTCCCATCATCCCTAGCTAACAGGACCAGTGGTCAGGGATGATGGGAATTGTAGTCCCAAAACAGCTGGAGGGCCAAGTTTGGCCGTCACTGCTCTACAGCATGCCTGTACGACAATACTGCATTGCTGTCCTAAGAAATAAATAAATTGAAGGCGGGCATGTTCTCTTCCGGGCTGCCGTAGTATAAAATTTACTTCTCAACTTTTCTTCTGCTTCCATCACTGCAACTTCAAGTCAGGAAGGGGGAGTGTGTTTTGAGTAGATAGATCCTGGCAAAGAAGGCTATTTTCTGAAGGAGAAAACTAACCAAAGATAAGCAGAGGGCAGTTCAGAATTCTTCTCCAGCTTTTTATGCTTTCTTTCAAGACAGACTAATTTCAGAGTTTTAAAAGCTTGCCTGCAGTTTGAAGAAACTTTTAAAAGTTCCCAAAGTTCATTTTGAAGTCCAAGCTTGGGGACTTTTGTTTGCTAGCATCTTGGCGAAAAACTACAATGTAAACCTTGTTTTAATGCATTGCTAGGGCCATTCAGAGATTCAGTGTGCCATCTGGAAACCAATTAATGCATTGCAATATCCATTCCCTGTTATTTTCTCTTGGTTTATCTCTTGTGGTACATTCTCTAGTTTGCCAGAAGTTCTAAATAAACATTAGTGTTGTAGTTAGTTTACTGATACCATCTTATGAATAGCTAAGGACTGTATTTCACGCTACTACAATTTCCCAAAGTTATGGGTACTGGTGGATGAGTTGAAGCAGCAGCTGTGTAGACTTAAGACAGCCCTATTTCTGCCTCTGTTTACAGCAGCGTAAAAAATTGTATATTTTTCTCTTAACGCAAAGATGGAATTCTAAAGGAAAGTTTCATACACTGATGGAAATTATGGCACTTGTCTGAACCTGCTTCATGCTCATTGCATAGCTGGATTTTTAAAGGCTTATTCACATTGCACTGTAGCCAAACTAGTGTGCGATCTAAGGTAAGAAAACAGATTTTAATAAAATGTTTGGTATGAATTAAGGTGGTTCCAAATATTTTTCAGAATTTAAACTTGCAAACACAAGTTTAGCCAACAAATATTTCTGATTCACACATCACACATGAGGGTTTTAACACCATGTGGAATGTTAGTTAATTATGATATATACTGAAATCATTTCCTTCATGGCTAAAGGATCCTTGAGATCTTTCTCCTCATTATTATCACTTTATTAGGTGGTGGTCCTTCCCTGTTCTGTTTCCCTAAAAATATACATAGGAATTCCCTGTTACTTATTTGCTTACATTTTAAATGGACTATATATCCATTTAAACTTCAGTTTATAGTAAAAAAAAAACATTTCCCCCTATTGCTCCAGTAGCACCCATCCTAGCATAATAGTTAAAAAGTAAACTTGCTGAGCTTTGTATGCTTTGTGTTTGTACGTACTTTGGAAATATGAACTTCAGCACTGGAGAAATGAATCTGCAATCTTAAAAGAATTAAGCCTGAAATTTTAATAATGAAAAAGCAAAATTTGCATAAAATGTACATACCTGATTAGTAAGCCAAGTTATGAATGAACCTAGTGTTCCCATATACAGCTACTTTATGTAAGTTGGCAAACAAGGCAGGCAGGCTTGACTCTAGTTTCCCATTATGTCCAAACCAGGAAAGTATGGTTAACAGCTTGGGAGCACTCCAAAATATTAATTAAGCTGCAGTTTAAAGTTAGCTTAATATTGCGGCATGTTTCAAAGCTGTTAACTATCATTCAGGCGAAAAGGAAAACTATAGTCAAGGGGAAACTTACACAAAGGCAGGAGTCAAACAGTTGTGTATTGGGGAAGATATCTGCTTAATAAGTTGATATCTGATTGTCTAAATGCTACTGGTGTAGTACAGCTTTGCTCCAGAGGCAAGCTGCTTTTAACAGCTAAAGGAGCAGCTTGTGTCTGAATTGCTCAACTTTGGCATTAGTATGAGAGAGCAGCAAACTAGTCATCATCTCTAATTATGTTGCAGGCACTAACTTCACAGTACTCAGCAATCGTGCTCAACAAAGCATGCACAATTGTAGCTGATGTGCCAGCTAATAGAAGAATGTCCCCTCCACCCCAGCAACAAGATGTCAGGCTTAAACTGCAGGTGGAAAATGTAGTATTACAGCAACAGAAGTACTAGCCCAAAGAATGACTCCTGTGTCCCTATCGTAATTGAGTAACACATGCACATTTTATGATGAAAAAAATCCCCTGGAAAGGCCCCAAGAAGCATTTATTTACATTCTCCTGCCAATGACTTGAATTCATTACCTCTCCATAGCTTCCACAATTTGAACATTTTTAGCCCCCTAGAGATTATGCCTAACTAGTATTGTGTTGTACTATTCTTGGAATGCATCTTGTGTTTTTGCAAATAATATTTAAACATAAATAAAAGGCACATTGCTCAGTTGCTATAGAAACCAAGATCGTATTAGCAGACTATGAGCCATTTTATTCGCTGTGTTTTCTCTTAGCACTGGCTCAATGATGAGAAGTGAGATACTTGTTTTATGGTTCTTGGATTTTTTTAAGAATAGGATTTTGGCTATTATTAGAAGACGAAAAAATCTTTCAGATTAAGAATAAATGAATATTTGTATGACTTTTTTAGGAATGACAGGGTATAATCATGTTGTGCATTCCAATATTAATCCAATCAAGTCAATATTTAAAAAATTACAGATTTATTAATGTTATTTTAAGCCTTACCTGAAATAATATGTCTAGATTATTTGATATTCACATACCACCATTCCATAAAATTGGTAGGTTGTATAGCTGACATAATTTAAGCATAGTTTCATACAAGTTTTTTTTTTTTGTATTATTCATACAAATAAACAATATTAGGTAGCAGACGTCTTAAGCCTGATAGTATATAGTTCAGTATGGAGAATGACCTGAAGGCTGTAAAAAATTCTGCACATACTGAATAGTCTTTAGGGCATTTTCCATACTGAACCATATGCTATCAAGTTTAAGAGGTCTGCTACTTAATATCATTTATGTTTATGATTAATACAAATAAATACAAAATACTTGTATAAAACTATAATAAGAACCACGTGGAAAACACAGAAAGACTGTGAAAACTGTTCAGGTTATGAAAACCAGAGGCAGTTTTGCTTCATTCTTCTTTTGCAAGGCTAACAGTGTAACAGTTCATTTTTTCTTTTCACGGTCACTAAATTGCGAAGCCACTATGTAAATTTGGGCAGTTTAAGAAGTGCATCTGTTAAACGAAGCTAAAAATGCATGACCCGCAGTTAACAATTGAAACGGAATTTTCTTTGAAACGTTTCTTCCGGACACCAATAAAAACTTTTCAAGGAAGAGGTAAAATGATAGCTTCTATATAAGTATTGTATGCTGTAAAAATACAGCATGCCGTTTGAGTGCAGTTGTTGCATAAGAAAATAACGTATGTCTAAGGGGTGCAATTGAAATATGATTCTTTTTCTTTTGTATGAAATAACGAATGCAAGTGTTCTTGCCTAGGAGTTAAATGATTTGGGGGGCAGGCCAGCTCTCTCCCCCCCACCCCGTATTTCACAGGGAAAGCGTAAATTCACTAATCTGTAGACTACCTTTCTGAGCGAGGCTGTGAAAAAAGGAGGGAGCCCCAGCAGTTGCATTGTCTTGAAACCATCCTTTGCGGAAAACACAGCAGGGTTGTTCTTTCTTTGACACAGTAAAACCAGACAAAGGCTGAGTGTAGCAAGGAAGCAGACGGCACGCCTCCAGCCAGTGCCCCGGCCTGGCTCCAGGATTTGTAAACAGAAACATCCCAGGCTCCAATAAAGGCAGACGGCGGCTCCCCGTCTGATCTGCATGCAGGAAGTGCCTGCTTGTACAAGTCTTGCCATCGCATGTAAGCACCCATGAGCTGTTTAAATTTGCCAGAGCTGCCTTTCTGTGAACACGGGAGAAGCCAGGGTGTTTTAACTGCTTAGACCAGGGGTGTCAAACTCAAATTCATCGGGGGCCGATATAAAATTCATATAAATTCACCGGGGGCCGATATAAAAACAAGTGGAGGTTTCCTGAATGCATGTAAAGTGGAGGTTTCCTGTGTAGAACGGCCGGCGCCGCTAGAGGGCAGACGTTCTCTGGCTTCTAGGCTGCCGCGCATGCGCTGAAGAGGCGGCTTTCTTGTGTCAAAAGAAAAAAAGCGAGAATAAAAGGTGAAGGCTGGCGGCCGCCGGCGGCTACACGGGCCACATGACGAGGTCTGGCGGGCCGGATTCGGCCCGCGGGCCTTGTGTTTGACACCCGTGGCTTAGACGAACACAGCATGCTTTTATATGCAGCATACTGAAATGTGAAAGACCATGCAGACACATGAAATGTTCAGAGATGCATGGGCGTATGTGTTTTAGTGGGGATCAAGCTTTATGTTTGGGGGAGAGGGCAGAAGCGAGTTATCTGCGATGCAATTGGCCAGCTAGTTAAATATTTTTATTTATTTGCTTGATTGTGGGGGCGGCTGCCCCCCAAACCCCCCCCCGGCTATGCCCATGCAAAGGAATGTGTGTGTTTTCTCTTGGAGTATAAAAAATCCACATGCACTCAGATTTTAAGAAACGTTAACTTGATCAAGCAAACTACAGCTCAGCCTTTAAAATTCCAAATCTGTTGAGCAAAAGAAAGCAACTTACAACTACAGTGGTACCTCGGGTTAAGTACTTAATTCGTTCTGGAGGTTTGTTCTTAACCTGAAACTGTTCTTAACCTGAAGCAACACTTTAGCTAATGGGGCCTCCTGCTGCCGCCGCACCGCCAGAGCCAGATTTCTGTTCTTATCCTGAAGCAAAGTTCTTAACCTGAAGCACTATTTCTGGGTTAGCGGAGTGTGTAACCTGAAGCGTATGTAACCTGAAGCGTATGTAACCCGAGGTACCACTGTACAGCTCAGCCTTTAAAATTCCAAATCTGTTGAACAAAAGAAAGCAACTTACAACAAAAGGGCAAAGTGTGGTACATTCAGTTCCTTAGTATAACAAATTACATACCGTATTTTTCGCTCTGTAAGACGCACCAAACCACAACACGCACCTAGTTTTTGGAGGAGGAAAACAAGAAAAAAATAATCTGAATCTCAGAAGCCAGAGCAGCAAGAGGGATCGCTGCGCAGTGAAAGCAGCGATCCCTCTTGCTGCTCTGGCTTCTGGGATAGCTGCGCAGCCTGCATTCGCTCCATAAGACGCACACACATTTCCCCTTACTTTTTAGGAGGGAAAAAGTGAGTCTTATAGAGCAAAAAATACGGTAAATCTTATCAGCGTTCAAATCATGCATATAGAGGTGGTGGGTTTTTTTTAAGTAGCAGTACTTGCAGATTTCCTTCTGGCTAACTTTGGTGCACGTATCCAGGAGGAGAGCTGCAACTATTTAAGAAAGCCCATCTGTCTTAAGTGCCTGTCTGCCTCAAAGTTCCATCACGTGGCTTGCCTTGCCTTTTCTCACTACTCTTTCAGCAGGAAAGATGTAGCTCAATGTTTACTTCTCTGGAGGACAGGTCAGCTGGAAGGAAGAAGCTTAGCTTGAAGCCTCCAGGCTTCCCCAAGACTAGCGGTAAAGCACTGTCTGACTATGGAAAATGATTGATTGATCTTGCCGTCATGGAAAGGAGACAGTTGCTGCTGGCTTGGTAATTTGCTTCTTCCGTGCTCATTAACTATTTGAGGCCACTTCACATTGCAGTGCTTAATTTTGAGAGGCGCTATGGATAAAATCTGCAGCTGTGCAAGCAAGCAGGTATCCTTATCATTGGATAAGAGGAAATTGGGTATTATTACTCCAGGAGTAAAAGGCGCACTGTGTATGCTCTGAGCTACCATCTTTATTTGCTACTTCATGTGTTTTGTAGCCATTCTGCAGTAGTTGCAGCCTTCCTGGAATTCAGATTCCAGAAACTTGTATTGAGGTACTACCACTTAACCCTTTGGCTGCATAGATCATGCAAGGCTGTGATATGTGATCCTTGGGGTCCCTTGCAACTCTACAATTCTGTGATATATGAAAACTGACTATGGCGTAACATTGTATTGAAACTGGTGGGAGAGATTATCTGGAAGCTGGATGCTCGTAACCTCAGCTCAAGTCTCCTTTTCATAAGATTCCAGAAGGCAGTGGGAGGTTCTGAACTGGAATTCGATGGGTGAAGGACTGATGATTTAATCCAGACCAACAGGAACTGGTGTAAATGTTTTTTATGCTGTGATTATGCTATCTGGAGTTACCTGTTTAGAATGCACATCACTAAGTCTTATTGTGGCACATATCACAGTCTGTTTTGTTCTGCCTCTAGTAAGCCACCAGGCCCCAACCCCTAGTCCCGCTCATGGGTGTCTCTGTTTTTAAATTTGTAAAATGTCAGAGACCATATGATTACCACACCACCAAGCCTTACTAGAAGAATTACTGTACAGGTCTGAATATAAGCTGCCCTAGAACAGGCTTCCTCAACCTCGGCCCTCCAGATGTTTTTGGCCTACAACTCCCATGATCCCTAACTAGCAGGACCAGTGGTCAGGGATGATGGGAATTGTAGTCTCAAAACATCTGGAGGGCCAAGGTTGAGGAAGCCTGCCCTAGAATATATACTGAACCCCTAATATGAGGTCTCTTTGAAAGGAATGTACTGCATATATACCATAAATCTTGGGCACCATCCAGTGCTTTTGCAATTTAGAGAACCTGTGGAACCCCTTGGTTCTTCTACATGTCAGGCTTCCAGCACCACCTGTTGAGTGGAGCAAGTGATCCTTTTACAAAACTACTGAAGGATAGAGTTTCAAGTATAAGTTCCATCCAAGGTCTCATCTTAAATCACAGCTTCTCTACCTGCAAGAGCGCAGTTATCAGCTGCTCTCAGATTTTATACAAGCCTCCTTTTTTTAGGGGGGTGGTGGCCTATATTCAGACTAAAAAAGGTAAAGGGACCCCTGACCATTAGGTCCAGTCGTGGCCGACTCTGGGGTTGCGACGCTCATCTCGCTTTATTGGCCGGGGGAGCTGGCGTACAGCTTCCAGAGCATGTGGCCAGCATGACTAAGCTGCTTCTGGCGAACCAGAGCAGTGCACGGAAACACCATTTACCTTCCCGCCATAGCGGTACCTATTTATCTACTTGCACTTTGACGTGCTTTCAAACTGCTAGGTTGGCAGGAGCAGGGACCAAGCAACGGGAGCTCACCCCATCTTGGGGATTCAAACCGCCAAGCTTCTGATCGGCAAGTCCTAGGCTCTGTGGTTTAACCCACAGCGCCACCCGCGTACAGTAAGGTAAAGGGACCCCTGACCATTTGGTCCTGTTGTGACTGACTCTGGGGTTGCGGCGCTCATCTCGCTTTATTGGTCGAGGGAGCCGGCGTACAGCTTCCAGAGCATGTGGCCAGCATGACTAAGCCGCTTCTGGTGAAACCAGAGCAGCGCACGGAAATGTCGTTTACCTTCCCGCCATAGCGGTACCTATTTATCTACTTGCACTTTGGCGTGCTTTCAAACTGCTAGGTTGGCAGGAGCAGGGACCGAGCAACAGGAGCTCACCCCGTCTTGGGGATTCGAACCGCCGATCTTCTGATCGGCAAGTCCTAGGCTCTGTGGTTTAACCCACAGCGCCACCCGCATACAGTACTGTTCCACAAACTCTTCTTCCCAAGCAGTTGCATCACCAGGAAATTTCGTTACTTAGGCTTAGACTTAAGCTTAGAGCTAGGAAAAGGCTGCTTTGATAATGAATAGTGTTTTATACCTTCTGGCATGTGCCTAGCAGTAGGCAGATCCTGTGACTGAAAACCAAAACAAGAGAACTTGTTGCCACAATTTTAAAAAGAAGTTACAGCATTTTGAACTAAAAAAATCTTGGGTCAATTTCAAATGAGCATTTCCCCCTCTGTAGAATAAGGCAAAATCCACACAAATTGTACAGGAAACACCTTTGAGCAGGAATCTTAACACCTTGCTTGGAAAAATCTTCATAGATGTTACATTTTGATTGTGATTATTTTGCAGTGAGAAAAGTTGTTATGGAATAGGTCATTTGTACTTGAAGCAACATCATTCTTAATATATTAGGGTAGACTTAAGTTTGCTGACCAAATTTTCAGCCATATGATATAACTGTTAGTTCAAAATAATGCAAATAAAGTTCAGTGTTAAATCAGCAGTGCCATAAAACACTTTACAACAGGATTACAGTAAATTTGGTATAGTATAACGTATCGTCTTTGTATCCAAATATCTATAGTTCCTTAAGGAATATGAGACTATTGCATGAGATCAAGGCATAATGCTAAATGAAGAATTAATGTTACGACAGTGAACTGGCACAAGCCTTTGGGCTTGCACATTCCCCACTAACCCTTCCCCTTCTCTCCTTTGTACACAAAGAGAGGAAGCCTGAGAACGTCAATTTACTGCTTGGAACAAACAGTAGCTTCCCATAATAAAATGTGACAGAAATTGGAGTTTGTTCCAAACAGCAAACAGAATCTAAGGTTTCTAGACACTAACCCAACGATAACCCATGTGGTGCCCTCCAGATCTTGCTGGACATCAGTTCCCATCTGTCCCAGCCAGCATGACCAATGTGGCTTGTGTTTACTCTCCAAACTAGAATTTCAAACCATGGTTTGAAGCCGTTTTGTCATTTGGTTTGCTGGGGGAAGCGCAGACCATGGCTTGCTGGTTCCAAGTGTGTTGGCAAACTGGTTGAAGCAGAGTATGAAAGAAGAGAAGAGCATGAGTGCAAGGCTCCTGTAGCACCAAAGCATGATTTAGCATTACATGTGAATCATTTCGGTATGATTTCTGTAGCTCCATGTGTGAGAGTAACAACTTTTTTGTAGACATGGTAGTAACCTTTCCTGAAGACGCACAAAGTTGCAGCTGATATACCGTATAAGACGCACCAGACCACAAGACGCACCTAGTTTTTGGAGGAGGAAAACAAGAAAAAAAATATTCTGAATCTCAGAAGCCAGAACAGCAAGAGGGATCGCTGTGCAGCGAAAGCAGCAATCCCTCTTGCTGTTCTGGCTTCTGGGATAGCTGTGCAGCCTGCATTCGCTCCATAAGATGCACACACATTTCCCCTTACTTTTTAGGAGGGAAAAAGTGAGTCTTATAGAGCAAAAAATATGGTATTAGCTAAACCCGTTGAAATGAAAGTGCGAGAAACGAGCAAATACTTCACAGTGTGTAAGCATTTCAAATAATTTAGTGAGTCTGTTTTTTTCGGCATCTCAATTTATTGTATTGCATATAGTCCTCTTTACTTGATGTTCTTCTTAATAATAAACTGCACTTAATTAAAAATAGCTGCAATTAGCTTGGATTATAGTGAGACGAAGTGCCACCAGGTGTCCCAGAATGCAACTATAATCTGACTTTGGAAGAAGCTCAGTCATAAGTATGGGGTAATGGTTTGAGAAACTGGATTTAATTAAACTAAATGTTGCACTGCTTAGCATTATTAAAACTGATAAACTGTTACCTCTTTGTATGTGAATACTCTTCATTTTGATTGCAATCTAGTTTCATAAAACATGACACAGAAGCAAATGAAGTCTTAGGGTGAATCTCAGATGTTCCAAATCCAGGTAACCTCCCTAGTTTTGTCAGAATTAGATTGCAGAGGAGCTAATTAAGTCATTCCCGTACACACAGACTTCCATTCGAAGAGCCAACAAGGCAGTACAAAAACAAAACATATGGTTTTGGATCTGGCCATAGCTTTGCCCAAGAGGCCTGATCCTGAAGCTGGTGTAGCAAAGGTAGTGCTTCCTAGCACCATTTTGGGCTGCTCTGCCCCTAGGAACAAATTCAACATGAGCTTCTAACGAAAGGACTTGGAAACTGAGTCTAAACCATTGTCATTTATCAAAGAAGTAGCCACTTAGGTTGCTATGCAACACTCATATGATGCAAAATATACAACATCACTTTGCTTTTTTCAACATCCTTTTGTCGGTAACATCTCAGAACCATTTCCAGAACTCGCAGTCACAGCCTGTCAGATAACTCCCTTTTTCCTGTGGTACTTCTGTTGTATTCAGAATTAATTCTTCAATACAACAGGATACTTATTTCATTCACAGTAGAGCTATAAACACTCTCAGTGATTTTACATGTACATCTATGTGTTTAAGAAAACAATAAAAATAATTCCATGCCCCAGGTAGTTATGAATATGACCCCAAATTGCTCCTTATGACTTCCTATTCTGATACTTTAATTCTACGAAATTGCGCAGGGTTAGTTTTATTCCACATGTCATTTCAGACAAGGGGTTTTGGGTTAATGTTTCCTATCCTGCCTTTTTAATTTTATCGCTTCAACCTATCCTGCTATCTTTCTCCCTCCATGCCTTTATTGTCCAGCTGAGATTTTAAAAAATCTCATCACTTTTCCCCTGGGCTGGTGGGTGACAAGTAGAACTAGTATCAAATGTAGACTTCCTTCTTGGCCGCACAAAAACTCACTCATGTTGATTTAAATCCCGTCCAACCAAAGGCAGAGATTCACTGATAGACAGAACAGGGGTTGCCAACCTTTTGGGGCCACTGGGTACATTTGGAGTTTACAAAAAGTGCCAAGGAAGCCATTGACAAAATGGCTGGGCTGAAGTGGGGGTGTGGCGTAACGCAAAACGACTGCCATATCTAAAAGAGCAGAAAAAGCATCAGGACCACAAAATGGTGGAGGGATGCTTCTCCCCATCTGCTGCGTAGGAGAAAAGGTACCTGCTTCAACCACCACTACAATAATTCACAAATAGAGTGCATCTTCTCTGCTCAGAGCAGGTTGTTGTTTTTTGGCAGGGGGAGATGTGTACAGTTCTGGCATCCCTTGATGCATGAGCAGTGGCGAAGCTGCATGCTCTGGCACCAGGGGTGGAGAGCAGGCGAGGGCGTGGCTGGCGTGCATCCCGGGGGCGTGGTGTGCGTCCTGGGGGCGGGGTGTGCCATGCGGTGGGGGGGTGCACAGCACATGTCAGGGCTGTCGCGATGGTGCCCCCCTCCCCGATGGTCCTGGCGGCGGTCTCTCCCCCCCGTTCCTCTGCCAGTGTGGGTGAGTATGTTTAAGTATGCGTGCAAACAGAACTAAGCAGGAACAGCAAGCGGTTTTTCATTCATTGTAGATTTTTGAGGAGATATTTGCTTAAAGCTTATACTGGAACGGGTGGCGCTGTGGGTTAAACCACAGAGCCTAGGGCTTGCCGATCAGAAGGTCGGCGGTTTGAATCCCCGCAACGGGGTGAGCTCCCGTTTCTCAGTCCCAGCTCCTGCCCACCTAGCAGTTCGAAAGCACGCCAGTGCAAGTAGATAAATAGGTACCACTCCAGCGGGAAGATAAACTGCGTTTCCGTGCGCTGCTCTGGTTCGCCAGAAGCGGCTTAGTCATGCTGGCCACATGACCCGGAAGCTGTACGCCTGTTCCCTTGGCCAATAAAGCGAGATGAGCGCCGCAACCCCAGAGTCGGCCACGACTGGACCTAATGGTCAGGGGTCCCTTTACCTTTACCTATACTGGAACACGTGAGCACTGCATGCCCCCCTCCCGAACAATATGTAGTAGAACACTATGCATGTAATACGTTGTAGAAGTAATGTAGCATTTGCAAGCCAGCTAGTTGATTTTCCCCCCTCTTGACATTTGTTAAACACTTATCAATAGTTGGCGCTGGCTGTAATTTATTTAATCACTCATTTAAAAATCTGAAGGTAAACCACAGTTGAAATATTAAGGGAGCAGACGCATAGTACTCTGCATTTAGTTTAAAGGTATGATAATGATAGCAATAATATATTACTGGGGGTGGGGAGGCCTGGGCTCAATACTCCAAAATGCAGCAGAGGAGATGGATAGAGCATCCATGAAATTATTTTATTTTATTTTATTTTATTGTAATGCTTGTAGAAGTAATACATTTGGGGTTTAGGTGCTGGAAGTGCTTCAAGATTTCTGATGAAGTTTTATTTCTACAGGGAAGTGGCTAAAAAGAGGAAGGGCAGGAGGCCTCCAGAACTCTTTAATAGCATACTTAATCGCCATGATCAAGACTATGAACCAAGGATGTTAGGGGAGAAGATTATGTACAGTACATTATGTAGCACAGCAATTAAGGTAACAGGAGTTTAAAATTTGAGGCCTGTTGGGTAATCTGCCTCTGCCATAGTTCAAATAGGACAGCACATTTGATACAGTCTCTTGTCCCGCTATAATGGAGTGACAACCCTACTTGTAAAATTGCTGCCACTGAATAATTGCTGGATTGGTATGGCACAGTGGTGAAGAAATGCAAATTTTCAGCATAGACAAGAGAAAACGACTCCTTATCACTTTTTGAATATTGACTTGCTATACAGAATAATATTTGTACTGGTCGGTCACACTGCAACAACAGTCTCAGCTGCTAGACAGTGCAAGAGGTACCCCCAACTGAGCCAAGACTCAGAAGCAGGATCCCAAAGGGGCACTTTGGGAGGCACGTACACTGCCATGGCCAGATTGGGGGCAGGGAACTCTCTTCCCCCCAATTCTCCCTGGCGATGAGGGAGGCCTTTTCTGGCAGGGGTGTTTTAAGTGTGTGTGTGTGTGTGTGTGTGTGTGTGTGTGAGAGAGAGAGAGAGAGAGAGAGAGAGAGAAACTGGGTTGTGGAAAGAAATCATTGTCCTTTGGGTGCAAGAGGATATGGGGTGGGTGAGGGGGTAAGGTATTACAACCCTTCCGTAGGTTCAGAACCTGAGGAATAGAGAAGACGTTGTGGTCTTGTTGTTGTTGAGTCGTTTAGTCGTGTCCACCTCTTCGTGACCCCCTGGACCAGAGCACGCCAGGCACTCCTGTCTTCCACTGCCTCCTGCAGTTTGGTCAAACTCATGTTTGTAGCTTCGAGAGCACTGTCCAACCATCTCGCCCTCTGCATCCCCTTCTCCTTGTGCCCTCCATCTTTCCCAACATCAGGGTCTTTTCCAGGGAGTCTTCTCTTCTCATGAGGTGGCCAAAGTATTGGAGCCTCAGCTTCAGGATCTGTCCTTCCAGTGAGCACTCAGGGCTGATTTCCTTCAGAATGGATCGGTTTGATCTTCTTGCAGTCCATGGGACTTTCAAGAGTCTCCTCCAGCTAGTGAGAGGGAATTGAGGCAGGCAGGGTGGAGCTATTGTCCTGGAGAAAGAAACTCTGGCGGAGGGAAACAAAGGCAGTGGAGTGAACATAATATTTCATATACACGTTTATCTAAACTAATATTTGTAAACGGTATTCTAGAACATGCTGTAAATAAAAATAAACCTGCTTCATTATAATCGCAGTCAGAATAAACTAATGTGGAAACAAAATTCTTTTGCATTAGGGATTTTAGCCCGAATGATTATTCTTCCTTGAGCATCTTAACGTACTAACAAATGAATTGCAACTGCAGTGCAAAAACAATTAGAATTAAACTAAACACAAAGCTTCTGTTGGTCATTATGCTTTGCCCAACTACCTTATTAGTTCTGAATCAGAAATAAAATTGCAATGAAAAGATCAGTTAGTTTTATTCTGTAACTAGAAAATCATCTTATTGCTGCAGAATCTTGGACAATGGCAGGATTAGAACTGATTTTAAACTTCATTTTTCTCTCTAAGTCATAATCTGAATTTACTAGGAAACATTCTTAAAGCCCAATATACTATAATTTTCCTCCTTCGTGAGGTTCTAACAAATATGAAGACACAAATAGCCTTACAGTGTGCCTAATCCAAGCATAATTCAAACCTAGTTAACAACTAGGAGCATTGTTTTACAGAGCAGCTTTATACCAGTGTGTTATTTTATGTGAAGGTCATCCAGCTAGAGACTGGCTGTGGACTTTGTTTAACCCCTGAAATAATTTCAAATTACTGCCCTGTGACCAAGAGGAGAAGTCAGCAAGATGAACAGTCATCTTTGTAGTCCTTCTCTTGTCAATTTAGGATTTAAGATAACTGAAAAAGAACTGCATCATGATTAGCTCTGAACATTTCAGTTAGTCTACACGAAGCTGAAGGCGTTGGGTATGGAAAGATGTTGGCAAATAGAAGTAGCTAATAGCTATTTGGAATGGGAGGGGGGAATAGGTGGTAGCTCTGGGGCCAGCTCTGTGGACAGAAAAGGCACATACTTTTGTAAGCTAAGAAAATAATAATAATAATAATAATAATAATATATTATTTGTACCCCGCCCATCTGGGTACTCTGGGTGGCTTCCACAGAGACCAAAAATACACTAAAATGTCACACATTAAAAACTTCCCTGAACAGGGCTGCCTTAAGATGTCTTCTGAATGTCAGGTAGTTGTTTATTGCTTTGATATCTGATGGGAGGGCATTCCACAGGGCGGGCGCCACTACTGAGAAGGCCCTCTGCCTGGTTCCCTGTAGCCTTGCTTCTCGCAATGAGGGAACCTCAGCGTCCGGGCAGAACGATGGGGGTGGAGACGCTCCTTCAGGTATACTGGGCCGAGGCCGTTTAGGGCTTTAAAGGTCAACACCAACACTTTGAATTGTGCTTGGAAACATACTGGGAGCCAATGTAGGTCTTTCAAGACCGGTGTTATGTGGTCTCGGCGGCCGCCCCCAGTCACCAGTCTAGCTGCCACGTTTTGGATTAGTTGTAGTTTCTGGATCACCTTCAAAGGTAGCCCCACGTAGAGCACATTGCAGTAGTCCAAGCGGGAGATAACCAGAGCATGCACCACTCTGGCAAGACAGTCCACGGGCAGGTAGGGTCTCAGCCTGCGTACCAGATGGAGCTGGTAGACAGCTGCCCTGGACACAGAATTGACCTGCGCCTCCATGGACAGCTGTGAGTCCAAAATGACTCCCAGGCTCCTGGTCCTTCGGTGGCACAGTTACGCCATTCAGGATCTTTAATAAAAATTATTTTTAAAAAGAAAAGAAAATGCAAGCCTTTTATTAGCATCTGAAGAGTCTTATTGGCGCCAAGGAACCAATATCAGCTACTTCGTGGGAAACGACATTGAGAAAACATGGTGATGTGATGTTCTGCATGCAATTAATGGAGGAAGGTTTTACCTCCACTGCCCAAGACATTATGCTTCTGAATGTCAGTTCCTGGGAATGGCAAGAGGGGAGGGGGACTGCTGTTGCACTTGGGTAATGGTTCTGGGCTTCCCATGGGTGACTGTGAGGATAGAGTGCTGGACTAGATGGGCCTATGGCTTGATCTAGAACTATCAAAACAAAAAGACCATATAAGATAGCTGTCAGCTACGATGATCAAAGCCTGTCCACATCAAAAGACAGTAGCAAATATCAAAGCCAGGCAAGACGATGGTGCATCTCAATAAAAGGAGCTCTGGTAAAACACTTGCATGTATTTCTTTCTGTTTTGTTCTGATCTGTTGAGTGAAAGCTGATTCATAACGAAAAACTGAAATCCAGTTTTAATTTCTCAAAAGTCTTTCACTTATTTATTTTTTTACCTTCCCACAGTAGGCTTGCAACAAGTTGGCAGGTTGCCTTTTCTGAAGACCGTAGTTTTGTCAGCATCTAAAAATAGTATTCCAAAGAGCAATGTTGTTTACCTTGTGTATCTTCAGAAAGAGCTATTGGACTTACTAAAATGATTAACAGCTAGATCCTTATCTTTAATTGAAGCGATTTTAACAGTAAATAAAAAAATTAGGGGTATGTGATATAATCACCAGAGTAATACTTCAGTCTCATTTGCTTTCTACTGGGTATCCTAATTCTTTCTGAGAAACATGCCTTGTATGAAGAAGCCATAATACATAGTTTTCTTTCTTTCAGATTCATCATATTCACTTCGCCGAGATGAGACAATTGTCATTGCTCTGGCATCAGTATCTGTATTGGCTGTTCTGGTGGTTGCCTTTTTCTTTGGATACAGAATATTTGGAGGTAAGCTTTGATGAGTGTGTTCTTAATTTTCATCTTTTGTTTTTCTTATCATGATCATTCCCGAGTTGCTTACTCTTTTGTTTGGCAATCCAGTTTTTTAAATATAAAACACATTAAAACAAAACATCCCCATAGCCTACCCAGAGATCAGAATGCAGGTAGCAATTTGCTGCCAGCTTCAGTAACATTCAGTCCATTCCCTTTTCCCTGTGAGGGCCATGTTCCCAAAGCAAATATCTAAACTTTAATGTCTAGAGGGCCTGTCACATGCACCTTCTCTATTTTTCAGAGAGGTGCTACACAACTATTGGAGCTTTTGGGTGGCAGTTGATGGTAACAAGAAAACCATAATAAAGGGGATGCATGTGACAAGGTGTTTTAGATTTTGCAGATAATATCTCCCCCCCCCCCAAAAAAAATGTTATTGGTTTTCACAACATTATAAACAAACAAACACATAAGACAAACAAACATAAATCATAGCCTTATTGAAAATTACACTTATTAACATTGTTAAGTGACTTCCTTGCTTCCCCTTGGTTGAATTCCATTGCATATCCTTTTCAAATCACAGTTCTTATAAAATTTAACTTAAACATTATCATCCTTAGATCTTCACATTATGAAATAAAACATATTAATTCATCACTTAACATAAATAAAATCCTAAGCCAATTAAGTATCTGCAAGCTGTTTTCAATTAATTTAACTTGACATATTTAACTAAGTAATCATTAAATTTAATCCATTCTTCCTGGTACTCCTCCTCCTTCTGGTCGCAGACTCTTCAGGTTAGGTCGGCTAGCTCCGAAAAATCCATCATCTGCCATTCTTCTATCGTTGGTAATTCTTGGGTTTTCTACTTTTTAGCTAACAAAATACGAGCAGCAGTTGTGGCACACAAAAATAATTTAACATCTTTCTTGGGCAATTCCAGACCTGTTATTCCAAGAAAAAAGGCCTCTGGTTTCTTTATAAATGTATATTTCAACATTTTTTTCAATTCATCATAAACCTTTTCCCATAAGTCTTTCACCTTGGGACAGGTCCACCACATATGATAAAAGGTTCCTTCCTTTTCTTTACATTTCCAACATAGATTGTCACAGTTATGATATATCTTTGCTAATTTTACAGGAGTCAAATACCATCAGTACATCATTTTCATTATATTTTCCTTTAACACAGTACATGCGGTGGGATTTTGCAGATAAGATCTTGAGGAACACAGCATGTTAGCTGTCCCGATTAACCTTGGCATAGGGAAAGTAATGTGCAAAACTCCATAGCTGGCACCCATTGGCCATACTAATATCGGTTCTTCTAAAACTGCCTCTTTGTCTAACTCTTTAAGTTGCTTGCAAGGTGTCTCCTAGATAGGTTTGTCCGTTGCCAAGACATTGTCAAGACCTCAGACATTTTGAGATGTAACACAAACTTTTTTTCCTGGTTCTTCTTTCATCAGGGGATCATAAACAAGGTATGCACAGTATAGACATGATGGAAGCAGCATCATCCGAACCCTCGTTAGATCTTGATAATCTGAAGCTACTGGAGGTAACTATGCCATTTGGAGTTTCTAGGTCTTTACTCTTCGCATGAATTATGAATCACCTGATCAATTTAGTACAAGATGTTAATGCTTACTTTACATACATACAAGTTAGTATTTAAGGATTTTTGCAACCACACTGATAATCATTTAGCTAGATGCTACTTTTTTGTACCTGACAACTAGGTCATGATAAAGGGGCTATTCATTCATTCATTCAATATACTGACCTTCATCTTAAGATCTCTTTGTCCTATAACATTATCACTCGAGTATTTCTTCATAAATAAAACTGCTTGTATTCTCAGCTGGTGTTTAGAAAGACAAAATTAATATTTTTGTGGTTGCTATATTCACAAGTTTGTGATGATCTGCATGCATGAAGCCCCATTTCTATTTTAATTTAACAAAGCCGTGCCTCATAAAGCCAAGCTTAACATGAGCCATGTCTTTGAATCCTGTTATTGGGTTCTTCCTCTTCTTCTTTTTTAAGTAACAACAATTTCCACTTGTACATATGTTTCTTTAGATACTAAGATGAACTATATGCTCTACCATGTCAGAGTGAAATATAGCACTGCAGTTGAAAGGCCCAAATCCATGGACAAAACTCAGTGCTCATGCTCACTGAAATCAACAAATTTAAGTGAACTGTGCACTGGACTATGGCCAAAATGTATATCGTATTAATGTGAAGTTCATCAAATGGTTACTTTTTTAAATTTCACAGCTTATTGGTCGAGGGCGATATGGAGCAGTTTACAAAGGTTCCTTAGATGAGCGTCCAGTGGCTGTAAAAGTATTTTCTTTCACTAATCGTCAAAACTTTATCAATGAGAGAAATATATACAGAATCCCACTTATGGAACACGACAACATTGCCCGATTCATTGTGGGAGATGAGAGATTCACTGCAGATGGACGGATGGAATACTTACTAGTGATGGAATATTATCCCAATGTAAGTAATAATTTAAAGAGAGTTACTTTATACACCTTTGGGAAGATAGAAAATTGATTTAAGTTGCAATTAATGTAAAAATATTCTGTGGGGATTTTACATTATTGTATTTTTAGTAACAACAGGTCAGGTTCATTCATTCGTTTTATTTGTATGCTCCTTTTCCACACACAAAATCAGGCTTAAAGCAGCTTACAACAAGGAAACGGATGCATTTCAAACAAATGCTACAAAAACATTTTCACAATAACATAGCAATACAATAACGTAGCAGCAATTTCATAAGAACATAGCAAAACAATAGCAAAGATAATGATATACAAAAAACCTCCCACATTCCAGTACTACAAATTTAACAAGACTATTTAAAGAACATGCAGAATCTAACAGCAAAAATAAGAAGGGAGCTTCATAATTTCACCTTAGTCCTAGAAACACCCCTCGCATGATGTTGCTCACAGTCAGTCCACTGCAACAGCTTCCACACCCAAAGGGTGGAACTACTCCTCCCATGATATTAAAGAAGAAAATGCCAGGAGTTGCATTATATACACATGAAAGGTTCTGTCACATTCTGGCATCACAATCTGAATCTAGAACAAGAATTTGAACTTAATATAAAGGTAAAGGTAAAGGGACCCCTGACCATTAGGTCCAGTCGTGACCGACTCTGGGGTTGCAGCGCTCATCTCGCTTTACTGGCCGAGGGAGCCGGAGTACAGCTTCTGGGTCATGTGGCCAGCATGACTAAGCCGCTTCTGGTGACCCAGAGCAGCGCACGGAAACGCCGTTTACCTTCCCGCCAGAGCAGTACCTATTTATCTACTTGTACTTTGACGTGCTTTCAAACTGCTAGGTTGGCGGGAACAGGGACCGAGAAACGGGAGCTCACCCCGTTGCGGGGATTCGAACTGCTGACCTTCTGATTGGCAAGTCCTAGGCTCTGTGGTTTAACCCACAGCGCCACCTGCATCCCAGAACCTAATATAGGGCTTTACAAATAGGAGCATGTTTAACCATGAATGGTTGTGTCACTGGAGCCTGGGATGTCCCCAGAAGTCTCTTTCCTTTTCTCATATAAGTGAACAATTGTGAAACGTGGTTAAGTCGTTTGATTAAAGCTGCCTCAGAAAATACCATTTCTTTTGCCATCATGAAGCACATCTGGTGGACATGAGTGTCATTTTTAGATAAAGCCAACAGTTGTTGTTGTTTAGTCGTTTAGTCGTGTCCGACTCTTCTTGACCCCATGCACACCAGGCATTCCTGTCTTCCACTGCCTCCCGCAGTTTGGTCAGACTCATGTTTGTAGCTTTGAGAACACTGTCCAACCATCTCTCCCTCTGTTGTCCCCTTCTCCTTGTGCCCTCCATCTTTCCCAACATCAGGGTCTTTTCCAGGGAGTCTTCTCTTCTCATGAGGTGGCCAAAGTATTGGAGCCTCAGCTTCAGGATCTGTCCTTCCAGTGAGCACTCAGGGCTGATTTCCTTCAGAATGGATGTGTTTGATCTTATTGCAGTCCATGGGACTCTCAAGAGTCTCCTCCAGCACCAGAATTCAAAAGCATCAATTCTTTGGCGATCAGCCTTCTTTATGGTCCAGCTCTCACTTCCATACATCACTACTGGGAAAACCATGGCTTTAACTATACAGACCTTTGTTGGCAAGGTGATGTCAACAGTAGCCACAAACAAACTAGCACCTCTCTTCCTGTTAATAAAAGCAATAACCTAGGTCCACAAATTTTGAAATGGAGTATTGGAAATAAGTGTTGATTAAAAGTCTCTACAAGGGACTGATGACCCTAACAACATGCACTGTGTTTATTCCCTTTCCAGGGCTCTTTGTGCAGGTATTTGAGTCTTCATACTAGTGACTGGGTGAACTCATGTCGTTTGGCACACACTATAACTCGAGGTCTGGCATATCTCCACACAGAGTTGCCTCGAGGAGGTAAGCCCAGGGGTCTGCAGCTTTCCATAAAGATAATTTAGGATTTTCTGTTTGATAACAGAATCAAAGGATTTTTACAGATTTTTATTTTATGGTGATGCAAATATTTCTGCCATTAGAAATAAGCAACTCTTCTATACACTTTTTTTGTGCCCATCGTGCTTTAAGTAAGTTCATTTGGAGCCTTCTTAAATAATTAGTAATTGTGATGAGGTGTCTTAATTTTGGCACTTGATTTAAAATACATCATGCTTTATTTGCTTGCACACTTAAATTATTTTTACCCTTCTCTTCAGCTGACAAATGGCTCCAGTAACAGTATACTCTCAATGCATGCTGAGCAATGTATGATTGAAAAAGTAGCACAAAGCCTGAGAAAAATGGCCTGAGAAGTTGACCGCAAATAAAAATATATGGAACTAAGATTTTTTGAGTTATTTCTTACCCCACAGTAACTTTGAAGGCTGCTTTTAGGGAAAAAAAATTGAACAGAAATACCAAATAAGAGCAGGTACAAAAATTACAGAATTACTCAATGTCTCTGACTCAGGCAACCAGATATTATGAATCAGAACAAGGAGGAATGATAGCTCAGTTGCTAGAGCATGATACTCTTAATCTCAGGGTTGTGGATTCAATCCCTTCGTTGGGCAAAAGATTCCTGCATTGCAGGGGGTTGGACTAGATGACCCTCAGGATTCCTTCCAACTCTACAATTATATGATATATGTGTCTTCTTTGTGCATGGGGAGAAAGAAGAGACACTATTTTTGCCATATTTTTCTATGCTATTTGGTTGTATCTAACAGTATACATCTGCTGATCAGAATAATCTGTTGTCATGGCCTGCCCCAGGTAAAGAAGCACATATCTGATAGTTTGTACTTTGTCTGCAAGAGAAATACTTACTACAATGTCTAGCCTCTAGGCAGCTGTCCACAGGTCTGGGTCCTATAGAACAGTGGGCCCCTGCCCCTCCGCCGGCTTATATACCCTCCTCTGACGGGTTGCATGACTACAACCTGAAACATCTCCTGCATGAACATCATCACTATTCATCCCTTTTCAAGCCCCACCTGGTTCTAGGAGACGGTGGGGCAGGGGAATGTTGGGAATCCACTGACCTGTCCCTCGCCTGAGCTATCCCTTCTTCCTCCACCACAACCTGCTCATCTCCCTCCATCTCGGACTGCCTTGATTCTTCCTCCTCCACCTGGTCTGGCTCCTGCCTGACACCCAGCATCAATCCCCATAAATCACTGGCCTCCTGACCCCCTGCCTCCGCCACACATTTTTTGGAGCACTGCCAGTCTATCAACAGAAAGCTGAAGGAGGCAGTTATTGGTGATTCCCCTTTCCCCTCTGTAGCCCCTCCGTGTCCCTCTGAATTTATTCTCAAGGGTCCCCCAACCATTTTTAGCAAATTTAGGGGTACCCATGGGCTGCTGGGGGGGAGAAAGAATATTTGGAAATTACCTCTTTTTTCTTCCACTGACAGAGACATACTTGTTCTGTAAAACAAAAAAGTGTAATAATATATTATTTTAGTACTGGCATAGATATTTATTCTGAAGTTTGCACAGTTTGTTGCTTTTTAAAAACATCCATGATTATAGAACAGATTCTTAGATTCAGAATAGTATAGTATAGCATAGCAATCATTTCATAATATATGGACAGAAACAATTAGAAATCCTAAAGCAGGGTTTTCAAATGTCCAAACAGATCACTACAAACCTGCCATCTCCCACCGGGATTTGAACAGCCGTAATGTATTGGTGAAGAATGATGGAACATGTGTTATTAGTGATTTTGGACTCTCCATGAAGCTAACAGGAAATAGACTAGTGCGCCCAGGTGAGGAGGACAATGCTGCAATCAGTGAGGTAAGTATGGAAAGAGAATACAATTATGCACAACAGAAGGATTCCCTTCAGAAACCTCTTCTAAGATCTTAAGGAAGTTCATGGAAGGAAAGTTTCCCATCAACTCTCCCCTGCAGCAACCTGATTCTCCTCCCCTCCATCCCAACAAAGCATCTCCAGCCGTTGGGAGTGGGCTTCTGAGACAGTGTGAAACAGGACATGAGGAGGGGATGCAGGGCAAGGAACAGTAACAGAGAGCCAGCGTGGTGTAGTGGTTAAGAGCGGTGGACTCGTAATCTGGTGAACCGGGTTCGCTTCCCCGCTCCTCCACATGCAGCTGCTGGGTGACCTTGGGCTAGTCATACTTCTCTGAAGTCTCTCAGCCTCACTCACCTCACAGAGTGTTTGTTGTGGGGGAGGAAGGGAAAAGGAGATTGTTAGCCACTTTAAAAGTCCTTAAAGCAGTGGTGTCCAAACTTTTTTCAAAGAGGGCTAGATTTGATGAAGTGAAGGGCCGTGGGGGCCAACCAAAGTTGTTGACCTTTTTTTAGGATTGAAGTTCTTGAGGTTTTTTTTACCCCAGGAAATTAACTGCCACAGGCGCCAGATTAAACTGACTGGCGGGCCAGATTAGTCCCTCAAGATGGACATTCCTGCCTTAAAGGGACTGAAAGGCAGGATATCAAGTCCAAACTCCTCTTCTTCTTAACTGAATATGAGACTTGGATCCAAAAATAAGTTAACAAGGATAGTTTCTTTTCTTTTCCTTCCTTTCTTTCTTTCTTTCTCTCTCTCTCTTTCTCTCTCTCTCTCTCTCTCACACACACACACACAATGATCACATCTCAGCCCACATTGTTCAGCTGGTCCCCGGCTCTCCAGAGGTCACAGGCAATTGCAAAGCAGAGAGGCTGATGGGATTTTTTTTCTTTCATGAGCTTCCTTGACTCCTGTTAGAACCCGAGCCAATGAGAGTTCTCTACTCTACCTTGATGTGACTATCATGAAGCAGAAGACGCTGGTTTTTTTTTAAGGGACACTTTGTTTCGAGCACAGATCTTTAATCAAAATGTTCACAGAAAGGCCCCCAAATATTTCCTGGTTGCTGCTTGCTTATATTTTGGAGTAGAGAGGCCAAGTCCTTCATCCCTGATACAATGCATGTGTATAGTCTTGACTGGTTTGTGGCAGAGCTCTGCGGGTTTGTCTGCCTCTCCTTTCTGGTTACTTCCTAACATACCTTTCCTTAACCACATTCGAGGACTGTGTACTGTATTTTTTGCTCTATTAGACTCACTTTTTTCCTCCTAAAAAGTAAGGGGAAATGTGTGTGCGTCTTATGGAGCGAATGCAGGCTGCACAGCTATCCCAGAAGCCAGAACAGCAAGAGGGATTGCTGCTTTCACTGCGCAGCGATCCCTCTTGCTGTTCTGGCTTCTGAGATTCCGAATATTTTTTTTCTTGTTTTCCTCCTACAAAAACTAGGTGCGTCTTGTGGTCTGGTGCGTCTTATAGAGTGAAAAATACAGTAATATATGAACTCAAACAAGAATGTATTAAGAAAGGAAGAAATATATCTGCATTGGATTTAATTAAATAGGTTATATACCTTGCTTAAGGATTGTATATGGTGTGCATCCTGGACTTGATTCGTATGTTAGGAAGTAACCAGTAAAGAAATTTGTTACAAACATTACCATTCAGCCTGTTGTGCCCATTATTTATTTGCACATGTCAACAGACCTTTCCAACACCTCCAGTAATGGCTGTGTGTTTAACCTGAGGTTGAAATCCCCTCTACAGGTAGTTCAGTAACTAAAATTTATAACTGAATCTGAAAAGGGGAAATTGAAAGAGAATTAATCCCTGCTTTTTAGTTCAAGATACATAAAAATCCCAAGTGCCTCAGTATATCATGCAAGGTTTTTATTTCTTTTTAAAGGTACAATCTGAATTTTGTATCTGTATAACAATCTAAAGGATAGCTGTTCCCAGAATACCAGATTTACTATTTCACTTTTTACAGTGAAAGGAGGGATGGTATAAAATACTATAAAAGGTCGTTATTTCACCAAAAGTTTTTTTAAAAAAACAGCTCCTCATGTTTCCTTTTGCCAAATGGAGATGGAGAAATGGTCTGATCCTGTCACCTGCTCAGTGTGAATGAATAAATATATCTCTAAGACTATCTGCCCTACATGCAGCTGTCGCTCTTTATGCTCCTGCTGGAAATAAGAGAACCTTTATTATTAATTTTGAGGTCAAGGAAATACTGAACTTTTTAACTAAACATTGCTTTTGCTCCTGTTCCACTTATGGCTACTTCTCAAAACTATTAGATCATGCCACAAAAGACTTTTATTGGGAATGAGGACACAACAAAATGGGCATAGTTGTAATTATAAATGTGGTTAATAAGACCTGAACAAGGCAGTATGGCCTTGAAAAGGCTTTCTGTTCAAGAGATTCCACCCTGAGAATGAAAGCGAACATAAATGGGGAGGGGTAGTTCTACTTAAAGATAAGGGCAATAGACAGGATTTTGTAAATACTGAACTAATGTAAGAATGTCACAACATGTTTCTGCAGGTTGGTACAATCCGCTACATGGCCCCTGAAGTGCTGGAAGGAGCTGTGAACTTGAGGGATTGCGAATCCGCTCTAAAACAAGTAGATATGTATGCACTAGGCCTAATCTACTGGGAGATTTTTATGAGATGCACAGACCTGTTCCCAGGTAATAGAGGAATTGCTGGAATTCTTCTACTCCAATTACATCCACTGGTTTTGGATCTTGGGGGGGGGGGGGCGGTTTGCTATTGAGATCTGTAAGGATTGGCTGTAAATTCCAGTTCTCTTGTTTGTTTCCCACAGTGAACTCAGTGCCATCTAGGGTTTCAGAGTTGTATTGAATGTTATAATTCATGATGAAAATACGTAGCCTTGGTGCCTGATAAAGTAATGTTGCCGATAAGCTTTAGGTATTAAGGAAAGCTTATATGTTACCTGGTAAAGCTGAATGAATACTGTGGACATGTTCACATGAGGTTTGTTGTGTGGCTGGTGGTATACACAATCTCCATCAACCACACACACACACACACACACACACACACACACAAAAATACATATATATGGCAGACCAGTAACATCTGGAATTCTGCATGTGTAGCACAAGCCACAAAAGAAGCAGGGAAGGCCTCAAAACAGCACATTGTGGGATTTTCATATTTTGTTACCAAGGCAAACCAGGTATATGGGGAGCTTCCATATAAATATGTCCCTGAAATGTTTACATTTTGAAAAATAAAATGTCAGCTTTTTTAATGAAGTATGTGAGGAAAGTATCATTAGTCTGAATTATAATTATTTAGTTGTTATTAGTACAGTGGTACCTCTAGTTACGAACTTAATTTGTTCCGGGGATCTGTTTTTAACCTGAAACTCTTCTTAACAAGAGGCGTGCTTTTGCTAATGGGGCCCCTTGCTGCCGCTGCACACGATTTCCGTTCGCATCCTGGGGCAAAGTTCTCAACTCAAGGTAACTCTTCCAGGTTAGCAGAGTTTGTAACCTGAAGCATTTGTAACCTGAGGCGTTTGTAACTTGAGGTACCACTGTATTCCTTTATTATTTCAATTTATTTACCACCCTTTATCAACAGATCCCAGGGCGGTGTACAATCTGGCAATTGCATTTTGCACCAGCTGAAGTTTCCAAACTGTCTTCAGAAGCAGCCCCATGTATAACACATTGGTTATACATTGGTTACCAGAGTGTAGGCCACAGAATTTAGGCTATCCTTGTCCAGATAGTGGTGCAGCTGGGCCACCAGCCAAAGCTGACAGAAGGCACTCTGTACCACCAAGGCTACCTGGCCTTCAAGCAACTGGGCCTCAAGGAGTGGATCCAAAAGTACCCCAGAAGTACTTGCTCCTTAAGAGGGAGTGTAACCACCTCAAGAGCAAGCAGTCTTCCACCTATCTGGTCTAGGGAACCACCCACTAATGCTGCCTCTGTCTTGTCTGGATTGAGCTTCAGTTTATTTGCTCTCATCCAGTCCATTACCAAGGCAAGACACCGGTCCAGCACATCCACTGCCACACCTGCAGATGTAAAGGAAAAATAGACCTGTGTGTCATCGGCATATTGCTGACAACACATGCGCAAACTCCAGATGACTCCACTCAGCGTCTTCGTATAGATATTAAACAATATGGGGGAATAGAATTGAGCCTTGAGGGACACCTTCTTGAAGGCCCCACGGTGCTGAAATACAGTCCTGAAGGATCACCCACTGAAAGCGACCATCCAAGTAGGACTGGAACCATTGCAGAGCAGTGCCTCCCACTCTCAGCTCAGATAGCCTCTCCAGGAGAATACAGTGGTCGATGGTATCAAAAGACATCGAGAGGTCAAGGAGGGTTAACAGGGACACATTGCCCCTATCTCTCTTCTGAGCAGTAACCAGGGCAGTTTCTGTGCCAAAGCCAGGCTGAAACCCTGTTTGAAATGGATCTAGAAAATCAGTCTCCTCCAAGAGCACCTGGATCTGGTCAGCAACCACCCACTCAAGAACCTTTCCCAAGGAAGGGAGGTTGGCAACTGGCCGGTAATTACCAAGGTGCTCAGAATCTAGAGATGGTTTCTTAAGAAGCGGTCTTCTCACTGCCTCCTTCAAACAGAAAGGAACTAGCCCCTCTCATAAAGAGGCATTAACCACTCCCTAGACAGCTGTCTCCTCCCTGCTGGATTTAACAGCCAAGAAGGGCAAGGGTTCAGAGCACAGGTATTCGCTTGTACCAATCCAAACGTCTTGCCCACAACCTCAAGCCGCATCATTTTTAGTGATCCATGTCATATCTGTTGAACTTCCCTAGATAATTCTTAGGATTTTTCGGATAGATTTACAAGATCGGGTGGAAGAAGAGGCAAAGATTGTCATACAGTTGCGTTTGAGTCAGTGTAGGAATGGATAAAAAAACGCATCCATGAACTTGTAGAAATCAGCCCTGAGTGTTCATTGGAAGGACAGATCCTGAAGCTGAGATTCCAATATTTTGGCCACCTCATGAGCAGAGAAGACTCCCTGGAAAAGACCCTGATGTTGGGAAAGATGGAGGGCACAAGGAGAAGGGGACGACAGAGGATGAGATGGTTGGATAGTGTTCTCGAAGCTACCAGCATGAGTTTGACCAAACTGCGGGAGACAGTGGAAGACAGGAGTGCCTGGCATGCTCTGGTCCACGGGGTCACAAAGAGTCGGACACTACTAAACGACTAAACAACAACAACTACTGCTGCTGCTACTAGCCTTTATTGGTATAAGTTAAAACAGTAAAATCATACAAAAAGATCCAAATACATTGTAGAATAGTTAGGATCAGCATGCAGGATGCACTATCTGGTTTCCTTTAAGTATCTCCTGGTCCTCAAGTAGGCAAGGTCCCTTAGGCATAACATATTTGCAGAGCTTAGGCAATTTTGTCAATCAACTTTGCAAAAGAGCGAGATTAAGCCAATAGCACATGCAGCTCACAGTACAACTGGACCAAATATTGGTTCAGATGCCAGAGGAAAAAATATGATAGGCGTCTTCCTGTTATGCCTGGGCATTTTAGAGCTATTTGGACTTTTTGTTTACGTTTAAATTATTATATCTGTAAACAGGAGAATCAGTGCCAGAGTTCCAGGCAGCATTCCACGCAGAAGTTGGAAACCACCCCACTTTTGAAGATATGCAAGTTCTTGTTTCAAGGGAAAAGCAACGACCAAAATTCCCAGAGGCCTGGAAGGAGAACAGCTTGGTGAGAGAAGCAAGATGCTACCCCCCCCCCTTTTCATTTGGAAATCATATGTAAGGTGCTAGATTATGGAGTTGGAGGCATAACATTGGTTTAATATGTAAGTTGCTGTCTTTAGGAAACTAAACTAAAATTAATAAAAAGTAATATTTGAGTGCAAGATACAAGTATGGGCTGGACATTTCATGATGGGGTCAGTAACGTATTCTATCTTTCGTGTGTGTTCTCTTTAAATGCCCAGTTCACTGTCTTGATCACTACACAGGACACATCAGTGTGCTTTAAAATACACTTTATTATAAAAATTTAATGTGCTATTTCAGGCAATGTCAGTCCAACAGACTGATGAATACAATAAATTACCATACTCTGTTTTTAGACTAGACTTTGTTCCATTTGCTCAGTTTCTTAATTCATTAACATTCACAATAGAAGTAACAGATGTAAGCATCCTCATTCTCAGTAATCTGATTATAGCTACCATGTCTGTTTAGTAAGATTTGTATAAAGACCTGAAACCCTTTTTATCAACCTCTACCACCCACCTTGTAACATAAGTTGAAAACATGTAACACGATTGAAAATATCTCACTGTTGCAATCAACACGTTTAGAATAATTTCTGTTTCCCTGTTTGTGAAATCATATAGCTCTTTTATCAACTCTGTTGTCAAACGACCCTAGACCAAATTGCTTTTAAAGAGAATCTTAGCTGCACCAGATCAAGTAATAACATACCTTAGTACAGACAAGATTACTTACTCATTGTAGTATTTTTCTATAAGTTTTACTTGGGAGATGCCCCATTGAAATTAGTAAGGCTGGCTTTTGAGAAAATATACACAGGATTGTGTAACATTTCTTGACCCTTTAGAACACAGGCTATGTACCCATATTTTTCGCTCTATAAGATGCACCAGACCACAAGACGCACCTAGTTTTTGGAGGAGGAAAACAAGAAAAAAAATATTCTGAATCTCAGAAGCCAGAACAGCAAGAGGGATCGCTGCGCAGTGAAAGCAGCAATCCCTCTTGCTGTTCTGGCTTCTGGGATAGCTGCGCAGCCTGCATTCGCTCCATAAGACGCACACACATTTCCCCTTACTTTTTAGGAGGGAAAAAGTGAGTCTTATAGAGCAAAAAATACAGTAATTTTGAGATTCAGTTTCATTGTTTGGTCTTAGAATGTGTGTTGAAGTATAGCTTTAAAAGAGTGCAGAATGTAATGCTGGTTTACTTTATAGGCTGTGAGGTCACTGAAAGAGACAATTGAGGACTGTTGGGATCAGGATGCTGAAGCTCGACTGACAGCCCAGTGTGCTGAAGAGAGGATGGCTGAACTCATGATGATTTGGGAAAGGAACAAATCTGTCAGCCCAACAGTCAACCCTATGCAGTCTACAGCTATGCAGAATGAGCGGTAAGTAGTACTAAGTGTGTGCTGTTTTCACAATCTGATTCCAAAAATCAATGAAACTTTTTAAAAAGTACATTGTATATGCACTTAAGTGTCCCATTTACTGCTTTCAGTTCTCATCTCAGAGTTGAACTTTGATTTCAAGGATGTCACGTTTTCCCTGAACTAAAATCATGATACTTCAATACTCGGGAAAATGTGATTTCCCCTTAGACAGTATCTCTGTGTAAGTCATCTGTCACAGCGCTGTCCAGCAAGGAACGTCCAGAGTGAGGAATTAGCTCTTTCTTGACAAAAGTACACTTACAAGTTAGGAAAAGACATGTCCATCAGTCCTGCGTCTCGCAGCTGCTCCCAGATGTGCACCCAATGAGGCAAGAGTAGCTCACCCCGAACTCCACTTATGTATCTCCCCCCCCCCCCCGTGGTGCGCAAGCAGGTGAAGACTACATCTGTGTGTGGCCTGTTTCTGCTTCTCCCACTTCAATCCTCTTCTGGTCCTGAGAGACAGTGGGGCAGGAGAGGTGGGGGCAGGAGGAGATGTGAAAGCCCTTTATACCAGCCTGACCTATCTCTTCCTCCTCGTGCTTGTGTTCTTCACTCTCCAATACTGCAGCTTCTGCCTCTGACTCATCAGATCACTGATCCCTTCTTCCAAGCCAGTCTCTCGGTACCCACTCCTCAGTATCCAGCCGCCATTCCTCAGTGTCCAGCCAGTCTTTCACATCAACTAACTTAGGGCTATTAATTTCAGTGGGTCTGCTTAGAATGAAGTAAAGGTAAAGGGACCCCTGACCATTAGGTCCAGTCGTGGCCAACTCTGGGGTTGCTGCGCTCATCTCGCTTTATTGGCCGAGGGAGCCGGCGTACAGCTTCCGGGTCATGGGGCCAGCATGACTAAGCCGCTTCTGGCGAACCAGAGCAGCGCACGGAAACACCGTTTACCTTCCTGCCGGAGTGGTACCTATTTATCTACTTGCACTTTGATGTGCTTTCGAACTGCTAGGTTGGCAGGAGCAGAGACTGAGCAACGGGAGCTCACCCCGTCGCGGGGATTCGAACTGCCGACCTTCTGATCGGCAAGTCCTAGGCTTTGTGGTTTAACCCACAGCGCCACCCGCGTCCCTTCTGCTTAGAATATGAATAGTTAAATTCAATCCAAGGGCAGGTTGACAACCACAAATTTATTGTGCAGTAAGTGCAGCTACAACATGATCACTGAGGCCATTTCCAGACAAAAGTCCAACATAGCACTTGTCAAAGCCAGTATTGTGCCTGTTCCCACATTTGGAACAGTGTTGAAATAATAGTGCTACGAATGAGATAAAATTAAATTAGGCATGTGTGTGCTAGAATGGTGACATACAGCTTCTGAAGGGAAAAAAAGTCTAGGCCATCACACTGAGGTCCATGCCGTAACAGCACTGCCCCCTCCCCCACAGCAAAATTCTCGTGATAGTTCTGCTTGCTGCAGAAACTATTTTGCATTTTTAGATCCTTTATGTTAGAAGAATTTATCGTCTACATGCTCTTAATCCTACTGTCTTCTCTGTGTGTTTTTTTTAAAAGAAATCTATCACACCATAGGCGTGTGCCAAAGATCAGACCATATCAAGATTACTCTTCGTCATCTTACATTGAGGACTCCATTCACCATCCTGACAGCATCGTGAAGAATATTTCGTCTGAGCTTTCATCGTCCAGCACGCCACTGACGATTGGGGAGAAGAACAGAAACTCTATTAACTACGAGCGACAGCAAGCACAAGCTCGCATTCCTAGTCCTGAAACTAGTGTCACAAGCTTGTCAACCAACACTACCACCACCAACACTACAGGTCTCACTCCGAGCACTGGCATGACCACCATATCCGAGATGCCTTACTCAGGTGAAACAAACCTTGGTGCTACAAATGGGCCAACTCCTGTTTGTTTGCAACTAACAGAGGAGGACTTGGAGACCAACAAGCTGGATCCAAAGGAAGTGGATAAGAATTTGAAGGAGAGTTCTGATGAGAATCTGATGGAGCATTCCCTTAAGCAGTTCAGTGGGCCCGATCCACTCAGCAGCACCAGCTCCAGCTTGCTGTACCCACTGATAAAACTGGCAGTGGAAGCAACAGGGCAACAGGACTTCACGCAAGTTGCAAATGGCCAGGCGTGTCTAATTCCAGATGTTCAGCCTGCTCAGGTCTATCCTCTTCCTAAGCAGCAGAACCTCCCAAAGAGGCCTACTAGCCTACCTATAAACACCAAAAACTCAACAAAGGAGCCTCGGCTGAAATTTGGAGGGAAGCACAAATCAAACTTGAAGCAGGTAGAAACTGGAGTTGCCAAGATGAACACTATCAATTCTGCAGAACCTCACGTGGTCACAGTTACCACGAATGACGTGGCAGGAAGGAGCCATACAATAGCCTCTCATGCTGTACCAACCCAGTATGTCAATGGTACAGTGCCATGTGGCCAAGCATCCAGCTCAGGGGTCCATCGGACCCAGGAAATGCTTCAGAACCAGTTCAGTGGAGAGGACAGCCGTCTGAATATCAACTCGAGCCCTGATGAGCATGAGCCCTTGTTGAGAAGGGAGCAGCAAGTGAGCCATGATGAGGGCATTCTCGATCGTCTGGTTGATAGGAGAGACCGCTCGCTGGATAATGGTAGAACAAACGCCAACAACAACAACAGTAACCCATGTCCAGGACAAGACGTTTCTGTCCTCCGTAGCCAGAGCACAGCACCAAATTCTGGACAAGCCCACACTAGAAGAGCACAGAGACCTAACTCGCTGGATCTATCAGCCACAAATGTTTTGGACGGCTGTAGTATGCAGTGTGAGTTTTTGTGGGATTTATCAATGGATATTTGCAAAAATATTACAGAATTAAACTTCTTGACTTGGGTCACAACCTAAAAACCAAATTCTGCCCTCCCAACCCAGGAAGATTTGCCGTATTTTTCGATCTATAAAAACGCACCCAGTTTTTGGAGGAGGAAAACAAGAAAAACAATATTCTGAATCTCAGAAGCCAGAACAGCAAGAGGGATCGCTGCACAGTGAAAGCAGCAATCCCTCTTGCTGTTCTGGCTTCTGGGATAGCTGCGCAGCCTGCATTCGCTCCATAAGACGCACACACATTCCCCCTTACTTTTTAGGAGGGTAAAAGTGAGTCTTATAGAGCAAAAAATACGGTAACCCCCAGTGCTGTGGTTTTGCTTGTACAGTGGTACCTCCGCTTACATATCCCTCTAGTTATGAAAACTTTGGGATGCGTAAGCGGCAAACCCGGAAGTATTTTTCCAGGTTTTTGGCGCATGTGCAGAAGCGCTCTATCGCCACGCTTGCATGCGCAGAAGCTCTCTCTCTGGTTGCGAAAACCTCGGAATACAGCCGGACCTCTGGAACGGATTCTGTCCGCAACCAGAGGTACCACTGTACCAATTTAATTATTTCTGTTCTTCCCAGTGAAGAATATCCCTTCAACCTTCTCTTTTTAGACTGTTATGTTTAAAACATAAATTGGGAAGGATTTTAAAATATTTTTGGATTCTGAGAAAACTGTAATACTGCCCGAGGGGCTCAGCAATACTTCTTTTGTTGACCTCTCTTAGAAGTGTGTAAGCCTTGGTTCTTCAGATAAATCAGCGACTTGCAACAGTAGACTCACCTTTTTAAAAAGTAACATGGTACTCTCCTTCAGCCAAAGCTTTCTAGTTGAATGAAACAAGGTTTGACTAGAAGATTCGTTACACTATTTAGCATAACTTTCTACAACTAGTATTCTAAAATTATTTAGAATGTATTATATTCTAAATTATTTTAGTGTTATAGTAGTAGCCCATTATTGGGAATTAATTAATTCACATTTTAGAAAGCTTTCTTTTCTCAAGAGCTGTTCTCCATTGTTAAGTTGAAGATGCTCCATAATAAGTAAATGGAGGTTATGGATGTTGGTGCCACACATACATATAAATACAGTCATACCTTGGAAGTCAAAAAGAATCCGTTCGAGAAGTCCGTTTGACTTCCAAAACGTATGGAAATCAAAGCACTGCTTCTGATTGGCTGCAGGAAGCTCCTGCAGCCAATTGGAAGCCGCAGAAGCCCCGGCGGATGTTCAGCTTCCAAAAATAGTTTGCAAACTGGAACAGTCACTTCCGGGTTTGCAGTGTTCAGGAGCCAAAACATTGAAGAACTAAGCTGTTCAAAAACCAAGGTACGACTGTATTACTGCTTTGTTTAGTTGAACCCCACTATTGTAATTTGTTGTTATGTATCTATGAAGTTGGAAGCTGAAAAGAACACTCAAGTACAATATGGTTCAGTATTGTGAATATAACATTTATTCATATTAAGGTAAGATACGATAGAATCGAGGCAGTAGAGCCTTCTTCCTATTACAAGACCAGTAGAATCCAGGTAGAGGTTGCATAGGCTTAATTCATCCTTTGTGCCAACTGTGTTTTACACTTAACCATATTTAATAACTCTAACCATGGCTTGAGCTCCAAACACAAGCCACAGTTTAAGGTACTTTGCTCTTTCTTTTTTTGGCACAGCACACCAGTCTTTTAGGTTTGAAATTCTTAGGAGGCAGAGAAACGGTTGTAATTGGTTTGCCAAACCATGATTTTTAAATCCACTTCAAACATGGTTTCTAATTCTGGCTTACCCCTGATTGATCTATCATTTTCATTGCTAAAGGAAGTTCAAGACTTCAAATTAGCAAACACAAAGAAGCAGCAGTTCATTTTTAAATCTGCCATTTTAAATCTGATTCTTTAACAAGAAAGGATCCGTAAGTGTTAGGCTATGTAATCGATACACGCGCCACACCCCGCCTGTTTGCTGCTCTGGGTGCCCTCCACCACTGTCTGCAGCTAAGCTTTCAGACACAAAAACAGGTCCAAGACAGCACATTAAGTCTCTAGTAAAATGTGGAATCCTTAAAAAAATGAAATCATGTACATAAAGTGACAGAAAAGGCAATGTTGTTGTTGTTGTTGTTTAGTCGTTTAGTTGTGTCCGACTCTTCGTGACCCCATGGACCAGAGCACGCCAGGCACTCCTGTCTTCCACTGCCTCCCGCAGTTTGGTCAAACTCATGCTGGTAGCTTCGAGAACACTATCCAACCACCTCGTCCTCTGTCGTCCCTTTCTCCTTGCGCCCTCCATCTTTCCCAACATCAGGGTCTTTTCCAGGGAGTCTTCTCTTCTCATGAGGTAGCCCAAGTATTGGAGTCTCAGCTTCAGGATCTGTCCTTCCAGTGAGCACTCAGGGCTGATTCCCTTCAGAATGGATAGGTTTGATCTTCTTGCAGTCCAAGAAGATGCTTTGATGCATTGCTTCGATGCATTGATGCTTTTGAATTATGGTTTTGGAGACTCTTGAGTCTCCTCCAACACCATAATTCAAAAGCATCAATTCTTCAGCGATCAGCCTTCTTTATGGTCCAGCTCTCACTTCCATACATCACTACTGGGAAAACCATAGCTTTAACTATACGGACCTTTGTTGGCAAGCTGATGTCTCTGCTTTTTAAGATGCTGTCTAGAGAAATGGCAATACTTATGACTAATACTACATACGGTCGACCTAGTTCCCAGGATTTATTCTGAAAGGGGAGTTACCAGGGCTGCTTTGCTGAAGTCTACCTATCCTCTCATCCACTGCTTTTGATAAGATTTCGTATTTTCTTTTTCTGCCTCTTCTGTTCTTTCCGCCTGTATGACACTGTGTATATTCTGCTTATTTTTAGTGAGTGAGTCATCCCTAGATGGCAAACCCGGCTCAGGAGAAAAGATCAAGAAACGTGTGAAAACACCATATTCCCTTAAGCGGTGGCGCCCGTCAACATGGGTCATCTCTACAGAACCACTGGACTGTGAAGTCAACAACAATGGCAGTGATAGGGTAGTCAGCTCTAAGTCCAGCACAGCTGTTTTCCTTGTAGAAGGAGGTACCGCTACAACTATGGTGTCTAAGGATACAGGCGTGAACTGTCTGTGAATTGTTTAAAAGCTGACAAAAATGACATTTTTGCATTCTGTTAAACAAACATGCAGAAGACCTTTGGGGGGGGGAGAGAGTTCCTTCTCCTGTCAGCACCCCTTACTGAGGACTTGCTTTAAATAGATTTCAGCTATGCAGACAATTTTTAGCTTATGCTTCCATATTTTTAATTTTGTTCTTATTTTTTTGAAACATTTTTTGCACTTTTTATTTAGTATTGCAAAATTACATCTTGTCTGTTCCCGACCACAGAATTATATATATGTGTATCGAATGATGTGGTCTCAAAATATTTTTTTTAAAAAACAAAAACAAAAAAATGTATTGCTGATAATCAGTTTGGACCGGGTTCTAAAGGTCACTAAACACACAAGCCGCCTGGCTACAGTGGTGTTTGCCGTTCATGTTTTGAGTTCTGTGCGCAAGCTCGTTTGTATGTTTCTGTGTGACAGAGTGTATTATCTTTTAAACGCCCTATTTTTTCACTTGTGTTATGTTGAAATGTGCAATAGTCTGTAGTTCACAGTATGCTTTGTGTTTCCATCCCTGCCACACATTTCCCCTTTTGGAATTAAAGGGTGGTAGGGGTTTTTAATCTAATGATTTGGCAGCCAATGAAATCCAACTGTGAACTCTGCAAAGCATAATCAGCTTAAAGCAGCTGCTTGTATCTATCTGTATGTGTGCTCCAAGGTCACAGTTAATGCATGATTTTCCCTGCCTTAAAAGGGCTTTTTAAAAAGGAAGGAGGGGAGAAAAGAACAAACTTCTGCTTTCTTTCATCCTTCGAAATTAGCAAATTGCAGCTTTCTTCATAGTGGACAATGCAGCTTTGGAAAACTCTAAGCAAGAAAGTGTTGAACAAAATATAAGGAATCAAAGGGTCAGTTTGTACAATCAGTGGAGGTAGATACCTGCCCTAATAAGCTTGATGCTTGATAAACATGCCTCATCATTGGCAGGTTTACAAAGTTTAAGAGCTCTATATGGGACAGATGATCTGTGGTATCTTTTCCCCCCAAGCCATGATGCATGTGCAAATTATAACTCTGGTATGTGTAAACTGACCCCAAAGGTCTACCATTTTATTTTATCTCTTGTCGTATACAGTTTGAAAGTTAAATATGCTTTGTATTTATGTACATTTTTCCTTAATGAATGCTTTTGGTGTATATTGAAAAGAACATTTTTGCCTAATCTTGGTAAGTTATCTTAAATTTTTTACTGTAGGTAGGTTGGTAAGACAGGTTTTTGATAGACAAGCTAAAACATGGACTCATTTGCATGATAGTCATGTGATGAGTTCCTATGCCTCTGTACTTTTACTGCCCAAATCTGATGGTCTAGTTCAGTGTTGCATCAGATTGCCTAGGTGTAACTGGCTGATTTACAGTGCATTCCTTTACAAGTCTACTTAAGGAGTACATCTCACTGAGTTCAGGTAAGTATATCTAGAATTGCAGCCTTTGAATATTGTGAAAATACCCAGTTCCTTCGGAAATGTCCTGCTTACACATTAATTGCCCCTTTAGTACCTATCATCGCAACATATCAGGGTTTTTTCTAAGGAAAACATTTTAGAATATTTTAGAATACATGTAACAGTACATATTTGTGCATGACTATTAAAATATCTGGCCCCATTAAAGCACCATTTTGAAAGTCAATAAGGATTTCTCCCTAGACAGAAATGAGTAAATATTTGCTTACTGGCCCTTGTCACAGCATGAAGCCCTGTTGTCTCAGTTGTTGTTCAGACTTATGTAACCTTAACAAGATATATATTTACAATCACTAAATAGCATCTAGTATGATATCTGGTTCTAAATAAAAGATTGAGTTCTGATTTATCATAATCCAAGACTTACATAACTGGGGTTTTTTTGGGCCACATAGCACAATCTCTGCAGCACATTGTCCCCATGCTAGTTTCTGACGAACTGCTTCATTCTGTTTTTCAGACCTATAAAAAATTGTTTATTTCCTTAATTCAGTTCTTACCAGCTTTCTTCCACTTTGAAGTCCTGAACTCTGCACTCTTTTTGAAACACAGTAGAACCTTGGCTTATGAAAGTGGCATACCTGGAAGTATTTTTCCGGGTTTTGCCGCATGCGCAGAAGTGCTCTATGCACTGCGCGCATGCGCAGAAGCGCTTTATCGTACTGCATGCATGCGCAGAACAGGCACCTCCAGTTATGGAAACCTCAGGATCCGACCGGAGCTCTGGAACAGATCCCGTCCACAACTGGAGGTACCACTGTAGTTACATCCAGCTACTGAGGACTAAACCAACTTTTTCCACTGTATGATGTTTGATTAGATTAGACCAGTGAAGGTAATAATTCAAAGTGGTTTAAATGAAATGAAATCCTGGTCTAGAATATCTGAATGCTAAGTAAGTTATGATATCATTTAGAATCTATCATGGACTTGGTTAATGTTTAAAGTTTTCCATCAAATAAGATCACTGCTTTCATCCTGTGATAAGCACATCGAAAGCCCTCTAATCAATTTCCCCCCATTCATAGCCCATTTGTCATCATTTATCTCCCACTGTGTTAAGTGATTATTTTACAACAATCTACTCTAGGCTAAGAAGGTTTCCGGCCTTTTGCCTCCTTCCCGGGGCATAGCATGCCTACATCTAGGCTTTTTGAACTTTTGGCCTAAATTCATACAATGTGCTTTTACTGGAGTTTTGGCCCTGCCATACTTTGTTTTAATTTCCTTTTAGCGTAAGCTTGAGATTAATATTTGCAGCTTTTAGTTTTCAAATCAGAAGTTGGACTTTGAACAGTGTTGAATCTTCCACTGAAAAAATTAGGCAATCATTGTTTTGGAGGCTTATTTCATAGGAAGCAGCTTCACAGCCTTGAAGCTCAGGAGTCCCCAAGGCAAATTCTAAAATGAGGCTCTGTGGCATCAGCTAAAGAGCTGTGCAATTCCCATGTCAGCCCTTAGGAGACACATTTTGGGAACTTTAGTTTTAAAAAGGCATGCTGTCCCCAAGGAGCTCTCAAGGAACACACTAGAATAAGTAGCCTAGTTTTTGAAGAGGAAACTGAGCTGTGTGGATTGCCCTTTTCAAGTATTGGAAGGATTTGGGGAAGGCTCATTTGGGCCGGGAATTTCCCTGGGCTGGGCAACCATGCTATAGTTCAGGGATAGTACCGTATTTTTTGCTCTATAGGACTCACTTTTTCCCTCCTAAAAAGTAAGGGGAAATGTTTGTGCGTCTTATGGAGCGAATGCAGGCTGCGCAGCTATCCCAGAAGCCAGAGCAGCAAGAGGGATTGCTGCTTTCACTGCGCAGCGATCCCTCTTGCTGTTCTGGCTTCTGAGATTCAGAATATTTTTTTTCTTGTTTTCCTCCTCCAAAAACTAGGTGCGTCTTGTGGTCTGGTGAGTCTTATAGAGCGAAAAATACAGTATATCTTCCACTCCAAAAGTTGGGCAGCTTCTCAATGCATGTCCTCTTAGATCTTAACTGGGAGTTCACAACCACATTTTAAAAATTAACAGAAAGTGGAAAGAGGCTACTAAAAAGTATTCAAGAGTGGAGTGTTTGTGCAAATGAAACTGTGAGTGATTTTTGGCTCCTTTTTATTTTAGATCTTTTTGCATGTCGAGACCTATTGCCAATGATTGCATGGTTTGATTGTGATTTCACCAATGTCTCACATCTGCGTAGTTGGATGTGCCAAGTCTGAATGCTCATGACAAAAGGATGGCAAATCATCCCTCTCCATTCCCTGAAAATAGAGATTTGACCTTTGGATTATCTTTGCACAGTTACTGGAGGTGGGGTGTGTGTGTGTTCTCTTTCTTCAAATTATACTGATGGTAATATATCAGTAAATAGGCATTTAGGGTGAAAGAACCTCTATATGATATTTTGGAATGAGAGTATTTCATCAAAAGGTGCATTCTTTTGCCATGTTGTGAGAACACTTTTCTAAAAAGGAATGCAGCAATGTTCTCAAAGTTCCATTAGTAAGCAAGTCAGAGACAATTTATTTTTCTAGTGTGGCAGTTGCATCTTTTCCCCCACAAGAAATATTTACTTGTACTGTAATTCAAGGGAAGGGAAATAATGCACAAGTTAAAACAATTGCACTCTTGTAGTTGTGCTTAAGTTATACATATAAGCAAAGGATTTTAAATAAATGGAAGATGTGAGAATCGGCTTTTTAATTCATGGAGGATCAGCGTAGAAAGCTTGCTTTTTGTGTTAAGATATAACAAATGTCAGTTATTCATTCTGCCTTTCATTTGAGTCTAGAGGTGATATTTCTTTTACTTGAGTGAACAATATCACAAGTTTCAAGGTCACATGCTTATTCTGCAGTACCCAGTGTTTCACAAAATGATTTTTAATCCTCTATGCCTATAAATTGGGGGGAGGGGTGGGATTATAGATATGTATCTGAAAGAAAAAGCCTACCAGCAATTTATTTGTGGTGTAGTAGTTAACAAGTCTTTTTGCACCGCTGCATTGCTAAGGGCCGTTGACTTTGTTTTTGTCCATATGGTTATCCCTTATGTAATAAATAATTGTAACATGCAAATGGATTTAAAGTTTATAAAAGGCTATTCCATCAGTCTATATAATGAAGAATATTTTATGTGATTTGCTTTTTCTCATATTATGTATGTCATTCGATGCCTTTTTTTCAGTAAACACATGCCTCAGATCTCTGTTGCAACTTTTTCCAGACACACCATACAAAATATACTGATTGGAAATATTAAGCCTATAACCAATGACATAGTTAGCCATACAAAAAGATGAAGGACTCCCTATAAGATGGAAATGTGTCTGAGCGAGCAAGTTTTAGAGGGAACGTGATGGCCGGGTAAATGTTAAGCATCCCTTCCCTACCCAATCCTCTTCTCCTATCTGCAACATATTTTTTTTAAGAGGAACATATCATAGGGCACTGGGATGAATGTCCCTTTCATCTCCAGTGCAGGCTAAGTACTGAAATTCAGATAATAAAATATCATAGGCATTAGCCATCAGCTATATGTGACATTCATTCAACTGTATTGCACTATGAATTCCAATGGCCTTGCTAACTGGGAAGACAATTGCATTTTGCAGTAACAAAATCTTGCCATTTGAGTGCTGGTAAAATACAACATCGCTGAAAGAGGTGTGCATATCTGAGGAAGACAGACTGGATCCTGTGCAGAAAAATGAGCAACAGCTGCACAGTTGCTGCTTTGAAAACTCAGTGCTCTGAGACGGTAGGATATCTGGAGTAAGCAAACTCTTGTTTTCAACAGGGATACACAAGCACCCTAACATTCAACCTGAAAAATATCATGCTTTGGCGAGTGCCCTGTTCAAGCACTCACAAAAGTGTAAGCCTTTTTTTTTTTTGTAAGTGTCCAGTTTGAGGACTTGCAAAAGGCTTGCTGGTCCTCACAGTGACCACTGCCTCCCATCTCACCAACCTGAATAATATATCTTGAGGCTAGGGCAGGACGGTAGAAGAATGGAGGCAACGGGGGTTCTGGAGCCCCTCTCAGAGCCTTCTTCCCAGCAATCACTCATAGTATTACCGTATTTTTCGCTCTATAAGACGCACCAGACCATAAGACGCACCTAGTTTTTGGAGGAGGAAAGCAAGAAAAAAAATATTCTGAATCTCAGAAGCCAGAACAACAAGAGGGATCGCTGCGCACCGAAAGCAGCAATCCCTCTTGCTGTTCTGGCTTCTGGGATAGCTGCGCAGCCTGCATTCACTCCATAAGATGCACACACATTTCCCCTTACTTTTTAGGAGGGAAAAAGTGAGTCTTATAGAGCAAAAAATACGGTAAGTCCCATCCCCAATGAAGAAAGATGCTCTGCTGGGGCCTCTGGATGCTCTTTGCTATCTTTGACTCCACCCACTGGCAGGGGTGTAGGGGGAGCGCACTGCCCCTGGCGGCATGATCCCATTGGGGTGCCATCATGGCTCCCCCCCTCCGCGCTGGGTGCCACCCCCCCAGCATGTGTGCCACGCCCCTGTGGGCCGTGCGTCACGCCCCCAGCATGCATGCCACGCCCCTATGGGTGGTGCGTCACGCCCCCGAGGCGTGCGCCATTCCCCCAGGATGCGTGCCAGCCATGCCCCCGCCTGCTCTCTGCCACTGGCTCCCCCTGTCTCAAGGTAAGTAATTGGGACCTTGGGACAGGGGAAGGCAGAAGTGACAGTGGGCACTTGTCGGATCCAGATCAGCGAAGGAGCCCTGCTCACCTTGAACCATTTTCAAGAGTTTGAACAGATGCACTGTCTTTTGTGACCATTGAGTCCCGCGGCACGTGTTTACACCATGCTTAGCATGTGTGCTCAATTTTAAGTTCTTCCTGTCACTCTATACATTTTGCCAGCCACACAGATTTATGCAAAACAGTCCACTTCCCTTTGTGTCCTGCTGTTCATTTTTAAAGAAAACCGTTTGGTCCAAGTACCATTTTACACAGCTTTCCAATATTTCCTTCAGCACTTGGAAAGTTTAATTTAAAACACAAGTAGTTCAAGTTAACCCTGCCCCAAAGGGAACTACTTCCAGTTCATCCTTTTACAAAACAAAACTTGTTCAATTAATTCATCCAAATGAATACATAAAAAGTTCATCCTAAAATCAGCATTCAGAATGTCACAACCTGCTGTGCAGAACTATAAGGTCTAAAAGGAAATAGGGCTACACAACTAATAAGACAGAATGTTAGCAAGTGAATCTTTTCAATTTGTGCCAGCCACACAGCTGTTAAAATGCATCATTCATTTTGTTCCTCTACCTGTACTTCTCACTGCAAACTACCCTGTTGAAAAAGAGCAAATCTCTTCAGTAGGGAAGGTACAGGAAATGCCTTACATTCCTTCCTTTTGATTACATAACAACAGTGATTAAGTTACTGTCTAATCAGCCTCCATGGTTTGCTTTCTAACTTTCCTTATAGGTGTCTGGCTGACTGGGGGTGGGGTGGGGGAGGCTGAAGAGAAGGGAATGAAAGTGAAGATGAACTAGAAATTTACTTCACCCAGCAGTTGTGGGGACCACTTTCAAGTGTAGTCCAGAGATTTTTGAACTAGTTCAGTGAACTTTGTTCAACCAAACTAGTTCATTCTAAGCACTGATTTCCTTGTTCCTTGGAACTTAAACTTTGAGGATATAGTAGTTGGCACTGTTAACAGTATCAGTCTCACACTATTTGAGTAGTAACAGAGTACTTGCTTAAATGTTTTAAAAGACAAAAATTAGATATGAGTCTTATGTGCTCTGCTGACATACCCCCACTGTTACACACGGGACCGCAGGAGAAGATACATATACAAAGCTGCTTTATAAAATTCCTAAACTGGAACAAAAGAGCAACTAATCCTGAGGAACTTAAAAGACTAACGAATGCGTTCAGGCATGAACTTTCATAGCTGCAATATAAATAGGCGTTACGTGTCCTGTAAACTTGGTGGCCTTGTGTACACATGTTCACATACAATGCTGAACCATGGTTCGTGGTACATGCACAAGCTAGAATGAGCCAGAGCAAAACTTCCAGCTTGCGTTCTCCTTCCACGTAGCCAGGAGAAAGACTTCTGCCATGTCTATTAACGGTTTCCATGAATCTTGGCTTCTCATTACATATAAACTGGAAACGGTAGCAAAGAACACACCTGATCAATTTCAAAACGAGCCAATTCCAAACTTTGGGCTATAAAGTTGGCTTCATTAACTATCGTCATGACATACCAGGATTTGTAAAAACTGAAGCCAGGTATTGCAAGAGGAGGGGAGGAAGAAATGAAATTAACAAGATGTGCAAGCTCAAAGCTTTGCTCAGGCTCATCATAGCTCATTCATGTAGTACTAAATCATAGTTTAGCATTGTGTGTGAATTAGTACAATGAGACTAAAGGAAAAATAAAACACATAAAATACTATACCACATCAGAGTTGGGTGTGCAGCGGCGTAGCGTGGGTTATCAGCACCCGGGGCAAGGCAAGTAATTTGCGCCCCCTAACCCGGGGCAAGGCAAATAATTTGCGCCCCCTAACCCGGGGCAAGGCAAGTACAGTAATTTACTCTCCCAAGCAGCAGCAGCAGCAGCGAGGCTTCTCTTTCCCCCGCGCTCTCCTGGAGCTGCCTCTTTTCTTTCCTTTTTTCCCTTTCTCCAAGGCTTTTCGCTTTCTCTCCTTAATTGATTCCTCCTCCACACCGCAGCGTTTCCTAGCTGCTTCCCCCCCCCCTTCCCCTCTCTCTCCTCCTCGCTCTGCTTGCCTTGCCCTGCACCGGCAGCAGCAGGCGCAGCCAGACCCCCGCCAGCCAGCCCGCCCGCCCGCCCACCCGGCTTCCTCTCCTTTTTTTGCCCGCGGCAGAAGGCTTCGCTCTCCCCCTTCCGCGACCTCCTCGCCAAGCCGAGCGAGCGCGGGCTCCCTAACCCGTGGATTTTAGTAGGGGCAGAGAGCTGCTAGTGCGAGCGCACCCCCCGCCCATGTTGCGCCCAGTGCGGCCGGCCCCCCTGGCACCCCCCACGCTACGCCACTGTGGGTGTGTGCCTTGGCTCACAGAGGTATTCAAGATGCAATCGGAAATTAGGAATTATTCTTTTTATCCCTACAATTTTAACAAGTGAAACAGAATTTTTTTATTATCTTAAAGCACATCATTCAGATTTGGAAACCCCTCCCCCCCCCCCCACCGACAGTCTTAGGTCTATTTCCAGTTATTAGTATTTAATATCTGTTTCGCACAAATACTGTGTTATGCACTGTGTATTTGGTAGCTTGAAACCAGGTTCTTTGTATCTTAACAGCACTATGGAAAATTCCAATGTAAGTTCCAAAAGAAACTGACAGTGCAAATTAAGGAAACGATAATTCCAAACCTCTTTATTTGTGTCGCTTATACAATATTGAGCTGCATTTCTTGTTTGCTTACTCAAGAGTGAGAGAAATGGGTTGTACTGGCATGCAATGTAAGGTTGAAACATTCTTCTCAGTGACTGTGGGCTGAGAGTTTCCTCCATCTCAATGATGGTGTGTTGTGACAATGGAGATATTCCTACAAATTTAAACACGAAGCCATGCATAGCCTCGAATTGGAAAAACGAAAACACTGAGCTACGTGGCATTCATGTCCACAGCGAGATTTCTAGGGAGAAGGAGCCGAAGAATACTAGTCCTCTCAGAACTGTCTTATTGTAGTGCTTCTCACGCATTTCTGCTAAAATGTCAAATTTATACATGGTTGATTTTACTACTTTTGTATAAGCTGCCCTGTAACTTGCTATGCTGTTTAAGTTGCGCATTACAGGATAGTCTGACTACGAATGAAACGTACCGCTTTTTTAAATCATCTGTGGATGCCACTATGAAAGCTGACATTCTTAAAAGCCACTTCAGAGTTTTCTATGAATACTTGTTATATATGAACCTATACAAAGAGACTGTATCGATACAAAGAAATTGGAACATTTAAAAACATTTCTTTAGGTTTGGGGGGTGCGCGGGGAGTCTTGCTGTAAAATGATGCATTAATCCATTTAATAAAAATCACCTTCATGAAAAGAGCTGGGGTTTTTTTTGTGTATGTATGTGTACGTTTGACAACTTTATGGTGCGACCAGTAGATGTCACTGCTTACTATTAAAGCATGGGATTAAGATATATTTATCTGCTGGGAAAGAAGAACCATCTTTTGACTTGGCGTGTTACAAGAGTAAGTTGGGGGGAAATGTGCCTAAATTCAGGTTTCTGTATTATCTATTTCAGTCATGTGTATACTTTGTTGTAAATCGGCTTATAAAGAAGAGTACTCCCCTGAAAGCCCATGATGAGTAAGAATCTTAAGTCAGGCAAGATATATTTGTCCATTGGAAGAAGTAGGAGTTTGTCTCTCATTATCTGTGGACCAAGATGTGTGTAGACAGAAAATTTACATCTAAAAATAGTATTAACACCGACAACTGGGAAACACTGGCCTGCGAACGCTCCAGTTGGAGAACAGCCTTTACCAAAGGTGTCATGGGTTTTGAAGACACTCAAACTCAGGACAAAAGGGAGAAAGGAATGTTTGGCAAATCCTCACCATGATCAGCTCCCACCCGGAAACCTATGTCCCACTGTGGAAAGACGTGTGGATCCAGAATTGGCCTCCACAGTCACTTACGGACTGTTAGAGTGGTTATTTATTATGGTGATGTAGCAAAATGGTAATTTGGAAGAAACCTCTAACGTCACATAATTTTGCCTAGTGCCAGGGTTCAACAGCTACCATAAGTGATGTCACCCTGGGCTCTTTAAGGAGGAAGGGTGGGATATAAACTGAATAAATAAAAACTGTAATACTGTAATAGCTGCCATCACTTGGGTAGAAGATGCCACCCGAGAAAAGGATTGGGAATGGGAACGCTTCCTGGGCAGTGTGTATGGAGGTCCTAGGCTACCTGGACAGCAAGACCCATCTCTTGGCCTTGCAGATGTGATTCAAAATAAAGCAGAGCAATACATTTGACACAAGCTTGGCTGCAGGAGTTGCCAGAAGGAGGCGTACAAGGTGCCATCCAACCACCTTAGGGATGCCAATCCAGATTTGTGTAGGTTTTACTCCCTAGCTGTGGGTTAAACCACAGAGCCTAGGACTTGCCGATCAGAAGGTCGGTGGTTAGAATCCCCGCGACGGGGTGAGCTCCCGTTGCTCGGTCCCAGCTCCTGCCAACCTAGCAGTTAGTAAGCACATCAAGTGCAAGTAGATAAATAGGTACCGTTCCGGCGGGAAGGTAAACGGCGTTTCCGTGCGCTGCTCTGGTTCGCCATGCTGGCCACATGACCCGGAAGCTGTACGCCACCTCCATTGGACAATAAAGCGAGATGAGCGCCGCAACCCCAGAGTCGGCCACGACTGGACCTAATGGTCAGGGGTCCCTTTACCTTTACTCCCTAGCCCAGGGGTCAGCAACCTTTTTCAGCCGTGGGCAGGTCCACCATCCATCAGACCATGTGGTGGGCCAGACTATATTTTGAAAAGAAAAAAAAAAGAACGAATTCCTATGCCCCAAAAATAACCCATGGGTGCATTTTAAATAAAAGCACACACATTCTGCTCATGTGAAAACACCAGGCAGGCAGGCCCCACAAATAACCCAGAGATGCAGTTTAAATAAAAGGACACATTCTACTCATGTAAAAACATGCTGATTCCTGGACCATCCGTGGGTCAGATTGAGAAGGTGATTGGGCCAGATCCAGCCCCCAGGCCTTAGTTTACCTACCCATGTCCTAGGCCACCATCTGTGTGCAATTAGGACCAAGGTTCTCCACCCAGATTTCTGGTCTGTTTGCTTATCCAATTGACATGTTAAAAGTTACATTTTTTAGAAATGAAGTTATCGTCGTTCATATTGCAGCGATACACCATTGTTCTCAGACTTTTCTCTCCAAAAATAGTTCCTTCCTTTATGAGCTCACACCCTAAATAAGGGAGCAAGAGGAAACCCTTAAATAAGTCTTAATTGTCTGGGCTTGTCTGAACAAATGGTGAGAAGGAGCCAAGCTTTGTCATTCCAACTTCTCTTGCTAAGATCTGCAAATATTTCTCTTTGCACTATGCCCAAGAGAACTCTCCTTTTTAGGCAGGGCCTGGCGACTGGAAAAGGGCAAGAGTGCCTGGCAATGTCTCTGTGCTGCAACCTCTTCTTCTTTTCCTGTTGCACTGCAGCCACTTGGCTTTAAAATGCATCTCTAAGTAGAAGTCCTGAACAGTCTGAAGCTAACCAACGAAGACATCTGTGGAGAGCATTCCACTGATGTAGTGCTAAAACAGGATCAAGCCAAAGACTTGCCTTTATCCAGCATATTGTTGCCACAGTGACCGAATCAATCAGAATTTCCCAAACTTGTTTCTCCAACTGTTTTTGGACTACTGTTTTCCACTATCCCTGACCACTGGTCCTGCTGGCTAGAGATGATAGGAATTATAGTCCAAACAGCTGGAGGCCCAAGTTTGGGAAACTCTGAACTAGATGCTTTTGAGAGGCCAGCAAGCAGGACATGAGGAGTCCTCCTGCTTCAGGTTGTTGTTGTTTAGTCGTGTCCGACTCTTCGTGACCCCATGGACCAGAGCCCGCCAGGCACTCCTGTCTTCCGCTGCCTCACGCAGTTTGGTCAAACTCATGCTGGTAGCTTCGAGAACACTGTCCAACCATCTCATCCTCTGTCATCCCCTTCTCCTTGTGCCCTCCATCATTCCCAACATCAGGGTCTTTTCCAGGGAGTCTTGTCTTCTCATGAGGTGGCCAAAGTATTGGAGCCTCAGCTTCAGGATCTGTCCTTCCAGTGAGCACTCAGGGCTGATTTCCTTATGAATGGATATGTTGGATCTTCTTGCAGTCCATGGGACTCTCAAGAGTCTCCTCTAGCACCATAATTTAAATGCATCAATTCTTCGGTGATCAGCCTTCTTTATGGTCCAGCTCTCACTTCCATACATCACTACTGGGAAAACCATAGCTTTAACTATACGGACCTTTGCCAGCAAGGTGATGTCTCTGCTTCGGGTACATACACATTCTGCTTCATACTTGTTTTTCTTGGAGGGTTAGAGAGAAGGACAGAAGGACAGAAAGAAAGAAAGAAAGAAAGAAAGAAAGAAAGAAAGAAAGAGAAAAAGCTCATTCTGTGGCCCCTGTGCAAGACTGGGCTGGCAAACCCTGAACTAGGCCCAACTAAAACTGCCTTGGTAGACTGGAAAAACTAGCTTTTACTATCTATTAATTCATAATATATTCACACTCCAGTGCATGGCTGGCCTTCACAAGACTGGGAAGCCTCTCTGAGAGGCATTTCTCCTAACAGACTTGACTTTTTTTGTTCTTTTTAAAGCAAAACAAAGGATTTAGTTGGTTTTCAATGAAGGGCTCAGAACCACTGATCCAGCAGATTAGCACAATGTGAAAACAATTTCCAACGGGAATTAGACAGAATTAATAGGGTGGATGGCAAGAACCGCCCTGATAAAAATGTCAGATACTTATCCACAAGCTAGCTGCTGAAAGCTGGCTTATCCCATGCCGAGGGAAGGACATATAAGGCAGCTGGGGCACTTATTTCCTTGAAAACACAAGCGTGTGTCAAATGTCAGATAACAAATGAGGGGTCTTAAATCTGTATCTAGTTAAGCGAAGCTGATACTGTATCAGTAGAATTTTAGAGCCATAATCTCCACACGAAAAGTACCATGCATGTCAAGTATTTCCATGTAGTACAGTTTATGTGAAAAACGTACACATCTACCAACCGCCATTCCCCTCCCCACACCTGTTTATTATTTTTACACAATACAGTGGTACCTCGGGTTACATACGCTTCAGGTTACATTCGCTTCAGGTTACACACTCTGCTAACCCAGAAATAGTACCTCGGGTTAAGAACTTTGCTTCAGGATGAGAACAGAAATCGTGATCCGGCAGCACGGCGGCAGCGGGAGGTCCCATTAGCTAAAGTGGTGCTTCAGGTTAAGAACAGTTTCAGGTTAAGAACGGACCTCCGGAACGAATTAAGTTCTTAACCCGAGGTACCACTGTATATGGTTCGGCTTTTATTTTCTGTATTTTCATCCGTTTATTTTAATTTTTTAACGTAAGGTGATGAGACTGGGCTCCCAGCATTCTACATAAAGGTACCATCTAGAGCATGGGTCAGCAACCTTTTTCAGCCGTGGGCTGGTCCACCGTCCCTCAGACCATGTGGTGGGCCGGACTATTTTTTTGGGGGGGGGGAATGAACGAATTCCTATGCCCCCAAAATAACCCATAGGTGCATTTTAAATAAAAGCACACATTCTGCTCATGTAAAAACACCAGGCAGGCCCCACAAATAACCCAGAGATGCAGTTTAAATAAAAGGACACATTCTACTCATGTAAAAACACGCTGATTCCCGGAACGTCCGTGGGCCGGATTGAGAAGGCAATTGGGCCGCATCCAGCCTTAGGTTGCCTACCCCTGATCTAGAGGTATAAAGGCATTACAGTGGTACTTCGGGTTACATACGCTTCAGGTTACATACGCTTCAGGTTACAGACTCCGCTAACCCAGAAATAGTACCTCGGGTTAAGAACTTTGCTTCAGGATGAGAACAGAAATCGCGTGGCAGGAGCGGGAGGCCCCATTAACTAAAGTGGTGCTTCAAGTTAAGAACAGTTTCAGGTTAAGAATGGACCTCTGGAACGAATTAAGTACTTAACCCGAGGTACCACTGTATAGTTACCGCTGTTGTTTCCTTTCATCTGTTGGAGCCTGTTGGTCTAGTATTTTCAGTGGATTTTGACTCCAAGAACGTTTCTCTGAGCAGTTGCGATCCAATCCCTGAATAGGACTAGCATTTTTTACTGCATTGTCTCACTTTCTACTTACAGGAAGGGTGTGTTCACATTATACCCATCTTAGTGCCCAGGTGGAGTTGTTGCCATTGCCCCACCACCAGCAGCTGTTCCTATTGGCACAGTTTCATTAGTTTCAGATTTCTATCTGATTGTGTTTGCACCATGGGGTCTTGGCAGGACAAGGGTGTCATTATCCTATGCCAAGGTGTTCACACCTTGGCGAGAGATGAATGAGAAGCGTCTTAATTGGTGTGAAGCTGGTTTGAGAAACAATGCATCAAACGGTAGCATTTCATAGCAAAGTTCAGGACGCACATGCATTTGGGATGATGTGTGAACATGGATTAAAAGCACTGGAAATGGAGTGTAAAAGGTAAAGGGACCCCTGACTATTAGGTCCAGTCATGACTGACTCTGAGGTTGCGGCGCTCATCTCGCTTTACTGGCCGAGGGAGCTGGTGTACAGCTTCCGGGTCACGTGGCCAGCATGACTAAGCTGCTTCTGGAGAACCAGAGCAGCTCACGGAAACGCCGTTTACCTTCCCGCCGGAGCAGTACCTATTTATCTACTTGCACTGGTGTGCTTTTGAACTGCTAGGTTGGCAGGAACAGGGAGTGAGCAACGGGAGCTCACCCCGTCGCGGGGATTCGAACCGCCAACCTTCTGATCGGCAAGTCCTACGCTCTGCGGTTTAACCCACAGCGCCACCTGCGTCCCTGGAAATGGAGTGAGTACATAGTAAATGGAAGTGTGAACACAGCCAGAGAGTCAAATTACAGATTATGTGGGAGAGGAAGAAACGTGTTTCCCACGTGTTTTGCTTTGCTACTGTAAAGCAGTTCCCATGCCAGTTTGAGTGAGGGAACAAGCAAGGGGTAGAGGCTGCTCTCAAGCCTGAACCTCTGCACCATTTGCCTGCTCAAAATCACCCTCCCCAAGTTGTTTTTCTCCCTGCACTGGGGGAAAGAACCTCCCTCTCCCATTCTGCTCAGAATCACAGCCTCCTGGGCTACTTTTCATTTGAGGGGGAAAACAAAACAAAAAACGAGCATGCATTTCCCACAAATCCACTAGTTCGGATCTGAAACGCAATTGTCATTATGTTACCTAGACATCCAGTTTGCAGAGAGCTTTTGACCATGCTAAATGTTTATTTAGTGGTCATCTGCAAACTTGCTTTTCTTCATTGACTCTGGATAATTTCTGAACAGCATCAGTCCTGATACAGAGAATCAAGGGAGTGGTTTACATCCTGTTAAAAAATTTTTGGTCCTACCCACTTCTTTTCTTTTAACTGATGAAACTCTCAAGCATTTCCTTCTAACCGGTTTTTTAAAAACATTCTGAAGAAGCCTTCTCCCTTCACCCCCCCTTCCCTGCCTTAAGCTAATGACTCTCACCTCTTACCTAGGGCACAGGTAGGAGATAGGGTGGGTGTTGTCTGTGTTAATCCAATGCGGCTGTAAGGACCAGAAAAGTCACAGCAAGAGACGTGGTGCAGAATTCAAACAGCACCCCAGAATGCCAACGAAACCTGGAGTAGCTGTTTGCAGTGACTCAAAGTCACTGTCAAACTACACTATTTCACCTGAAATAAGCTGAATAAAAGTATGTGGGATCCTGCTACTCTTTTGCCATAGATCTGGGTTGAACAGATTGAGGTTGAATCCTGACAAGACAGAAGTACTGTTTTGGGGGGACAGGAGGCGGGCAGGTGTGGAGGACTCCCTGGTCCTGAATGGGGTAACTGTGCCCCTGAAGGACCAGGTGCGCAGCCTAGAGTCATTCTGGACTCACAGCTGTCCATGGAGGCACAGGTCAAATCTGTGTCCAGGGCAGCTGTCTACCAGCTCTACCTGGTACGCAGGCTGAGACACTACCTGCCTGCGGACTGTCTTGCCAGAGTGGTGCATGCTCTAGTTATCTCCCACTTGGACTACTGCAATGCGCTCTACATGGGGTCACCTTTGAAGGTGACCCAGAAACTACAACTAATCCAGAATGCGGCAGCTAGACTGGTGACTGGGAGCAGCCGCCAAGACCATATAACACCGGTCTTGAAAGACCTACACTGGCTCCCAGTACGTTTCTGAGCACAATTCAAAGTGTTGGTGCTGACCTTTAAAGCCCTAAACGGCCTTGGTCCAGTATACCTGAAGGAGCATCTCCACCTCCATCGTTCTGCCCGGACACTGAGGTCCAGCGCTGAGAGCCTTCTGGTGGTTCCCTCACTGCGAGAAGCCAAGTTACAGGGAACCAGGCAGAGGGTCTTCTCAGTAGTGGCGCCTGCCCTGTGGAACGCCCTCCCACCAGATGTCAACGAGAAAAAGAACTACCAAACTTTTAGAAGACATCTGAAGGCAGCCCTGTTTAGGGAAGCTTTTAATGTTTAATAGGTTATTATATTTTAGTGTTTTGTTGGAAGCCGCCCAGAGTGGCTGGGGAAGCCCAGCCAGATGGGCGGGGTATAAATAATAAATTATTATTATTATTATTATTATTATTTCCCAAACTTGGGTCTCCAGCTGTTTTTGGACTGCAGTTCCCATCATCCCTGACCACTGGTCTTGCTAGCTAGAGATGATGGGAGTTGTAGTCCAAAAACAGCTGGAGACCCAAGTTTGGGAAACCCTGAACTAGATGCTGCCCTTCCCTAATGAAGTGCCCCGTTGATGTTTCGCTGCTCCCTGTTAAGATCTCTGACTAGTCTTTGTCTCCCTGGTGCATATTTTGACATCTGTAGATGGCATCACTCCCAAGGCAATATGGTGCTTCAGATCTCGTTCATTCTTCCATGCCCTCTACGAAGCGGTTACTGCTACGCCAAGCCTTGCGGCGGGAAATTGTGGTTGGTTTGCAAAGAAGGGGCTGCGTTTTAGTGGTGAATGAGCATTTACGGCGAGGACCAAGGGAGCAAGGCCTTTTCTGGAAGCTCAGCTGTGGTGAGAACTAGCTCTGAAGAGGCCAAGCTGAGAGGCCACTGCTGACTTGCAAAATGCTCCTAGGACTTTCCAAGGCCCAAACTGAACACTGGACTGGATTAATAATTTTGATTCTACCCTCCCCTCCCTTACTCCATTTATCATGTATTAATGAAACAAAGAAACACTGGCAGAGTGCCACAAAGAATTGTTTGAAGCTCTTCCAATCTCAGTGTCACGAGGAGATTGTTTTTGCTCTAGGACAGTCACTGAACTGTCTTGGCAGCCAGGGCTGCACTGTACATAAAATGATCTATAGTAATTGCTTCTGTTACCGTCATTCCCACGCTGCTTCGTAAAAGCAGTCAGGCCTGAACTGTCTTAGCTGTAAAAACACTCCTTGGCTTAGCTACTGAAGGTGGGCATGAAGCTATTACTAGCTCACAAACAGATCTCCTATAGATTTAGGCCACTGCAAAAAATGAAAGGAGCAAAAATGGTATCTCTTCTTAACCAGGCAGATTAACCACATTAAATGAGGTAAGCCTCAGTGCATAGCAACCCCAGCTTGTAATTGCATGAGTCGAAACACAAAGGCATGCATAGTCAGATGCTATAGTAGACTCAAACAGGTTGCAAAGGGGAAGTGAGGAGTGTAAGAATATTCCACTGTGTTTGCTGAAAACAAACAAACAAACAAACAAACAAACAACTCATTTATTTATGTTTGGAAAGTAAGGGATTAATGTATTGCGGAAGAAAGGAATCAAAGTGGTGCTCCAAAAACGGTTCAATTTCACACACACACCTTTTTTGTACTATAGTCATACACCTATTAAAGGGACGCGTGTGGCGCTGTGGGTTAAACCACAGAACCTAGGACTTGCCAATCAGAAGGTCGGCGGTTCGAATCCCTGCGACAGGGTGAGCTCCCGTTGCTCGGTCCCTGCTCCTGCCAACCTGGCTATTCGAAAGCACACCAGTGCAAGTAGATAAATAGGTACCACTCTGGTGGGAAGGTAAACGGCGTTTCTGTGCACTGCTCTGGTTTGCCAGAAGTGGCTTAGTCATGCTGGCCACATGACCTGGAAGCTGTACGCTGGCTCCCTTGGCCAATAAAGTGAGATGAGCACCGCAACCCCAGAGTCGGCCACGACTGGACTTAATGGTCAGGGGTCCCTTTACCTTACATACACCTATTTGCATTTGGACTAATGTCTTCTTGCATAGTTAGTTCTGGGCTTGTGTGGAAAGCTGGCAGAGGGCATACCTATACAATTAAGGTGTGTGTTTGTGTGTGTGTGTGTGTGTGTGTGTGTGTGTGTGTAAATGGTTACGAGAGCCAGTTTGGTGTAGTGGTTAGGAGCGGTAGATTCATAATCTGGGGAACCGGGTTCTTGTCTCTGCTCCTCCACATGCAGCTGCTGGGTGACCTTGGGCTAGTCACACTTCTTTGAAGTCTCTCAGCCCCACTCACCTCACAGAGTGTTTGTTGTGGGGTAGGAAGGGAAAGGAGATTGTAGCCGCTTTGAGACTCCTTCGGGTAGTGATAAAGCGGGATATCAAATCCAAACTCTTCATCTCTTCTAAATGGCACACATTACAGCATGTGGTGTGGACAACCAGAGAATCACACTTCACATGTGGAGTCTAGGAGACAGTCAGTAGTACTCTCAGTAAATGAGAAAATTGCACCTGTCCCTTCTCCTGTGGGGCGTGGGTGAGATCATAATGATCAATAGTGCAGCTAGGTAATTTTAGCTCCTGGGCTTAATAGTGGAGGGTGGCCTTTAGTGGGCCATGCACATTACTTCCGTTGTGAAGCACACAATTAACATTTCTTTCTCCCCCACACCACCAGCTGTTCTGTGCTTTACAACTGCTTCTACGTTCCTGCTACGTTAAAGCAAAATGCAAACGAATAAAAATTGCCAACCCTGAATTTTTTCTTTCTTTTTTTTTAATGAATATTCTCAGCATGTGCAGTTTCGCGTATTAAACTCACTTAAATTATAGCACCATGGTGACTGCAGGACTAAAAGGGAATTTGCTTCTGCTGCCTGGATGCTGAGTACATTTATTGAGCGATAAGCACCGTTTCATTGTGGGAAATGACAATACCTATTTTTAAGTGGAAATAATGCAAGAAGAATCTGTAACCATGGGCATGTCTAGCCAGCTGCCCCCTAACTTTAATTTTTTAAAAAATAAATAAATAAGAATAAAGGATGCTGCAGTGACCGACATCAGCACTGTTTGCTGCTGCTGCTGCTGCTGCCATCACCTGCCACTCTCTGGGGACCTTCAGGGTTCAGTCCGAGCCACACCACCAGTAGTGATGCAAAAAAGCTTTTGCTGAACAGTTGGCATTTAAGAAGAGTTTAAAGGACAAGGCATTGGTTTTGATTGACAAGAAGGCAGAAGAGGTTTCAACCAGTATATCACCAGAGCGATATGGCAGTTAAGTGTGTTCATAGCTTTGGGTGTGGTTTCAACCTCTTTTTTGGCTGTGAAACGCACAGATGCGCTTTAGGCAATGTGTCTCAAACTAACCTACCTCATAGGGTTATCGTGAGGCCAAAATTGTTGTTCTGAGATCCTGGGAGGAAGGGTGGGATACAATTATTACTTGCAGATAGTTGCTACAAGCTGCGACAGCAGGTTTTCCCTTCTATATATGGGGCGTCGCACTAGGCGTGGGAAAAGGATAGGGTTGCTTCTTTATCAGGTTTTAACCTGCCAGATTGTTTCCTTCTGCATTTCCTGGCCCCACACCCCTTTCTCAGCCTCAGGGTTAGTAGTTAATGGGCAAATATTTAATGTGAGAAAGGACTGCACCCCAGGCTATAATGTGAGTTGGATTGGTGGACATAGCTGTCAAGTGTCCCTTATTTGAAGGGACAGTCGCTTATTCCAGCGCCATGTCCCGCTGCTGTCCCTTATTGGTGGATGTCCCTTAAATGTCCCTTAAATGATGTCCCTTAAATTTCAAAGGAAGCAGCTCTTCACCCTCCCTCCCTGCCGGCCAGGGAGGAGGGAGGCTCCAACTGTGTTGCTTGGCTGTGTTGCTCACCCAATAAGAAGTCTAAGAACGACTGGGGGGTGGAGCTTGCATGCCTTGTGTGTGGCTAGTTAATGCAAGCTGAGGGGGGTTTTGAATGCTGGACGCCATTTTGTTGCACGTGCTGCTGCAAACTTTGCAGTGCAAAGCCAAGCCGGGGAGCCATCTTAAGCTGAGGCTGCATAGGCCTTGTGGTGCATGTGATTCATTCTCATTTAATTTAATTGCATTAGCATACAGCCATAGCAAAATAAGACAATACAAAAATGTTGGAGACAAGCAACCAAGCAAAATTCAAAGCGATATTGCTGGCGTAATGACATTTAAAATACCCTAAGACAATAATACAGAGATTTAGTTGCCAGCGCCAAAAAAACTAGTATGCGGATATAAATAAAGCATAAAATGGCCCCAAAATAGGCTCAGCACATTGAGTTAAAAAAGGTAATAAAAGAATTAAAACAGGTCCAGGACTAGGACACACTACCCTGTCAGAGTAGCCCTGAGTTTCAGAGCCTGCACTATGAAGATTGCCACCCCACGTGAAATTTGGGGATTTGCGTCCACAAGAAGTGCTTTCAAACAGTCTTCCTTAGATGAAATGGAGGACGGGATCAAGAGGAGGAGCTTAGGTCTTATTGGGTCATAAATAGGGCAGTAGGCATGTGATTCAGATTCTATTCAGTTGAACCTCTGGTTACAAAGTTGGTTGAACAGTGTTCTCGAAGCTACCAGCATGAGTTTGACCAGACTGCAGGAGGACAGGAAGACTGGAGTGCCTGGAACTGGTGAGGCTGCAGGTCCCTTATTTTGGCTGCTGGTCCCTTATTTTCAAAGCTGCTGGTCCCTTATTTTCAAATCTGTAAGTTGACAGCCATGTTGGTGGAGGATCTGCCATCAAGCATGTTCAGCAGTGGAACAGTCTCCCTCGGGAGGTTGTAGACTCTCCTTCCTTGGAGGCTTCTAAGAAGGTTGGATGGCCATCTGCCATGAATGCTTTAGCTGAGATTCCTGCATTGTAGGGGGTTGGGCTAGATGACCCCCGAGGTCCCTTCCAACTCTACAGTCCTATGATTCCATGAGAACATCTCTGTTGCCTCACTGTGGCTGGCACAGGGAGTAGCACGGAAGTACAGTAATCTGCGTCATTGACTATGCAAAAGCCTTTGACTGTGTCGGCCACAGCAAACTATGGCAAATTCTTAAAGAAATGGGAGTGCCTGATCACCTCATCTGTCTCCTGAGAAATCTCTATGTGGGACAAGAAGCTACAGTTAGAACTGGATATGGAACAACTGATTGGTTCAAAATTGGGAAAGGAGTACGACAAGGCTGTATATTGTCTCCCTGCTTATTTAACTTATATATAGAATTCATCATGCGAAAGGCTGGGCTGGATAAATCCCTAGCCGGAATTATGATTGCCGGAAGAAATATCAACAACCTCAGATATGCAGATGACACAACCTTGATGGCAGAAAGTGAGGAGGAATTAAAGAACCTTTTAATGAGGGTGAAAGAAGAGAGCACAAAATATGGACTGAAGCTCAACATCAAAAAAACGAAGATCATGGCCACTGGGCCCATTACCTCCTGGCAAATAGAAGGGGAAGAAATGGAGGCAGTGACAGATTTTACTTTCTTGGGCTCCATGATCACTGCAGATGGTGAACAGCAGTCACGAAATTAAAAGACGCCTGCTTCTTGGGAGAAAAGCAATGACAAACCTAGACAGCATATTAAAAAGCAGAGACATCACCTTGCCAACAAAGGTCCGTATAGTAAAAGCTATGGTTTTCCCAGTAGTGATGTATGGAAGTGAGAGCTGGACCATAAAGAAGGCTGATCGCCGAAGAATTGATGCTTTTGAACTCTGGTGCTGGAGGAGACTTTTGAGAGTCCCATGGACTGCAAGAAGATCAAACCCATCCATTCTGAAGGAAATCAGCCCTGAGTGCTCACTGGAAGGACAGATCCTGAAGCTGAGGCTCCAATACTTTGGCCACCTCATGAGAAGAGAAGACTCCCTGGAAAAGACCCTGATGTTGGGAAAGATGGAGGGCACAAGGAGAAGGGGACGACAGAGGACGAGATGGTTGGACAGTGTTCTTGAAGCTACCAGCATGAGTTTGACCAAAGTGCGGGAAGCAGTGGAAGACAGGAGTGCCTGGCGTGCTCTGGTCCGTGGGGTCAAGAAGAGTCGGACACGACTAAACAACAACAATGAAACAAAGGAGTGCAATAGCAAGCAAGCTGCTCTAGTATAACAGGTGCCTAAATTGGAGAATGATGGACAATTTGAAAGGGTTGATACAGTAATGGGTAAAACTGTAAGAACTGGAGTCCTGCTTAGCAGCTAACAGATTGGGAAACTGAAAAAGGAGTGGAGGGCCAAGCCCTGCAAAACCCCATCCCACAAAATGGCTTGGAAACACATCCTGTTGCTCTAAACCAGGGGTCAGCAAACCTTTTCAGCCGGGGGCCGGTCCACTGTCCCTCAGACCTTGTAGGGGGCCGGACTATATAATTTTTTTTGGGGGGGGGGGGGAATGAACAAATTCCTATGCCCTACAAATAACCCAGAGATGCATTTTAAATAAAAGGACACATTCTACTCATATAAAAACACGCTGATTCCCAGACCGTCCGTGGGCTGGATTTGGAAGGCGATTGGGCTGGATCCGGCCCCCGGGCCTTAGTTTGCCTACCCATGCTCTAAATGCTGTTTGCCTGCACCTTTCCTCTGCCTCTGGAGCTGGCCCCAGGTGGACTAGGGATCAGCAACTGGTAGCCCATGACTAGATTGTAATACAGAGGAACCTCGGGTTATGTACCATCCTCCTTACGAATGCTTCAGGTAACGAACTCCGCTAACCCGGAAGTGATAATAATAATAATAATAATAATAATAATAATAATAATGGTAATAATAATTTATGGACGCGGGTGGCGCTGTGGGTAAAACCTAGGACTTGCCGATCTTATGGTCGGCGGTTTGAATCCCCGTGGCGGGGTGAGCTCCCGTCGTTCGGTCCCAGCTCCTGCCCACCTAGCAGTTCAAAAGCACCCCTAAGTGCAAGTAGATAAATAGGTACCGCTTTATAGCGGGAAGTTAAACGGTGTTTCCGTGTGCTGTGCTGGTGCTGGCTCGCCAGAGCAGCTTCGTCACGCTAGCCATGTGACCCGGAAGTGTCTTCGGACAGCGCTGGCCCCCGGCCTCTTAAGCGAGATGGGCGCGCAACCCCAGAGTCGGTCACGACTGGCCCGTACGGGTAGGGGTACCTTTACCTTTTTAATAACAATTTATTTATATCCCGCCCTCCCCCGCCGAAGCCGGGCTCAGAGTGGCTAACAACAGTAAAATAATACAGCATTCTAAAATCAATTCATTATAAAATCAGTTCAAATCAAATTGATGGCAACCACTGGGCTAGAGTTCTGTGAGGATTACCAAAGGAGGGGGGTCAGGCTGTGCCTTGGCCAAAGGCCTGGTGGAATAGCTCTGTCTTGCAGGCCCTGCAGAAAGATGTCAAGTCCCGCAGGGCCCTAGTCTCTTGTGACAGAGCGTTCCACCAGATGGGAGCCACAGCTGAAAAAGCCCTGGCTCTGGTTGAGGCCAGCCTAACCTCTCTGTGGCCAAGGTGTTTTCGTTTGAAGACTGTAAGGTCCTCTGTGGGACATACCAGGAGAGGCGGTCCCGTAGGTACGAGGGTCCATGGCCGTATAGGGCTTTAAAGGTTAGAACCAGCACCTTAAATCTGATCCTGTACTTCACCGGGAGCCAGTGCAGCTGGTATAGCTCCTGCGAGAGACGCTCCTGCTTGAGAACTTTGCCCCGGGATGCGAGCAGAAGTTGTGTGCTAGTGCCGTGGCGGCAGCGGGGGGCCCCATTAGCGAAAGCACGCCTCATGTTAAGAACAGTTTCGGGTTAAGAACAGACCTCTGGAACGAATTAAATTCGTAATCGGAGGACCACTGTATAGTTACTAATTTCCTTGACAACTGATAGAAGGGCATTCCACAGGGAAGACGCCACTACTGAGAAGGCTCTCAGCCTGGTTCATTGTAGCTTTACCTCTTGCTACAGGGAACTGCCAGAAGGCCCTTAGAGCTGGACCTCAGTCTCCTGGCTGAACAACTGGGGTGGAGACGCTCCTTCAGGTATACTGGGCCAAAGCCATTTGGGGCTTTAAAGGTCAGCAGCAATACTTGAATTGTGCTCAGAAACATACTGGGAACCAGTGTAGATCCTTTAGGACTGGTGTTATATGGCCCCGGAAACTGCGCCAAGTCACCAGTCTAGCTGCTGCAATCTGGATTACCGTATTTTTCGCTCTATAAGATGCACTTTTTCCCTCCTAAAAAGTAAGGGGAAATGTGTGTGCGTCTTATGCAGGCTGTGCAGCTATCCCAGAAGCCAGAACAGCAAGAGGGAGAGCTATGCAGTGCCTCTTATGATGACTTAGCCTGATCCCCCTTCTCCTTCCTCTTCAACAACATTTGATTCAGAATATTTTTTTTCTTGTTTTCCTCCTCTAAAAACTAAGTGCGCCTTATGGTCGGGTGCATCTTATAGACTGAAAAATACAGTAGTTGGTTTTGAATCACCTTCAAAGGTAGCCCCACACAGAGCGCATTGCAGTGGTCCAAGCAGGAGATAACCAGAGCGCTTCATTCAGTCACTGCAGAGCTGAGCAGACAGTGCTGAACTGGTACATGGGACCAGTAGTTTGACCCAGGAGAATGGCAGCTTCCTATTCCCGTCCGCTGGCCCTTTGCAGCACAAACACAGCCGTAAACATCACCTCCAATATCTCCCATTTCGAAAACAGAAGCAGAACTACATATATGGACCATGGACAGAATTTTATTTCGATGCCAACCTTTCCACAGTTGAAACCATGCTCAAGAAGGCTTACAGCATGAGCAAAAGCTCATAATTACAAAAAACATCAAAAAGTACACAACCAACTTGAAACAATTTCCACATAATTCATAACATTTAAATAAAAATACAAAAATAAATAAATAATAGCAATAATAGCAACAACTCCCCCCCCCCCAATTTTGTGTCCAGTCTGCCCCTAATAATGTTGGTCCGAATACAGTATAACCTTTAGAAGACACCAGAAGGCAGCAGCGCTGTATAGGGAAGTTTTTTTAATGTTTAATGTTTTATCATGTTTTTCATGTTGGAAGCTGCCCAGAGTGGCTGGGGCTACCCAGTCAGATAGGAGGGGTACAATTAATAAAATAATAATAATAATAATAATAATAATAACATTGGGCAGAAGCCTTTCCCAGCACTGCCAGGAACAGAAAACTAATGGAAAGTGAGACCTTATGCATGCATGCAAACCACATGCAATGTTCTCCATGAAGATACCTACGCACCTGCACAAATTTAATAAAAATAAAATAAAAATAAAATATTTTTTTTTAATTGTTAATCATCATCATCTAGTTTCCATGATGGGGCGCTGTATCTTAAAACAAGACCCAGCCATGTCACCTGGCTTCCCACGCCCTCGATGAAAACACGCGTGCGGTTGCATGGAACGCCTCCGCAAGCTGTCACTCAGCTCCCGTCTCGCCTCTCGCGACACTGCCCCTTTAAGCCTCACCCCACCCCGAGACGCGGGCGCGCGCGCATACACACACACGCGCATACAGAGAGAGAGAGAGAGAGAGAGAGAGAGAGACGGACCCCCCCAAGGCCACGCCCCTCGCCCAATCAGCGCGCTGTAGCGGCAGCAACGGCGCCGACGAGCTTCCAATAGGAGAGGCCGGTGCGGCCACTATTGTTGATGAGGCGGCCGGAGCGGTCGCATCGGCCGGAGCGGCGTTCCGCTCGTGTGTGAGGAGAGCTATATTGCTGAGGGGGGCCTGGCTGACCGACTGACTGACTGACTGACTGGCGTCTCGTCTTCCCCCTCCCCTCCCCCCTCCCAACGGCCGTTCTCCTCAGCGCCGTTTACCTCAGAGCCGGCCGAAGGATGGCTTCTCACCCGCCGCGCGTGAGGCGAAGCGGCTCGCCGACCCCGGCCACCTCCCTGGCGGCGGCGGCAGCGGCAGCCTCGGCTGTGTCGGCGGGAGCAGGCGGGGCCGCCAGCGCCAACAGCAGCCGCCTGCAGCCCATGCGGGCGACGGTGCCTTTCCAGCTCAAGCAGCACGGCAGCCCCACGAGGGGCGGCGGCGGCGGCATTTCACGCGCGGCGGCGACGACGACATCGCCTCAGCCGCCGCCGCCGCCGCCTCCTCCTTCTTCTTCTTCGCCGCCGCCGCCTCCTTCCTCGCGCACCGCCAGCCCGACGCGCGGTAACGGCAGCGGCGCGCGCAGCGGCGGCGGCGGCAGCCCTGCCGTAGCCACGCAGACCCCCGCCGCCGCCGCCGCCGCCGCCCTCCCTCCTCCTCCTCCGCCGCCGCCTTCCACGCGCGGCAGCCCCACGCGCGGGGCCGGGCCTCGCGGGAGCCCCCCTCGGCTGCACCAGCTGCCGCCGCCGCCGCCCCCCGCGCCGCCATTGCCGGGCTCCAGCCCTTCGCCTTGCTCCTCCCCGGTCTCGCCGCCTGTGCCCGAGAGCAGCGCCTGCTCCGCCGCCGCCGCCGCCGTGGTTTCTTCCTCGTCCTCCGGGGGAAGGATCCGGCACCGGCAGAGGAGGCGGTCGCCTGAGCAAAGCAGGGCCTCTCCGGAGAGGAAGAGCCCGAGTTCGCCTGTTTGCAAAGGTGAGGGGTGGGGTGTGTTTTTGGGGGTGGGGGGGGTTGAAGGGGCACTTGAGGCGGAGGAAACCGGAGCCCCCCGAGCTGCTGCCAACTGGCCCTAACCATACCGGTTGCCTGCTTTTCGTGTCGAGCAGATGGCGAGGGCTTTCCTGCAGAGCTGGACCACGAGGCCGCCAGGGCTTTGGGCATCTCTTCCCTTGTGGACCCCTTGGCTCTGGACCCCCTTGTTGTGTGTGTGGGGGGGTGTTGTCATTTCTCACCTGTTATTTGCAGATCCTGTGACTTGGCTGTGGTGCATTGAATAACTTCCTTACCCCCATAATTTTTGGAGGCTGACTCGCCTCCCTTCCTAGGGAGCTGTGTTTCGATGGCACAGTGTACAGGGACCTGTGGAAAGGAAAGCACTGCCAAGCATGGTGTGGTGCCTGAAAAGAGATCCGGGCAGCCAAAGGATGTGTCTAGACATGTTTCACTTTAATAGGAGCGTGGTAAGCTGCATGGTACAGAGCCCATCTAGTTCCATACTGTCTACCCTGACTGATGGTGGCTCCCTAGGGTTTCAGGCAGGGAGTCTCTCCCAGTCCTATTTGAAGATGCTGGGATTGAAACTGGGACCTTCTGCATGCAAGACAGATGCTCTTGTTTCGGCCTGGTTTTACAGTGCAGCTTTACATTGATTTGTGGTGGTAAAACATTACAAAATATAATATAAGTTGATGGTAATTGAGGGTTGAAGGGGAGCTAGTATGTTATTAAATAATATTTTCTGATCTTTGAAAGCAATTGTTCAGCTGAGTGGGGAGGACTTATGTTTATTGCAGCGGACAGTTTGGGTAGTTACATGTGTCCTCCTTTACACTGGTAAGTTTCAACTAATGTGTCTTCTTGTGCAAATTAGGTTTTGGAATACCTGAGCTCTAGTATTCACAAGTTTCTCTAAAATGAGTAGGTGAGATACTTGTATAGGATCTGTAGAATTGACACCAGGGTGAAAGTATTTGCTTTAGTGACCCTCCCTCTGTTGAGAAAACAGTGGCCTTGAGCCTCTCTGTTCACAGTTCCATGGCTGAGTACACACCATACATTTAAAACACATGATTGATTCCTCAAAGAATCCTGGAAACTAGTTTAATGGTACTGTGAATTGTAGCTCTGTGGGGTGTGTGTGTAAAATACAGTTCCCAGGATTATTTGGGGGAAGTCATGCCTTTAAACATATGGTGTGTACACAGTCTATATCTTTTTTAGGTTCATGCTGTAGTCTATACACTACAGGACCGGTGCAGGGGTTTAATACCAACCTTAGGGAAGGAAAAAGACCACAGAAATTTGACTATCTTGGTAGCATTCTCCATGCAGTCAAGGTAAGAAGTAGGAGCAGAACAGTGCACTACTTTATCCAATGAAGATACAAAATGGCATGTCAGTGACAATCATAGTGCCCTGGGATACTCAGCACCTCCCTAGGTAGGTCTGTTGTATACAGTAGAATTGCATTTAACGCCAGTGGTTTTCTACTGGTGTTGGGGCGCCGTGAATGATGGTCAGGTGCAGTGCCATTTATTTATTGCTTCCCTACAATTGATTTTTTTTTTTTAAAGCTGCAATCCACTGTATGGTAAGAGTGAGCCCAATGCAACTTAGTTGAACATGTCTGAGTAAATGAGTAAATAGGTACACTGGTACCTCGGGATGCGAACGGGATCCGTTCCGGAGCCCCATTCACATCCCGAATGGAATGCAAGATGCGACGGCGCGCGGGTCGCGTTTCGCCGCTTCTGAGCATGCACATGACGTCATTTTGAGAGTCTGTGCATGCGCGAGCGGTGAAACCCGGAAGTAACATGCTCCGTTACTTCCGGGTTGCCATGGATCGCAACTCGAATGCGCTCAACCCGAAGCACATTCAACTCGAGGTATGACTGTATAGGGTCCTGCTGGGAACTTTCCACAGGGGAGCCGCACAAAGAAGGGAGCTGTGGACTCAAAAAGGTTGAAAGCCTCTGTTGTACGCACATGTAATTCATGCACTTTCAACCATACATGGTTAAAGGCAGGCTAGTTGAAATTGCACAAGTTAAATGAAAGCAAGGCAAAGAGCTTAAAAGCACTTTTTGCACTGGGTCTGCTTGGGCTGCCTGGTGCTTTTAAGCACTCTGCCTTCCTTGGGCACCGCCAGCAAGGCCTCCTCAGTTCGTTGGTCCAGAAGGCTAGGGATGCTTATAAGTGGGCAGCTTGAGTATACATGTTTTTGCATGTATGTAGAACCCTTGGAATCGAACCCGCAGATATGTTGTGATTGTGTTGTATTTGAAACTGTTTACTAGACGGTTGTGAATGGAAAGAATAGGTAAGATTTTTTTATAGACAGGCAGCAACCATTCTAGGCAAATCCCATTGACATGCGGAACCTTTTGGACCCGGAAGAGGGTGGGGCACACATGCTCTGCTGTCGTGCATGGGGGCTGGGAACAGAACCCCTGCACAAAATTGTCACCGCCTGTAGTGAGATTGAGAGGTTATTTGGAAATTTGTACACTACTATTGTTTGAACAAGCATATAAATAGCCACTTGCCTGGTTATCTTTGGGATGTTACCAGTGCTATTTTGCAACCACACAGGGAAGCTTTTATAAAATGGAGAATTATCCTTTCTTGCACACATGCACACCCCCATTTCCTTCACTATGCCATGAAATACCAAACAGATGTGTGGGCAGATAGTCTAGCAAAACTTATTGCGAAAGTAGTTAGATTGTACTAAAGAAGCATATCCTAACAACTGAGGTACTTCCTTTATTTTTTTTTAAAAGAATACTAACTTTTAAGGACAGAAGAATTTGAAAACATCATCGCAATATGTCCTTATGAGAAAATGTGGTTAGGATTAGCCAGCATACTTATTTTCTGCAGGCTTGTTTGATGGCAAGCCCCATTGAACTTGGTGTGACTTCCCAGTAAGAATGCGTAGTAGAATCAAGCAGGTATGAACAATAGGTTTCTTTTCCTTATATCTTGGAAAAACTAGAAATGTGATCTAGAAAGGATCTGTCTTGAAACCACTTGCATGGATTATACGTTTCATCTTTGACCAGAGTCTCTATCTAGTCAAAGCTGAGCCTTTTATTGGTTGTTTCAAGTATCTTTAATGAACAATAAGACCCACTCTCAACTGTAACATTGTTTAGGATTGCAACCTTAGTCTTCAAGACAGTATTGACTTGTCATTATCAATTGCTATGGACTTTGGAAAGTGTGACTGCTTTTTAAGCTTTCTTTCAGCCTTGAAGAGAGCTATGAAAGAGTAATTATTCTTGAGGCCATTGTTCAGAAAACTTTTATGTCCTGAAGGCTCCTATTCATTGATATGTATAATTGATAATAGCACTGAGTCAGAATTTGTTACGGGAAAGACTAGTATGATGTTGCCCCACCTACCGTTTAACTAAATTTTCAAACACTTAAGAAATTTACAGTTAATAGCTTTGTGCCATGCTGATTTTCCATGTGGCTATTGAAATGCCTTTACTTGACAGGAAATAGTCAGGAAGGTGAAAATAGAAGTTTGAAGGGTTATAACATATCTAGCAATTTTGTTTCCTACAGATAGTTCTCAAATCATTAAATTGAATGCAAATAAGTAAATAACATAAATCTCCATTGATTTGGAAAGATGGACGCTACTTAAATTTAGTATTTGCAGTAAAGTTAATACACTTAAGATTAATGAATGCTGCAAATAATAATATATGTGTTGTGTGGTATTTATCTACACATCCCCCAAGCATACTTTCAAAAGATTAATGCATTATTTCAGGGCTTTTATTTGGGGTAATGCTTCACTTTGTATATCATTTAAAAGAATGTGTTTGCCTATATTAGAAGGCGGATTAAATTTTTCTGATATTAGTTTATACCACAAGGCAAAAATGTTAACACATATACATGAGTGCCAAGTTTATTTTTAATGAATACTCCAGCAGGTAGGATTTGAGCACAAGAGCACTCTCCCCTCCTGTATTTTCCAGAAACTGATATTCAGAAGAATTACTGCCTCCAGTTGTGTAGAAGCAGGGCAACAGTTGTCATGGCTAGTGGCCACTGATAGCCCTAATTTCCAAAATTTTGTTTAATTCTCTTTGAGAGCCATGAGCATCACTGCTTGCTGTAGGAGCAAGTTCCATAGTTTAACTATGTGGTGTGGGAAGAAGCACTTCCTTATGTGCCCTGAATCTTCCAGCTTTCAGATTCATTTGATATCCACAAGTTTCTAGTTTTATTAGACAGAGAGAAAAACTTCTTTTATCCACTTTCTCCATGCAATGCATAATTTTATAGATTTCTATCACGTCACCTGTTGCTTACCTTTTCTTTAAATAAAAAGTCCTGCAACCTTTCTTCATGGGGGGGGGTGTCACTCCATCCCCTTGATCTTTTTTATTGCCCTTTTCTGAACTTTTCCCAGCTCTCCAGTATCCTTTTTCAGTTGAAGTGACAAGAACTGTACACAGTATTCCAAATGCGATCGCACCATAGATTTGTTTAACGCCATCATTATATTGGCACTTTTATTCTCAGTTCCTTTCTTCATGATGCTAAGCATAGAATTTGCCTTTTTCATAGCTGCCTCACACTAGATCAACATCTTCATTAATCTATCTATTGTGACCAAAAGTTCTGTCCCCATGAGCATGTAAATGTGAAAGATTTTTACCCCAATGTGCATCACTTTGTGTTTGCTTACATTTAATTGCATTAGCCATTTTATCACCCATTCACTCAGTTTGGAAAGGTTCTTTTGGTCCTTCTGTGATCAAGTTTGTAATTTGTACACAAGGAGATTGCCTGGAAGGAATAGAAACAAGATAAACCAGATTATACAAGGCACTGGAGGAGAAATGGATAAGTTGTGTGCACCAGAGTCCCATACATAGGCCAGAAAGCTTACAACATAGGCTGAAAGCTTGCAACAGTTTGCAGATTGTATTGTTGAGGCTACATCTATTCCATTTTCAGGATATAAATTTTCACCACAGGTCAGATAACTGCAGTTTCTTCCATTCCCTGTGTAAATGGAAGGGAGGTTCCCAATTTCCATACATAACAACCTCTATGACTACAAGGGACTTTTCAGCTGGATCTAAACATAAAGTAGAACATTCATAGTATTTGGCCTATACTTGATAGTAAATGTAAATGCAAGGCCTCTTTCAGTGGGAATATCTGCAAACTGAATCTTACATTTGACACCCTGGTATGAATCCTACCTAATCCAGGTTGATTATACCAATGGTTGTAGTATTCAGTATACAGTGGTACCTCGGTACTTAATTCGTTCCGGAGGGCCGTTCTTAACCTGAAACTGTTCATAACCTGAGCACCACTTTAGCTAATGGGGCCTCCTGCTGCCGCCACACTGCCAGAGCACAATTTCTGTTATTATCCTGAAGCAAAGTTCTTAACCTGAGGTAATATTTCTGGGTTAGCAGAGTCTGTAACCTGAAGCGTATGTAACCCGAGGTACCACTGTAGAGGCAAGAATAGCAGTGAACAGTTTTTGATCCTGATCAAGTAAATCTATGATTCTATAGAATCACTATGTTCCTAGAATTCTTCCATATGTCTGAAATAGGGCCCTCTTCCTCAGTGTCATTAAAGTCATCTCTAAATATGGCACTAGGATCTCTCTGAACTGTTGCATTTTACTAATAGCACAATTCCTACTTTCAGGGTCTATCTGTTTTTCAGTGAATCTCTTTACTTTCTCCCTACTGCCATTGAGCCTTGGAGCTTTTATATATATATACTGGATGAACAATCCCTAGATTTTCCAGAGGCTACATTCTGCCTCTTAGATGCTCTCTTGTCAATGCATAAAACGCTTTGCACATATTATCCTCAGTCGTATCTCTGGATTGATCAGTGGCTGCTGGTTGAACCAAAGAATCATCCCAGTAAAGATCCTAGGGCCTAAATTCGAAACAATTTTTTGAATATGTATGCTTTAAAATGATGTTTAAAAATTACTGCATGGAATCACCCCAACTTTATGGAGGAACCCCTCTTCCTTTAATATAGGGGAAAGTATCTTGGGCTGACTAAGGGTTAACGAAACCCTAGTTCAACATCAGTGGGAGTTTTACAGCTGAAATTAAATTAACAGGTCCAACTGGCTTGTGCAATGGTAAACTTAAACGTTTTGCAAAAAATATTGAACCCCAAAATGGAATTGTTCCATTTAGTGGTGGAACACATTCCCACTTGGTTTGTCTGGAAAACAAAGTTACAAGACTTAAACTAGTTTTATCTATTTATAAAAATATAGTTTATGGATGCAATTGCTCTTATCCTTTCTGACTTGAACGCCAATTTCTGCGTTGTCCTGTTTTGATGAAGAACTTTAAGTTTGTGACATCTGAGGAAGTGGAAAAGATCCGTACAAGTGAAGGAGAAATCTCCATAGTTTTGAAGGAGCAGTGATGAGACCACTGGTTCAGAAACCCTCATTTGATTTCACATTTTAACAATTTTAGACAAAGACTGCAGCTTGTGTACAAAATTGAGTGAGGGGGTCTCCTTCCACTCTTCCCCACTTGGACACGGATGGCCCATTCTGTTTCACTGCCTGAGGTGAAACAGGAATGTGCCACTCCCTACTCACGCCCCAACCCTCCTCTTCCGCTGTCGTCAGAATGCCCCCCCCCTTCACCTTGCTGCTTGTCATCTCCAGCAGCTTTTGAAATCATCAACCAGGCATCCACATTTTCACTCACACTGTAGCATACAGTTGAATAATTTGTGGGGATTTTAAGCATAAATGGTACATTTTGGCTAGCTGCTCCTAGTCAATACTTTATCAGCATACAACAGAAGTACGCGAGAGGAATGGTTAGCATCATTTTTAAAATAAGATTACATTCAAACTATGCAGAAGCTACCATACCATTGGTGTCAGAACTTCCCATATTAAACAGTCGGACATGTTTTTGGCTAGTTGAAGCCCATTCTGAATTACTTCCTCCTATGTGGTGGTGATATGATATGCACTGGGGAAGCTAGCATCTGTTACCAGCTTAGAGTTAGCAGAACTCTAATTGTGTAGCAGTTGAGTTACTGTTCTGCTGCTTTCCAGATGGCAAGCATGAAGCTTAGGTGCCTAGCAAAAAGCCCTATCCCTATTCTACTCTGGCAGAAACATAGATAATGCCAACAAATATATATTGCAGTTACATGGTGATTTACCTATTTACACCCTTTTGGCCAAATTACATTGTGAAAATTAAGGTGCGCATTAGATTCGATAGCACGTTTACATTTGCTAATAAATACCTTTTTTGGTTTCAAGGTTCTGAAAATTGAGGTGCTCATCAGATTCAATGGCACATTAGACTCTAGTAAATTCGGTACTTAATTTTTTTATCGTGTTTTATAGATTGTAGGTTTTTAACTGGTATAGAGATACTTCTCATCTTGAAACCTTGTTTTAACTGTATTTGTACTATTTTATGTGAATGCATTGGGCAGCAGACAGATGGAGCACAAACCTTTAATTGCCATGATATTTGCTGCAAATACAGTAGCAAATATCAATGTATTTTTCTGCTAATGCTGATAATAACTTGTAATTGACATAATTGATGTATCTGCACATATATTTTCAGAATATATGAGCATAGCAACCTAGTAATCGTTTGGATTCGTTGTTTTCCAGCCATGAAGTTGTGGAAGGATATGTCCATTCTCTTATCTTACATAATTTATGTTTGGCCTAACTTCTGGGTTCAATACCGTCTCACTTTCCTAACCTAAACTAATTGATGACAACTTGCTGGATATATAAATCATTGTGGAAATGAATCTCTAACTGTTAACAATGATAAGTTAAAGTTTATGGTATTTTCAAAAAGGAAGGCCAAATATTATTGGACTGTGGATGGGCAAAGGATAGGACAAGTCGATTCTTAGACGTATCTCAGGATCTGGCTTCATGTCTGTTATCTGTAATGTACAGGGTAAATTAGCAAAGATCAAAGCAGACTCTGCAGTAAAAACATTCTTCAATTTTCTACACAAAAAGAAGTAAATTTGTTCCAGCTGCTATATGAGTGCGCTCTGTAAAAATTGTGACCCAGATTTTGTTTGGAGCCTCAATATTGTTTCCAGAACTTGAATTTTCTCTTGAAAAATTGAACAATATGAAGGTTCCATCAGGGGCAGGGGGTGGTATGAGATGTTTTTCTCTCTCTTATTTGATGTCATTGTAATTAGTATGAGCCAAATCTGACGGAATAATGAAAATATAGATGTGCAAAAGCTGGTTGCATTGACTAATGGACCATGTACTCCACAGTTGTTGAGTCTTAGCTGATCTTGTTCTAATAATTGAATGGCATGTTTTAATTTTTGTGACAATGCCCAAGTGCAGAAGAGATATTTTATTGGCCCATTTTCAAGATTTTAGATAGCAGATTTCCTAGAGTTCCCTTAAAGATAGATCCAGCCTGTATAACCACTCAGAGGTTGAAAGAGTGTCTAGTCATGTTTTACTGTTGTTTTTACCAGATAACGCATAATTATGAGGTGATTTCCTGCTCAATTGTTCTGACTATATTCCATGATTACTAAGCAAGTGGCAAAAATATCTAAACGTTGTTATATCATGCCTCTTAGTTCTGCTATGATCGTTCGTTCTTAGCTTGTCATTTTTTAAAACAATTGGCTTCATTGAGGCTGTGTTTTTGTATTTTTAGATTTTGTCTTACTGGTTGGTTGATCATAATAAACATCTGATTGACTAAATATAAGACCAATAACGAGTATCCTATAACAAGAGAACTTCAGGCAGAGGGAACACTGAATGGTTTTGGAACCATTGACTATAGTATAATTAAGTCTAATAAAATTAAGACATTTCTGAAATACCTCTATTGTTCATCAGCCCAGCTGTTGTAACTGCTATCTTGAAGCAAGTGCATCTCTTGTTATGTAGGTCACATCATGTGAAGCTAGCAGCTGAGCAGTTGTGGGAAAAGAAGGGGGGCCGAGTAGCAACACAAGGGAAGAAATGACAATGAAAATACTACACGATTTTCTGAAGTGCAGACAGTATTTTAATGAAATATTCTGAAATAGCCTAGGGAGCTAGATGAGAAAAATACATTGGATAGATTCAGAAAAAAATAATATAGTGAGAATATATATTTAAATTTTACTCTCCTGCTAATGGGGATGAAATACCGGTATATATGCAAACCTTGTGCAGTTAACCATAGTATATGTTTTTATTGGGCTGATGCTAAAATATATACATGCATTTATCTGCAAATGGGAGCATTGGTCGTATGATGCTCAATTACTTTACGCAGTATAGTGTCCTATACTACACGACGATGTATAATGCATTTTAAGCAAAACAGCTCGGTGTGTAATGCATTAAGCAAACTAGCTTCTAGGCTAATAAAATAATGGTAAACTTTGTGCCCTTGCCAGAGTTGTTGTGTGGGCATGCGCACTATGGTTTGTGTATTTTTTGTTTTTCAACATCTGCTCCCTGTGCATAATAAACTATTCATGAATTTCTGGGAAGTTTTAGAAGAAATTGGATGAAAAGAAAAAGTCACGTTGTGTGCCTGAGTGAGTTCTCTGAATAATAATGACTTTTAATTGTGTGTATGGATTGGAGTGTAGTTGATGGCTATACTGTAGTTGACTATATTTTTTTATTCAGGAAACGGTAGCTATTGTTGCAATTCTAGTGATTGCTTTCCCAGATAACTGATTCAGTATGTGTTTGTGATTTTTAAATTGTAAAATCCACTTTTCAGAAGTTTTACTAATGTTGAGGAAAGCAAAAAAGCAATATATTGGGGGGAAATGGAGTCTTCTGATAAATTATTACGTGTGGGTACTACTACTCTGGGTTTGAGGCTTTTTTGGTTTTATTATGCAACAGGGAATTAGAAGCACAATTCCTAGTATTAAACAATAAGTTAATGGAGTGTAATTTATCTCAAAAAATGTAAATGGGGTGACCAGCTAGAAGGCAGACAGTGTATTTAACCTAGGACTGCCAATGAGTCAAACTGTAGTATGTAATAGCACAAAGGGAAAGTTTGTCAGCCTATTCTGTCACAGTTTAATACAGCTGTGCATTTAAAAAGTCTTCAAGGCCTAAACTTTAAATATTCATTGTTGGCAGCTGAGTGCTATGTTAGCCAGGAGTGTGTGTGTGTGTGTGTGTGTGTGTGTGTGTGTATATATATATATATATATAACCTATACATAACAGCTTCATAAATAAAACGATTACCAGTTGTGTACAGTCCAAATGCATGATACGCAGAATGAAAATCTGTGTAACAGTAGGCTTTATTTCCTCTCAGTCATATTTTTTTCTTTTTCTTCTTCTTATTTTAGTTGATAAACCACGGCCACCTTCATCAAGCCCTTCCAGTATTGCTCGACGTACCCCTTCACTAGACCTACTTGCTGCTCCATATCTTGCTGGACAATGGCCTCGTGATAATCACGGTCAAGCTGCACCGTGCATGAGGGACAAAGCCACACAGGTAAGAGTTCATATATACTAGGAAAAAACACTTGCCAGGCAGGGGTAAGGAATGTCAGCACCACTCCTGTCTGCTGTGGTGGGTTCACAGAAGTTCAGCAGGGGACATTTTCTACTGAATTTATATGCTTAAAGATTTGAAAGCATTCTTCTTTGTTCATAGAGCACTGAACATGAGTAAGCAATATCTTTAACTATCCTTACCTTATTTGGTGTGTCATTTCATGGCTAGTATTTAACAAATTATATTGTGGCAGTTGTTGACATGGGTAACAGAGGCTCTTGACAGTTCAAGACATAATTAATATTGTCAGCAGGCTTTATTTTAGTTTAATATTTAAGAAAAGTGATAGATGGCCCCTAAATAATAGCCCAATGTGTGTTTTCTTTATGTTCCTGCAAAAATGTACATGCATCTTCTTTTAAATAATTTCAAACAATGGACCAAGGAGAGCCAGGTAGTGTCCCCAATCCAGACTGGATTTTGCAAGGGACATTGCACAATTGATTAACGTTTTGTTTTGAATTATTTTATTCAAAAGTATTTCAGCAATCCAACAGAAAAGTGGGAAGTTGGACTTGTTGATCTCTCATCTGCGTTGAATATGAGTGACAAGAGCTTAGGGAATTATTATTATTATTAATAATATTATTATTATTAAAAACCAACCCAAAGTATGTCCTCAGAAACAGCTACTGGGCCATTTCACAGGGGGAGTGCAAAAGGAGCAAATAACATTGCCTATATCTAAATTATATAAATAATAATCATCGTTCATTATGTGATAATTTACAGTTCCTCTTACTACAAACTGTAAAAGGTATAAAAATAAGACATTAGAGAGCTCAAAGCTGCAAGAAATTCACAACAGCAAATGATAGCTTCCTCCTGCTCCCGGAGCCCTACACTCGTTTGACAACTAGTTTCGGGATCTTTAGCCCAGATGGTGTTGAGTGCCATATAGCAACTGGTGTTTGGGAGATCATTTTAACAGCTATTTTTAATTATTCTCAATGCTTCTTTCAACCTATTCAGATTTGCCTCCTTTGGGAAAGACTGTAAGTTAATTCACGGGACAAATGACTGCTGTTTCTTATACCACAACTATACTGTAATAGTGATGCAAAACACAATATATATTTTACAATCTGGCCTTGGGGATTCTCCTTCAGATTGAATATTTTGGCCCTGCTATTTAATCTTTGCATAAAGAATGTACAGTTGCATTGCTTGGTTCTAAGGGCCACACATATATGCAAAAATTGTATACAGCCAGAATGGATGTTTTTCTTGGTGGAGGAAGCCCTGTAGCAAGGCTTCCCCTGTGTTTCTACTACCTCCCTTCCACAACTGAAGGAAGGAGAGGGAAGGCAGAGAGAGACTATTGTGAAGGGAGGAGCAGAGATAGACATAGGCAGAAGGAAAAGCCTTGGGATGGTTTGGTTTTGGGGGGGTCTATAGAAGCTCTATCTTTTTAATATTAATTAAGCTAAATTACTCACACAATCACCCATTTCTTTTTTGGCTTCAGATAAATGGACGGATAGTTTACATAGAGCTGAGTTCGTGTTTAGATAGTGATGCCATGTGAGTTCGTAGAACTTCAATTGTAAATTTCCAAAGGTGTTTCGGTTTTTCTCTCTTGGTTGCGGAAGCCTTAAAATGGTGGTTGCCCTGCCGTGCTTCCAATAGGGGAGAATTCATTTCCTTGTTGAATCAGTGTTTGAAAGTTAGACTCGCTGTTTCTTTCGTTCTTCTCTGTGCTGGTACGTGTACAAATATCGTTAATTCTCAAAGGGTTGGCCTTGGGAGAGGTTTGGAGGAGTAGATTGCTTTGCTATTCCTACTTCTTTAGGCCTAGGACTCCTGCTGTGTGATGTTGGCACCAAAATGTACTGTTTTCTTCCCAAGCTGTCTATTGCTAATTTCCTTCGCAAAGCCTGGGATGGTTAAATGTGAGTAGGGTGCAACTCAGCTGTAGTTCAGGAGTGCTCCCTGCCATCCACTCCCTCCCTTAAATGGCAATCAAAAAATTCCAGTACTGCTTTCTTTATGCAGATGAGATGGTTTTTATTTCATCATCGCTAGGTCCCTGGATGGTCACAACAGTGCCAGTCATTTAAGAACCTGGGTTCACTTACCAAGAGGAGCAAGGAGGTTGCGAGGTGGCAGGGAAGTTTGGGCTGTGTGGGTGCTGCCGTGCATTCACATAGCCTAACCTTCCCACTACTTTGCCCTCCTGCTAAGTGACATTGACTCCGCTGACAGGAAGCTCGTGTTGTGGCTCTATTCCACCAGGCAAGCTGCTCCTGCAGTGGTGTAACAGTTGGATATTGAATTGTTCAATTTCCTCTGAAGCATCAGCTCATAACATTTCTGACTGTAAAAACCATAATGCATTTTTTGCTGAATATGCAAAAATGGATGTTCAGTGTATTAATTCTGTGTCCTCAATTTTGTACATTAAAATTAAATCTGACCATAAAAGGTCTGCTTATCTGTGGGAATTAATTTTTTTGTTAGCTACACATGCATTTACTCAGCTTAGATTTCAGACTTTGCCCACCAGATATCTGACAGGCAAATTTTTTAATAGGCCAGTAAATGACTGTATTTGTATATGTGGATCAGACCAAATCAAAGGCATTATACACTGTATTCTGTATTTCCCTTTATATAGCTCATTTAGGAATAGATTCTTCTATTCGTTTCAGAATGATTTAGGGAACTAAACTTTTAAGGTCTGGCATGTTGTATTTCTGAAAATTATTTTGATCCAATCTGTTTCTAGTCAGCCTCTGATTTTAAATTTTTAGAATCATTTTTTTTCCTTTGTCCTTGTCATAGACTGAAAGTGCTTGGGCTGAAGAATACTTGGAAAAGAAGAAAGGCTCTCATAAGCGATCGGCATCTTGGGGCAGCACAGATCAACTTAAGGAGGTTGAGAAACATGTTTAGCTGTATTCAAGTCAATACACACAATAGCTGCAAATGATTGTACAGTACATTCCTTACACAACATGAGAAATATGTGATCTCTCAACATTGTGGGTGGGGAACCTCAGGTTCCTGGAGGCCAAATGCTGCCCTTTGAGCCTCTCTATGTGACCCTTAGAACTTTCTCCAGATCATACCCCTCTGCCTTCTTTTGCCTCTGGCCACCACTGGCCTGTAGTCCCTGGAAGGTTGCCCTCAAGAAAATGCAGCCTGCAGGCTGACAAAGATTCCCCATTCCTATGCTGTACAGTTAATACCTCAGGTTACATACGCTTCAGGTTACAGACTCCGCTAACCTGGAAGTAGTACCTCGGGTTAAGAACTTTACTTCAGGATGAGAACAGAAATCGTGCGGCGGCAGCAGGAGGCCCCATTAGCTAAAGTGGTACCTCAGGTTAAGAACAGTTTCAGGTTAAGAACGGACCTCCGGAACTGGTACAGAGGTACCACTGTACTAGCAAGAGGAGCAATAAAACATGGGGCTCTTCTAAATGTTAACAAAGCCACCCATCTGACTGCTCAGAAGGTCAAGTTCTAGCACGTGGAATTGGTGTAGAAACATGTAATAGAGAAGAAGACATCATAGTTAGAGACAGGCATGGTAAGAAGATGGCTAAGTATCACTTTCATCAGATTGATAACCATGGAGAACATACAGCCAAATTATTTTTTTATGTCAACTTTTACTTCTCTCTTTTTAAAAAAAAACTGCTGGTGTTTGAAATACAATATGAATATTTGAGTGCCTGCCCTCACAGGGAGAAATACCCCTTGGGTCTACTTCCTGCCAACCAACAAATCTGTGCAACCAAGTGGTACAGATGCAACTCAGTTATAGGCAGAGGGAATTTGTCTCAGCCCTTCCCTCTGCCACAGCCACTACAGCTTGTCTTGGCATAGCTCTTTCTCATGCCTCTTGCTCATAGTTGAGGTCAGGTGGTGGCGATGCCCACCTGCCATGATATCAGTGAAAACAAAGGCTGAATGGCAGGTGTCCAACGAGCCTTCTCCCCCATGTGGAATGGAAACGCCAATGTTTCCATCAACATGCATTCAGTTTTCACAGTGTGATGGAATTCTCCCCGATGCTTTTTAACATCTTTATGCGCCCCCTCGCCCAGCTTGTCCGGAGTTTTGGGCTGGGTTGCCATCAGTATGCCGATGACACCCAACTCTATCTGTTGATGGATGGCCATCCTGACTCGGCCCCAGACACACTGACCAGATGTTTGGAAGCTGTGGCTGGATGGTTACATGGAAGCCGGTTGAAGTTAAATCCTTCGAAGACAGAGGTCTTCTGGCTGGGACGGGACGATATGGGATTGGGGGGGCAACTCCCATCTCTTGCGGGGGTGCAGTTAGTGCCAGCACCGTCCGTTAAGAGTTTGGGTGTAATCTTCGATACCTCCCTCTTTATGGAGGCGCAGATTACAGCTATAACAAAGGCGGCATTTTTTCATCTCCGCCAAGCTAAGCAGTTGGCCCCTTATCTCTCTCGCCCTGACCTAGCCACTGTGATCCACGCGACGGTCACCTTCAGACTGGATTATTGTAACTCGCTCTACGTGGGGCTGCCCTTGAGACTGACCCAGAAACTCCAGCGGGTGCAGAATGCCGCGGCGAGACTCCTTATGGGGTCTTCGCTGTGAGATCACATTCATCCGGTACTATACCAGCTGCACTGGCTCCCGGTGGAGTACAGGATCAGGTTTAAGGTGCTGGTTTTAACCTTTAAAGCCCTATACGGCCTAGGACCCTCGTACCTACGGGACCGCCTCTCCTGGTATGCCCCACAGAGGAACCTACGGTCTGCAAATAAAAACATCCTGAAGGTCCCAGGCCTCAGAGAGGTTAGGCTGGCCTCAACTAGAGCCAGGGCTTTCTCGGCTGCGGCTCCAATCTGGTGGAACGCTCTGTCACAAGAGACTAGGGCCCTGCGGGACCTGACATCTTTCCGCAAGGCCTGCAAGACAGAGTTGTTCCACCAGGCCTTTGGTCAGGGCCCAGCCTGACTCCCTCCTCTGGCAACCTGCACAGAACTTTGCTTAACGGTTGCCATTAATTTGATTTTAATTAATTTTTATAATGAAATGTTTTAGAATGTTGGATTATTTGATTGTTTGATTATTTGATTGTTGTTAGCTGCCCTGAGCCTGGCTTTGGCATGGGGAGGGCGGGATATAAATAAAATTTATTATTATTATTATTCCCACTTGGTGAGGCGCACATCTTTCCATCCTGCTTTTTTAATGAGCTACAAAGGCAGATCGGAGACAACCTCATTCTGCTTCCACTCCAAGCCATGTAGGAGGCAAGAAAAAAATCTGTAAATGATCGTGTTGGTACATAGGCATCCCTGTTCTTGCTGTGGTCAACATGTCTCTGAGGGGAGGAAGAATGCACATGTTAATGTTAGTAGTTTTGTGCACTGTTCCTAAGTGGTTACTGTGGTAGTAACAGTACTTACTGTACATTTTGACATAATTGTTCAGACTTTACATTATAAATTTTACAGGGAAACTTAAAATGTTTGTCCTTTCAGATAGCCAAGCTACGCCAGCAGCTGCAAAGAAGTAAACACAGCAGTAGGCATCATCGGGACAAAGAAAGACAATCTCCATTCCATGGAAATCATGCAGCCATTAACCAATGCCAGGTACGATCACAATTGTTAATGTAAAATTTGGAAAGCGTTCGTCCCGGGATGTTTGCTGTATTTTAGGTGCTGTGTCACACACAGAAACTCCCACCAAAAGTCTGGAAGCTGTCAGCACTCGAGGCAGAAAAATAATAATGACAAAATAAGTGACATGCAGCTTTATTGCCGAGCAAATGTTTGCTTTAGATTTGAATTCCTTGCAGAACTTGAAGATCAGCATGTATACAATATCAGAGGTAATGGGTGGAAGAAAAAGACTAGGTTTGGGGGAGTGGTTGCTATGCAAATTATGAGCCCTAACACCCAAATCTGTTTTTGGTTCTGAGCCTCCAGCAGGCACAGTGTGGACAGAGTTACACACTCAAATGAAAGAAACATAAGTTGAAATTCTCAAGCCAAACACTATGCCCCAGGCACATTGCAGGTGGCATGTACAAATGATGCACGATTTCCGCCGCCTGGGTCTTTTTGGACCTGGAAGAGAGAAGATTGGGGGCAAAATGCTTGTCCACCCGTACATGTTAAAATCTAAGGTATGCTCATAGTCTAGAAAAACAAATGCACTCGCTGCAGTTTATTCCTCATCAATAAAAAATTCAAATCACAAGTGCTGAGCTATTTTGGGAGAGGAAGGAATGAAGTGAAATTTTTGAGGTGATGGGATAGAGGGATATCATTCATGGCTGGGCTGTCATGGTCCGTTTCAACACCCTACCAAAAAGATGAGGCATAAGTCAATTGGAAGGGAGTTCCGTAATTGTGGAGTCACCCCTGTGAAGTCTTTTTCCAGTGTACATACCAGCTTAACCAATCTTATTAGAAAGCACACTAGGAGGACATATGAAGCAGATCCTGATGTATGGGGAAGATTCTATGTATGAAGGCCATTTCTCCGATAACCTCGTACCAAGCCATTTCAGGGCTTAACTTCGTCGTATTAATAGAATGTGAGCTGAGAGCTAAAGTTTCATTCGTTGTCCTATATTAAACTACAGAAATGTAGCATTTTTCAATTACTATTTTTGGGGTTTGTCTAGCCACCTGTCCCAAAGAGTGTGCTAGTTCCTGTGATACCAATTGCCAAGTCGACAGGATCGCGCTTCCGTAACAGCATAGAGGGGCTGAACCAGGAGATCGAAATAATTATAAAGGAGACAGGAGAGAAAGAGGAACAACTTATTGTGAGTATACTGTTGCAATCAAATAGGTTTTAATTGTGGTCTTATGCTAGTATGTGAATTAGATCTAGTTAATCTTCAAATATGAAAGATATGAAATTCTTTTTAGACATAATTTTCCTGGTTCCATGGTTTAGAAAATCAGAAATCAACATCAGGCTCATGCCTTCATCCATTGCTCCCCCCCTTTTTTTCACACCAGCTTTTTTGCACTGATTTTGGTTGAATTAATTTACAGGTTCCTCATGTCTGAAACAGGACACCGTGGTCTAATGTTAGTTTCTTAACTATAATCTTCAATCAGGATCAGACCATGGTTTCAGAACCTGGGGTTATATTCAATGTAGTGCTATGTAAACTCCCATTTCCACATTGGGACTCCGCCTCCCTCCCCCCCCGACTTTCCCAGATTTGTTTGGTGGGTTCCTCCAACCCTCCAGAGCAGATTGGGGGCCAGCAATTGGGAAGGGGCGGAGCATAAATATTTCCACTTTCACAAAGTTTAGTTGAATACCAACCTTGGTTAATAAATTGGCATTAAACCACCATTTCCCATTTTGGATGTAATGGGGCACTGTGGAGACTGCAATTTAGGCACCAAAGATGGCATGCAGGGGAAAGGCGAGGAGGGAGTATGCAAGTTGGACACTTGTTCCTGGCTTAATAGACTCTGGTTGAAGGGTGGGGAACCTGATTTCCTGAGGACTGAATATGGCGCTCTAGACCTCTCTGTCTCTGGCCCTTGGAGCTCTCTCCAGACACCCCGTCACTGGCCCTGCTTCACAGCCTGAGATTCTTTGCCTGGCTGGAATGTGTCCTTGAACTCTGATGATGACTTTTGCTTGCCTAGATGCAGGATTGAAAGAGGGGTGGGTGTCAAAAGCAGCCTACTTTGTGTGAGTGGGGGGGGGGTAATTGCTTTATTTTGCTTTTATTTTAACTATTTATTTTGTGCTTTTATCGTATACTTTTATATATAGGATATTTTCAGGTGAGAGGCGGTATATAAATTAAATAAATACTTTACAGAGGTGAAATTTGCATTCGTTTCTCTGCCCGCTTTTGCCTCTGATCCTCAGAAAGTTCCTCAGAAGGGAACGCTGACCTCCGGCTGAGACACGTTCCCCACTCTTGCTTTAGATTATTAAGCCAGGAGTGTTACTTCCAGGCCTTCCTGCTGTTTCTGAATATCCAAGTAATTGTGCATTCAACACTTCCAAGATGAAACACACATGTGTGAGAGTTTCTGGAGTCAATGAATGTCATTGGGAAAGGAAAAGGAAACCAGACATTAAGAAGGGGGTCATTCATGAAGTACCCTGCTTCAGTCAATTTGGTTGCTTTTTCTACAAGATCATCCCTTTAAATCCTCTTAAGTAGATATATATTTTCCCCTTGCTCAGAATCCTTTACTAGACCTCAAATCTCCTTAAGTTTGACTTCCATCTCTCTCTCTTTCTCTCTCTCTTTCTCTCTCTCTTTCTTTCTTTCTGTTGGAGTCTGAAGAATAACTAATCTTCTACTAAAGAGCTTTATTGATACAAAAGACTAAAGTAGTCTATTAACATGTAAAGTAATTTCTCATCCAGACAAGATTAGTGGTCTGCTGCATGGCAAGAAGTTTATACATACGTTTTTTTCTTCACAGCCGCAAGATATTCCAGATGGGCACCGAGCCCCTCCACCTTTGGTGCAACGCAGTAGCAGTACCCGCAGCATTGACACGCAGACTCCTGGCGGGGCAGAGAAGGGCAGCAACAACAGCAGCAGATCCCAGTCTGTGTCCCCAAGCTCATTCCTGGCCATTTCCAATGAGGGCAGTGAGGAGAGCCCATGCTCTGCTGATGACCTACTTGCAGACCCCAGAGATAAAGGTACCCGCTGAGAAGTGCTCATAAAAGCAAATTACAAATTCCAGGCCTAGGCATCTGCTGAAGTGTGATGGGAAATTGGGAACTGAGCAGAAAGATCAAATAGTCTCTCGTGCATTGTGGACTTTTGAGGGAATATTTACTGATATTTCTCATGGCACCGTTGGGGGATATTGATGGGTACACTGGTATGTCCAGGGGCCACGTTGGAGGCCCTGGTTTTAGGAAATACCAGTAAGAGTGTGGGAGGAACAAGGGTAAGTGTACTGGTATGTTTTAAGGAACTAAACCTCTGTTCATTACAGAGAATGGAAACAATTCTCCTCTGCCCAAATACGCCACCTCGCCCAAACCCAACAACAGCTATATGTTCAAGCGCGAACCTCCGGAGGGCTGTGAGAAGGTGAAAGTCTTTGAGGAGAGCTTGTAAGTAGTACGGTACTTCATAGTTACAAAGTCTTAACATTTCAGAAATATCTAAACTTTTGTTTTGCAGTGCAGCTTTAGTGGCTAATCTCTGTATAGACTCTTCCTAAGGTTATTTCTTCAGCTCCATCATTTTGTCAGTTCATAATTCAGTAATCATTTAAAACTGTTTGCACTTTTTTGGGGAATGCTTCCACTCTTTTGGGGAATGCTTAGGTAACAGAGATCAGACCCAAAGCTGCTTCATCAATGAGAACTGTGATATATTGCTAACCTACCATGGCAACCGGCAGAAGGCAAATACTATTCTTTGGTCAGTGATTAGGGACTGAAAATGTACCATGCCACACAAATTGAGCTTTTTACTAGTGATCAGACTTGGTGATAAAGGGGTTTATGCTGTCTAGCAGCAAGGGATGTAATAGATCTGAAGAATGGCCACTTTGGCTTTGGCACTTCACACAAAGCCCAAAAAGAGAAACTCTTAAAGTGTGGAATATCTACTTTTCTTAAAACATGAAAAACACTTTCTTTGCCTGCAGTTTTGCTTTAAGGAAAACTTAAAAGGTAAAGGGACCCCTGGCCATTAGGTCCAGTCGCGGACAACTCTGGGGTTGCGGCGCTCATCTTGCTTTATTGGCCGAGGGAGCCGGCGTACAGCTTCCGGGTCATGTGGCCAGCATGACTAAGCCGTTTCTGGCGAACCAGAGCAGCGCACGGAAACACCGTTTACCTTCCCGCCGGAGCGGTACCTATTTATCTACTTGCACTTTTTACATGCTTTTGAACTGCTAGGTTGGCAGGAGCAGGGACTGAGCAACGGGAGCTCACCCCGTCGCGGGGATTCGAACCGCCAACCTTCTGATCGGCAAGTCCTAGGCTCTGTGGTTTAACCCACAGCGCCACCCACGTCCCATAAGGAAAACTTACCACAGGTTAATTTTCAAAATTACCCAGCCTTGAACTTTGGAGACACTCAGAGCTCCTTCAGAGCTTAGCACAACTGTGGGACATGGCCCCATCCCTTCTCAGTTGCAAACTGGATAGAGAAGTGAAGACTTGGTCCCTGCCAGCTTTCAGAGAACTTAGAACACCCTCAGTCTAAGGCAGGGCTGAGAACTTCTCTCAAACTCTGAGCTGGAGTGTGTCATTGTTGCACTAACTTTGGAGATGCTCTGAAAGCAGTGAAACTGTGAGACCCAACTTCATATCAGGGAGAACCCCATCTTCTTCTGAGCCTGTAGAAGAGCAGAATCTCATGAGCTTGTTTTGATTTGGAAACACTTGGAAAACCATGAAGTGTCACTCTACTTTCTGAGTGTGTCAGGAAGTGCAAGACAAGGGAGACTCTCCAATTCTTTTAAGCTTTGGGAAAGGTGGTGGCTTTTGCCAGCCTTGGATTCAGTTGTGGACTGCCTTATGTAGGATTAAGATGACAATGACCATTGCGATTCAGTAAATCATGGGTACTTTCAGACAAGCCTCCACATTGGACAGATTTTAGTCCTTGAGCTGTTTCCAGTAGTGACCCAGACCTCTCAAAATCATCTGCCTTTTCCTCTTGCTCCTTCTGCGCTTGCAAAGGTACTTCTACTCTTTCTGACACAGTGCCACAGCTAAATAGGGTTGTTTTTCACTTCTAGCAGTGGTGCAATGCCAGAGGGAAAAGATGTGCCTATGTAAGTATATTGAGGGGGTTCCTTTTCACTGCAGTGTTGGATTGGGATGAGCGCTGTAATGGGGAGGAAACAACCCCCACTCTTCTGCTGATCAAGAGAAGAGTGTGGTGTGTGCGTGTGCCCCCTGTACAATGTGGTGGGTATGTCTTGGCCCCGGGCATGTTCTGTGCTGGAATGCAGCCCTCAGAAGATATGCCAACCCTCAGTACAGCCCTCTGGTCAAAACTGCTAATCATCCCTGCACCAAACTGCAGCTTGGTGAATGTGAACCTATGTTAAAGTGATAGATACCACATCACATTACGGAGGAGTGAAAGGAGGCTAGGAAAAGGGAACTTTTTCATCCAAGCAACCTCACCACTGCAGCCATCTGTTCTCCCTGTTCATCAGAGTTGAAGGACCCTCCACCCCACTGTGTTCTATCCCATACCATTCAATAGTCACCCAGTTCACAGGAACAGGTTTTTGTTTTTGTTTTTTGCAGGGGCGGTGGGGGGGGGTCACCAGACTTCAGTGTGGAGGAAACAGTAGCTTGTTTCTACTTGCATTTCTTGGAACCCAACCCGATAGTCTTGAAAAAAGGATTTCTAAAGTTGTTGAATTGTGTATCAAGCCATTTGTAATGCTTCATCAGGCAGTTGAGACTGATACGAAAGAGGTTTCCCGATACACATGGGATAACTGTGATTTTAAAATCTTCTATGCTTTTACATTGATCCAGTAATGGAGAACCTGTTGACATATTTGTTGATCTCTGGGATCAGCACAACAAACACTGTAAGTCATGTAAAAAATGATTAGAAAAAAGAAAGGATAATTTTTTAGCATAATGAACTTTAAAATGCCCTCTTCCTTTCACACGTGTGCTAACATCCACATATTTAATTTTCATTGCATCTGAGATTTGCAATTAACATATTCAGAATGCTGGCAATATTTAGCTTTCTGTACTAAACCTTGTTGCGTTGTTATTCTTTCTTTTGTAGGCCAAAGCCCTTGCATGAAATTCCGGCCTTTTACTGTCCTGACAAAAATAAAGTAAACTTCATTCCTAAAAGTGGCTCTGCTTTCTGCCTGGTCAGTATCCTGAAGCCACTTCTTCCCACACAAGATCTTACACTCAAGGGTGCTACTCATAATCTGACCGTCACGCCTGGTATGACACCTGCATTGCTGCAGCCTATTGCCATGGCCTCCATCTCTGCAAGTGCGGTCCAAGAGCGGCTCCCTGGCGGAACAAACAAAATTATACCACAGATGTCGGTGCTGCAGCAGTCTAGACATGGCGAAGAAACTGAAGGATAAACTTGGTTTTGTTAACTTTTAAGAGAACTTTATTGAAGCTAGTTGTGATTATGCCTTCCAAATCACATCTGTTTGCATCATGATTGCTGGCAATTCCATAAACAGGTCATACTAGTATCTTGATCTCCATGACCATGACTGTTAGGCTGGCGTGAGATCTAGGAAAAGGAGTGGCAGAGAAACTGCTATACTTGTCTTGGGAAGGCTCAAATTAAATCTCTGGCCTGCACTTTTTTTAAAAAGCTTTGGTACAATAAAGGGAGACAGGTCATAATGCTTTACAATTTGGGAAGACCAATTTTTCTGATGCATTACCAATCTTCAATTTTGAAGAAGGAAACATTCAAGACATACCAGCTGTTCCTTGCAAAAGATCTGCAAGGGAGAAACAAGCAAATGGCACTGTAAGAAGTATTAGTTCATACGAATCTTGAGCTTTTTGATGCGTAGCAGGATGATCCCACTTTTCTTGCTACATCATTTCCACTCTTGGGACCAAAGGACTGAATCTTCTCAGCATTCTACGATGTGACCAGCATTCTGTGATGTGACCACATCCTCCTCCCACATAAGCTTAATCTCCTTCAGACCAAGAAGAGAAGCAATATTGGTACATTACATGCATTGGGGTGGGAGGTCAAGCACTCACATAGAGGTACCTGTCTGGAAATAGTGTTTTAGAGCACTTCTGCCAATAGTGTAATGACTTGTTCCTAGTGTTGTGTTTCAGAACAATATTCCCTTCTCCCTCTCCCCCCAAAATGCCAACTAACCGTCACATCAGTGCCTCCTGGGACATCTTGGTTTGTTGTGTCGCTTTCAGAATCTAGAATTGCCTTTTGGCCTATACCCCAATCCTATCATGTCTTGCCACTACTATATAAAATGTGTAGTCATATGATCTTGAAATGGCCATGCATGGTTCTTCCTGCTTGTCAAAGTACTGTCTTGTGGGTCTCTTGAGGGTAAAGTTTGTCAGGCATGATGTTTGTTAAAGCAATTTATTTCAGTGGATATAGTCTCCTTTTTTGACTAGCAATATTGTTAGGGTGTTAACCTAAGGATCGTTTGATTCTTTAATATTGGTCTGCAGTTGTGGCCCATTTCATTTCTTTTGTGATCTTTCTAAAAAATAATTGTAATGGTGTAGCAATCAAAAATGGGATGGAGTTTCCGTTACTAAATCTGTTTATGAAGGGTAATGAACTAATCTGGTAACGAAAGGAGATTTTACCGAGACTCATTAAACAACTAGAGCTAGAGCAGCTGCTTAAAGGCCACACTTTCAGATTCCAAAACGCCTCCAAAATGGCAAATTATCCTGGAAGGTAGACTAGTACTTTCAAAGGAGCTATTAGTACAGAATGATTCAAAATTAATTGGTGCCAAGCTATGCAGTTATAGGAAAGTTATTATTTTTAAGGGAGGCTTTCCTGGTATCTTTAGACTAACGAAAATATTGTAGCATTAGTGTGACCATTCAGTTAGTGTGATTGAAAAGCATAGCAATACTGTTACTGCTGTTCATCTTACTATGTCTATTCATCCCCAGTAACCACTTGTTTGGAGTGGGTCAGACCAACATCCGTTTGTTCTTGCATTCATTTTTGCTTGCTTAGTAATACCAGATATACCAGCTCCTACATTGCTTGGCCTTTTGGTTTCACTCTATGGCTTTTTTTGTTTCAAAAACAAAAACACCTCTCCATACTCAGGGTATACATACCTACCCAGTTTGGTGTATCCATACCTACCCAGCAAAGTAGGTTCTGGGCTACAATATACTTGTTAGTCTTTAAGGTGCTATAAGACTTTGTTGTTTTTGCTGCAACAGACTAACAAAGCTATGCTTCTGGAACTATTTTTAAAGTGTTACTTCATCATTTTTGTACCTTGGTCCCGTATTGTACTTGCATATCTTTGTTTCTGCTGTGTTCTGCTTACATATTTTGTATTAGCACAGCAAGATTGTCTGATGCCCCCCTCTCCCCCCGCCCCAATTCCTTGATCCTAAATTGCCTGACATATCAAGTCTTCGAACTACTTATTTTGCAGCAAAGACATTACCATTGAGGCAGCTGAGTTCGAGTGTTAAAATCAGGTTTTTCACTCCTTTTTGAAACAGGTAAGGATGAAATGGGAAAACAACGTAGTATTTTAAAACTAGGTCAATTGTCAAGCAATGTGTTTCATCAACGTAACTTCTGTGAACGCACAGCCTTATTTTAAATTGAATGTTGTGGCTTTGTGAAACATGGGAAGGTAGGCTCCCTCTGCGTTAGAGGAATCTTTGCATTTAGTTTAAACCCACTTCCAGTTCTTAAGTTAAACAGCAGCTTATAAGAGACTACATGAAGCTCCTCACTCAATTTTCCCATTGAGTACCTAAGGGCCAAATTACAACTTGGAACGGTATATAAAACATAAGCCTTCAAAACTGAAGTTTCCTATGTCTTCAGAGCAAAAAGTGAGAAACGCACTTCAGGCTGGCCTGCAGGTGAATATGAGAAAGCTGACATTTCAGCTTCCATTAAGAAAACAGTATTTAGCCCTTGTAATAATTTAAAATTATTGAAAATTCTGAAGAAATGCAAACCATAAGCAGCTCTTTTTTGGCTAGTAAACTTAAATGCAATGAGATGTTCAACTGATCTGTACCAACATATATTAGTCCAGGTCAAGTAATGATTTAAATAAATCAAAATTGCTTACTATTCTTTAACATTCCACTTACAAGTTCTCTCCAAGCCTTGATTTTGCACTCCACTGCCTACTTCTGGGTTGCTTTTACCCCTCTGTGACGTTAGAGCATTTCAGCCCATGACTCTTAAGAGAGGCAGAATAGCCAGAGAGGATAGTGTTCATCAAAATCAAAAGCAAAGAAGTTAGGACAAGGAAAAGGTCTAACAGAATAAAGAAAATCCAGCTTTAGCTAGTTAGAAATAATGAGATCAAATTCATTATTGCCAGTTGTCAGGATTGCCGAGTGTCTATTAAACTGTAATAGCTATGCCATTTTTTCCCACATACGTGGTGGGTGGGTGTAATAAATATACATACACCGTACATACATTACATGTACATTCATGCCACTTGTTAGCATTCTGTTTGCTTCATGTTGTTCTTACACAAGAAAAGGACCCCAGGAAACTTGGAAAATGGGGAACGATCAACAGTGCATCAAAGATTCACTGCCTCTTTCTCAGTCTCACCTGCAGCGTGGGGGTTGGCTTGGAGGGGATTCACCCTCCATTTCCCACTCCCCCAAACCAGCTTGTATGTGTAGGGAAACAAATCTCCCCTTTCCTGCAAAGCTGCTTAGAGGAGACGGGCGGGGAACGATGCACTCCAAAGTTTTCTTGCCTTCCTCTCTCTTCTAAATGAAGCTACGGGAATAGGGAGACAGTTGTTTTCAGCATTTCCCTTGCCTCCCAACCAGGAGTTGACTTGGGGAAGATCAACAGAGGCTACTTCCTTCCCCGTTAGAATTGCAGCTCCTGGTTGGAGATGAGAGAAGTCCAGAAATGTAGAAGCAAAACAGAAATGTCTGCAACCCTGGTGAGAGCAAGAGTTACTGCCACTAGCTCCCCACAACACTCCTAAAACTGTCGGGGGGAGGAGAATCTGAGGTCTCAGATTCTCATATTGTGTCGTCTTGCCATGTCGTGTTTCCATGGCTTTTCTTTCTTTTGTGGGGAGAGGCTGCAACAAGAGGCAGTTGGGGGGGCGGTATGATGGGAAATATGGGGGAAAGCTAACCTAATGTGACATTTCCTTGTACTTAGGAAAATAGGCCTTCTGGTTTTGTTTATTTTACTTAATTCAATCTGAGGTGTTGCTGCTGCTTGTTGTAAGTTCTCCATCTGAAAAAAAGGAACACCGGTAAAATTGTCTTTAAATGGCTATGTTTGTATTCAGGTGTAAACTGTTAGTGACATGAAACGGATCCTTTGGGGGAAGAAATGTATGTGTGGTTTTAGCTAGTTGTTGGTGTGGCTAAATAACACTGTATTAGGCAAGTTTCAAGGTATTGTTGACCATAATATGCATTTATCACTAAAAACAAAGTTGTTGACCATAATATGCATTTATCACTAAAAACAAAGTTGCAGAGAATTAAGATTGGAGCATCTAAAGGCCTCATCAGTCATGAAAGTCATATTTCCTTAAACTGATATACAAGTATATCTCCAGTACTAGGTAATGGAAAGGCAGATTACTTGTGTTGGTAACGAAGCATGAATGTTTTCTTTGATTTCATCTTGTTTGGCTATCGGTGTCCTATTTAGATCTGCAAATGGAAATGAAATGTTCCCCAACATGTATCTTTCCTACCATTCTAATTCTGTCTGGATATTGTGTAACGTGACTTTATCACAGCAGTTCACTGCCAGTGGCACGTGATATATTTCTCTTCCGGGTTCCCCCCTTGCTAGAGACTGGCTGTCCTGTTTTATGCCAGTACTAGGGATAAAGACGTTATGGAGAAATCCACACCTAATTTGGTAGGTTGTATGGCTATATGCTATATTTGCAAAGCCAACGATGTTTGTTTATGTAAGACTTTATAAGAATCTTTTCCCTCTCAGTGCACACAAGTGTGTTTGGGCATTTCCTGTTTTTCTATTTTTTATTTTAATTATGTAAGATCTACGTCTGCAAAAAATTCTATTGAATTTTTTTACAAAAACGTTTTACTCACCTTTATGGGACTCGCACACTTTCAATAAATATTTCAAGTGAAGACTTGTGTGTTTGATTTCCCCCCCGCCCCCTGAAAGTTTCATAATGAAACATGATCACTAACATGAGAAGCCAGACTTGCAAATGATGATCAACAGAGACATTTATTTTGGAAGTTCTTACCACACCCACTGGAAATCTTCATTCCATTTATCTGAAATTGCCAAAGGTTGTTTTACAGCAAACATCTCAAACTAATTGACACTGCCTCTATTAAAGATTACTGCCTTTGCACACACACCCATCTCTGTTTGTTCTCTAGAGCCAGGGTTTTCAGTGGATAATAGTGTCCCAAGAGTTCTTGAGTCAAATCCTAGCTCTCACAGAAACTCTAGATTACTTTGTGCCAATTTTTTTTTCTTTCCTACAAAATAGACCAAGCTGCTTTATAGAGTTGTGGGGATATTTATGGTGCATAAATGCTAAGATTATATTAATGTTACTGTGTCCAATAAAGGGCATATTCTGAAGGTGATATGTCATTTGAGTTGCATATTAACTATTAAGTAAAACATATTTCTAGAACAAAAATAGGAGAAAATTCCGAAGCCAAAATAGAAGTGGATACTCCTTGGGAGACACTGGAAGATCCCAGATCACAGTTTTGAGATCCATCCAGATAATTTGCCATGTTATTCCCCTGAGGTATAGCGGGGTGATGTCTACTATTTGGGGTGTACAAAGATCCCTTCCTTTGGCTGCTTGTGCACAGGGCCTCTGTGTGTGGCTCCTGGGATGGCTGTGTGCACTTTCTGCGTGTTCCTGCCCAGCATAGGAGCCAACTCCTAGGGGCAGGGGTCCCTTCAGCCCCCCAGTAAAAAATTGGGAGGAGGCTGCCTTCCAAAAAATGATGGGCTTTGCCATTCAGATGGTGTACACATGCGTTGCATCATGTGATCAATTATGTGGGAAGGAGCTTACCTGCCCCCTCTCCAATATTTTACTCAAGTTGGCACCTCTGCCGCTGTTGTAAACAAAAATTGCCCATTTCCCTTATGGGGTATCCAAGAGCCCATATAGAGTCCTTACATAGGTTCCCTATTGGTAGGAGAGAATAACAGGCCAACCAGAGAATATTGAGAAGCAAAGCAGCTAGTAAGCTTGATCTTTATTGATCTGTTGCAACAGGGTCCTCCCCTCACCCGCAGGAGAGGAGGAGGAACCCAGAAAAATGGCGTGCAAGGCCTTATAAAGACTTTTGAAATTGCCACCCTGTAGATCAAGACCACTCCCAGAAACATCATACCTACATGACAGAAAAGGCTGTCTAAACAGAAATTTGAATGTTGTTTTTCTCCTGTCCTTGTTTATCTCCTGTCTGGCAGGTTACTTGATTGGATTGCCTGGGGAGCCTGGCCATTCTTCTGTAGTGATAAATATTTAGTTCCTGGGGCATGTCACAGGCTCACACCCTATTCATATCTTAAATGTGCCCTTAAGACAGGATTTGTGAGGAAAGAGACAATGGGAGGTTTCCCACTTTGACCTTGCAGAGAAAACATTGGCTCAGTTTAGGAATCAAAATGGTTCCAGGTTGGTCTTCCTGTGCTGATCTATGTACGTGCTTGGTTGGTACACTTATGAACATTACCATATATCTAAGACCTCAAAATTCCTATCACACTGCCCAGCGAGTTGGGTGGATGTTGTGTGGTGTGTGTGCTCTGTTCTCATTTCGTCTTATGTTTCGAAACGGTGGTTGCGAAGGGGATGGGGGGCTTCAAATCCCTTCCTGGAGGACTGACTGTCTAGGGATTGGCAGGAGTGGTATTGGTTCTGGTGCTGGAGCTCCTGGCGTGCTATGGCATCGTAGTGGGTGGGGTGCTGATGCAGTTGTGTGTGTGCTGAGGACATGCCCTTGTCATTGTGAATTCATTCGCTCCTTCCATGTAGGCGTGTCACCGCTGATGCAGTCCCTGATTGGTTGTTGCCACTGGCGGTGTTTCCAGGGCCAGTGGAAGCGTGTCTGACATTTTCACTTCGTTTCCTTTGCTTTCTGGCGAGTTTCCCTGGTCTTTGCGGCTGACGGCATATAGAATGCAGTGGCTTTTCTGTCCCTCCCCACCCACCACCCTGGGTAATTAGAGTATAGGATTGCTCTGTCCGAGAACCAAATAAAAGAAACCAGACATCAAAACAACAGAAATGAGACATGCCATATTGCTACCTTGTTTACTGTCTGCATGTAAGAGATTTGCTATAATGCTGGCATAGATTAAGAGGAGCAAAGGCTTAACCCAACACTCTGAGTAGTCAACTCTTAACAGCATGCCTATTCCATAATTCTGCAAATCCCCTCTAATCCTTTTTTTGCCTATCTGTGGAAGAAATCCAACGAACAAATGATTGCACCCCATTTAGATATAAAGTGGCTTGTTCTGTATGAGAAACTGGCATCTGCGTTTCGGAAGACATCTCTGAATTCTGCCAGCCACTTAGTCTACCTTTGTCCTTAACGTTGGTTTGGAAACGATGGAAGTGATGGCCGAAAATGGAGAGTAATAAGAATCTACATTCAAGCCCAGCTCCCATATATTTTTTAAAGTGCTGTGTCCTGTGCTTTAAAAAAGAATGTTTGCATTTAATTGGAAACTGTTTGTTTTTGTTATTCTTAAAAGCCTCTGAGTTTTAATATTTTGCCTTCTTCCTAAATGCAAAACGACAGGCAAGAGCTAAACCCCCTAGATCGGAATTGTACTGAAAATAATATACAAATAACAATGCAATCCTTTGCATATGTACCTGGAGTAAGCAGCACTGAAATCAGTGGTATTTCTCAGTAAATTTGCATAGGATTGTACTTCACATGTGCTTAGGGTGAGCATCTGCACTGCAAGGGAAATTGATGTAATGTATGTTCAATTAATCCCATGAACATTCTCTCTTTCCCTCATATACACAGACAGCAAAACTTTTTTCGAACCTCCGTATACTACAATACTCAGCATACATGCTTTAAAAGCTCCCAGAGCTATGGATTGTATACGTGTATATCTGTTGTGTGTGTGTTCTTCTCAACTGATCTGATGTGGCAGACTGACAATCTCCCTGCTTCCCACACCACCCCATGCGCCAAGGACTGGTATAATATTTGGTCCCCAAAGCCCCTTACCAACCTGGGCTGGTAAGGCCACCAATTTGAGTAGCGCTGAACTAGATCACTAAGGATGAAGTCCTAACAGAGTCACAGAGCCATTTCATAGTCACTCCCTCTTCCCAGGAAATAGGGGGTCTCTGAACAACTCTCAGCACCTTAACAAGCAGCAATTCCCAGGATGAGGTCTAAATCTCGCAAAAAGACTGCAGAGAGCCCCAGAAAAGGATGTGCTGTACTTCAGAAGCCCAAAGAAAGTGATATAAAACGGTTCCCTTACAGGCACACTCCAAGTGGAGGAGTCTTTCTACTCACTCATATAAGGGATGTTAAAACGTAGCTGGGGAAAAGTTTTTATTCATAGAAGTATAATTTTTCATATCACATCTAGCTTTGCAAGCTGCATTAGTCTCTTATCTTCCCAAAAATCCTTTAATATAGCATACTATATAATGAAGAAGAATGGGACCAGAATTCCACAAAAGCAGCCAGGAAGTTTACATAGATAAGATGTGACACTAAACTAGGTCTAAATGCAAAACTTGAATGGAAATGTAACCATATTTGACAACAATAATCAACAAGTCTGATGCAGAACAATACTATTGATGTTGTTTTTACTTTCAGACAATATTTATTACACTAATTGATTACCAGAATAACTAGCGAAATATATTTTTTTCTAATTAAAGGACACTTCATGCTTTCTAAAATTACTCACCAAATTATGACAATTTATGAGATGGTTCTGTAACATTTTTTATTAAACTGCAAGCAGTCACAAGTAGAAGAATGAGCTACCAATTTAAATTCAAAAGGCGCATGTCTCTAAATAGAATATATCTTTAAATATGAAGCATTATGTATCTGTTAACATTTTCCTATATATAGAGGGGAGCTATACCGTTCATTGATTATTTAGAAATCAGTTTCCAAATAATGAACTTGTATAACAGATGAAAGATGAAAGCAAACTCAGTACTAGGTATGTTTGCTTTCTTAAGCGATGCAAATAATTGATCAGTACTGTGGAAAACAGATTGCCAATACAGGCAACCAATGTAGGGTTCTGGTGCCTTAAAATTCTATTTCCAAGATAGGCGGTACATCAGCAGACAGCCCTTTTTAAACATTAAAAGCATGTTCAGGAGGGACAATAGAGACCCGAGAAGTGGCCAGCAAGTTTTCTCTCTGTGGTGTTTCTAGATGGGCGCAACATGAATTTGGAACTCTTCAGAGAGAAAAGCAACAAGGAAACATTGGCTGGGAAGCATTTAACTTCACTTTTCTGATCCTAATTACCCTCCAGATGCACCTTTTCCAGGTTATAAAGGGCTTGCGGCACTCTAGTTGGACCTCTTAGCATAACTGATCTTAAGTAGCTGCAAGATACTTGACTTTTCATTTATCTATCCTGCTTCACAGGTACTTTAAAAATAGCTTATATATGCAATATAGGGATTTTTACAATGTACTGGGCAGTTTTGGAAAACTATGATATATGCATATAGCTGCTTGTCTATACTGCTTGTCCTTCAAGAACAGATGAAATATAAGAGGGCAAAAGTCCAAGAAGTGATTAAGCAAAAATATGCACCAAGGACTTAACGTAAAGAACACTAGTTATCTATCTGTAATGGTAAAGATAATATAGTTTGCCCAGCTTCCTATAACTTTCATTTATTGAATTTATGGGTGAAATCCTAATTAATTGTGTTGTAAGACATTTCTGCAGTAGTAATTAGTAAAGTTTTATAGCATTGGAAATTATCATGAAATCAAGAAACATAGGTGGTCTTTACACTCCTGATATTCTTTATGTGACAACATGGATGTTCTTTATCTGCGATGATGTCTACAACCATGTCTTAAGGTCTCTCTTGGAAGGACACGATAGTTTCATACCAAAGTAGTTTTATGTTCTGGGTTACACTTAATCATGCAGTAAGGAGATCATCATCTGAACGTCCAACAGCATCTGGATTTGAAAGAGGGTCCAAGTCTGCAAAGGCACTAAACCAGGCTGACATGTCTTGGCTACTAGTCTTCTCCACAGCTGAAAGACAGGTAAAAGAAACTGATTTCATTGTTTGACCTAGACCAGGCATGTCCAAAGTCTGTTTTGAGGGTTTCATCTGGCCCTTGTGGCAGTTTATCTATTGGGATCAAATCCTTTAAAAAAATCAACAACTATGGGGTAAAAATTATCGTAGAAAAAGGTCGGCCCTCACGCATGTTCACTTCATCAAATCAGGCCCTCTTTGAAGAAAGTTTGGTCACCCCTGACCTAGACAGAGCTTTTAAGAAATATTTTTTACTGCTCAGACATTCTCTTCCTTCATCTTAATTAATGAGTGGATTGGTGATTTTTACTTTTTTGTACTGTATCCTTTTAAGCCACTTAGAAATAATAGTTGTTAATTTTAAAAACTATTTAATAAACAGACAAGTACAGTGGTACCTCGGGTTACATACGCTTCAGGTTACAGTCTCCGCTAACCCAGAAATAGTACCTTGGGTTAAGAACTTTGCTTCAGGATGAGAACAGAAATCGTACTCCAGCGCTGCGGCAGCAGCCAGAGGCCCCATTAGCTAAAGTGGTGCTTCAGGTTAAGAACAGTTTCAGGTGAAGAACGGACCTCCGGAACGAATTAAGTACATAACCAGAGGTACCACTGTATTCCTAACAATCAAGGTCAATGGACAGTAAAACAAGTTGTCAGTTTAGTACTGCAAGCATTACATATAATTCAGTTACTTTTCGTTGGGAATTTTATTTACTTAATGAAGCTACTGTGGCTGCCATTTAAAGTGGAAGACCAGAATGGGGTTAGAGGGGCTTTCTTTTTCTACTGGACACTGCCCTGTCCCAACGATGGTTTCACCTCATACTCAATGTGTGTGTGTGTGGTGGAGGGAATCCGCATTTGTATCACTCCCTCAAACTTGCCTTTACAGTTTCTGTTTAAAGAGCTGATTTCTCACCCAGGGGATTCAGAGTACATTACAGTTGTCAGGATTACCTTCCTTTTCAGAAGCTAAGGTAAAGGTAAAGGGACCCCTGACCATTAGGTCCAGTTGTGGCCGACTCTGGGGTTGTGGTGCTCATCTCATTTTATTGGCCGAGGGAGCCGGTGTACAGCTTCTGGGTCATGTGGCCAGCATGACTAAGGTGCTTCTGGCGAACCAGAGCAGCGCATGGAAACGCTGTTTACCTTCCCGCCAGAGTACCTATTTATCTACTTGCACTTTGACGTGCTTTCGAACTGCTAGGTTGGCAGGAGCAGGGACCGAGCAGCAGGAGCTCACTCCATCGCGGGGATTCGAACCGCCGACCTTCTGATCGGCAAGTCCTAGGCTCTGTGGTTTAACCCACAGTGCCACCCGCGTCCCTCTACATTGCACAAAATGAACATGCACACCCCACAAAAGGATTTGTGTGAAATATATCACTTACACTTTTGTGGCATCTTTGGTGAGGTTTGTGAAGGTCCTTGCTGCTTCTCAGGCTCTGGTTTGGAGAAAGGGTCTAGAAATTTTGACTGTGCGACCCAACCTCCGGGAGGGGAAAACAGGAAGATCGTCTTAATTCGACACAGTACCATTTAACACACGCTGCTCCATTCACGACTAAACCCAGATAACGATTAATTTCTTAATGCTTACAGCTGTTCAGGTAAGCCCACCTCTACACCATCAATAATAACTATGGCAAAAGTTTAGATTTTGGGGGGCTAGCAAATATTCAAGGAACAGCAGGTGCATGCCTGCCAAGTGTCACGGCGGCGGGGGAAAGGGGGACATGCTAATATTTCGCATGAGATCGCAGCGGCCATTTTGGGTGATGCACTCTCACCCTGACAGAGGTTTGGTGGGTCATGTGACTCTCCTGGGAGCACATCCCAGAAGATGCATGTCCTGGTTTTTTTACCTGAAAAAGTTGGATGGTATGCAGGTGTCAATTAGGTAGGCAATCTGAGTCAGTAAACTTTTAAAATATATATATGTACATATCTATCGCCACCTCTCTTCCCCATAACTTTCTCCATGTAATCCCACATCTAAGTGCCTCCCTGATGTTTCTGTTCGGGTGCATTATCATGCTCAATATGTCCAAGATCATACTTTTAATCTTTTCTCCCACGCCCTTCTCTGTTCATTGACACTCTTTATCCATTGACATCACCAGTTGACAGTCACATGGCCTTAGTATTTATCATTAGCTTCACTGTCTTGTTCATTCCCCTCATTCAATCCATTGCTAAATCATGTTTCTCCTCCATTTATGTTACTAAAAAGCTGCCTTTCCTAATACTTACTATGAAGGCCAAAATCGAGGAGCTGTGAAGGCAGAAATCCAGATGCGTGAGTTAGGGATTTTGCCTCTCTTGCAGGTTCCTGAACAGGGAGAGCCATGAAGGGACTATCATCTGCAGTTTGGCATTCCTGTATAATATTTCCTCTGCTTGAAGAACTGGGGCTTGATAAATTCTCCAGGAAAGAAAAGTCTCTCGCAAAATCTTCTTCCAAAGAATCTGTTGGAAATTCTGAAATAAATGTAAAATAAAAAGATGATGGTAAAGGAATAGCAGCCTATTTCTTCCCCTTGGGGCTACTTATGCCTCAAAAAGTTATTTAGCAATACAGTCATTCTTTGTTCTCAAGTATATCAATATACAATAACATACCACAAATGATCTCTAATTTGCATAGCTCTCCAGTGATTGCACAATGTGATTCTAGAGCTGGACCTGAGAAACTTGCCCCATAAGTAAAGTCTTCCTTCCTAGCCAGTAGCAAAGATTGCACAAGGTCATTTTAAAAATGAAAATCCTGAAACTTGGCTGTTTCAGAAAGAAGTGGGAGATAGATACACACACCTGCTTGTACAACTAGTTGACAGAGTGTTTTGTTAGTTTTGTAAAAGAATCTGGGCACAGAATTAGTTGCTACATGTTGACTGGAGTGAGAAGTGTGGTGGCTGAGATAAATTGAACTTTCTACTTCTTACACAACCAAAGGTTGTTACTGCCAAGGCATTGTAGTTAATGAAGTCTTGCAGAGTGATATAGGGATGGAAAAGTCCTGGTACGTAAGAATTCGAAATACTTGATGGCTTGGTTATCATCTACACGTTTCCCAAATACATTTCTCCAATATTAGTGCCATGAAAACAAACTGACAGGCTAATTGAATAGGCTGTAAAGTGACTCCGGGTGGTGCTGTGGCTTAAACCACAGAGCCTAGGACTTGCCGATCAGAAGGTCGGCAGTTTGAATCCCCGCGATGAGGTGAGCTCCCATTGTTCGGTCCCTGCTCCTGCCAACCTAGCAGTTCGAAAGCATGTCAGAGTGCAAGTAGATAAATAGGTAGCACTCCGGCGGGAAGGTAAACAGTGTTTCCGTGCGCTGCTCTGGTTCGCCAGAAGCGGCTTAGTCATGCTGGCCACATGACCCGGAAGCTGTACGCCGGCTCCCTCGGCCAATAAAGCGAGATGAGCGCCGCAACCCCAGGTTCAGTCACGACTGGACCTAATGGTCAGGAGTCCCTTTACCTTTACTAAAGTGACTCCCTTATTTCAAACCCCGAGAGAACTTTCAACAGCAAGATCAGTTCCTCTAGATCAGTTGCTTAAAAGATGAAAGCTATTTAGCACACCTATGAAGAAAAGTACAGCCTTCAAACGTGCCTCAGCCTGTAGGCAACTTGGGTCTAGTCTGCATGGAGCTAGCTTGTGGCATGCAAGTTTCTCAGGTTCAGAGCTGTGTTTGCCAGCCTCAGTCACTGGCAGATGCCGTAGCTGGGAGAGATCTGCTTTTAGGGTATAAGCCTGTCTTTGTGTGTGCTATTTGGCTTGTGGCCTCAACAGCTGAGGATGCAGCAAACGCTATGGAATGGCCTTTGGCAAAGCCACTTTGCCTCCTGTGCTTCAGGAAGACGAAAACGAACTGGTAGCAAGGAAAGGGAAATGGGCTGGATAATGCCTGGACAATCCTACATTCATGAAAAGGAGAGGGTTCAGAACCCAAGTAAGATACAATGACTGTGCCTGAGTTCTCGGCAAAGAAGGCTGGGTGTGGTGAGACAGAGGGAGGATGTTTTGTGAACCAGCTGCTGTCCAGTGTAAATGAATATTAGAGGTGTTTTTTCCCCTAATCAAGAATGATCTACCACTCCTCTGCCCCTATTCAGGTACTCTCCTATTCATGACTGCTTTATTTTCAATCCTCCAGAACCGGATGCTGTCCCACGTCAACACAGCTGATAGCTTCTACTACTTTTGTAAAACATTGTGCTTAAAGGTAGCTATGGCTGCAAGCTTGCAGATACTTAATTGGCTTAGGATTTTATTTATGTTAAGTGACGAATTAATATGTTTAATTCCATAAGGTGAAGATTTAAGGATGTTAATGTTTAAGTTAAATTTCGTAAGAATTGGGATTTGGAAAACCATTAAAAGGACATGCAATGAAATTCAACCAAGGGGAAGCGAGGAAGTCACTTAAAAAAGTTAATAAGTGTAATTTTCAATAAGGCTATGATTTATGTTTGTTTGTCTTGTGTGTTTGTTTGTTTGTTTATAATATTGTGAAAACCAATAATTTTTTTTGAAAAAATAATAATTAAGGTAGCTATGGCTGGGCCAAACAAAAAACAGCTCAGTAGTGTTCTAGCCAGCATTCCTACTGCCGCTATAAATTATAGTGTAATAGCAGCAGCTGTAGTACTTTTCTGCTGAGTTCAGGGCAGCTGGGCCACTAAACCTTAAGTGACAGAGGAGGGGGAAATGGAGAGGATTGCAAGTGGTTACTCAGCAACCATAGAGGCATCTACTAATACTTCCTGTTAACTGAGAAACGACAGGGAATGACTGCTTGGTTGTCTAGCAACCGCATGAAAATTACCCGTATTTCCTAGTCCCTTTTCCAACTTAAACTCAGCGAGCCTGAAGCCAGCTGGTAAGTTGCAAGACAGCTGCTGGTGTGATGGGACTCCTCAGGTCAAGAGGAGCAAGAGAGGTGGTGGATGTTATAAATGTGGAGTTGGTAGTGGAGACCAAAAGGCCACACTAATTCATTAAGAGATAGTAAAAAGAAAAAGAGGCTTAAAACCACAGAAGAGAAGACAGTCCACTAATTCACTCCTTTAAAGAATATGCAAAAAAAGAAAAGAAAAAGGAATTGGGGCAGAATTGTAGAGAATGCAACTAAAAAGATCGCAAAAGGTATTAATGAATTCACCAAATTGTTGTTAAAACAATGGGGCATTAGAGAACATGGTGTCTAGACCTCTGTCCTCCCCCTTTGCTTTTTTGTATACACACGCACTCATCATCATATTTACTATATGAAGCAAGCTGTATAGCCCAGGCACCCAATATCAAAGGAAGAATGCAATCACACTGTCCTTAATGCATCACAATACAGCTATTTTCTGTACACAGAGAATGCCATTGTGAAAGGAAAGTGTTAATATATTAATTTTCTATTATTTTATATAGCTATTATAATGTTTCATACAAACCATCTTGACGTTTTATTGCAATCAAGCAGCATATATTATTTTGTTAAATAAATGAATAAAATGAAGCATTAATTTCTTTGCAGATTGAGAATTATTACCTTTTTCAGGGATGCATGGATCACCAGATTTGCTCATCTGACAGAGGTTCTCTTTTGTTTCATCTGACCCTGGAATACCAGAAGAAAATACTGTTGGAAATACTTGTATCAAATACAAAAGTATAAATCCCAAGCAGAAATTTCTAAATAATCTATCTGACACACTGTCCATTATAATACTGCTTATGGTGTTACATCATCTCAGTGAATATACTACTATAGTGCAACAAATAAAATCGGACACAAAAAAAAACCAGTAAAAGCTTCATATTGTGGGATGTAATTAACTAAGTCATACTCGGAGTAGACCCACTGAAATCAATGGGCCTAAGTTAGTCAAGTCCTTGATTTTAATATGTCTAATGAGCATGACTTAATTGGATATAGCTCTTAGTATTTAATAGTTTTGTCCTTGCAACCTTGGGAAACAAATCTTTACATTCACTTTATCGCTCAGAACATTCCACGCTCCATCCTTATATCTACATATTATACCCACCTTATCCCTATCCCATTTTTCAATTTTATCACGTGTAACTTATACTGCACTCCAATCCATGTCTGTCTAGAAGTAAATCTATTGAATTTTATAGTACTTATGTCCAGGTAAGTAGGTATAGGATTGCAGTCTTAGATAAGCCAAAAAAACCATTCTATTTTGTCTAAAGGCATAGGGTTGTATTCAATGTAGCAATAAGCTTTTCCGTTTTTAGCGTTTTCTATTTCATATATGCCACTGGTCCCATCACCTCCTGGCAAATAGAAGGGGAAGAAATGGAGGCAGTGAGAGATTTTACTTTCTTGGGCTCCATGATCACTGCAGATGGTGACAGCAGCCACGAAATTAAAAGACGCCTGCTTCTTGGGAGAAAAGCAGTAACAAACCTAAAGGTAAAGGTAAAGGTAAAGGTACCCCTGCCCGTACGGGCCAGTCGTGTCTGACTCTAGGGTTGTGCGCCCATCTCACTTAAGAGGCTGGGGGCCAGCGCTGTCCGGAGACACTTCTGGGTCACGTGGCCAGCGTGACGAAGCTGCTCTGGCGAGCCAGCACCAGCGCAGCACACGGAAATGCCATTTACCTTCCCGCTATAAAGCGGTACCTATTTATCTACTTGCACTTAGGGGTGCTTTCGAACTGCTAGGTGGGCAGGAGCTGGGACCGAACGACGGGAGCTCACCCCGCCGCGGGGATTCAAACCGCCGACCATGCGATCGGCAAGCCCTAGGCGCTGAGGTTTTACCCACAGCGCCACCCGCGTCCCTAGACAAACCTAGACAGCATCTTAAAAAGTAGAGACATCACCTTGCCAACAAAGGTCCGTATAGTAAAAGCTATGGTTTTCCCAGTAGTGATGTATGGAAGTGAAAGCTGGACCATAAAGAAGGCTGATCGCCGAAGAATTGATGCTTTTGAATTATGGTGCTGGAGGAGACTCTTGAGAGTCCCATGGACGGCAAGAAGATCAAACCTCTCCATTCTGAAGGAAATCAGCCCTGAGTGCTCACTGGAAGGACAGATCCTGAAGCTGAGGCTCCAATACTTTGGCCACCTCATGAGAAGAGAAGACTCCCTGGAAAAGACCCTGATGTTGGGAAAGATGGAGGGCACAAGGAGAAGGGGACGACAGAGGACGAGATGGTTGGATAGTGTTCTCGAAGCTACCAGCATGCGTTTGACCAAACTGCGGGAGGCAGTGGAAGACAAAAGTGCCTGGCGTGCTCTGGTCCATGGGGTCACGAAGAGTCGGACACGACTAAACGACTAAACAACAACAACAACAGATTTCATATATGTTTTTGTATTTTAATCTGTAAACTGCCTTGAGTACCAGACTGGGGAAAAGGTGGGATATAAATGTAAATTTAATAATAATATAATAGGAGTGCATTTTGCCAGCTTTGGCTTGTGTGCCAAGTAAGATTGTCTTCCATAAACACGGTTTTAACAATGAGTCCGTAAGTGACTGTGGAGGCCAATTCTGGATCCACACATCCTTCCACAGTGGGGACTTTGGTTTCCAGGTGGGAGTTGATCACGGTGAGGGTTTGCCAAGTGTGCCTTCTTCTTAGCACGTTTCTCCCTTGTGTCCTGAGTTCGAGAGTCTTCAAAGCCCATGACACCTTTGGTAAAGGCTGTTCTCCAGTTGGAGCGCTCGCAGGCAAGTGTTTCCCAATTGTTGATGTTTATACTACATATTTTTAGATTTGCCTTGAGACAGTCTTTAAACCTCTTTTAGCTGACGGGTGGTGTAAGTGTACCTTGCTCAAGGAGTGGACAGTAGTTTCTATTCAATGGAAATCACTTCTCCCTACCAGCACTGCTCTTTGAACCTCCAAAAACCAAAGGCTCAAACAGGGTGAGGCTGTTTCAAAGCCCTTTGTTAACCATCCCTGCTCTCCTCTATAAACCTCTGATTTTTGGAGGTTTAAGCCAGCAGCACAGGGAACTTACAAAGGGCTATTGTGTCAGGTGACGGACAGGTGTGTAGTTTCACTCACCTGCAAACTTTTGCCCATAAGGGCCATTAAGATCTGGCCCACTGGCCAGAAAAGGCTCCCTACCACTGCTAAATGTAGCCCTGGACCGGAGTATCTGAGAAGCTGCCTCTCCCCCTACGCACATCCTTCTCACTTAGATTTGTGGATGACGATTTGGTGATGGTGCAGCATGATCCTGCAGTAAACCGTACTGTGACTCAAGTACATGCTTTTATCTATGATAGCCTAGTTCTTTTTGACTTCTTAGACTAGCTTATTTCTTGAAATATACTCGGTCGAGAGTCGAAATAAAAAAATTCCTACCTGTAGCACCTTAAAGACCAACTAAGTTAGTTCTTGGTATAAGCTTTCGTGTGCATGCACACTTCTTCAGATACACTGAAACAGAAGTTACCAGATCCTTCTATATATTGGGAAGGTGGGGAGGGGGGTCAACAGGCTCATCTCAGCTATCTGCCAATCTCCGATTCCCACCACCCTTCTAAGTAATACCCCTCCCCACCTTCCCAATATATAGAAGGATCTGGTAACTTCTGTTTCAGTGTATCTGAAGAAGTGTGCATGCACACGAAAGCTTATACCAAGAACTAACTTAGTTGGTCTTTAAGGTGCTACAGGTAGGAATTTTTTTATTTCGACTATGGCAGACCAACACGGCTACCCATCTGTAGTCGGTCGAGAGTGGATTTCATGCTCTTTATTCAGCTCATAGTGGTGAGGAGGAAATGGAAGTCCCCCCAAAATATCTGCTTTATATACATTATTTACACAATGGGCTGCATGTGATTGGCTATTTCCGGGATTCTCCTGTAGGCCAATCAGGTTGTGGATTCACTTCCACCTGGAGCTGGAATGGGTGGCTCCTGCGGACCAATCATACTGTTGCATTGTTCTAGGACCAATCAGACCGCTGCATTCTGGATCCAATTGTTCTAGGACCAATCAGACTGCTGCATTTTGGATCCTATTCAACTCAGTACATAACACTTCTGAAGCTTTTTTTATTATTGTTGGCTTGATATTTTTAATTTTGCTTTATTATTAGTACAGTGGTACCTCGGGTTACATACGCTTCAGGTTACAGATTCCGCTAACCCAGAAATAGTGCTTCAGGTTAAGAACTTTGCTTCAGGATGAGAACAGAAATCGTGCTCCGGCGGCTAAAGTGGTGCTTCAGGTTAAGAACAGTTTCAGGTTAAGAACGGACCTCCGGAACGAATTAAGTACTTCACCCGAGGTACCACTGTATTATGCTCTACTTTTGTACACCTCTTGAATATTATCTAAATGAATTTGGAAATAAATAAATATTACAGTAGGTTGACTTATTCTGATTTAGATCATTGGTCCATCAAGCTTACTTAATGTCTGCACTGACTAGCAGTGAGACTCCAGGTTTAAGACTCTTTCTCAGCCCTTCCTGGAGATGCCCGGAATTAAATCTGGAACCTTTCGCATGCAAGGGGGAGAATAATGGAGTGGCGAATCAGAAATGCTCCCCCCCCCTAATATTCATCATCATCTGGGGGGCCTGAAACACCACAAAGCCTTTGTTACTGGTTCCAGAGATATCTAACCAAATATTTGGCATCTTACCTGAGTCTGACAGAATTTCAGAGGCATCTTCATCCAGTAAAATCAGCCTTGAGTAAAAATAAATAAAAGTCAGTCATATCAAGCTTTATGGCACTGGAAGCATTTATTTGTGGTAATATTAGTAAAAATAGGAATGCCTCATAACAGTGCAAGCCTAAATATGTATACCTTCTCTAAAGTAAATCCCAATGAGTTCAAAAGAGCATATCACCAGCTAAGTTTTCTCAGGATTCCAATTTTTATTTCTGAATTCATATGGTCAAGATCCAAGGAATACCATAATATCTGCACAGAACTATTCTATTTCCCTTAAGCAGTGCTTTTTTTTCCCCCTAGAAAAAGAAGTGCCGGAACTCACCACAAATGCCACCCTTGTTCTCTTATAATGGCAGTGGTGCCTACGGGTTCTGGCTGAAAAATGCCCTGCCCTTAAGTATTATGTTAGTTTTAGAAAGAATTTATTTTAAAAGCTGAAAACCCACAACCCGGGTTGTAAAACCAGTGGGTGGTGTTTGTTTCTAAATGGGTTATGGGGGGTGGGGAGGGTGTAGGTTGGTAGTGTTATGTACTGAAGTTCTCACCCTGGGCCAGCAGGGGTAGATAGTTATGCAAATAAGGGATCGAAAGTGATGTTCAGTGATTGGATAGTTTTAGAAAGTTGTTACAATTATGTGTACTGGAGCTCTATATAAGCAGGCTGACTGGGCCCTTCAGCTCAGTTCTGTTCTGGCCTCTGAATAAACAAGAGCTGTTTGAAGAATCGCTGTGTCGTCTGATATGTTCACCCACAACTTAACAGGTAGCTTCCCATTGCCACAACAAGGTATTCATGCTCTCTGGATTCACCTAGTTGATCACATCTGACAGCCCTTGTAAAAGATACAGCGCAGACACTCCAAATGTGCACCAAATATTTAGAGCAGGGATCAGCAACCAGTGGCGTAGCGTGGGGGGTGCCAGGGGGGCCGGCCGCACCGGGCGCAACATGGGCGGGGGGCGCGCTCGCACTAGCAGCTCTCTGCCCCTACTAAAATCCACGGGTTAGGGAGCCCGCGCTCGCTCGGCTTGGCGAGGAGGTCGCGGAAGGGGGAGAGCGAAGCCTTCTGCTGCGGGCAAAAAAAGGAGAGGAAGCCGGGTGGGCGGGCGGGCGGGCTGGCTGGCGGGGGGCTGGCTGCGCCTGCTGCTGCCGGTGCAGGGCAAGGCAAGCAGAGCGAGGAGGAGAGAGAGGGGAAGGGGGGGGGAAGCAGCTAGGAAACGCTGCGGTGTGGAGGAGGAATCAATTAAGGAGAGAAAGCGAAAAGCCTTGCAGAAAGGGAAAAAAGGAAAGAAAAGAGGCAGCTCCAGGAGAGCGCGGGGGAAAGAGAAGCCTCGCTGCTGCTGCTGCTTGGGAGAGTAAATTACTGTACTTGCCTTGCCCCGGGTTAGGGGGCGCAAATTATTTGCCTTGCCCCGGGTTAGGGGGTGCAAATTACTTGCCTTGCCCCGGGTGCTGATAACCCACGCTACGCCGCTGTCAGCAACCTAAGGCCCATGGGCCGGAAACAGCCCGCTGAGGTCTTTTGACCGGCCCCTGAACTGAGTTGCCTGCTCGCCAGTTTAGCGCAGCGTGGGGACTCGCTTCCACAGTGCTGGAAATTGTATCTGCGCAGATGCAGATCCCCAAAATCACATCTGCACACGCCAAAATTTGCGGGCACGCGCGCAATCCGGCCCAAGCAAGATAAACTTTGCTGACCCCTGATTTAGAGAGTAACAGCAGCTCCCCCCCCCCCCAATGCACTAGTGTATCCAACTGGCCTGGCAGCACATGAATTCCCATCCTACACAGAGCATCAAGCAGTCCAGGTGCTCATGAGCAGACTCTTCTGTTAATTTCAGTTTATTTATTTAGCAGCTTTATAGCCCATCTTTCACATCCAGGCACTGACCACGCCCAGAGCTGCTTAGCTTCTGCAAAATGGTCCTCAGACCAATGTCCTGGAATCAGTTGTTAAAGTGTACCCTAAATGGAAAGGTCCGTATAGTAAAAGCTATGGTTTTTCCCATTAGTGATGTATGGAAGTGAGAGCTGGATCATAAAGAAGGCTGATCGCCGAAGAATGGATGCTTTTGAATTCTGGTGCTGGAGGAGACTATTGAGAGTCCCATGGACTGCAAGAAGATCAAACCTATCCATTCTTAAGGAAATCAGCCCTGAGTGCTCACTAGAAGGACAGATCCTGAAGCTGAGGCTCCAATACTTTGGCCACCTCATGAGAAGAGAAGACTCCCTGGAAAAGACCCTGATGATGGGAAAGATGGAGGGCACAAGGAGAAGGGATGAGATGGTTGGATAGTGTTCTCGAAGCTACCAGCATGAGTGTGACCAAACTGTGGGAGGCAGTGGGAGACAGGAGTGCCTGGTGTGCTCTGGTCCATGGGGTCACGAAGAGTCGGACACGACTGAACGACTAAACAACAACAACAACAAACCCTAAATGGAATAGAGGAGAGACACTGGCAGGTCCCCACTCGAGATGAATGACACTGAGAACCAGCTAAGGAAATCTTTATTCACTTGCAAGAGCCTGGAGAATGAAGGAAGGGAATGGGTATGCCAGCCTCCTCCAGAGACCCTCAGCAACCAGGATGGTAACAATTACAATGTCAAGAATTACAAGTTGCTCTGACCCCTTTGACCTGGTCTGCCTCTTTCTCCCCACCACCATGTGGCCTCCAGGAAATGAAGTAAGCCTTGCTCCCTTCTTAGCCTTACTTGGCATGCAAAAAGCTGGACTATGTGCTCAGTTTTGGCTATTTAGTTCTCTGAAATGTTAAACCGTTAAAACTTACTTATCAAGCATTTCAGGGGTAGTGTCTCCTTCCGCATTCTCCTCCTCTTCCTCAGTAGATTGGTTAACAAGCTTCTGCAATTGCTCATAAAATTGTTATTTAAAATAAAATTGTCTATAGTTTGATCCCCTCCAACAAGACTTGTATTGGGCTAAGACTGGTTGTGTAAGAGTATTAGCTTTCTTATACATATAACTGTCAGGCCACCATAGTTAAAAACAGAAAACCTTAATGTGATTTGTTTTAAACAAGTACTGCACGTGCTGAAAGCTTGCTGTTGATATTAGAACATTGCTAAGCTAGTAACCCATCTGATGGGTTATCTTCTAGGGAGAAAGAATAAATACTATGCTTTGTAATTAGATTTATTTACCTATTGATTTATATTGGACCCCTTCCTTATCACAATTACACTGGGGCTGGACGATGCCACCAGTATGCCAGTGAAACATCACTGTATCAATATGTGCTCTGCACAGGACGAAGAGGGAGGAGCATGTAAAACCACAGCAAAAACGAGCCATGCCTCCAACTGTTAAGTTGTGGGCGAACATATCAGACGACACAGCGATTCTTCCAAAGCAGCTCTTTATTTGTAAGCTGGAACAGAACTGACTGAGGAGCTCAGTCAGCCTGCTTATATAGAGCTCCAGAACAATGTAACTGTTGCCATTTTCTAAAACTATCCAATCACTGAACGTCACTTTCGATCCTTCATTTGCATAACTATCTACAGTATCCCCCTGCTGGCCCAGGGTGAGAACTTCAGTACATAACACCAACGTCCTTGACAACAGTATCATTGCCCCCCAGTCACAGGACATGAGAGAGGCACTGCTCTTATGATGGCCACAAATGGAGCAATAAATCCACACTGGCTAATCTGAGGGGATGGCAGGGTGATGTGATGCCACCTCAATGTGCACAACACACAAGCACGCAATACCACAACACCCACTGTCACACAAGTCAAGGATACAGGCTAGCACCCCAGCTTCAGGACCTAACTGGAATCCTCCTGAGAAGACATGGGACCATGCCACAACCATCCATCTGCTAAGCTGGTACTGCTAAGCAGCATCTTACCAGGCCTACCCCTATCACACAACCCTGTTCATATTCCCACCTGTTATGTACTGAAGTTCTCACCCTGGGCCAGCAGAGGGATACTGTAGATAGTTATGCAAATAAGGGATCAAAAGTGACATTCAGTGATTGGATAGTTTTAGAAAATTGTTACAGTTACATTGTACTGGAGCTCTATATAAGCAGGCTGACTGAACCCTTCAGTTCAGTTCTGTCCTGGCCTGTGAATAAACAAGAGCTGTTTGAAGAATCGCTGTGTCATCTGATATGTTCACCCACAACTTAACACCACCACCCTTGTGCACCTGTCTTGACAGCGGCTTTTATGTACCCCACTGGCTCCTACCATAATAATAATAATAATAATAATAATAATAATAATAATAATAATTTATTATTTATACCCTGCCCATCTGGCTGGGTCCCCTCAGCCACTCTGGGCGGCTTCCAACAAAACACTAAAATACAATAACCTATTAAACATTAAAAGCTTCCCTAAACAGGGCTGCCTTCAGATGTCTTCTAAAAGTTTGGTAGTTATTTTTCTCTTTGACATCTGGTGGGAGGGCGTTCCACAGGGCGGGCACCACTACTGAGAAGGCCCTCTGCCTGGTTCCCTCTAACTTGGCTTCTCGCAGTGAGGGAACCGCCAGATGGCCCTCGGCGCTGGACCTCAGTGTCCGGGCAGAACGGTGGAGGTGGAGACGCTCCTCCAGGTATACTGGACCGAGTGCTAAGGTATACCAGGTGCTAAGGCCCCACAGCTGGTGTAAAATAAAGGGCTGTACCCTTAAGCACACATTAACAATCATGGAAAGGCAAGCAGACTCTACGAGCCACATATTGATAGAATTACCAAGCCTTGTTTCTTTTTCACATTATTACTATGGTCACAGTTAAGGCTTCATTTTTCCTTTTCCTTTCAAGACAGTCATGCATCTTAAAAGGCTTTTTGGGACATCTCTTGCCATGGAGGTGCTGTTGTACCAGCAGGGACCTAATCAGTACATACAAATATCCCTCTCCAAACTGGAATAGCCCTTCCTAAATGTAACAACTAAAAGGACATTAAAATAATGGAGGAGAATATCATGGCAGTCATGACGTCCCCATGCAAGACAAACCACTACTTTCTCCCAGGTGATTGTAAGCCCAATCCTATCTCATATGGAAGTTTTTTTGGAATTACACCTAAGGCTCAAACCATGTATTTCAGATAAAGAAAAGTCATAACTTGTGGATGGGGAAATGAATTACATGTCATTACATGTCTTAAGTTTTTTCACACCTCTGCCCCACAAGCAGCATGAGACAGGGAGATATTAATATGATGCTATCACATCACACGTTTTTTCAACTACACTTTGCTAGGAAGACACAGCTTGGCAGTGGCCTTCTATCTTTCCAAAATGAGTAATTTGGGCCTAAGTATACACTTGAAAATACACTTGGAGCGCAGAATATGCTGTGCTGACTGACCTAAATACTAAACAGTATATTTTGAAATACAGTGGAACCTCGGTTTTCGAGCATCTCGGAAGCCAAACGTTTTGGAAGCCAAACGGCGAAAACCCGGAAGTAATTGCTTCCGTTTTCGAACGTGCCTCAGAAGTCGAACGGCTTCCGTGGATTGTTTTTCAATTTTCTCAGTGGAAATTGCTGACAGCCCTTTGTGCATATGTTGTTGAACATTTCGGAAGTTGAATGGTCTACTGAAACAGATTACGTTCGACAACCGAGGTTCTGCTATAAAACGGATACAAGCAAGGAAACACAATCCCAAACTAGCTAACAATATGCAGTGTGCTTACCTCTCTAGACCTGGCGTGGTTTTTTTAATTGACCAACTAAGTGAAAAATATCTTTACCTCACATGCATTCTGATGATACGAGTGGGGATGTGCAAAGCCTTCGTTAATTTCATTCATCTTTTGAACAGTCTTTTCACAGAAATGCAAAAAGGTCATCTAAAGAAAGCAAAGTAAAATACATTCACAGTATATGTATGTACGTGTGTGTGTGTGTGTGTGTGTGCGTGCGATATTATCTTTTTAAAAAACCATTTTGCGCACAAAATTGAAATAGCAAAGGATATACAGTAAATAATGAATAGATGTCATTATTTTTCTATATGATTGCATTGAAATGGACAGGCTACACTTAAAATATCATCAGGAAACACTTGCCCTCCAGGGCTGTTATTTAGGGACACATTTTAGTCAATTGTGGTTGCGCAGCTAGCTTGGAAAAAAGGTGAAATAGCACAGAGAGCAAGGGTGGAGTTGTCTTTTTCTGGAGGAAAAAACAAACAGACATTTTTTTCTGAGTGTTCTACAGGAGCTTTAAAAAACCTGATCTAATTCTAAGGTGAACAGGGAAAGCTTGCCTTTAACTACTCAAGGGCCCCATCTGCACTGTACATGTAAGACACTATCCTACCACTTTAAACATTCATGGCTTCCCTCAAAGAACTCTGGGAACTGTAGCTATGTTAAGGCTGCGAAAAGTGGTGAGGAGATTCCTATTCCCCTCATACAGCTGCTATCCTCTGACTTGCTTCGAAAGAGGCAAACCAATCTCAGCACCCTGAACATCACTACAGCTCCCAGTATTCTTTGCGGGAAGCTGTGACTGATTTAAGTGGCATGATGCTGCTTTTAAATGTGTAGGGTAAAGGACCCCTGGACAGTTAAGTCCAGTCAAAGGCTGGTTTGAGGTTGCAGCGCTCATCTCACTTTCAGGCCAAGGGAGCCAGCGTTTGTCCACAGACAGCTTTCCGGATCATGTGGCCAGCATGACTAAACTGCTTCTGGCGCAACTGTACACCGTGACAGAAACCAGAGCACACAGAAATGCTGTTTACCTTCCTACCACAGTGGTACCTATTTATCTACTTGCACTGGCATGCTTTTGAACTGCTAGGTTGTCAGGAGCTGGGACAGAGCGGGGATTCGAACCACCGACCTTCTGATCGGCAAGCCCAAGAGGCTCGGTGGTCTAGACCACAGCGCCACCCACATCCCATCCACAGATGGGACCTAGGTCATGTGGAAGTACCCTAATATATCGTTTATACTTCCATCAGTCAGCTGTTCTTAAGCATCCTACGCCTACTAGATCATTATGAACACAGGAAGAGGCTACATTAAGCTTCAAAGGTCATTCATCAATGGCACAGAAATCCTCAGGCCATCTAAAACAGGAGCTGATACCTGGTAGACAGCAAGACAGTGTGACAGCATATTACAGCGGCTGGCTCCAAGAAGATCTACCTTCTGACAAACATCCATCTTCAGCTTATCAAACTGTGCTTTGGTATTTCTTACCTGCATCTGCACCTAGAATAAGAAAAGAGGAAACTGAAATGATGTTTGAAAGCAAACAAATAAGCACAACACTTGTTTAGGTGCATGCTCTAAAATTCACTATTTATACTTAGCAGCCTAATCATATGAGCTTCTGCACAAGCACAGCAGCCTATAAGATCAGGCTTGGCACGTACTGTATGGGGGAACAGTTAACTTTGTATTAGTGCTATGACAACTCCCATTAGTTTCTTTGTATGTTGTATACTGATCTGTGTATACTTTACATATTCCTCTCACGCTGAAGCACTGACTGGACATCTCCTTGCCAATTCAAACAAACATAAGCAAAAGAATAAATTACTTCTGCAGTGATTATTTAGGAGGATGTGTCTTCCTATTCCTCCAATATTTACACAAACTCACACCCCAGGAGTTATTACTCTTAATTATAGAGAAGTAGGTCTTTGTTTCTTTCTCTTTAACTCCTTTCTTGAAATCTCCAAAAGTGCATTTTATCCTGCAGAACCAGGGGGATTTAACGTACAAATAAATATGGGATTCCCACTTCTTGGTGTGACGGAGTGTGGAAAGATTTCAGAAGAGAGTGCATGTGCTTGAAACTCATCACCAATCCTTCCGCAGATGCAATCCCTGGAAGAAACAGGGCCTACAACAGTCTACCCCAACCTTTTGGATCACAGTTCCCATTAGCAGAGGCACCGGCTTGCAAAGATGATGGGGGAGGGGCAATTGTTATGTACTGAAGTTCTCACCCTGGACCAGCAGGGGGATACTGTAGATAGTTATGCAAATAAGGGATCGAAAGTGACGTTCAGTGATTGGATAGTTTTAGAAAATTGTTACAGTAACGTTGTACTGGAGCTCTATATAAGCAGGCTGACTGAACCCTTCAGTTCAGTTCTGTTCTGGCCTGTGAATAAACAAGAGCTGTTTGAAGAATCGCTGTGTCGTCTGATATGATCACCCACAACTTAACAGCAATGTTGCACACATGATATCAGGATGCATGGCCAATGGTCAGGGATAATGGGAGTTGTAGTCCAAAACATCTGAAGGGCAACAGGCTGGGAAAAGCTGGCCTAGGAGATCTTAGCTTTGGGAATATCTACTTTTCTGAATGTTTCCATTTGTTTGCAAGTGTCTGGGTCCAGTTCTTGCGAAGCATCCTTCATCCACAGCAAAGCCCCTCTATACTCTGTGCGCGCCTGCTCCATTCGATTGATTGTAAGCAAAGTATCTGACACGGCCCTCCGACTAAAGGTTGCAAGTTCTTGTCCGAGGCGAGACAAAGCCGTGCAAAGAGCTAGCCTGAAGTGAGGGGGAAAGTGAACTGGATTAGTTATCACACCAAAACACCAGTGGTACATGGCAGAGGATATAGAGGATAATGAGCAGTTCCAATCATCAATATTTGTATTGGAGAAAGGCTTAATTCATGTAACTATTTTAATGTCCTTGTTAATGTATGTTAATGTATGATGTATGTACAACAACCATGAGTGATACTAAAACCCTACTTCTAAGTAAAATAATACTAGTCATGTTGTAAATAGTTGTGTCTGCCCTTACCTTATAAGAAAGAAATGTGTTTTTATACTGAAAAAAGGTTTTTTAAAACTGCAGCCTGATTTCAATGGGAGGTTCATGTGAAGTTGAGCTTGCATACCAATAAAGAGCACCAGACTATTAATATCTTAAACGCTATCCAACTGATATGTACATCGCATTTACTTCAAAAATACCATTAAAAAATTGGAATTTTATCCATTAATCCTAAACACTATTTCGTGGATATCTTCATAGTGAGTCAAGTCACGTAATTTTGCAGCAAAGTTTATTTTTGCAAATAATAACCTGAGCATATATGAATGCAATTTGAATTCTGCATGGGCACTTTTAGTCAAAATGGTCTTTGCAGAAGCTTCTTATGCAGACATTTTCAAAAACTGGTCTTACCTATCATGCCCAGTCAGATACAGCCAAGATCATACCCCCCCTTCTCCTAGTGAATTTCTATCTTGCCTGCAGATTCCAGAGAGGGCTTCACACATACAGTGATACATGCAAAGGCCCTCTCACTACAGACATTTGTGCTATATTTGCAGATATCAAGGGAAGAATGTGCAACATCAGGCATGAGGCTACTCGGTGCAATGTGCTCCTTGTTCTCATGTAGTTCAACATGGGAGCAAAGAACACCTAAAAGGAGCTAGCAGAGAGAAATTAATACTTGTGGATTCATTGGTTTTTGAAGAAGTGTTCTTACTCTTGTCTCAATTCAAGTTATTTGCACTATGGAACATCAAAAAAGGATCTGACACTCATTCAGCGTATTAAGTAAAAGGTAAAGGTAAAGGACCCCTGGGCAGTTAAGTCCAGCCAAAGGCGACTATGGGGTGTGACACTCATCTCGCTTTCAGGCCGAGGGAGCCGGAGTTTGTCCACAGACAGCTTTCCGGGTCAGATGGCCAGCATGACTAAACCGCTTCTGGTGCAACGGAACACTGTGATGGAAATCAGAGCGCATGGAAATGCCGTTTACCTTCCCGCCACAGCGGTACCTATTTCTCTACTTGCACTGGTGTGCTTTCGAACTGCTAGGTTGGCAGGAGCTGGGATGGAGCAACGGGAGCTCACCCCGTCGCAGGGATTCAAACCGCCAACCTTCTGATCAGCAAGCCCAAGAGGCTCAGTGGTTTAGACCACAGCACCACCCGCGTCCCTTAGTCAACATATTATTTTTATACAACACACAAACCTTTGTTGGGAAGAAGAACAGAGGGCCTGGCCAGTGGCATCAGTCATCTTGTCAATTTGAGCTTCACCCCGATCTGCTTGCAACTTTAAAAAAAGCCCTAGTTCGTTTTCCTGCTCAGATAGATCTACAAAAGGGAGATACATAATAAATCAGTTCACACATATTCACACAAATTAAAAGCAAAGTCAGGAAAGGAAAAGCATTCTTCTTAGTGATGTTGTTAGATCATAAACTACGTGAGGTTCTCTCTGTTGCAGGAAATGCATGCTCATCCCACCCACCACTGAACCCAATGTGTCTTGACTATGCAATTTTTGCTTTAGGCATAGGCTTACTGCAGTTTTTCATAGCTGCACTGTTCTGACAACAAGGATATAATAAATTAACTACTGAAAGTAGAGATGGGCGAGCAGCCCTGTGGTCACATCGAAAAGGAGCTGGGTCCTTTGACATTCCATTCTATGAGGGGATGTTTCAAGCATTCAAAGGTACATTCAAAGGGCCTGATTCACTCTGCTGCCTGCCACCATCTTCACAGCTGTTTAATATCAATCTCACAACCTGAAAGTGCAGGAATTATTAACTAACTTATGGTACACCTCTTGTTGTAAAGTGCTATGAATAATATATGGCAAAAAATGAAAGCCTGAAAACATTCATCTCACTCAGTACAGAATATATATCTTATTTCACTGTAACATGGATTAAGGAATCTGACATCAAGCAAAGCATTATTATAAAGCAACAAACAGGTAGATTTTTGTCCATTTTACCATTAAGTCTCTGCTGGTATTTTTCAATTGTCTTCAGAAGATCTGTACAGGTCACCTGAATGCTGTGAAAAACCTTAAAAATAAAAGGTGTGTCAGCAAATTAATTTGGCCCGAAAAACAAATGTGAACATTGAAATAACCGTTGATTTAACTAGCAAACCTCCCAAATACAAGCTGAATCAATAACCATTTGATAAATTCAGCTAACTTTTACTCAGCGTAAACCTATTGGAAGTAATAGCCCTGATTTAATTGTATGGTTCTACTCTGAGTAAAAGTTGTATGCCACCCATGGTATTATTAAAGAACTGTACTTATAAATGAATCTCTCTCCGAAATATGTATGTATATAATTACCTCTATTTTGGCATCTAATTCTGCGTCAGATGCTACCACATGTTCATCTTCTTTCTTTCCTGTAACCTTTATTAAAACTTGTTTTGTTTTCCAGTATTTTTTCTGCATCCTGCTGACTACTGACTGGTCTTCCAGGTGACCTTGCTTGAAGGTGTCCATGGAGTGACTAAACCCAGAAGTAAATAGATGTCCACAAGTCCAATAAAGAAGTATCTAAGAAGATAAAATTGGGGATACGCTGTACCACTTCAGTGCATTTCTCAAGCTTAAAATATAGGAAGTGTAAACTTTCTTTCTTGGACTGGTTGAAAGGAAATACTGTACACAGTTTGCAAGCAACAGTCTAAGTTTGCACTGGGATGCGATGCTTAGCAACTTGATATTTATGCTTGGTTTAACTAGATCAGTTTTCCGTATCAGATTAAATGCCATTGTTTACTACAGTACTCCCTGAAATTTAAATTATTGAAGAGCTATTTCAGATTGAGATCCCTATAAATTTTTAAGACTGTTTTTTTCTTTTCAGAAAAGTGACAGCAACAGTCCTTTTCAGAATCAGAAGAATCTTTATTTGCATCAGCCACTAGCCATAGCAATAAAATAAAATACTATGTACTGAAGATAGAGCTAAAAACGTAACTATACAAAATACATTTTAGAGGTTTACATCAATAATCAAATAATAGATCTTATTCTAATTGCCCCCGCTAAAAACCTTACAGTTTTTGCTGTAACCTGATCATCTTGATCTGCTAAAAGGAAGGCCACAGTAGCAATGGTTGAGCGACCCAACATGGAGAATAACAGAGGGGTAATAACCTCACTCCTCAAATCCTTATAAAGAGTGCAAGCCAAAAGCACATGAGCCACTGACTCAATACTGCCATCTCCACAGGGACACAACTGTTTTTCCAGATATTTTTTTGAAATCAACCCTCAAATACAGCCAAAGGCAGTATATTCAATCTTGTGAAAGCAAAAGCGCATCTGTATTTTGGAATTGTCAGATTTTGCAAACAGGGTGCTGGAGTGTCAAAATGACTAGGTGGAAAATAAGCATACCACGGACAAAATTTCCTTATTGTGGCCAATTTATTCTGTCGCTCGATATTGTAAATTACGATATCTTAATTAAATTATTTGCTTGACTGAAGCCCAGTGTTAATAACTGTTGCGGTGACAAACCAGAAAAATAAAGCTTTTTGGTTGACAGTTTTAGTCCAAGTGCTCTCAGGACAATCTTGCGATACTAAGGGTAGAGACCAGTGGGGTTTAAATAGCAACAGTCCCTTTTCCTATGTTCCGTCATCTCAAATGATGCATGCCCAGTTGTAGAACTGAAAGCCTATGTCAGGGGTAGGCAACCTAAGGCCCATGGGCCACAAGCGACCCACGGGGGTCATTTAACCGGACCATAAGCCACCCCCAAACTGAGCGGCCTGCCCGGTGAGTCCCCGCGCGCTGCGCTGAACCGGCACAACACGGGGACTCGCTTCCATGGCACCAGAAATCGCATCTGTGCAGACGTGTGCTCTCACACATGCGCGCAATCCGGCCCACGAAGGGATCGCCGCTGGAGTGAACCAGCGCAGGCGAGGTAAACCTTGCCGCCCCCTGTAGTCCAACCCTCTGCCATTGGGAGAAGACCAGCAGTGCTTCCTATTTGCCAAGTGGCTGTTGAAGCAGTGGTACTGGCGGGGGGGGGGGGTGGAGAGGCTGCCAAAAAGGAGGCAGATCTGGTCTCCAAAGGATCGTGCCCCAATGGTTGCTACCACCACAGTGTCCACTTTCACAAGTAGCTTAAGGCCACTCATGGATACCTTCAGGCCCTAGACATTTCCTTTTAAGCTTCAGCAAGTGGGACATGGGTGGCGCTGTGGGTTAAACCACAGAGCCTAGGACTTGCCGACCAGAAGGTCGGCGGTTTGAATCCCCGCGACGGGGTGAACTCCCGTTGCTCGGTCCCTGCTCCTGCCAACCTAGCAGGTCGAAAGCACGTCAAAGTGCAAGTAGATAAATAGGTACCACTCCAGCGGGAAGGTAAACGGTGTTTCCGTGTGCTGCTCTGGTTCGCCAGAAGCGGCTTAGCCATGCTGGCCACATGACCCGGAAGCTGTACGCCGGTTCCCTCGGCCAATAAAGCGAGATGAGCGCTGCAACCCCAGAGTCGGTCACGACTAGACCTAATGGTCAGGGGTCCCTTTACCTTTAAAGTCACCTGAAGACTGCCCTTGGTCAGCTTTCAGGGCTTGAAAGGAGACTTACTTACATCCTTCAACACAAGGTTAAAAAGTCTATATGCAAGCAGCTGTGCGAGGCTGGTAAAACTTTGTATTTAAGAACTCTCCTGGTTGCTATAGGCAACTAGGAGTTCTATATAGGCAAGTGAGGAGCCTGGCTGAGGAGCGAAGGATCACTTGCCCCTTCCTCCTTGGCCAGCAAGGTGATGCAGGAGACATGGTGGACGGGTGCATATGATAAAAGGCAACGTTTTAAATGGCCTGCTAAAAGAGCCACTAGTAGCCTGGTTTTTTCCCCATGCTGGCTGCAGAGAAGGGCTTCCTAATCTCCGGGACCAGTATGGAAGCACCAGCTACTCTCACTCTCTCTTAATTGTAGGCTAGTAACTTCTGTGGGCTTACTTACAAGGCAAAAGTTCAGGAGGCAGAGGAGTCCAAATGGCAAAAGTGCCAAATGCTTTTATTAGAAACTCAGCTTTAGGTTTTAGCTCTTTCTATAATTGTTCATGGTGCACACTGATGTTTTTGTTTCAGCTGCGATTTTTATCACAGCTGAAACAAAAAACACCAGTGTGCACCATGAACAGAGTGTGCACCAGAGAGTGATATTTATTGAGGAGCTAACAAATCAGAAAATAAATAAAAACTTGAGTTTTTCCATGGAGCTCTACGAAAGGAATCAAAGTACCGTTGGAGCGTCGAGGGCTGTGGTTGCAGGAAACCAAGGTGGCAACTTCAGTTCCCAAAACTGATCTCAAAAAGGGGTTGTTTGTTTTTAAACCTCTTTATTGTTGCACTCTGTAAAGCTTACTTTGCCCAATGCCACACAGGTGAATCACTAACCCACAAAAAAGTATACCATAATAAACGTGTTAGGTCTGAAGTTGCCACCAGACCCTTGCTACCAAAGCCTGACACGTCCATTTATTTATTTGTTTATTAAGTTTCCCTTCCCACCCCTCCTTCCCAAAGCAATTCAGGGTGGCCACTCTTCTGAAAAGCACCAATTTTATAGTGATGCACATGCTAGAAAGCTCTTTATATCCCTGTGCTGAGGCAACGCCGGATTTAGGGTGCTGTGGGCGGTTCCCCGCCACAGGGCACTGAGCTGAGAAGACGCAAAATAATAATGATAATAATAATAATAAAACCTATACAGTATTGCTAGGGGTAGTGTCTGAGAAGATCCATAAAAAGCCACTGAACCAAAAGGAATTATTGTGAAAATAAGAAATACTTAGGGGCGGAGGGGCGCCAAAATTTGTCCTCTCTCAGGTTGCCACATAACCAAAATTCGCCCCTGGATGAGCCTGAGGCAACTTCTCACATGGGAGAAAGAGCTGCAATTTTCATTTATAACCTGAAATGCTGTTTCGGTGACCACGAGCACTTTTCTACGCATCTTTCCATGTCTGCCTCATCGCATTTCTTTGATTGGTTTGAGGGAGGCACTTGAGTCAAGGGCAGCAATAAGCAGGTGCCACAGGCGATGTGCCACAGGTGTGCCACAGGCAGTGTGCCGCAAATGTGCCACAGGCAGTGGCGGAGCTTCATGCTCCAGCACTGGGGGAGGAGAGCAGGCGGGGGTGGGGCTGGTGCGCTGTCTGCAGGGGCATGGCGCACATCCTGGGGGCAGGGCACCCAGCACGGGTGGGGGGACAGCCGTGATGGCATCCTGGGGATCCCACTGCCAGGGGTGGTGCGCTCCCACTGCACTTTTCTTTCACCAGTGGCCACAGGTGTGCCACAGGCAGTGTGCTGCAGGTGTGCCACAGATGTGCTACGGGCAGTGTACCACAGGCGGTGTGCTGCAGGTGTGCCACAGGCGGTGTGCTGCAGGTGTCCTGCAGGCGGTGTGCCACAGGTGTGCTACAGGCAGTGTGCTGCAGGTGTGCTACAGGTGGTGTGCCACAAGTGTGCTACAGGCAGTGTGCTGCAGGTGTGCCACAGGCGGTGTGCCACAGGTGTGCTACAGGCAGTGTGCTGCAGGTGTGCCACAGGCGGTGTGCTGCAGGTGTGCCACAGGTGTGCTACAGGCGGTGTGCTGCAAGTTTGCCGCAGGCGGTGTGCCACAAGTGTGCCGCAGGCGGTGTGCCACAGGCGGTGTGCCGCAGGTGTGCCACAGGTGTGCTACAGGCGGTGTGCTGCAAGTTTGCCGCAGGCGGTGTGCCACAAGTGTGCCGCAGGCGGTGTGCCACAGGCGGTGTGCCGCAGGTGTGCCACAGGTGTGCCACAGGTGTGCTACAGGCGGTGTGCTGCAAGTTTGCCGCAGGCGGTGTGCCACAAGTGTGCCGCAGGCAGTGTGCCACAGGCGGTGTGCCGCAGGTGTGCCACAGGTGTGCTACAGGCGGTGTGCTGCAAGTTTGCCGCAGGCGGTGTGCCACAAGTGTGCCGCAGGCGGTGTGCCACAGGCGGTGTGCCGCAGGTGTGCCACAGGTGTGCCACAGGTGTGCTACAGGCGGTGTGCTGCAAGTTTGCCGCAGGCGGTGTGCCACAGATGTGCTACGGGCAGTGTACCACAGGTGTGCTACAGGCAGTGTGCTGCAGGTGTGCCACAGGCGGTGTGCCACAGGCGGTGTGCTGCAGGTGTGCCACAGTTAGGTGTGTCACAGGTGTGCTACAGGCGGTGTGCTGCAAGTTTGCCGCAGGCGGTGTGCCACAGATGTGCTACGGGCAGTGTACCACAGCTGTGCTACAGGCGGTGTGCCGCAGGTGTGCCACAGTTAGGTGTGCCAGCGCAAAACCCTCCCTCCGCCCCTCCCATGGCCGCCCCCACCCCGACGAACTGGAGTGGTGGGAATTATGGGTGTTGGGCTGGTGCAGACAACGGGTACTGTGTTTTTATTTCTAGGTGGGCCCGTTGCACCCCACACGTTAAGGTCTCTGACAGGAAAATCACGTTGGCGACAGGAGTTCAAAAATGGGGGGGCGGGGCAAGTAGGGAGGCGGGCTCACTGCTTCGGAGAGCCTCCGCCACGAAGAAGCCAACGGTCGGGGTGAGGAGGGGGCGTGGCCAACCGCCGCAACAAAGGCCTGAGGTGATTTAACGGCGACCTGAGGCGCTTCTCCCTCCTTCCCCTCACTCACTCTTTCCCGCCAAAATGCTTGCCGTTAAAAGCATTGCTGGGCCCGGCTTCTCCCCTGAGCATTTGGCAAGGAATATTGTCATTTTTTGCGCATTGCTCTGCATTACCTTGTTTCCTTAGAAGATCGCCCACATTTCTATACTTGCAGGGAAAAACGAAGAGCTGCTTCTGTAGATCACGTCAAATTTGCCCAATGGTTTAGCCCCCCCCCATTTTAATTGGTCAGTTCAAATCATATCATATGAAATATAATAAACGAACTTGGAAGTCTCTCTTTTTCTCTTGAAGCCAAATGTTTCTGGTATCTGCTAAACTTCAACACTCCGATTTTGAAAAAAGTTCTCTGCAGTTTTTCTCAGTCTCGATGTGCCTATAAGGATGGGTGATAAATGCATTTATGAGAATGAGAAATTAAGTCTAAATTGGGGGGGGGGGTGTTGAAACGACTGGAAGATAAAATGTGCCCCAAAAGTGATACCATTAATTGGACATCTTGATTGGGCTTAGCCCAGTTTATTTTCCCCTCTCTCCCTCCTACCCTCCACCAGGGAAAGGATATTCAAATAGTGCTGTGGCTATATTTCATAAAATTTTATTTCATAATAATTATATTTTATTTTCATAAAATTAATTATACCCATCATAAGTTTGGCCCAAGGACAACATTTCTCTGTTGGGAAAGATGTCAAAAAGCAATTAAAATAAACCTGATAGGAAATATTATTGAATTCATAAACAGTACTCTGGTCTCCCAGGCAAAGTTTGGAGAAGTTATAAGCATTTATGACGACTTTCAAAGGTGCAGAGTGCAGACCATCATTTTCAATCTAAAGCCAAATGTGTGTGTGTGCGCGCGCATGTGTGCGTGCATGCATGTGTAGGTGTGTTGACTAGCTAATCCACAACTATTCTAAGCCTGTTAACATAACATTGAAGAGGGAAGGCACATTGCTAGACCCAGTTACCGGTACTTTGTAACTGGGGAAATCCATGAGTGTGAAGGTGTTACTTAAGTCCAGTGGTAGGTAGCCGTGTTGGTCGAAAGCTTATACCCAGAACAAACTTAGTTGGTCTCTAAGGTGCTACTGGACACACACACACACACACACACACACACACACAATCAATTAAGTCCAGTGGGTGCGCTGAAGGATAAGCTTGCACAATCTGTGATCATTCATATTGAATATAGCCCACCTGTCATATGCAGTAAATAGGCCTCTTATGTTTTTAAGTCCCAAGTAGGCAGCAAAAAACCCTGAAATGTTGTAGTAGTAGTAATAATAATAATAATAATAATTTATCATTTATACCCCGCTGATCTGGCTGGGTTTCCCCAGCCACTCTGGGTGGCTCCCAACAGATTAATAATAATAATAATAATAAAGTGATAAAACATCAAACATTAAAAACTTCCCTAAACAGTGCTGCTTTCAGATGTCTTCTAAAAGTCAGATAGCTGTTTAAAGATTATGTCTTTATTGTTTTAAAATAAATACATTTATAGAAAGAAAAAAGAAAAAAACATACAAACAAGCATACAAGCAATAGAAAAAAACAAACAACAATATAAGAAACAACAACAACAACAATAATATAACAAACATCATTTATGCACCCCAACAATGCAACCTTCAGATGTCTTCTAAAAGTCAGATAGTTGTTTATTTCCTTGACATCTGATGGGAGGGCATTCCATAGGGTGGGTGCCACCACTGAGAAGGCCCTCTGCCTGGTTCCCTGTAATCTCACTTCTTGCAGTGAGGGAACCGCCAAAAGGCCCTCGGAGCTGGACCTCAGTGTCTGGGCAAAACAATGGGGGTGAGAACGCTCCTTCAAGTATACTGGGCTGTTCATGGGGCAGTGCTGGATTAAACTCTGTGGAGGTCCCTTGACAGTCAAAATCGGGGGGTGGGGGCAAGCCTCGTGCGCACGCTGGAATAACCTTGAACTAAGAAAGCTTGGTTGTCGTTTTCTTTCAAGATCAAATCAATATTATTTTGATCCATTGTTGCAGGACCCCTAAAAAGTGTGGGGCCTATAGGCCAGTGCCTACTCTGCCTATTTGGTAATCCAGCCCAGCCCCTTTGGCTGCAGGAGAGAGTAGAAATGGAAGTTTATGGACGCATCCTGATGCGCTGCAGCTGTTCCCCACAATGAAATGGAAGGCTCAACATTTGTCAGGCAATTTCGGATGCTCAGCAGCCCTGTGTGGTTACAACAACGCTGTAAAGTAGGCCAGTGCTATGCGCTCCCCAAATTGCAGCTGAATCCCTCAGATTGGCATCCAACCTCTGCTTAAAAGCCAAGGAAGGAGAGTCCACCACCGTCCCAGAGAGTCTTACCATCAGAAAGTTCTTCCTAATGTTTAGTCCGAATCTCCTCTCCTGCCCTCCCCTCTGGAGCAGCAGAAAACAAGCTTGCTCCCTCTTGCAGTCTTCAGATATTGGAAGATGGCTCTCCTTTCTGTCTCCGCCTCTCCAGGCTAAACATACCCAGCTGCCTCAACCATTCCTCATCAGGCTTGGTTTCCAAACCCTTCATCATCCTATTCGCCCTCCTCTGCTCACCTTCCAGCTGCTCAATATCCTTCTTCAATTAGGTTTCAGCTGGGGGGGGGGAGGGACATTCCCAGCACCCCCCCCCCGAGATGCCTCCCAGGACAGAAGACCTGCATGCAAGGCAGATGGTCTAATCCTGCGCTATGGAGACCCCCAGCCTGCCTTGAAGGATGCAGGGATGGTCTCCCTTTGGAAATGGGGCTGTAGGCGGAACAGCAGGTGCCTCCAAGTTCTGACAGTGGAGCATCACTTCTCAGGAGGGGCCAGGTCCAGGTGGGGAGGTTGCCACTGTGACAAGGACCTGCCCTCCTTTGTGACATCTCTTGCTTCTCCCTTAAAAGCCACCACTTGCAGGCAGCCATTAAGGCAAGTTGAGTAGTAGAGAGAGGAGTTGGTGGTGGTTGGAGAAGAAAAGGAGAGGTATTCATTTGATTGTTATTTGATTTATTACTCTTATTTGATTCATTTGATTCTATTTTTATTTTATTTATTATTTTACTTTTGAATTTTAACATTTAATTTTACTTTGTATTTTGTTTTTTGTTTTCATATTTTTGATTTTACATTTTTATTTTGTGCACATTTTGTATATATTTATTTTGTGCATAGAGGAGTAGTTAGGGGTAAGCGTAGGGTTAGGGTTAGGCTTAGGGCTGGGGTCAGAGTTAGTCTTGGGTGGGCATTTTAGCTAGTTAGCTAGTTTAGAGAGGAGGGTGGGATTTTTTGTGCGAACAAAATGTGCAGACTGTTAAGTATGATTCCTTCCCTTTCTCTTGTTCTCCTGGGGGTGGGGTGCGAGTCCTGGGGAACTCTGCACAGCCTTAACTCGCTGGAAATCAACCCAGCCAGTCTTCTCCAGAGAGCTCAGCTCCTCCACACTCGTCCCCTGCCTTCCCCTTTTCATCATTTACTAGGACATTCCTAGCGCACTTTCCTCCCAGGAGCTCAAGGTGGCCTTCATGGTTCTCCCTGCCACCAATTGTTATCTTCACAGCAGCCCTGCAAAGTAGGCTAGGCTGGCCCAAGGTCCACCAGGGAGCTTCATGGCTGAGTGAGGATTCGAACCCTGCTCTCCCAGGTCCTCCTAGTCCACCCCTCCAACCATTACACCTCTGCCTGGCTCCATTTTGCATCTCTCCAGCTGCCCTACAACATCGGCCTTCTCCCCCTTCCTGGGGGTCTCTCTGGCTCCATGGAAGACTCCACCACCTTTCTCATGTTCTGCTCCTCTTCTGGGACACCTTGATGCTTGGAGGACCCTCCTAGGGGTCTCCACCCTCTCCAGGAAGGGCAAGCCTATCCTAAGACAACGAAGCAGAGCAGCCCTTTAACAGCTGGCAATGCTTGTCTTTCCTTCGGGCTGGAGCTCTTGAACCCATAGCACTTGAGGCCTCCTTTCTCTCTCTCTGGCAGCCCTTTGTGCTCTGGGCTGCCTCTTTCCAGCTCTGGTGATGCCCTTTCAGGTCAATGAACTGCAGAGAGATGGAAGGAATTGGGCCAGATGTCCCTCCTCACACACGAACACCCCCAAAGAATTGGGGCTGCCGGCTTCTGAGTTGCTCTCTCTGCTCGTCTCTTCTAGGTTCAGGTGCTTAAGACGCCTGATTGGCCGCAGCAACAGGGTGGCCCCCCTGCAAGGCCCGGAGCAGCCCGTGGTGTCAGGGGGAGCAAGTGACCCTCCTTTTTGGGACAGAGGAGGGCAGGAATGGGCTGGGGGGCAGGTAGTCAAAAGAAGCACAGAGCCAGTCAGCTGGATCCGACCCAAGGTCCATCTGGGCCAGCATCTGGAAACCCAACACGCCCCCCTAGCGACCACTCCGTTTTGTAGGGTCCGATAGAGGAAGCAGGGGGCTGGGCTGCAGAGCAAGGCGGGGGGGGCAGTTGTCAGTGGGAGGGGCACCTTCCCTGGGGAGCCATGTTCTGGGGGCAGGAGGCCAGGATTGGCCCCCAAGGCCTGGGGTGCCCCTCCCATTGTAGGACTTGGAATCCAGGATAAAACTCTTGGAATAGCCTTGCCAAGGGCTCAGGGACAAACTCCCCTGTCCCCATGTCTTTGCAAATGTGCTGGGGTTCCACATCCCTTCCCTAGGGGTGAGTATTGGATAAAACGAGAGCAGGGAGTGGATCCCTCAGCCCTGCCCCCCACTGCTCAGGCTCTTTGCCTCCCACTCTGCACTGTCAGATGCAGCTGAGCCCTCTTCCCACGAGGAACTGACAGCCTGACTTTTGCATTTCAGCTGCTGGAGGAAGATCAGCTATACCTCCTGGAGGTCATCCAGAACTGCCAGGCAGCTCGGCTCAGGAGGCTCTGAAACCTGAAGTGCTCCAAGAAGGATACGGCCAAAGCTATTATGGGGAGTGATGGGTGGTGTGAGGGACCCCCATGGGGAGGGAGGGGCAGAGAGGGGCTTTGGGGAAGAGCTTGTGCATCTGCTGGAGAGGAGGACCCTTCTGGCTTACGGCATGGGGTTGCCAATCCCCTGGAAAGACAAGCCTGACGTTTGGGGTCAGAGCCGTCCTCCGGAGACCCCCAGAAGGAGCTGGACTTTCCTCCTCTGCTGTCTTCCAGCACATCTTTGGCCACTTGGAGCGCTTCAGGGATCGCACCCTGAGCCTGGCCCTGGCCTTGGAGGCCCTCCTCCAGCTGAGGTGAGTGGGGTCTTTGGGGTGGGCGGGGTTGGTGGGGCAGAACTCCACGGGGAGCTCTGGGTGGGCAAAAGCAGGCAGGAGGGGGCAAGGGAGACTTGGAGGAGGCAGCATCTAACCCCTTCCCTTTCTCTCTCCAGCTTCATGAGACCCCATTTCAGCAGCAATATGGTCAGTGCTATCCTGCATAGGACAATGGAGGCTGTTCTGGGGAGCGCAGAAAAGGACGACGACAAAGAGGTGTGTCCTCTGCTTTGACTTCCCTTTGCAAAGCTCTTTCTTCTTCTCCTCGCACCCTTGCAAGATTTAACCCAGCACTCAACCTCTCTTTTCCTGCAGGAATTGAAGAGGCACTTCCAGAGTCTCCTTCTGGAGGCTCCCAATGTTGGCACCCTCCTCCAGCTGCTCACTCTAAGTGTCTTGATGGCATCAGGGAAATTGGGACAATTGGGAAACACTGGCCTGCGAGCGCTCCTGTTGGAGAACAGCCTTTACCAAAGGTGTCATGGACTTCGAAGGAGCACGAACTTAAGGTGAAAAGGAGAAACAAGCTAAGAGGAAGGCATGTTTGGCAAATCCTCACCACGATCAACTCCTGCCTGGAAACCTATGTCCCCGCCGTGGAAGGATGTGTGGATCCAGAACTGGTCTCCACAGTCACTTACGGACACACCGCTCAGACCGTGTTCATGGAAGGCAATCTTACTCGGCCACAAGTGATCACCAAAGAAGAAAGAAGAACACACTGCCCAGGCTTGAACCCTACACAGGTCACTTCAGTGCTGCTAACACAGCAAAAACGACATGGGAGGCACCAGTTACAAGTTACCAGTCTCTGCAGCCACAGCAGGTGCTGTGATTCTCCAGCAGTTTGACTTCACCCCCAGAGGCACACTCCATTGTCTCCAAAGATAGGTAAGATACGAACAAGAGGGAAAATAACAGGCCATTCCAATCACCAGAGTGCAGTCCTAAATGGCTCACCACACCTGGGTTGTTTTTTTAAATATATACCTTGTAGAATTTGAAACCCACCAGGCATTTTTAAACCACGGAGCTTCACACCATAAACATGTCCCTCTTGAGGTTAAAAAATATGCAGCATAACAAACTGCTGCTTAAAGAAATGCAGATAAGAACTTAAGGGCCCTGCTGGACCCAACACTCCTTTATCACATTTATCTTTTCTGTGAACCGCCCTGAGACCTCTGGGCATAGGGTGGTATATAAATTCAATCAATCAATCAATCAATCAATCAATCAATCAATCAATCGCCAAATGTCCATGGCAAGTCCACAAGCAGAACCCAAACATAACAAGCATGACAGAAGCACTTTCCATACCTACAATTCAAGCATACTGCCTCCAGCCATGGGGGCAATCTAATGAGCCCTTGTATCTGAGGAACTAGTTGTACAGTCTTTTAGGTCCTAAAAAGAAATCCTTAATTTTTAAAAAAGTATGTCAGGTGGTATTACAACCACGTTAAGGAACACCGCAATTTTATTTCATTGAAATCTTGAGTATTCTCCATCTGGTAACAGCTTCAATTGATTTTTCATGGGGGACACCTGAAGTTCCCACTGAAACTAATGGAAGGTGGAAAGCTCAGCATCATGATTAACTAAAAAACTTAAATATACTTGCACAAAATAAAAAGGTTTTAATAAGCACATATTATGTTGATAAGGCTTAAACTGTTAAAACTTGACCAACTCAAGTTCGTCTGGCTTGCGGGGGGGGGGGGGAGGTTTTAAATAAAAATAAAAATGCCTTAACCTGCCACCTCGCCTCAAGACAAAGAACAGGAAACTAATGTTGCCCCAAGGTATAAGATTTATAATACCATAAATCACACATTTTATGCAGCTGTGTATGATGGGTTGAAAGCACATTGAACAGAAGAGTTCATTCTCATGATCTTTTCATTTGTTTTCATGCTCCATCATCAGAGGTGGCTGCTTGGTATCTGTAGCAATAGAGCTTGTTGTCTGCACCACCACTCAACAGCAACTATAGAGAAAGGAAGAAAAATCTAGTTATAATGAGACAATATTCAGAAACATTCATTCCCCCCCACCCCAATCTAGGCCAAGTAAAAACAGTGGTCCCTTGATTCCCGAACGGCTTAGTTGTCGAATAAATTGGCTCCCAAACACAGCAAACCTGGAAATAAGTGTTCCGGTTTGCGAATGTTTTTTGGAAGCCAAACGTCCGACGCGGCTTCCGATTAAGAGCAGGAAGCTCCTGCAGCCAATCGGAAGCTGCGCCTTGGTTTTCGAACGATTTCCGGAGTCGAATGGATTAGGTTTGAGAACCAAAGTACCACTGTATCAGGAAAAACAATTTTTCATCAAAACTTGCATAAGAAACACAAGGCATGGTATCACAGATTTCCAAATGCTTAATGCAAAGGAAGGAGTATATAGGGAAAAGCTAATTTATATTCTGGCTTATTAAGCAGACATATGATTAATACAGCCAATTGTGCCTTGGAACTTTTGCCTGCCTTAATGTTAGGAACAGAAACTTCACAATGTCTTAAATCCACAATATAAAGAGCAGCAGCACAAAATGCTATAAACAAAAAACAAGCGGTCATGTTGCATGATATCTAATATCACTGTCCTGATCCATTCTGCAGGCTTGGGGGGAAACCCAGAACAGGTTTTGGGGCACAGGGGGAGAGGAAGTCCCATTGCACAGGCAGGTCTTTGCAGTAACAAGACTTTGTTGGGCATAACCCAAAGTTTCTGCAAAATCACATACATTCTTTCAAGTAGTTTTAAGATAAATCACTTTCACAAGTTGAACCTTTGCTGTTCTGCACTGCATAAGTAATGAATATTTATAAATCACTACACATATCCAACTACATAAACAACATCTGCTGCAAAGATACTTCGGTTTCCACCCCATTCCTGTTCCTGACGAAGTTCTTACCCCTGCTTCTGTCCATTCCACACACAAAACCTTGTCTTCATGAGCAGCCAAGTCATAGAGAGGTGCCTTGCAACTATAGGAAACAGACATTAGACAGCCATACTAGCTATATTACATGGAAATAAAAGTATTCTGATGGCTAATTGCTGAATTCAGCCAGCAAATTCCTTCTACATAAACTTCTCCTCCTACTCTCATTCTTCTGTCAACCTTTCGGTAAGATCCAATTGCAGAAGACTCTTATTGTCATTCAATCAAGAACTTCTGCTGGCACAAGGTTGGGGGTGGAGGGAGGTGTGGCGATTTTTGCAGATTTCCCATTCCTCCTGCAGCCCCCTAGAAATTGGGACCAGAAAATTTGGGGAAGAACACTGGAGATGGTGATGAACACTGCAGGATGAATCAACAAAAATATCCTCACTTCTATCAGTGGGAGAAAAATTCCATTCCTGGGATGCTTCTGCAACATCTGGGTCCAAACTACAATTTCACTTTTGGAATTATGCACACTGCCTACATACTGTCTTTAACCATACGCAAGTGCTGATTTTGACCTATAGAGCACTATATTGCTTAGGACTCCAATACCTCAAGGACCATCTCTTCCCAATATGAACTAGACCAGACACTATGGTCTTCATCAAAGGCCCTTCTCTGTGTGCCCCACTCAAGGAAGATGAGGGTGACCACATACGAACAGGCCTTTTCATTGGTGGCCTCCCATCCAATGAATGTTTTCGGAGGGAGATGTGCCTGGCACTATCCTTGTCAGTCTCTAGGTGCCAGGCTAAGACCTTTTTGTTTACGCAGGCCTTTGGCTACTTGATCTTGTTCCTCAACAGTGATCCTCATCTTTCAGTGGGGTGGGTAAGACTTGTCCTTATTAATAATGTGTTTCTGGATGAGCATTTTAATGTATTTTGCATTGTTCACTGTTTTAATTCTTTTTATTGTTCTGAACTGCTTTTATGTATTGCATTCTACCTTGCCGAGTCACTTTGAGACTTCATGTTGTATAAAGCAACTGGTCAATGCAATAAATTAAAAAACCCACTGTCCTGCTGTGTCATAATCCTTAGTAAAACAGAATTGCATCAAACACAATGCTTAGGGAGACATTTGCAGGTGCAGAACTAATATCGACGAGAATATTGCTAAAATCAGACTTAAGATCTAGTCAGAACCCTTCAAATCAATATCAATTGCCCTAAATATTCAAATATTCAATTGCCCTAAAATATTCAAATATTCAAAATATTCAATATCAATTGCCCTAAATATTCTATAGTGACATTTCTTCAGTTTGTGTGTCATCCAATAACACAAATCCATATGGCAAAAGTCCAACAAAAACCCAGGGTTTAAAGTTTACCTTCTTGTGTCCCAGAGTTTGACAACGTTGTCTAAAGAACCAGAGATGAGCTGCTGCTCATGTGTTGGTGACCACTTCACTGATGTCACCCATCCAGTATGTGAGGTAAGAGAAAGCAGTACCAAAGAACCATCTGAAAAGAGGCAGACAAGTCTCACTAGCCACAACTGATGAGTCACACAAGACACTTAAAATTTTTACACGCATACAGCAGGGTGAATGAGTACGCAATGGATACAAAAATAGTAATAGCCAGCATTTTTAGTAAATGTGCTGAAATCAAACAGAAAGTAGGAGACAATATGACCACTCCCTAGGCCACTACTGAGATGAAATGTTTCTTTACAAAGACCAAAACTAATGTTTATTAAAAGTAGCACATTAGTGATATAATCAGTAAAAACAGGACACCTGCATGCCAGATGAAGGAATTAGGAAGTTGCCATATACCAGGTCAGATTTTTTTATCCGTCTAGCCCAAATTTGTGTACCCAGACTGGCAGCTGCTCTCCAATGTCTCAGGCAAGAGAATAATAACACTGGGGAACAAATTTTTTGTTGCATTGACACCTGCAGTTGTTCTAACCTAAGTTCGACGTGCTGATTTCATATCAGAAGTTGGTTTTGTTCCGTAAGCTCTAGTTTTTTTGCAGTTCATGTTTTTCACTTTTCACCATAATCTCTGTTTTTCACAATGCATGAATTCAATATTTTATTAAACACATAGCCAAAGTAGTACATGTAAATATAAATGTAAATGTATAAATGTAAGTGACTTATATAGCATTGAATATTGAGTATAAATGTAAGTGACTTATATAGCATTGAACATGACATGTATAGCATTGAAAATGACATGTATATCTATGTACAGTTGGAGGTATGCAAAAAAAATGTATTCCCTTGGGATACACAGTATACTGGGGAACAATTTTCTCCCCCATTTTCTTTTGCATGGGATTTTTCAACTGTTCTTATAGGATTTTTCAACTGTTCTGAAATCAATTTTCGTGTACATGCTATAGTTATCTTTCAATTTCCGACTTTTCCCGATATGTCATATTAACACTGGGGATAAGTGGACACTGACACATTGATCTACCCTAACCACATGGTAATTATTGTTTTGCAAACTTAATTTTTCTTTATTTTTACAGTTTTGTAAGCTAAATATTTGTATTTTTCAGATCGGACCATGGTTTCTTCAAGTAGACAAAAATGTGTAAACAAGCTTGATGCCTTTCATATAACTTACGACCTGTTCCTTCCTAACTAGAGGTGCCAGGGACCAGACCAGAGACACTGTTTATGGTAAAACATGTCCTCTACCACTGAGTTATGATCCCTGCATAGAGAGAGCTTTATATATATATTTTTTAGAATAATGTTTATTAAAGTTTCAAAAGAGAAAAAAAATCACATTAATAATAAAAATAAAAAAATTAACAATAAAAAAGAAAAATACAAAGTAGAAAAACAAAGAAAAAAAACAGTTAAAAACAATTCCATCTTTTCCTCACTTCTTTTACATTTACTTGTTTCCCGGACCTCCTCATACCTCCCTCTTTTGTATTCCAATTCAATTTGTTAATCCAACAATTCCTTTCCCTCCTTTTTAATCTTAATCCTTAATCTTGATATATTGTAACATTAGATTTTTACAAATTAAAAACCAATTTTTCCATATTCTTTTGTACCTATACAGCTAGAGACCACTTAACTTCAATCCAACATCATTCTAACATTCATTTATTTTGCAATATTTCTGTAAATAGTCTTTAAATTTCTTCCAATCTTCTTCCACCAACTCTTCTCCCTGGTCACGGATTCTGCCAGTCATTTCTACCAATTCCATATAGTCCATTAATTTCATCTGCCATTCCTCCAGTGTGGGTAAATCTTGTGTCTTCCAATGCTTTGCGATGAGTATTCTTGCTGCTGTTGTAGCATACATAAAGAAAGTTCTATCCTTTTTTAACACCGATTGGCCGACGAGAGAGCTTTATAAACACTGCCATAACCACTGCATAGAAGTGGGAGATTATAGCAGCTTTCCCCGACTCCGGGTTACGAAAGTATGGCACCAGCCAATCAGGGTTGGGAAGCCTCACCAGAACGTTTATTCGAAAGCAGGTATGTATAGCTCAATAAATGCATGAAATAATAATAATTTTTAAAACGTAACTCATGTGTGTGTGTACATATGCAAAAATTATCTCGTGAATATATCTTCTGTTCTACCCACCTTTGCTGTAAAATGTGTGAGATCATGATATTGTTTTTATCTGCATTACAGTGGTACCTCTGGTTACATACTTAATTCGTTCCGGAGGTCCGTACTTAACCTGAAACTGTTCTTAACCTGAAGCACCACTTTAGCTAATGGGGCCTCCTGCTGCCGCCGCTGCAAGATTTCTGTTCCCATCCTGAAGCAAAGTTCTTAACCTGAGGTACTATTTCTGGGTTAGTGGAGTCTGTAACCTGAAGCGTCTGTAACCCAAGGTACCACTGTACATCAATTACCGTATTTTTTGCTCTATAAGACTCACTTTTTCCCTCCTAAAAAGTAAGGGGAAATGTGTGTGCGTCTTATGGAGCGAATGCAGGCTGCACAGATATCACAGAAGCCAGAACAGCAAGAGGGATTGCTGCTTTCACTGCGCAGCGATCCCTCTTGCTGTTCTGGCTTCTGAGATTCAGAATATTTTTTTTCTTGTTTTCCTCCTCCTGAAACTAGGTGCGTCTTGTGGTCTTATAGAGCGAAAAATACGGTATGTCAATTACAAGTTATTATCAGCGTTAGCAGAAAAATACATTGATATTAGCTACTGTATTTGTATTTGCAACCCGAGGTACCACTGTATACATTCTGTTCTACCCACCTTTGGTACGAGGGTCCCATAACCTAATGTGTCTGTCAGTGCTTCCAGAGGCTAAACGCCGACACAATGCTGAGTAGGATATAGAGTTGAACACTTTGTTTCCAGTCTACGTAAAAATAAGAGTAGAAAGAAGCAGAGTGGATTTAAATCGCTAGCCAGTAAGACTTGATTCAAATCAAATTTTTTTTTACAGAAAGACTCATTCTTGCTGGTACATTTACAACCAGATGAAAGTTTCATTTTTGGAATAATAAATTTTCAGAGTAGTTTTTACAGCTATATCAAAAATTTCTGATTTGCTTATACTATTAGAAATACATAGACAAATAGTTATGAAATTATTGTGAGGTTTAATGAGTTAACTGTTTATATTTGGACAACTTTTCTGCTGTACTTTATCAGAAGGAGAAAAACAATCATTTCCTTAATAACAATTTAAACAATTTATTTAACTAAAACAATAACATTATAGCATATGTATCCCTGTTTGTTAATTGATGTGGTTAAACTTTTTTAAAAAAAAAAAACTTAAACTGAGTTTTAGCACACATGAAAAACTTAAAACAAATCCTTATTTGGACTATAACTTAAATAGAAAGCTATCTTTGGACTATGTAACTTAAATAGAAAGCTATCTTTAGAAATATTTTTCCTCCATTTTATTTTAAAAATCCAATTCAAATAAAAAAATCAGATTTAAATTTTAAAAATCAGATTTTTTAAAAAAAAAATCATTGATTTTTATCCACCCTGAGTAGACGTAATTAATGAATTGCTCTTTAGACTTTGTACAAAACTCTTTGTTGAAGGCAGTTAAGCAATCTGAGAAATGGCAAACTTGGTTTGCAAGAGAACTCACCAAAGTGGATTTGAGGCCCCCCGTTTCAACATCCCACACCTTAATTGTGTGGTCCCATGAAGCACTGCATATTTCATCTGTATCTGACCAAAGTACAGAAGAGACTGATTCTGTATGGCCAGAGAGGGTTGTAACAGGAGTCTAGACGGGAAAAATAAATATTGGGAGGATATGGTTATTGAAATATTTCATTTTGTGAAACGAGCTCGTTCACTAACACTGTTAAGTCTATACATATACAGTGGTACCTCGAGTTAAGAACAGAGGGCCTTCTCGGTAGTGGCACCCGCCCTGTGGAACGCCCTCCCACCAGATGTCAAAGAGATAAACAACTATCTGATGTTTAGAAGACATCTGAAGGCAGCCCTGTTTAGGGAAGTTTTTAATGACTGATGTTTTAATGTATTTTTAATCTTTTGTTGGAAGCTGCCCAGAGTGGCTGGGGAAACCCAGCCAGTTGGGCAGGGTATAAATAATATATTATTATTATTATTATTATTATTATTATTATTATTATTATACCTCAGGTTAAGAACTTAATTTGTTCTGGAAGTCTGTTGTTTACCTGAAACTGTCCTTAACCTGAAGCACCACTTTAGCTAATGGGGCCTCCCACTGCCGCTGCACAATTTCCGTTCTCATCCTGAAGCAAAGTTCTTAACATGAGGTAATATTTCTGGGTTAGCGGAGTATGTAACCTAAAACGTATGTAACCTGAAGCGTATTTAACCCGAGGTACCACTGTACTATAGGAATTGCTCCCAAGTAAATGTGCATGGGATTTTGCTATTTCCCTCCATTTCAACCCACGGGAGTTGGCTCCAGGGCTTAGTAGACAGCTATCCAATGCGTCCTCTCTCCAGCTGCCATCTTAGTCCCCCCCCCCCCAAAGCAATGCCTCTGTTGTTGCACTCTAGGCAAAAACAAGGCACACAACTTTGGCAATCAGCACATTTTTGTGTTCTTAGCTGTGGGACACAGATACCTCTGCACAGGGAATGGCTTGCTGGAGGAGGCGACACTCTGACCATAAAAAAAATAACAGTACAGTGGTACCTCAGGTTAAGTACTTAATTCGTTCTGGAGGTCCATTCTTAACCTGAAACTGTTCTTAACCTGAGGTACCACTTTAGCTAATGGGGCCTCCAGCTGTCGCTGTGCCGCCAGAGCACAATTTCTGTTCTCATCCTGAGGTACTATTTCTGGGTTAGCGGAGTCTGTAACCTGAAGCGTATGTAACCTGAAGCGTTTGTAACCCGAGGTACCACTAAAAGGGACGTGGGTGGAGCTGTGGGTTAAACCACAGAGCCCAGGGCTTGCCGATCAGAAGCTCGGCGGTTCGAATCGCCGCGATGGGGTGAGCTCCCGTTGCTCAGTCCCTACTCCTGCCAACCTAGCAGTTCGAAAGCACGTCAAAGTGCAAGTAGATAAATAGGTACTGCTCTGGTGGGAAGGTAAACGGCGTTTCCTAGCACTGCTCTGGTTCGCCAGAAGCGGCTTAGTCATGCTGCTCACATGACCCAGAAGCTGTATGCCGGCTCCCTCGGCCAGTAAAGCAAGATGAGCGCCGCAACCCCAGAGTTGGTCACAATTGGACCTAATGGTCAGGAGTCCCTTTACCTTTATACTGGATAAATGTGTGTTCCAGTCACAAAAGAGGCAACATTTCTAGATAGCCTCAATGACTGTGCCCTAGGACAGCCGGCCACAGAACCAACCAGAGGATCAGTGACTCTGGACTTTTATTACGTGGTTACCAGGACCTGGTAAGTTGCGAGGACCTTCGTTTACATTGAGGTCCAGGGCCGAGCGCCTTCTGGCAGTTCCCTCACTGCGAGAAGTGAGGTTACAGGGAACCAGGCAGAGGGCCTTCTCGGTGGCGGTGCCCACCCTGTGGAACGCCCTACCATCTGATGTCAAGGAAATAAACAACTATCTGACTTTTAGAAGACCTCTGAAGGCAGCCCTGTTTAGGGAAGTTTTCAATGTTTGATGTTTGATCGTGTTTTAATACAGTCGTACCTTGGAAGTCAAACAGCCTAGTTCTTGAACGTTTTGACTCCCGAACGATGGACATCTGGAAGTGACTGTTCCGGTTTTTTAACGTTCTTTTGGAAGCTGAATGTCCGAGGAGCTTCCTGCAGCCAATCAGAAGCCGTGCTTTGGTTTTTGAACGGACTTCCAGAAAGGATTCCGTTCGACTTCCAAGTTACGGCTGTATTCTGTTGGGAGCAGCCGAGAGTGGCTGGGGAAACCCAGCAAGATGGGTGGGGTATCAATAATAAAGTATTATGTTGTTGTTGTTGATGATGATGATGATCTCTCTCAAAACAGTGATCACGGTGCTATCAAATCCCACATATATATAAAAGGACAATTGCCAGACACATCTAACTTGGATCGTTCAAAAGGGGTTTAGACAAATTCATGGATGGCATTCGATGATTACCAGTCATGGCTGTGTACCAGCTTCAGTACTGAAGACTATATGCCTCAAAATACTGGGGAACACAAGCAGGAAGGAAGCTGTAGCATTCAAGTCCTGCTTTCAGTTCCCCATGTGAATCTGATTGGCCAGGATGCTGGACTACATGGGCCTTTGATCTGACTCAGCAGGGCTTTTCTTACGTCCAAGTGGAACTTACAGAGCACTGCATTTTTGGGAAACTAAGGCAAATGTCACAACTGCAGCCAGCAGGTCCCTGGAGGTATAGCTGGCTGGTAATGTTAGGCCCGAACCCCACATCCCCTCAAAGGAATTTCTACACAATTCAGGTTTGTCTTACTCTTGTTAGTCCCAACTGCTCAGTTTTCTGCTTTTTCCTTGGTCTGTTTGCCGCCTCCTCCGTTTCCATTTCATCCTCTTCATCCGTAGGCACTGAAAGAAAAAAATACGGTCATTTTAACCATACGACCACTCGCTGGTCAATCTCCTATTGCTATAAATTGGTTCTTTGTAAAAAAAGAATAAATCTAATTATCAACAAATCTGTGATATGAAGAATCACTGATTAGTCCTAATTTACACGCTGGCCTGCGATTTGCACACATTTTCCCCAAGAACACTGATCAATTGCCATATTAATTCAATTCCATGGAAGCAAGCGTTTTAGTCATTGGGAGCAATCCAAGTATGAGCTAGATGTTGTCCAATGGAATTAACTTCCAAATAAAAGCTTTTGGAATTGTGGAGCCAGCTTGCTGTAGTCATACTAGTTGCTTAAGGTCAGGTGTGGGCAACCCTGGCTTTTTAGACATTGCTGAACTACACCGCTTTATCATCCCTGGCCACTGAACCTATTTGTTGGGAGCTATCAGGATGGGCATTGTAGTTCAGCGACATCTGGAGGGCCAAAGGTTTCCCACACCTGATTTAGGTTCCTGTGACATCTTAATTTTATTGTGGCAGAGGTTGTGGGGGCTTCTCTCAGGAACATGAAGTGTTTTGCCAGATTTTTTTTGGCATAACATCAGTTCTCAGATTGAAGATCACAGTCGCAGCAGTCCTCTCCCAGTCCTGCAGCTGCTGCTAAAATACGGTTTAGTACATCCAGATTTGTGGTTTGTTTCCCTCCAAATACCGTATTTTTCGCTCCATAGGACGCACTTTTTCCCCTCCAAAAATGAAGGGGAAATGTGTGTGCGTCCTATGGGGCGAATGCAGGCTTTCGCTGAAGCCTGGAGAGCGAGAGACATCGGTGCGCACCGACCCCTCTCGCTCTCCAGGCTTCAGGAAGCTATCCGCAAGCCTTGCAAGCCCGGTGGGAGTTCCCGCGGGCTCACAAGGCTTGCAGGCAGCAACCTGCAGCCCCGGCGAGTGTCTGCAAGCCTTGCGCGCCCGGCAGGAGGTCCCACCGAGCGCGCGAGGCTTGGGGCGGCAGCCTGTCGCCCGAAGCACGGGCAGCCCTCCGGAGGGTGCCCCGTGCTTCTTGCAGGTGTGCACAAGGCTTGGGGCTTCTAAAAGTCAGACAGTTGTTTGTTTCCTTGACATTGGATGGGAGGGCGTTCCACAGGGCGGGCGCCACTACCGAGAAGGCCCTCTGCCTGGTTCCCTGTAGCCCGGAGGGCTCCCCGTGCTTCGGGCGAGTGTCTGCAAGCCTTGCGCGCCCGGCAGGAGGTCCCGCCGAGCGCGCAAGGCTTGGGGCGGCAGCCTGTCGCCCGAAGCACGGGCAGCCCTCCGGAGGGTGCCCCGTGCTTCTTGCAGGTGTGCACAAGGCTTGGGGCGGCAGCCGCGGCGGGGGGGGGGGAATATTTTTTTTATTCATTTCCCCCCCCCCAAAAAACGAGGTGCGTCCTATGGGCCGGTGCGCCCTATAGAACGAAAAATACGGTAATCCACGAGTTGTAACTAAGGTTTACGAGTGATACGAACCACAAGTCTGGACTTACTCTGATGCAGCACTTAACCCAGCGTTTCTCAAACCTGAGTCTCCAGCTATTATTGGTCTACAGCTCCCATCACCCCTAGCTAGCAGGATCATAATATAATAAAATAAAATAAAATAAAATAATAATAATAATAATCTGGCTGGCTTTCCCCAGCCACTCTGGGCGGATCCCAACAGAATTAAAAGCACAATAAAACATCACACATTAAAAACTTCCCTAAACAGGGCTGCCTTCAGATGTCTTCTAAAAGTCAGACAGTTGTTTGTTTCCTTGACATCGGATGGGAGGGCGTTCCACAGGGCAGGCGCCACTACCGAGAAGGCCCTCTGCCTGGTTCCCTGTAGCTTCACTTCTCGCAGTGAGAGAACCGCCAGAAAGCCCTCAGAGCTGGACCTCAGTGTCTGGGCTGAATGCTGGGGGTGGAGACGCTCCTTCAGGTATACTGGGCCAAGGTCGTTTAGGGCTTTAAAAGTCAGCACCAACACTTTGAATTGTGCTCAGAAACATACTGGGAGGCAGGACCGGTGTTATATGGTATTGGCGGCCACTCCCAGTCACCAGCCTAGCTGCTGCATTTTGGATTAGTTGTAGTGGTCAACAATGATGGAGTTATAATCCTACAACAGCTGGGGACCCAAGTTTGAGAAACACTGACTTAAACCAAACCATGGCTTAGCACTGGTTAACGTGGTGGCAGCAGGGCCAGCGAAGGAGCACTGTGGTTGTGATTGTCACTCTGAGCCTGCACATTTACTTGTTTGCAATAGCTACAGTCTGGCAAACCAGGTCACCGTGGCCTGTCCTTCAATAGCCACTATTTCCTCATGTGTAGCAGAAGTGGGGCCATACTCCTAGCCCTGATCCCAATGTTGCATCCTATTTTCCATGCTTCTCTCTGCCTTCCTGTGTTGAACGCAACATATGACAAGGAGGCCCTTCATGTAAACAGTGGCTTATGGACATGGGCTCCAGGCGAATCGGACATCCTCATAGTCTGGCGAGATTGAGATGGAAGCAGGCCCTGTTCCTACATGCGAGTTAAGAACATCAAAAGGACTTTGAGGTATGTTTCCATGGAGCTACGAGACAGGTGGCCTGTGCAGTTCACACATTAATTGAACCTAACCCCTATGGCAAAACGAAGTATTCTCCAAACTCACAGGACTGATATACATACACACGTGGGAATTTACAATTCTGCAACACGGCACTACATTTTGAACTTCTCGTGCAGTTAGCAAAAATATTTGCATGCAGCTTCAAACTGCAATGTCTGGGGCAGCTTCAGTTTGCCAAAAAAGGTGGTTCAAGTTCATGAAAAAAAGGGTGCACCCACATGTAAACCACTCAGAGGTTTCATTTGCAAATAGGCAGTATACAACCCCTGCTAAATAAATTAATGTATTGTAAGCATGCAGAGTTGTAGACAAAGGTGCTGGGAGTTATTAGATGAAAGGTCAAAGGAAGCACATACAGTGGTGCCTCGCAAGACGAAATTAATTCATTCTGCGAGTTTTTTCGTCTTGCGAATTTTTCGTCTTGCGAAGCACCACTGTCTTCAAATCACCAAAGTCTTCAAAAACCTCAAAAAAGGCTACCACACCGCGTGCTATGAGTTGCTCCTCGAAGTCAAGTCGCAACTGCACCTCTTCAAGCAATTCACCCTGGGTATTAACAGTTTTAAGAAAAAGGAAACAAACTTGCAAGACGTTTTCGTTTTTCGTCTTGCGAAGCAAGCCCATAGGGAAATTCATCTTGCGAAGCAACTCAAAAAACTCTTTCGTCTTGCGAGTTTTTCGTCTTGCGAGGCATTCGTCTTGCGAGGTACCACTGTAGTTAAACACTGATCTTACCTGCAGACCAGATCTTTAGCATCTTATCCCAGGATCCACTGCAAAACTAAACACACCACAAAACAGTTTTCAACATAAATGGCACATTTTAGCTAGCTATCATTTGTGATGGGCAAGTTACCCAAAGCTTGATTTCAGAACAGGCTTAACTCAAGTGAGTCACTGTGTTTTTCCATGTATAAGACACTCACGTAAGACGCCCCTATTTTTTTGAACACAAAATTAAGAAATCAGGCCAGAGGCCAAGCCCGAACCTAAGTCTGGGTTACCTGTGCCAGAGTCCAAGTTTGAACCACAACCTGGGCCACCAGCACCACAGCCTGAACCCGAGCCCAGGCCACCCATACCAGAGCCAGAGCCCAAACCCCTGTGCATTCAACATCCGTGTGTAAGATAACCCCCAAATTTTGACTTAAATCTTTTAGCAAAAAACATTGTCTTATAGATGGAAAAATACGGTAAAATAGGCTTGATTTGACTCCAAACCAGATTCAAACAGGACCCAGGGGAAGTTCCCATACCCTTTTGAATGAGCTTTTACATTTTATTTAAAATATCTTGAGGCTGAAAGCACCTTCCTCAGCCTTCAGCTAAACAATTCCTCACCCCAAAAATTCCCCATGGTTTTACTGGAGAATAGAAAATCAGGAAGTGGGGGAGGAAGGGAGGGAAAGAGATGGCTGCCCCATGCCATAATTTCACATCTCTGAGTGTTTACAGAGGGTGGTGAACACAGCACATGATATCATGGGCTGTCCCCTAAGCCTGCTAGATGACATAGCAAGGGATCGTTGCCTTAGGAAAGCGAGAAATTCTCAGGGACGATTCATACCCTGGCCAGCACCTCTTTAATCTTCCACCCTCAGGCAGGAGATATAGAAGTATAATCAGTCGTACCAACAGGCTAAAAAACAGTTTCTACCCGTGGGCTGTTAGGCTACTGATCAGAAAATAATAATAGTGCAACTGAGTTTCGGGGTTGGTGTGTTGTGCGACAAGCACACAAAGTGCAATGAGATTGAGTGTTCGTGGCGGGGGGGGGGGAGGCTCGGTTAATTTCATTGTACAAAGGTTGTACATTGACATTAAAGGTATTATTATTACTATTACTTCTTCTTCTTCTTCTTCTTCTTCTTCTTATTATTATTATTATTATTAGTGCAAGGCTTCCAGTTATCAGAAGATGGAGAGCAGATGCTATAGTGTTGATCTAGATGCTATATAGAGTATAGCATCTAGATCAAGGGAAGTAATAGTGCCACTGTATTCTGCTCTGGTCAGACCTCACCTGGAGTACTGTGTCCAGTTCTGGGCACCACAGTTCAAGAAGGACATTGACAAACTGGAACGTGTCCAGAGGAGGGCAACCAAAATGGTCAAAGGCCTGGAAACGATGCCTTATGAGGACCGGCTAAGGGAGCTGGGCATGTTTAGCCTGGAGAAGAGGAGGTTAAGGGGTGATATGATAGCCATGTTCAAATATATAAAAGGATGTCACATAGAGGAGGGAGAAAGGTTGTTTTCTGCTGCTCCAGAGAAGCGAACACGGAGCAATGGATCCAAACTACAAGAAAGAAGATTCCACCTAAACATTAGGAAGAGCTTCCTGACAGTAAGAGCTGTTCGACAGTGGAATTTGCTGCCAAGGAGTGTGGTAGAGTCTCCTTCTTTGGAGGTCTTTAAGCAGAGGCTTGACAACCATATGTCAGGAGTGCTCTGATGGTGTTTCCTGCTTGGCAGGGGGTTGGACTCGATGGCCCTTGTGGTCTCTTCCAACTCTATGATTCTATGCCTTTTATGTGAAACAACATCAACTGTCTCAGCTGCTTGGGTGTGTGGGAGGGAGGGAGGAAAGGGCAGTCAATATAACTTACTTTAGTCCTTGAGCCATCCACAGCGACAGATTCTACGCTTCCTGCATGTCCTCTGCAGCAGTGAAGGGCCTTCACTTTGTTCTTTTCTACATTCCATTCCCACAGCAGGATAGTCTGGTCCATCGATGCGCTAAGCAGCAGGCATGACAAACTATCTGAGGGATACAGGCATAGCAGACAGGTTCACACAGCAGTCTTTCCCCAAACCAACCCTCTCCTAATTCTCCCAACCTGCTCAAATATGATGAAGCCTTTACAAAACGATTATAAACAGGCCAAGGATGTGATCAATTTGGAGCTGAGGCAATGCAGAAGGATATCACAAGGCTGCAGGGAATGTAGAAGTAAACAGAATATGACGGTCACTCATACACATTACCAGTTTAATGGCCATGAATGCAGTCAGAGGCATCCGTAAAACATCAGGCAGCACTGTTTAGGGATGTTTTTAACGCTTGAAGTTTTATTCTGTTTTTAATGTTCTGTTGAAAGCTGCCCAGAGTGGCTGGGGAAACCCAGTCAGATGGTCAGGGTAGAAATAAATTATTATTATTATTATTATTATTATTATTATTACCCAGTGGGACTTTGATCCTGAGGCCTTTGTTTCAACACAAAACTGCCACGTAATGTGGCAACAATTGCACAGGAGGAATTGCAAAGAAGAGTGGAATTTGAGAGGTGGCTAGGTTATTCTGATGCAGCGAAAGCAAAAAAAGTATTTCGATAAATTTGTTAAGTCTTTAAGGTGTCACTTTCTGTGTTGGATTTCAGTTTGAAAATAACTGAACAATTCGGGGTGGTGAGCTTTCTGTGAAATTTATTGAAGCTGAAACCCCAAACAGAGTAAAATCCACTTACCTTTTTTGACCCAGGCCACATCTTTAACTACATCTACATGTCCAGCAAGCGTCATTATGGGTTTGCCTTCTACTGACCAAATCCGAGATGTCTGGTCATAGGAGCCTGTCAATATCCTATGGAATTTAGAAGCAAAAAACCCTGCTTGGTGGTTGTCTTTGGTTCTTCACAGGATACATCTTCTACTTTATGGGCTTTAATTGAGCACTTGACACACTGTGCAATTTCAATTTTTTTGGAGTATTATGCTGAAATATTATGTTTGTTAATGAAGAATCCTTTCCCAGCAAAGCACTTGGGCTATAGATACTGCGAACAGTTAAAGCTGCAAATCTATAAGACAATGCCACCATCCATTCTCTGCGGGGACATCATGCTAAAATGCTTACTATATTCACATATACTTACCTTCTGTGCGGTTTGAAAGTTCAAGTGGAGATTTTGAATGGGAAAAAATATGTTTATTTAAAAGACAGAGAGGAAAGGAGGAAAAGAATGGATAAACTGACGCTGTGCCTTCAACATGGTGAGCGAAATAAAACAAGACGAAAGAAAAATGGATACAAAAACTTTCGGAATACGCAGAAATGGCGAAACTTACCAGAAAAATAAGAAATCAAGGTAACAAACTTTTTATAAAAGAATGGAAATGGTTTATTGAATATTTACAAACAAACTGTAAACAGATAAGGACGTTGGCAGGATCGTTGTAATAACCTGCAGTTTTATAAGAGGATATATTTAAAGCAGATGAGTAAATGAGTAAACTAAGTTAATTTGGAATATACAGAAAATATATATATATAAAATTTAAGGAACTGCAGAAAGAGGGGGAAGGAAGCCGAGTTTTGGAATGCTAAAATGATTGTAAAATTGTTGAAATGTACAAAACTGAAAAATCATACATAAAAAAAGAAATAATGGAAGGCGATATCTTACAGACAGTAAGTCAGACAAAAGAGATTAGGAAAGAAGTAGCATGTCTCCCTTACCATTCTTCTGTAGCTTCGATAGAACTGATCCAATCATCATGGAGCATGCATTCTTCAGGTTGAGGAGCCGTGTATTTTTCAACATACTCTATTGCTACTACTTCTTCCTGCGCACACAACACACGTCAAGGGAAAGGATCAGCCACGGAGGTTTCAGAGGAAAATTTCCTCTGCAGCAGAGGCGGCTTCACAAGGACTGCGGCTGCTGCTTAACACCAAGAGCTGCTCTTTTAAATTGTTTTTAATTTTTATCTGTGTTGCTTTAAATGAGACCACCTTGGCTCTGAGCCCTGGAAGACCTGCACCCTGCCTGGCTGGCCCTTTCCCATCTGGCCTGGGAGAGTGGAGTGCGGACTGACTCCAGCTACAAAAGCTGAGGCTGTTGAACAGATTCTGGGGCTGGGGTATTGTTTACGGGGGGCTGAGAGAGCTTGTTGCTGTTACTGATATTATTGTTGTATCTTTAGTTTTAGATCTTATGATTTATGTGGAAATTGTTTCCATTAGGTTGTGTTTGATGTGTTTTATCTGTTGTTTATGACTTCTGTTATGTTTGTAATTATGTAAGTCTTTTCATGTTGTAAGCCGCTTTGAGCATAGGCTCAGCTATGGAAAGGCGGCATACAGCGGTACCTCGGGGTAAGTACTTAATTCGTTCCGGAGGTCTGTTCTTAACCTGAAACTGTTCTTAACCTGAAGCACCACTTTAGCTAATGGGGCTTCCCGCTGCCGCCGTGCCGCCAGAGCCCGATTTCTGTTCTTATCCTGAAGAAAAGTTCTTAACCTGAAGCACTATTTCTGAGTTAGCAGAGTGTGTAACCTGAAGCGTATGTAACCTGAAGCGTATTTTTTGCTCTATAAGACTCACCTTTCCCTCCTAAAAAGTAAGGGGAAATGTTTGTGCGTCTTATGGAGCGAATGCAGGCTGCGCAGCTATCCCAGAAGCCAGAACAGCAAGAGGGATTGCTGCTTTTCACATTTTTTTCCTCTTGTTTTCCTCCTCCAAAAACTAGGTGCGTCTTGTGGTCTGGTGCGTCTTATAGAGCGAAAAATACGGTAAGTGCTTAACCTGAGGTACCACTGTATAGATATTGAAAACAAAACAAGGTGCTCTCTTATAAGCAGTCCTTATTTTTTTCCAGTTCCCTCTGCCCCCCTGAAACCAAGAGGGCAAATTACCTGCACCAGCTCCAAGCTAATTCAAGTAAGGGACTCAATTCTGGGTCATCTCAGGAGAAGGGAAGGGTTTTTTGGTCCAATGCATTCAAGGCCATCTCTGCTGATAGAATGCCTCGTTCCAGGGCCCTATACTGGCTACTGCCAGCATCAGACTTGTGTCTTATGGGAACAACAGAGGCCTCTGTAGCAGACGTGGGCTCCCAACTGCAGATGAATTTTTAACCAATCCTAAGCCCCCTCTAGGGGACGCGAGTGGCGCTGTGGGTTAAACCACAGAGCCTAGGGCTTGCCGATCAGAAGGTCGGCGGTTCGAATCTCTGCAACGGGGTGAGCTCCCGTTGCTCGGTCCCTGCTCCTGTCAACCTAGCAATTTGAAAGCACATCATAGTGCAAGTAGATAAATAGGTGCCGCTCCGGCGGGAAGGTAAACGGCGTTTCCGTGCGCTGCTCTGGTTCGCCAGAAGCGGCTTAGTCATGCTGGCCACATGACCCGGAAGCTGTACGCCGGCTCCCTCGGCCAATAAAGCGAGATGAGTGCCGCAACCCCAGAGTCGGCCACGACTGGACCTAATGGTCAGGGGTCCCTTTACCTTTAAACCCCCTCTAACTAGCAGCTCTGGAGGCTAGAATTGCTCTGTCATACATTTGCAAGCTAGACAGCCCAATACAATAATTGGGAGTTTTGCACAAATTTAAGTGGATGATTCTCTATTTCTTACTCTCAAAATCCAGAGCCTATACTCTATACACACACACACACACACACACACACACCCACCAATGACTTACAGTTGAGATATTTTCCACTTCCATGTGCCTCACCAGGGACATGCGCAAGAACTGTCCATTGATAAGGAAATCAAATTCCACATATTTGTGGCCTTCTAGAGACAAAGAAAACACAAAGTGTCAGGTTGCATGATACACTCAGAAGATGCAGTTTGCACTGTACATTTGAGAAGGCTTGGTGACTATGTCTCTAAAATGTAGCCTTCAGTTATTCCTGTACAATACACAGTCATATTACCAAATTATCACAGGCAACCAAACTTCATCCAAGTTCTCAAGTTTTTTGTTAGCAGATAAGATTTAGCTCCCCAAACCAGAAGTTATATCACTGATACACATTACATATTCAGCAAGTTGGATGTTACAGCATCTTAGTTCCAACTGTAATATTCTTTGAACCCCTAGACAGAACACATTTCTCTGGGCAAGCGATCATGAGGAAACAAAAAATAATCATAGAAATTATCAGCAATTGTGCAGAGATTTTGTCTATTTGAACATGTACCCAAGGAAGGCAAGGGCCAACTTTCTGGACAAGAAACTTACTGTGTGAAATGGCCCTGTGACCACAGCAGGAATTCAACTGGGTACCACAGTGAGAGTCAGTATAATGAAATAGTCAGTACTAATTTGATGTGTGGGACCCAGGTTCAGATTGCTCCTTGTAAAGATCACTGGAGACCCTTGGCTAAGTCACTGTCTCCCAACCTAGCCCATACGACAAAAAAACTGCTCCAGGGATAACAGTGTTCTGACACTTTGAGATGAAGCATGAACTACAAATGTGATAAATAAATAATACATACATAATCTACAAATTGCCTTGTGCCCCAAATTGTGTATCTCCACTCTTTGGGGTGGAGAAGGGTTGCTTTGGGAGGAAGGGTTGAAAATAAATGTAAAAATGTAATGTGAGTTTATACGGAATTTGCTGAGGTGATATCTATAGCATCAGGTGTTTAATAGCAAAAATTAATTAAGTCTGTAAAACTGTAAACTGTGATTAGTTGTATGTGTGGTAACCACCTCTACAGACTTCTAAAATTAACTCTCGACTAATAGCAAGGGGGCAAACTTTTAAAACCACTTCCCTCAAACATAAACGTACCATTTTTTGCTTCCAGCAATTTGTTGATAACATTACTGAGATCAGCAACTTCAGAAGCAGCTGGGACAGAGAAAGGAACATCATCTACTGCGTATCTGTGAGAGAAAACAGTTGCACACAGTATTCAGAAACGGGTAAAATCAATCTCAAATTTCCACCATCGTCTTCATGGGAAATATTTTACCTTTTAAGAGCAGACACATGTACTATACCATTGTATAGGTATGGTAAAGGACCCCTGGATGGTTAAGTCCAGTCAAAGGCGACTATGGGCCCATATCAAATCCCAGTAACATCTACCCCCAACCTGAATGACTAACCAAACCCAAGAGAATTGTTTTGGAATCAAAACAAACAAACAAACAAACCATCTGTGGCACTTTAAAGGCACTTTTGCCCATTTTACAGCATGCACAGATAGCTACCCTCAGGTGCCACAGATAGAAGCATGTTTGAGAGAGACGGCTGAGGCAAAAAAAATGATGAAATGCAAGCACATGGATACAGATTACACACATATACATATATCCAATCAACTAAGATGCTTTGCATATAATTTGCTAATTACAGGTAGCAAGCTAATTGGTCTATAATTAGCTGGATTGGATATAAGGCCCTTTTTGAATATAGGGATGACTACCGCTGTGGCCCAAACTTTGGGAAATAACCCAGATGAATCAATAAATGAGAATATTACCGCCCCCAGGGAGGCCCATCAGTCGATGTTAGATTCTGGGGGCAAATAATCTACGCCTGGTGCTTTATTGCTTCTTAACTGTGAAATAAGGTTCTTGACTTCAGTTATAGATACTGGAAGACAATCTGGTAAGTTTCCAAAAGGTTCTGTTATTTGGTTGACCCCATCACCCTGCCTGCCCCTGATAAGAATGAATGATAATATTGCATACACGTACATATACATCTATATGAATGAATGGCTGAGGCCAAAAGACCATAAAGTGCAAGAGGCAGGCAGCCCAGCAATGCCAAAATGGACTTTGCTTAAGAGCAACGCTTCAACCATAGTTGCCATTGCTGCGATGACCCAGTTATGCCCTTCCAGACCCCGGCGATGTACTTACTTCGTGTCCTCAGTGAAGAAGCGAGCCTGAAGCTGCGCCATTTCAAAGGCTGGGATATTTCTGTCTCTCCCTAGAATCAGCAGCGCCTCGTCCCACGTGGCTTCAGAGTTCCTTCCGCCCTCTGCCGTGGGGCCGATGGAGTCGCCTCAGCGAGCGATTAGTTTAGTCTGCCCTTAAAGGTAAAGAACCAGCTTTTCTTTTTCTCCCTCTCTTCTCGCCCCCTACTTCCTACATAAGCCACGAAGTCGATGGGTTGTTGTTTTTCAATTGGTTCCTCCGTGCCCCAAAAAAGGCGTACACTATATTTTAAAAAATTATATTTCCTTCTCCACGTCCGTTCCCCCGCTTGAATCCTGGGAGCTGCAGTCCCGGAGCTACAATTCTCAGGAAATTAGTTCTCAGGGTGGGGGAAATGTGCTTTGTGCTGTAAACTTACGCTGGGTTTGCAGCCTGTTATTCCTATTTATACCCATCTGAGTTGAAGGAAGTTGGGTAATATAAAAATAAAACTCATATATATATTATTTCTCTCTCTCTCTCTCTAAATATATATTTGAGTTATTTTTATACTACCCAAATACCTATGTGTATATGTATGAAATGTTTATTTAATACTGCCCTTTATCTAATGATCTCAGGGCGGTTCACGGCATAAAAATACAATATAAAAACAAAGTTCATAATGGGAACAAAAATAAAATAAAACTCATATATATTATCTCTCTCTCTCTCTCTCTATATACACACATATATGTCTTATTTTTTATATTACCCAAATATATGTGTGTATATGTATGAAATGTTTATTTAATATTGCCCTTTATCTAATGATCTCAGGGCAGTTCACAGCATAAAAACACAAAGTTCATAATAGGAACAAAAAAGAAACAAACTCATAACACCTCCCCCTTCCAAGATGCGTGTCTGCGCGTACACAAGCGTGCCATGCATTTGGCAACGTTTCCATTTTAATAACAGCTCGCAAACCCAGCGTTCATTGCCATTCCGAACCTATGCAGAATCGGGCACACCTGAGCTTACAGAAACCCTTTTTAAAAATAGCACCTTCAATGTAAAGCAGTAGAGATGTAAAAACAATGTACGCGATAAAAATGTGATAAATACACCAACTGAAGGGAGGGAGGGAAGTCAAGACTCGGCAGAGACAAAGGGAACATACTGTGATTGTATGGACGGAGGGAAAAAGATTATTTAAAGGAAATAATAAAAAATTATTCTGAAAAAAATAAAAATAAAAAAGCACCCATCGGCGAACCCTCTCCCCCTTTCTGAAAAAGAAAAACCACACAAACACGTGGATACTCCAGTACTTCCGGGTTTTCTACGGTGCCCCGTTGGCGCCCGTCGCAAAAAAACCCAAACCTTTTGCCTTCGCTTGCGGCGGCCTGGTGGGCGCGGCGTGTGCGTGCTGCTGCGCCTGCGCCGTACGGGCGGTCTCCCACGGCGGTGCCCAAGACGAGGTTGAGTAGACTCGTTCTGAATTTTCCCTCCTCCCCCCTCCCCTCCCTCCCCCTTCCCCCCTCCCCACCCCCTGGCTGGGCTCGGGCGCGCGGCAGTCGCCGGTCGCGTCACTCACGCTGCCGCGCGCCCTGGCCCGCCCTGCCCACCGCCTCCTCCTCCTCAGGGAAGGAGGGAGGGAAAGAGGGAGGGGGGGCTGTTTCTGCCTGGCAGGGGGAGGGGCTCGAGCTCCCCCCTCCCTCCCCCACCCCAAATTGGGGCTTAATATTCTGGTGGAGGGGCGCCCCTCCCCCACACAAATTCCTCCCCCCCCCCCACAAATCCCCCCCTCTCAGCTCAGCTTGTTGTGTGGGCAAAAGCCACGACTCCGTCATCATCAGTATTATTATTATTGACTTTCAGTTTCCCCCCCCCCCCCAGCTCAGCTTGTTGTGTGGGCAAAAGCCATGACTCCATTATTATTATTATTATTATTATTATTTAGTGACTTTCAGTTTTATTTCCCCCCCCCAGCTCAGCTTGTTGTGTGGGCAAAAGCCATGACTCCATCATCATTTATTATCATTATTATCATTATTATTATTATTATTAGTGACTTTCAGCTTTATCCATTTCAATAACTTTACAATCGTCTCGACAAATCCTCCCCCCCCCCCCCGCAGCTCAGCTTGTTGTGTGGGCAAAAGCCACGACCCCATTATTATTATTATTTATTAGTGACTTTCAGTTTTATCCCCCCCCCAGCTCAGCTTGTTGTGTGGGCAAAAGCCATGACTCCATTATTATTATTATTATTATTATTATTTAGTGACTTTCAGTTTTATTCCCCCCCCCCCAGCTCAGCTTGTTGTGTGGGCAAAAGCCATGACTCCATCATCATTTATTATCATTATTATTATTATCATTATTATTATTATTAGTGACTTTAGAGTATATTAGAGTTATATATATATATATTAGTATATATTAGAGTTATAATAATTTGGTTTTTGGGGGGGTGGGGGAAAGAAAAGCCGTTCGTTGCACCGCTGCTCGGGTTTGGATTGTTTCTAAATAGACTCCAATACTGCCGACTGGATGCACACACATAACTGCAAATATTGATGATTGTCAGAAATAGGATGTGACAGTAAAAGGTTGTCCTGCCACAGATGGATTGTTTGGCTTGCTTCAAAACCCTTATTTTTTCTAGAGACTGGAACTCAGATTTTAAAAATAAATCTATGTAGTTGGTATCCTAAATGTGTACTGTACATTAATGCAACTTCCCCAAATATTTATATTTTCCAATAGTAAGTAGTAAAGTAATTGGATCTCAGAGACTTGCAAACTACATCCAAAATTGTTTCTGATTGATTATTGGGGTTTTTTGGCCATCTTGCTGCCAAATTTATTGCAGCAGTCCTGAGGACTAGAAACTTTTAAAAAGAATAGAAATTCTTACAGTTCCAATGTATGCTTTCTTGCTAATCCATCATAGCATTACATTACCTTGAGATTCTAATAACATGGAAGCTGATTAATTATGTCAGAAAGTTCTGTTTTATTAAGGATGAAAAGTATTTTAGCCTTGGGAATGCCAAAGAGGGTTTGCGACACAATCGTACACAAATCTACTAAAAAATCAAATCCCTCAGAGTGCAACGCGTCTTAGTACCTGGTAATTGGGTGTAGGATTGCAATTTTAACCACTAATTCAAATGAAAATAGGTACAGTGGTACCTCGCAAGACGAATGCCTCGCAAGACGAAAAACGCGCAAGACGAAAGAGTTTTCCGTTTTTTGAGTCGTTCCGCAAGACGAATTTCCCTATGGGCTTGCTTCGCAAGACGAAAAGCCTTGCGAGTTCTTGCGAGTTTGTTTCCTTTTTCTTAAAGCTGCTAAGCCGTTAATAGCCGCTAAGCCGCTAAGCCGCTAATAGCCGCTAAGCCGCTAATAGCCGCTAAGCCGCTAATAGCCGTGCTTCGCAAGACGAAAAAACCGCAAGATGAAGAGACTCGCGGAACGGATTAATTTCGTCTTGCGAGGCACCACTGTACCGTATTGGTCTCTGAAATGTGAAATCTACCTAGAAAGGAGGAAATGTCAGAGGAAATTAGACTGTATTATGGCAGAAAGAGGGACGCGGGTGGCGCTGTGGGTTTACCTATGGCAGAATACCAGGGTTCAGATTCTAAATATTTCTTTTCTAGTCTGTTCTGTAATGGAAGAAAATGGAGTTCATCCTGAAGCCAGTATGGAGAGAGCTAGTGACTTATTGGGCAACTCTAATAATACTGAAGAGGTGGAAACCGAGGACCAAGTATTCCAGGTAAGTGATCAGTCATATATTTGTTAACTTTCATAGGGTTGCCATATGCCCTCTTTTTCCAGGTCTTTTTTATGCATAGAATCGTTACAGCATTCCATAGTTAAAAGTAGAAGTTGGCAAATGTGTCCTCTTATTTACTGCTCAAAATTTGGCAACCCTGTGTGAATTGACCTTGCAGGCCAAATTTGTCGGTAATGTCGAGTGCTTTGCGGTCCCAAAGGTAAAGGGACCCCTGACCATTAAGTCCAGTCATGACCGACTCTGGGGTCGCGGCGCTCATCTCGCTTTATTGGCCAAGGGAGCCGGTGTACAGCTTCCAGGTCATGTGGCCTGCATGACTAAGCCGCTTCTGGCGAACCAGAGCAGCACACGGAAACGCTGTTTACGTTCCTGCCGGAGTGGTACCTATTTATCTACTTGCAATTTGATGTGCTTTCGAACTGCTAGGTTGGCAGGAGCAGGGACCAAGCAACGGGAGCTCACCCCATTGCAGGGATTCGAACCGCCAACCTTCTGATCGGCAAGCCCTAGGCTCTGAGGTTTAACCCACAGCGCCACCTGCGTCCCTTGCGGTCCCAAAGGTGTTGCTAAAACAAAGTGACATCAGCTGGTGGATGGGTGTGGTTTGAGTATATAATAATAAATCTTGATTGCGGTCCAGAGACCCATAGATCAATTTCAGGACAAAATACAGTTCTGACAGCCAACCACAAAAGAGAGAGAAACCGAGGCGGTCATTTTGTTTTGTCTCGAGCTTGATGATCTTTGCTTCTTTTGACTTCCGGAAGAAACTTTGCCACGGCCAGTGCAATATCATTGGACCTATCATCCAAAAGATATTTAATATGGGAGGCTTCAGATTTTCCCATCAGATTTGCCAGTAGGAGTTTTCAGTTGGCCCCTTGCTTGCTTGTACTGCCCACAATACAGTAAGATATGCTTCATGCAATCGCTGTCCTGAGAACATGAACAAAGCCTATTCTGATAAGGGATGCCTCTCAGTCTACCATTTAGCACTTCCGAAGGAAATACATTTAGTTGGCTTTGGTAAATAAATGCCGATAGGTTGGTACAGACAGGTTCCTAAGATATGAGGGTATCTGAAAGTTGTACCCATACAGTGGTACCTTGGGTTACATACGCTTCAGGTTACATACGCTTCAGGTCACAGACTCCGCTAACCCAGAAATATTACCTCGAGTTAAGAACTTTGCTTCAGGATGAGAACAGAAATTGTGCAGCCGCAGCACAGCGGCAGCAGGAGGCCCCATTAGCTAAAGTGGTGCTTCAGGTTAAGAACCGTTTCAGGTTAAGAACGGACCTCCGGAACAAATTAAGTACTTAACCCAAGGTACCACTGTATTGGATTCCTGCTTCTACTGGGCCACAGATTACATGAGATCAAGATCACAGGTTGCTAGGTGAAATGTCCCAAAGCCTTTGCCTCAGGGATTCAAGGACGGTGTCATAGCCCAAATGATACAAGAGGGATGATGGCAGTCCAATTGAGGTGGCTTTTCTGGCCATAGTGTTCAGCCAGAAAACTCAGGTTTGAGTAGAAATTGCCTCACTGGTCATCTTGGTACTAAGGTACCATTTGCTGTTCCGAAGATTTTAAAAAAACAAATGATTGAAAAGATGCCAATATATATTCTGTATGACAGCATCTAGCATACGTGCAAACCGGGGACCCATCCTTTGGGCCAAATGTTCCTCAGGCAGTCCTGCCCAGCACAGCGCCCATTTCGGAAGATATTTCTCAGTCACTGAATGCACAAATGCAGCTGTCCCAGACTCTCCCTTTTTCAGCAGAAGGGTTTCAACTTGTACACCAGACTGGCCATCCCTTTTATGAAGTACAATCCTCAGAGGGGTCCAGCACTCACATGGTGAGTAAATACATCTTAGGGCAGTTTTTGTTTGTTTAGTTTTCCCTCCAATGTATTTGAAAAAGGAACCCTGTGTTGAAATGTAATAATGCCCTAATCTCCGTTATGTTTTGTTGACTAAATAGCAGATGACGAATCAACTGAATATTTTTTTAATTGCCAGCCTTAATAACACATTAGTCTTCTGTACTTCATAAACAGATATGTGGATTAAGTGTGTTGTGGCTTTGTCAAATCGCTGTGTTAAGGGAACCTTGAAATAATGTTAATGTTCTATTTTAATCTTGTTTTTTAAGTTGTATTTTAATCAACTTGTTTTTATTATTGGTTGTTAGCTGCACTAAGCCCGGTCTTGGCTGGGGAGGGTGGGGTATAAATAAAATTTATTGTTGTTGTTGTTGTTGTTATTAAATATCTGGGGCAGGGGCAATTTCATCAATATGTGGATCTTATCAGTAAGAACTTTAGTCTCTCTGTTTAAATTCAAACCTAGATCTCAGTGGTTTCTGATTTTTCTATAAAACAGAGATGAATAATTTCAGATTGGCTTGAAACTTATTGTTATAAATCTATCTCTCAAATAGTATATGATATTCATTATACCATTTCTTTGTTTCCTTCAAAGATGATAGTTGCCAGCCAGTCTGAAAATGGGCAAGTGCTGCACGTTATTCCTTCTCAGCCGGGAATGGCACAAGTGATTATTCCCCAAGGTCAACTTCTGGATGTCACCAGTTCTCAGGGTAAGGTACATCGTGTCCCAACAGACTATGTGGAAGCAAGTTCCACTGAAATCAGTACAACATGCTACTAAGCGAAAGCACTTAACCTTCAATTTGTGAATTCTGGTGCCAAGACATACACCTTCATTATGTAATTGTACTGTATTTCCACACTCAGAATCAATAATTTTAATTGTAAACTTGGAATTTGAAGAGGTGGGCTTCTCACAGGCTGTTCAAGCTTCTTTTTCTTGAGACATTCCTTAACAGCAGACTGTGTGCTGCTGCTTGCAAAGGTCACAGCTGCTAGGTGCAAAGTACGGACTATATTTTGTACCTGTAGCACACTGGCATAGGTTCTTTCCTTTTCTTCCTTTGACTCAAGATTTATTTGACTTGAGAATAGGAAATGTAGAATTTCGCAAACATACACAAGCAAGATGGAGCCCATCTTTTTTTCTCAGCGGCGTTGCTAAACCATCTTTTAGCTAAGCTTGTGGTGGTTATGGAAGAGCACATTCTGAAAGCTGTGCCCTTAGCTCTATTAGAACAGGGCCTCTCCATTCTAGGAGGTTTCAGGGTTTGGCAGAGACAGATTCACATTTCAGTCTCAGGCTGCTGCTTGCTAATTGCTCACCAGTTTTCTGAATTGCACTTTCTTGGTTCTCTATGCACTTATTAAAGAGGGACGTGTTCCCCCCCCCCCATCTTTTTCCTAAGATGCTTCAGAAGAGAGAAATGGTGGGAGTTTGCGAACTGTTGCAGTGGCTGCTGTTGCAGACGGTACAAGCAGATACATCCTTCATCCTCAAGCATCTCTTACGGTGTCCAAAGCAACAGCCACCAGGTAGGTCAGAAGATGAGAAAACTCTTCTGAGAGAAACTGTGAAGTTCTGCAGTTTTCCCCATTGTCGGTATTTTAGCTGAACTTCCTCTTGTTGCATCTATGAAATGGTCACAGGTTGCTTTCTAATGATTGACACAGGAGATTCCTAAACCATCTGGTCCCTGAAGGCTTGCAGCAATAAAGTGAAAGAGTAGGTTGTTGCTTTGAATGATAGCTTTAAAAATATTTTTTGAAGTATTCCAAATACTGCCTTACAAATGTTAACCGCAAGAAGTGAAAAGCAGTCTGCTTCTGTCCTTAATATAGCAACATCGTCTAAATCTGCGATTACGTGTTTATCTGCATGGATTTGTTTTGACTCTATATCCCATTTTGCATTTATTGTTCAGGTTATTGGAAGACACTTTTCCAGTTTCCCCTCAACCATTGTCCTCAAACACACCTACCTGGGCTCGCCGTCTGAGGAACTGTGAGGTGAGCTAAAAACAACAACTGAGCAAAGTATTAATCTCACAAACTAGTATCAGAGGTGGTTACACTTCTTAGTTACTTGGCGTTTGTCAGTTAAACGGTCTTGTAGTTTGTTCGGAGCCAAGGCAGTCTAGTGGTAGCCAGAGGGGGATTTAAGTGGATGTCATGGAATGTAAATGGCCCTAGCAACTTAGTCGAAAGTAGGAAAGTAGTTGTAATTGGTCTCTGGAAAAGGTATGCTGTTTAAGTTTTTCACTAGTATCTTTCATGAAATGCGACAAGCAAAGAGGGATTGCCTTTCAGTCAAACCCTTCATCTGATGAATACACTGTATATGGCAAGGCTTTGCTACCACGAGTCATCTTCTAAACTGCCTTAAACTCCTGAATAGTTCATTTGTTTTGGTTTTATTAAGAAAATTATAGACATACAGTAGTACCTCGCGTTACGTAACCGTCTGGTTACGTAAACTTCAGGATGCAAATGTGGCAAACCCAGAAGTATTTTTCCGGGTTTTGCCACATGCGCAGAAGCGCTCTACCGCATCATGCACATGCTCAGAACAGACACCTCTGGTAGTGAAAATCTCGGGATCCGACTGGAGCTCCGGAACGGATCTCGTCCGCAAACGGAGGTACCACTGTATATTGCCCTTCGCCAAAAGGCCATAGAATAGCTGACAACATAATATTTACCGTACTTTTCGCCCTATAGGACGCACTTTTTCCCCTCCAAAAATAAAGGGGAAATGTGTGTGCGTCCTATGGGGTGAATGCAGGCTTTCACTGAAGCCTGGAGAGCGAGAGGGGTCGGTGCGCACCGACCCCTCTCGCTCTCCAGGCTTCAGAAAGCTATCCACAAGCCTTGGGAGCCCGGCGGGAGTTCCCACCGGGCTCCCAAGGCTGCAGCCTGCAGCCCGAAACCCGGGGAGCGCAGCGGGGCGCGCCCTGGGCTTCGGGCAGATATCTGCAAGCCTGGAGAGCCCGGCGGGAGTTCCCACCGGGCTCCCAAGGCTTGCGGATAGCAGCCTGTTCTGCGGTTTGGGGTCGGGGGAAGCTCGGGCTTCCCCCGCCCCAGCCCCGCAAGCTCCGGGAGCGATGGTGAGGTTGCACAACCTCACCTTCTCTCCTGGACCCCCAGCTCCGAGGCTAAAAACAAAGCCAGGACAGCGAGCGGGATCCATCCCGCTCGCTGTCATGGCTTCTTTGCTCTTTGGGGCTCGTGGGGAAATAATTCCCCCCCCTTTATTCCCCCCCCCCAAAATAAGTGCACCCTATAGGGCGAAAAATACGGTATATCTTTCTTAGGTGATGACTATAACCTTTAGCTTGCATACTTTTAAAATACAGTGGTACCTCAGGTTACAAACACTTTGGGTTACAAACTCCGCTAACCAGGAAGTAGTGCCTCGGATTGAGAACTTTGCCCCAGGATGAGAACGGAAATCACGCGCCTGCGGCAGCGGGAGGCCCCATTAGCGAAAGCGCACCTCAGGTTAAGAACAGCTTCGGGTTAAGAACGGACCTCCGGAATGAATTAGGTTCATAACCCAAGGTACCACTGTACTTAGACTGATCTGATAACTTGTTACAATAGCACACAATTTTCCCAGGAGTTTTCAGTTTGGCTGTTACCCCATATAATATTGAAACGGCTTTATGCACTTGCCTGTGTTTTTAAAATAGTGTTTTGGGTATTTGACATTAAATAGGCATATAAGGAAAATCATTGGAGATGGTGCACACTGCTCAGCAGACATTTCTCTTTAGAATCATGTACAGCAGTAAAAGTTGGCAGAAATGAAAAAGCGTTGCTTTCCAAAGTAGCATTTTATACACACTTGTCACTGAGCTTTCATTCATATACAGTGGTACCTCTGGATGCGAACGGGATCTGTTCCAGAGCCCTGTTCGCATCCTGAAGTGAACGCAACCCCTGTCTGCACGTGCGTGGGTCGTGATTTGCCACTTCCGCGCACAGTGGCGTAGCGTGGGGGGTTGCAGGGGGGGCCGGCCGCACCGGGCGCAACATCTGGGGGTTAGGGTTAGGGGGCGCAAATCCACGGGTTAGGGGCGCAAATTACTTGCCTTGCCCCGGGTGCTGACAACCCACGCTACGCCACTGTCTGCGCATGCGCGTGACGTCATTTTGAGCGTCTGCGCATGTGCAAGCGGCAAAACCTGGAAGTAACATACTGTTACTGTTACTGTGGGTAAAACCTCAGCGCCTAGGACTTGCCGATTGTCAGGTCGGCGGTTCAAATCCCCGCGGCGGGGTGCGCTCCCGTTGCTCGGTCCCAGCACCTGCCAACCTAGCAGTTCGAAAGCACCCTCGGGTGCAAGTAGATAAATAGGGACCGCTTACTAGCGGGAAGGTAAACAGCGTTTCCGTGTGCTGCGCTGGCTCACCAGATGCAGCTTGTCATGCTGGCCATGTGACCCGAAAGTGTCTTCAGACAGCGCTGGCCCCCGGCCTCTTAAGCGAGATGGGTGCGCAACCCCAGAGTCGGACACAACTGGCCCGTACGGGCAGGGGTACCTTTACCTTTTTAACATACTGTTACTTCCAGGTCGCCACGGAGCGCAACCCGAAAATATTCAACCTGAAAATATTCACCCTGAGGTATGACTGTACAGTTAAAGGGAGTACATGGAGTTCTGACAAAACATAAAATGTTTAACACTGTTTGCAACAAATAAACCCAGAAACTGCATCTTAAACTCAGGAAAATTGGGAAGGGAAGAAACTCTTGGAAAAATTCTGTCTCCTGCAGATAATGTGCATACAACACACCGGATTGCCACAGGCATCTCATGTGATGATACTGACTTCCTGAACTCCAAATAGCATTTTAATTGGTGAATAAATCCTATTATTTCATCTCCTCTTCTTGCAGAAAATTGGGGATTCATACCGTGGCTATTGTTCAAGTGAAACAGAATTAGAGAATATTCTAACAGTGCACAAGCAGCAAACGCACAGCGTGTGGGGAACACGCCAGTCTCCAAGCCCAGCTAAACCTGCCACGAGGCTGATGTGGAAATCACAATATGTTCCATTTGATGGGATCCCTTTTGTCAATGCTGGTAACTTTCTTTCTTCTTAATGGTTTTCAGATTTATTAAAGAGACTGTGCTTCGTTTTGCTTTGCAGAATATCTATAGGTATTGTGAAAGGTCACAAAGGGAAAAGTCTCGGTGCCTACGTTGTAGTGGTTTTCACTCATATTCTGCTGTCTGCTTGTGCGTTGGTACCTGTGTTCTAGTCTTTTGAGGGAAAATGTCATTTAGAATGCTTCACAGAATCCTTTTCTACACAGATATAATCTCCATTGCATGTTTGGAAGCCACTATGGAGTTGCCTTTATATACCGTATTTTTCGCTCTATAAGACACACCAGACCATAAGATGCACCTAGGAAAACAAGAAAAAAAAGGTTCTGAATCCCAGAAGCCAGAACAGCAAGAGGGATCGCTGCGCAGCGAAAGCAGCGATCCCTCTTGCCATTCTGGCTTCTGGGATAGCTGCACAGCCTGCATTCGCTCCATAAGACACACACACATTTCCCCTTACTTTTTAGAGCAAAAAATACGGTACATACAATTGTGATGAAATAAACAGTTATGCCATCTTCAAATAAATAGTGTGCCCGGGCCATACATTCTTTTTTTACCTATGAAAGCTTTATTGTCATGGAACACACACGTCTCTTGCTCTCTAGCAGTGTTAAATGATTAAATCATTTGTTTTTAACAGTCTTACGAATAGCACGTGCATTTAGTGAGCTCCCGGTCAGGTGCAGTGTGTCCTGTTTTGCCGCCTGAGTCGAAACAGAAATGTGCTTCCTGTCAGCTGCCGCCACCACCGTCAGTGGCGCTGGTTTCCTGCGAGCTCTCATGTGGTTTACAAGATCTCGCAACTTTCTGTGAGATCTCATAAAATCTCAACGGAAACGGGTGCTTCTGCCAGTGCTGGTTCTCCAGCGGTACAGGTGGGCAAGGTATCTGCAGAGGTGCTGCCCCTTGCACTTCCGCTGCCCGAGGCAGTTGCTTTACCCCACCTCATGGGCTGGCTGGCTTTGCTACTGGTCCTCCTTCAGCAGGGGCGGAGGAAGGGGGTGCGGTGGGGGCAGGCCACCCCGGGCGTCACCACTGGGGGGGGGTTGACAAAATGCCGGGTGGCACTCACCATGGGGCCTGCAGTGCGCCTGAGCCATGCGTCTCTCCTGGGAGTGACACAGTGGCTTAGGCGCCCACAGGCGCCATGCAGCCAGAAACAGTCCACCTGCCACCTCCCGCTCAGCTGTAGGGCGGCTGAGTGGGAGGAGGCAGGCAGACTCCTCAAAGGACCCACGAAGCGTCCTGCCCTGTCTGGCCCCGCCCTGCGGGTGGCTGGCCCCGCCCCTGGGTGCAGGGCACGTGCGCCGCCCCAGGCGCCCAATCGGCTTGCTCCGCCGCTGTCCTTCAGCTGTGGCTTAGATTCAAAAAGTGCTGAATTCTAGCCGGAACAGCAAAGGTAGAATCTTTCTACCTTTGTGTGGCTTGAAGTTTGAATCCCCTGACTTTATATGGTGTCAGATTATTGATAGTTGGGTGCCCCCCCCCAATTCGTCAGAATGGCCCACGAAGGGTTGGCCACTTCTGGATTTGGCTTATTGGACGAATGTATTTCCCCCCATCCCTATCCCAAACTGATCTGCCGAGGAAACAAAATATCTGTTGCAATGAACATGCAGTATTTCCCTCGAAACAGGAAGCAGAGCCATAGTGATGGAGTGCCAATATGGGCCCCGAAGGAAGGGTTTTCAGCCCAGGAAAACTGGTGAACAGGAGGACGTTTCCTGCCAAGTTTACAAAGCCACCTGCCCTGCAAGGTAAGCAATGGATATCCGGGAAAGTAGAATAATAATATTCATAATGAATAAAGAATGTCCTGAATGGGGTAACTGTGCCCCTGAAGGACCAGGTGTGCAGCCTGAGAGTCATTTTAGACTCACAGGTGTCCATGGAGGCGCAGGTTAATTCTGTGTCCAGGGCGGCTATCTACCAGCTCCACCTGGTACGCAAGCTAAGACCCTCCCTGCCCACAGACTGTCTTGCCAGAGTGGTGCATGCTCTAGTTATCTCCCGCTTGGACTACTGCAATGCGCTCTACATGGGGCAACCTTTGAAGGTGACCCGGAAACTGCAATTAATCCAGAATGCGGCAGCTAGACTGGTGACTGGGAGTGGCTGTGAGGACCACATAACACCGGTTCTGAGAGATCTGCATTGGCTCCCAGTATGTTTCCGAGCACAATTCAAAGTGTTGGTCCTGACCTTTAAAGCCCTAAACAGCCTTGGTCCTGTATACCTGAAGGAGCATCTCCACCCCCATCGTTCAGCCCGGACACTGAGATCCAGCGCCGAGGGCCTTCTGGTGGTTCCCTCATTGCGAGAAGTGAGGTTACAGGGAACCAGACAGAGGGCCTGCTCGGTGGTGGCGCCCGCCCTGTGGAACACCCTTCCTTCAGATGTGAAGGAAAGAAGCAGCTATCCTAAGACATCTGAAGGCAGCCCTGTTTAGGGGAGCTTTTAATATTTAATGCTGTATTGTTTTTAACTCTCGATTGGGAGCCGCCCAGAGTGGCTGAGGAAACAGCCAGATGGGCGGGGTATAAATAATAAATTATTATTATTATTATTATTATTGTTTAATAATTAACCAATATATTATTTATACTCTTCCCATCTGGCTGGGTTTCCTCAGCCACTCTAGAAGGCTTCGGACATTTTAGTAAATAGGACAAATGTTTATCTGATCAACAGCGTACAAAATTTTTTTTGCAAGAAAATGTTACTACCAATATTATAAAAATAGGTAAGAGCAGCTGTGGGGGGCAAATATGTTTTAAGGGGTCGTGTCACTCTTCCACCTCTTTAAATAGTTAGGTGTTTTTCATTCTAAAACGTCTTAATAGAATAAGAGAATGTGTTTGTGTGTCGTAGTCTCTGTGTTGTGATTCCTTCCCCTCCTTTCCTGTGGCAGGATCTATATTAAGAAGGTCCAAAAGTTCCCCGAGTATAGAGTTCCGACAGACCCCAAAATTGATAAGAAAATTTTACGTGTGGAACAGGAGAAAGCTTTCAACGTGCTGAAGAAAAACCTGATTGATGCTGGTGGGGTTCTCAGGTAATGTATGTCTTTCAGCTTGGTTTGTTGTTGTTTAGTAGTTTAGTCGTGTCCGACTCTTTGTGAGTCCATGGACCAGAGCACGCCAGGAACTTCTGTCTTCCGCTGCCTCCCGCAGTTTGGTCAAACTCATGCTGGTAGCTTCAAGAACACTGTCCAACCATCTCGTCCTCTGTCGTCCCCTTCTCCTTGTGCCCTCCATCTTTCCCAACATCGGGGTCTTTTCCAGGGAGTCTTCTCTTCTCATGAGGTGGCCAAAGTATTGGAGCCTCAGCTTCAGGATCTGTCCTTCCAGTGAGCACTCAGGGCTGATTTCCTTAAGAATGGATCGGTTTGATCTTCTTGCAGTCCATGGGACTCTCAAGAGTCTCCTCCAGCACCATAATTCAAAAGCATCCATTCTTCGGCGATCAGCCTTCTTTATGGTCCAGCTCTCACTTCCATACATCACTACTGATAAGTTGGTATAACAGCAAATGCTTATACACAGATTGCATTTGCGTTTAACCCTTCTACAGCACTGCCCAGTTGTATACCTGTGCTAACTTAAAAATCATCCTGACCCAAATTTCACTCTCTTGTTCCAAGTAAAACAGCGAAACTTGGCTTTAAGGCCACAGATCTTCCTTTGCAGCACAGTAATTCTCTACATGTATTTTGATGAAGCGTCAGTGCAGGATTTAAGTATAAGCTAAAGAAGCTATAGCTTAGGGCCCCACTCTCTTGGGGGCCCCAAAAAACTTTAAAGGAGAAAAAAACCTGGATGTGCATTTCCAAAATATAAGATAAGTTCAACAATTACTTTGACAAAGTACATATTTTGTTATGTGCAAATGGCTTTCGATACCTATCAGGTCCATAAATTACCATATAGCATATATTCAACACAAAAAACAGCGACAATTTGTTGTTGACAAAGGACATCTGGACATATAAAGGGCCCCATTACCTTCAGTAGCTTAGGGCCTCATCAAACCTAAATCCGGCCCTGTGAAGCATCTACAGCGGTACCTCGGTTTACATAAGCTTCAGGTTACATACGCTTCAGGTTACAGACTCCGCTAACCCAGAAATAGTACCTCAGGTTAAGAACTTTGTTTCAGGATGAGAACAGAAATCGCGCGGCGGTGGTGCGGCAGCAACAGGAGGCACCATTAGCTAAAGTGGTCTTCAGGTTAAGAACAGTTTCAGGTTAAGAATGGACCTCCGGAACGAATTAAGTATGTAACCAGAGGTACCACTGTATTAGGAATGTCTCAGAAACCCATTTAGTTTGATCGCTCCTAGCAAACAAACTGGGTGCTGAGTGCTAACAGCTGTGCAACAAAATTAAGGCAACTTAAGAAACAAAAGGAAAGCATTGGAATGTTTGAAGGAGCTGCAAGAACAGTGGAAGTATATATATTCAGGGAGGAAAAACCATACAGGGCCAAACCCTCCCAACACAACCCAGTTGGGATTGGACATTGTCAGGGGCCACAGAATGAGTGTCCCGAGTTGTGAAGGAGCCGGGGAGAGAGCTGGAAACTAGCAGGGAGTGGAATGAAGTATTCTGGAAGAGGACATAGTTGACTGGCCAGACCCCTGAACAGGAGTGCTCCACACCACATTTTGTTGATGTTTCCATTTGTGCATTCCCATTGGGAGATTTTTATGTGCTGACTTGGCTAACAAAGGTTGTGTGTGATTTCAGTCGATCAAGACACCCCAGAAGATTAGGAAATCATTTGCCACCATTCTAATCGGGGGTGGGGGGGTTGCACAGATTTTGTACTAATAAGAATAGGGTTTGAGTAGGCATAGGCAAACTCGGCCCTCCAGACGTTTTTTGAGACTACAATTCCCATCATCCCTGACCACTGGTCCTGTTAGCTAGGGATGATGGGATTTGTAGTCCCAAACATCTGGAGGGCTGGAGTTTGCCTATGCCTGAGTTAGACAGACCTGAAATATTCACTAGAGTTGGTTTCCCCCCTCCTGCTGGAAAAAGGAATTACTTTCTTGGGAGTTGCATCTGCCAATTTTTCTCGCCAGGTGGTATGTGCAGTTACCTACTCAGCAGGCTCATCAGTATCATGAGTTAGAGATGTGCCTCCCACGATCGCCATTCTCCATACCATCTCCTGAGGGAGAGGATGATGCAGGCAAAGACGAAAGCTGCACGCTGCCCTCGCGACTTCACCCGCAAGTTGCAGATAAGATCCGAGAGCTAGTGTCTCAAGGAATAGAACAAGTCTACGCAGTGAGGAAACAGTTACGGTAAGTCTTTGTAAGTCTCTACACAAGACACTTCTTCCACTTTGTGTGGGTTATGACAGAGCGCCCGCTCCCTGCCCCTGTCCTGATTTCGACATTTTGGCTGTTTTGGGAGTGGAATGTGGTTGCACAGATCCTTCCCATATATCAAGGTTGGTGCTTTTCAAACCAATTGGAAAGACGACCCCAGAGACCTGTAGTAAACCTCTAGTCCCTAAGCCTATAGCATAGAAACTTACTACTTTATTATCCATACCTGAGATTTTTCAAGAGGCCAACGTATAGGCTAAGTTGTAGTTTTTCTTACACTGCACAGAAGAGAAAGCTTTACATACTGGTATTCTATACAGTAATTTCTTTACCAAATTTCTGTTTGCCTGGTTGTTTTAGTTTTGAGTTTTGTTTTTGCAAAGTTTTTGGATTTTTCCTAAGTAGTCCAGCAAAATTTCCAGTAGGAAAAGAATGGGTTAATCACAGGGTGTATTAGATTTAAATCACGATTTAAATCACTAGTCAGTAAGACTTGATTTAAATCATTTTTTTACAGAAAGACTCATTCTTGCTGACATGATATTAATATTTACAACCAGATGAAGGTTTCATTTTTGGAATAATAAATTTTCAGAGTAGTTTTTATAGCTATATCAAAGATTACTAATTTGGTTATACTATTAGAAATACATAGACAGATAGTTAGGAAATTATTGTGAGGTTTAATAAGTTAACTGCTTATATTTGGACAACTTTTCTGCTGTACTTTATTGGAAGGAGAAAATAATCATTTCCTTAATAACAATTTAAACTATTTATTTAACTGAAACCATAACATTATAGCATGTGTATCCATGTTAGTTAACTGGTGTGGTTAAACATTTTTTTCTCTTTTAAACTTTAAACTTACTTTTAGCACACATAAAAAACTTAAAACAAATCCTTATTTCCTGATGAATAGCCTTAGGACTATAATGTAGAAACCTATCTTTAGAAAAATCCCCAATCCAATTTAAATTTTAAAAAATCCGATTTAAATAAAAAAAATCTGACCCTGGATAATCAGGCTAAATGTATGTTAGTAGAGTAAAAAGCAGAGACATCACCTTGCCAGCAAAGGTCCGTATAGTTAAAGCTATGGTTTTCCCAGTAGTGATGTATGGAAGTGAGAGCTGGACCATAAAGAAGGCTGATCGCCAAAGAATTGATGCTTTTGAATTCTGGTGCTGGAGGAGACTCTTGAGAGTCCCATGGACTGCAAGAAGATCAAACCGATCCATTCTGAAGGAAATCAGCCCTGAGTGCTCACTGGAAGGACAGATCCTGAAGCTGAGGCTCCAATACTTTGACCACCTCATGAGAAGAGAAGACTCCCTGGAAATGACCCTGATGTTGGGAAAGATGGAGGGCACAAGGAGAAGGGGACGACAGAGGACGAGATGGTTGGACAGTGTTCTCGAAGCTACCAGCATGAGTTTGACCAAACTGCGGGAGGCAGTGGAAGACAGGAGAGCCTGGCGTGCTCTGGTCCATGGGGTCACGAACAGTCGGACATGACTAAACTACTAAACAACAAGAGTAAAACACTTGGGCTTGAAGGGGACTTCCACCAAGTCTTGCTTCATTTGTAGGCCCCTGCACCATTCCCAAGGATACCCCAGTCTCCAGATGCATAAGGAAAAGGAGAGGCAGGAGACCTCCATCTGTGAGTGTGAGCTCTACCCTGCTTGGGGAAGGAATGTTAACTTCCCAAGCCTTGATTGTATGTTGTTCGGAAGAGCGGCAGGTACAATAAATCACGTATCAACACGTGTTTAATCCTCTCTTTCCCCCCCATTTCTAATACTCAACAGAAAATTTGTGGAACGAGAATTGTTCAGACCTGATGAAGTGCCAGAGAAGCACAACTTGTCTTTCTTTCCTACTGTAAATGATCTCAAGAACCACATTCATGAAGTGCAGAAGTCACTAAGAAACGGGAAGATATTATACAACTCAGAAACTATTCCAGCAATGGTAAGCATGGACTCTTCTTTCTTCCTCTCTTTCTCTTTCAGCTGAGTTTTGTGGTCATTTTGTGGACAGTCTTCATTGCTTGCTCTTGACTCTCTCTCAGGATAACTGTTTCAAAGGCATTAGCACAAATAATTCCCACCCCACCCCCGAGTAAATTACAATTAAATTGCCTGCTAAGGTGATTGATACAGTATTGTCAAAATGAGAAACAGAGTATAAACTATGATAAAACAAAAAAAAAACATTGTTTTTAGTAGAGCAAATTTATCTACTCAAATGGTCACTTAATAGATATCTGATAGAACAAGTGACAAGCTTAAATTATTTGGGGTTGTCACTCAGCAAGTTCATGGCAAACCCCTAGCTAAGTAAAGGTAAAGGGACCCCTGACCATTAGGTCCAGTCGTGACCGACTCTGGGGTTGCGGTGCTCATCTCGCTTTACTGGCCGAGGGAGCCGGCGTACAGCTTCCGAGTCATGTGGCCAGCATGACTAAGCCACTTCTGGCGAACAAGAGCAGCGCACAGAAACACTGTATACCTTCCCGCCGGAGCGGTACCTATTTATCTACTTGCACTTTGACGTGCTTTCGAACTGCTAGGTCGGCAGGAGCTGGGACCGAGCAACAGGAGCTCACCCCGTTGCAGGGATTCGAACCGCCGACCTTCTGATCGGCAAGTCCTAGGCTCTGTGGTTTAACCCAGAGCGCCACCCGCGTCCCTAACTCCTAGCTAGAACAACTCAAATATCAGAGAGGACTACGAAGGTCTTACTAATATTCCACACAGCAGAAGGCTTGGCTTTTATTTCTTTAAGTGATTACTTGACCAGGGTTTGTTTGACACCAAGTTAACTGTTTCTTAAAACCACAGAAGGGTTAAGAAGGAGGAATTTAGAAGATAAGAGTATAAGAACAAATAAGTAAATCTGCATTCAGTTTTTGTCTTTTCATGGTGATTTGGATGTGTGTCAACACGTGATAAGAGTGTTGGCTTCTTTAAATGGCTCTTCTTCCTCTTTTCAGCTTCAATGGACAACAGACAGTGGTAATATTCTTACTGAAACAGTGACTGTTACACTTGCATCTTCACCTTCTGAGGGTAGGAGCAAGCTGAAAACATTTATTTGTTGCTTTGTTAATCCTAACGTTATGTAGCCTTTATATAAGTGGTTCCCAAACTCCTCGACCTCTTCAATATCTTGGTGGGCCACTTAAAGATTTTCCTGTTTGCGGTCACAATTGTAACACACTGTGCTAGATGTTGTATGATTTTTAATTGTAATTTTATTACTTATTTTATTTCTTATGTAGTTTTCAAATTTGCACTGCATAGAATTCAAATCGTAATACAATAAAGAAAACAGTTAAAATGCCATTAAAAATCAATAGAAATATTTAATGCAGAAATGCCATGGTCCACCTGAATGAAGATTGCAGGCCTTTGATGATCTGCTAGACCACAGTTTGGGAACCCCTGCTTTATTTTATCGCTTAACCGTGCCAATTTCAGAGGCAGTTTCAAAGTCTCATTCCTTCACCAATTATTATTATTATTATTATTATTATTATTATTATTATTACGGGTTGGGTTTGTTTTTCATCTTACAGTTCATGTGCCTTAAAAGTACAGTGGTGCCTCGCAAGATGAAAAGAATTCGTTCCGCGAGTCTTTTCGTCTTGCGATGTTTTTCGTCTTGCGAAGCACGGTCCGTCGCAACTGCGCCTCTTCAAGCGGCTTTAAAAAAAAAAGCGCAAGATGTTTTCGTCTTGCAAAGCAAGCCCATAGGGAAATTTGTCTAGCGAAGCAACGCAAAAATGGAAAACCCTTTCGTCTAGTGAGTTTTTCGTCTTGCAATGCATTCGTCTTGCGGGGCACCACTGTAAATGCCTTTTTTACAATTTATTGTTTAAACGTTGTCCTATGAATCATTCTTTGTGCATTTCCTTTTGCCATGGTGTGATGAGCCCTTTGGAAGTGATACAGTGGTACCTCGGGTTAAGTACTTAATTCGTTCCGGAGGTCCGTACTTAACCTGAAACTGTTCTTAACCTGAAGCACCACTTTAGCTAATGGGGCCTCCTGCTGCTGCTGCTGCCGCGCCACCGGAGCACGATTTCTGTTCTCAACCTGAAGAAAAGTTCTTAACCTGAAGCACTATTTCTGGGTTAGCAGAGTTTGTAACCTGAAGCATATGTAACCCTGAAGCGTATGTAACCCGAGGTACCACTGTAGTTGTGAGGGTGGGGAACAAAAAAATAGCCTGGTACAGGAAGTTGCAGCAAGATCTTTAGGAATGTCCCTAAGCCACGAGGTAGTGGCTCCTTGTGAATGCAAGGAGTCAGAAATACACAGGGATCACCTATTGACTTCTGTATGAAGCAGAGTGCCGTATTACGAGTGTAGAGTTTTCTCCGATATTGGAATGAATTCCTTGGGTGTGTGTTCTGCCCCAGAGCTTAGGACAGTATGCAACTAAATCCTTGCGTTAGTGTAAGGCTTCTCCTCCCCACAAGGTTTGTGGTGGGGGGAAGCCAGAACAGATTTAGGGGGCATGCAGCAAAAGGAGAGCGTGCAATTCCTCATATGTTAGTTGGTGACCTAACTGATGCAATGTATTGCTTATACCAGTGTATGTATGGTGAATTGCACATTAAGCTGAGCCTTTTTCTGTGTGTGTTTAACTTGTATTTTAGCAACTCTTGAAACGGACCAACTGAACTGAAAAACACATCCCACTCCTGGAACTGGAAGGTAAGAATTTAATTGCTGGCAGCGTAAGAGATCGGTTTTTTGGCCCTAGGGCGCTTAATTTGAAATATGTCCATATATATTCTATTCATCAATTAATTTTTACCCTTCAGGGAGCAGACATACCTATTTGCATATTTTTATAGTAGCTGTTTTTTTTATTTATAGCTTGCTTCAAATAATTTGTGACTGCAAGTAATGTAGAGATTCTGGCAATAGTATTTATCTCAGTGAAGCCACAAATTTGCAGCTAGTAAATTTGATCCTAAATGTGTTGTGCTAATACAGTGGTGCCTCGCAAGACGAAATTAATTCGTTCTGCGAGTTTTTTCGTCTTGCGATTTTTTCGTCTTGCGAAGCACGGTTTCCCTGGGTATTAACGGTTTTAAGAAAAAGGAAACAAACTTGCAAGACGTTTTCGTCTTGCGAAGCAAGCCCATAGGGAAATTAGTCTTGCGAAGCAACTCAAAAAACGAAAAACTCTTTCGTCTTGCGCGTTTTTCGTCTTGCGAGGCATTCGTCTTGTATATCTATTTGAAGTGTTGGTGTAATGAACCCACAAGATTGCTGTAGATGTTTTGTGTTTTGTGTTCAAAGCCGATTTCGGGGGCGTAATCCCAACAACTTTGGGGTTAAATCCTAAAAAAAGCTCAACAACTTTGGGTGGTCCTCACGCATGTTCACTTCATCAAATCTAGCCCTCTTTGAAAAAAGTTTGGGCACCCCTGAGGTACAGTAATTGCTTTAGCAGAAACCATGGCAAATGAATGCACATCAATACAGTACAGTATATGGTATTTATTTAGAGATAAATCAGCATCAGCTACTGCTTTTATTATTTTACAAATTCCCTAAGTGGGCCACTGCCACAAAGCAGAATACAAAACAATAAAACAAACATTTAAATATATTAAATTATTAGTTAAATACAACTAAAAATATCAAATCAAATTATATCCCTAGCACACTTAAGGCAGCAGTCCTGTACAAACTTATATGAGTGGAGCTTATGTTCTAAGTAGACATTTATAAAGGTAAAAGGGTAAAGGGACCCCTGACCATTAGGTCCAGTTGTGGCCGACTCTGGGGTTGCAGCGCTCATCTCACTTTATTGGCCGAGGGAGCCGGCGTACAGCTTCCAGGTCATGTGGCCTGCATGACTAAGCCGCTTCTGGCGAACCAGAGCAGCGCACGGAAACGCTGTTTACCTTCCTGCCGGAGCGGTACCTATTTACTTGCACTTTGAGGTGTTTTCGAACTGCTAGGTTGGCAGGAGCAGGGACCTAGCAACGGGACTCACCCCGTTGTGGGGATTCAAACCGCTGACCTTCTGATCGGCAAGTCCTAGGCTCTGTGGTTTAACCCACAGCGCCACCCGCGTCCCCCACCTTAGACACTAACTAAGTTTGTTATTGGTATGCGCTTTCGTGAGCATGCACACATCTTCAGATACATGGCTACCTACCTGTAACTAACCTGTACTGCTAACTGATTCATTTTCCTGTGATTTAATGTTCAACTACTCACTGTAATAGTCACGCAACTTCCTTTCCTGCTTTCTACTCCCTTGTTTTCTTTCAATATTCCTCTATAGACTACCGACCATTCAACAAAGTACTTTATACTGCATGAGATATATCTGGGGATTTAGTTTGGATGGCTGATTGGATAAGCTTTTATCGAAGGTAAGACGGGTCCCTGCCCCATGTCACTTTGTCTCTGGTTGTTTTTGTAGGGAGCTCACCAGAGAAAACCATAATCAAAGTGGAATCAAATGGAGCAAAGGAGCTCTTAACTTCAGAGTTACTCCAGCCCATAGTATTTACCCAGCAAAAGGTAACTACGGTTTCTATAAAAAGCTGTCAAAAAATTAGTAGTCTGGGATCAGGGAGTTACCTGTACAGCACAGGACCATTGTATTATAGTTTGTGTACAGTGGTACCTCGGGTTAAGTACTTAATTCGTTCCGGAGGTCTGTTCTTAACCTGAAACTGTTCTTAACCTGAAGCACCACTTTAGCTAATGGGGCCTCCTGCTGCTTCTGCGCCACCGCCGCATGATTTCTGTTCTCATCCTGAAGCAAAATTCTTAACCCGAGGTACTGTTTCTGGTTTAGCGGAGTCTGTAACCTGAAGCGTATGTAACCTGAAGCGTATGTAACCCGAGGTACCATTGTATTGGGTTTTTTCTTTAAATATCAGGGGAAATGTGCCCTTCTTTTCAGGAGAAGACAAGTGCACGTCTGAAGGGACACAAGCTGTCTGCTTTATAGATTTCACAATGAAGACTTTGTCCTAGAAGTGACACTTGCACAATTGTGTTCTTCATAGCACCAGTCACTCCTGTTGAGGCAGTATCCAGGAACAAAATATTGTGACTTGACTGATGGTAAACTGTGATATTCCTGCAGCATGCATTTCCTTGAAGAAAGACATTTTAGATCCCTACAACGCATGAGTAACTGCACTCAGTAACTGCTGGACACACACTTGTTGGCAACCTCCCATTTACAGGGAGAGAATTGCAGTTCATACCTACAATTTAGGCATTGCTGGTCTGACACAGTGTGTGTGTGTGTGTGTGTGTGTGTGTGTGTGTGTTCTGGGTGGGTGGGGTTTTTTTGGGGGGGTGATAGTACCACTCCATATATCCTAGTTAGGATTCAGAAATGACCGCTCCCCGCTTAAAACGGGGGGCGCCCTTTGCGTGGACGCGCGCAGCCCTGGATCTGGAGCGGCTCCATCAGCATAGGCTTGGCTTTGCCTTCCCTCAGGTGGGATACCTGGAGGTCTCCGCCTACCTCAGTCAGTTGTCCAATCCCACCTGGGGGAAGCGTTGCCAAGGAGACCAGGCCAGGTAGGGGGGGAATTACCTGCCCACACAATAGAGGGAGGATCTTACCTGGGAATCCTCACTTGGCCACTCCATATATCCTAGTTAGGATTCAGAAACTACCCAACTTGAAGTTAGTCATGGAACTTCATTTGCTATTTTGCACTTTGGTGGGTGAACGTGTAGACTTTTTTAAACAAACTTTTACTTTTCTAGGGTTTACAGTTGCAATCATTTGATGAAGCAGCAGCCCTTCTGAAGGTGGATAGACAAACATCTCTCCAGCCTGCAAGCCTTACACATTCCACAAGGAGGCACTTAACCATCCGACCTATATTCAATAAGGATAATAACCTTCAAGCAAGTTTCAGCCAAACATAGAACAATGCTACAACATCAGCGCTTGGAGAACAACATGGACCAAATCAAAGGGTTATGGCTTTGGGTCAGTTTGTAACTGTTGGCAGCATGGGGGATGCTGAAGCTCTTGGAACGAATCAAAGTCTTTTGGGAGATGAGCAGACCGTTCCCGCACAGACGGCAGACAACTGTCCAGCTCTTAGTAAGTACAAATCTCTCTAGGTTGTCAACATGCAAAAAGTTCTACTTCTTAGCTATCTGTTTCATAAGGATGGTTGAGGTGACTGCTAGCTGGTATCTGACAACATTTAATAATGCCGCTTCAGGGGGTGTGCGGGCTTCTCGGAGCATTATATTTTGAGCTCATCTGGTGTATACAGTGGTACCTCGGGTTAAGTACTTAATTCATTCTGGAGGTCCATTCTTAACCTGAAACTGTTCTTAACCTGAAGCACCACTTTAGCTAATGGGGCCTCCCGCTGCTGCCGTGCCACCAGAGCACAATTTCTGTTCTCATCCTGAAGCAAAGTTCTTAACCCAAGGTACTATTTCTGGATTAGCGGAGTCTGTAACCTTAAGCATATGTAACCTGAAGCGTGTGTAACCTGAGGTACCACTGTATACACTTTCATGGCAGGTAAACATGCCCGTTGTAGGCTTTGAAACTCTGAATAGTTGCTAAATCCTAAAGCAGAGTCGTACAGAAATATATCACCAAAGAGACTACTCCAGAGTAAGGAGTATGGACAAGCAAACAGATAAATCACAGAAATAAATCACAGAAGGGGTCGTTTTCTTTAATCAACACCCGGAAGCTGTTCTGGGTACAACCAGTGTTTCTTCCCACAAGGGGCTTAATCACTGAGCTTCACAATGGGGTCTAGAAAATATCAATAGTTTAGACAATTGGACAAATCTGTCCCTTTGTGCATTTCTCCCATAAGAAGAACAGAAAGAGGCTATGGCGCCTTCTGTTTCTTAGCTTTCCTAACGATGTATCTATGGTTGAAGGTGAGGTGTTAGCTTTGCAGAGTCTTCAGCCTCAACATTTCACACCATGGAAATTAATAGCTCTGCTGAAGTGTGTTTGAAAGGAATTGCGTCAGCATGATCATGGTTGCAGTGTCTTTCTCCATCCTCAAAAGGAACTCGACTCCATAGTTTCTGTGCAGAAACTCTACAAAATTACAAATAATGAGGAAGAAACTCTACTGAGAACTTTTAAAATTTAACTTGATTCGTGGTTTGTCTCGGTGTGTCGAAGGATGGCATTGTTCATATGTATGCTTCTCTGTATGCAATTAGTGTGAATAGGGGGGTGGGTCTTATTATTTTCCTGCCTTCCCACATATATTACAATTTGCCGCTTCTAAAAGTAGTTTAACTTTCATCCACCAGTTGTTAGAGCAGTACAGCTGTCAAAGGTAAAGTTAAAGGTAAAGGGACCCCTGACCATTAGGTCCAGTCATGGCCGACTCTGGGGTTGCGGCGCTCATCTTGCTTTATTGGCCAAAGGAGCTGGCATACAGCTTCCAGGTCATGTGGCCAGCATGACTAAGCCGCTTCTGGCGAAGCAGATCAGCGCACGGAAACGCCGTTTACCTTCCCGCCGGAGCGGTACCTATTTATCTACTTGCACTTTGTGCTTTTGAACTGCTAGGTTGGCAGGAGCAGGGACTGAGCAATGGGAGCTCACCCCGTCGCGGGGATGTCTTAAATCAGTTTTAACTTTAATGCTTTTATTTCCTTTTTTAGGAGAAGGAAGCAGCAGCAGCAGCAGCAGCAGCTGAAGAAGGGGACACTGTTTGCAGAGGTCAAGAAACAAAAGAACAAGCACTATATCCAGATGGAGAAATACAGAGACTTGCAAGCACCATCTGTGCTTGAGTCTATGAAGGCTGTTGAGAACTTGGAATGAAGATAGGTCAGCTTTTGAGAGGACATTATTTGATGCAGGCTCCTTATGGCAATCTGTAATAGACAACTGCTTTGATTTACAGCTGATCTGATTCACTGCCAGTTCCAGATCGTTCCTCATGTGAAGCTACTAGTATCTTCCTCCTTTGCATGAAGTTTCAATACCCAAATGACCTGTTATGGTCATATTTGAGAAGACCTTCTGAAATCAGATTGCTGAGGGGATTATTATTGGTTTTTTTAATAATCTTGAGCCCAGTAATGCCTGCTCTCACTGATTCCTCTCCCCCTTGGGACCCTTTAACTTGTCTCAGCACATACAAGGACATTTGCCTCGATAATAGCAGCAATGAAATTCCAAGAGACATTTATTAATTGAGACCCAGCCAATTAGCAGCTGAAAAGGGGAGAAAACGATTGTCCTTTGGAAAAGAATTGGGTTGCCAGCAAAAAAACCAACTGTTGAACTTGTATGATTAGCTGACATTGTGGAAGAAGGTTTCACCTGATACCTACAATTAACCTTCAGATTTATTGATGGTGTTGTATGTTCTCATTCTGCACTCCATATACTGAACAGGCAGGCGACCTATGGAGCACAGTGGCTAAAAAGAGCCCTTACATTTGGTGAAGAGTTACTCTTCAGCTGGGGACGCGGGTGGCGCTGTGGGTAAATCCTCAGCGCCTAGGGCTTGCCGATCGCATGGTCGGCGGTTCGAATCCCCGCGGCGGGGTGAGCTCCCGTCTGCAATCCCAGCTCCTGCCCACCTAGCAGTTCGAAAGCACCCCTAAAGTGCAAGTAGATAAATAGGTACTGCTTTCTAGCAGGAAGGTAAATTGTGTTTCCGTGTGCTGCACTGGTGCCGGCTCGCCAGAGCAGCTTTGTCACGCTGGCCACGTGACCCGGACATGTCTCCGGACAGCGCTGGCTCCCCGCCTCTTAAGTGAGATGGGCGCACAACCCTAGAGTCGGACACGACTGGCCCATACGGGCAGGGGTACCTTTACTCTTCAGCTGATCTCTCTATTCTTACACTGTGCACTTTACCCTTCGCAGAGAAGCAAATGGGATTTAAAGCCTACTGCTAAGTCATGCTCATTCATTTACCATGTGGTAGAACAGACTTCTAAAATCCGTAATGTGTCTTGACTGTTCAAGAAATACGTAGCAGTCCCATCCATGAGTTAACGGGTAAGTTGAGCCTTTTGTGATCCCTCCAACCCCCTTCAAGAAAGCTTTAAGAATGCAAAATTGAGCGATCGTTCTAATGTGAAGACTGTCAGTTTATTTATTATTTGTTGAAGTTACATCCTGCCCTTTCTCCTGAAAGTGACTAGGGTAGCAAACTGTTCCACACTTGGGGGGGGGGGGACTGTTATAGTTTTAAAAAACCACATTTTATCTGGTGATCTTGGGGTTCCAGCAACAGTATTCTTCAGCTACTAAGTGTCTGGGTAAATGGGAATGTTTTCACATTCCTCCTGAAAGTTAATATTAAGTTAATAATGATGGAGGCATGCACACATCACTAAGGGGAGCATATGAAAGGAAAGGGGATTTCAGCATGGGATATTTCAATTATCTTTGTACCAAGCAGAATTCTGATGGCATTATTCATACCTGCTGTCAGGGAACTGCCATCGGAAGGAAGGGAAGTGAAAGGGCTCACACAGGTTGGGAGAGACTCAGCAGCTGAAGAGGGAACCAGTAGGGGGAGAGGAGCTGGGCTGAGGGAAAGGGAGCTGGAGGGATGGCTCAGAGACACTTCCAGCGAAAACAGTGGGGAGGTTTCAGGACCTCCTGTAGGGACACCCACTCCTCGCCGGAAACTGTCACGCAGAGAGTCCAGAAGACGTGTTTCCGTTAAGGAGCTTTTATGTTGGAAGCGATTCCGAAAGCAACCACTGTCGGAATCTGCCAGCGACTGACGGAGCCATGTTTAAGGGGCTCCGTTACAGACAGAGGTTTGCAAACTTGACCAAACTCTGAGGGACTAGGATTTTACACACAAGCAGCTCATCGTCCCATCACAGCATTCCGACAGTCTTCGTGAGCAGCTTGTGCAGGAGAAGGCATCATGAGCAACCCAGCCGGAACCGGAGAAGCAGGAGCTGGAGCGGGTCCAAGCCTGGAAGAAAGGTACCGGGTGTTGGAGGTCCAGCTAGCGCTGCAGACGGCGAGGCTTGAGGAGAGGAGGGCTCAGGATGCAGACAAAAAGGGGAAAGACACCCAGCTCGTCAGAAAGGTACCAGGATTGGTGCAGAAGTTTGGGGGGGAGCCCAAAGACTATCATGGCTTTCGGACAGAGATGCAATATGCCCTCAATCTGCAGTTTGATGAATTCCCTGACGAGGAATCAAGAGTGGCTTTCGTGATTGGGCATCTTGAAAAGGGGGCGAGAGACTGGGTTAGACCCCTGATGGCAGCGAATAGTGACGTCCTAAAGGACACGATGAAGTTCTTTCGCGCCATGGATCTGATGTTTTCCAGCGATATTGAACAGGGAGTGGTCCGCAGACAGTTAATGGCTTGCAAACAGGGTAGCCGATCTGTCCGTGAGTACTGGACTGAATTCACCATGTTGATCCATAAATTGGGGTGGGATCTATCGGCGGAACCCATTCAAATGCTTTTTGAAGAAGGGCTTTCTTCGGCTGTGAAAGACGAACTTTCCCGGGCGCCCAGGGCGGAGTCTATGGACCAGCTGACCAAATCAGCGCTGACCATAGGAGCGCGCCAGGAGGCGAGAGCATTGGAGAGGCGGGAAGGGAAGGGGGAACGTTGGAAGGAGTTCCGCATTCCAGACATTCCAGAGCCAACTTTCCCGCCGGCAGAGCCGATGGAAATCGGAACAGCGCGCGCGCGCGCAGTTTCAAAGCCCAGTGAGGGGGGAAAGAAGGAGGGAAAAGGCGCCCGGAAATGCTATCTCTGCCAACAGCCAGGTCACTTTGCCAGAGTCTGCCCCCAGAGGAAGGAATGGCAAGGGATGGTAGGAGCTGTGGAGGGAAGAGAGGAAGAAATACCGAAGCAAGTAAAAGCCAACGCCTGGCTGCCACCGTCGGGGCACAGCAGTCAGGCCAAAGAGCAGTGAAAGTGCCCACGCCAGAACCTCCTAAACCCGCCCTAGTGATAGAAGTGGCGCTAGAGCTGCCAAACGGACACCCTCTAAAGATAAAGGCGCTGTTGGACTCAGGCAGCTCCTGCAATTTCATGAGCAAAGAGTTTGCAGCTGAACACCAGATACAGACGATCCCTTTAAGCAACCCCCTGCAGGTGACCACGATCGATGGCAGGGAGCTGTTGGGAGGAGAAGTCAGCTTGCAGACCGTCCCAATGATAATGAAGGTGGCAAGGCACACCGAACTGATAGCGTTTAATGTGGCCACCTTGGGAGGAGCTCCCATTATATTGGGGATGAGCTGGCTAGCGTTACATGATCCGCTGGTGGGCTGGCATCAGAGAGTGGTTTCTTTTGGTTCAGCACATTGCTTAGAACACTGCAAAGAGGGAAAGGGTTTGGCAGGGGCCCAAGCCACCCTAGCAGGGACTGAAGTAACGGAGAACGTGAAGGTACCACGACAATACGCAGATCTCCGCGACGTCTTCAGCGAAAGGGAAGCTGACCAATTACCCCCGCATAGACCCTTTGACTGTCAAATCAATTTACTCCCTGGGGCACAGCTCCCTGTAGGCAAGCTGTACGCCATGTCAGACAGAGAGATGCAGGAGCTAAGAGAGTTCATTGACAAGAACCTGAAGAGAGGGTTCATCAGAGAGTCCAGGGCGGTGGGGGGCAGCCCAGTGTTTTTTGTGGATAAAAAAAACACGAACAAGCCGAGGCTTGTGTGTGACTTCAGGGCCTTAAATGCAGTGTCAGAACCAGTGGCTTTCCCTATGCCCAGGATTGACGACATTTTGACAAGGGTCAGGAAGGGAAAGATTTTTACTAAACTGGACCTAAGGGGGGCGTACAACCTGATACGAATAAGGAAGGGGGATGAATGGAAAACCACCATGTTCACCCCTTTGGGGGCATTTGAATATTTAGTTATGCCCTTCGGCCTACAAGGAGGCTCCGCGTGCTTTCAATCGTTTATGAACCACGTCCTGGGGCCTTTGCTTTACAAGAATTGTGTGGCCTTCTTAGACGACGTGTTGGTGTATTCTGAGAATGAGGAGCAGCATGTGAGAGACGTCAGAGAAGTGTTGAGCAGGCTGCAAGCCAACCAGCTGTGGGTGAAACTGGAGAAGTGTCAGTTTCATACCAAGGAGGTGGAATTCCTGGGGTATCGCCTGTCAGACAAGGGATTGGCCATGGATCCCGGCAAGGTCCAGGCGGTGCTGGAATGGAAAACACCCAAAACAAGGAAGGATGTGCAGAGGTTCCTAGGATTTGGGAACTTCTATCGTAAGTTCATCCGAAACTTTGCCCACCTGACGGCGCCCATTACGGACTGTCTCAGCAGTAAGAAGAAGTTCGTTTGGACTGAGGAGGCGGAGCGAGCATTTGAGGAACTAAAAAGGGCCTTCGCCTCGGAACAACAACTCCTGCATGTGGATTTACAAAAACCGATGAGAGTGGAAACTGACGCATCAGACAGAGCGATTGGGGCGGTGCTTCTGCAGCCAGGGAAGGAGGAGTCAGAGTGGAGACCGTGTGCCTTTTTTTCGCGAAAGCTGAACAAATCCGAGAGGAACTACACGGTGTATGACCGAGAACTACTAGCCATTCATGAGGCGTTCCGGAGATGGAGGCACCTGCTAATTGGCGCACAACATAAGGTGCAAGTGTGCACTGACCACAAGAACCTAGAGTATTGGAGGACGGCACGAGTGCTCAACCAACGGCAAGTGAGATGGGCCCAGGAGTTCTCCAAATTTAACTTTGAGATTTGTTACGTGCCAGGCCCAGAGAACATTAGGGCGGACGCTCTCTCACGCAAACCTGAATATTTGGAGGAGGAGGGAGCACCCGAAGAGAGACATGTCATTCCAGAGGACCGCTGGGTGTGTGGGGCGGCATTGGTGGGACAAAGAGAACTGGTAGAGGAAACAGAGAATGATGAATACGCCCAGAATAAGCTCAGAGGTCTTAGGGGTGAGGGAGAGGAACCAGGGGGTTTCGAGGAAAGAAATGGAGCTTTGTATTACAAAGGGGCACTGTATATCCCTGAAGGAGACTTAAGGGGGAGGGTACTCAAGCAGTTGCACGACAGCCCCACGGCGGGGCATTTTGGACAACACAAAACCATGTGGTTGGTCACCAGGGAATTTTGGTGGCCTAAGGTGAGGGAAGATGTACGGGAGTATGTAAGAGGGTGTGAGCAATGCCAGCGAGCCAAAGGGGAGAGGCGAGCACCGGCGGGGCTATTAGAACCCTTACCAACCCCAGAACGACCTTGGGAGGCAGTGTCGATAGATTTTATGACTGATCTGCCGAAGTCCAAGGGGAAAACAGCCATCATGGTGGTGGTAGACCTACTAACAAAGATGTGCCACTTTGTAGCCTGCTCGCATGCAGTCACGGCGGAAGAGACAGCGAAGTTATTTGTAGAACACATTTTTAGGTTGCACGGGGTGCCATTGAGGGTGGTCTCAGACCGAGGAAAACAATTTACTTCCAGGTTCTGGAGGAAGCTCATGAGCTTACTGCAGGTGGAGGTCAACTTTTCGACTGCCCGGCACCCTGAAACCAACGGGCAGGCGGAAAGAGCAAACGGGGTCCTCCAGCAATACCTGAGGTGTTATGTCAATGACAGAGAGAATGACTGGGTAGAAAAGTTGGCGCTGGCGGAATTTGCCTACAACAATGCCGAGAATGTGTCCACAGGGATGAGCCCCTTCTTGGCTAATTATGGGTGTCATCCCAGGGCTTTCCCAGGGGGAGAAGGGGAGAGATGGGGTGTCCCGGCAGCCGAGCATTTTGTAGAAGAAATGGAAGCAATCCATCGTCAGCTCCAACTCAACTTAGAAAGGGCGAAGGAAGAATACAAGAGGCAGGCAGACAAGAACCGAAGGGAAGGTGAAACCATAAGGGTGGGAGATAGGGTGTGGCTGTCAACCCAAGGGTTGCCGTTCAAAGGAGGTTGTAAGAAATTAAGACCCAGGAGATTGGGTCCCTTTGAGGTCATTCAACAGGTCAACCCAGTGGCTTTCAGGCTCCGGTTACCCAACCACATGAAACTGCACCCAGTATTTCACAGGTCGTTACTGTCACCGTATGAGGGGGGACGAGAAGGGATGGCCACTCGGGGACCGGTCATAGAAGAAAGGGAATGCAGCAGCCATGTGGCAGAAATCCTCGACGCCAGATGGAAGGGGGATCAGGTGGAGTATTTGGTAGCGTGGGAAGGAGAACCGGAGTCAGAAAACACTTGGGTAATGGCAGAAGATATCAATGACGAGGTATTGATAGAAACGTTCCATCAAAGGTTCCCAAGGAAACCTCAGCCTGTGGAGAGGTTCCGGAGGGAATACTTTGGGACCACCGATGAGGAGGAGGAGTTGGAAGGATTCTCGGAATCGGAAGGGGAAGGGGAGATGGACTCGGAGGAGGAGGAGTACTTCGAGACCAGGAACCGCAACAGGTGGAGAGAAGTGTTCGGGACATCGGAAGATGAAGGAAGTTCATTCCGGGGTTTTGCCTCCTCACCGCCCGTAGAGGAGGGGGCGAGAGGGGATGAAGGGGGCCCTGGAGGGGAGGTGGATGTCAGGGAACTGCCATCGGAAGGAAGGGAAGTGAAAGGGCTCACACAGGTTGGGAGAGACTCAGCAGCTGAAGAGGGAACCAGTAGGGGGAGAGGAGCTGGGCTGAGGGAAAGGGAGCTGGAGGGATGGCTCAGAGACACTTCCAGCGAAAACAGTGGGGAGGTTTCAGGACCTCCTGTAGGGACACCCACTCCTCGCCGGAAACTGTCACGCAGAGAGTCCAGAAGACGTGTTTCCGTTAAGGAGCTTTTATGTTGGAAGCGATTCCGAAAGCAACCACTGTCGGAATCTGCCAGCGACTGACGGAGCCATGTTTAAGGGGCTCCGTTACAGACAGAGGTTTGCAAACTTGACCAAACTCTGAGGGACTAGGATTTTACACACAAGCAGCTCATCGTCCCATCACACCTGCAGGGTTAAAAAATGAAAGCACAGAAACAGTGAATTCATGCCATTTTTTTCCTTTGCACATATCAAGTAGTAGTTGAAATTATTTCCTTTGAGCAATTCACACAACTGGGATTGTGTTCCGGATTGTGTCATGACTTGGTTCCCATTGATTTTAACGGGACTTAAGAGCCATTTACTTGTGATCCAACTCAACATTATGTGCGTGTTACAAATGAAGCCTTTTGTAAATACCTAAACTATTCTCTGCTGACAGTTTCTGAAGTTTAAACTTGAAGGATTGATAACGTCTTTGAGCTGTAAACAATTTAATCATGTGAATATGAAAATGTTTTCACTTGTGCAATTTTGAAGACAGGTTTTGTGTCGTACATACTCATTCTATGGTGTTTCATATTAAAATGTAAAGTTGGAGGATTTTTTTAAAACAAAAAGGGTGATGTTTGCGTTCTGTGTGTGATTAGTGTGCGGCCATAAACATATTCCTGAGGACTTTGGTCTGAGGAAGGTGACAGAAATCTGTGAGCACTGATTTCCTACTATGCTTTTCCCCCACTTATAAAATCAATTCTACATATACAAACTTTGTGACATGCTTGCTACTATGTATGTTTCCGTGTAACTCATTGCAACTGTATTTTATTAAAGGAAGAACTTGATTTGCCTGAAATCCAAAGCGGAACTGAAGGATGACATTGCTATCCGGTGGATACCCATTATAAAATTTACTGGGAAGAATATCTTCTTCTTCTTCTTTGGTGATCACTCGTAGCCGAGTAAGATTGTCTTCCATAAACACGGTTGTAACAATGAATCTGTTTTAACAATGAGTCTGGACCCACACGTCCTTCCACAGTGGGGACATTGGTTCCCGGATGGGAGTTGATCACGGTGTGGATTTGCCAAGCGTGCCTTCCTCTTAGCACGTTTCTCCCTTGCGTTCTGAGTTCGAGTGTCTTCAAAGTCCATGACACCTTTGGTAAAGGCTGTTCTCCAACTGGAGCACTCACAGGCCAGTGTTTCCCAGTTGTCGGTGTTTATACTGCATATTTTTAGATTTGCCTTGAGACAGTCTTTAAACCTCTTTTGTTGACATCAGCATTATGCTTTCCATTTTTAAGTTCGGAATAGAGTACAGTGGTACCTCTGGATGCGAACGGGATCCGTTCCGGAGCCCCATTCGCATCCTGAAGCAAATGCAACCCGCCTCTGCGTGGGTCACGATTCACCGCTTCCGCACATGCATGTGACGTCATTCTGTGTGCATGCGCGAGCAGCAAAACCTGGAAGTAACGTGTTCCATTACTTCCGGGTCGCTGCGGAGCGCAACCCAAAAACGCTCAACCTGAATCAACTTTGTCAGGGAACTGACATCGGAGCTAGAGGCGGAGGGAAGGCTCTCAAATGATGCTGGAGAAGGGCCCAGCAGGGAGAGAGGCAGCTCCGCAGATGGGGAAGCAAATCAGCGCAACACCAGGGATAAAGGGGGGCAGATGGGGGAATCGGCGAGAGGGCTCCAGGACTCTTCACCGGACACCAGCGGGGAGAGCACGGGTCCTCCGCTACCCACGCCCTCCCTGCGCAGAAGACTTCCGCGCAGAGAGAGTAGGAGGAGACTGGGTGTCAAACAACTTTTATGTTGGAAAAGATTTAAGAAACACCCAATGACGGATTCTGCTAGCGACTGAGGCAGCCACGAAGTGAAGGGCTGCCCAGACTGAAAGGTTTAACAGGGCAACAAAGCCAGGAGAGGCGGCAACTTACGCACGAGCAACCCATACTCATTACAAACTTTAACCCGAGATATGACTGTAGTTGCTTTGGAAGATGATAATCAGGCACCTGCACAACATGACCAGTCCAACAAAGTTGATGTTGAAAAATCATTGCTTCAACACTGGTGACCTTTGCTTTATCTGGTACACTGATATTAGTTCGCCTGTCTTCCCAAGTGATGTGTAAGATTTTTCGGAGACACCATTGATGAAATCTTTTGAGAAGTTGTAAATGGCGTTTGTAGGTGGCCCATGTTTCACAAGCATACAGTAAGGTTGGTAGTACAATAGCTTTGCCCCGGTCCTCAAACACACTCCAATCGGGAGAAAGCCCCTTTCGCAGAGCTCAGGCGATGCTGGATTTCGGCATCAATGTTGACCACTCACAGGGAAGAATGAACAATATTCTTCATAAATTCATCAGTGGTATTAGCACATGGCTATGCCATATTTTTGTCGGATTACAGACCTTGTTAAAAGGCCACTATCTTCTCAGTTTCTGCACGGCCAGCTAAGTCTGTGATAATGGTTCTGAACATGCCTGCTTTGAGCATGATTCTGTTTGTGGAAAGGCTGCATAATGTTAATAGAGCATGTCCTTTGATAGTAGTACTCCAGTGTATTCTCTTCGTTTGCCAACTGTGCCACCCTCCACATTGGGCACACCTGTGATATTCAGCTTTATTTTGAGATTCATAATAACCTGAGACCTCCTTAAAGCATCAAATATCCTTCACGGTGTATGCACAGACTCCTCTACAGACCAGAACCAGACCAGATAGTTCCTTCAGTGCTGTATGAAGGGCCTTGTTCTAAATCGACAATATGCATCTCCTTCTCCAAATTCTTAAGATTACACGGCAGCCTTAATTTCTCACGGTGTAGGATCTTTTTTGCTTCAGTGAATCTTTTCTTAGTAGACAGCTGTGTGCTTGATGACATGCCCCCCGTCATAATATGTTTGTTACCAGCAGCAATGCTGTTTGTTGCCTCACTTAGTAGAGACAGAAGGGCAAATTTAAGGTCTCATCTCCATTAGATTGTGGCTAGTTTGAGGGGAAACTCAAATAGTGGATGGGTTGAAGAGGGAAGAATTTGCCAAACACAAAACTTGCTGAGAATAGAGAGTATAAATTGGAAGAAGCTGGTCTGAATTAAAAACTTCTGAATGTTTCTCAGCACACATTTTTTGGTGCGACCCTTGGTTTTGCCAAAACAGATGTTTCATTTTTATGAAATAATCACAAAAGCTGGCTTACCAAAGGCAAAAGAGGGGTTTGAAACCGTGGCGATTTCAAACTTGTCACTCAGCTTTCTGAAAATGCTTTTTCCTGGCACTTGTCGTTCTGCAATTCACTCCTAGAAGATGGTGGTGCCACAGCCTCAAGGCTTCCTTATAAGAAGAGAAAAGCCAAACATTGCTGTAACTTTTTGTCTCCGTATGTGTTGTGTGAAGAGGGAGCCAGCTGGTGCCTGCTGTCTACAGCCCTATCTCTATTTTTAAAAATTATTTTTTATTATAAAATACACACATATTGCGAATATACAAGCATACAAACATACATTTCATACAATCCTTAAATATATACAAACATACCTACATTCAGTCCCACAGATAATTCCTTTTCCCATCACCATCCACCACCCCTCACCCCACCTTTGTGTTAGACTTCCAATCTACTCAATTGCAATTTCTTTCCACTTCTATTACTTTCTTTCACACACCTTTAACCTAATTTCATGCTTATTTTTCTATTACACATTGTTATCCATCTTATTTAGTATTTCAGGATTTAAAACGGAACTTGTTTAGTCTAATAGGAGTTCTGATTTTTCAATATTGTTTTGTAAGTATCCTTTAAACACCTTCCAATCCCTGTCTATCTTCTCTTTTGAGATCCTTCCAATTTCTCCCATTGTTTTGGATATATTGTAGTACTCCAAGAATTTGGCAAGCCTTGTCTCTAAGCTTCACCTGTTTAGCCAAAGGAGGAACACTGCGTCAGGTGACTGATGACTTGGAGAGTGTTTTTCCGCAGTGCCTGCATGCCTATGGCCTTCCTGTAGCTGGGTGAAGCAGCGGCTTCCCTGTTGCAACAGATGATGGCAGCGGAGAGTGGTCTTAGCTGGGCATATTGCAGCCAGTTTTGTTCTAGCTGGGTTGGCCTTCCTCTTGGCTCTGCAATAAAAGCCTACATCGATGGACATATCACAGGAAGGGGAAAGCCTTCCTTTCCTAAAACTGCCAGTGTGATGGAGAAGAGTCCATTCTATATTTCTATAATGTCTGGAAGAAGACATACCGTATTTTTCAGCGTATAAGACGCCCCATGTATAAGACGGCCCCCATTTTTTGAGCCCAAAATTGAGAAATAAATATTTTAAAGACCAAACAGAACAACTCTGATATTTTATTAAAAATTCAAAACACCGGTATATTTAGAACCGTATATTTAAACATCAAACACTGAGGAAAGCTGTTTAATGGCGGCTGCTCCTTTCATCTCAGTGTAACTCCACTGTAGCTCCAGCTCCAGCTCCACCGCCTGTGTGCTGCACTTTTGTCTCAGTATTTACGGTATATACCGTATTTACTGCACGAGCGCCATCAAATGAGAATGCTGATCAAGGAGCTGCGACGGTCAGAGCTGCCCGAGTGAGTGCGCTTGAGGAATGGGGGGTCTGGGTAGCCAGGGGGAGGCTGAGGGAACCGGGTAGAAGGGACAATGTCCGGAGTGGGGGCTGCCTGGGGTGGGGAGTACCAGACCATGGTTTGTCATAAGGCCAATAGTGAGGGGAGGCTGGGGGGGGGGAAGTATATGGATGGCAGCATGTATTTATTCATATATTTAATTGCAACATTCCGTGTACAGTGGTACCTCAGGTTAAATACTTAATTCGTTCCGGAGGTCCGTACTTAACCTGAAACTGTTCTTAACCTGAAGCACCACTTTAGCTAATGGGGCGTCCTGCTGCTGCTGCGCCGCCGGAGCACGATTTCTGTTCTCATCCTGAAGCAAAGTTCTTAACCTGAAGCACTATTTCTGGGTTAGCGGAGTGTGTAACCTGAAGCGTATGTAACCTGAAGCATATGTAACCTGAGGTACCATTGTATAAGACAACCCCCAATTTCAAACTTAAAAATTGGGGGGGGGGTATTGTCTTATACACGGAAAAATATGGTAAGCATATTTAGAGTTACTGTTTTTACAGGTTTCGCTGAAATACTTCCTGCCAAATGCAAAAGAAAACAGTAATGTCTGCACAACTGGTTCTAACTATTGAAAAATTCTGCTTGTAGTCTGCTTGAAGGCTATGATTTATGTGCGCCTCCAGCCAAATCCATATATCCCCATATATAGTTTTGAAATGGTTATCGTTGTATAAAACTGGTAGCGGGTTAAGATGCATTTTTTGTTAAATGCCGTTTTTAAAGATAACAGACAGACAAAACGGAACAGGTTCTCCAAACTGCATTGCTTACTATCCATGTTTTCTACCTTGTTTAACGGTTCTTGTTTTTAATGGTTGCATGCCGTAAAAAAAAAAGCTGTCAGAAGTGCCTGCCGTCATTTTCCTTCAGCTTAATACAGTCTGAATATGTGAATAAACATAACTGATTTTTTAATTTTATTTTAAATGGGGGAAAATGAGGGTGAGGACAGGACTGCATGCAATGATCTCTCAGTTGCTTTTATCTACTTCAGTTTTTAAATAAAATATTACATAGGAAGCTCCCACATTCTGAGGCAGACCACTGTCCCATCCTATTGCCAACTCTACACTGACCTATCCAGTGTGTTGGAACCTCTCAACACCCCTCTCCCCAGGTGCCAGGACCTGAACCCAGGACCTGAGTGTAAAGTAGATGCTCTGTCACTGAGCTATGGCTGGTTGAATATAACTAAATGTGTTAGGTGCTTGCATAACCAAAAGAAAATTGCTGCTGCCCTTGCATATTTATTATATGAACCACTAATAAATGCCATCTCCAACTCCTTGAAAGATTCCATCAACGGTGTCTCTGAAAATTTGTACACGTTGCTGGGGAAGACAGACAAACTAAAGCTGGAAGAAGCAAAGGTCACCAGTGTCAAAGAAATGATTCTTCAACATCAGCTTCACTGGACTGGTCATGTTGTGCGGATGCCTGATGATCGTCTTCCAAAGCAACTACTCTATTCCGAACTTAAAAATGGAAAGCGTAATGCTGGTGGTCAACAAAAGAGGTTTAAAGACTCTCTCAAGGCAAATATTTTTTAAAAATGTAGTGTAAACAGCGAAAACTGGCAAACACTGGATTGTGAGCGCTACAATTGAAGACCAGCCTTTACAAAAAGTGTCATGGACTTTGAAGATGCTCGAACTCAGGACGAAAGGGAGAAACGTGCTAAGAGGAAGGCACGCTTGGCAAATCCTCACCATGATCAACTGCCGCCCGGAAACCTATGTCCCCACTGTGGAAGGATGCGTGGATCCAGAATTGGCCTCCACAGTCACTTGCGGACTCACTGTTAAGACTGTGAGTTAATCTTACTTAGCTATGAGTTGTTACCAAAGAAGAATGGAAATAGAACGCTAGGTGGTGTAAACGTTAGGCCCAGGCTAGCAAGACTGCTCTTGTGTTCTCTGCCTCTAGAAAATAGAACGGAATGTGGATTATCTTGAGAGTGCAGTTGCCCGATTCTATAGCCGTTGGTTCTGATTCTGTCACAGAAGGTCTTTTGGTGGGGGAAATCTAAGGCCTCCAAGCGAAGTGACTCCCGGGAAGCCTCTCGCCATGCCTGCAAAGCTCTGGAGAAGAGAACTGTATTCTGCCGGATTGCAGCATATTTGGTTCAGTGAGTGCTGGGGAGTAGGACAGAATGACCTAGTCTCTTCCCTTATTCAGCAGGTGGGGGGCAGGGGGAGGATATATCTTCCTTGACCTGTTCCTGAAGGTCACATCTATGATCATCCTACATCCTCTTGTTGCATGTCTAATTAAATTCCTTTTCTACACTTGCTCTCACTTTGATTTCATTGAGGTCTTCTCTCCAGCGTTGTGGCTGAGAGTGTGATTTCCTACCAACTTAGTTTTTATGTATACCCCCTTGTTCTGAAGACGGTCAGGGAGAGTTCTTCGGGTCCTTGTAGCAAACCTGCAAACTGAGTTATTTTGGACAGCATTGTGTTTCCAACAATGATTGGGCAGATGCCTCTGGAGTCTGGATAGGTCTAAAGCCAGACTTGGAGATGATAAACAAGAGGCTATCCCCTGTTGTTTATTGTCAACAGCTAGTATTCCAAGAGATAAAAAGGAAAAGGGACCCCTGACCATTAGGTCCAGTCGTGGCCGACTCTGGGGTTGCGGCTCTCATCTCGCTTTATTGGCCGAGGGAGCCGGCGTACAGCTTCTGGGTCATGTGGCGAGCATGACTAAGCAGCTTCTGGCGAACCAGAGCAGCGCATGGAAACGCCGTTTACCTTCCCGCCAGAGCGGTACCTATTTATCTACTTGCACTTTGACATGCTTTTGAACTGCTAGGTTGGCAGGAGCAGGGACCGAGCAACGGGAGCTCACCCCGTCGCGGGGATTCGAACCGCCGACCTTCTGATCGGCAAGTCCTAGGCTCTGTGGTTTAACCCACAGCGCCACCTGCTTCCCGAGAGATACATCCTCTCTATTTATAGAGCTTTCCTTTTATCTATCACATAATGATCTTATTTCTTATATAAACGAAACAGCAGCACCCCCACACAAGCAAGAGAGAAAAGTAGTTGCAACGGAACTCCAGAGTTTGCAGAATTGCAAAAAACATTTAGGGGAAATTCTCTCCCCCCCCCCGCCCCCAATTTTGGGAACTTGCCAAAAGCAAAAACCAAAACAAAGCAACCCATTGGAATGTTCGCTGGATACAGAATGAATCATAGAATCATAGAATCATAGAATCATAGAGTTGGAAGAGACCACAAGGGCCATCGAGTCCAACCCCCTGCCAAGCAGGAAACACCATCAGAGTACTCCTGACATATGGTTGTCAAGCCTCTGCTTAAAGACCTCCAAAGAAGGAGACTCCACCACACTCCTTGGCAGCAAATTCCACTGTCGAACAGCTCTTACTGTCAGGAAGTTCTTCCTAATGTTTAGGTGGAATCTTCTTTCTTGTAGTTTGGATCCATTGCTCCGTGTCCGCTTCTCTGGAGCAGCAGAAAACAACCTTTATCCCTCCTCTATGTGACATCCTTTTATATATTTGAACATGGCTATCATATCACCCCTTAACCTCCTCTTCTCCAGGCTAAACATGCCCAGCTCTCTTAGCCGTTCCTCATAAGGCATCGTTTCCAGGCCTTTGACCATTTTGGTTGCCCTCCTCTGGACACGTTCCAGTTTGTCAATGTCCTTCTTGAACTGTGGTGCCCAGAACTGGACACAGTACTCCAGGTGAGGTCTGACCAGAGCAGAATAAAGTGGCACTATTACTTCCCTTGATCTAGATGCTATACTCCTATTGATGCAGCCCAGAATTGCTGACTGACTGTTCTGAGAAACCAAATATCAGTCTAGAGAGGGAATAGAGTGGTGCATCCTGAACAGAAGCACTTCATGCTGCAACATTTTGTTGCAGAAGTTTGCTTTTCATAGCTAATAGCCACGGATAGACCTATTGGAGCCTTGTCTCTTAGCATTGGTGCAGCTGGTATATTTATATCGCACTCTTTCCCACGGCCTCAGAACACTCTGTAAAAATAAAGTCAGGTGTGTGTGTGTGTGTGTGTGTGTGTGTGTGTGTGTGTGTTTGTTTAAAAAATCATTGCAGCAGTGGTGTGCATTGATGCCCAGTGATGCCAAGGGTGGGCATATTCCAAGCTTGGAACTGCCACTTTATTTTTCATTTGCCAGGGGCATGTGCGGAGAGGTAAAGGCATGGGTAACCCAAGCAAGGGCAGGGGTTTCAAATGCATGCAGCTGTCACTCTTTTGGGTGGCAGGATCTAGAATCAATCTAGATTGAAAGCAGCATGCTGAGCACTTCCTGTTTGACTGGCATGGCGAATGGCTGTCCCATAACAGCAGAGCCCTTTCGTGCGGATAACGAGGATAATATGGGAGTAGTTATCCTCCCCCCAAAACCCCAGGGCCGGGGGAGGGAGAGCAGCCCACCCTCAGATTGTCCAATACCTGCCGCCTGTCCTGAAGGAATGCGGGGAGCAGGGGGCGCTGGGTGCAATGCACATGGGGACGCGAGTGGCGCTGTGGTGTAAACCACAGAGCCTAGGGCTTGCCGATCAGAAGCTCGGCGGTTTGAATCCCCACGACGGGGTGAACTCCTGTTGCTCGGTCCCTGCTCCTGCCCACCTAGCAGTTCGAAAGCACGTCAAAGTGCAAGTAGATAAATAGGTACCTGAAATATACTCAGTCGCAAAGTGATTTCATGCTCTTTATTCAGCTCATAGTGGTGAGGAGGAATGAATGAATGTCCCCTCAAAGTATCTGCTTTATATACATTATTTACACAATGGGCTGCGCATGATTGGCTAATTCCGGAATTCTACTGTAAGCCAATCAGGTTGTGGATTCACTTCTATCTGGAGCATGATTGGGTGGTTCCTGCCAACCAATCATACTGCTGCATTGTTCTAGGACCAATCAGACTGCTGCATTCTGAATCCTATTGTTCTAGGACCAATCAGACTGCTGCATTTTGGATCCTATTGTTCTAGGACCAATCAGACTGCTGCAGTTTGGATCCTATTCAACTCAGTACACAACAGTACCACTTTGACGGGGAGGTAAACGGCTTAGTCATGCTGGCCACATGACCCGGAAGCTGTACGCCGGCTCCCTTGGCCAGTAAAGTGAGATGAGCGCTATAACCCCAGAGTCGTCCGTGACTGGACCTAATGGTCAGAGGTCCCTTTACCTTTACAGGCATCATACTGGCTAACCCCTGCTAAGCTCAAAACAATACATTTTTGTGCTACAAATGAGTTAGTGTGCATGCAGCTTCGGACTCAAAACTTTGCCTTCGGGCAATTGTTTTGCGGCAGTAGCAAATGCATTTAGCTCCACAAATTACCTACCGTTAGCTGCCATGCTCACTGCTACATCAAGTCTGCTGGCTATTGGCCACCACTGCATTTCGGCAATTCATATAAACTATTCAAAGAGCTTCTGGGAGGCTATTCATCCCAAATCTCGCAGTCAGAGTCTACAGGAAATAATAAAATGGGCTGAACCTACAAAGAGAAAGTGTTTAATGTGAAGTTATATGAGCCTTAGGGACGCGGGTGGCGCTGTGGGTTAAACCACAGAGCCTAGGACTTGCCGATCAGAAGGTCGGCGGTTTGAATCCCCGTGACGGGGTGAGCTCCCGTTGCTCGGTCCCTGCTCCTGCCAACCTAGCAGTTTGAAAGTACGTCAAAGTGCAAGTAGATAAATAGGTACTGCTCTGCGGGAAGGTAAACGATGTTTCTGTGCTCTGCTCTGGTTTGCCAGAAGCAGCTTAGTCATGCTGGCCACATGACCCGGAAGCTGTACGCTGGCTCCCTCGGCCAATAAAGCGAGATGAGCGCTGCAACCCCAGAGTCGGTCAGGACTGGATCTAATGGTCAGGGGTCCCTTTACCTTTACTATATGAGCCTTGATAAGGCTATAGTGCTTTGCATGTCCACATTGGCTAGGCCATGGGTAGGCAAACTAAGGCCCAGGGGCCAGATCCGGCCCAATTGCCTGCTCAATCCGATCCATGGACGGTCCAGGAAATAGCGTGTTTTTACATGAGTAGAATGTGTCCTTTTATTTAAAATGCATCTCTGGGTTATTTGCGGGGCATAGGAATTCGTTCACCCCCCCCCCCAATATAGTCCGGCCCCCCACAAGGTCTGAGGGACAGTGGACTGGCCCCCTGCTGTAAAAGTTTGCTGACCCCTGGGCTAGGCTGATGTCACAATTGAATTTTATTACCCCCCCCCCAATAATCCACATAAATTAGGCCCAGTAAAAAAAAACCCCACAGGAGGACAGCACAGGTAACAAAAACTGGACAGCAATGGTTTAATGAGGATGTATTGTAGAAAATCAGTATACCCTGAAGTTCTACTCAAGATTGTGGGGTCCTCTGGAAGAATATGGGAGGCACCACAGCGCAGCTGGGAGAGGAAGCCCAAAAAAGCCAAACCAAAATTATCCCGAGATCTAGAAGGTACCTTCCCACCTGTCTATACGTTGAGGGAGAGGAAATGGACTTTTCATTCTCTTAACAGGTGGACAAAGTTCAGGTCAAAGATTTTAAGAACAGGCTGTGTAATTTTGTCTTAATAGATTCTAGACGATTTTCCAGGGGACGGCGAATTGCATATCAGGTATGTCTTATTCCCTGCGTGAGACACTTAATTTTCTGTTTGAGCCCCTTGGAGGTAGGTAATGACTGGCAAAGAAAAGAAAATAAATTTAACTGGCTCTAAATGAAAGACAGATGCACACTAAAGAGGGAAGGAGTGTAAGAGAGAAAAATGTGAGGAAGAGGAGGAGTACAAAACTGATTTATCAGAGAAGACCAAGCTGAACAGATTTTTAACAGCCCTGATCTTTTACGCATGTCTTCTCACAAGTAAGTCCCAATAAATTTCATGGAGCTCGCTCCCCGATAAAGCATGTTTTAGGCTTGCCATCTCTGCAGTTTGAAAGAGTAAAATTACAAAGTGCCGGTGGCCAAAGTCACCTGAAAAAAGAGCATTATTTTCGGCCATAAAATTAGTTTTAATGGGGGGGGGGGGATGCAGTGTCGGATAAGAGGGAGCATTGATGGGTAAGGAGCAATGAGGGTACAAAAATACTTCAGTGGTGAGATGAAGCAGCACGCCAGCCCAATATATTTTGGCGCCTGAGACGAACCACAAAACGGTGCCCCCCTCCCCTCCAGGGAAGAAGGGATTGAGTAGAGATCAACATATCAGGAACAAAGGAGGAATGAAGACCTACATGGGGATCTGCCGCCCCTGTGGATTGTGCCGCCTGAGGTGGTCACTTCGCTGTGCCTCATGAGTGGGCCGGCCCTGGGTAGGACAAAGGAGTAACACCGTAATGGAAGGAAAAGAGAAAAATCTGATATTATATTAGTCAGTCTACGAAGTGGAACATGGTAGTGTAGCCATCTGGTTTTGTGTGTGTGTGTGTAATCTAATCCATCTAATCTCTCTCTCTCTCTCTCTCTATCTATCATCTACCTATCTCTATCTACTATCTATCTATCTATCTATCTATCATCTATCTATCTATCTATCAATCATCTATCTATCTATCATCTATCTATCTATCTCTATCTATCTATCTATCTATCTGTCATCTATCTCTATCTATCATCTATCTATCTATCTATCTATCTATCTATCTATCTATCTCTATCCTGTCTCCTCAAAACAGAAGTGACACCATTGTTTTTTTCATTGCATTTTTCCTTCCCCCACCCCCAAAGAACTTCCACAGGTTTTTTAAGAATGTTATCCTGATGATCAAGGTATGTCGGTGCTTCCGGCGTGGACTGAAAGGATTCTCATGTTTTCACCTGGTAGAGAAAGACACTCGTGGGGTGATTGAGGAAGTAAGGAATATCGCAAAACACACACACACAAAAATACCACAACCAAAAGTCTTGTATTTACGATTGCTCTCGTTCCTCATTGGTGCTTTTTCTATTTAATAAAATAATGATGATTGCCTGAGCCTTTGAAGCAGAGGTTGAGGAACCTGCTGCACCCAATGAAGTTGGCTTGTGCTGAAATCATAGAATAGAAACACAGTAAGATTCTCTGTAAGTTGGAAGGGACCCCAAGGGTCATCTAGTCCAACCCCCTGGGATGCAGTAATCTCAACGTGCCATTCGCCCATCCAATTTGAAACTGCACCGGACCTTGCGTAGCTTATAAGTCCTTAAAGGGTCATAAAAGGGTAAAGGTAAAGGTACCCCTGACTGTTAGGTCCAGTCGCGAACGACTCTGGAGTTGCGGTGCTCATCTCACTTTATTGGCTGAGGGAGCCGGCGTACAGCTTCCGGGTCATGTGGCCAGCATGACTAAGCCGCTTCTGGCGAACCAGAGCAGTGCACGGAAACGCCGTTTACCTTCCCGCCAGAGTGGTACCTATTTATCTACTTGCACTTTGACGTGCTTTCGAACTGCTAGGTTGGCAGGAGCAGGGACCGAGCAACAGGAGCTCACCCCATCATGGGGGTTTCGAACCGCCGACCTTCTGATCGGCAAGTCCTAGGCTCTGTGATTTAACCCACAGCACCACCCGCGTCCCTAGAAATACTCTCTGCGTTGCCCGGGAAACAAACCCGGGTCAACTGCTTAGAAAGCAGCTATGCTCACCACTATACCACCAGTGCTAAAGGGTCATAGGACTTCTTAATTATAATAAAATTATTTAAAAGAGCTAACTTACTTTTCTTGTGTGATGCATAATGAAATTAATTGCAGCTTGTTGTCTAACTTACAGGACAAGAAAACTGCCAATGCTGTGTTTGATCGCCATGAGTTCAGTGTTTCAAAGGTCAGGAGAAACCATCTTATGTCTTTTCTTGCCCTTACAGTAACAGTAGGCATTTGTGTTTGTAGGTTTAGTTCAGTTGCTTGAATATAACCGTTTGGTGTGTTTTGCTATTACTGGGGAAAGTGGCTTAATAAGCCAAGGGTGACACTGCTTCTTCCTTGAGAAGTGGTCTTTGAATACATCGCCCTGCCTGCTTCCTCATCAGTGATGTGGCTCACCTTAGCACAATCCTGAAATGCTCTTTTGCTTCCCAAGTGACCTCCTGAAATATGCTCGGAGTCGAGAGTGGATTTCATGCTCTTTATTCAGCTCATAGTGGTGAGAAGGAATGGAAGTTCCCCCAAAGTATCTGCTTTATATACAATATTTACACAATGGGCCCCACGTGATTGGCTATTTCCGGGATTCACCTGTAGGCCAATCAGGTTGCGGATTCACTTCCACCTGGAGCTGGATTGGGTGGCTCCTGTAGACTAATCAGACTGCTGCATTCTGGATCCTATTGTTCTAGGACCAATCAGACTGCTGCATTCTGAATCCTATTGTTCTAGGACCAATCAGACTGCTGCATTTTGGATCCTATTCAACTCAGTACATAACACCTCCCCACCATGAGATCAAAGCAGAGGCCATTTTGAAGCATCACCATTGAAGAAGAAGAAGAAGAAGAAAAGTTGAGAGATTGCGGGACCACCGTGGTGTGATTCACACCCAAAGATCTACACATAGCAGGAGAGAGCGTCAGTCAGCAATGCCATGGGGTAGGGCTTGGAGGCAGGGCCAGATTTAGATTTGATGAGGCCCTAAGCTACTGAAGGTAATGGGGGCCTTTATATGCCCAGCTGTCCTTTGTCAACAACAAATTGTCGCTGTTTTTTGTGTTGAATATATGCTATATGATAATTTATGGACCTAATAGCTATCTAAAGCCATTTGCACATGTTTCCATGCGACCAGTCCATGCAGAATGTAGGCACCCTATATATAAAGGTAAAGGGACCCCTGACCATTAGGTCCAGTCGTGACCGACTCTGGGGTTGCGGCGCTCCTCTCGCTTTATTGGCCGAGGGAGCCGGCGTACAGCTTCCGGGTCATGTGGCCAGCATGACTAAGCTGCTTCTGGCGAACCAGAGCAGCGCACGGAAACGCCGTTTACCTTCCCACCGGAGCAGTACCTATTTATCTACTTGCACTTTGACGTGCTTTTGAACTGCTAGCTGGGCAGGAGCTCACCCCGAGGAAGGGGAGCTCACCCCGTCGCGGGGATTCGAACCACCAACCTTCTGATCGGCAAGTCCTAGGCTCTCTGGTTTAACCCACAGCGCCACCTGTGACCTGACCCTATATATAGAAATGAGCAAACCAGTGATATTTTAGGGAGCAGGCTAGCAGGCGGGACCCATGACTTACATCACAGGATCCTACACAACACAAAACACTGTTGCTGTATTCAGGTTTTATTTTATTTGTGTGTTTTTTATCTTATATTTTGGAAATGTACATCCAGGGTTTTTTTTCTTTAAATTTTTTGGGCCCCCCAAGAGAGTGGGGCCCTAAGCTATAGCTTGTTTAGCTTATACGTAAATACGGCACTGCTGGGGGGGGGGGGCAGGAGTCCAGGGATGCACCTAGCAGAGGAAACAGGAGGGCTCCCATATGTACTAGCTTCAACTCAACTAAAAATAACAAAGAAGTTGACAAACGGCTCCATACTTAAGAATCTCTGGATGGACATGTAAAAGGGTAAAAGTGTTGGAAAATGATTTATAATGAATTTAACAAAATGTTTAAAATTACTCCCCTCCCCCGCCCAAACCAGAGTCCTTTCTGTTGGGGGTAACCCAGACTGAAATTCCCAGGTGTCAGAAAAGGTGATTTATGTATGTAACAACTGCCCCCCGTGTTTTGTTAGCCCCCAAATGGAAAATGAGCAAGGTCTCAAACATAAAAAAATTGGCAACTTACTGTATTTTTCTGTGTATTGGACACCCCCGTGTATAGGACGCCCCCTATTTTTGGCGACCCCAAATTAAGAAAATGGGGGGAAATTGCCCTGACTTGTTGAAATTTGTGGGGGGAGGGGAGTGTTATTGTGATGGGACGATGAGCTGCTTGTGTGTAAAATCCTAGTCCCTCAGAGTTTGGTCAAGTTTGCAAACCTCTGTCTGTAACGGAGCCCCTTAAACATGGCTCCGTCAGTCGCTGGCAGATTCCGACAGTGGTTGCTTTCGGAATCGCTTCCAACATAAAAGCTCCTTAACGGAAACACGTCTTCTGGACTCTCTGCGTGACAGTTTCCGGCGAGGAGTGGGTGTCCCTACAGGAGGTCCTGAAACCTCCCCACTGTTTTCGCTGGAAGTGTCTCTGAGCCATCCCTCCAGCTCACTTTCCCTCAGCTCAGCTCCTCTCCCCCTACTGGTTCCCTCTTCAGCTGCTGAGTCTCTCCCAACCTGTGTGAGCCCTTTCACTTCCCTTCCTTCCGATGGCAGTTCCCTGACATCCACCTCCCCTCCAGGGCCCCCTTCATCCCCTCTCGCCCCCTCCTCTACGGGCGGTGAGGAGGCAAAACCCCGGAATGAACTTCCTTCATCTTCCGATGTCCCGAACACTTCTCTCCACCTGTTGCGGTTCCTGGTCTCGAAGTACTCCTCCTCCTCAGAGTCCATCTCCCCTTCCCCTTCCGAGTCCGAGAATCCTTCCAACTCCTCCTCCTCATCGGTGGTCCCAAAGTATTCCCTCCGGAACCTCTCCACAGGCTGAGGTTTCCTTGGGAACCTTTGATGGAACGTTTCTATCAATACCTCGTCATTGATATCTTCTGCCATTACCCAAGTGTTTTCTGACTCCGGTTCTCCTTCCCACGCTACCAAATACTCCACCTGATCCCCCTTCCACCTGGCGTCGAGGATTTCTGCCACATGGCTGCTGCATTCCCTTTCTTCTATGATGGGTCCCCGAGTGGACATCCCTTCTCGTCCCCCCTCATACGGTGACAGTAACGACCTGTGAAATACTGGGTGCAGTTTCATGTGGTTGGGTAACCGGAGCCTGAAAGCCACTGGGTTGACCTGTTGAATGACCTCAAAGGGACCCAATCTCCTGGGTCTTAATTTCTTACAACCTCCTTTGAACGGCAACCCTTGGGTTGACAGCCACACCCTATCTCCCACCCTTATGGTTTCACCTTCCCTTCGGTTCTTGTCTGCCTGCCTCTTGTATTCTTCCTTCGCCCTTTCTAAGTTGAGTTGGAGCTGACGATGGATTGCTTCCATTTCTTCTACAAAATGCTCGGCTGCCGGGACGCTCCATCTCTCCCCTTCTCCCCCTGGGAAACCCCTGGGATGACACCCATAATTAGCCAAGAAGGGGCTCATCCCTGTGGACACATTCTCGGCATTGTTGTAGGCAAATTCCGCCAGCGCCAACTTTTCTACCCAGTCATTCTCTCTGTCATTGACATAACACCTCAGGTATTGCTGGAGGACACCGTTTGCTCTTTCCGCCTGCCCGTTGGTTTCAGGGTGCCGGGCAGTCGAAAAGTTGACCTCCACCTGCAGTAAGCTCATGAGCTTCCTCCAGAACCTGGAAGTAAATTGTTTTCCTCGGTCTGAGACCACCCTCAATGGCACCCCGTGCAACCTAAAAATGTGTTCTACAAATAACTTCGCTGTCTCTTCCGCCGTGACTGCATGCGAGCAGGCTACAAAGTGGCACATCTTTGTTAGTAGGTCTACCACCACCATGATGGCTGTTTTCCCCTTGGACTTCGGCAGATCAGTCATAAAATCTATCGACACTGCCTCCCAAGGTCGTTCTGGGGTTGGTAAGGGTTCTAATAGCCCCGCCGGTGCCCGCCTCTCCCCTTTGGCTCGCTGGCATTGCTCACACCCTCTTACATACTCCCGTACATCTTCCCTCACCTTAGGCCACCAAAATTCCCTGGTGACCAACCACATGGTTTTGTGTTGTCCAAAATGCCCCGCCGTGGGGCTGTCGTGCAACTGCTTGAGTACCCTCCCCCTTAAGTCTCCTTCAGGGATATACAGTGCCCCTTTGTAATACAAAGCTCCATTTCTTTCCTCGAAACCCCCTGGTTCCTCTCCCTCACCCCTAAGACCTCTGAGCTTATTCTGGGCGTATTCATCATTCTCTGTTTCCTCTACCAGTTCTCTTTGTCCCACCAATGCCGCCCCACACACCCAGCGGTCCTCTGGAATGACATGTCTCTCTTCGGGTGCTCCCTCCCCCTCCAAATATTCAGGTTTGCGTGAGAGAGCGTCCGCCCTAATGTTCTCTGGGCCTGGCACGTAACAAATCTCAAAGTTAAATTTGGAGAACTCCTGGGCCCATCTCACTTGCCGTTGGTTGAGCACTCGTGCCGTCCTCCAATACTCTAGGTTCTTGTGGTCAGTGCACACTTGCACCTTATGTTGTGCCCCAATTAGCAGGTGCCTCCATCTCCGGAACGCCTCATGAATGGCTAGTAGTTCTCGGTCATACACCGTGTAGTTCCTCTCGGATTTGTTCAGCTTTCGCGAAAAAAAGGCACACGGTCTCCACTCTGACTCCTCCTTCCCTGGCTGCAGAAGCACCGCCCCAATCGCTCTGTCTGATGCGTCAGTTTCCACTCTCATCGGTTTTTGTAAATCCACATGCAGGAGTTGTTGTTCCGAGGCGAAGGCCCTTTTTAGTTCCTCAAATGCTCGCTCCGCCTCCTCAGTCCAAACGAACTTCTTCTTACTGCTGAGACAGTCCGTAATGGGCGCCGTCAGGTGGGCAAAGTTTCGGATGAACTTACGATAGAAGTTCCCAAATCCTAGGAACCTCTGCACATCCTTCCTTGTTTTGGGTGTTTTCCATTCCAGCACCGCCTGGACCTTGCCGGGATCCATGGCCAATCCCTTGTCTGACAGGCGATACCCCAGGAATTCCACCTCCTTGGTATGAAACTGACACTTCTCCAGTTTCACCCACAGCTGGTTGGCTTGCAGCCTGCTCAACACTTCTCTGACGTCTCTCACATGCTGCTCCTCATTCTCAGAATACACCAACACGTCGTCTAAGAAGGCCACACAATTCTTGTAAAGCAAAGGCCCCAGGACGTGGTTCATAAACGATTGAAAGCACGCGGAGCCTCCTTGTAGGCCGAAGGGCATAACTAAATATTCAAATGCCCCCAAAGGGGTGAACATGGTGGTTTTCCATTCATCCCCCTTCCTTATTCGTATCAGGTTGTACGCCCCCCTTAGGTCCAGTTTAGTAAAAATCTTTCCCTTCCTGACCCTTGTCAAAATGTCGTCAATCCTGGGCATAGGGAAAGCCACTGGTTCTGACACTGCATTTAAGGCCCTGAAGTCACACACAAGCCTCGGCTTGTTCGTGTTTTTTTTATCCACAAAAAACACTGGGCTGCCCCCCACCGCCCTGGACTCTCTGATGAACCCTCTCTTCAGGTTCTTGTCAATGAACTCTCTTAGCTCCTGCATCTCTCTGTCTGACATGGCGTACAGCTTGCCTACAGGGAGCTGTGCCCCAGGGAGTAAATTGATTTGACAGTCAAAGGGTCTATGCGGGGGTAGTTGGTCAGCTTCCCTTTCGCTGAAGACGTCGCGGAGATCTGCGTATTGTCGTGGTACCTTCACGTTCTCCGTTACTTCAGTCCCTGCTAGGGTGGCTTGGGCCCCTGCCAAACCCTTTCCCTCTTTGCAGTGTTCTAAGCAATGTGCTGAACCAAAAGAAACCACTCTCTGATGCCAGCCCACCAGCGGATCATGTAACGCTAGCCAGCTCATCCCCAATATAATGGGAGCTCCTCCCAAGGTGGCCACATTAAACGCTATCAGTTCGGTGTGCCTTGCCACCTTCATTATCATTGGGACGGTCTGCAAGCTGACTTCTCCTCCCAACAGCTCCCTGCCATCGATCGTGGTCACCTGCAGGGGGTTGCTTAAAGGGATCGTCTGTATCTGGTGTTCAGCTGCAAACTCTTTGCTCATGAAATTGCAGGAGCTGCCTGAGTCCAACAGCGCCTTTATCTTTAGAGGGTGTCCGTTTGGCAGCTCTAGCGCCACTTCTATCACTAGGGCGGGTTTAGGAGGTTCTGGCGTGGGCACTTTCACTGCTCTTTGGCCTGGCTGCTGTGCCCCGACGGTGGCAGCCAGGTGTTGGCTTTTACTTGCTTCGGTATTTCTTCCTCTCTTCCCTCCACAGCTCCTACCATCCCTTGCCATTCCTTCCTCTGGGGGCAGACTCTGGCAAAGTGACCTGGCTGTTGGCAGAGATAGCATTTCCGGGCGCCTTTTCCCTCCTTCTTTCCCCCCTCACTGGGCTTTGAAACTGCGCGCGCGCGCGCTGTTCCGATTTCCATCGGCTCTGCCGGCGGGAAAGTTGGCTCTGGAATGTCTGGAATGCGGAACTCCTTCCAACGTTCCCCCTTCCCTTCCCGCCTCTCCAATGCTCTCGCCTCCTGGCGCGCTCCTATGGTCAGCGCTGATTTGGTCAGCTGGTCCATAGACTCCGCCCTGGGCGCCCGGGAAAGTTCGTCTTTCACAGCCGAAGAAAGCCCTTCTTCAAAGAGCATTTGAATGGGTTCCGCCGATAGATCCCACCCCAATTTATGGATCAACATGGTGAACTCAGTCCAGTACTCACGGACAGATCGGCTCCCCTGTTTGCAAGCCATTAACTGTCTGCGGACCACTCCCTGTTCAATATCGCTGGAAAACATCAGATCCATGGCGCGAAAGAACTTCATCGTGTCCTTTAGGACGTCACTATTCGCTGCCATCAGGGGTCTAACCCAGTCTCTCGCCCCCTTTTCAAGATGCCCAATCACGAAAGCCACTCGTGATTCCTCGTCAGGGAATTCATCAAACTGCAGATTGAGGGCATATTGCATCTCTGTCCGAAAGCCATGATAGTCTTTGGGCTCCCCCCCAAACTTCTGCACCAATCCTGGTACCTTTCTGACGAGCTGGGTGTCTTTCCCCTTTTTGTCTGCATCCTGAGCCCTCCTCTCCTCGAGCCTCGCCGTCTGCAGCGCTAGCTGGACCTCCAACACCCGGTACCTTTCTTCCAGGCTTGGACCCGCTCCAGCTCCTGCTTCTCCGGTTCCGGCTGGGTTGCTCATGATGCCTTCTCCTGCACAAGCTGCTCACGGAGACTGTCGGAATGCTGTGATGGGACGATGAGCTGCTTGTGTGTAAAATCCTAGTCCCTCAGAGTTTGGTCAAGTTTGCAAACCTCTGTCTGTAACGGAGCCCCTTAAACATGGCTCCGTCAGTCGCTGGCAGATTCCGACAGTGGTTGCTTTCGGAATCGCTTCCAACATAAAAGCTCCTTAACGGAAACACGTCTTCTGGACTCTCTGCATGACAGTTTCCGGCGAGGAGTGGGTGTCCCTACAGGAGGTCCTGAAACCTCCCCACTGTTTTCGCTGGAAGTGTCTCTGAGCCATCCCTCCAGCTCACTTTCCCTCAGCTCAGCTCCTCTCCCCCTACTGGTTCCCTCTTCAGCTGCTGAGTCTCTCCCAACCTGTGTGAGCCCTTTCACTTCCCTTCCTTCCGATGGCAGTTCCCTGACAGTTATGTACTGAAGTTCTCACCCTGGGCCAGCAGGGGGTTACTGTAGATAGTTTTCACTCAGGTCCACATATGCAAATAAGGGATTGAAAGTGACATTCAGTGATTGGATAGTTACGGAAAATGGTTACTGTTACGTTCTAGTGGAGCTCTATATAGAGCAGGCTGGCTGAACCCTTCAGTTCAGTTCTGTTCTGGCCTGTGAATAAACAAGAGCTGTTTGAAGAATCGCTGTGTGGTCTGATATGTTCACCCACAACTTAACAGGGAGGATTGCCCAGAGGCTAACAGCCCCAGGCATCTAACGGGCCGCCTATCAGCTGTTCCCTCGCTGGCAGTTGCTGAGCTTTGAGTGGGGGGCAGAGTTGAGCTTTTGGGGGTGGGAAAGAGTGGTGAAGCTTTTTTTCAATTACTTTAAGCACTTTCCGTGGAGCCTCCATACAGTATTCTGCTTGCCTCCTCCCACTCTGCCTTCCCTACAACGGGGAGAGAGGCTGTAGGCAGTCCATTTTTGCCTTGCAGTATCTTCATGCGGCTCCATTTGTGTGCGGGCAGCGCAACGTTACACAGGAGGAGCGCGGCGATTGATGTAATATCCCCACTCTATGCCTTTAGCATCCCCCCAAAAGCTTCTCTTCTTATTTTATTAAGGCACAATGTTTTGCTGATGTTAACACCTCGTCTTATAGACGGAAAAATACAGTAGGTTGACAGAATATGCACAACTTGCAGACATATAGAATAAGAAAACAAGAAGAACGTACATTTAAAGAAAATGGGAAAATGTTTATTGAATATATGGAAAATAATTGTGTACAGCTGAAAACGCTGGCAGCATTAAGACAACAGTGTAAATAAGTTTTGATGGATGTAATAATGGAAAACCGATTGGTATAGTTTTTGTAAAATATGCAGGGATATAAGATATGCAAAATGAACCATGGAAAGAGAGGAAGGGAAGCCATGGATATCTTACGTATGTAAAATGTTTATCTGACATTGTAAAACAGAAAATTTAATAAAAAATCATAATAAAAAATGCAGCCATTGCTTTCTCAGTTGAATTGTGATTCTCAGTGTAAGACAATCTCGTGGACAGCTGTATAAAATGTTCTGCAGGTGCACCTAAAAGGAAAGAAGAAGGTCATTTGGTTTTATATCCTGAGAAGAAAAATAATGCTCCAGTCTGTCGGGAGCATAGGAATGCCTTCGATCACCCACATAAATGTGCTTGTCTATTAATCTAAACGATGTCTGGTATCTTCACAGGAGCATTTTCCTTTTAAAGCAATCCAAATCACCAAGAAGCCACCAGCGTGGAGGACTGATTCTGAAATAAAACATTTGCAGAACCGCTTGCAGTTCGTGGAAAGCTTTCGACAGTATAGTCCAACCCTGCAAAGTCTTCTGGCCAAAGTGATTCGCTTCGAACGGTAACCGGAAGGGTGGCGATGGTGGGCTTTGTAGCAATCCAGTGTATTTCTGTAATTTGATTCCATCTTTCTGAATTGTCCAGAGATCTAAATTCTAATACCAATACCCTGAAATGAGCCTGGTAGCCAGTGGAGAAGCAACATGCTGCAGCCCCTGGAGCAGAGAACAGGCAGGGGCGTGGCTGGCATGCGTCCCGGGGGCATGGTGCATTGCCCACGGGGGCATGGCACATGTCCTGGGGGCAGCAGCCGCGATGGCACCCTTTCCCCAAATGGTACCTGTTAAGTTGTGGGTGAACATATCAGGCAACACAGCGATTCTTCAAACAGCTCTTGTTTATTCACAGGCCCAGAACAGAACTGGGTTGAAAGGTTCAGCCAGCCTGCTTATATAGAGCTCCACTACAACGCAACAGTAACAACTTTCTGTAACTATCCAATCACTGAATGTCACTTTCAATTCCTTATTTGCATATGTGGACCTGAGTGAAAACTATTTACAGTATCCCCCTGCTGGCCCAGGGTGAGAACTTCAGTACATAACAGTACAGTGGCGCTCCCGAGTCCCCCCTTTGTATGCCAGTGCTGGTAGCTCACAGGCACTGCTTTCAGGATTGCTATTATACCCTCCCATACTTACCCCTTGCAATAGTCAGGTGGGCACATTCTGCGCCAGCTGCAGCTCCCCGGCTGTTTTGAAGCACAGCGCTTGCAGTGGCCATCGCGATAAACCACACTTGTGCGGTTACCAGGGGATGGGTTACTGAAGCTGGTTCGATCCTGGTCCAAAAAGAGCTAGAGCTAGATCTGGAAGTCTCAGTTTAAAAAAGAGGCCCACTGGCTCCTCTGCCTGCCAGCCTTGAGTCGAGAAGGGCAGGCTAGCTGGCGCCACTATTGCCCACCAGCTTGGCAATCTGCTTCTGCTGCTTCTGGCAGTGCCAGTTAACATGGAGAGTCAGCCCAGCCGTGGGGAGAAGGAAGTAGGGCCTGGCAGGCCTCTGCCACCATTGCTTGGCACGAAGAATGGCAGAAGGAACAGTGCGGGATTGAGGAAGGCGCCCAGAAGTGGCTCTCTGGTGATCTCATGGTCTATTCAGACTCTCCAAGTGCCCCTATTTCCCAGGGACAGTCCCCGCTTTACAAAAGCCGTCCCAGTTTCTGATTTGATCCTAGAACATCCTTTTCTTAAAGGTAAAGGGACCCCTGACCGTTAGGTCCAGTCGTGACCGACTCTGGGGTTGCGGCACTCATCTCGCTTTATTGGCCGAGGGAGCCGGCGTACAGTTTCCGGGTCATGTGGCCAGCATGACTAAGCCGCTTCTGGCGAACCAGAGCAGAGCACGGAAACGCCGTTTACCTTCCCGCCGGAGTGGTACCTATTTATCTACTTGCACTTTGACATGCTTTCGAACTGCTAGGTTGGTAGGAGCTGGGACCGATCAACGGAAGCTCACCCTGTTGCGGGAATTCGAACCGCCAACCTTCTGATCAGCAAGCCCTAGGCTCTGTGGTTTAACCCACAGCGCCACCCGCGTCCCGGTATCCTTTCCTTAGGGCGTCCCTATTTTCTTCAGAGAAATTTTGGAGGGTATGGAGTTATTTGACTCCCGAGCCGTCTGAAGGCAGCCCTGTATAGGGAAGTTTTTTTTAAAAAATGTTTGTTGTTTATTATGTTTTTATATATCTTGGAAGCCGCCCAGAGTGGCTGGGGCAACCCGGTAGATGGGCTGAGTATCAATAGTAAAATTATTATTCTGGAATAGGACGTCCCTATTTTTATTGGCGCTGTGGCCATGCCAGTGGCGCTGTGGTCTAAACCACCGATCCTCTTGGGCTTGCCGATTGGAAGGTTGGCGGTTCGAATCCCCGCGACGTTGTGAGCTCCCGTTGCTTTGTCCCAGCTCCTGCCAACCTAGCAGTTCGAAAGCACACCAGTGCAAGTAGATAAATATGTACCGCTCTGGCGGGAAAGTAAACAACGTTTCCATGCGCTGCTCTGGTTTCGCCAGAAGTGGCTTAGTCATGCTGGCCACATGACCTGGAGAAACTGTCTGCGGACAAATGTCGTCTCCCTTGGCCAGTAAAGTGAGATGAGTGCCGCAATCCCAGAGTCGTTCGCGACTGGACTTAACTGTCAAGGGTCCTTTACCTTTACCTTGTTTATTTTTATTGGAGAAATGTTGGAGGGTATGTCTATAGCAGCTGCATAAGATCTAATGGGTTACCGAGGAGGAGAGCAGGGAGCAGGGTTTGGCAAGCAGCAGAATCAGGGACTCAGACCCCAGTTCAAACATAAACCGGGGATGTTGCAGCAGCTGCTTTTTAAATTGGAGTCACCTCCCGTGCTTAAAAAAAATGCAGGAGTGGTTTGCTGTATGCGGCAGACCGCATGACAAAGTGTGGATTGTACAGTTACTAATGGGATTTGTGTACAACTCAGTCTAAATATACCATTCCTACACAGGTGGCACTGTGGTCTAAACCACTGAGCCTCTTGGGCTTGCCAATCAGAAGGTCGGCGGTTCAAATCCCCGCAACGGAGTGAGCTCCCGTTGTTCTGTCCCAGCTCCTGCCAACCTAGCAGTTGGAAAGCATGCCAGTGCAAGTAGATAAATAGGTATCACAGTGGTGGGAAGGTAAACAGCATTTCCGTGTGCTCTGGTTTCCATTACGGTGTCCCATTGTGCCAGAAGCAGTTTAGTTATGCTGACCACATGATCCAGAAAGCTGTCTGTGGACAAACGCCGGCTCCCTCGGCCTGAAAGCGAGATGAGCACTGCAACCCCATAGTCGCCTTTGACTGGACGTAACTGTCCAGGGGTCCTTTACCTTTACCTTTTTTTTACCTATGTTGCTTCTGTAAGCAGACGTCTTTCGGTTCAGGTATATTTCCACTAGCTAATGATCTTGTCCGGTTGTCTGCTTTCTAGGTTTGGTCGCAGGAGAGTCATCATCAAAAAGGGACACCAGGCAGACAGTTTCTACTTCATCTATTGTGGTTCCGTTGCTATCACTGATGATGAGGATGGTAGCAGCGCGTTTGTAGAAGCCGCTCCGACTACAGTTCGGAGAGGTGCTTGTTTTGGTGTAAGTGCTAATCTTTAAGAATAATATTATTAATAATACTAATATTATTATTTATACCCCACCCATCTGGCTGGCTTTCCCCAGTCACTCTGGGCAGCTTACAGGACATTAAAAATGATAAAACATTAGACATTTATAATTTCCTGATACAGGTGATGTCTTTTAGATGTCTTCTAAAAGTCAGATGTTTGTTTATTTCCTTGACATCGGGTGGGAGGGTGCTCCATAGGGCGGGTGCCACTACTGAGAAGGCCCTCTGCCTGGTTCCCAGTAACCTCACTTCTTGCAGTGAGGGAACCACCAGAAGGCCCTTGGAACAGGACCTCCGTGTCTGGGCTGAACGATGGGGGTGGAGACACTCCTTCAGCTATAGTGGTCCGAGGCTGTTTAGGGCTTTAAAGATCAGCGCCAACACTTTGAATTGTGCTCGGAAACGTACTGGGAGCCAATGCAGATCTCTCAGGACCGGTGTTATGTGGTCTCGGCAGTCGCTCCCAGTCACCCATCCCAGCTGCCGCATTCTGGATTAATCATCCATTTCAGAATTTATATATATTTTTTAATGCATGGACCTTTACATCAACATGGAATCCCAGGATCTGAGTTCTGTTCTGGTACTCAGAACAAATTCTCAGATAGAGAGGGGTAGGGCAAACAGAAAAATTAGAGTCTAGGAAAGCAGAGCAGTAACCAGAGAAGGAGAAAAACTGCTGCGAAAAGAGCAGAGGTGCTGTGGAAACAATGGTTTAGAGTTGTAAGCCACAGTGGGCAAGAGAAAAGCATACCCCCTAACATTTCTCCAATGAAAATAGGGGCGTCCTATTCAATAATATTCAATAATAGTGGGACGCGGGTGGCGCTGTGGGTTAAACCACAGAGCATAGGATCAGAAGGTTGGCGGTTTGAATCCCCGCGACAGGGTGAGCTCCCGTTGCTCGGTCCCTGCTCCTGCCAACCTAGCAGTTCGAAAGCATGTCAAAGTGCAAGTAGATAAATAGATACCGCTCCAGCGGGAAGGTAAATGGCATTTCCGTGCACTGCTCTGGTTTGCCAGAAGCGGCTTAGTCATGCTGGCCACATGACCCGGAAGCTGTACGCTGGCTCCCTCGGCCGATAAAGCGAGATGAGCGCCGCAACCCCAGAGTCGGCCACGACTGGACCTAACGGTCAGGGGTCCCTTTACCTTTTCCTATTCAATAATAATGATAATACTTTTATTATTTATACCCTGCCCATATGACTGGGTTGCCTCAGCCACTTTGGTTGGCTTCAAACATATATAAAGACATGAAACATTAAACAACTTCCCTGTACAGGGCTGCCTTCAGATGTCTTCTAAAGATTGTATAGTTACTTATCTCCTTGGCTCCGTGGTCGCATAACTCCATACTGTTAAGTTGTGGGTGAACATATCAGACGACACAGCGATTCTTCAAACAGCTCTTTATTTGTAAGCTGGAACAGAACTGAACCGCAAACAGCTCAGCCGGCCTGCTTTCATAGGCAGCCGGCTGTCAACATTGTAGCAACAACAAGCCAGGGTTTCTCGCCTAAGGTCACTGACGTGGACCTGAGTGAAAACTATCTACACGATACTCCTGGTGGCCAGGGTAAGAACTTCAATACATAACATACCCTCCAACGTTTCTCTGTTGAAAGTAGGGATGTCCTGAGGAAAAGCGGGAGGTGGATAAGGAAAGAAAAAATGGTGAGAGACTAGGAAGAGATAGATTACACACACTACACTTGATCTTAGCCAAAAGGCCGAGAAGCGTTGGCACTATGGTTGAATTATATGGTTTTACAAGTTACACTCAACCAGCTCTTAAAACTGTAAAGTATGGAAGGCCTAGTGGGGGGCTGGCGGTGCTGGTGTCAACCTCTCTTAATGTATCAATTCAACAGTGTCCCTCGTTGACCACCCCTAATTTTTTAGTGTTGTCCCTTTCTGATAGTCTCCTGAGAAATACTTATTGCATATGTGTGTATATACCTCCAGTAAAGTCTTGTGGGGAACTGAGATCATATTGGGATAAACTTGACCAACTACTCGAAAGTATAGACTCTCTGTCACCTAACCCTCGGTTTATCTTGGGAGGTGACTTCAATGCCCGGATCGGCCTTGTTTCTCCACAAAATACAATATTATCTGGTCTAAACTTGGAGGACGAACCTGAAATCTGTCAGAGGGCAGCAATGGACAGCACCCCTAATCGCGCTAGGAAGAGATAGTAGAACTATGCATTGCTAAGAACCGCAAAGTGAAGAAACCTAGATTGACTTGAAATATCACTGGCTGTAGGCACCTACTGTGCTGTGCTACCCAGATTCATTCCTATCTTCCTGCTTATTATTAGGAAATTGCCCTTTTGCAAAACACAAGGAGGGTCGCCACTGTTGTCTGCCTGGAGGAAACGGAACTGTTGGTGGTGGACAAAAGTGACTTTTTTGCCTACGAGCTAGACAAGGAACTTAACCGAGAGTTCAAAAACCGATATGAATTCCTGAGGTAACGTATCCCTGCGTAACTCTGTACCACTGCTTCTCTGCATCATTCCTCTCCATCTCGTGTCCCTTTGCCCTCTTCCCGGCTCCTTTAAAAAGCCGAGCTTTGCGTCACAACCTCTAATGACAATGTGCATTTAAGCTTTTTCACCGTGAGTGCATGGAACGTGGGTGGTGCTGTGGTCTAAACCACTGAGCCTTGGGCTTGCCAATCAAAAGGTTGGTGGTTTGAATCCCTGCGACGGGGTGAGCTCCCATTGCTCAGTCCTAGCTCCTGCCAACCTAGCAGTTCGAAAGCACCCCAAAAAGTGCAAGTAGATTAATAGATGCCGGGAAGGTAAATGACGTTTCTGTGCGCTGCTCTGGTTTCGGTGTTCCATTGCGCCAGAAGCGGCTTAGTCATGCTGGCCACATGACCCGGAAGCTGTACGCCGGCTCCCTTGGCCTGTAAAGCGAGATGAGTGCCGCAACCCCAGAGTCGTCTGCAACTGGACTTAACTGTCAGAGGTCCTTTACCTTTACAGTGAGTGCATCCTTATGTGATACAGTGGTACCTCGGGTTAAGAACTTAATTTGTCCTGGAGGTCCGTTCTTAACCTGAAACTGTTCTTAACCTGAGGTACCACTTTAGCTAATGGGGTCTCCTGCTGCCACCGCACTGTGGCGGTGCAATTTCTGTTCTCATGCTGAAGCAAAGTTCTTAACCTGAGGTACAGTGGTACCTCAGGTTACAAACACTTCGGGTTACAGACACCGCTAACGCAGAAGTAGTACCTTGGGTTAAGAACTTTACCTCAGGATGAGAACAGAAATCGCTCGCCGGTGGCAGCAGGAGGCCCCATTAGCTAAAGTGGTACCTCAGGTTAAGAACAGTTTCAGGTTAAGAACGGATCTCTGGAACGAATTAAGTACGTAGCCAGAGGTACCACTGTACTACTTCTGGGTTAGTGGAGTCTGTAACCTGAAGCGTCTGTAACCTGAAGCATCTGTAACCTGAGATACCACTGTACAAGAGTGCTTTTACTATGAAAAGTCTGAGTCAGCTGCTGCTCCGTTGTCACAAGAAGCACAGTTCCAAAAAAGAGCTGCTTTAAAATAAAATTTAAAAACCTCTTTCCCAATAAGCGCTGCTCATTCTGACCCAATATGCAGATTCCCAACACTTCCCAGTCCTTTTTCTATTATTATTTTTCTAACACCTCCCTCCTCTCAGGAGTTAATGTGTAGGTCCATGCTTACTTGGACACCGAAATCACGGTTGCCAGCTTGAAACCCTTGCAGATGAAAGCTCTCCATGCATCCCTCCTGTTTTCAGAAGTGTCGACCTTTTCGAAACACTACCCGATTCTTCAGTAGCGAAAATAGCCTACTACTGCAAAATCGAGAGGTTCCACTATGGCCAGGTGATTACTAGCGACATCACAGATACGTCCACGATGATATTTATTACAAAGGTGAGCTCAGCGTGTGATTAATCTTTCATAATATGCCTTACTTTCCCAACAGATGGGGAGGCCACTGTAGCCCTTGGGGGGGGTCTGTTTCCTTTGGAGGTGTGCATATTGGACGTCAGTTCGGGGGGGGGGTGTATATTGTTGTGAAGAGCATAATGACCACTCTTTTTTAAAAAAATAATTTTTTATTAAGTTTTCCATTTAACAATCTGTTGGGTTGAAATCACGACAGACGAGTGGTAGGTGTCAAAGGAGAGGCGTCTCCCGGGGCAAGCCCCGGGAACTCTCTTTTATTGAATATTACAAACATTGCCACAGGTGTGCTTGTGGCTGATTGGTTGATACAAACACAAAGCATCTTGTTGCTGATTGGTTAACATAGGTACAAGGCGGGAATAACATATGACATCAATCACTGATAGATCAAAGGCTGAGAAATGGAGCTGGAACTAGACAGGCATGAAACCTCCTAATTAAATTATAACTAAAGATTGATATTGAAGGAACATAACATGAAGGAATACAACAATCACGTTCCGTAGATGTGGTCAGCAATGCATTAAGAACAGGTCAGGATACACTGTTTCATGAACTCAATGGGAACTGTTCAGAACATTCTCAGACTCTTGTGCAGAGGCAAAAACTTCCCAGAATGTAAGAGAGAAAAGAAGCAATAGTTCTAAAAGCAAGACTTTCCCACAATGCCACAGTTATGTGCAGTAAGAGAACTGCAGAAAGAGAACTTCGCAGTAAGAGAACTGCAGAAAGAGAACTTCCCTTCAACAATCCAATCATATCACATTAATTATTTCAAATTATACCAATACATATCATAAAGTCCAAATATTTTGCCAAATTATATATTTTGTTGGGGGTTCCCATGCTTCGAGTTCAGTAAGGGTCCAGTCATCTCATATTTCTGCAGCTTTTAGTGTTCACCAGTCCTATCTTTCAGTCTTCTTGATGTTATCCTTTTTCTTCTTAATTGCCTCTGAGTTGTTTCCACAGGCGAGTTAAAGTAAGCAATATTATGCTTCTGTGTGAACTTTATAAGGCTCTCCCTTTTTTTTGAAGCTGGTAAGTCTTTTGTTTGCAATAAATTCTCACACGCTGATCCAAAAGTCCTTCTTGAGCGGCAGATGCCATCATTCTCAGCTCCGATGAAATAAAATCTAGGCGTTTGCTCATTAATTTTCCCAGACAGGTTGCATCATAAATTAGGCTTTCCAGGGAAGAATCTGCCAAGTCGAACTTAAAATACAAACATGATAACAAAGTAGTGGCTCGCCTCCCCCTGTGCCTATTAATCTCGCAACGAAGTCTGTCTCATAATGGCGGATCCCGATTAAAAACTGCGTCACAAGAGAGCCTTTTGTTTTCTTTCCAGATCTTTCAAAAAACAAAGGCTTTAGTTGATATTTTTATTTCCACAAAGTTTATTTTCCAATCTCACTTCTTATAAGTTGTATGACAGTTCTTCAGGCGGCGGGGGGGGGGTGTTGTTTGGTAATATTGTAATAAAAAGAAGAAAAAGTCCCCCCCCCCTTTCCGTTCCATTTCAACATACTGGCATAGATGTTACTCTTTGATGTTATCTTCTGTCCAGTCCATTCCATCACTCTTAACTTCTCAGTGGCAGGCTTAATTAGCAGCTAACATACGCTTTTCTTCGCATGAAGCATGTGCAATAACTTTTATATCCAATTTTTTATCTTAAGTAATGCAACTAGAGTCACTCTCAGAAACAACGTCCGGGAGATCCGAACTCACTCGAGGGCTTTCCGTCCAGTGCCCTCACCCTCTCCTTCTTTCGAACTCGGGGGTGATTTATGGGCAACCGCGGACGAGGCTGCATCTTCCCTTCCACCGGGAAGAATTTGGGAGGCTGATTTACTCCCATCATCAGCCCCTTAATTACCTCGTGCGAGCTGGAGAGATGGTATTGTCGGCCATCTTCCAAGGCGCCCCTAGCGGCCCCCCATAATGACCACTCTTCACATCAAAAAGAGGGCACCCTTTGCATGCCCGCGCGCAGCTCCCCTCATCCTCCGTGACCCCTCAGAACACTCCTGGACCACCTCCCCAAGTCACAAACCTTGAGGTTCCCACCAAACCTCAGTTCAAATAAAAAAAGTCAATCCTTTATTAGTCATAGCAAACCACACATTATCAAACAAACACCATATACAAATTGTGCAAAATACAAATTCGGCATAACAAGGTTTGTCCCTGTCAGATCTTTAACTCCAGAGAAATTCAATTTGCATAAATAATACAGTATAACACTACCACATCACCGATCAATTAAGAACCACTAAATCTCTTTATAACGGCCCAGTCTTTCTACATGGACAGCACTCAGAAATTCAGCCACTATTAAAGTACCGTATTTTTCGCTCTATAAGAAGCACCAGACCACAAGACGCACCTAGTTTTTGGAGGAGGAAAACAAGAAAAAAAATATTCTGAATCTCAGAAGCCAGAACAGCAAGAGGGATCGCTGCGCAGTGAAAGCAGCAATCCCTCTTGCTGTTTTGGCTTCTGGGATAGCTGCACAGACTGCATTCGCTCCATAAGATGCACACACATTTCCCCTTACTTTTTAGGAGGGAAAAAGTGAGTCTTATAGAGCAAAAAATACGGTAATTATATGGCAAGTAGGGCAAGAGTACATTAAGAATATAACAAGAATACAAAGCTGAAGCTGAATGAACTGCAGCTAAAATATTATGTTCATTTTTCACATAGTCTAGTCCTTCCCCTGCCCACCCGTCTAATATTCTTAAGAGGGTCTCTTCTCCAGTCTTTAGAGAGTAGCTGGAAGTGGGGAGGCAGAAAATGGTCCTCCTTTCCTTCCACTCTGCAGTTTAATCTGAAATCTTAGGCACAGTCCTGTGCCCAGAGCTCAGAAAATGCTTGCGCTCATGAAATTCCCTCTTCCAAAATGTGCCTAGAACAATAGGAGTTTCAAACACTGGTATTTTGGCACAGGAGGCAAAAAATCTCACAAGTGCCTCTCTGTGGCAGAATAACAGTAAAATCGCAAGAACAACAAATTGCTGTCCGTTGATGATATCTAAGAATAGGCCACTTGTGTCTCATACTAGGGCCAACCTTGGTGGAATGTGATGCTGGACAAAGGGAAAGAGTTAGCATGGTGCCCTGGTAGGGTTAGAACTAAGGTTTCAGTTTCTAATTTAGTTCATTGGAGTAATCAATTCAATATCCTTTTAATCTAGTACCCATGGTTAATTAGGCAACTCCCCCCCGCCAAAAAATGTAAATTATCTTCTTAAGAAGACACTGTAGATGGCAGTACAGTGGTACCTCAGGTTACATACGCTTCAGGTTACAGACTCTGCTAACCCAGAAATATTGCTTCAGGTTAAGAATTTTGCTTCAGGATGAGAACAGAAATTGTGCTCTGACGGCGCGGCAGCAGCGGGAGGCCCCATTAGCTAAAGTGGTGCTTCAGGTTAAGAACAGTTTCAGGTTAAGTATGGACCTCCGGAAGAAATTAAGTACTTAACCCGAGGTACCACTGTACAGTCAAACCTTGACTTCCAGACGGCTCTGTTTTTGTTTTTTGTTCTTTCAATTTTTTTTGATTTTCCAAATTTATAAACAGACAAACAAACATAAATCCTATCTGTAATTATTCCACTATTATTAACATTGTTAGGTGACTTCCTCAAATCCCCCTAGCTGAATTTCAATGTATATCAATGTAATAGTTTTCCAAAACTAATTTCTCATAAAATTTACTTAATTAACTTCTTTCTTACTTTTCATATAAACTTTAAAGATATTATTATATAAAATCACATATTTAAATCCTAAGCCAATCTGGCATTTGCAAGTATTTCTATTTAAGTTATCTTAGCATATTTAGCTAAATATTCTTTAAATTTCCTCCATTCTTCCTGGTACTCCTCCTCCTTCTGGTCGCGGACTCTTCCGGTCAGGTCGGCTAGCTCCCAAAAGTCCATCATCTTCAACGGACGGCTCTGTTTTTGAATGATTCAGCTCCCGAACACCAAAACCCCGGAAGTAAATGGTCCATTTTTCGAACATTTTTCAGGAGCTGAACATCCAACACAGTTTCCTCTTAAGTGCAGGAAGCTCCTGCAACCAATCAGAAGTCACACCTCGGTTGTCGAATGTTTCGGAAGCCAAACAAGCTTCTGGAATGGACTACCGTATTTTTCGCTCTACAAGACGCACCAGACCATAAGACGCACCAAGTTTTTGGAGGAGGAAAACAAGAAAAAAAATATTCTGAATCCCAGAAGCCAGAACAGGAAGAGGGATCGCTGCGCAGCGAAAGCAGCAATCCCTCTTGCTGTTCTGGCTTCTGGGATAGCTGCGCAGCCTGCATTTGCTCCATAACACACATACACATTTCCCCTTACTTTTTAGGAGGGGAAAAGTGAGTCTTATAGAGCAAAAAATATGGTACGTTCGACAACTGAGGTTCGACTGTATTCCTCGGGAAACTTTCTATAAACTGCCAAGGTTTATACATCAGGTCAATTCGTTTTCCTCCTCTGCCCTCCTCTGTGTTCTAATATTGGGAAGATGTGCATAGCTATGGGCCCATACGATCAACTCAGCAGTAGTTTTTTCTGTCGTTTCATCAGGGTGTGTGCGAGGTTTTGCGACTGGTGGATCTCAGTACCTGCCCATCTTACCACAAGTGGATCTCAAAACAACTGTGTTTCCCCAAACGCAAGCTACAAATGATGGAGAAGCGCCGCATAGCCGCTGGTATGTTACGACTTTGCCTTTTAGGCACATGTGATTCACCAGGAGTTCTCAGTTGCCGGGATGGCACCTGGTCTCAGCGCATGACCTTGCAGGTACACAAGGTCTTGCTCAAGCTAAATGGGTCCAGGTCTGATCAGCTGTTAGATTGGAGACCATCTCAGAACCACATATACCGTATTTTTCGCTCTATAGGACGCACCCAACCATAGGACGCACCTTGTTTTAGAGGGGGAGAACAAGAAAAAAAATTTCTCTCCCTCTCTGCGCAGCACCCCTTCAGCGAAGCGGCAGGAGAAACAGAGCCCCTTATATTTCTCCTCCCACTTCGCTGAAGGGGCGCTGTGCAGAGAGGGAAAGCTGTGCAGCGCCTCTCCAGCGAAGCAAAGCCAGGAGAGCAAGAGGGATTGGTGCGCACCCACCCCCCTTGCTCTCCAGGCTTCAGCAAAAGCAACACGAAGCCTCCGGAGCGCAGCGGGAGCGCTCCCACTGCGCTTCGGAGGCTTCGCGTTGCTATCGCTGAAGCCATGGAACCTGCATTCGCTCCATAAGACGCACACACATTTCCCCTTAATTTTTGCAGGGGGAAAAGTGTGTTTTATAGAGCGAAAAATACGGTACACGTTGCCGTGAGTTCCATGATGGAAAAATGTAAATGTGAGAAATAATGCAAAAAACCCCCACATAAAATAGTATTAATCTTACTTCCCAGAGATGGTTGTTATGCTGGTCTCAGTGAAAGAAATTTCTAAAGTACACAGCGCTATTCTTCTCAAAGAAGTGGTGCCAGAACTTGTCAGTTTGCATTTCTTAGTGCAGAAAGTATTGATCTGATGTGTAGAGATCTTTCCTATTCTAATGAGTTCCAGAGGGTTCTGGAAGCTTCTCTGTGTGAAAGAAACAAGCAGAAGGTTCCTGATGTTTGGGTTATTCCTTCAGAGAAGCTGAGTACAGCTGGCTTCAGAGAGCCAGTGTGGTGTAGTGGTTAAGAGCGGTAGTCTTGTAATCTGGGGAACCGGGTTCGCGTCTCCGCTCCTCCACATGCAGCTGCTGGGTGACCTTGGGCCAATCACACTTCTCTGAAGTCTCTCAGCCCCACTCACCTCACAGAGTGTTTGTTGTGGGAGAGGAAGGGAAAGGAGAATGTTAGCTGCTTTGAGACTCCTGAAGGGGAGTGAAAGGCGGGATATCAAGTCCAAACTCTTCCTCTTCTTCTTCTTCAACTGGTTCTGTTATCTCTTCTGCCAAGGTCATGCTGACTATAATATTAAGGACAGAAGGAGCCTGGGCTTCACTTTCACTTTCTATCTCTCTTCCTTCTGGTGTGTTTTGTACAGTGGTACCTCAGGTAAAGTACTTAATTTGTTCCGGAGGTCCGTTCTTAACCTGAAACTGTTCTTAACCTGAAGCACCGCTTTAGCTAATGGGGCCTCCTGCTGCTGCTGCGCTGCTGCAGCACGATTTCTGTTCTCATCCTGAAGCAAAGTTCTTAACCTGAGGTACTATTTCTGGGTTAGCTGAGTCTGTAACCTGAAGCGCATGTAACCTGTAGCGTATGTAACCCGAGGTACCACTGTACATAGAATGCTTAGTGAAATATACTCGGAGTCGAGAGTGGATTTCATGCTCTTTATTCAGCTCATAGTGGTGATGAGGAATGAATGTTCCCCCAGAATGTCTGCTTTATATACATTATTTAGACAATGGGCCCCACGTGATTGGCTAATTCTGGGATTCATCTGTAGGCCAATCAGGTTGCGGGTTCACTTCCACCTGGAGCTGGATTGGTTGGCTCCTGTGGACCAATCAGACTGCTGCATTCTGAATCCTATTGTTCTAGGGCCAATCAGACTGCTGCATTTTGGATCCTATTCAACTCAGGACATAACACTTAGTGTTAAGGTTTTTAGACTTATTATAAGTTATTGTAAGTGTAAGTTAAGTCTGCTGCAACTGGATTTTTATGGACTCCGCCAATCCTGAATGTATTACATTCGTGACCGTTATGCTCATTTGCCTTCAGTAGCAGTAAAGCTCTGTTGGATGAAATACAGTTGCCTCTGGTCTATTTTTTGGGAATCCTGCAACGTGTTTAAGTTTTCACTCTGCTAACTATACGTTGGAATCGGCTCTGTATCAATACTGAGTAGGATTTAAACTCACCTTGAGCACCTTCCTCATTCTCCTAGAAGGGCAATGGTGCAACCGGAGAGGGGCCAGAAATGAGTTCCAGCGAATTCTGGCTTGAAAAAGCACTGATACATACGCCAAATCGTGGTTTTTTTATATGCAGAAGCAGAATCAACTCACCAATTTTGAATAACTCCAGCTTGTTTTAATATTTATTTCTTATACAGTGGTACCTCGGGTTACATACGCTTCAGGTTACATACGCTTCAGGTTACAGACACCGCTAACCCAGAAATAGTGCTTCAGGTTAAGAACAGAAATCAGGCTCTGGCGGCGCGGTAGAAGCAGGAGGCCCCATTAGCTAAAATGGTGCTTCAGGTTAAGAACAGTTTCAGGTTAAGAACGGACTTCCGGAACGAATTAAGTACTTAACCTGAGGTACCACTGTATTCCAGCTTTCTTCCATTATGGATCTTCTTCAACAGTTTTTAAACCCACACTCCAAAGTTATATCGATTCCAATTTAACTATCACAATGGCCTCAAAGACTCCAGGGCCCTGGGAGAGTGTTCTCACCGGACACCCCAAAATCAAGCAAAACGCCATAAGCAAGAGTCGCTTTTACATTCTGAGACCTCTCTGTTTGCCTTGGCCAATGTTCTAGGTCTCCTTTTGCTGATCTTGGCAGGAAGGCCATTCCAAGAAAGCTTGGAACCCAAGCAGTATAGGATGTGCCAGAACTCTCTTTTCCCACGAAACGGTGCTCTATGGAGAAGAGAATAAACATAAGATGGAATAAAAATAGCAAAACAAAGAATGGCTGTAGCTGGAAGCTCTCCTAAATCAAGCAGAAAAGAAACAAAAACAGGCCGACCTTTGCTCATGGCTTTTCATAGATGGCAGCAATTGCATGGCTTCTATTTCTATGCCTCTATCCCTGGAGCAGATATAGCATACCCCTAAACATTTTGTGAACTGTTGGCCTCATTGAGGGGCTGTGCTGGTCCCGGGGGGTTACAGTGCGGCGTGGTCTGAGTCCAGTCCGAGATCGAGGGTGTGGAATGGAGGCTGTCCGTCGAAGCTGTAGCTGGGTCCAAGGCAAGGAGTCGGGTGAGGTCAGGAACTCTGGCAGAAGAGCAGGACAGGGTGCAGGCAGGAACAGGCTAGCAACAACGTTGCTTCCACAACTTGGGACTGGAGCTGACTGGCTTTTATCTGCCCCAAGGCATAGGGGGGCCCCGGTCCGCAGGTGACTCGCCTCTCCTGGCCTGGAGGCGAGCACTCCTCCTGCGGGAACTTAGTTCCCTCCACCTCTCTGCCCTGAGCCTCTGCAGCTCAGGAGAGGCTGGAGGGTTACCGGACCCAGAGGCAACCTCAGCTTCCCCTGACGGGGCTGAGAGTGGAGCACCTGCAGGCAATGGGTCCTCCATCACCTCAGGAGCCAGAGCAGACTCAGCTAGTGCCTGCACCTGAGGATCCAGCACAGGTGAGGACCCTTCAGGTTCAAGCCCCTGTGGGGACTCCTGTGCAGGCTGGGATTCCTCAGGTTCAGCCTCTGAGTCCGAATCCCAGGCCATCACAGGGGCAGTATTTCAATATGAGAAGAAAATGAGAGTACATCTAAATGTTTTTTTTTTGGGGGGGGGGGAAGCACTGCATGGCGTTCATTTAAATCACACTTCTTCCCCCACAAAGACCTGGAACTGTAGTTTATCCCTAAAAGAGCTACAATTCCCAGCACCAATTCCAAGGTTTCGTTGGGGGGGCGTCATGTGCTGAATATACAGAGCATCATGTGAAGCCCATTCTTTCCCTCAATGAATTCTGGACCCTAGACGGTAGTTTACCCCTCACAGGGTTATAGTTCCCAGCATTCTTGAACAAACTACAATACCCAGAATTCTCTGAGGGAAATAATAATAATAATAATAATAATAATAATAATAATTTATAACAATTTATTATTTATAGCCCACCCCATAATTTGTTTTAAGGGCATAGTGAGTATGTACAGTGGTACCTCGGGTTAAGCACTTAATTCGTTCCGGAGGTCCGTTCTTAACCTGAAACTGTTCTTAACCTGAGGTACCACTTTAGCTAATGGGGCCTCCCGCTGCCGCCATGCTGCCAGAGCACGATTTCTTTTTTTCATCCTGAAGCAAAGCTCTTAACCTGAAGCACTATTTCTGGGTTAGCGGAGTCTGTAGCCTGAAGTGGATGTAACCTGAAGTGTATGTAACCTGAGGTACCACTGTACACCATACTCTCCAATATTTCTTTGATGAAAATAGGGATGTCCTATTCTATTATTATTATTATTATTATTATTATTATTATCATTATCATTATCATTATTATTTAATTATTTCATTAAGCACCACTCATCTGACTGTGTTGTCCCAGCTGCTCTGGGCAGCTTCCAACATATATAAAAACATAACAAAACATTTAAAAACTTCTGTGTACAGGGTAGCCTTCAGATATCTTCTAAAGATTGTAACATAAAGGTAAAGGACCCCTGGACGGTTAAGTCCAGTCAAAGGCAACTATGGGGTTGTGGCACACATCTCGCTTTCAGGCTGAGGGAGCCGGCGTTTGTCTACAGACAGTTTTCAGGGTCATGTGGCCAGCAGGACTAAACTGCTTCTGGGACTTGGGTGTTCCTTGCTTTTTTGTGTGTGGGGGGAACTTTTAACACAACCTTCGTAGAAGTTTCAAATTTTACAGAAAAATACCAGAAACGAAGAAAGCAGAAAGAAAAAAGTGCTACCCTAAACTCATCTACTACAGAAATCTAAACTTGCATAAATTGGCCTTCACACCTTAATGCATTTTTTTACACATTAAGTTTGAAGTAGCCCTTGTTTAAGTTTTTTTGGCAACGCAAACCTAAAGCATGCATTCTTACAATGTCCATTTGCTTTACAAATGCCTCTGTTACTCTTTCTGTTCGGCATTGGACCTAAGCACAAAAGACAACTGAGACTGTAACTTAACACTTACCCTGCTCACCTGGGAAATAAGCACCAACAAATTCAATACGACTTACTTCTGAAAAGGCTTGGTTAGCATTAAAAACCTGTTATGTGAAAACAGTGTAAAATATTTTTTTTAAAGTAGGAACTTTCTGAGCTACTCCTATCCTTTAAAACATGCAATTTTATTGTGCGAGAACTTTTTGAATTTTCCTTTAATTAAATTAAATTTAGAGGGGGGCAATGGCTTTTTTACATAACTAGCTTCAGACATGCTTTTCTTCTTATGCAGAGATTGCGTGCGTTGACAGATTCAAAAGCACGATGTGGAATTCCTTCAGTCGGGAGAGATTGAAGGACCTCAAAGACTACTATGTGGGTCAGCGGAATGAACAGTATGACCAATTCATGAAGCAGGATAGTCTCTTCAACAGGCAGCATAAAAGTGTCGTGATAAACGTGGACAAAAGGTGAGAGGCGAGGGGGTTTTCCGGGTTGTTTTCCTAGAGGCAGAGAGAGCAAGGGACATAGCTGTCAAGTTACAGATTTGAAAATAAGGGACCAGCAGCCTCAAAAATAAGGGATCAGCAGCCAAAATAAGGGATTTTCCAAACACAGCTATGTTCAACTTCTGAGCCTCTCTGAGCCAAAGGCAGAAAGTCCAGCCAGCAGCCAAACGAAGCCTCAAGCGGTGGTTCCCACAGCGCAGCAACCCGGCAAAGGGGATGCAGCAAGGAAAACCACCGTCACCTCTCCGCTGGGAAGCGCTGAGCAAAGGCGAGTCCCCAGGCAGCGCGGCCGATTTGATTGGCACAAGGCATGCAAGCTCCACCCCCCAGTCATTCTTAGACTCCTTATTGGGTGAGCAACGCAGCCAAGCAACACAGTTGGAGCCTTCCTCCCCCCTGGCTGGCTGGCAGGGAGGGAGGGAGAGGAGCTGCTTCCTTTGAAACCCGGGAAATTTAAGGGACATCATCAATAAGGGACAGCAGCGGCACACGGCGCTGGGATAAGGGACTTTCCCGCCAAATAAGGGACAGTTGACAGTTATGGCAAGGGAAATGGCTGGTCGCGTAGGGCGCAAGTGTCAGGCTGCTGCCGGCGACTCCCAGCTGGTTGCCAGGAACATACAAAAACAAGGAAATGTTTCTTACCATCCGCTTTTTATTCAGTATTTACAGAGAGAGGCTATAGAACCCAGCCTCTTGGATAATGGCGTTGTCCCGAGTGAATCTCCCCATCTCTCCTACTTCCTCATTCGTCGATCTCATCATGTCCTCTACGGGTGCTGCTATGTGCCCTCTGTCATTGAGCTCTTTGCTCTCCTAATTTCAAGGCTTGCCAGGTTCTGGGAGATGGAAGGTCTGGAATGCTTTCTCTCTCCCCCCCCCCCCCCATGATATTTATTGAATTTCATACAAAGACATAACTTTAACATAATAAAAAAAGAAAAAAAAATTAATAAAATAAAATAAAAAAGGAGAAAAAGAAGAATGAAGAAAATAAAATATTACAAACCCACCTATACCACCGCCACATACATAAATAAAACTTGGTTAAATTCCAACTTCATAAACATATTACTTGACTTCCTCTAATCTCTTCCAACTGAATTTCCTTGTAATTGAATGTAGCAGTTTCCAATATCATTATTACACATAACAATATTCCAGTTGTAATCAAATTTCCTAACTTTTCTTATCCTACTATTTCTTATTTATTTATTTAATCCTGATTTAATCCTAGGCCTAATTAGTTCTTTCAAGTAATTACAAATCTTTAATATTACAATATTTATTCAAATAGCCTTTAAATTTATTCCAGTCTTCTTGATATTCCTCTTCTTTCTGGTCGCGGATTCTCCCAGTGAGATCAGCCAGCTCCATAAAGTCCATCATCTTCATCTGCCATTCTTTTACCATTGGTAATTCTTGTGTTTTCCATTTTTCTGGCTATTAAAATCCGTGCAGCAGTTGTGGCATACAAAAATATTTTTACATCTTTTGGGGGCAATTCAGAACCTATTATTCCAAGGAGAAAGGCCTCTGGTTTCTTCATAAATGTATATTTCACCATTTTAAAAAATTCATTATAAATGGAATGCTTTCTAAAGACACTGTGTCCGTCAGCTGTCGCCCCCCCCCCCCGCTGCTTCCTCTTCCTCCTTCTCCCCCATTATTTCCCAACTTCTCCCCTCATCTGCCTCTGAGCTGTGACCTCCCTCAAACCCCTGTTGTAAATCTGTCACCTTTTCTAATTGCTAAGACTGAAATCCAGCTAATGCGGTTCTGCTGTTTTATGTCAGCTATGCAGGTAAGCTACACAAAATATCTGGAAGCATTTCATTTTGGATTCGTTTTTGTTATGTACTGAAGTTCTCACCCTGGGCCAGCAGGGGGATACTGTAGATAGTTTTCACTCAGGTCCACATATGCAAATAAGGGATTGAAAGTGTCGTTCAGTGATTGGATAGTTATGGAAAATGGTTACTGTTGTGTTCTAGTGGAGCTCTATATAAGCAGGCTGGCTGAACCCTTAAGTCCAGTTCTGTTCTGGTCTGTGAACAAACAAGAGCTGTTTGAAGAATCGCTGTGTCGTCTGATATGTTCACCCACAACTTAACAGTTTCCTTCTGCTAAACTGTCTTCCTCTTCCTCCTCCCTAGAAGGGTCAAGCTGGGGAGGCGGTCTCTCCCATTCCTCGTCTGCCCAGACCATGACAGCAAGGGGCTAAACCTGTAGTGTGGAAGTGCCAATCCATGGGTCTAATTGGGGCCACCAGGCCTCTGGATTTGGCCTGCGATACTATTTTGGGCAAACCACGTCCACCTGTCCTTCACCTGAGATCATATGAATGTCAGGTGGGGAGATCTCATCACTCTGATCAGTGTGCAAAAATTCGAGATAAGGGTTCTTGTATCTCACAAGGCAGAGTGAACCGTCAAAGAGCAGCCTGCATTTGACACTTTTACAGGTGCTTCCAGGGGTCTGCAACCTTTAAGACAAAAAGAGCCACTTGGACCTGTTTCCAAAGAAAAAAACCCTGGGAGCCGCAAAACCATTGCAACATTTAAAACAAATAGATCTCCGGAGCTGCGATCTGACAGCGGGCGGGAAGGTGACGTCGGGACGGTGCGTGACTAACGCACGCACCGTCCCCATGCGACGTCACAGCCAGTACAGCGCCCGCCACAGTGGGGAGTGTCGGGGCGCACAATGCGCCTCCTCCCCTCGCTAGTATCTGCCCTGGAGCCGCGGCAAAGGTGTAAAAGAGCCACATGCGGCTCCGGAGCCGCGGGTTGCAGACCCCTGGGTGCTTCATAATACCTGCGCCGTGTTTGTAATAACCCAATCCTTTACACTTTGGAACTCCTTGCCTGTTGATATCCAGCCAGGCACTTTCACTGTATTTTTTTTGGTGCCTGCTGAACGCATTCATATTTAGATAAACCCACCCAGATGTTTTTTGTCTACGGCCATACTACCCTGAACACGCCCGATCTTGTCTGATCTTGGAAGCTAAGCAGGGTCAGGCCTGGTTAGTACTTGGATGGGAGACCGCCTGGGAATACTGGGTGCCGTATGCTTTTTTTTTTTTTTAGGGACGTGGGTGGCGCTGTGGGTTAAACCACAGAGCCTAGGACTTGCCGATCAGAAGGTCAGTGGTTCGAATCCCCGCGACGGGGTGAGCTCCTGTTGCTCGGTCCCTGCTCCTGCCAACCTAGCAGTTCGAAAGCACGTCAAAGTGCAAGTAGATAAATAGGCAGGAAAGTAAATGGCGTTTCCGTGCGCTGCTCTGGTTCGCCTGAAGCAGCTTAATCATGCTAGCCACATGACCCGGAAGCTGTATGCCAGCTCCCTCAATCAATAAAGCAGGATGAGCCTCACAACCCCAGAGTCGGTCACAACTGGACCTAATGGTCAGGGGTCCCCTTTACCTTTACCTTACCCAGATGTTTAGAATTTCGATGAGTTTTAAATTGCATTAGTCTCTTTTATCCTGGTTTTAATTTCCGTACGTTTTAAATTATGGTTGTAAATGTTTTTAGTGATGGTTTTATCGTTTTATCGTTTTGTAAACAGCTTTGAGTTGGTGTATATATTTTATCAAATAAAGAAACAAACAAACAAGTGTGCCCCCACTTTTCAATTTCTAGTTCATTCATTCAGAAGCATCATGGGGACGACGATCGGGAGGTTGTTCAAAAGATTATATCGGGAGAGTTTGTAAAGGAACCCACGTACTCTACTTCCTATGGAGAGATGCCAACTTCTGTTGCAGCAGCTGTATATATCAGAATGGATGAATTGCGCAAAGGAGAAATGATAGTAAGTATATTCTAGCCTTATAGAGCAGGACATTTTCGTGTTAGGAGCGTCCTACTCTTGTGTAGGACCCTGGCAGAGACACATGCCTGACTGGCATGTTCTCTCCCTCCTGGTTGATCCTTCGGGAGCTTCAAAAGCTTTCTTCTGCCTGAACATCACAGCGACTGATGCTAAAAGGCATTAACACACTTAGGGATCTGCAGAGTATTTGCAGTTTGCGTAACAGAACCAATAGCACAGCATTTTGGCTAATCTACGTTTATTTACATATAATATTCTCGGAGCATTCCGACTTAGCTCCTTCCTCTTTCTCATCAGACAGCAAAGAGAGAAAGGACAATAGTCCCACCTCACGGAACACAGAAATACCAAAACATCCTGTCTCTGTCACTTCCCACACTGTGGAATGAAAACATATACTGTCATGTGATAGACAACAATCCCATGACTGCTGACATGGGGAATGAATCTCCAACATTTCGTGGCCGTGGTGGGACTATATAGCAGGGATCATCAACCTTTTTTTTTGAACTCGTGGGAGCGTTATGAATTTTGAGAGAGTGCTGTGGGCACCAGACACAAAATGGCAGCCATGCAGGGGCAGAGGGGTGGGTTGCCCCCCAGATCGGGAGGTCTCGGCGCACGTGTGACGTCATATTTGCACTGCGTGATGTCACACGTGCCTCTTGATGCTGTGCAGGCTAGTGCAAGCCTTCTGCGTGGGTGTGTGTGACCCCCTGACACCGTGCAGGCCTGGGCAACCTCCTATGACATCGTACCAGGCCCCCTCAACCTTGGGGGGGGGCAGCCGGCTGCGCCCCCTTCAAACAAAAATTTGGGGGACTGAAGACGCCTCCGACCCCAAGAGTTGGTGTACCTCATGAACTTTGCTTCAGGATGAGAACAGAAATCGTGCTCCGGCAGCATGGCGGCAGCAGGAGGCCCAGTGGTACCTCAGGTTTAGAACAGTTTCAGGTTCAGAACGGACCTCCAGAATGAATTACCGTATTTTTCGCCCTATAGGACGCACTTTTCCCCCTCCAAAAATGAAGGGGAAATGTGCGTGCGTCCTATGGGGCGAATGCAGGCTTTCGCTGAAGCCTGGAGAGCGAGAGGGGTCGGTGCGCACCAACCCCTCTCGCTCTCCATGCTTCGCGGACCTCTCCACAAGCAGCGGGAGCGCTCCCGCTGCTTGCGGAGAGTTGCCTGCATGCCGAAGCCTGCGCGCGCTGAGATCAGCGCGTCCAGGCTTCGCGGACCTCTCCGCAAGCAGTGGGAGCGCTCCCGTTGCTTGCGGAGAGTTGCCGGCATGCCAAAGCCTGCGCGCGCTGAGATCAGTGCGCGCAGGCTTTGGCTTGCGAGCAACTCTCCGCAAGCAGCGGGAGCCAGCGCTGGGCTCCCACGGCTTGCAGAGAGCTGCCTGTTTGGGGGCTGGGGTCGGGGGAAGCTCGGGCCTCCCCCGCCCCAGCCCCACGCCTGGGGGGAAAAATAATTCCCCCCCTTTATTTCCCCCCCAAAAAACTAGGTGCGCCTTATGGGACGGTGCGTCCTATAGGGCGAAAAATACGGTAAGTTCTTAACCCGAGCTACCACTGTACTGAAAAACTGCATTAAAAGGGAGGAGGAAACAGTAGTTTTTTAGGACTCTGGGGATTCCTATGGGCCGGTGTCTAAACAACTCACTTATGAATTACACTTCCGACTCCACTCATTGGTTTCACTCATTTAGTGACAGGCAGGATCAGTCAAGCTGGTTCATATCGCAGAAATTGCTTAGAAGAGTTCCTGCTCTTTCTATATTTATTTAATTTTTTTGAGATATTCTGCAATGAGTGTAATTAGAATCGGAAAACGTATAAATTGCAATGATATAAATGTTAATTTTGAAAGCCATGAGGCGGGAAGGAAGGAAGTCTACAGGCTCTAAGAGCCAAGGCAGTATTGCGGATAAATATGATGTGAATGTATAATATTAAATGGATATATATCTATATCTATATATATATATATATATGAATGAGTTCCTGCTCCTTTCCTCCCCCCTCCCTGTAGCTTTCATTCTAGGAGGGCCAGGGACTTAGTAAACAGTCCTCTGTGATATTTTATGCATTGTGAGTTGCAGGTACTTTTATGATTAATTGTTTTATTGTACTTATTGTAATTGTTAAGAGTGAATTTCTGTTTGTTTATTATTTGCTGACCTTTTGAGAGTTCATTTCATGGTGTGCTATCATATTCTAACAGATTACCGAATATTACTTTATTGGATAAAAGTCATTCCATTTTAAAGTTATGTTTTATTATGACTTTTTTGTATTGGTCAGATTCTTCTATGGTGCGTATTGTTGCAGTTTTTTAAAATTAATTTTTATTGATTTTAATATCACCAGTCAACAGTATAACAAAACAGATAACATACATAAAAGAAAACATTTCTATACAAAATAAATTCCTTCCACCTATTAGGGTGTTCTTTGTCATATATTTTGTTGCTGTAAGTCACCTTGTGTGTAAAATAGAAAGGTGGTCTACAAATTAAAAATGAAATGAAATAGTGGGCGGAACAGCAAAAGCCTGAATAAAAGGAGTTGAATATAGTTCAATGAGTTATTTCACTTATTGTATGATTTTTGTTTAAATTGCAATAAACGACCTTCAGATATCCAATGCATTTGCAATAATTAGCCAGAAGAATACAAGAGGCTGAACTTCTTGAGGAACTGGAACGCCCTCCCACCAGATGTCAAAGAGAAAAATAACTACCAAACTTTTAGAAGACATCTAAAGGCAGCCCTGTTTAGGGAAGCTTTTAATGTTTAATAGATTATTGTATTTTAGTGTTTTGTTGGAAGCCGCCCAGAGTGGCTGGGGGGGACCCAGCCAGATGGGCAGGGTATAAATAATAAATTATTATTATTATTATTGCCTGTACCTTGCCTCTTGCATCCCTGTTTATGTTCATGAAAGAGGCCTTGGGTATTCCTTCACTCCAGCCCCTTGTATCCAGAAAATGTACAGATGGAGTGGCAAGCATTCGGCAGCCCAAACAGAATTAAATCAGACTCTGTAAATACGGTACTTTTAAAGGTGGTCCGTTCAAAAGTTGTTCCACAAAGATTGGTGGAAGGATCTCCTCACAGTTTGCATTTCTTCTCAGGCGAATCTGCAAGATAGTCGTGTCATAGTTTTGGTCAGTCAGGGGGCAGAGATCATCCGTCTGAAAAAAGAGAAGGTTGAGGAATGGGCAGATGCTGCCACCATGATAAAATTTGGCAAAATAAAGATGAAATATCCCAGGTAAGAACGACTGAAGCATTGGGGTGGGCTGGCGCGAGATAGATATTGGGGGGTTGTGATTTATGGGGTCCAAGCCCATTATATAATGAGGGAAACACAGGTGCTATGTTGTAGACTAAGCTTGAAGCCCCTTTGACAAATCTATTTCCCTGTATCTGTATGGAGTGTTCAGATATTATGTGGTTTGCTGGAGCCTATGAGAAGCAGGTTTAGAACAGAACCTAAACAGTACAGTCATACTTCGGGTTACAGACACTTCAGGTTGCGTGTTTTTGGGTTGCGCACTGCGCCGAACCCGGAAGTACCGGAACGAGTTACTTCCAGGTTTTGGTGCATGCGCAGAAGTGCTAAATCGCGCTTTGTGCATGTGCAGAAGCGCTGAATCGTGACCCGCGCATGTACAGACGCAGTGCTGCGGGTTGTGAACGCGCCTCCCGCACGGATCATGTTCACAACCCGAGCGTCCACTGTATAGAAATTTATTCATGTATGTGACTACAGCGGCAAGAATGTTATTTGCACAAAGATGGAAAGAATAAGAAGTTCCGACAAAAGAAGAATGGATACAAAAACTTGTGGACTATGAAGAAATGGCGAAGCTTACCAGAAAAATTAGAAATCAAGATAACAAATTAAAAGAAGCTAAATGACACCATTCAGTTTTCAAAACGGACCAATGAGGTTGTATTCAATTAGGTTTTACTCTGAGCAGGCCCACTAAAATTAATGAACATGACTAAGTTAGGTCCATTAATTTCAGTAGATCTACTCTGAGTAAGAGTTACTTGAATACCACCCCATGGCCTTGAAAGGGATTAGACCAATTCATGGAGGAAAAGGTTATCAATGGATACTCAATATGTCAGCTATGTCCTGTTGTTCTCAGTTTCTCTTTGTGGACTTTTCCAGAAGCATGTGGTTGGCCACTGTGAGAACAGAGTGCTGGACTAGATGGGTCTTTTTCCCCAGGAGAAAATGAGAACTGATGCTCTGGCATTTGCCCCAAAGAAGCAGTGCTGGATTCACGTATAAGCTCAATAAGCTATAGCTTAGGGCCCGACTCTCTTGGGGGCCCCCAAAAAATTTAAAGGAGAAAAAATGGATGTACATTTCCAAAATATAAGATAAAAAACAAATAAAATAAAACCTACATACAGCAACAGTGTTTTGTGTTGTGTAGGCTCCTACGATGTTAGTACAGAGGTACCTCTGGATACGAACGGGATCCGTTCCGGATCCCTGTTCACATCCTGAAGCGAATGTAACCGCCTGCGGGTCGCAATTCGTCGCTTCCACGTATGCGTGCGACGTCATTTTGACAGTTTGCGCATGCGCGAGTGGTGAAACCTGGAAGTAACGCATTACGTTACTTCTGGGTCGCCTCGTAGCGCAACCCGAAAGCGCTCAACCTGAAGCATATTTAACCTGAGGTATGACTATACAGCGGACCCTCCAGATACAAATTAACTTTGTTTCAGGGGTCCGTCCACAACCTGAAAAGTCTGTTGGCAGAGGTCCCGCTTCTGTGCATGCATGTGGGGCGATTGAGCGCTTCTGCGCATGCGCGTGGCACACAGAACACTTCTGTGCATGTGCTAAACCCAGAAGTATACACTTTCGGGTTTGCTGCATTCGAAACCCGAAAGTTACGTATCCAGAGCAGTACATAACTAGAGGGTCCACTGTAATGCGCCCCATCTGCTAGCCTGCTCCCTAAAATATCACTGGTTTGCTCATTTCTATATACAGGGTGCCTACATTCTGCACGGACTGGTTGTAACAATTACTTTGATAAAATGCATATTTTGTTATGTGCAAATGGCTTTAGATACCTTTTAGGTCCAGAAATTACCATATAGCATATATTCAACCCAAGAAACAGTGAAAATTTGTTGTTGACAAGGGACAGCTGGACATATAAAGGGCCCCATTACCTTCTGCTATGTACTGAAGTTCTCACCCTGGGCCAGCAGGGGGATACTGTAGATAGTTATGCAAATGAAGGATCAAAAGTGACGTTCAGTGATTGGATACTTTTAGAAAGTTGTTACAGTAACATTGTACTGGAGCTCTATATAAGCAGGCTGACTGAACCCTTCAGCCCAGTTCTGTTCTGGGTCTGTGAATAAACAAGAGCTGTTTGAAGAATCGCTGTGTCGTCTGATATGTTCACCCACAACTTAACACCTTCAGTAGCTGAGGGCCTCATCAAACCTAAATCCGGCCCTGCAGAGAAGAACTGTTTGGCTGCAGGGGGATGCCACCCTATTCTCAATTTTCATTTCCCTTTTCAGTGATGACGAGCTGTGTCAAGTCTTCCTCAGACAGAACTCCTGGGAATCGTTTAAGAAAGATCTGCTGGGCGTTGTGATGCGTCCCAAACTCATGAAGATGGTGCATCCTCCTCATCCGTGCCCGACGGAAGAAATCTACGACCCTTGGTGCGTGAACCAAGCGGGCGTCTTGGACCTAAGCAAGATGCGCCACCAAAAAGAACTTGCCTCGCAGAAGTATAAGTTTGTTCCCGTCGGGGCGGAACACGGAAAACAGAGTTTGCCAAATATTCAGCCAAGACTGATCCATAGCATCACAGTCCTCCGTTCTCCTTTGGATGGAGCCTTTTAGTGAGCTGTTTCAAGGTTTTTTATTTACCGGTCAGTGACATGGTAGGGGGGCAACTCTAAAAAGATCAAGGAGTGATTCTGGCAGTGTGTGTGTGTGTGTGTGTGTGTGTGTGTGTGTGTGTTCATACATAAATATACATATACAGCTTTGCTTTATGTAAGTTTTCTTCTCTGTTAGAAAGCACCTTATTATTATTTTTTTACAGTAGATCTGTGGTGTGAATTCTGAATCAGAAGTTAATTTCATTTTCTTCCGGTATTGCCATACAGAGAATATTTTTTTCTCTTCAAGATTCTGTGTTTGTGTATCCCCATATATACATATATTTATCAATAAATTATATTTAATGTTTAGTACTGAAACACTTCAGCATTTTATGTGTGTTTAATGGAACGCTGGGGGTAAATCCAATTCATTTGGATTTATTTCTGAATAGGCATACATAGGGTTCTTCCTCGTTCCCGTGATCAGGATGTTATTCAGTAGTGGTCTAGAGCATTTTCCTATCTGCTCTAAGGAGACTTCCAGGCTGTTGCTGTCATGTGGGTGGGAGCCAGTGGCATAGCAGCAAATTCAAACTGTGTCATTAAGTGGGTTTTGAGCTCCTTAAGAACCTTGCTTCAACACCCTCCCCTGCAAATATCTATCTATCTATCTATCTATCTATCTATGGAGGGACGCGGGTGGCGCTGTGGGTTAAACCACAGAGCCTAGGGCTTGCCAATCAGAAAGTTGGCAGTTTGAATCCCCGCAACAGGGTAAGCTCCCATTGCTCGGTCCCTGCTCCTGCCCACCTAGCAGTTAGAAAGCATGTCAAGTGCAAGTAGATAAATAGGTACCACTCTGGCGGGAAGGTAAACGGTGTTTCCATGTGCTGCTCTGGTTCGCCAGAAGCGGCTTAGCCATGCTGGCCACATGACCCAGAAGCTGTACGCCGGCTCCCTCGGGCAATAAAGTGAGATGAGCGCGCAACCCCAGAGTCGGTCACGACTGGCCCTAATGATCAGGGGTCCCTTTACCTTTACCTTACACACACACACACACACACACACACACACACACACATTGGTACCTCTGGTTGTGAACAGGATCCGTTCCGGAGCCCCGTTCGCAACCTGAAAGGAATGCAACCCGCGTCTGTGCATGCGCGGGTTGCGATTTGCTGCTTCTGCACATGCGCGTGACATCATTTTGCATGTCTGCGCATGTGCAAGCGGCGAAACCTGGAAGTAACCCTTTCGGTACTTCTGGGTCACCGCAGGACGCAACCTGAAAAGACGTAACTCGCAGCATTCGCAATCCGAGGTATGACTGTGTGTACACACACACACAGTAACAAAACTTGACAGGAAAATGCACTTCTCCCAAACATTGTACACAAATGAATTGGAATGAATGTTCAGTAAACAGGTCATCTGGAAGCAACCTTAGAAAATCTAGCACTGAACATCTATCTTAAAGGTAGAAGTGCTGTTTGATGTAGTGTTACCCTAATTTCAGTGCAGTGTGTGTGGCAAAAATTAACATCACCCTTTCACCTTTTCTAATTGCTAAGATTGAAATCTGGCTAATGTGGTTCTGCTGTGTCAGCTATGCAGGTGAGCTACACAAAATATCTGGAAGCATTTCATTTTGGATTAGTTTCCTTCTGCTCTCCCAGGGGTCAGCAAACGTTTTCAGCCATGGGCCGGTCCAGAGTCCCTCAGACCATGTGGTGGGCTGGACTATATTTTGAAAAAAAATATGAACGTATTCCTATGCCCCACAAATAACCCAGAGATGCATTTTAAATAAAAGCACACATTCTACTCATGTAAAAACAAGCTGACTCCCGGCCCTTCCGCGGGCTGGATTTAGAAAGCGACTGGGCCGGATCCGGCCCCCGGGCCTTAGTTTGCTATACTATATGCCCTCTCGGTTAGGCTATCATTTGGGGAAAAAGGCAAGTCCACAGATTTTTGTTGTTTCTCTGGGAACTTTTTGCATTGCCTATTTACCAGCTGGAAACAACAATCCTTTGTTTTTGTGACATTTTAATTGCTTACACGGCCACCTTCCCAAGTCAAAAGATTGTGAAGGCAAATGGCATGTGGGACAACGGCAAGCCTTGCTGCGTCAATGAACCCATTTCTTGGTACGAGAGACAAGGCAAACATAAATCTCAACCGTATTTAAACCAAATTTAGTAACATTGTTAAGTGACTTCCTCGTATCCCCCTGGTTGAATTTCAGTGTATATCGTTTTAACGGTTTTCCAAAACCAATATTCTTATAAAATTAACTTAATCACTTAACCTTTTTTCCACCTTTCCAGTTCAGTATTAAACATATTAATTCATCACATTACTGTTGTGGTTCAAGGGGTTGCTCGTGTGTAAGCCGGTGCCCACACCTGGCTGGGTTGCCTAAGTGAACCTTTTCTGTCCGGACAGCCACTCACCCGTGGCTGTCTCAATCGCTGGCAGAATCCGTCAGTGGGCATTTCTTAAACTTCTTCCAGCATAGAAGTTCTTTCACGCCCAGTCGCCTCCTACTTTCCCTGCGCGGAAGCCTTCTGCGCAAGGAAGGCGTAGGCAGCGGAGGACCCTTCCTCCCCCCGCTGGTCCCAGGCAAGGAGTCATGTGACTCCCTCTCAGATTCCACCATCTGCCCCCCTTCTCCACTGGAGCTGAGCTGATTCCCTTCCCCAGAAGATGGGCTGCCTCTCCCAATCCTGTGACGCTCTCTGGGATCCCTCTGGAGCTCTCTCTCTCCCTCCGGCACTGATGGCAGTTCCCCGACAATTACCTATTTAAATCCTAAGCCTATCTGTTATTTGCAAGCTTCTCCAATTAATTTAACTTAACATATTTAACTAAATAGTCTTTAAATTTCATCCATTCTTCCTGGTAATCCTCCTCCTTCTGGTCACGGACTCTTCCAGTCAGATCGGCTAGCTCCGAAAAATCCATCATCTTCATCTGCTAATCTTCCACTATTGGTACTTCTTGTGTTTTCCAATTCTTAGCTAATAAAATTCGAGCAGCAGTTGTGGCATACAAAAATAATTTAACATCTTTGTTGGGCAGCTCCAAACCTGTTATTCCAAGAAGAAAGGCGTCTGGTTTCTTAATAAATGTATACCGTATTTTTTGCTCTATAAGACTCACTTATTCCCTCCTAAAAAGTAAGGGGAAATGTGTGTGCGTCTTATGGAGCGAATGTAGGCTGCGCAGCTATCCCAGAAGCCAGAACAGCAAGAGGGATTGCTGCTTTCACTGTGTAGTGATCCCTTTTGTTGTTCTGGCTTCTGAGATTCAGAATATTTTTTTTCTTGTTTTCCTCCTCCAAAAATTAGGTGCGTCTTGTGGTCTGGTGCATCTTATAGAGCGAAAAATACGGTATTTCAACATTTTCTTCAATTCATTATAAATCGTCTCCCAGAAGTCTTTCACCTTGGGGCAGGTCCACCACATATGATAAAAGGTACTCTCCTCCTCTCTTGCTTGACCAGATAGAAGTGTCAACTGAAATCCCAGGGAGTCCCCTTTGGTCCAGGGGGTCTCTGGTTGCCTGCCACAGCTGTACAATCGTGAGTCAAATGAAATGTCTGTCCCTCTACCAATGTTGGTTAGAGCATAGTGGTGACAATGCCAAAGTTGCATATTCCTGCATTGCACGTGATCCTCAGATTTCCTTCCAACTCAACGATTCCATGGGATTTCTATGAGATTTGCAGTATGATAATCTTGGCAACTGGAAGGGGAGAGGCAGGAAATGGTGTCCAGCTGATCTTTTCTCCCTCCTTCCACAAAAGGCGCTGCAATCTATCGCCAGGGGTCAGCAAACCTTTTCAGCAGGGGGCCGGTCCACTGTCCCTCAGACCTTGTGGGGGGCCGGACTATATTTTGGAAAAAAAATATGAACAAATTCCTATGCCCCACAAATAACCCAGAGATGCATTTTAAATAAAAGGACACATTCTACTCATGTAAAAACACACTGATTCCTGGACCATCCGCGGCCTGGATTGAGAAGGCGATTGGGCCGGATCCAGCCCTCAGGCCTTAGTTTGCCTACCCATGGTTTGTAGAAAGACCTTGTACCACCGGCTGTTTTTCAATACAGTGCTTGGTTGCTCTGTTTGAGTTTGCATTGTTAACTGGAATCGGGTAACCGCTGATGTGTTTTGCAAATGAGTAATCCACAGCAGACTCATCAGTATCCCTGACTTGTTTACTCCAAGGTATAAACGGAGGATAAAAATTATATCAGCTCTGCTTACCTTGGGATCCTGATTAAAGGTTTTAAACAGACTGTGGATGCGTTTCAAGGTAATAAAAACTGCAGTTGGCTGTAACGTAACTCCACATTGATCCTGAAACAAAGAATGACTTTGTGCTGCTCCCCTTATCTCCAGTTAGCAAAAGGGCAACCGACAATAACTGAAAAAAGAGGAACTCCTTCTTCCTTAGTAGTAAATTCTCTTCCCAGGTTAACAATCTTCTGCATGATTTAAAGTTTCAAGCAAAAAGACAAATTTTCTCAGAAGCAAAAAGGTTAGAAATGTGGGATTTACCACAATTCTATCTCTCTACAGGGTTTGAAGTAACACTGTCTGGTATATGTCCTGAGAGGTTAAGTGCCAACATAATCCCTGTGCTATTAGGATGCCATCAGCACAAAGGGAAAGAAGCAGGCATAGGCAAACTCAGCCCTCCAGATGTTTGGGGACTACAATTCCCATCATCTCTGACCACTGGTCCTGTTAGCTAGGGATGATGGGAGTTGTAGTCCCAAAACATCTGGAGGGCTGAGTTTGCCTATGCCTGGAAGGAGTATGCAGAGTTTAATAGATTTTTGATATGTTAAGTGGCTTTTGAATAAATATAAATAAAATAAAACAGACTATGGGAAGTTTTTTAATATTATGGAACAGACTACTGAACCTAGGCTGCACCCCTAGAAAGAGATGATTTTGAAAGGGAGCAAAATAGGTCTACACTGAAAAATAATTACAAAAAATTATAAAAGAAATATACTGACTGTGAAAGATTTTCAGTTCAAAGGAAGAATTGAAGGTGTCCCCGACGACCTGTGTAAGCAAAGTGCAATAGAAATTGGGGAAGGGACACAGTCAATTTAATAATAAAGTACTAAAGAAGGGGGCATTGAGAGAGGTCAAGCAAACACAGAATTCAGAACAACTCCAGTCAGATGTATGGTTAAATGTATAGTAGCGCAGGAAGGAACAGCCAATGAAATAATAAATTCCAAAGGGGAAAGCAGTCAAATAAGGAGAATTAACTTATTGTTGTTGTTGTTTAGTCATTTAGTCGTAGCCGACTCTTTGTGACCCCATGGACCAGAGCACGCCAGGCACTCCTGTCTTCCACTGCCTCCCACAGTTTCGTCAAACTCATGTTAGTAGCTTCGAGAACACTGTCCCACCATCTCGTCCTCTGTCGTCCCCTTCTCCTTGTGCCCTCCATCTTTCCCTACATCAGGGTCTTTTCCAGGGAGTCTTCTCTTCTCATGAGGTGGCCAAAGTATTGGAGCCTCAGCTTCAGGATCTGTCCTTCCAGTAAGCACTCAGGGCTGATTTCCTTCAGAATGAATAGGTTTGTTGTTCTTGCAGTCCATGGGACTCTCAAGAGTCTCCTCCAGCACCATAATTCAAAAGCATCAATTCTTCAGCGATCAGCCTTCTTTATGGTCCAGCTCTCACTTCCATACATCACTACTGGGCTCTGTGGTTTAACCCACAGCGCCACCCGCGCCCCAAGTTTCTATTTAGCTGTCCATTAATGCTGACAAAACCGTATCTCCCATTCATCTCTCAGATCCCCTTGTAAATCTAAAGTACTGACCTCACCACATCCTGCGGTAAAAAAATGCCCCAACTTAATTACACATTGTGTGTAGGTAAGTGTGTGAAGCTACAGCATTCCTACTATCAGCTTAAGTGACACATTCACTCTCTCTCTCTCTCTCTCTCTCTCTCACACACACACACACACAGAGTAGAGCCCCTCCGAGCCAAAGGTCCAAAGGCAGAAAGCCCAGCCAGCAGCCAAACAAAGCCTCAAGCGGTGGTTCCCATAGCGCAGCCTTCCAGCAAAGGGGATGCAGCAAGGAAAACTACCGTCACTTCTCCGCTGGGAAGCGCTGAGCAAAGGCGAGTCCCTAGGCAGCGCGGCTGATTTGATTGGCACAAGGCATGCAAGCTCCACCCCCCAGTCATTCTCAGACTCCTTATTGGTGAGCAACGCAACCCTCCCTGGCCGGCAGGGAGGGAGAAGAGCTGCTTCCTTTGAAATCCGGGAAATTTACGGGATATCAACAATCCGGGGTAGCAGCGGGAAATGGCTCTGGAATAAGGGAGTTTCCCGCCAAATAAGGGAAGGTTGACAGCTATGCATAGGTTTCAGCTTTCAGTTTCCATTTGACAGGGAACTTTCTATGCTTCCTGGAAGGCATTGACCTTTTTCAGTTCTCATTGGGATGGCATTTTGTTATGTTTTCCCCTTTCTGGAGTAAAATGGACAGTCCCGTATTTACCGAAGCCGTCCCAGTTTCTGATTCGATCCCAGAATGTCCCACTTTTCCTAAGGATGCCCCTGTTTTCATGGGGGAAATTTGGGAGGGTGTGGTAGGGAATCCCAGTTTTCACTGGAGAAATGTTGGAGGGCCTGAGCCAAGGAGATAAGTAATTGTACAACCTTCAGAAAGCACCTGAAAGCAGTTCTGTATAGGGCAGTTTTTAAAATGTTTGATGCTTTATTATCTTTTTAAATATGTTGGAAGCTGCCCAGAGCGGCTGGGGGAACCCAGTCTGATGGGCGGGGTACAATCATCATCATCATCATCATCATCATCATCAAAAATAGAGTTGGGGCGACAGCACAACCCTTCTTAACACCTGAACTTTGAGAGCGATTGTTATCTGCAATTGTTGCTGCCATATTATCATGGAGGAGCCGAAGGACGTTCACAAATTGATCTGGACAACCAATTTTCAGAAGGACAGTCGACAGGGCATTACAATTCACAGTATCAAAGGCCTTAGTCAAGTCAATAAACACATATATAGGGGTTGGTTGGGCTCTCTGCATTTTTCTTGAAGCAGTCGAGCGGTGAAAATCACATCCTCTGTCCCTCCAGAAAGTCAAAAAACCATTTTGGGATTCAGGAAAGCTCGCCTCGGATATTGTTAGGAGACCGTTTGCCTAAGATTCTTGCGAGAATTTTGCTGGCTGCGGCTGGTAGTTTCCACAATCCGTTTTTTTTAAATAAAGAGATTGATAATTTTGGCATCCCTAAAGTCTGCTGGGATCTCCTCTCTCAGATTTTTTCGCCGAAGAAGAAAGAATGATAATGATAATAATAATGATAATGATAATGATAATAATAATAGAATCATCATCATAATAACAAATAGAATAATAGAAATACAGAGTACTACTACTAAATATAATAAATAAATAATAAATAGAAATGATAATATAATAAATAATGATAACAATAAATAATAAATAAATAATAAAAGTATAAAATGATTAATATAAATAGAATAATAGGAATAACAAGCAGCCCTGTTTAGGGAAGCTTTTAATAATAATAATAAGAATAATAATAAGCTTTTAATGTTTAATAGGTTATTGTATTTTAGTGTTTTGTTGGAAGCCGTCCAGAGTGGCTGGGGAAACCCAGCCAGATGGGCGGGGTATAATTAATTAATTTATTATTATTATTATTATTATTATTGTAGAAAAACATAATGATAATAATGATGATGATAATAGTTGTTATGTACTGAGTTGAATAGGATCCAAACTGTAGCAGTCTGATTGGTCCTAGAACAATAGGATCCAAAAGGCAGCAGTCTGATTGGTCCTAGAACAATAGGATTCAGAATGCAGCAGTCTGATTGGTCCTAGAACAATGCAGCAGTATGATTGGTTGGCAGGAACCACCCAATCCTGCTCCAGATAGAAGTGAATCCACAACCTGATTGGCTTACAGTAGAATTCCAGAATTAGCCAATCATGTGCAGCCCATTGTGTAAATAATGTATATAAAGCAGATACTGTGAGGGGACATTTATTCATTCCTCCTCACCACTATGAGCTGAATAAAGAGCATGAAATCACTTTGCGACTCTGAGTATATTTCACTGGCGACGAGGATGGGATCCCGCTGAGCTGACTGCCACACACAGCACCGCAGCACCGCCAACTGCCGCACCGCTGCCTCGCACCGTGTATCCAGGCTTCAGCTCCGGGGCACAAGGAACTCAGAATGGCAGCCAACAGCAGCTTCTCGCCATTCAACCCAGCATCTGGAGACTGGGAAGCGTACGCCTCCCGTTTCACCTTCCTCCTAGAAGCCAAAGGGGTCACCGACGAAGAAGACGCCAAGAAGAGGGCGATATTCTTCAGCGTCTGCGGAGAGGAGACGTTTGAAATCGCCCGGGCTCTCCTTGCGCCAGAAGACGTCGCTACTGTTCCATACAAAACAATAATGGAACAGCTGAAGGGGCACTTTTCGCCGCAGCCCTCAGTGGTGGCTCGTCGAAATGCCTTCTACGCAAAGCGGCAAGCCCCTGGGGAAACCATAACTGGGTTTGTGACCTCTCTCCGCCAAGCCGCCCGGTTCTGCAACTTCTCAGAGCTGGAGAACATGCTTCGTGACCGCCTCGTCGGTGGCCTGAAGGATGAGAAGCTGCAACGACGCCTCTACGCTAAGAAGGACCTAACGTTCCAGGTCGCTCTGGAGGAGGCCCTGGCAACAGAAGCTGCCGAGAGGTCGACCCAAGAGGCACGGCCGAGCCTGCCATCCCAACCGAGGGTCCACCATGAAGACCTCACCGACGACTCAGGATCCGACAGGGAGGAGGTGCACCGAGTACAGCAGCGCACTCAAGCAGCGCACAGACCACAGCTGCCTCGACGAGAAGGAGGGAACTGCGCAAGCTGCGGGGAGAGTCACGAGAGGAGGACCTGCCGTTTCCGCAACGCAGAGTGCAGGCAGTGCAGAAAATCGGGACACATCGCCCGGGTGTGTCGGGCTCGGCCCACCCGACACCAGGCATCAGATGACCAATCCAAGAGCCCCAGGTCCCGGGGCCCAACGCACCAAGGCAACTCGACGGAGCTCACGGACTTCCAGGTATACCAGTTGCCCCACCCCAACGTAGAGAAAATTTATGTAGAGGTACAGATAGAGGGGGCCCCATGCCGCATGGAGCTTGACACGGGTTCAACTCTATCCATAATCTCGGCAAGGACCTTAAGGAAACTGTGTCCCACTGGGGGTCCCAAACTCAGGCCGGCCCCATTCACCCTCCGGGACTTCCAGAAACGTAAGGTCCCCACAATGGGGGTGGGGACCTTCAGGGTGCAATACCGAGGGCGGACGCGGCAACTGGACTTGCTTGTGGTCAAGGGCCCCTACATTAGCTTACTGGGATTGGCATGGTTTGGACCACTGGGGCTAGCTGTCACCGGGGTGAACCACACTAGCTTACAAGTGGACGTGGACGCCATATGCAAGGAATTTCCAGGGGTTTTCGATGGGAAATTGGGACAGTATACGGGCCCCCCCATTGCGCTACAGCTTGACCCCGCAGTACGACCGGTCAGGCTCAAGGCCCGCCGGGTCCCGTTCGCCTTGAAACCCCGTATAGACAAGGAATTGGACCGACTCGTAGAGCAAGGAGTGCTGGAGCCGGTGCCTAATGCTCCCTGGGAAACCCCAATCGTCACACCCGTCAAGCCTAATGGTTCGGTCCGCATCTGCGCAGACTACAAATGTACCATAAACAAGGCCCTCACGGCCCACGCATACCCAGTGCCAGTGGTCAGCCATGTCCTTGCCACCCTGGCTGGGTCGAAAATTTTTGGCAAGCTGGACTTGGCCCAAGCATATCAACAGCTGCCAGTAGATGAGGCCACAGCAGAGGCACAGACGATTGTGACGCACAGAGGAGCGTTCAGGGTAAAGCGGCTGCAATTCGGTGTCAGCGTGGCACCAGGCATATTCCAGAATATAATGGACTCTCTCCTTAAAGGGATTCCTGGCGTCACCCCCTTCTTCGATGATGTGTTGATTGCCGGCCCCACACCAGAGGAGTTTGAGGACCGCCTCCGCACCGTTCTGCACCGTTTCCAGACGGCGGGTCTCAAGGTGAAGCGGGAAAAATGTCTACTAGGAGTGCCTCAGGTGGACTTTCTGGGATTTATGGTGGACGCAGAAGGGGTCCACCCGACTGGGGACAAGGTACGGGCCATTTGTGATGCCCCAGCGCCCAAGAGCAAGACTGAACTTCAGGCCTTCTTGGGACTATTGAACTTTTACCATTCCTTCCTTCCCCACAAGGCGGCGGTAGCGGAGCCCCTACACAGACTCCTGGACAAGCGGGCCCCTTGGGTGTGGGGCCAGCGCCAGGAGGCCGCATTCCAGGCAGTCAAGGACTTGCTTGTCTCAAACTCGGTCTTGGCACACTTCGACGAGAGGCTGCCGGTGGTGCTAGCATGCGACGCCTCACCCTATGGCATTGGAGCTGTCCTGGGGCACCAACTCCCGGATGGAAGAGAGGTACCGGTGGCGTACTTTTCCCAGACACTCAACACAACCGAGCGGAACTACTCGCAAATCGACAAGGAGGGTCTGGCAATCGTAAAGGGAGTAAAAAAATTCCATGATTTCTTGTACGGGCGGCCCTTCACCGTGGTGACTGACCACAAGCCGTTGCTTGGCTTGTTTGCCCCCGAAAAGCAGACCCCCCAAGTGCTGTCTCCTCGCGTCCTCAGGTGGTCAATTTTCCTTGCCAGCTACCAGTATGCACTGATTCACCGACCTGGGAAGGCGATGGGCCATGCGGACGCCCTCAGCAGGCTACCACTACCGGAAACAGGCCCTGACCCAGCACCTGCACAAGAGGTTATGAGCCTGGAGCTGCTTCCCGACCGCCCCATTCAGGCACAAGAAGTTGCACACCATTCCAAGAAAGATAGGGTCATCTCCCGGGTCCTGGACTGGGTGTGGAGGGGATGGCCCAGCAGCAGCCCCGGGCCAGAATTCGCCGGCTACACAACCCGCAAACATGAACTGTCGGCCCACAAGGGGTGCCTGTTATGGGGAAGCAGAGTCGTTGTTCCCCAGCCCCTCTGCAAAAGGGTCCTCACAGCCCTACACGAGACACATCCAGGGGTAGTAAGAATGAAGGCCCTTGCCAGGAGTTATGTGTGGTGGCCGGGGATCGATGGAGAGATAGAGGCCTGGGTCAAACACTGCCAGGCCTGCCAAGAATCCCGCCCAGATCCCCCAAGGGCCCCAGTCCAGTCCTGGGAGTCCGCCCGAGCACCATGGTCACGCCTGCATGTGGATTTCGCTGGCCCCTTTCAGGGGAAAACATTCTTCATAGTGGTGGACTCCTACACCAAATGGCTGGAAGTCGCACTGGTACCGTCCACTTCCACGTCCGCAGCCATCCGGGTACTACGCAGGCTGTTTGCAACCCACGGGCTCCCTGACACTCTCGTCTCAGACAACGGGACTGCATTTACGTCAGGAGAATTCCAAACCTTCACAGCGCAGAACGCCATCCGCCACATCCGTTCGGCGCCGTTCCACCCTGCCACCAATGGCCAAGCAGAACGCATGGTGCGGACCACCAAGGACACCCTTCGCCGCATGACGCAAGGGGACTGGGAGTACCGCCTTGCCACATTCCTTCTAGCACAGCACAGCACCCCCAGCTCAACGACTGGCCGGAGCCCCGCTGAACTACTAATGGGTCGGCGCCTTGCAATCAGATTGGACCGCCTTCACCCCGATAGAGCTCAGGATGAGGTAGTGGTGGGGGAAGGCAGGAACCCCCGGACCTTCGAGGCCCAGGACCCAGTGTACGCAAAGAATTTTGGGGCAGGCCCAGCATGGGTACCCGCCACAATCACCAGGGTCACTGGCCCCGTGTCGTACGAGGTGCTAACGGATGGGGGGCAATGCTGGCGCCGCCACTGCGACCAGATACGGCGACGATTCCCGGGAGAAAACCAGGAGGAGGACAGGTCAGAGGAGTCCCAAGGGAACAGCGGGGCAGTGAGGCCCATAGAGCAGGAGGGGCCAGCAGGAGAGGCAGAATCAGTAAATACAGAGAGGACCCGTGAGGCCGAAAGGACACCGGAACCAGAACCACGACTGAGCGAGCCGGTTGCACCAGACCAAACAGCCGCATCACAGCCAGCATCCTTGGAACACGAGCCAGAACCCGGAGCCCGGACCAGGGAACACCCCAGGCCACAACGCACACGTAGGCCGCCGGCATACCTTGAGGACTATGATGCGACCTCCCGGGCAGGACTGGAACTTAGAGGGGAGGGGTGTTATGTACTGAGTTGAATAGGATCCAAACTGTAGCAGTCTGATTGGTCCTAGAACAATAGGATCCAAAAGGCAGCAGTCTGATTGGTCCTAGAACAATAGGATTCAGAATGCAGCAGTCTGATTGGTCCTAGAACAATGCAGCAGTATGATTGGTTGGCAGGAACCACCCAATCCTGCTCCAGATAGAAGTGAATCCACAACCTGATTGGCTTACAGTAGAATTCCAGAATTAGCCAATCATGTGCAGCCCATTGTGTAAATAATGTATATAAAGCAGATACTGTGAGGGGACATTCATTCATTCCTCCTCACCACTATGAGCTGAATAAAGAGCATGAAATCACTTTGCGACTCTGAGTATATTTCAATAGTAATAGTAATAAACCTCAACAACAGAATCAACAACAACTATTATTATTGAATATGACGTCCCTCTTTTCAGAAATGTTGGAAAGTATGCTCCCGTTCTATAACAGAGAGCAAGAAGCGGCGGCAAGAAGCGTGCGGGAAGGGGGAAAAAAAAGACTCTGCCAGGAGCCAAGATGGCCGCCGAGGCTTCCTTTCCCTCCCCACCCCCACCCCTCCGCCCATGTCATCTCCGCGCGCCTTCGCCAGAAGGGCGGACGGACGTGGTTGCGTCGCGGGGCGGGGCGGAAGGAGGCGGCAAGCGCTGGAATGTGGGCGGGGCGTCGGGGCGGCCGATGTGGCTTCCCATTTGCCAGCAGCGGCGGCAGCAGCAGCAGCAGCGAGCGCCTCCGCCTCCTCGTCCTGCTGAGCCGCCTCAGCTTCTTCCCCCGAGCTGGGCTGAGTCCGCAGCCAGCGAAGGCGCCTCTTCTCCGGGGTCCGAGGAGCCTCCCGCGTCCCCGGTGAGCGAGGAGCCCCTGTGGGGCGGCGGGGAGGGGAGAGCCGCCTGGTTGTGGGGCTGGAGGAGGGCGAGGTATGGGGGGGGGGAAGGAAACAGGGAAGTGGAGAGGGCAAATGCAATGAGAATAATGAGAATTTCTCTCTCCTGAAACTATAATTTCTCTCTCCTGAAACTACAGCACGGGGATAGGGGTGGTGTGCCCTGGAAGAAGGGTGGGGTTGGGGGGCGATGAGAAATTAGTATCATTATTATCATCATCATTAAATTATTCATTATTATTATTATTTTTTATTCATTTTTAAAAAAAAATATCTGTGCTTTTCAGGTTTATGCATTATACTAGTTTTGCAATCCTTTTTAACATTTCGGAACTCGACTTCCCTCCCCCTCTCTCTGCGGTTCCTTCAATTTATTTGTAATATCTTCTGCATATTATTCCAAATTAACTTAAGTTGCTCACTTGTTAATCTACTTTAACTCGACTTCCATCCCCCTCTTTCTGCGGTTCCTTCAATTTATTTGTAATATCTTCTGCATATTATTCCAAATTAACTTAAGTTGCTCACTTGTTAATCTACTTTAACTCGACTTCCATCCCCCTCTTTCTGCGGTTCCTTCAATTTATTTGTAATATCTTCTGCGTATTCCAAATTAACAAGTTGCTCGCTTGTTAATCTACTTTAAATATACACTCTTGTCAAACTGCAGGTTATTACAACAATCCTGCCAATGTTTTTATCTGTTTACAATTTATCTGTAAATATTCAGTAAACCCATTTCCATTCTTTTATAAAAAGTTTGCTGTCTTGATTTCTTATTTTTCCAATAAACCCATTTCCATTCTTTTATAAAAAGTTTTCTATCTTGATTTCTTATTTTTCCAGTAAGTTTTGCCATTTCTGCATATTCCGTACGTTTTCGTATCCATTCTTCCTTTGCTGGGACTTCTTATTCTTTCCATTTTGGGGCAGGTAACATTCTTGCTGCTGTAGTAGCATACATGAATAAGTTTCTATACAGTTTAGGTAGTTCTGTCTCTATAATTCCCAAAAGAATTTATTCATTGTTGTTGTTGTTGTTGTTGCATCATTGTATTGTACTGGGTTGAGGGAGAGGCATCCTGTAAAAGGGACAGACAAGTGAAGTTAGGAAAACAACTGTGTGTGAATTAGAGAAAGGGTGGGGGGAAGAACCATCAGAAACAAGGTTTGAGGAGAGATGATCTGTGTTTAATTTTGGATTATTATTTTTTAAAAAATATATCTTAAGTAGAGCGCAGTCGGCACTTTAGCCTACGACAGCTTTATCAGTCTACCCACCCCACCCCCAAATTCCCCGGAAGTCGTCCGTTTTTCATCACCCTTTGAAAATGGTTAGGGTTTTTATAATTTCTAAGCCAGGGGGAACATTTGGACACTGGGTATGTGAGAGGAGGGGAAAACCTGGAGATATTGGTGGTTCTATTGTGAAGAGGTTTTTTTTTTTGCTCAGCGATGCCCTTATTCTAATTTCCGCATTCTTACAGAAGCAAAAGCAAGGAAATGAGTGTCTGAGCACTTTAAATTTTAAATTTAAATAAATGATGTGAATTGTAGAAAATACCCAACATAGTGGGTACTTAAAAATAAATAAATCAGTCTTTATTTTATCAGCTGATCTGTCAACATTGCTTTGCTGTTTGGTACACTGAAAATATACTTTCTACCATGCAGTTTGTCACTGAGGGGGATGATGAAGACTTGAAGTCAAACAACATCTTACCGAGGTTTCATCATTCAGAAACAACAAGAGCAGTTCCTGGGATCTCCTTCAGCACTCGTAATATGGAATTATAACATTTCCTTTCTTACATCGTCACACATCCTGCACGTTCCAGCCAGCACAATTTTCCTTTCAGAGGTTAATTCCAAAGTGCCATCGATGAAAAGGAGAGGGCTGATTGTCACCCTTAGCCGATTTAACCGTGCAAGAGTATTGGAGAAACTTGTTTTCCCCGTCCTTGATTGGATTGACGAATTAAAGCGAACATTTTGAATTGAAAGTGAGCATGATAGGATCTTGAGCATATGGTACTTCACAACTGAGGAAGGTGAACGATGGCGTCCAGAGAGAGGCTGTATGAACTTTGGATGCTCTATTGCAATAAGGTAACTTCTTTTTAAAAAATAAATAAAACTTGGGGGATGCTTTAGTTGAAGCTGTTTTGTTGAAACCAAATGGCTAACAGTGCAGTCTTAACCACATCTGCTCAAAAGTAAGTCATCTTGAATGCATTGCAGCCTTAGACTGTTTTTTTATTGGAATCCTGATATGCTGGTACAGTTGACCAAAATGCCCACAGTTATGTGCTCCTATAGGACAGGTAAGGGATGCAGGTGGCGCTGTGGGTTAAACCACAGAGCCTAGGGCTTGCCGATCAGAAGGTCGGCGGTTCGAATCCCTGTGACAGGGTGAGCACCCATTGCTCGGTCCCTGCTCCTGCCAACCTAGCAGTTCAAAAGCACGAAGTGCAAGTAGATAAATAGGTACTGCTCTGGCGGGACGGTAAATGGCGTTTTCGTGCGCTGCTCTGGTTCGCCAGAAGTGGCTTAGTCATGCTGGCCACATGACCCGGAAGCTGTACGCCGGCTCCCTCGGCCAGTAAAGCGAGATGAGCGCCACAACCTCAGAGTCGGCCACGACTGGACCTAATGGTCAGGGGTCCCTTTACCTTTACCTATAGGACAGGTATGACAAACTTTTGAATCTCCAGGTGTTGCTGAACTACAACTCCCATCATCACTGGCCGTTGGTCATGCTAGCTGGGGCTGATGAGAGTTGTAGTTCAACAGCATCTGGCTGGTCAAAGGTTCCCCATACCTAACCTAATCTGTTATATCTAAAACTTTAAATATTTGTTTCCTGGCCTTCTTTCCACGGAACCAAGACTGGATGCAGCCTTCCACTTGAGTGTATACTCATTATGCAAGGGCTTGGGCTTGTGCAAACTTGATGGTGATGCTGAAGATGGTCTACAGTGAATCTCAGGCTAGAGAAACGATATGTTTACACCACCACAACAATTTGCTGGATAATCATAATTATTCTCGTTAGGATCCGGTATTATTTCTTGTTCCTTTCATCTGAATTTTGCTTGCGTTAGGGTGGCGCTTTCTTCAGCAGTTTCATTGCTCAAAAGCACTTGGCATTTTTGTTTGCGTGTTGATTGTTTTGTTGCAAAGAAGAACATGCAGAAATGTTCCTCTGAGCCATAAGATTTGGAGTTAAGGAATTTGCCTTTAGTCCGCTGCCTAAGCTGGTGAGCTTTTGAAACACAAACGTCCTATTGTTTAGAAGCTCAATATGACCGTGCTGATTGAGCTTTGTTTTGAAGTGAGCAGATACTTGGTGGCATAATGAAAAATAGCGCAAATGTGCAACGGAACATTTTCAAGTGGGACCTAAACTTTTATGAAGTTAGCAGTGTTTTCTAACCGTTCCTACCTAACAGTAAAGGGTAAAGGGACCCCTGACCATTAGGTCCAGTCGCGAACGACTCTGGGGTTGCGACGCTCATCTCGCTTTATTGGCCGAGGGAGCCGGCGTACAGCTTCCGGGTCATGTGGTCAGCATGACTAAGCCGCTTCTGGTGAACCAGAGCAGCACACAGAAACGCCGTTTAGCTTCCCACCTGAGTGGTACCTATTTATCTACTTGCACTTCGTACTTTCGAACTGCTAGGTTGGCAGGAGCTGGGACCGAGCAACGGGAGCTCACCCCGTCACGGGGATTCGAACCACCGACCTTCTGATCGGCAAGTCCTAGGCTCAGTGGCTTAACCCACAGCACCACCCGCGTCCCAGTCTACCTAACAGTACAAACCACCTAAACCTTCCAGATGCTCTTAATATCTTTTGCCTCTGAACGCTTCCTCCAAGCTAGCTACAGGAAGCCCTCAACTTATGGACATTTACCTTTTGTGCATTCAGCTTTTACATGCATGGCCATTTAAAAATAAAAAGGGGACAGGGGTCTGGGGTCTGGGAAAAATGACTTTGGCAATCCCACCCGCCATTGAACCCAATGGGTTTTGACTATATGGGACTTTGGCATTAGGTGGAAGCCCTGGAACGCAACTGCTGCATAATGTTTATTGTATTGTGCACACGTGAGAGGAGAGAGACGGTAATGTGCGTCGCTGGGTCGAAACGGGTTACAATTTTATGGAAATAATATCTGGAAAAGTTGGTGGAGACTTGCTGCTTGTAGCACTGAGCCCAGCTGCTGGGGGCGCGTTTGGGTATTTTAAGTTGTCCTCTACCAAGCACGATGCGGGTGGCACTGTGGTTAAACCACAGAGCCTAGGACTTGCCGATCAGAAGGTCAGCGGTTCGAATCCCCGCAACGGGGTGAGCTCCCGTTGCTTGGTCCCTGCTCCTGCCAACCCAGCAGTTCGAAAGCACATCAAAGTGCAAGCAGATAAATAGGTACCACTCTGGCGAGAAGGTAAACGGCGTTTCCGTGCGCTGCTCTGGTTCGCCAGAAGCGACTTAGTCATGCTGGCCACATGACCCAGAAGCTGTACGCCAGCTCCCTCGGCCAATAAAGCGAGATGAGCGTCGCAACCCCAGAGTCGGTCATGACTGGACCTAATGGTCAGGGGTCCCTTTACCTTTACCTACCAAGCACTTTTCTTCTCCGATCAGCTGTGTAGGTCGCTTGGGCCAGTCACTGTTTTGTAGTCTAACCTGTCTCATACAGTTGTTGCGAGGACAAAATGGGGAGGGGGTAAAACCATGGATTCCCCTTTGAGCTCCTTAGAGGAAAGGTGGGACATAAATCAAATGTATTAGTTGAGAAACCTTCGGTCTGGGGGTCAAATGCAACCCCAGAAGCCTCTCTGGAGGAGTGGAAGAATGTTTCCTGCTTGGCAGGGGGTTGGACTCGATGGCCCTTGTGTTTCCTGCTTGGCAGTGGGTTGGACTCGATGGCCCTTGTGGTCTATTCCAACTCTATGATTATATGAAGAACCTCACACCTGGAGGCCAAGACAGACACTAGCCTACCTACCAAAGTAAATGTTTATATTCCTTGTTCCACCCATTGTGGCTTCTGTGGCCCCAGGGAGGTGGCCCAGAGAAGAGTGGATCCCTGGCTGCTTAAAGTCTTGCCACCGTGCTTTAGAGATACGGTGTGAATGTGACCTAGGCATCAAAACATGTCCCTGAAAGAAAGTACATTATGTGAATGGTTGAAATGAGAACCACCCCTACTGATACTGCCCGTTGCAAGGGCCCACTTGAGATCTTGGCATCCTAATGTATAAGGATTCTCCTTTTCGCGGCAATTATGCCTGAAGGTGACACTTTCAGTCATTTCTCTCCATGCTGACTCAAAAGTAGGTTCCACTCCCAATAATTCAGTGTGACTTACATCCTAGGAAGCATGTTGAGAATGGTAGCCTGGATATGTGCCTACGAGTGCTGAAGGACTGGAAATTCTGTTGTATGAAATCTAGCAGAACTTCTCATGTGGAATTTGCTGCCAAGGAGGGTGGTGGAGTCTCCTTCTTTGGAGGTCTTTAAGCAGAGGCTTGACAACCATATGTCAGGAGTGCTCTGATGGTGTGTCCTGCTTGGCCGGGGGTTGGACTCGATGGCCCTTGTGGTCTCTTCCAACTCTATGATTCTATGATTCTCATAATCTAGGAGCGAACCGTCTGAAAAATGCTAGGGAATGCAGGCATCACAAACGACTTATGGGTTATGAAAGTAGGTTAAGATGACATCTTTTATTGGACCAACAGCTGTTGGTGAGAATGCAGAAGCTTTTGAGTTTAAAAGCCTATCAGGCAAAAACTACTGCTCTTTAACGCTTTAATCTATGAGTAATGTATGGCTGCTTTGAAGCTGCTTGCAACACAAAATGCAGCACCGGATCAGGTTTGGAGCTACCAGAGGAATATATATCAGTACTGTTTTGGTTTCTCTGCTGTCCTGTTTATGAGTTGAGTGACTCAGATTCCAGTGATCATCTTGGAGTGACTGCAAAAGTCAACCTTTCACGGTACATCTTATTTGACTGAAAAGGAGCAGAGATAGTTTTATCCACGTGAAATTATTTCGTCTTTTATTTGCTGAAACCGTTTTCTTTAAACCCACAAATTAAAATGTAACGGTGAATGAATCAAATGTCTACTAAATTGTTTTATTTGCGTCAGTATTTAGATGACCTATTCATTTCACTTGAAATTGTGTAGTCTTGCTTAGGGGGATTACAAGGCTGGAATTGTTACATAATAAGCTGTGCCAGTATGCCAGGGGCTACTTAGGAACAGAACTCTGCCACTTCTAGGAAAAAAAGAGTGTGGAAATATTTGAATTGGCCAAACCATAAAACAATTTCCTTCTGACTTTACTTTTTAATGAGAGACGAGACGAGACCAATGGCACGTGGGTTGACTTGACACAATAAATTGTGTTGTGCATACATTTTTTAAAATGCCACGTATAATAATACCATCTGCTTTTTTGTGCTGAAAAAAGTACTCCGGGCAGAAAGCAGCAGTAAAACTCAAGAAAGCCAAGTGAAAAGCAATAACCACTCAAGATAAAATGGAGCCTCAATCCTGTTTCCAGCAGAGATTGAGGATCCCCGTAAAATAGTCTCGCAGTGACAAACTTTGGGTACGATTCAACATGCAGCGAGTCCTGTTTTGTTCCCAGTGGGAGGAATTCTGAGCAGGTGCTTGCCTCTCTGCTGAAATCAATAGCACGTACAAGGGCTTCGCTGTGGCTGGAGTAGGCCCATTGTTTTTTGGATCAGTATGCCAAATTGAAATATGTGGGCTTCTTGTTTTGATACCGAGTTAATGACTGCATAATGCATGAAGCACTTCTGCCACTTTAGGGCACTTGTTCAGATGTCTGTTTTGACTTTATTGCATTCCTGTCAAGACGTCCGCAGAGGAAAAGTTTCATCCATTGAGTAAATGCCCTATGTGGAGGGGAAAAAACCTGGCAGAAGTTCCTTTGTTTGCTAACGCATGCTCATCTTCTGCCACTTAAGATTAGAAAAAACTTTTCTGGCTATTGAAGGGAAGATTAGCTGCACTCATTATAGAGACAAATGCAGATCGGATTGGCACTGAAACAGCAGAAAATATCCAAGCTCTGTAAATTGTTCTTTGCGTGGCAGGAAGAAGATAGAATTTGGGGGTCATGTTTTTTGTTTTAAAAAGGCATTGGACCTACTGAGGTGATCTTGCTGGCTACATGTAGTGGAGGAGCTGGATCGTGGCTTCTTGTCCAGATACAGTGGTGCCCCGCAAGATGAATGCCTCGCAAGACGAAAAACTCGCTAGACGAAAGGGTTTTTCGGTTTTGCGTTGCTTCGCTAGACGAATTTCCCTATGGGCTTGCTTCGCAAGACGAAAACGTCTTGCGCTTTTTTTTTAAAGCCGCTTGAAGAGGCGCAGTTGCGACGGACCGTGCTTCGCAAGACGAAAAACATCGCAAGACGAAAAGACTCGCAGAACGAATTCTTTTCGTCTTGCGAGGCACCACTGTATGTGCTTTCCATGGTTGAAGAGATCCTACATGGAAAATCCATCATGTATAGATTTAAGTCACTTACTGAATCTGGCCATACTGTTCTGTGTTGCTGGACTCCGTCTTCTCTCAGCCCCATTCAGAATGGCCATTGGTGATGGGTGCTTCAGTCCACAAAGATGTGGGCAGTTTAGCCAGCCCTTTGATAAATGGCGGATTGTTTCTCCGTAAGTCAAATGTGGAACAGTTGTTACATCCTGGAGACATTGGTGGAAACTGAGATACGAAAACTAGGAGCTTAAATGGCACCTTAAACCTAGGCTATGAGCGCAACAACACAATGTCTAGTCTTGCTTTTTTAAAAAACAAGAATACAGTTCTGAAAATAAATCAATTGCTAAAATATTACATTAATTTTTCACATGCTCTAGTCCATGGGTAGGCAAACTAAGGCCCCGGGGCTCGGATCCGGCCCATCGCCTTCTAAATCTGGCCCACGGACGGTCTGGGAATCAGTGTGTTTTTACATGAGTAGAATGTGCCCTTTTATTTATGGGTTATTTGTGGGGCATAGGAATTCATTCATTCTCTCCCCCCCCCAAAAAAAAATAGTCTGGCCCTCCACAAGGTCTGAGGGACAGTCGACCTGCTGAAAAGATTTGCTGACCCCTGCTCTAGTCCTTCCCCTGCCCACCCCCCTAATGTTCTTAAGAGGGTCTCTTCTGCAGTCTTCAGAGAGTAGCTGGAAGTGGGGAGGCAGAAAAAGCTCCTCCTTTCCGTCCACTCTGCAGTTTTAATCTGAAATCTTTGGTGCAGGATTGCGCCCAGAGCTCAGAAACCGCTCGCACTCATGAAATTCCCTGTCGCAAAATGCGCCTAGGACAATGGGAGTTTTGAACACTGCCTGGAATGGACATGTACCCCCAGTGGGAGAGATCACAATCCTGTCCGCCCCCACCCGGAAAGTAATATGACTTGCTTATACAGTGGTGCCTCGCAAGACGAAATTAATCCGTTCCGCGAGTCTCTTCGTCTTGCGGTTTTTTCGTCTTGCGAAGCACGGCTATTAGCGGCTTAGCGGCTATTAACGGCTTAGCGGCTATTAACGGCTTTAAGAAAAAGGAAACAAACTCGCAAGAACTCGCAAGACGTTTCGTCTTGCGAAGCAAGCCCATAGGGAAATTCGTCTTGCGGAACGACTCAAAAAACGGAAAACCCTTTCGTCTAGCGAGTTTTTCGTCTTGCGAGGCATTCGTCTTGGGGGGCACCACTGTAATATGTTTGGAAAAGCAGCCTGTGGAATTGTTGAATATCGGGGCAGAACATTTGGTGAGAAAGCGAGGAGAAGTAATTGAACTGGTTATTTTTTCAAGTATATTAATGAAAGATGGATAGAAGCATACATTCACCAGGCAGGTGGACTTTCCACTTCACAAGCCCACTGATTCACTAGTTTTAATATTCTGCCACTTTGACAGGGTAATGTCAGCGTCTTAGGAGCTAGTTGTGGCTATATAGACAGCTGTCACGTCAGGGATGTCCTCAGGTCATATTCTGCTTTGGGGCTTTGAAAACTAAAGGTCACTTTGGCAAAACAACAACTTGAAGTAAGTGTAAAACGATGAAGACCCCGTGTTTATAGTCACTTGCATAATCCGGTGGCGGTTATGGAGAAATGTTTTACCCAAATGTTTAACAAACTGAGTTCTGCCCAAACAGGTTTTTCATTCACCTGACCTGCTGTGGTTACTGATTCTTCTTCGTGAAACACAATAAGCCTTTTTTAAGGGGGGGACGACACCATTATTACTTCTTCTTTTTAAAAAATCGAGTCATTCTGTGGTTTGAAAGCGATAATTTTACTCTTCAGCGGTGAAAATGGTCTGCTTCCATGACTTTTACTTTTAAAAGTGCTAAAAACTGAAACGGAAAAAAAAAGTGGTACGTTTCTCTGGGTTTGGAACACCTTTCAGAGAGACGTTCCTTTGCCACAGCAACAGTGCAGAACCTGCAGCCCACGGTCAGAATTAGGCCTGCTAGGCCTCTCCATTTGGCCTGTGAGGCTGTTTGGGCCAAGCCATGTGCCGTTGTCCTGCTCCTAACATTGCAGGTAAAGGTGGAGCTCCCAGGATGTTTGCAGGCCCTGGCAGTCAATTGATCTGCAAAGTACGGTCCCTTTCGGTTTCTGCAGGCAAAGGAAAACGGGTCACCTGAATTTACTGTGATTGTCAGGTGACTGACATGTGCACCCGCCTGCCAATCAGAGTTGGCTTGTGCGGGTGGTGGAGATAAGAACAGGTCCACTTTCCCACCCCTGCCTTAGAGCCAAAACTTCCTGTCCTTAGGAAACCAACAGGCCAAGTGGAAATGGAGGCGAGGATCATTTGCTGCTCGATACGGGCAGGCTGTGTTTTCTTCGTCATGAAGAAAGCTATTTGAATGTGTAGTGGTTAAGAGCGGAAGTCTCGTAATCTGGTGAACTGGGTTCGCTTCCCTGCTCCTCCACACGCAGCTGCTGGGTGACCTTGGGCTAGTCACACTTCTCTGAAGCCTCTCAGCCCCACTCACCTCACAGAGTGTTTGTTGTGGGGGAGGAAGGGAAAGGAGAATGTTAGCCGCTTTGAGACTCCTTTGGGTAGTGATAAAGCGGGATATCCAATCCAAACTCTTCTTCTTCTTCTTCTTCTTCTAAAGTGAAACACTTCTGGAGGTACAGTATGACTTGAAACCTAGTTCAGTTCTTAGACATGGAGCAGTTTTCTTCCGATGCAGCTATTAAAGCAGCAACTGGGTGGTCATGGACCTAGGATGCTGTGGTTGCAAGATTCCTACACTGAGTAGAACCGGGTAACAGATGTGGTGCTCTCCCAGATGTTGTTGGACTACAGCTCTTGCTGATCGGAAGGTTGGCAGTTCGAATCCCCGCGACGGGGTGAGCTCCCGTTGCTCTGTCCCAGCTCCTGCCAACCTAGCAGTTCGAAAGCACACCAGTGCAAGTAGATAAATAGGTACCGCTCCGGCGGGAAGGTGAACGGCGTTTCCGTGCGCTGCTCTGGTTTCCGTCAAGGTGTCCTGTTGTGCCAGAAGCGGTTTAGTCATGCTGACCACAAGACCTGGAAAGCTGCCTGTGGACAAACGCCGGCTCCGTCAACCTGAAAGCGAGAGGAGCGCCGCAACCCCATAGTTGCCTTTGGCTGGACTTAACCGTCGAGGGGTCCTTTACCTTTTATCTCTTTTACAGCTCATCAGCCTCAGCCAGCATGGCCAGTTCATGGATGATGGCAGTTTCAGGAGGGCCCCATGTTGGCTACCTCTGGAGTAGAAGGTTGGATTTGATGATCTCCAGGGTCTTTTCTGACTCTAAATTTCTGTCATCCTAGGGAGTATAGCAGTTGTGAGAAGAACTGAATACTTGAGTTATTTGACCTGTCTTTGAGGATAGTGTAGTGTGCTGGTCTCTTGCAAGAAAATACAGTGGTACCTCGGGATGTGAATGGGATCCGTTCCAGAGCCCTGTTCACATCCTGAACAGAACGTAAGACACGGCGGTGCGTCTGCACGTGCGCAGGTCGCGTTTTGCCTCTTCCGCGCATGCGCATGACGTCATTTTGACCATCTGCGCATGCGCATGCTCCGTTACTTCTGGGTCATCGCGGGGCACAACCCGAAAGCGCTCAACCTGAAGCATATTTATCCCGAGGTGTGACTACATTTATTGTTTTAGCCTTTACAAATATATTATTAAAAAAATACAGAACTCTTCCTTCAGTCATATTTTATGTACATAACAAAACATACATATCTAGATTTGCTTTTTACTGCTGTTGTTTCCCAAGGCTGATTCAGAAGCCCATAGTACTAGGTAGAAGCACAGAGATTTGGACAAAACCACCATAGCTTATGCCCTTACAAAAATGTTTTCTTTTGCGATTTGCATTTCTTCTACCGCAGGGCCTAATTACTCCAAACCATCCATTACTGATTAGAATATACTTAAAATAGGTTGAAACATTTCCGCCTAAGCAGTCTGAAACAATTGGGTACTTGAGTGAGTAGACAATACTGGTACTTCAGTAATGATGGGTTTGTGATCTAAGCAATTAGACTCCAGGAATAATTTACTTTGACATATTATGCTTCAAGGAATTGGAAAGAGAGAGAAAATAACATATTAAAGCTAATGCATTCATGGGACAAAGAGTGAACCCTCTTTGAATTCTGTGGTTTTACCTATCAGGACATAATAGCTATCATTTGTTGCTTAAAGGTAAAGGTAAAGGGACCCCTGACCATTAGGTCCAGTCCCAAACGACTCTGGGGTTGCGGCGCTCATCTCGCTTTACTGGCCGAGGGAGCCGGCGTACAGCTTCCGGGTCATGTGGCCAGCAGGACTAAGCCACTTCTGGCGAACCAGAGCAGCGCACGGAAACGCCGTTTACCTTACTGCTGGAGCGGTACCTATTTATCTACTTGCACTTTGTGCTTTCCAACTGCTAGGTTGGCAGGAGCTGGGACCGAGCAACGGGAGCTCACCCCGTCGCGGGGATTCAAACCGCCGACCTTCTGATCGGCAAGTCCTAGGCTCTGTGGTTTAACCCACAGTGCCACTCGTGTCCCTTTGTTGCTTAGCTCGTCTTAAAATTAGGTAAATACAACCTCAGATGAACAACAACACATGACACATTACACAGTAGTAGTGACTTTTACTGTTTAATACCTGATTTTAGAATATCTTTTCCCAGCAAATTGCTAAGTGCTAATGAATGTTCACGACAGGTTGCTGTCGAAAATAAATTGCAGCCGAATCCTAGGAGTTTGTGAAATTGAGTGGTCAGAACAGAACAGCCGTTACTGCAGTCACGGCCAGGCATCATTGCAATAAATGCCCTTTGGCATACGCTCCATTTTTAATACAGTGGCGCATTTCAAATGAGTGCACTGCGGACAATTTAAACAAGGAACATCTTTTGTTCAAGCGTCAGTTTGGACAACAAGTATACTGGCTTTCTATCAGTCGTTAGGGACGCGGGTGGCGCTGGGGTTAAACCACAGAGTCTAGGACTTGCCGATCAGAAGGTTAGCGGTTCGAATCCCCATGACGGGGTGAGCTTCCACTGCTCGGTCCCTGCTCCTGCCAACCTAGCAGTTCGAAAGCACGTCAAAGTGCAAGTAGATAAATAGGTACCGCTCCAGCGGGAAGGTAAAGGGCGTTTCCATGCGCTGCTCTGGTTCGCCAGAAGCGGCTTAGTCCTGCTGGCCACATGACCCGGAAGCTGTACGCCGGCTCCCTTGGCCAATAAAGCGAGATGAGCGCCGCAACCCCAGAGTCGGTCACGACTGGACCTAATGGTCAGGGGTCCCTTTACCTTTACCTTAAACCTTTACCATACCTTACCTTTACCTTTACCTTATCAGTCCTTAAATGGACTGCCTGAAATATTTTGGGCTCAAAATAAATTTCAAAGCAAAGCCCTCCCAAAGCAACTTTCGTCTAAGCCATAATACCAATTCCATCACAATATAATGGATGCTTTAGCTGAGATTCCTGCATTGCATGGGGTTGTATTGGATGAACCTTGGGGTCCCTTCCAACTCTACAATTCTATGATTATTTATATAAAAAAAAACCCATTAAAATTCACACTAGCAAAACAGCAGAGGTTAGAACACGAAATGGTAAACAGCAGTTTGAAATAAATGAGTCTTCGGTTTCATTGAAAAGCCAATAGAGCTGAAATCATATGTTGCCTCTCTAGGGAGGGAATTCAAAGAGCATGGGGCCACTACTGAAAAGGCCCTTTTTCCTGTGCCCTTTGGACATACCCAGTCTGCCCTTGTAGCTGTTAGTTTATGGCAAGGGATGCAAGTTGGGTTTGTTTTAATCTGGGGAGTTGACACTTCCCCAAGGAGTTTCTTAAAAGTTTAGTCATGCTATGCAGTCGGTTAAAATGCTTTTAGTTGTATATAAAGAAGTACATTAATACATAGCAGCTGACAGCCTCTTGCAGAAGGAACCGTGAGGGTGGATTTTAATTGACTCGATATTCAGACCAGTGTTTAGAAGAGGAAGGAGAAAAGAATGTGGAGAGCGTTGCAACTATGAATTAAGCACATTTCATGGTTCTGTTTTTCTTAGATGCCTAGATCAAGTATGAGTGTTTAGTTGGGGTTCTCGGGACACGGGTACCAAAAACCTTGCCTTGAATTTGCCTTGAAAATATTCCATTAATCCTGAGACGTAGCGTTTATTTTGTGACAGTGCAAGACCTGCCACCTCTCAAGAGAGAGCGTGGGAAATGCATGGGCTTCTGCTTCCGGATGATTTTTGGCAAATCGCACAGCACAGTTTTCCCTGAGAGTTACCAACTGTGTTCTATTCAGTCACATGACTTATGACTTACTTTATAAAACATGCTGTAAAAAGCCTAAAGGATTTCATTGTATGGGATGAGCAAGGCACTTTAAAAAATGCATTTTAAAAATGATTCTTGTACAGTGGTACCTCGGGTTACATACGCTTCAGGTTACAGACTCTGCTAACCCAGAAATAGTACCTCAGGTTAAGAACTTTGCTTCAGGATGAGAACAGAAATTGTGCTCCGGCGGTGCGGCAGCAGCCGGAGGCCCCATTAGCTAAAGTAGTGCTTCAGGTTAAGAACAGTTTCACGTTAAGAACGGACCTCCGGAACGAATTAAGTACTTAACCCAAGGTACCACTGTATATGATATCTGTGGGAGATAAATTCCCACTGCTTTTATATATCAAACTTGAAGCAAAAGGGTTTGTCTTAGTAGCTAGCTCTGTGTCTCCTACAACTTGCTTGTTACTTTTAAAAAGATTTCTCAGCTGATTACTTTCAACCTCTTAAGGGGGCATGACATAGCTGTCAACCTTCCCTTTTTTGCGAGAAATTCCCTTATTCCAGTGCCTTTTCCCGCTGCTATCCCGGATTGTTAGATATCCCGTAGGTGAGGATGCTGATCCCTTATTTTCAAATCTGAAAGCTTGACAGCTTTGGGGCACGAGGAACCTTCAGCCACTTAGCTGTCGATGAACTACAACTCCCATCATCCCTTGCTATTGGCAATGCATGCTGGGGCTTATGGGAGTCGTAGTTCAACAACACCTGGAGGGTTTTCCCCCCACCTGCTCTAAAAGCAGTCTTAGGGCTAGTTCAGCCATGCACCTTTATTGCATTTATGTATTTATTGCATGTTTGGCGCTGTGGGTTAAACCACAGAGCCTAGGACTTGCTGATCAGAAGGTCGGCGGTTCAAATCCCCGTGACGGGGTGAGCGCACGTTGCTCGGTCCCTTCTCCTGCCAACCTAGCAGTTCGAAAGGACGTCAAAGTGCAAGTAGATAAATAGGTACCTCTCTGGTGGGAAGGTAAACGGCGTTTCCGTGCGCTGCTCTGGTTCACCAGAAGCGGCTTAGTCCTGCTGGCCACATGACCCGGAAGCTGTACGCTGGCTCCCTCAGCCAGTAAAGCGAGATGAGCGCCGCAACCCCAGAGTCGGCCACGACTGGACCTAATGGTCAGGGGTCCCTTTACCTTTACCCTTCCTCTGAAGAGCTCAAGGTGCCATACATGATTCCTAGTTCAGTTTTATCCATGTAACATCTTTGTAGGCCACCCGATGGACTTCATAGCCGAGTGGAGATTTCAAACTTGTTCTCCACAGCCTAAGGGAAAACCATTCCTCATCACAACACACTTGCTAAGTGATTTTAATCATGTGACAGCTTTAATGTCCGAATGGACTGTTGCTGCCGCTATCACAGATGCGCCAACCAAAATTGTTTTCAAATTCAGTCAGTTCACATGTTCAGCTGCCGATCGTCAACAGTAAATCATCAAGTGATGTGCTTTTAAAAAGTCTTGCTTTTTCAGAGAAGGCAGTTATTATTAAGAGCCATAGATTTAGCCTGATTGCAGAGTATATATAACTATTTGTGAATGTTCACTCCAGTCCATTGTTAGAATAACGTCACTGAGTTGTATGTAACAATGTTTGATTCTAGCTAATAAGGGAAATGGCTGCGATTTACCAACTTCTGCTGGATAAACATGCTGAAAGTTACTCTAAAGAAATCATAATTAACAGTATTTTTGCACTAATTTGATGCTCTGCTAGGATGGATGCTTTGTGACTAACGTAACGACGGGTTGCACCACGATTCAGGTTTCCCATGGTTTCCGAAGTGAATAATCCCCACCCCCATTGTGGGGAATGCAGTATTGAAAGCTTCTACCGGCTGATCCAGCTTTTGTTTATAGCGGCCAGTACTTCCTGGTATAGCTCTAAATGACTGAACTTTGCTCTTCCGGCTATTACCATCAGGTTGAGTTGAAGCTCAGTGAAGTCTCTTTGGAACTGTCCAGGATTATATAATAATAATAATTTATTATTTGTACCCCGCCCATCTGGCTGGGTTTCCCCAGCCACTCTGGGTGGCTTCCATAAAAACCAAAAATAAACTAAGATGTCACACGTTAAAAACTTCCCCGAACAGGGCTGCCTTAAGATGTCTTCTGAATGTCAGGTAGTTGTTTATCGCTTTGACATCTAATGGGAGGGCGTTCCACAGGGCGGGCGCCACTACCGAGAAGGCCCTCTGCCTGGTTCCCTGTAGCTTTGCTTCTCGCCATGAGGGAACCGCCAGAAGGCCCTCGGCGCTGGACCTCAGCGTCCAGGCAGAACGATGGGGGTGGAGACGCTCCTTCAGGTATACTGGGCCGAGGTCGTTTAGGGCTTTAAAGGTCAACACCAGCACTTTGACTTGTGCTCGGAAACGTACTGGGAGCCAATGTAGGTTTTTCAAGACTGGTGTTATGTGGTCTCGGCGGCCGCCCCCAGTCACCATTCTAGCTGCCGCATTCTGGATTAGTTGTAGTTTCCAGGTCACCTTCAAAGGTAGCCCCACGTAGAGCGCATTGCAGTAGTCCAAGCGGGAGATAATTAGAGCATACACCACTCTGGCGAGACAGTCCGCGGGCAGGGAGGGTCTCAGCCTGCGTACCAGGTGGAGTTGGTAGATAGCTGCCCTGGATACAGAATTGACCTGCGCCTCCATGGACAGCTGTGAGTCCAAAATGACTCCCAGGCTGCGCACCTGGTCCTTCAGGGGCACAGTTACCCCATTCAGGACCAGGGCGTCCTCCACACCAGCCCGCCCCCTGTCCCCCATAAACAGTACTTCTGTCTTGTCAGGATTCAACCTTAATCCATTAACCGCCATCCATCCTCCAACCGCCTCCTGGCACTCACACAGGACCTTCACCGCCTTCACTGGTTCTGATTTAAAAGAGAGGTAGAGCTGGGTATCATCTGCATATTGATGGACACCCAGTCCAAACCCCCTGATGATCTCTCCCAGCAGCTTCATGTAGATGTTAAAAAGCATGGGGGAGAGGACGGAACCCTGAGGCACCCCACAAGTGAGGGCCCAGGGGTCTGAACACTCATCCCCCACCACCACTTTCTGAACATGGTCCAGGAGGAAGGAGCGAAACCACTGTATAACAGTGCCCCCAGGATTCTTTCCTCACTACCAGCGTTGTAGTAAGATTCAGCTGCTCATCCAATTGGCATTTATGTATGGAATGGGAGGACGGGCGCCATTTTGACGCTTGCCTCAGGTGGCAAAACAGCACTGAATGATATCCACACACAATAAATCTGTTACTAGGGCCCAGAACAGGTGGCTTTAGTAAGGTCCTTCCTTTTCTCACATTTTGTATTTTTCATTTTTCATAAAATCAAGTGTGGGGGAACCTTTGACCCACCAGGTATTTCTGAACTCCAACTCCCATCGTCCCTGGCCATTGACAATGCTTACAAAGGCTGATGGGAGATGTAGTTCAGAAATGTTTGCTGTGCCAGAGGTTCCCTACCCGTCTGATGTGGAAAAATCAACAGGAGGTCTTGACTCAAGATGACTTGTCACTGGGTTAGCATTTAGAAAACTTTGCCTTTTGAGTCAGAATAAGACTGCTGCTTCCAGCAACCACTTATTTTATGTACTTGGATGCTTTTAGAGTTTCTGAGAGATGCTTTAATCTTCCGAAAGCTAAGGAGTCAGCTGCAAAAGAAGCAGGAGAAGGGATACAGAAATAATATGAAGAAGATTTGGCTAAAGTTTCCCAGTGGAATATCGTTTTTCATTGCCTAATATAGGAGGAGGCGTCAGGATGTTGCCTAGAATGGCTCTTGTTGTTGTTGTGTAGTCGTTTAGTTGTGTCCGACTCTTCATGACCCCATGGACCAGAGCACGCCAGGCACTTCTGTCTTCCACTGCCTCCCACAGTTTGGTCAAACTCATGCTGGTAGCTTTGAGAACACTATGCAACCCATCTCGTCCCCTGTCGCCCCCTTCTCCTTGTGCCCTCCATCTTTCCCAGCATCACGGTCTTTTCCAGGGAGTCTTCTCTTCTCATGAGGTGGCCAAAGTATTGGAGCCTCAGCTTCACGATCTGTCCTCCCGGTGAGCACTCAGGGCTGATTTCCTTCAGAATGGAGAGGTTTGATCTTCTTGCAGTCCATGGGACTCTCAAGAGTCTCCTCCAGCACCATAATTCAAAAGCATCAATTCTTCAGCGATCAGCCTTCTTTATGGTCCAGCTTTCACTTCCATACATCACTACTGGGAAGACCATAGCTTTTACTATACAGACCTTTGTTGGCAAGGTGATGTCTCTACTTTTTAAGATGCTGTCTAGCTTTTTAAGGTGGCTCTTACGTTAGAAACATTCTGAATGTGCCATCGGAGTCTCTGTCTAGACTAGCCTCCCTCAACTGGGTGCTCTCCAAATGTTTTTGGACTACATCTCCCATCAGCCTCGGAAGCTGGCTTAGGTTGGTGGGAGTTGTAGTCAGAAATGTCTGGAAGTCTCCAGGTTTCAGAGGATGCATTAATGGGTCATCCCATGACAAGGAGCGGAGGTCTTGGGCAGACAAAGGAAGATTCTTCTTTATAGAATGTGTCCTGTTTAGCTGCTTCCTCTCCCTAATACATGGAATACGGGTGGCGCTGTGGGTTAAACCACAGAGTCTAGGACTTGCTGATCAAAAGGTCAGCGGTTCGAATCCCCATGACATGGTGAGCTCCCATTGCTCGGTCCCTGCTCCTGCCAACCTAGCAGTTCGAAAGCACGTCAAAGTGCAAGTAGATAAATAGGTACCGCTCTGGCAGGAAGGTAAACAGCGTTTCCATGTGCTGCTCTGGTTCGCCAGAAGCGGCTTAGTCCTGCTGGCCACATGACCCGGAAGCTGTACGCCGGCTCCCTCGGCCAATAAAGCGAGATGAGCACCGCAACCCCAGAGTCGGTCACGACTGGACCTAATGGTCAGGGGTCCCTTTACCTTACCTCCCTAATACAGCAGGGGTCAGCAAACTTTTTCAGCAGGGGGCTAGTCCACTGTCCCTCAGACCTTGTGGGGGGCTGGACAATATTGGGGGGGGGAACTATGCACACCAGGCAGGCCCCATAGATAACCCACAGAAGCATTTGAAAAGGACACATTCCATGCAAGAGCACCAGGCAGGCCAGACAGTACTGCAGATGATAAAAATTAAAATTAATTTTTTTTCTTACCTGCAGTGATGATAGTCATTGTTTGGATGGGGGTCCTTGCCTGGGGTTGGTGCTGCAATGCGGCCTGCTGGGTCTTCTGCTCTTCCGCACTTTGGGGGTGGGATGGGGGCCCTCCCGCCGGCAGCGGAGGCCAGATTGCTGCTGTACAGCCAGTGGGCAGAGCTCCAGACTGCCCACAGGAGCACCAGGGCGGTGGTAGCAGCAGCGGAGGGAAGATGAGCGGCACGAAAGGGCTGGCTCCGGAGAGGGGCTGCAAAAAATGGCGCTCAGCCAGCTTAGCCCAGCCCCCTTCCTACTCTAGGCAGGGCAGGGAGAAGCCAGGAGGAGGGAGGGAGGAGGCGCCGCCGCCGCGGTGGGGTGGGGGGAAATGGCGATGCAGGAAAAAAATGAACAGAATCCCCACGCCGATCCACAGACAGTCCACGGGCCGGATCCTGAAGGCATTTGGGCCTGATCCAGCCCACGGGCCTTAGTTTGCCGACTCCTGCCCTAATGAAACTGAAGCTGCAATCCTAAGCAGATTTAAATGGGATTTCCCCCCTCCCCCAATAAACATGCATAGGATTGCAGTTCTGGGAGTGAGGGGGTAGAAAATGGTTGAAAGTCTCATCTGGGTTTTGTAAGCATATGTGGCATGCTGTAAAAATGCAGAATGTAGGGCAGAAAATCTGAAGCTATTAGAATTTCAAGGCGTGCGAATTTTGTTGCTCTTGCAAGCTCAAGCCGGCCAATCCTATTTGTCTCCTGTTTGTGCGTTATGTAAGACTCGCACATGTGTTTTGCTGGGATTCTGTGGGAGGGCAAAATGTTGCATTTCGTGCAGAATTCAGGCTCCTGAGAAGCTGCTTGACTTTCATTTGAAAGGGAAGCAAGGCTCTCGGTCTTACGTGCTTGTGAAAATATGTGGCGATGCCTGGTGAAAGGCCAGAGCCCAGAGGAGTTGTTGAATAAGGATTTTGAGTGGACTGGGGCAGGAATTTAGTCCTTTGCTTAGCTCCTCACCCCTTCCTGTCATAGCGGACCTCAAATAACAATAATTGTTATTCTGATATGCATACTATACAGTGGTACCTCAGGTTAAGTACTTAATTCGTTCCGGAGGTCCGTACTTAACCTGAAACTGTTCTTAACCTGAAGCACCACTTTAGTTAATGGGGCCTCCTGCTGCCGCTGCTGCTGCCGGAGCCCGATTTCTGTTCTCATCATGAAGCAAAGTTCTTAACCTGAAGCACTATTTCTGGGTTAACGGAGTCTGTAACCTGAAGCGTATGTAACCTGAAGCGTATGTAACCTGAGGTACCACTGTATATGATTGGTTGCATTCAGAAGGTTAACTTGGTTTTCTTAAAAACAACACGACTTGGCTTGTATTTACATGAAAACCAATAAAATTTATTTGGGGGGAAAACATGTGGAGCACACACAACCTTTTATAATTGTGGTACTTCGGGTTACAAATGCTTCAGGTTACAGACTCCGCTAACCCAGAAATAGTACCTCGGATTAAGAACTTTGCTTCAGGATGAGAACAGAAATCGTGCGGCAGCAGCAGGAGGCCCCATTAAGTAAAGTGTTACCTCAGGTTAAGAACAGTTTCAGGTTAAGAATGGACCTCCAGAACCAATTAAGTTCTTAACCAGAGGTACCATTTTGGTGCATTTTGTATAGCATTGCAAAGGAAAGTTGTTGGAATATAGGAAGTTGAAACTAAAACTTGAAATTGCTGGACCTGCATTAGCTGTGTCCATTAATTTCAGTAGGTGTGCTCTGATACAACCCTGAAATAAGAACAAACCCTACATTTCAAGTGTTTGACAATACACCCTTTAACATTTGCAAACCTCTTAAAATGAGAATTTGTCTTGTTTGACAGCAACAAAACAAGGTTATTTGTTTTTTTCCCTTTTGATCACAATCTTCGGTGCATCCCTGAGAGTTGAGCATTCCTAATTCTTTCCTCCTGGTATCTTGGTTTGTTTAGTCCTGGTCAGCAGATGATTGCCATCATATGATGTTTTTAACCCATCTTGGACAAAGATAGCTAGGCTAGGAACAGCAGGGGTAGCGGTGGCAGCACCGTGATAACAACGGGAGATAAGGAATGGATGGTACAGAAACAAGATGCTGGCGCAGGGAATGAACAGTTTGAAACGCATCCAGTATCTTTTTGCCTAACTTTATTACCCAGCCCGCTAGTTAAACAGCATTGTCAATATTAAAAATATACTGTAGCAGCCAGATGGTGATCTTTCTCACCCTCCCATGTGTGTTACATACAAGTCCTAAGAATGGGAAGATCAAAATATTTTTCAAGAATTGGTGGCTTTTGATCAACATCAGGCATAGGCAAACTCAGCCCTCCATGGGACTACAACTCCCATGATCCCTAGCTAACAGGACCAGTGGTCAGGGATGATGGGAATTGTAGTCCCAAAACATCTGGAGGGCCGAGTTTGCCTATGCCTGACCAACATCATCAAATGTTGGCACAGCCCCTATATTTCTGCAGCGATCAAAGTTTCACTCCAGTTCCCCCATCCCATCCTGGTTTGGAAAACCATCGTTTGCCTCTAAGCCACAATTAGGGAACAAACTGAGTTTGTGCAAAACGTAGCTCAGTTTGAACATAAGAGCATGCTATGGTTTTCCTGAGCCGTAGGGAAACAATTAGACCACGGAAACCTGAAGCGTGCATGGATTCAGTTGGGTCATTGGCGTGTGAACTGAGCCATTGGCTGTGTTCACATGTAATGCTTAACCACATGTAACACTGTTGATATGATCAGGAAGGCGCTTCCATGAGCCTAGGGCCCTTACACCTCTCCCCACTGCACAGCTGGGAAGAGAAGAGCTTTGGCAGAGCTTCAGCTTCCACAAAACCTGGCCGCTTGTTGAGTACAAACCATGGATTGTGGTTTAAAACAAACCCCGATAAGCTCTGAAACAAGCTAGCTTCAAGCCATGGGTTACGAAACTGGACTGTTTTGAAACTTATCAGAGAATCAGAACTGTAGAGCTGTAAGCAGTGTTAGAAACTGGGATATGAATGCTAGGAGCCACGTGGTCCCTGGGACCTAGGTTGTGGGCACCCAAACAAAATGTCTAGTTGCCTTTTTGTTTTTTTTACTGCCCTGCTACCAGACCAGGCAGCCCCGCAGCAAAAATGGCATCTCCATCCAGTTGCAAAAGGCTGGTTGCCAGTCGCAAAATGTGACTGGCGCCCGCTAATTTCGAACCCTGGTTGGAAGGATCCCTGAGGCTCATCTAGTCCAATGCAGGAATATGCAGCGGTCCCATCATGGCTTAGTGTTGCTTGGAAAAGTAGCTGATGAGTTGCAGAGCCATTTCTGGGCAAATCCTGAATGTGTCCCCCAAATTGAAAAGCCATGCTTTTTGTCTCTACTTGGTGGAGTGCTTTTTCAGACCTCTAAGCTTGAAAGAAAATAGACAACCTATTTATTATTTTTTGCTTCTTAGATGCCATGCCCTTTTGTTTAGGCAACTGCTCTACAAAATCCTTTAAAACGTTATCTAATTACAGCTTTTGTCATGACCTGTAATTCTGTAAGTAGCACTATGTTTGGATTTTATTTTACATTGTGATTCCAGTTTTGCCATGCCAAATACAGTCATACCTTGGGTTGAAGTAGCTTCGGGTTGAGCGTTTTTGGGTTGCGCTCCACGGCAATCCGGAAGTAACGGAATGCGTGTTACTTCCGGGTTTCACCGCTTGCGCATGTGCAGACGCTCAAAATGACATCACGCGCGGAAGCGGCGAATCGCAACCCGTGCACACGCAGACACGGGTTGCCTTCGCTTCAGGATGTGAACGGGGCTCCGGAACAGATCCCGTTCGCATCCAGAGGTACCATTGTAGTATGTATGAACTGAAGAATCCATCTGTGCCTCTTTACAATATTGTAGTGGAGCACAAATTCCTGACAGTTCCCTTATAACCTCTTAATGAACTAATGCCAAGCTTGCTGAGTGACAGGTATATTGTCTTGTGATCTGTTGCTTAACCTTGCTTAGGGACCTCCACCTCCTGTTCAGGTTGTTAAACGAGGAAGACTTCTTTCTCCAACCTCGTGCCCTCTAGGTATTTTTTGGACTACAACTCCCATCAGCCCTAGCTAGCACAGCTATGCTGTTTGGTAGTCCAAAGCATCAAGAGAGAACCAGGTTTGTGAAGGCTGCTTTACTGAAGCCCAGGGAATTAAAATGCTGAAGTCCTGTGAATTCGGAAATACTGTCCAACTGGTTGAATTAAAATCAGTCCCATAGCCATAATAAGATTTCTAGTTATTCGGAAGAGCACGGCTCCAGTCTAGCTCTAGGACTAAATTATGATCAAATTTGCATGATTTTGGACAGGTTGAAGTATTCAGGGTTTTTGGTGAAAAAATGTGAGCTGCTGAACTACAGAATTCCTTTTTTTTAAAAGAGTAAGAACATAACAGCTGTAATAATAATAATAATAATAATAATAATAATAATAATAATATCTTTATTGTCATTGCCCCCTTCGGGGACAACGAAATTACTTGACTGCTCCATAAAAACACTAATTAATCAATACAGTATAATACAGCAAGGGAGATTAGATGACTTTCAAAGTCCGGGCTTCCCATTCAGGGCCGAGATCGCTCTGGAGAAGAAGCTGTTCTTAAGACGGCTCGTTCTTGTCTTCATCGTCCTGTATCTCCGTCCCGACGGCAAGAGCTCGAAGAGACAGTGACCAGGATGCGATGGATCTTTTACTATGTCCAGTGCCTTCCTATGGCACCTTGTGGCATAAATCTGCTCTAAGGTAGAGAGTGGGCAGCCAACAATGCTCTCTGCTGCCTTAACAACCCTGCACAACCCCATCCTGTCCTGGGTAGTACAGCTTCCGTACCACACACATAAGCCATAAGTGAGCATGCTCTCAATGGCACAGTGATAGAAGGCAAGCAGCAGTTTCTGCGGAAGATGGTTTTTCCTTAGTATTCTCAAAAAGTACAGTCTCTGCTGCGCCTTCTTCACAAGCCCCCTTGTGTTGACACTCCAGGACAGATCCTCTTGTAATTCAATGCCCAAAAATCTGAACGTTGTTACCCTCTCCACACAGACCCCATCAATCAAAAGTGGCTGGACGTTGCTCTTCTGTCTCCTGAAGTCCACCACACCAAGTACTGGATCACACCAAAGGCTTTATCTCAGGGGTAGGTCATACGGTACCCTCCAGTGGTGTGCTGTCAGCGGACTAGGGGGACTAGGCTGGTTCCCTAAATGTTCCCCTGGCACCTCCTTCCCAAAGCCTGGGAAGCTTCTGCCCGGCTTAGGGAGGGAGGCACGATGCTCCGATCGGTCCAAGAGCCTTCCCACCACCTTCCCAAAGCCCTCCTGCTTTTGGGAAGGAGGCAGGAGGGCTCCAGTATCTGGCCAAAGCCCTGGCGCCTCCTTTCCTATGATTCCCAGCTTAGGGAAGGAAACATGATGCTGTTCCAATGTGCAAGGTCACCCTAACTGTTCTCCTACGGAAAAAATTAACTGCATGCCACTGGTACCCTCCTGAAACTGTCAGACTCCAGCTCCCATCAGCCCCAGCCAGCATGGTCAATGGTCAGGGATGATGGGCATCATCATATAACAGCCGGGCATCGTGTCAGCTCCCCCTGCCTTATCTAGTCCACCATTCCCTCCCCACCATGGCCAACCGGATGCTTAGGAGAAGCCCTCAAATATGCCCACCTCTCTCTTTGCTGCATAATAAACAAGATACAAGTACCCTAACAAGTTATATATAGCATCGCTATGAGGACTTTCAGAGATTCCAAGCATAGTTGTTTGGAGCTGCGTAGTACACTGCTAATTGCTCTTGCTGCTACTTGTTTCCAGGAAACACACCAAAAGGCACCCACTTGCCATAGCTCAGCCTCTTGTTCTCTTTAACAAGCACTTAATGCATGGAACTATGGGTAGCGATCCAGCCTTCAGTCCTGGCCGCTGCTTCTCCCCACTCCCCAATGCTTCTATTTATTAATTTTGACATTCCTCTTGACTGAAAGCAGTTATACCACTTTCCAGGAGGTCACTAGCTCTGCTTGAAATTGGGAGCTTTTCTTCTCTAAATTAGGATGTGCCTTTTCCGGCTTTTGGTGACAGCAGGGAGTTTGCAAATGCGGACTGCCTGTTGTAAAACAGAAGCCCTATTTGGGTGCCTATTCTCCTCCCTCCACCCTACACAACTCAATTCCAAAAGTGTGACATAGAATCATAGAATCATAGAGTTGGAAGAGACTACAAGGGCCATCGAGTCCAACCCCCTGCCAAGCAGGAAACACCATCAGAGCACTCCTGACATATGGTTGTCAAGCCTCTGCTGAAAGACCTCCAAAGAAGGAGACTCCACCACACTCCTTGGCAGCAAATTCCACTGTCGAACAGCTCTCACTGTCAGGAAGTTCTTCCTAATGTTTAGGTGGAATCTTCTTTCTTGTAGTTTGGATCCATTGCTCCGTGTCCGCTTCTCTGGAGCAGCAGAAAACAACCTTTCTCCCTCCTCTATGTGACATCCTTTTATATATTTGAACATGGCTATCATATCACCCCTTAACCTCCTCTTCTCCAGGCTAAACATGCCCAGCTCTCTTAGCCGTTCGTCATAAGGCATCGTTTCCAGGCCTTTGACCATTTTGGTTGCCCTCCTCTGGACACGTTCCAGTTCGTCAATGTCCTTCTTGAACTGTGGTGCCCAGAACTGGACACAGTACTCCAGGTGAGGTCTGACCAGAGCAGAATACAGTGGCACTATTACTTCCCTTGATCTAGATGCTATACTCCTATTGATGCAGCCCAGAATTGCATTGGCTTTTTTAGCTGCCGCTAAAAAGGAAAAGCGAGGGAACACAGGAAGTGACAGGGAAAGCGAGGCTGCACTCATTGGTCCCACCTGCTGTTGTGTCCTGGGTAGAGCTGTGAAGGTCTGGGGGAAAGATGGACAATTTGGGAGGGAAAACTGTTTCCTCCCCAATTTTTTTGCTGCCTCCATATTTAGGACACTGGCAGAAGAATGGGAAAGTGTGTGTGTGTGTGTGTGTGTGTGTGTGTGTGTGTGTAGATTCCCCCCATATATTTTTCCATTCCCTACCCCCAAGCCTTCACATCTCTAGTCCCTGTTGGCTTGGCCTGCCAACTTGCATGGATTGATCAGCAAACTTCGAACTGCAGGGAAGCTGCTGTGCTCTTGTAGGAACCATGTGTGAGATAGAAACTTGATCGCGCAGGAATTATTTCGGAATCTAAGATGCTCCTTGAATTATCTGTGAGTCGATACTGGAGCAATGTGATTGACCTAGCTCAGGCGTAGCTGATGTGGTACCTATTGGAAGTTGTTGGACTGTGACTCCTATTAAAGCATTGGCCATGTTGACTGGGGCTGAAGAATAACCTTTTCAGATTACCTGTGTGATTTGCGACATCACACCCAGGAAAAGTAGCACCGAGCCTTTGTGGTGGTTACCGTGACTGTAGTTCAACATTGGTTTATATTGAAACAGACCGGTGTCTTACATGGAAGTTTCCATTTCCTTAGGAGTCGAGTTTATTTCTTGGACACATTTCTACGTTTGTTCCCTGCCACGTAGGTGAATGGGCTGATTTGTCAGCTGCGGTGGTCAGAAATGTTTTTTTAAAAGCAACACAACACTCTAGTGAAGGACTCCTGTTTACTCTGGAAGTGAGTCACCCTCCTGTTCTGTTTTTTCTTCTTCTCCTGAAGAAGTGTTTCTATTTTAGAATAGTCTTTTGATGTCTGTCCCTGTCTTTGAGCAAAGACTCCTTATCCTCGTGGATGATGCTGAGGGCATGACTACTTTTTATCAGTGAGAGGCCAAGAGATGCTTCAGTAGATTCTAGAAGGAGCACAAGTCCCCCATAATGTATAGAAGGAAATTTATTACATTTGCCTGTAGCCACTGCCTTGTGGGACATCTAAGGCTAAGGAGTAAACTCTACAAAAATCCAGAGTGGAAAGCCAAAGATGGTTGGATGGTATCTTGTAAGCGACCTGCAGCCAAGATGGTGCCAAAGGTACTGCTCTGCTCTCCTTTGGACCACATCTGCAAGGCCAAGAGTGGAGTCTTATTGTCTGGGCAGCCCAGGACCTTCCTACACACTGCCCAGGCTTGCACCCTGGAGAGGTCACTTAGATGCTTCTTATGCCACAGAAACAACGCAGGAGGAAGCAGCAGTTATGAGCTACCGGTCTCTGCAGCCACAGCGGGTGCTGTGATTCTCCAGTGGATTGTCTTTGCCCCAGAGGCACACTCCAGTGGTCTCTCAAGACAGACGGGTGCCAACAACACGACTTTAAAAAAATGGTTGCAATTAATTCTACAGGTCCCTGTGTTCCATACAGCTTCTCCTGAAATTCATATTGGAGCTGCTTTTCCTTGGGTAGATGAAGATGGTGACTCAAGGCTCCACTTGAGAAGGGATGGGAATTTTGGAGGCGATTCACCATGCGCTCACAAATGTAAACCCGATAAAGCAGGTTGTGGGACTTGCCAATGCCCACAAGTTTGAGAGCTGCTCCGCCCAAGTCTTTATGTGGTTGACTTCCACAGGAGCTACATCAGCTTTCTGCAAACTGTGTTCAGCTTCTTGCAGCAATGGTTGTGCTAAATCATGGCAGAGAGACGTATTGTAAGAGAAGTACCCAGTAGTACGAGAGATTGCTGTGACTGTTCCACTCAAAGTGGTGGACTAGCTGTGATCACCATGGAACTTGGCATGGTCCCAGTGGCCTGATTCACCCAGCATGGGAAACTAAATTGGCTTAATGCACGAATATGTGGCCTTCTGGAGAGGACCTTGCAGCTGCTTTGCACCTCCCCTGTCTTTTCTACTCCTGCTCTGCTCCAAGCTAAGCTAAGGTTTGGCTTAGTGTGTCGTCCAGACTTGGGCTCATGCTTAAGCTCTTTGCTCACTGGCTATGAGCTGCAGCCAAAGTTTATTCTTGGCCAGCTGTGACACAATGACGTTTGACTGTCATTGGCAAAAATGACCACCTTGACATTCTCTAAGTCGGCTCTGCACAGTTGCTCCCCAGCCTTCCCTTCTGCTCTGCCCCACTCTTTATCTTGTCTGCCTTCTGCCAAAAAGATGTTCTTTCTTTTACCTTCTAGCTAAGATATAACACCTAAGGATATGTTAAAGACAAGAAGCTGCGTCTACAGAGTCAGATACTTGGTCCACTTAGCTCTGCACTGATGCTGGCAGCAGCTTTGAGGTTTCTTGTTGATAGGTCTTTTCCAGTACTGCTTCCTTAGATCTGTTGTCAACTGAAGAAAGGAGAGATTGACCTTCTGTCCTTTTAAGCTTGCATTTGCTCTACCACCGTAAGCCCGTCCATTCCATCTCATAGTGGCTGGAGAAACCCAGCCAGATGGGTGAGGTATAAATAATATAATAAATCAATACTAAAATCATCATCATCATCATCATCTCATAGCCTGTCTTGGGGACCTAACAGGTCAATGTCCTTGTCTTCCTTCCAATTTATTAGATATGGTTATAAAAAAGTTGTATGAAGTTGCTGATGTTTTATTTTATTATTTTTGAGCGTTTTGGGAAGTGGAACCTCTGGGCAATGCTCAGTCTTGTTAGGGAATATCTCAGCGTCAGGGCAGCAGTGTCAGGAAGCAGAGTGGTATTCTGGGAAGTTTAAAGTGGCCTCAACACCAAGAAATACATGATTATGGTAGGAAACTTGGAGGGCAGGAATGGAGCAGCATTGGACGCACACATTTACAAACGCTTTCGGAAGAAAACTTAACTTTTTAAATCTGTTTGCCTTTGCAGAAAGACCCAGACTACTTGAAGCTCTGGTTGGACAGTTTTGTTTCTAGTTACGAACAGTTTCTGGATGTGGATTTTGAAAAGCTGCCCACTAGGTATGTAGAAATAATAGTTCTTTGTGTTGATGCCTAAAAGTGATATGGCTGATTTAATAAGTATTTGTGTGTGTTGATATATGTCATCTCTTTGGAACTTCTCTACCTTGTGGCTGTGCTGCTTGCAGACATTTTGCTCGACAGAAGTGCGATGAAAACTTAGCGGCTGCATCCATATGATATAATAAAACGTGGGTTTGTGTGACATACACAAGCTGGAACGAGTCATGGGCCTTACATGGCAGGGAGGAGAGGAGTTGGGCTGTGTTTCCTCTTGTGGGTCACAAATTTGATAAGTTTCAGAAAGCAAAGAGTAGGAATGAGCGGGTAGCAGGCTCTTCTTACATTTTTTACATGGAATCCCCGCTTGTTGGGTGAACCATAGAGGGTGGTTTATTAACAAATTCAGGTTAGTTAAGAAGCCAGCTTCAGAAACCACGGTTTGAAGTTCTGCCAAATTCCTGCTCCCAGGTGCTCATTTGGGCTCCTTCTGCCTTTATACGCCACGCCAATCACAGCCACTGATGCTACAAACTTTTACATCTCGCAGTTTGCTCTCAAACGTGACTGAACTGTGTAATTAACTTCCAGTGGAAACACTACCAATTCCTAGGTTTTCCCAGGTCAGCTGCTGGTTAAATCAAAGGGGAATCAGCAGTAACCCAAAGTAAATTTTCAGTGTGAATAAGCCCTGTGTTTACGTGTTTAACCCCCACCCCACTTGTTCCACACTGGTATTTCTTGATTGTCCTGGTGTTCATTCTTTAAAAATGGGCTTTGAACTGCCAAATTACAGAGCCAGGTAAACATTCTTGTTTGCGGTGAACCAGGAAATGACCTCAGTATTTGATTTCAGCTGCGTAGTCATAGACACATTTACTCAGAAGTCAGTTCCCACCATGTCTAGTGGGGTTTACTCCCTAGGAAGGATGCTTAGGATCCTGGCCTTCTCACCCCTTGCCTTTTCCTGTAAGACCTATTACAGTCGTTAAGAGTCGTCAACAGGCTCATCTCAGCTATCTGCCAATCTCCGATTCCCACCACCCTTCTAAGTAATACCCCTCCCCACCTTCTCAATATATAGAAGGATCTGGTAACTTCTGTTTCAGTGTATCTGAAGAAGTGTGCATGCACACGAAAGCTTATACCAAGAACTAACTTAGTTGGTCTTTAAGGTGCTACAGGAAGGAATTTTTTTATTTCGACTATGGCAGACCAACACGGCTACCCATCTGTAACTGGATCCTGGCCTTGGTTTGCTTTCGATGATGACCATTGAATCAACCTTTTGATTGATTAACAGGTTTAATCAATCAAAAGGTTGATTCAATGATCAACATCGACAGCAACAGCGGCAGAGACAGTTGCAAACCCAACATAGATTGCTGAGATTCAGAGGGTGAGACACATTACCAGTAGACAATGACAGGTGGACTAGGATGCTTAGCAGATTGTGAATACCTTTTTTTTTTTAAAAAAAAGATTAAATGGATTGTGTGTTTCCCCCCCTCTTAACTAATAGTATTTTTTTTAAAGACGACATGAATGCATGAACAGTAGCTTCCATCACCATTACTCTCCAGTGCTGTTACGGAGTGCTCAGTATAAAATCCGCTGTTTTCCTCTGAGATTAATGACGGGATTAAACTTGCGACCTAAAAAGAAAATCGGCATAGAGGACTGGACTTTTATTGCAGCAGATGAACAAGGGAAGATATCTAGGCAGCTGAGGACAAGGCGAGACTGTATAGAGTATTGGATAGCTGACATCAAATAGCAAATTGCTTCCCATTATATCTTCTATACATTGTGTTTCAGATTACCATTTTTTTGCTGTCTGTAATAACCAGATTACATAGGAAGAATGCCGTCTCTTAGAATACATTACAATGTAATGCTGATGAAGCATTGATGGTAGGAAGATTTGAAACGTGGAAGGATAGCAATTGATATGAATTACCGTGTTTTATACCTGGCTACATAGAAATCTAGTAGTTTCCTGTTGGTTTTCTTCTTCTTATTTTCTTTTGTACAGTGGTACCTTGGTTTTCAAACTTAATCCGTTCCGGAAGTCTGTTCCAAGACCAAAGCGTTCTAAAACCAAGGTGCGCTTTCCCAAAGAAAGTAATGCAAAATGGGTTAATCCATTCCAAACTTTTAAAAACAATCCCTAAAACAGCAATTCAACATGAATTTTACCATAAATTGATCCATAAAATGAAAGCAGTAAAAAATGTACTGCAGTCACACAATCAATCAATCAGTAGCTGAACTGGGTTCTACACAGTCACCAAAAAAAAAGAGCCACAGAATCGCAAAATAAACAGCAAAAACAGACAAACCTCAGCATAACACTCAAATCGGAAGTGTGGCACTCAAATCGGAAGCGTAACTCAAATCGGAAGCTTAACACTCAAATCAGAAGTGTGGCACTCAAATCAGAAGCGTAACACTCAAACCGGAGCACGTTCAGCTTCCGAAAAAGGTTCACAAACCAGAATACTTACTTTGCAGTGTTTGGGTTCCAAGTTGTTTGAGTACCAAGGTGTTTGAGAACCAAGGTACCACTGTATAACAAATGTGGGGCAGCAACCATCCATTGGATCATTTCTGGCTCGCAGACTGAATGCAGGATGCAACCAATTGCACGCACTCATCCTGTGGTTTGCAGGCTTTGCTTTCGCTTAGCCTTCTCACCCGCCAGTCCTTTCTCCTAGCAATCTTAATGCACCCGAGTCCTAAACACATTTCAAGGAAGTAAATTCTCTTGAAACAACCAGATGCTTGTTTCTAAGAAACACATTTCAGACCAGGATGTTTAGCATGTCGTTTGTGGCTGTTTCTGCAGCCTCTGCTGGGGGTGCGGGGGCAGCGGAGGGCAGGCAAGATTGAGCCCTCTGCGGTATAATAGATCTCTTGACAGCTGCGCTCAGGAGAACATGAAAGATTAATCCATTCTGCTGCTTTGTGTTTCCCAACGCAGCGATGGCATCTTGTTCTACTTACAATTGAAAGGATGAACCCTTGCCAGCTGGTTAAAAAAAGTCTGTTTGTCTTCCTTCAGGGGAGCATTTTTCAGTTGCGAAAGGAATTTGAATATGCCAAGCCCTCGCCCTTCTAATTATGGTGTCAAGAGTATAAATAGAGAAATGCCGGTTTGCCTGCTATAAGGTGACTTGGACACTGACGTGCTTTTCTGGAATCGAAATCCACAGAGCAGTGACTAGTTTGGGGAACAACTAGCAGACACAAATTGATTTTTACAACTGTAATTACTTCTGAAAACGTTATATCTCGTTGGACTTCTGGCCCTTCCAGTTAGCGTATAGGATTAGTATCCGGTCCGATGCATCTTAAATTAAATATTTGAATTCTACAAGAGAAGTAAGCACATGCTCCACTCTCTCCCGTTGAAACCGATGGAATTGAAAAGTGCTGAATTTCATGTGGATTACGCCCATTGTTAACCTGTTATGCCTTGCTTCTTCTGAATCAACAGTTTGGCATTTAGTGAGCCCTGGCAGCCTGTACACCTGCTTATGATCTCATAATCGCCCTGTGCCAGAGTGAAGGCTTTTTTATTCTTAAAGTCAAATATTTATTTAAAGTGTTAATTATAGGATTAAAGTGCAAGAGTCAATCTTACGTGATTTATTGGCATTATTACAATTTATTGGCCCTCTGGCAGTGAAATGTCTGGATACCATTGTATTGTCAAGTGCAGTAAAAGATGTTACGTGCATAAAATACGTTAGCGATTATTGCTGCTTGCCCTAGTTTTTTTTTTTTTTTAAAGCTCTTGGCTTTATTTTTAGGGTGGATGATGTCCCCCCGGGAATATCGCTGCTTCCTGATAACATCCTTCAGGTCTTGAGGCTCCAGTTGCTGCAGTGTGTCCAGAAATTGTCAGAAGGACTGGAAGAACCACAGCAGGCCTTATCACTTCTCCTGGTCAAATTCTTCATTATTCTTTGCCGGTATTTATTATTATTATAAAGAAACCTAGTTGACTTTTCAGAAGCAGGCTGGAGTGCGGAGTGTTTACGGGGAGATATCACCAGTACTTCCGTCTCGCCATTTGTTACCTTACCAATTCCCAACTTCTTAGGTGCCGGCGTGGTTGCTCGAGAGCGAAGAGGCAAGACTCCCCCCGGTCTTTTTTTTTTTAAATGATATTTATTGAGAATTTTAAAGTTACAAAGAAAAAAGAAGAAGAAAGAAATAAGAGAAAGAGAAAGAAAAGAGTAGATAAGAGTAACAATTAAACAATACAAATCAATAAGAACCAAAATCAAAAAGAAAAAACGAAACACACAATGCAACACAATCAAAAAACAAAAATATACAACAAATTTAAAAAAAATCCAATATTCCCAAATCCTTAACTTTCATTAACTTATTTCCAGGCTTTATTATCTGTACAAAAACATTTACAGAGCAGAGCATCTCAAGCCCCCTTGCCCAGATTGTCCGGAGCTTTGGGCTGGACTGTAACCAATATGCTGATGACACTCAGCTCTATCTGCTGATGGATGGCCACACCGACTCGGCCCCAAACACACTGACCAGATGCTTGGAAGCTGTGGCTGGATGGTTTTGTGGGAGCCGATTGAAACTAAATCCTTCGAAGACAGAGGTCCTATGGCTGGGTCGGGATGGCATGGGGATGAGGGACCAACTCCCTTCTCTTGCGGGGGCCCAATTAGTGCCATTGCCTTCCATTAAGAGTTTCGGTGTAATCCTTGACGCCTCCCTTTCCATGGAGGAGCAGGTTACAGCAACAGCCAAGGCGACATTTTTCCACCTTCACCGCATCAAGCAGTTGGTCCCTTACCTTTCCCGCCCCAACCTGGCCACAGTGATCCATGCGACAGTCATCTGCAAGCTTGACTACTGTAATTCGCTGTATGCGGGGCTTTCCCTTGAAGCTGTCCCAGAAACTCCAGTGGGTGCAGAATGCTGCAGCGAGGCTCCTCACGGGGTCCCTGCCATGGGAGCATATTCACCCAGTGCTATACCAGCTGCACTGGCTCCTGGTGGAGTACAGGGTCAGATTTAAGGTGCTGGTTTTGACCTTTAAAGCCCTTCACGGCCTAGGACCCTTGTACCTACGGGACCGCCTCTCCCGGTATGCCCCACGGAGAGTCTCAAGGTCCATAAATAGCAACACCCTAGTGGTCCTGGGCCCTAAGGACGTTAGATTAGCTTCAACCAGAGCCAGGGGCTTCTCAACTCTGGCGGAACGCTCTGCCTCATGAGACCAGGGCCCTGCAGGATCTGATTTCTTTCCGCAGGGCCTGTAAGACAGAGTTGTTCCGCCTGGCCTTTGGCTTGGAGGTAATTTGATTCCCTCCCCCTCTTTCTTTTTTCTTTTTCCTTTCTCTTCCTGTGATGAGGCTGCATTTTAATATTTTAATGTTTTAATATTTTAATGTTGTATTTTAATCTTGTTTTTAAGTTGTATTCATTCAACTTGTTTTTATTATTGCTTGTTAGCCGCCCTGAGCCCGGCCTTGGCTGGGGAGGGCGGGGTATAAATAAAAATTATTATTATTATTATTATTATTATTATTAGTCCATGTCTGCTCAGTCGCTAGCAGAATCTGGGAGTGGGCGGTCCTTAAACTTTCCCCAGCATAACAGTCTTTTGACCCCCATTCTTCTCCTCCCCTCTCTGCGCGCAAACCGACTGCGCAGGGAGGGCGTTGGCAAAGGGGGACTTGCCTCCCCTCTGCTTTGCTCAGGCTCGGTGTTGCGGCTCTCTCTAGCATCTTCCGATCCCTGCATCCCCTCCCCACTGAAGGCGGGGCTTCCCTCCTCCCCAGAGGAAGAGCTGGTACTCACCTTTAAAGCCCTAAATGACCTTGGTCCTGTATACCCGAAGGAGCATCTCCACCCCCATCTTTCTGCCCAGACACTGGGATCCAGCGCTGAGGGCCTTCTGGTGGTTCCCTCATTGCGAGAAGTAAGGTTACAGGGAACCAGACAGAGGGCCTTCTCGGTAGTGGCGCCCACCCTGTGGAACACCCTCCCTTCAGATGTGAAGGAAATAAGTAGCTATCCTATCTTTAAAAGACATCTGAAGGCAGCCCTGTTTAGGGAAGTTTTTAATATTTAACGCTGTATTGTTTTTAATACGTGGTTGGGAGTGTCCCAGAGTGGCTGGGAAAACTCAGCCAGATGGGTGGGGTATAAATAATAAATTATTATTATTATATTATTATTATATTCGCACGATCTTCGGAGGCGCCCTGTAACCCAACTGCCCTTCCACCTCTCACCTCTGAGCTGATGGCAGTTCCCTGACACAACTGTCTCGTTTAAGCCCCCTGTCCCATACCTTCACTTTTTAACCTTCTCGATTCACGGCCCTCACCCCATGCTCCATTGTCAACAGCTCCTTCATCCTCAGAATCATGAAGCTGGGGCGAGGAACCCCAGGACCTCCAAACCTAAGGTTTCTCCCCAGGCCATGCCCCTCCTTAGCCACGCCCCCTCCTTAGCCACGCCCCTCACTGGCCCCTACCCTCCTATGGCAATTTTACTCAGCTGGAATGTGTCTTTTGGCCCTGACAATGCCTTTTGTTTGCCTGGGAGGGCTGTGTGAGCATTTGTAGAAACTTCCATGCAGGACAAGGGTGTCAAATTTGCCTCTGGCCCCCACCCAGCATTGTCCTGTGGCCCCCCAGAAGTTTGTCTAGAAGGAAATGTGGCCCTCAGCCTGGGAAAAAGCTCCCCCAGCTCTGACACGGAGCAGGGTCCGTTCTACAGAATTAGAGGTGGCTGTGTCCATCAGTGATGTATGGGCAGGAGATCTGATGTGAAACAAGATTTACCCTGGTAAAGAGCAGGCTGAGATATGATAGCCACCTTCAAATATCTCGAGGGCTGCCACATGGCAGATGGAGCAAGCTTGTTTTCTCCTGCTCTGGGGGGTAGAACCCAAAGCAATGGATTCAAGTTTTGAGAAAGGAGATTGTGACTAAACATTGGGAAGAACTTTCTGGCAAAAAGAGCTGTTTGGCATCGGAATGGTCTCCCTTGTGAGGTTGTGGACTCTCCTTCCTCAAAGGTTTTTAAGCAGACGTTGGATGGCCATCTGTCATGGATGCTTTAGTTTTGATTCCTGAATTGCAGGAATTGAACTAGATGAACTCTTTGGGTTCCATCCAGCGCTGTGATTCTTCCCTACTTCTGATTCTAGCCTCATCCAATTTGGTTCCAAATACCTCAGTTGGCTTTCTTCTGTAGCTCGGATGACCCTCACAAACGTTCGAAAACATACAAAAAGTTGTAAAACACACACACAAAATGGTTGATGGTCCATGTCTATATCTCTGTGCAGTGTTGCTGTGAACCATTTTGATGCTATTTGGTGATGGGATTTCAATTCCATTAATGATACGGTTTGCCATCAAACGGCGTTGATTGGCTATAATTTCCATGTTTAAATACAACCTCTTAATGTGAAATTATTCTGTATTTTTATAACACGGTGCAGATTGTTTTGGGAAATCGTGATGTACCATTCTTTTGCTGTGCCTTAAATCATATTGGACAGTTTTACCATGTCTTGCCACTCATGCCTTATTATTTCCCTTTCAGAAATTTGGCTAATGTGGAGGAGATTGGCACCTGTTCCTATATTAACCATGTCATTACGATGACTACACTGTATATTCAGCAGGTAGGTGAACCTGTAATTTTCTTCAATTGCTTTCTAGTCAGAAACTGGTGCTGCAGTGAGAATAAACTCACCAACACTTGATTTGGCTATGTGTCCTGTCACCTGCGACACAATTCATCTCTTTATTTCCAAGCCCCCACCCAGGCGTTTCATTTGGAGCGACAAAATTAATTCCACCACTGGAGTTCAGATTTAGTTGACTGGTTAGAACAGGGCACCTGATGGTAAAGGTAAAGGGACCCCTGACCATTAGGTCCAGTCGTGACCGACTCTGGGGTTGCGCGCTCATCTCGCTTTATAGGGCGAGGGAGCTGGCGTTTGTATGCAGACAGCTTCCGGGTCATGTGGCCAGCATGACTAAGCCGCTTCTGGTGAATCAGAGCAGCACATGGAAACGCCGTTTACCTTCCTGCCAGAGTGGTACCTATTTATCTACTTGCACTTTGACGAGCTTTCGAACTGCTAGGTTGGCAGCAGCAGGGACCGAGCAAGGGGAGCTCACCCCGTCACGGGGATTTGAACCACCGACCTTCCGATCGGCAAATCCTAGGCTCTGTGGTTTAACCCACAGCGCCACCCCTGATGGCAGTGAGGTAGAAATGAGTTTTACAATAAGTTTTGTGAGAATTCTTGATTGCTTTTTATTTTTGTAGCTGTACTGTAATGGCAAAGGAATGCCTGAAAATTAATTTAGGGGGTAATTTATAAGGTGGCGAAAGGTTTGCTATCTCAACATTACATGGAGACCCTACAGCAGTGCTTTCCAAACGTTTTGTGTGGGCAACACACTTTTTAGACATCGTTTTGTGACACAGTAATTCAGTTTTGCATCATGTCGTGACACAGTAATTTAGTTTTACTAGCAAACCGGAGGTTAAACAAACCCCTTTCCAGCCCCGGGAGAAGCGTTTGTGTGATGCACCTACACACTGCAGCCAACACACTAATGTGCCGCGACACACAGTTTGGAAAGCTCTGCCCTACCAACTTGCCTAAAGGGTGTGGGGACTGCATGTGCCCCCCACCTCATTTTATAGAACCTCCAATACTTGCTGAATGCCCCCGTTTTCTGTCTCATTAGAGTTTCTTCCTTCTTGTTTGTTCCTTCCTTCTCCTGATCATGAGTGTGCGACACTAAAGTCAGAAAGGAATTACTTTCACCTGGTTTCTATGAGAGTAGTTATATAGGTATTTTGTACTAAAAATTAAAGTTTAAAAAATCCTCCATACCCTTTTGTTAAAAGAGTACAGTGGTACCTCAGGTTACATACGCTTCAGGTTACATACGTTTCAGGTTACACACTCCACTAACCCAGAAATAATGCTTCAGGTTAAGAACTTTGCTTCAGGATAAGAACAGGAATCGTGCTCCGGCGGCGCGGCAGCAGCAGGAGGCCCCATTAGCTAAAGTGGTGCTTCAGGTTAAGAACAGTTTCAGGTTAAGAACGGACCTCCGGAACGAATTAAGTACTTAGCCCGAGGTACAACTGTATATCCAATGAACTCTGTAGGGCTGTGTACAATTGGGAATTTGGGGTAGCCATGGTGAAAACTGAAGCAGAGTGGTCTAAATTCTGGTTCTGCCCACCAGCAACTTTTGACCCTTCCCCCCCAGCCAGGCAGGAAGAGAAAGTTGCCTTCCCTTCGGTAATTTTAGATATTTTAGAAGTGTGGTTTTTTTGGTTCAGAATGTTTTAAGCAAACTACCTCGATCCTCATAAATGAAGCTGCAGGTTAGTGTTATTATTCCCATATTGACAATGGGGGAGACCAAGAGAGAGTGGCTTTCCTAAGGCGAGTTCGTGGCTGGAGACTTCTTGAGTAACAACTTGTTCTCATAGACGGTATAAAGGTAAAGGTAAAGGGACCCCTGACCATTAGGTCCAGTCGTGACCGACTCTGGGGTTGCGGCGCTCATCTCGCTTTATTGGCCGAGGGAGCTGGCGTACAGCTTCCGGGTCATGTGGCCAGCAGGACTAAGCCACTTCTGGCGAACCAGAGCAGCGCATGGAAACGCTGTTTACCTTCCCACCGGAGCGGTACCTATTTATCTACTTGCACTTTGTGCTTTCGAACTGCTAGGTTGGCAGGAGCAGGGACCGAGCAACGGGAGCTCTTCCCGTCACGGGGATTCGAACCGCCGACCTTCTGATCGGCAAGTCCTAGGCTCTGGGTTTAACCCACAGCGCCACCCGCGTCCCTCATAGACGGTATACTACTTACCAAATAAACAGTGGTCAGTTTTATCTTTAATTCCCTCCCCGCCATTCATTTTAAGTATTAAATATGGTAGGATCCCCCCCCCCCCGAAAAAAACTCATCAGTCAAATATGCTGACAGTCAATTTTTTTTTTAAAATGCAGCAATAACTTATAATAATTGACTTCCATCAGCTGGCCTCTAGTCCATTTTGCAGGTTTCCTGTGCAGAAGGGGATTCCTGGAATTCACTACCTTTTTTTTTTTTTTTAAAGCTCCCTCTGGTCACTCCTAAATTTAACAAGCAGTTTGGTGTAAGAACTGTGGGGGGAAATAAACAGAGAAAATTATACTGTGTGTGTGCCTCCAAGGCAATTTTCTGCTACTGCTATTTTAGCTGTATAATTTTTAGCATGTGCTTTGTACTTATTTTGGGTTTTCTGCACACCCCTCTGATATTTTATAACGCGAGTGGTTTACACATCTTTTAAAAATAAAACAATTACGGGAGCTCTCACATCGTATTTCAAATTTGCTTTTTGGGCCTCTTCTGATTCTGGCTGCCTGGCAACCCTGTCAGATGGGTTGGCCGCAAATAATAAAAATATTTATTATTATTATTATTATCCTCCTCCTCATCATTATCTTGGGACTGGCCAGCAAGGAGGCCTATAGGCAGAGGCGGGGACAGGGGAGATAAAACCTCAATATCCTTTAATCGAGACGAAAGCAATATCGCAGCATTTGTTTCCATTTTTGCACGTGCTTCGGTTTAACTGCTCCAGTCGGTGCTGATAATTACGTAGGGACTGGGAAGGGAAGGGGGTTAGATTTCACTGTAGAATCGAAAACCTTTCGAGTTAAACAGAATGACAACAGAAAAGTCGGTGCATTTGGCAATGGTCTCACGTCTCTATGGAAAGGGTAGGAGAGGAAAGAAGACCGGGTCGGAGGGCATGCATGATTTTGTCCCCGATCCCGAAACCCCCGTCTTCCTTGTGCATCTGAGCCTGATGAACGTGATATTTCACTTCTGCACAGCTCTCTTTGAAAAAATCCTACATTTCATTTCGTTTCCTGGGAACCACGGGTAGCTAGCTGCTTTCCACAGAGTCAGGCTGTTGATTCCTCTCAACTGGCAACAGCTGTCCAGCCTTTCAGGCCGGGGTGCGGTGCATGCAAAACTGGTAGTGCTGAAAGTGTTTTGGTGACCGTCATGGGTTTTTTGCTGTCTCTTCAGCTAAAGAGCAAAACGAAGGAGAAAGAAGTCGCCGACCAGACGCCCATAGAAGAGTTTGTAAGACACGCGCTGGCTTTTTGCGAAAGCCTGTACGACCCCTATCGCAACTGGAGGCAAAGAATCGCTGGGTAAGTGGCAATCGAGTGGGCAGTGTTTTATTGCTGCGCCGAATCTCTTTGCAGGACAAATGCCAGTGGAATGTGCCGACTTGCAAGCTCAGTGGACAGGCAATAGATGTGTATCTTTGCATTCTGTTGAAGAAATGTTTGCATGCATGCACAGAGGATCTTGTTGTTTAGCTTCCCCCGCCAATGAAGAAGCCCCTGCAGTGTGTCTCCTTCCACCGCTGCTCCCTGGATACCGCAAAACCCCTTGAAAACCTGGGTTAGCACTTGCGTGGGGCGTGTGAACTCCTCCGGCACGGTCAGAGGCGTCGCATGCTACCCCAGGGGCACCAGAAGGCAGGCACTGCTGCTGTGAACTGTGCACTGGTGATGATGATGATGATAATAATAATAATAATAATAATAATAATAATAATAATAATATTTTTTTATTTATACCCCGCCCTCCCTGGCCAAGACCGGGCTCAGGGTGGCTAACACCGAATATAAATACAGTAAAAACATTAAAAACCAAACAAATACCAAACAAACAGTTGATTAAAATATAAGTTAAAATACAGTTTAAAATGCAGCTTAAAATGCAGCCTCGTTTTAGTGGTCGCCTATACAGTGGTGCCCCGCAAGACGAATGCCTCGCAAGACGGAAAACCCGCTAGACGAAAGGGTTTTCCGTTTTTGAGTTGCTTCGCAGGACGAATTTCCCTATGGGCTTGCTTCGCAAGACGAAAATGTCTTGCAAGTCTTGAGATTTTTTTTTCGCTTTCCCCCCCCTTTATCTAATCTGCTAAGCCTTTAATAGCCTTTAATAGCCTTTAATAGCCTTTTAGCAGCTAATCCGCTAAGCCTTTAAGCCTTTAATAGCCGCTAAACCGCTAATAGCGCTAATCCGTTAAGCTGCTAATAGGGTTGCTTCGCAAGACGATAAAACCGCTAGACGAAGACTCTTGCGGAACGGATTAATTTCGTCTTGCGAGGCACCACTGTAGATCAAAGCCTATATATATAGGGACACGGGTGGCGCTGTGGGTTAAACCACTGAGCCTAGGGCTTGCCAATCAGAAGGTCGGCGGTTCGAATCCCCGCAACGGGGTGAGCTCCCATTGCTCGGTCCCTGCTCCTGCCAACCTAGCAGTTCAAAAGCACATCAAAGTGCAAGTAGACAAATAGGTACCGCTCCGGTGGGAAGGTAAATGGCGTTTCCGTGCGCTGCTCTGGTTTGCCAGAAGCGGCTTAGTCATGCTGGCCACATGACCCGGAAGCTGTACCCCGGCTCCCTCGGCCAATAAAGCGAGATGAGCGCCGCATCCCCAGAGTCGGCCACGACTGGACCTAATGGTCAGGGGTCCCCTTACCTTTATAGATCAAAACCATAAGGGGAGAAAACGTCAAATATTCATTGGGGCCAACTATCCATGCTGGTCCTACATGGCCAGCAAAAAGAGCCGAGGCAAAATTTATATACAAAATCCCATATGAGGGGTTCCATCAAAAAAATAAATGGGGGGGGGGGTTTAAGACTGAACCCCGACCAAAGGCCTGGCGGAACAGCTCCGTCTTGCACGCCCTGCGGAAAGATGTCAAGTCCCGCAGGGCCCTAGTCTCTTGTGACAGAGCGTTCCACCAGGCCGGGGCCACAGCTGAAAAAGCCCTGGCTCTGGTTGAGGCCAAACTAACCTCCTTGGGGCTCAGGACTTCCAAAGTGCTGTTCTCTCTTCTGTAGTTTCTGTTGCTGCTTCACTACCCATATACCATAGTTTTTCATTTATCAGATGAGGGTTTTTTCTAATAAAAATAAGTTTAAAATTTGGGCTCATATTATACATGGGCATAACTGTCAACTTTCAGATTTGAAAGTTGGGACAGTCTATGGGATATCTAACAATCCGGGATAGCAGCAGGAAACGATGCTGGAATAAGGGAATTTCCCACAAAAAAAGGGAAGGTTGACAGCTATGTACATGGGCAGTGCATTGGTGGGACATGCGATTGGTTGCTGCCACGATCAGGAGATTGTCAGCGGTGATTGGGGCGGGTGAGTGGTGGCTGCGCCAATGGCTGCTGTGTATTGGCTGCCGCTGTGACAGTAGAGCGGGCGATTTGCTGCTGTTGGCGGCGAGCAGGCATACGATTGGTGCCTTTGGTGACGTGTGCGGTCATGCGGGTGAGCAATTTTCTGCAGTATCCCCTCCAAAAAAACCTAACAACTGTGGGCCTTTCTCCCAAAAAAGGTCAACAACTTTCGGCAATCTCCCCAAAGTTTAACAACTCCCCCCATTTTCTTAATTAGGAGTCCCCAAAAATAGGGGGCGTCTTATACACAGGGCTGTGTTGTACATGGAAAAATGTGGTACTTTTGTTCAAACTCTCCTGTTATATATATTTTCCATTAATACACCCCCTACTTTAAATACACCTTTTTTCAGTACACTGGGCCTATTATAACAACTGCCTTTCTAGCATCTTGGGAAGCACAATCTGTAACTTGTTTTCTGCCATTGCTTTTGCTGCGTTATTCTTAGCCCTTGCCCAAGCTCACTTTGGAGCGATGTAACCGAGCCTAGAAAAGTAAACAAACATAGTAAGATTCGTCTCCTGCGGTGTAACCTTTGCATTTTGGAAAGGGCATTCTTTTTTAATCACGCATGCAAGATATTCACTGAATAAAGGAGTGCTGGAACTTGTCATAGCTCAGTCATACATACAGACAGTTAACTAAGGAGAGAACTTTATCATATAGCATCCACTAAATGACTTATTAGTCAAGGAAATGCCATCTTTAAAGAGAGAGAGTAGGAGAGGCTAGTTTTGTTTGTTTGTGATGGGGGGGGGGGAAGCAGGGGGAACTGCATTACCCATGAAATTAGTGGGCCAGCAGCTATGGGAGACAAATGTGACTCTTATTGTGCTCATTCCATGGGAATGTGAAACTGCAGTCAATACATGCAGTCAAATAAAGATGTGGTTGACCCTTATCTTTGGCGATCACTCGTAGCCGAGTCAGATTGTCTTCCATAATTACGGTTTTAACAATGAGTCCGTAAGTGACTGTAGAGGCAAATTCTGGATCCACAGGTCCTTCCACAGTGGGGACATTGGTTACTGGGTGGGAGTTGATCACGGTGTGGATTTGCCAGGCGTGCCTTCCTCCATTCCATGACACCTTTGGTAAAGGCTGTTCTCCAATTGGAGCGCTCGCAGGCCAGTGTTTCCCAATTGTTGGTGTTTATACTACATTTTTAAAAAATTGCCTTGAGAGAGCCTTTAAACCTCTTTTGTTGACCACCAGCATTATGCGTTCCATTTTTAAGTTTGGAATAGAGTAGTTGCTTTGGAAGACGATAATCAGGCGTCTGCACAACATGTGCTTATGTGGCACAACAAAGAAGCATACTGGCCTAGCTTGGACCAATATAAGTTGTCACATTCAGATCTTGGCTTATTAAGCCATATGCTTTCAGGAGCAGCTTCTTCACTCCTCCCATTGCATGAGACTTGATGATGCCAGGACGTCATCTAAATCAGGAAACCATGTCTACCAGGATATTTAACCACAGTTTGACGGTGGGTCAAAATATTGGCGTGTTCAGAAGCTGGCAGTAGCCATTGTTTCCCAATTTGGGCAAAACAGGAAACCGTGGTTCCCTTGAGACTTCCTGATTTGATTGTTTGCACCACAAAAGGACTGTGGCTAAAGACTCATGTATTCTGTGGCTTATTACGCTGAGATACAATCACTTAAACATGGTCACAGTATATGTAGGTACCTACCAACTTGCTTATGTGAGACGTAGCCTTCTAAATGTATGGCAAAATGGGTCACTTTGAGTAGCTGAGCTATCAATAAATCCTATTGTTTTAATTTACCAAATTTGTACTGTTAAAGCTGCATGTCCTTAAAGTCAGTTATGGGCTGGGTTTTGGTTTTGGTTTTATTTAAAAGTGTATTTCTTAGAAATAAAGTAGTCCAAAATAGTACCTTGGTAGTTTTAAAAGTGCTGCTAATGTAATATGGAATAGGTATTTTATTGCATTTGAAGAAACGTATGCTTTAGAATAAATAAAAAATGTGTTCTGCAGTGTCCGCCTACAAATACACCATATTTTTCGCTCTATAAGACGCACCAGACCACAAGACGCACCTAGTTTTGGGAGGAGGAAAACAAGAAAAAAAATATTCTGAATCTCAGAAGCCAGAACAGCAAGAGGGATCGCTGCGCAGTGAAAGCAGCAATCCCTCTTGCTGTTCTGGCTTCTGGGATAGCTGCGCAGCCTGCATCGGCTCCATAAGACGCACACACATTTCCCCTTACTTTTTAGGAGGGAAAAAGTGAGTCTTATAGAGCAAACAATACGGTAAATCTTACCTCTTGGTTTCTCCTTTTTTTTAAAAAAACATATAGACGAATTCTGAGCAGTGTTGAAAAAAACAGGCAGAAGTACAAACCAGCTTCCCTCACAGTGGAGTTTGTCCCTTTCTTTTACCGTGAGTATCATTGCCTTGTTTTCTTAATGTTTCTAGTGCTTACTTTGGAATTTTTTAAGGGATAAAATTTATTTTAAAATTTATCACGATTTAAATCACTAGTCAGTAAGACTTGATTTAAATCATTTTTTAACAGAAAGATTCGTTCTTGCTGGTATCATCTTAATATTCACAACCAGAGGAAGGTTTCATTTTTGGAATAATAAATTTTCAGAGTAGTTTTTACGGCTGTATCGAAAATTACTGATTTGGTTATACTATTAGAAATACATAGACCAATATTTATGAAATTATTGTGAGGTTTAATAAGTTAACTGTTTGTATTTGGATGACTTTTCTGCTATGCTTTACGGGAAGGAGAAAAATAATCATTTCCTTAAAAACAATTTATTTAACTAAAACGATAACATTATAGCATGTGTATCCATGTTTGTTAACTGATGTGGTTAAACAATTTTAAAACAACAACTTTGACTGAGTTTTAGCACACATGAAAAACTTAAAACAAATCCTTATTTCGTAATGAATAGCCTTTGGACTATAATGTAACTTAAATAGAAAGCTAACTTGAAAAAGATTTTTCCTCCGAAAGCATTTTATTTTAAAAATCTGATTTAAAAAACCTATTTAAATTTAAAAAAAACCCTGCAACTACACAATTCAGGCAGTTTCAGGCCACTTTGTACAGTCACGACTTCCCCCAAAGAATCATGGGAACTAGTTTGTTAAGAATGGCATGGGTTGATAAGTGACCCCTGATCCGCGATTTAGCGTTCTCAGAGTTCCCTAGGCACAGGTTGTTGTTGTTGTTTAGTCGTTTAGTCGTGTCCGACTCTTTGTGACCCCATGGACCAGAGCACGCCAGGCACTCCTGTCTTCCACTGCCTCCCGCAGTTTGGTCAAACTCATGCTGGTAGCTTCGAGAACACTGTCCAACCATCTCGTCCTCTGTCGTCCCCTTCTCCTTGTGCCCTCCATCTTTCCCAACATCAGGGTCTTTTCCAGGGAGTCTTCTCTTCTCATGAGGTGGTCAAAGTATTAGAGCCGCAGCTTCAGGATCTGTCCTTCCAGTGAGCACTCAGGGCTGATTTCCTTAAGAATGGATACGTTTGATCTTCTTGCAGTCCATGGGACTCTCAAGAGTCTCCTCCAGCACCATAATTCAAAAGCATCAATTCTTCGGCGATCAGCCTTCCTTATGGTTCAGCTTAGGGACAGGGGTTGACTGTAAAAACCACTCTGGAAATTACAGCTAGCGTGGCTTCCCCCTAAACTATTTACCCTTACATAAAGGTTTTTTTTAAAGTTCCAAAATGTCGTTTTTGTTTCAATAGCCAGCTTGTTTTGAGACTTGGGCGTCTCCACTGCTAGCTTCATTTAAAAATGGTGACATTTTAGCAGTGCTGGTTGGTGACATTACTCAGAGATTTTTACGGTGCTAATTTCAAACAAAATAATCTTGTGGCTTTGGCAGCCGTTCGTTCATCTGCGTAAAGTTATTGCTATGGTAACAGCTTCCAGGTTAATGTTTATTGCTGAGAAAAATTCCTTAGGCTACTTGTAATTCCCTTCTGCCAGGCATTCTTTGAGCAAAGAATACAGTGTAATGATTTTTCAATGGAAGGGGAAGATTTTGGGCCTGTTCTAGTTTTTGACAATAGGAGGGGTTTTTTTGGGTGTTTTGGGCACTGTGAATGTTTAAGAGTTTTTTGCTACATAAAATTGTATTGGATCTTATGCCAGTATATAAAATCTCTGTGCACTTAATAGCACCTTTTAAATGGCTGCATTGTCACATAATACTAAACTACGATTTAGCATTATGTGAAAAAAATGCGGTGAGCCTCAGAATTTCATGCTCCCTGCCTCATCTCCACTTTTCTCCTCTGGCATAGCCTGGAAGAGATGTCCAGAAATGTCCATTTCTGTTTCAGGCTAACTACAGCTTATCACAAAGTCTGAACCGGGACAAATGTTGGTTAGTTTTGACAGTGGTTTGTGGAAACAAGCCAACTTCAAACCATAGTTTATGAAGCTGACTTGTTTTCGCTAACCACGGTCAAGGTTTAAATGTGACACTAAACTGTGGTTAATCTGAGATGAAAGCAGAAGTTTCCAATGTTCTTGTGGCTGTGTTCAGGGAATGTTGGTGTGCATCCTTACTGATCGTATATTGACAAAATTGTTGTTGTTGTTGTTGTTTAGTCGTTTAGTCGTGTCCGACTCTTTGTGACTCCATGGATGAGAGCATACCAGGCACTCCTGTCTTCCACTGCCTCCCGCAGTTTGGTCAAACTCATGCTGGTAGCTTCGAGAACACTGTCCAACCATCTCGTCCTCTGTCGTCCCCTTCTCCTTGTGCCCTCCATCTTTCCCAACATCAGGGTCTTTTCCAGGGAGTCTTCTCTTCTCATGAGGTGGCCAAAGTCTTGGAGCCTCAGCTTCAGGATCTGTCCTTCCAGTGAGCACTCAGGGCTGATTTCCTTCAGAATGGAGAGGTTTGATCTTCTTGCAGTCCATGGGACTCTCAAGAGTCTCCTCCAGCACCATAATTCAAAAGCATCAATTCTTCGGCGATCAGCCTTCTTTATGGTCCAGCTTTCACTTCCATACATCACTACTGGGAAAACGATAGCTTTTACTATACGGACCTTATTGACAAAATAGAGAAGAGAAAATGACTATGTTTCGATGTGTTTTAGTGCATCCTTTTGCAACTTGGGGTTCTCAGATGTTGTTGGACTTAAACTCAACGTCATTCTTTAACATTAGCTAATCTAGCATCTGAAGACCGAAAGTTGAGGAAGGTTGGTTTAGTGAGATGTGAACACACCTAACCTCCTCCTCAGTTCATCTGTTGTCTCTCTCCTTTCCTTCACCAACATATCTAGGAGGAGGCGTTTGGAAGTTTTGCTTCTGCGTTTGATTAATCGTACTTTGCGGTGTTCTTTGTACCTTTTAACCTGTACTTAATCTTAACCGGGGATGCGGGTGGCGCTGTGGGTTAAACCACAGAGCCTAGGACTTGCCGATCAGAAGGTTGGCGGTTCGAATCCCCGCAACGGGGTGAGCTCCCATTGCTCGGTCCCTGCTCCTGCCAACCTAGCAGTTCAAAAGCACGTCAAAGTGCAAGCAGATAAATAGGTACCACTCTGGCGGGAAGGTAAACGGTGTTTCCGTGCGCTGCTCTGGTTCGCCAGAAGCGGCTTAGTCATGCTGGCCACATGACCCGGAAGCTGTACGCCGGCTCCCTTGGCCAATAAAGCGAGATGAGCGCCGCAACCCCAGAGTCGGCCACGACTGGACCTAATGGTCAGGGGTCCCTTTACCTAATCTTAACTGGGGCTAGTTTAAACAAGCCAGCTTCTGAAACCATGGTTTGGAACCAACTGTAGTTAAAATGAGCCACAGTTTGTATGCTGGGAGAACAAAACAAACTACAGTTTTTTACTAAAAGTTTAAGCAAAAATGCCTGAATTTCCCCATCCCAGCTGCACTGCTGTGTTTCTCTGAAGGATTATTTACTACTACATAGTTAGATGTGACAATTTGGAAAGGTGGATTTAACTGAAATGGTGGATTAATTTACCACTACAGTGGTACCTCGGGCTATATACGCTTCAGGTTACACACTCCGCTAACCCAGAAATAGTGCTTCAGGTTAAGAACTTTGCTTCAGGATACGAACAGAAATCGTGCTCTGGTGGCACGGCAGCAGCAGGAGGCCCCATTAGCTAAAGTGGTGCTTCAGGTTAAGAACAGTTTCAGGTTAAGAACGGACCTCCGGAACGAATTAAATACTTAACCCGAGGTACCACTATATAACTAAACATTGATTATAGGCCATCTGGTCAAGAGGGCGTTGAGCTATGCAGCTGGTCCTGGAGTTCCCTGATAACACACTTTTAATTTAGTTTTAATTGGGCTTAACTTGTTTTAAATCAACTGTTTTTATGTCTTTAAAAAAGGCAGATTTGATTATAGATTCGAGGGTTGACTTCATTATGAAAAGAAAAATGGGAGCTACGTATTTGTACAGTAATTGTTTTTGAGATACATTATTTGACCACGTGCCTACAAATCTTTTGGCTCGAAGTTAACGTGCTTGCAACTGCTTCTCTTCTTTCAGAGTGTTTTCAAGAAAGTGAGCATCTCAAAGAGAGCCTGAAGTGTTGTTTGCTACACCTCTTTGGAGCGATTGTGGCTGGTGGTCAGGTGAGAATCCCAACAAATATTGGCGTCATTTTATTGACTGAAGGACGCATCCCTGATGCCAGAAAGACCTTGAACTTCAGCACGATTGTTGCAGCCCCTCCTGGCTCCTCAAATCTTAGCAAGAAACAGATATGTGGAGACCAGATAGGCAGGAGTGGAAGGAAAATGTTCATTGCCACTATTTTGTACATGCTTAAGAGTTTGCACGGTGCTATGATAGTGAAGTATCCTCCTGCCATGACACTTTCTGTAAGCGGAAAGAAGATATTCAGATTCTGCACATAGAAATCACTCATCAACTTTGTCCAGATAAAACGATAAGGTTTTAAAAATAATTCGATATACAGTGGTACCTTGGTTCTCAAACATACCGTATTTTTCGCTCTATAACACGCACCAGACCATAACACGCACATAGTTTTTAGAGGAGGAAAACAAGAAAAAAAATATTCTAAATGAAATAGTGGATATATGATTTTTGTGGTTCATGCTGTGGCCACAGACATGTGATCTGACAGTGAGTTTGGAGTAGCCCAATGCAAAAATCCTGAGGATCCATGTGGATCCATGCTTTGTAACCACGGAGGAGGGAAGGAAGGGGAACCATGGATCCTCTGCTCATGACTGCAGCAGATCCCCGCTGCCACCCGCAGGCATTCGCTCCATAACACGCACAGACATTTCCCCTTACTTTCTAGGAGGAAAAAAGTGAGTGTTATGGTGCAAAAAATACGGTAATCCATTCCAGAAGTCCGTTCCAAAACCAAAGTGTTCCAAAACCAAGGCACGCTTTCCCATAGAAAGTAGTGCAAAACGGATTAATCCATTCCAGACTTTTAAAAACCACCCCCCAAAATAGCAATTTAACATGAATTTTATTATCTAACGAGACCATTGATCCATAAAATAAAAGCAATAAACAATGTACTATATTATAAAATAAATAAGACAGTATTGTCTTATTTGGCGCTGTGGTCTAAACCAATCGGAAGGTCAGCAGTTCGAATCCCCATGACGGGGTGAGCTCCCATTGTTCAGTCCCAGCTCCTGCCCCCCCAGCAGTTCGAAAGCATGTCAAGTGCAAGCAGATAAATAGGTACCACTCTGACGGGAATGTAAATGGTGTTTCCGTGTGCTGCTCTAGTTCACCAGAAGTGGCTTAGTCATGCTGGCCACATGACCCGGAAGCTGTACGCCGGCTTCCTCGGCCAATAAAGCGAGATGAGCGCCGCAACCCCAGAGTCGTCCACGACTGGACCTAATGGTCAGGGGTCCCTTTACCTTTAAGATAGTATTATAGATGATAAAAATTAAAATTACATTTTTTTCTTACCTGCACTGATGATAGTCATTGGTTGGATGGGGGGCTTTTATCCATTTCCACAGTCACACAACCAATCAATCAATCAATCAGTAGCTGAACTGGGTTTCACACAGGCACAAAAACAAATTAACCGATAAAACCTCAAAAACAAAAACACAAAATAAATAGCAAAAACAAAAGCGCCAAACGTAATCCGTTCCGGAAGTCCGTTTGACTTCTGAAATGTTTGAAAACCAAGGTGCAGCTTCTGATAGGTGCGGGTCTCCAGAAACAACAGCCGCTTCGGACGTTCAGCTTCTGAAAAACGCTCAAAAACCGGAACACTTACTTCCGGCGTTTCGGCTTTTGAGAACCAAGGTACCACTGTACCAAACTGGGCGTTGTTGTTTTTTGCTGTTTGTTTGTTTGTTTCAAGGTTTGCTGATAGAATGTCCTTGTATTGAGTTAATTCTATTGTTGACTTTAGAGAAACGCTCTCCAAGCCATATCTCCTGCCACTATGGAAGTCTTGATGCGCGTACTGGCAGACTGCGACGCGTGGGACAGCCGAGACCCCGACGAAGTGAGCGGGAAGGCGGAGCTGACGCTGAAGTGCCTGACGGAAGTGGTTCACATCCTTCTGACCAGCAGCTCGGACCAGCGGCAAGTGGAGACCAGCACCATATTGGAGAACTACTTCAAGCTGCTCAACTCGGACCACACGGCTTTGCCGAACTCGCGGAGGTCCCGGCAGTGGGAGAGCCGATTCATAGCGCTACAGATTCAGATGTTGAGTGAGTGTGACGCTCCTTCTGGGAGTTGGGAAAAGGGGGGGGCAGGGTTGAGGTTTCTCCCTGGAACCATTTGCTTTTAGGGGTGGCAACTTAGAATAATCTTGTGCGTAGTATAAAAAAAAAAAAATTGAGACATTAAGGAAATCCAAAGGGAAAATATGAAGAACAGAGGTTCTGACGAACGGATTATTAAAAACGCATGAGGTAAATGGTGGAAGTCTTTTTTTATATATAAAAAAAACTTTATTTAAGGTAGATAAGGACAAGATGAAATTATACAATTGAATATAAATATAGATGGGAAACGGCTATCTATTGTGAGTACTTATCTACTTTTAAAAATTTTCACCTACGATCTTATTCTTTTACTTCTTTATTCTTTCTTTGTTCTTTTTTTCTTTTTTCTGATACCTTATTTTTCATTTCACTGCTTTATTGTGAATAGCATTTTATAGAGGTATAAATAACTGTAAATACGAAAAGAGACAAAATATTCTCTAATTTTTTTCCCTTGGTTAGATGTATTTTCTTTTTCTTTTGTATTTTCTTTTGGTGTGTATATGTATGTTTTCTAATTTGTACTTAATAAAAATATTAAAATCTACATTTAAAAAAGGGGTGGCAACATCTGTGCTCCTCCAGATGTTGCTGGACTCCCATCATCCTTGACCATTGGCTATGCCATCTGAGTTGGTTGGGAGTTTCAACAACATTCCCCATCCTCGCTTTAGGGAGTGCTGACCGTGCTCCCTCGTGCCCTTTCTGTTGAGTCACTTTTTGTGGCTGGTGTGTGATGATGGCTTCCAAAATGAAACTGCTTCAGAAGGCTGATACAATTGAGATACATACTTAGTTGCCTCCTAAGGGGACGCGGGTGGCGCTGTGGGTTAAACCACAGAGCCTAGGACTTGCCGATCAGAAGGTCGGCGGTTCAAATCCCCGTGACGGGGTGAGCTCCTGTTGCTCGGTCCCTGCTCCTGCCAACCTAGCAGTTCGAAAGCACGCCAGCGCAAGTAGATAAATAGGTACCACTCTGGCGGGAAGGTAAACGGCGTTTCCGTGTGCTGCTCTGGTTCGCCAGAAGTGGCTTAGTCATGCTGGCCACATGACCTGGAAGCCAATAAAGCGTGATGAGCGCCGCAACCCCAGAGTCGGTCACAACTGGACCTAATGGTCAGGGGTCCCTTTACCTTTACCTTTAAGTGCTGTAGATTCTAAACACACACAAAAACTACTGGCAGCATCCAGCATCTGAAATACTCCCTCAAATTATAATAACTTTATCACTGATTCACAGTGGTGGGAAAGAATATATAAAAATCACCTGTGATTCCTCTGTGCGTTTCCTGGAAAAGGAAAACAAGCACATCTTTCATAGTCTTCAGTTTCACCTGGCCAGTGTTTGTGTGTGTGCGTGGTATTTATTTATTTAGGCATTTTCGGTGCTGCTCTTCAATATTTGTAATGCCAGGGGAGCTCAGGTTAAGCCAATTGCAAGTATTAAAAAAAATCGGTCAGCTAAAAAAACACAATCATTTCGGATGTGCCTATTCAGTCTCCCAGAAGCGGACAAAAGAATTTGTCCTTCTCTGCCGCCCCTCACCTGCAAGAAGGTAATCATGCTGTTCCCACACTTCCAAGTGTACCTGTAAATGGGCTAAGTTTTTGAACTCTTGGAAGCCAGTGCAATGAGTCCCGCTAGAGCAACAAGACTGTCACCCCCTTGCAACAAATGTGCCCCTTTGGTTTCAGATAGTACATGGGTAGATGAGTCAAAAAAGTCTGGAACACAAATCTTTACAGCCCTCTAGCGGCTATAGTGGCCTATTTACCAGAAGTAAGTTAAAGGTAAAGGGACCCCTGACCATTAGGTCCAGTCGTGGCCACTCTGGGGTTGCGGCGCTCATCTCACTTTATTGGCCGAGGGAACCGGCGTACAGCTAAGCTGCTAAGCTGCTTCTGGCAAACCAGAGCAGCGCACGGAAGTGCCGTTTACCTTCCCGCTGGAGTGGTACCTATTTATCTACTTACACTTTGACGTGCTTTCGAACTGCTAGGTTGGCAGAGCTGGGACCGAGCAACAGGAGCTCACCCCGTCATGGGGATTCGAACCACTCACCTTCTGATTGGCAAGCCCTAGGCTCTGTGGTTTAACCCATATTTAGCATTAATTTTGGTAGTGTGTACTTGATTCTGACCAAGCTAAGCCCCCAGAGCAAAATGTCCAATTATATACTGTATTTCTCTTTGATTTTCACTTTCACCTCCTTAGATACCATCACCGCCATGTTAGACTGCACAGACAGGCCTGTTCTTCAAGCCATTTTCCTTAACAGCAACTGCTTTGAACATCTGATTCGCCTGCTGCAAAATTGCAAGGTAAACAGAAGGTTGTATAAGAGCTAATTTTTACTTTTAAAAATACTGTCCAGCTTTTGTAAGAGCTCAGTTGGTCCTAATACCTTGTCCATACATTAGATAAAATCTTCGCCATGACTGTGTACAAAATAACTCAATGCAAGTGGCAATCTTACCTTGCCAAGGAACAACTTGTACTTCCTTGATGTAGTTAATACTCTGAATGCTTCAAGAGCCTTTGAGGTGGCAGCGGGGGGTGTGTGTGTGTGTTTTTGGATTATTATGCAGATGTGCATCTTTTACTTCAGATGCACTTAAAATTGTTATGTTGGTGTCAGGGGCAGGCCGTGAAAAGTCAATTAATATTACGTTTCTCTCGCCAAGTGTTGCATTCGCAAAGTAAAGGAAGGATTGAACTCTGATTAATAAGAATACACACAGAGACTTGAACCAGCAAGACTCTGGGAAGGGTGCGTATAATCGTGTCTCTCTGTGCTTGTCCCCTCTCCGCAGCCCCTGGCCCAGGTAGTTTTTATTCACAAAAGAGCTTTTTACAGAGTGTTCGTAAGAACCAATCAGATTTCTTCTGAGCATTTCCACAAACCCCATGCGGGGACAAGTTAAACTACTAAAACTAATTAAGCACAAATATTTCTGGGGTAAACAAAGAACAGAACTACAAAGAAGAGCATCTGGCAACCCCGGAGGTAATAAACAAGCAATACATATGATAAGAAGGATGGCCAGGAGAACAGTGACCATTATCCCCTTAATGTGAGATCTGCTTCCTGGCCCGAAGATTAACATCCTACATCAAAGAAACTTGCCCACTGTCTTATGGCCCAGGATGCCTGCCTGGCGATAACTGGGCTGCGTACGTGACTTGTCAGGCAAGGAGAAATGGGCAGCAGAGGCAAAAGGGCATGAAAAGGGCATGAATGTAGAATCTTATGGGATTTAATCAGAAATTATCGTCAATATATCAAACCCAGTCAACACAATGTCTTCATCATGGACACAATGGCTTGATGTATATTTTATAATTCCTCATGGTAATCCCATCTGATCCCTACACCAAGCGCACAATCCACAAGTTTTCTTTTTAATTTCCTATAGTTCTTTGTTAATCTAGATAGCAGTGAATCATGTGGCAAGCCTCTTTTTGTACAGAAGTAGCTGAATGCTTCAGAAAAGTGCTTTCTCCTACTCATATTGGGTGTGCTCTTTCTTTCAGTGCAGCAGAATTAGCAAACAATTTGCAAACTGGGAGTCATCCTTGGAGTTAAGTGCTTTCTATCCTTCCCACCTGCTCCAGAGTGATTTCTTTCCCTCTTCCTCTCTTGTTACCATATGGTTTGGGCTTCAGTCCTATACACCTGGGAGTAAATCCTACGAAACACAGCGGGACTTGCTTCTGAGTAGACAGGCATAGAATTGCTCCTGCACGTCCACTTTCACAAAAGATGGTTAACCGTGGTTCCCTTGCAAACTAGGACTGGTCTATTAGAAGGTTTGCAGACCCTTGTTAAGAGAACCCTGGTTGGCATTAACCATTTTAGTGCTGATACAGTGGTACCTCGGGTTAAGTACTTAATTCATTCTGGAGGTCTGTTCTTAACCTGAAACTGCTCTTAACGTGAAGCACCACTTTAACTAATGGGGCCTCCTGCTGCCGCCGCACCGCCAGAGCACAATTTCTGTTCTCATCCTGAAGCAAAGTTCTTAACCTGAGGTACTATTTCTGGGTTAGCTGAGTCTGTAACCTGAAGCGTATGTAGCCTGAAGCATATGTAACCCGAGGTACCACTGTACATGTCTAGCACTCTGAAGCATGTCTAACAAACATGGAAGGGAAGATTCACTCTGGAGAGGGGAAGGTGAGAGAGAGAGAGAGAATGTTTCCCAAACGCTGGATCCTAGTCTGCAAATTATTGAAGAACGCCACCTTTTATGCCTATGCAATACTTTTGTGTGTGGAATTGCATCTTGCCAACAAGATATTTACTATGCGCTTTTGAAATCAGCGGGACTTACTTCTGAGTAAACCAGGATAGGGTTGTGATACTAATCCCGGTGTGTGGATTGAAAAACAGCATTGATTATAGTTTCATGCTCAATGCCTAGTAGCCTCGCAAAATTAATGATCCAGTACTGTAGTTGTTAAGGGACGCGGGTGGCGCTATGGGTTAAACCACAGAGCCTAGGACTTGCTGATCAGAAGGTCGGCGATTTGAATCTCCGCCACGGGGTGAGCTCCCGTTGCTCGGTCCCTGCTCCTGCCAACCTAGCATTTCGAAAGCACATCAAAGTGACTCTTAAGAAACAGCGAAGGGACGCTGGTGGCGCTGTGGGTTAAACCACAGAGCCTAGGACTTGCCGATCAGAAGGTCGGCGGTTTGAATCTCCATGACGGGGTGAGCTCCCGCTGTTCAGTCCCTGCTCCTGCCAACCTAGCAGTTCGAAAGCACAAAGTGCAAGTAGATAAATAGGTACCGCTCCGGCGAGAAGGTAAACGGCATTTCTGTGCGCTTCTCTGGTTCACCAGAAGCGGCTTAGACATGCTGGCCACATGACCCGGAAGCTGTACGGCGGCTCCCTCGGCCAATAGAGCGAGATGAGCGCTGCAACCCCAGAGTCGGTCACGACTGGACCTAACGGTCAGGGGTCCCTTTACCTTTACCTTACTGTAGTTGTTAATTCCTGAGATGTCAGTGTTGGTCTTACGTGCAGAGTGAATCCTAATGTTGGGCTGTTTAACCCCATCAATTAGCTCAGGTCATGGCTATGTTTCCTTTTTGTGCTGTTTATCACTGAAGCACATTATGTAGCTGCAGTACTTGCCATGGCCTCCTCCCTAGTGGTTAAGAGCGGTAGACTCGTAATCTGCGGAACCAGGTTCGCTTCCCCGCTCCTCCACATGCAGCTGCTGGGTGACCTTGGGCTAGCACACTTCTTTGAAGTCTCTCAGCCCCACTCACCTCACAGAGTGTTTGTTGTGGGGGAGGAAGGGAAAGGAGATTGTTGGCTGCTTTGAGACTACTTCGGGTAGTGATAAAGCGGGATATCAAATCCAAACTCTTCTTCTTCTTCTTGGGGGGACAGGCAGCGTGGAAAAAATCATGGGAGGCAGCAGCGTCCTTCTTGTGGATAGGTTTCCAGCATGTGCTATGATGCACAGAACAGAGGATGTTTGGGTTTTTTGTGGGGGCAAGGCTGTGTATTTACTTCGTATCAGGCAGTAGTTCTGTAAGGTAGGGTTGCCATATTTCAAGAAGTAAAAAGTTGTTGAGCGTTTTTGGGGGGAGAAATCTCCCCAAAGGTTGTGAGCTTTTCTTTTGGGGAATGAACCTCAAAGTTGTTGAGTTTTTTCCCCCAGGGGATTCGCCCCCAAAAGGCAAAAAAGTGATATTCAAACACACACCTCCTGGTTCTCTTGGCAAAAACCTGGACATTTTGCCGATTTTTCAAGTCGCTTTTAAAAAAGTGATATTCAAACACAAACCTCCTGGTTCTCTTGGCAAAAACCTGGACATTTTGCCGATTTTTTGAATTTCCCCCAGAAGTTAATTTTGCCGTTTGAATCTGGACGTATGGCAACCCTATAAGGCCATCCCAGGTCCCTCTAGGCTTTCCAGCTCATCCGACTTGGCTGAGCTGATGAACTGCAGCACACATTTCTAGCCACTACAGTGGTACCTTGGTTTAAGAACTTAATTCGTTCTGGAGGTCTGTTCTTAACCTGAAACTGTTCTTAACCTGAAGCACCACTTTAGCTAATGGGGCCTCCTGCTGCTGCTGCGCCGCTGGAGCATGATTTGTGTTCTTATCCTGAAGTAAAGTTCTTAACCCGAGGTAATATTTCTGGGTTAGCGGAGTCTGTAACCTGAAGCGTATGTAACCAGAGGTATCACTGTACTGTGTTTGATGGACCAGTGATCTGACTCTGTGGAAGTTTCCTATCCAAGGAGTCTCCACCCCCATCGTTCAGCCTGGACACTGAGATCCAGCGCCAAGGGCCTTCTCGGTGGTGGCGCCCACCCTGTGGAACGCCCTCCCTTCAGATGTGAAGGAAATAAGCAGCTATCCTATCTTTAAAAGACATCTGAAGGCAGCCCTGTTCAGGGAAATTTTTTAATATTTAATGCTGTACTGTTTTTAATACTTGATTGGGAGCCTTCCAGAGTGGCTGGGGAAACTCAGCCAGATGGGCGGGGTATAAATAATAAATTATTATTATTATTATTATTATTATTATTATTATTATTATTAGTGCTTCTTGGGTTTTTCCCGATTTTTCTCTTCATGATTCATCCCCACGCAGTGCATTGGATTACATTCTGAATAGCGCCCCTCATCCTTGAGAGCATTTTTTAGGGTTATGTTGGGCATTCATGGGTGGTTGAGCGATGGGCATGGCATGTGTGAGTATGTGTTGGGCAACTTGAACAATCTATAATGGCTAACATCGTCATCATTGTTATTATTATTATTAATTACTATTGTTACATTTATACCCTGACTTTTTCCCTGGGCAGGGTCTCAAGGCAGCTTACTGGTAAAATAAGAACAGCTATGCCCAACATATGCTAAGCAGGTCTAGGTGTGGTCAGTGTCTGCCCGAAAAGCCTATGTATGCCACCCCAAGTTCCATTATGGAGTCAGGATACAAATGTAGCAACAACAGCAAAAATGGTAAAGTGGTACCTCAGGTTAAGTACTTAATTCGTTCCGGAGGTCCGTTCTTAACCTGAAACTGTTCTTAACCTGAAGCACCACTTTAGCTAATGGGGCCTCCTGCTGCCGCCACGCCACTGGAGCCCAATTTCTGTTCTTATCCTGAAGCAAAGTTCTTAACCTGAAGCACTATTGCTGGGTTAGCAGAGTGTGTAACCTGAAGCATATGTAACCTGAAGCGTGTGTAACCTGAAGCGTGTGTAACCCGAGGTACCACTGTACTGGTCTTCATTGTGATGTATAGGGCGGCAAACCTTTTTATATGGTGGCTCTCCCAGCTTGGCTAGGGAGACCTAACTCTCCAGATTTCAGTTGCGATTTAAGAGAGTGGGATCACACCATCAGGATAAAAGTGTTCCCTCTCCCCCAAGCCTTCGCGTATTGGGTACAGATTTTCTCCATCCTTCCATCCTCCCCCTGACCCCCACCCTGGCCTTAACTAGAGAGTCAGTGTGATGCTAGAGACAGTGTGGCGTAATGGTCAGACTTTTTATTTTTTAAAAAATGGCTTTTACTTCTTTTTTTGGGTTACTGATGGTTAGAGTATGTCAGGACTTGGGATACTCAAGTTCAAGTTCCCACTTGGCTATGAAGATTTCACTGGGTGACCTTGGGGTCACACCCTGACTCTTCAGCACAACCTCCCTCAACAACCTGGGTTTTTGTGAAGATAGAATTGGGGAGGTGTCCATGTATACGGCCCTTGAGCAGCTTGGAGGAAAAGCGGAATACGGTGGTACCTCTGGTTACGTACTTAATTCGTTCCGGAGGTCCGTTCTTAACCTGAAACTGTTCTTAACCAGAAGCACCACTTTAGCTAGTGGGGCCTCCTGCTGCTTCTGCGCCGCCAGAGCGCGATTTCTGTTCTCATCCTGAAGCAAAGTTCTTAACCCGAGGTTCTGGGTTAGTGGAGTCTGTAACCTGAAGCGTATGTAACCTGAAGCGTATGTAACCCGAGGTACCACTGTATAAATGAAATAAGCATAAGGAAATACTGTATTTTTCGCTCCATAGGGTGCACCGGATCATAGGGCGCACCTAGTTTTTAGGGGGGGGGGGAATCAAGAAAAAAAAATCTTTTTTCCCCCCTCCCAGCCCCAAAGAGCAGCGTACAGGCTGCGCAACCTCTCCCTTCCGGAGGGGTTGCGCGGGGCTATGGCACAAGCCAAGGCAGCGGGCAGGATGGATCCCGCTCGCTGTTTTAGCTTCCTCTTTAGCCCCACGCAACCTCTCCCTTCCGGGAGAGGCTGCGCAGGGCAAAAGAAGCCATAGCCCTGTGCAGCCTCTCCCTGCTGGAGGGGCTGTGCGTGGCTATCCCTGAAGCCTGGAGAGTGAGAGGGGTCGGTGCGCACCGATGCCTCTCGCTCTCCAGGATTCAGCGAAAGCAATTCAAAGCCTCCAGAGCGCGGAGGGAGCGCTCCCTCTGTGCTACGGAGGCTTAGCGTTGCTATCGCTGAAGCCAAGGAGCCTGCATTCACTCCATAGGACGCGCACACATTTCCCCTCAATTTTTGGAGGGGAAAAAGTGCATCCTATAAAGCAAAAAATACAGTAACTACAATGGAGTTCGCACGTGCAGGGGTGAAGTCAAACCACTACATTAGCAGCACCAAAGTGACCTCCTTGGGGTGCAAGCCTGGGCAGCGTATATGGAGGTCCTGGGAAGCCCAGATAAGACCCACCTCTCTGCCTCGCTGATGTGGGCCTGCCTGGTGTTTTTACATGAGTAGAATGTGTGCTTTTATTTAAAATGCATCTCTGGGTTATTTGTGGGGCATAGGAATTCGTTAATATTTTTTTCCAAAATATAATCCAGCCCCCCACAAGGTCTGAGGGACAGTGGACCGGCCGCCTGCTGAAAAAGTTTGCTGACCCCTGGGTCCTTCTCCCGAAGATATCCCGCAAGGCAGCTGAGGTTTAGGATCCAAGTTTTCCTTCTCGGTGGGCTCCCTTCCCAGGTTGACTAGCCCACCTGCTAGACCCATCGGCTGCCTTCACTTGGTTTAGCTGGCTAGTTGAAGCCGTTTCCTGGGTGCGGCTGCTGTCATGTGCTGACAGCTTCTAGAAACCACAGGTGAGAGCTGAGTGCAGGGTGGGGACCAAAGCTGGAAAAACTTCCACAGAAGGAGCACAACATGCCCCCCACCATAGAGGCACTACTCTTTCAATACCTCATACACCCCAAGGTGTGAGGGATGCGGGTAGCGCTGTGGTCTAAACCACTGAGCCTCTTAGGCTTGCTGATCAAAAGGTCGGCGGTTCAAATCCCCGCGACGGGGTGAACTCCCGTTGCTCTGTCCCAGCTCCTGCCAACCTAGCAGTTCGAAAGCACACCAGTGCAAGTAGATAATTAGGTACTGCTGCGGCGGGAAGGTAAATGGCATTTCTGTGCCCTGTGGTTTCCATCACGGTGTTCCAGGAGCGATTTAGTCCTGCTGGCCACATGACCCGGAAAGCTGTCTGTGGACAAATCCGGCTCCCTTGATCTGAAAGTGAGATGAGTGCCGCACCCCATAATTTCCTTTGACTGAACTTAATCCTCATGGGGTCCCTTATCTTTTGCCTTATTACATCCCAAGGAAATAAGGTAACCAAGTAACCTGGTTCCTCTCTAGACTAGGGTTTGAAAATACGGTTCAAAGTGCACATGCAAATTCTGGTTAAGAGTGAACCAGTTTAGTAAAGGTAAAGGTAAAGGGACCCCTGACCATTAGGTCCAGTCGTGGCCGACTCTGGGGTTGCGGCGCTCATCTTGCTCTATTGGCTGAGGGAGCCGGCGTACAGCTTCATGTGACCAGCATGACTAAGCCGCTTCTGGCGAACCAGAGCAGCGCACGGAAACGCCGTTTACCTTCCCGCTGGAGCGGTACCTATTTATCTACTTGCACTTTGACATGCTTTCGAACTCCTAGGTTGGCAGGAGCAGGGACCGAGCAACGGGAGCTCACCCCGCCGCGGGGTTTCGAACCACCGACCTTCTGATCAGCAAGTCCTAGGCTCTGTGGTTTAACCCACAGCGCCACCCGCGTGATTTAAAAGATCAGGGTGTTATATTTGCATGGGCCAAATGCATTCAAGAGGCCCGTCGAAGCAATACATAATGCACCCCCACAATTCTATTATCAACACCATGCTTTGAGAGGTGTGGTTTGGAGGAGGTCAGAATTGCCAGATCTTGGCATTCTCCTCCTATGTTTCTGTGGACAGTGACTGTTTCCTATCTCCATATTTTGCATTTCTTGAGACGCCATCTGGAAAGGAGGAAAAATATCCCCCAATCCTAGTTATTTCCTTCTGGAAAAAAGGGGCCCTTTATTTGTTACAGCCATTGTGTTAACTTTCTGGTTAGTGAGATGTTTGCTCCAGCCTTTATTGTCTCGGGCCTGCAGATTGACTGTTTAACACGCCTGTTCCCATTTATTCTTATCTCCCGTTTTTAACAGCTGTTTTTAAATGCTAACAGTCAGGTGGCAGACAAGACTGAGAAAGACCTTGCCAACAAATTACTGACAGAAATGAATCAGGAACAGGTATCTTTGAGTTGAAGCTGAGGCGCAGTGGCAATCGGTTGAACGAGACCTTTCCTGAACTTCACCTCTGAAACACCTTCCTTGTCCCTAAGATTTAGTTTATCTTAACTAACCAAAAAACACAAGCTAGGTTTAACGGTGCTTCAAGGCTTAAGCATACCCAAAATCCGCATTAAGGTGGTGCCGTTATTAGACCAGCAAAAACGTCAAAGCATTTGATACGTACAATATTTGTCGCGTTTTATTTTTTAAACTGAGGAAGGTGAAGTCCAGGAATAGAACTCCAGTTTCAAAACTACCAACTTGGTGATTTCGTTTTATTTTAGTTCTGCCTTTCTTTCTTTCTTTCTTTCTTTCTTTCTTTCTTTCTTTCTTTCTTTTCTTCCCCCACCCTCGTCCATTCATCTTTCTAAGCGCTGTGGTGTATTTGGGCTTTTGGGGTTTTGTCAGATCTGTGCAATTGGATGTGATGTCTTGATTCTGTTGCAAAAAATAATGATGAAATGAAATAAAAATAAAACCAATCATTGTTCACGGTACAATGGACAGACTGAATTTGGGAGGTGGGGAGCAATTGGTGGCTTAATTTTTTAAAATGTTTTCCATCATGAGAGAATGCAAAATGCCAGATCTTACCTCATGACTTCTTTAGAAATGGTAGGAGCTTTGATAACAGATAGGTTCTTGTGCAGAACGACTGAAACAGGTGAAAACAAGACACTTGCCTGAACCCCTGTTCTGTCTAAATTAATCTGCTAATAAGTCAGCATGGTGATCACTGCCTAAGAGCTAATTCAGCTAACAACCTTTGTTTATTTTTATTTTTAAAAACTCCTGTTTGTATTTGTGCACTCCAGATGAAATGCCCTTTATACACACAGTCTTACTGTGCAGATTCACAAGCGGATTTGGGTGACAAAATATTTCTAGTTTCTCAAACAGAAAAAAATAGCCCCCCCCCCCCAATTTGACAGAACAAAAAAGCATTGTGACTCTTTCGAGACGAGAGACTAGTGATGCCCCTTGCATGGAAAGCACCATGGGGTTAACAAATTATCGAATTATCGTGAAACTATGCAGGCGCAATTAAGAATCTGTTTAAGAAGATGTCATGTGCTGGAGCATGGACTGAGACTAACTATTGATTACCCGCATGGCCAGGAAGCTGGCTAGATATGCATAGGCTAGCCTTGTTCATTCCTCCCTCTTGAGATTGTCCATTAAAAGCATGGAGAAAATGTCAGTCCAACCGTCTTCCTGGGTATGTGTGAATCCTTCTTTCCTCCTTCTCCTTTCTCTTGAGATATCTGCCTACCCTTCTCTCGCGTCCTCTCTCTTGTAGGTTGTGGTGTCATAAAATCCATGCCTTTGAGGGGGTTTTGGGGCGCAGGGGGGCGTTGGGGAGATGATTAGGAAGCATGCGAATGAAATTGTTTGTTCACGCTAACACGAAAGAACGGGGTGGGCTGTTGGCCTCCAAGGTGCCAGTGGTTGACTCGACTGTCCGTAACGCCTTGTGTCTTTTTGCTGCTCGTAGGTATTTCAGGGACAGCTAGACAGCTTGGCGGTATCAGCCATCCGAGCCCTTACAGCTGTGATGCACAAATCTCCCGCTGCTAAGGTAAGCAAAACTTCCTCGGAGCAGTTGCCGCCCCAATAATAATAATAATATTAATAATTTATTATTTGTACCCCACCCATCTGGCTGGGTTTCCCCAGCCACTCTGGGCGGTTTCCACAAAGACCAAAAATAAACTAAGATGTCACACATTAAAAACTTCCCTGAACAGGGCTGCCTTAAGATGTCTTCTGAATATCAGGTAGTTGTTTATCTCTTTGACATCTGATGGGAGGGCGTTCCACAGGGCGGGCGCCACTACCGAGAAGGCCCTCTGCCTGGCTCCCTGTAGCTTTGCTTCTCGCAATGAGGGAACCGCCAGAAGGCCCTCGGCGCTGGACCTCAGCGTCCAGGCAGAACGATGGGGGTGGAGACGCTCCTTCAGGTATACTGGGCCGAGGTCGTTTAGGGCTTTAAAGGTCAACACCAGCACTTTGAATTGTGCTTGGAAACATACTGGGAGCCAGTGTAGGTCTTTCAAGACCGGTGTTATGTGGTCCCGGCAGCCACTCCCAGTCACCAGTCTAGCTGCCGCATTCTGGATTAGTTGTAGTTTCTGAGTTACCTTCAAAGGTAGCCCCACATAGAGCGCATTGCAATAGTCCAAGCGAGAGATAACCAGAGCATGCACCACTCTGGCGAGACAGTCCGCGGGCATGTAGGGTCTCAGCCTGCGTACCAGGTGGAGCTGGTAAACAGCTGCCCTGGACACAGAATTGACCTGTGCCTCCATGGACAGCTGTGAGTCCAAAATGACTCCCAGGCTGCGCACCTGGTCCTTCAGGGGCACAGTTACCCCATTCAGGACCAGGGAGTCCCCCACACCAGCCCGCCCCCTGTCCCCCAAAAACAGTACTTCTGTCTTGTCAGGATTCAACCGCAATCCCAAGCTTTCTCTGTCATTATATTGACAGTTCTTTTTAGGGCAGTGATTATTTGACTGGAAAGGATCACAGAGAGTGCAGCCGGCTATATTTCACATCCCTGACAAGTGAATGTTGTTTTTATTTTGATTATATATATTTTTTGCTTTCATATTTTGATTTATGTTTATATTTTGATACCTCCGGGTGTAGGGCAGTACAGTCGTACCTCGGAAGTCAACCGGAGTCCGTTCGACTTCCAAAATGTTCGGGAATCAAAGCGTGGCTTCTCATTGGCTGCAGGAAGCTCCTGCGGCCAGTCGGAAGTCGCGGAAGCCCTGTCGGACGTTTGGGTTCCAAAGAACGTTTGCAAACCAGAACACTCATTTCCAGGTTTGCGGAGTTCGGGAGCCAAAATTTGTTGACTTGCAAGGCTTTTGGGATCCAAGGTACGACTGTATTATAATAATAATAATACTACTACTACTAATAATAATAATGTGTTGTATGCCACAGAGGCTGTCCCGCTCAGGCCTGATCCTGCACCTTTAGCAGAATGCGTTGGTAGCATGCTAAGAGGACTAGAATTGGCTGCATCCCTTCAGGTGGTGGGTGGGCAGGTGGTGGAAGAGAGAAATCACATTTTTTAAATGCCCCCCTACCTTAAAAACTCTATACAGTTGAAACACCATCGCAGAGGCAAAAGGGGGCTTGGTTAGAACATCTCTCCCCAATATTGGTGTGTTCTCTTTGCAGGGATTTCTGTTGTTTTCACAGCTTTTCGAAGTAGCGTCGCTCACCTGTAGTCACAAGGGATTCAGTTCAAATTCTTGCCTTTTTCTGGTGCACCTGTAGGCCCAGCCTCAGCCAGCATTTAGTGGTGGATCGAACCACTTGTGCAACTGTGCATTTCACGGAGGAGAAGGCTGTTGGTTCACTATGTAGGCTGAATTATATTTGAGGATTGTGGAACATCAAATCATTGCTCTTGGTTTTCATACCGGGGGTTGCTACCTAGATATTGTGGCTTGTTTTGCTGCAGATTTTTTTGGGGGGGAGCATACAGTTACCTTGTAATTTCTATTGTTTGGTAGGTTGATCTTCAGCTTAAAGAAATGTCCATATCTTTGCGAACAGTATGCTGCTTATATGCAATATTAATTTTACCCCCTTAGGAGGTGTTTAAGGAGCGGATCGGTTATGCCCATATATTTGAGGTCCTAAAATCTATGGGTCAGCCGTCACGGGAACTGCTTGAAGAACTTTTGAATATGGTGAGACATCTGCTTGTTATGGAAATTTCTAAAATAGTCGGTTGCAGCCAAAACAACGGAAGATTCTTGGTGGCAGAGCCTAACAGATTTACTGTACCATAAGCTTTTTATGACCTAAAGTCCATTTTGTCCTGTGCTTGAAACCATTTGCCACACACTTGCTACACACATGCATATACACATGTGAGTGTAGAGAAAACAAGGCAGTGTTAGGTTCATGGTGTTTTTTTGCAAAGTCAAAATGCACACAAAAGGAAATGGTGATCAATTCTTGTTTTTTATCGTATATACAGACGGCTGCAGAAATACCCCAGAGCCTTTTGATTTCATTTATACTTAATATTTTCTCTCTCTCTCTCTCTCTCTCTCTTTCTTTCTGTCTCTCTGGAATACATGCTCACATATACCGTATTTTTTGCTCTATAAGACTCACTTTTTCCCTCCTAAAAAGTAAGGGGAAATGTGTGTGCGTCTTATGGAGCGAATGCAGGCTGCACAGCTATCCCAGAAGCCAGAACAGCAAGAGGGATCAATGCTTTCGCTGCGCAGCGATCCCTCTTGCTGTTCTGGCTTCTGAGATTCAGAATATTTTTTTCTTGTTTTCCTCCTCCAAAAACTAGGTGCGTCTTGTGGTCTGGTGCGTCTTATAGAGCGAAAAATACGGTATGTTGTGGAAATGAGCCTTAAGTTGCAAATAAATTACTATCCAATAATTTCTAGAGCCCAAGTTACTCTGTTTCAGCAGAAATCTTTGTGGCACGTGAAAGAGACGCTGGCTTTATGTTAGCATAAGCTCTTGTCTAGTGCCATTCGCTCGTGGCCTCCATGAAAGTCAGTGGCAGCCTTAAGCCACACAAAAATCTGCAGGTCTTTCAGGTGCCACAAACTCTCCTGTTGCTGCTGTTGCCGCTGTTCCCGTTAGCTTCTGGTAACCATTCCGTTTCCTTTCCACAAAGGCCGTTGAAGGTGAGCACGCGTCTGTTGGGCTGCTGGGCATAAGCAACGTCCAGCCCTTGTTGTTGTTGATTCAGTGGCTCCCAGAGCTCGAGTCGCACGATCTCCAGGTCTTCATCTCAAGCTTGCTGAAGCGAATTTGCTGCATCAACCGGCAGAGCCGGGCTGTCTGTGTCAATACGAACATGGTCATCCGCATCGTGGAGACCCTCGGCCAACACACCCTGCTCCACGGAGCCTGCGCCGAGAACCTGATCGTCCTCTTGGGCTCTCTGGGGAGCCAGTCGATGAGCTCCGAAGAACTCCACCAGCTCATTCGGCTGCTGAGGACTAAGGATCCCAAACAGACGCACCCTTACGTTGTCCCGGTGATGCGCGCAATTCTGACGATGGCTCGGAAGCAGGGCCTGGATAGCGCCTTGCAATATTTCGACCTCTCCCACAGCATGGCGGGCATCGCCGTCCCACCTATTCACAAGTGGCCGGGTTCTGCCTTTGCTTTCAGCGCTTGGCTGTGCCTGGACCAAGAACAAACAACTCCTGGTGCCAGCGGCAAGGGGCCCAAGAGGAAACAGCTCTACAGGTATGGCGACTGCCATGGCGGGAAAGAGGGGGAATTGCCAGATCTGTGCCAATTGGCAAGCAAGCTGAGGTTCACGTGCTTTTTTGATGCCCTTTTGAACAGCCGCGGGCTTGACTTCCTCTACATGGCAACATAGCATGGCAACATAGTTTTAAGCAGCCCCTTTGCACAGCCGATTAACGTTAAGGAAGAAGCCTGTTGTGGGTTTTGGAAGGCGGGGGAGAGTGGGAAAGCTTTGTAAGTAATAATAATAATAATGATAATAATAATTTATTATTTGTACCCCGCCCATCTGGCTGGGTTTCCCCAGCCACTCTGGGCGGCTTCCACAGAGACCAAAAATACACTAAAATGCCACACATTAAAAAATTCCCTGAACAGGGCTGCCTTCAGATGTCTTCTGAATGTCAGGTAGTTGTTTATCGCTTTGACATCTGATGGGAGGGCGTTCCACAGGGCGGGCGCCACTACCGAGAAGGCCCTCTGCCTGGTTCCCTGTAGCTTTGCTTCTCGCCATGAGGGAACTGCCAGAAGGCCCTCGGCGCTGGACCTCAGTGTCCGGGCTGAATGATGGGGGTGGAGACGTTCCTTCAGGTATACTGGGCCGAGGTGGGTACTAAGAGGAGGAATGCTTAGGAAAGTGTGTATGCTTGGAGGAAAAAAAGGACATGACTGGTGTGCATGTGCACATTTGCATGATTTGAAACTGCTGTTTCAGAAAGGAGTTAGGGCCGAACCTCAGCTTTCCTTCCCTCTCCCCTTCCTCCATGCCAGATTCACCCTCTGCTCTCTGTGTCGGTCTTTTTGTTTGTGGGGGGCATCACTGTGCCCCCCCCCAAGAAAACCATGGGAATTATAGTTTACCCCTCACAGAGTTAGCAAACTATAGTCCCTGGGAATCTTTTTGGGAAGAAAATAAGCTTTAAATGTGCTTTTGACGCATGGTGCTTATGCAGCCTCAGTGAAATAGCGCTGGGAAATGATTTCTGTGCTCCAGGGGATTTCAGAAGCAGGTAGAAGAGGCCTCTCAAGACTTTTATCAACAAAGCTGATCTCTTTTGCAGCATAATATTTAATGCTGTACTGTTTTTAACATTTGATTGGGAGCCGCCCAGAGTGGCTGGGGAAACTCAGCCAGATGGGCGGGGTATAAATAAATTAATAACAATAACAATAACAATAACAATAATCTTATTATTATTTATTATTTTATTATTTTATTATATTATTTATTATTATTATTTATTATTTATCGTGCAAATCATCATCATCATCATCATCATCTTATAGTTTAAGATAGTTTATCAGCAGCCCAACCTTCTGTAAATTACCAGGGTTTCTTCAAAGTACACACAAATTTATTTATTTTTAAAGGTCCTTTAGGGAAGGTTGATAGGAGCACAGTGTGTCAGTCTATTTTTTTAGGTGGCACCACTGTGGCTTCGCCTGCAGAAAAATACTTCATTTCCAAGCAATTCCAATGATCAGTAACATAATAATAATAATAATAATAATAATAATAATAATAATATCTTTATTGTCATTGCCCCCTTCGGGGACAACGAAATTACTTGACTGCTCCATAAAAACACTAATTAATCAATACAGTATAATACAGCAAGGGAGATTAGATGACTTTCAAAGTCTGGGCTTCCCATTCAGGGCCGAGATCGCTCTGGAGAAGGAGCTGTTCTTAAGACGGCCCGTTCTTGTCTTCATCGTCCTGTATCTCCGTCCCGACGGCAAGAGCTCGAAGAGACAGTGACCAGGATGCGATGGATCTTTTACTATGTCCAGTGCCTTCCTATGGCACCTTGTGGCATAAATCTGCTCTAAGGTGGAGAGTGGGCAGCCAACAATGCTCTCTGCTGCCTTAACAACCCTGCACAACCCCATCCTGTCCTGGGTAGTACAGCTTCCGTACCACACACATAAGCCATAAGTGAGCACTCTCTCAATGGCACAGTGATAGAAGAATATACTGGAAGGGTGAGGGCATCGGTCAGCCTTCGACAGAGCCTTCGTTTCTTCTGTCTGGCAATGGCCAGCCAGCCAGTCAGGATGCCATTGTCTGCATAAAGAATGGTGTTATGATCGGCACTTGGAATTCATCTTTGCAGGACGTCGTTTTTGCTGGCTCTCATGTGTCGTTTTTATAGGGCAGGCCGTGGAGAGTGACAGTGACTTGGTCTCTCTGTGGAGATCTCTTAGGTAAAAGAAAAGGTAAAGGACCCCTGTATGGTTAAGTCCAGTCAAACGCAACTACAGTGGTGCCCCGCAAGACGAATGCCTCGCAAGACGGAAAACCCGCTAGACGAAAGGGTTTTCCGTTTTGGAGGTGCTTCGCAAAACAAATTTCCTATGGGCTTGCTTCGCAAGACGAAAATGTCTTGCGAGTTCCTGCGGGTTCCCCCCCCCTTTTCCCAAGCCGCTAAGCCGCTTATCAGCTGATCCGATAAGCCGCTTAACAGCTGATCGCTAAGCCGCTTATCAGCTGATCCGCTAAGCCGCTTAACAGCTGATCCGTTAAGCCACTAAGCCGCTTATCAGCTGATCCGCTAAGCCGCTTAACAGCTGATCCGTTAAGCCACTAAGCCGCTTATCAGCTGATCCACTAAGCCGCTTAACAGCTGATCCGTTAAGCCACTAAGCCGCTTATCAGCTGATCCGCTAAGCCCGCTAAGCCGCTAATAGCGCTAATCCGCTAAACCGCTAATGAGCTTGCTTCGGAAGACGAAAAAACCGCAAGACGAAGAGACTCGCGGAACGGATTCTTTTCGTCTTGCGAGGCACCACTGTATGGGGTTGCGGCACCCGTCTTGCTTTCAGGCCGAGGGAGTTGGAGTTTGTCCACAGACAGCTTTTCCAGGGCGTGGGGCCAGCATGACTAAGCCACTTCTGGCGCAATGGAAGCCAGAGCGCATGGAAATGCCGTTTTCCTTCCCGACGGAGTGGTACCTATTTATCGACTAGCACTGGCGTGCTTTCGAGCTGCTAGGTTGGCAGGAGTTGGGACAGAGCAACCGGAGCTCACCCCGTTGTAGAGATTCGAACCGCTGACCTTCTGATCAGCAAGCCCAAGAGGCTCAGTGGTTTAGACCACAGCGCCATCTCTTAGATTGCAGGGCCAATAGGAGCAAGGTCATTTGAACTTCCTTCCCTGCCACTGTGCTCCTAATGCGGCCAAAATCCCTGCTTTTGGAAGCAAGATGAGCTGGGAGATCTTCTGTATTGCTGGTTTCGGGGTCCGGCCAGTTTGCATGGGGGTTGTGCAAGGTCCGATAACGACATACCTGAGTCCTAAAAAGTCACCGAAACTGGTATATAATATAATAACTTCTAAAAAACATATAATTCCAGCTTGAAATGTAAAGGGAACTTCCTTTTTTATTACACTGAAATGAAATAGCCAGTGATTATGTTAAGTACTACTGTAGATAGTAATATTTTTAAAAAAACAACAACAAAACTTCACTGGCTATTTCATTTCAGTGTAAAGTACTACTGTAGATAGTAAACTTTTTTTAAAAAACAACAACAAACCACAACAAAAAAAACCTGACTGTGACCCATTTTCATGTTTTCTCTAACAACACTACAGTGGTACCTCGGGTTAAGTACTTAATTTGTTCCGGAAGTCCGTTCTTAACCTGAAACTGTTCTTAACCTGAAGCACCACTTTAGCTAATGGGGCTTCCTGCTGCCGCCGCACCGCCAGAGCACAATTTCTGTTCTTATCCTGAAGCAAAGTTCTTAACCTGAAGCTCTGTTTCTGGGTTAGCGGAGTCTGGAACCTGAAGCGTATGTAACCTGAAGCGCATGTAACCTGAGGTACCACTGTACTGTTGTCTGTGCCTGGGATTTAACATAGTGTTGGTGAGGATTGTCACCTATTGAAATACATATTGTATACTCAGTTCACTGTCTATTTAAAAGAACAATTTCCCAAATAATCCTGGCTTAAGTCTGCTTAATTTCCGAGGTTGTCTAATGGAAGTTCAGCACAAAGTGAAATGACCTTTGATGACCGCTAGTGTTTAGAAAGGAAACCCGCATTCTTCCCACAGTGAAATTATAGACAAGCGGCCAGAGCTCAGTAGTAGAGTCATCCGGTACCTTGTACAGTGGTGCCTCGCAAGACGAAATTAATTCGTTCTGCGAGTTTTTTCGTCTTGCGAATTTTTCGTCTTGCGAAGCACAGTTTTAACGATATTAGCGGTTTTAAGAAAAAGGAAACAAACTCGCAAGACATTTTCGTCTTGCAAAGCAAGCCCATAGGGAAATTCGTCTTGCGAAGCAACTCAAAAAACAAAAAACTCTTTCGTCTTGCGAGTTTTTCGTCTTGCGAGGCATTCGTCTTGCGAGGTACCACTGTATGTAGAAGGACACTGCCAGGTATTTAGAAGCATTAAACATTGCTAGATAACAGGAAGGATTTAAGTGGCTAGGTGGTTCAGTGCTTTGCAATCGGCAGGCATGGAAGGCCGATTTGTGATTTGAGGACCCGATCCCTGCTTGGGGGAATAAAGACACGTGGACACAGTGTATAAGGTTAATGGGCAAGAAAAGGCCACAACTTTATTGATTACAGCATGTGAGAAGGTTTTGGCTTAGGCATTGGACTATGAAAGATTGACTCCACCCACTCGGAGAGGAGTGAGTCTGAAGAGGGGTTAACCACCAGACGGGGGAGCCTGTTGATGGGCTGCATCAATAGGAGTATAGCATCTAGATCAAGGGAAGTAATAGTGCCACTGTATTCTGCTCTGGTCAGACCTCACCTGGAGTACTGTGTCCAGTTCTGGGCACCACAGTTCAAGAAGGACACTGACAAAGTGGAACGTGTCCAGAGGAGGGCAACCAAAATGGTCAAAGGCCTGGAAACGATGCCTTATGAGGACCGGCTAAGGGAGCTGGGCATGTTTAGCCTGGAGAAGAGGAGGTTAAGGGGTGATATGATAGCCATGTTCAAATATATAAAAGGATGTCACATAGAGGAGGGAGAAAGGTTGTTTTCTGCTGCTCCAGAGAAGCGGACACGGAGCAATGGATCCAAACTACAAGAAAGAAGATTCCACCTAAACATTAGGAAGAACTTCCTGACAGTAAGAGCTGTTCGACAGTGGAATTTGCTGCCAAGGAGTGTGGTGGAGTCTCCTTCTTTGGAGGTCTTTGCTAAGCAGAGGCTTGACAACCATATGTCAGGAGTGCTCTGATGGTGTTTCCTGCTTGGCAGGGGGTTGGACTCGATGGCCCTTGTGGTCTCTTCCAACTCTATGATTCTATGATTCTATGATTCTAATACAACTATAAGCTCTCCCCCGATGTCACCGAGGGTCGTGCCATGGCCCCCCGCCACACAGGGCATCGGACAGGATCCACGACCGCCAAATTCCTTTAACGGAATACCCAAAAGTGAAGGGGTAGGCGATGGCCACCCCTTGACCTTCCATACACCAACAACACATTCCAATGCCTAACCGCCAAATACCAAGAAAGTTGTGACGATTGCTACGAGGTAGGCGGAAAAAAATCAAAAGGCCGGTGCCAATTTGCCAGTTGGAAAAAATTCCTACCAGGTCCCCTGGGCAACCAGGGCGACCAACCATATGTCCATAGCAAGGTCATGAGAAGAGCTAAGCCTTAAAGGGAGTGGTGGGTGGGTGACTCGAGGCGAAAGGTGGCAGGATGGCTGGCGTGGCTGCATTTGAGCAACAAACCATGCCCGCACCAAGGCCCCCGGTTGGGTGCTCAACCGGGGGCATGGCACGCCAGCCATGTGAGTGGAGCAGGGGGCAGAACGCCCCCTGCGTGATGCGGGAATCGTCTCCCGCTCACAACACCTCCCCTCCGGAAGGAGGAGAGGCCTTAGCAGACTGCCTCGGCCTTTGAGAGTTTCTTCTCATTAGAAACAGTAGCCTATGTTCTACTATGTTGCAAATTTTTAAATATGTTTATAAGGTCCTAATTTATCTCCTCTCTACTTTCTCTACACTTGGGGAACTCAGTTGAATTTTCTGTTTCACTTTTGATGGCGGAGGGCAGACTTAAGATTACAGAAACTGTAGCTAAGTTTCTCACTGTAGTCATCAAAACAAGACAATGACCGATAAAGGGAAGATAAGCTCTGAGTCAAGACTATCTGTATTCTCAAATGATTTTTGATCCTAGATTTTCTTATCCTTTTATTTAAAAGGCGCAATCTTTGGGGATGTATATTGTATTTCCCCCCTCTTCTGTGGCTGCCTTGATAACCTTTATATGATGTTTATGGTCCATAGAACACGTAAACTAAGCTACCTATAGAATTTCAGACAGCCTCAGTTAAACAGCATTTTGCGTAGCTCTGCTACGAGAGAGCTCCTCTCAGAAGTGGTTCCATGCTGAAATTGGTAGAATCTGAGAGGTATCAAAATTACATGGTCTGCCTGGAAAGATAAGTACGCTCAGATCTAAGATTGCCCTTCCGTCTGAATTAATCAGCTTAGCTTCAAATGAGCCTGGGGGGCCACCACCCTTGTGGAGACAATTATAACTCATTGCAAAAGAAATGTTTATTATTATCTGCTAATGTGTGCCTCTGAAGAGCTGACCATATTCATTAAATATATATATATCTGTAGCTTTTTTACAGGCAATGGAACAGGGTTTGAGGCTTTTATTACGTGTTCAGGAATGCTAGTGGTTGCCGTGTGTACGAAGAAGGAATATGCGACCGTGATGCTGTCGGATCATTGCTTCTGCGATTCTCTGTGGGTAAGAGAGACTGTTTCAGCTGACCTTGTTGTAATGCAATAGGTAAAGGTAAAGGGACCCCTGACCGTTAGGTCCAGTCGTGACCGACTCTGGGGTTGCGGCGCTCGTCTCGCTTTATTGGCCGAGGGAGCCGGCGTGTGGCCAGCATGACTAAGCCGCTTCTGGCGAACCAGAGCAGCGCACGGAAACGCCGTTTTACCTTCCCGCCAGAGCGGTACCTATTTACTTGTACTTTGACGTGCTTTCAAACTGCTAGGTTGGCAGGAGCTGGGACCGAGCAATGGGAGCTCACCCCGTCACAGGGATTTGAACTGCCAACCTTCTGATCGGCAAGTCCTAGGCTCTGTGGTTTAACCCACAGCTCCACCCGCATCCCTGTAATGCAATAGGACCCTTTTAAAAAGTGGACTTGGCTCTCTGTTGGTAGGCACTGGGAATTCCCTGTCAGAATAAGATAACTGACCAAGTTTAAATGACCAGTTTTCGGGTTAATGCACAAAACCTTTCCCCGGATTCTCCATCCTCATGTCATCCCTTCCTTCCTATGTTCTTGGCATAGTGCAATTAAACCCATAAGTCTTCAATTAACCATAGTTCCCAACGATGTCCAACTTGAAAACTATGATCATTGGGTTTGGAGCAACATAAACCGGCTTCAGACCATGTTTTGAGATGCTGACTTGCTCCAGACTTCTCTTGGCTCAGATGTAACAGGAAACCATGGTTTATTATAGCTTGCCATTTTTTTGTTTATTCCGTTGTAGTTGAAGACTGCATGTACGGACACAAAACTCATTCATATCTTGCCTTCTTAAGCAAAGATATTATTATCTGAAGGCAGTCATGATGTAAAGATGTAACCACGTCCTTGCCATCCCCAAGTCTCACTAATCTAATCTGTGTAGGTCGCAATTTGGGGTGCCTGACTGTTGTTAAATCTGATTAAGATGAACCCATGGAGGCTCCTAAACTTTATTGCATTTCTTAGGTTAAATCAGTTCTCTAAAGGGTGCTTAGGAGTGACTCTGCATGCGTTGTACCAATGATTTACAATGCTTGGATGGCGCAACATTCCTGGGTATAGGAAAGGTGAGAGGAATTTGAGCATGATAGGATAGAGATGCAAGACTTGCTCCACAGCGAGCATTACCGTATTTTTTGCTCTATAGGACGCACCAGAGAATAAGATGCACCTACCGTATTTTTCGCTCCATAGGACGCACTTTTTCCCCTCCAAAAATGAAGGGGAAATGTGTGTGCGTCCTATGGAGCGAATGCAGGCTTTCGCTGAAGCCTGGAGAGCGAGAGGCATCGGTGCGCACCGACCCCTCTCGCTCTCCAGGCTTCAGGAAGCTATCCGCAAGCCTTGCAAGCCCGGTGGGAGTTCCCGCGGGCTCACAAGGCTTGCAGGCAGCAGCCTGCAGCCCCGGCGAGTGTCCGCAAGCCTTGCGCGCCCGGCAGGAGGTCCCGCCGAGCGCGCGAGGCTTGGGGCTGCAGCCTGTCGCCCGAAGCACGGGGAGCCCTCCGGAGGGCTCCCCGTGCTTCGGGCGAGTGTCTGCAAGCCTTGCGCGCCCGGCAGGAGGTCCCGCCGAGCGCGCAAGGCTTGGGGCTGCAGCCTGTCACTCGAAGCACGGGGAGCCCTCCGGAGGGCTCCCCGTGCTTCGGGCGAGTGTCTGCAAGCCTTGCGCGCCCGGCAGGAGGTCCCGCCGAGCGCGCAAGGCTTGGGGCTGCAGCCGCGGCGGGGGGGGGGAAAATAATTTTTTTTATTCATTTCCCCCCCCCCCCCAAAAAAACGAGGTGCGTCCTATGGGCCGGTGCGTCCTATAGAACGAAAAATACGGTAGTTTTGGGGGGAGGAAAACAAGGGGGAAAAAATTTTGAATCCCAGAAGCCAGAACAGCAAGAGGGATCTGGCTTCTGGGATACTGTGTGGCTGTTCTGGCTTCTGGGATAACAGCGCCAAGCATCTTCAGGGCAGCGGGATGAAGGCTCCCCCTGCCCGGAAGAGGCTAAGGCAGAAGACAGGGCAGGCGCCTCGCTGAAGGGGCGCTGTGCGGTTCTCCCTCTTTGTGCAGCGCCACTCCTTCGCAGGAGAGGTGCTGCGCAGAGAGGGAGAACTGCGCAGCGCCCCTTCAAGCGAAGCTGGAGAAGGAACAGAAGGAGACCCTTCTGTTCCTCCTCTGGCTTCCAGGACAGGTGCCTCGCTGAAGCTTTCCGCTGCTCCCCGCAGCTTGTGGGATTGGCGGTGGGGAAAGCTGAGCTTCCCTCCCCGTGCTTGTGGGGCTGGCGAGGGAAGCCCAGGTTCCCCCCCCAGCCCCAGGGACCACACATTTGCTCCATAAGATGCACAGACATTTCCCCTTAGATTTTAAGAGGGGGAAAGTGTGTCTTATGGAGCGAAAAATACGGTACGTCTCTCTAAGACCAATGAGAAAATCTAGGTCTGTTCCTAGTGATCTGATAAGTAATCTACTGCAATTGTTTATTTTATTTCTTTCATGGAGACGGAGGCATATAGATAGATAATGTTCCTGGGTGCAAAAGCTAGCAACAATTAGCCACTTGTAACTCCTCCATAGAATTAATAATGATGATGACTAAATGATATTATCATTTTTTTTCAACAGCACAACATAAGCATTGTTCATATGCCTGGGAAGAGGCCCTTCGGTCAAAGCCTTGTATATATTTATGTGAATGGACAGCAGAAGATCTCGGCGCCCCTCAGATTTCCTGCCATGAATGAAGTAAGTCTGTGCTTTTGTCACACCTCACTTTCCCCCTGCATAGAATATGGACCTTTAGCTTTCATTGTGGATGCATAAAGAAAAAAACTATGCAACAAGTGAGTTTGTCACATCAGCTTTTGCTTACTGACTATGGTCGCCTCTAAACTGGATAGTCAAGGAAGATTCTCCAAAATGATCAGCATGTTCTGAAAGTGGTAGTGAGATTATTAACCGAAACCTGCAAAGTGTAATACCTTTTATTACACCTGTACACCGATAATTACACTGGCTTCCAATAGGTTGTCAGGCTCAATGACCAGGGGTCATTTACCTTTACCTTTTACCTGTTAGGCTCAACTCAAATCTTCTTGTATTCTGCTCACGGAAGACTGTTTCTTTTTCTCTTCTTTTTCCCCTATTTCAAATGCTTTATTAGATCCAAAACAGTATAGCAAAAACCATCAGTGGCTATTAAAGACAAAATAAAAAAAGCCATTCATTCATTTGTTACATCATTTTGTAATAACGTGACCTCTGATCTTCCCATTATGTTCCTGAATTTGATTCCTGAAATACGCACTTGACTGTATTTTCTCCATATTGTTTAGCTTACTTAAAATTATATAAAGTCGTCGTATTTACACACAGAAACTCAGTCAAAGCCTGCCAGCAGATTAATATTTTGAGAGTGTTCTTTTACATAGGTAAAGGTAAAGGGACCCCTGACCATTAGGTCCAGTCGCGGACAACTCTGGGGTTGCGGCGCTCATCTCGCTCTGTAGGCCGATGGAGCCGGCGTTTGTCCGCAGACAGTTTTTCTGGGTCATGTGGCCAGCATGACTAAGCCGCTTCAGGTGAACCAGAGCAGCGCACGGAAACGCCGTTTACCTTCCCACCAGAGCGTTACCTATTTATCTACTTGCACTTTGATGTGCTTTTGAACTGCTAGATTGGCAGGAGCTGGGTCCAAGCAACGGGAGCTCACCCTGTTGTGGGGATTCGAACCGCCGACCTTTTGATCAGCAAGCCCTAGGCTCTGTGGTTTAGACCACAGCGTTACCCGCGTCCCTTTTTTTACATAGACTGTGTATATATCCCACTGTTTCAGCAAGTGGAATCTTCTTTGAATGGAAGGGGAAGGAAGTTTTTTTTCCACTTATCTCCCCTTCACCTGCTCTAGAATGGTTGAGGGATGTCTTTGAGGAGCTGGGGCAATTGTGTGAGCCATGGGGACCTGCAGGAGAAATGTGAGCATTTGTGAAAATCACCTTCTACCTCCTTCTGTTGACAGACAGAAGTCTCAGCTGCCTTTGAGGGAAGGGGACAGCAATTGGTACAACCTTTTAAACTTTGCAGCAAAATAACCTGACATACCGTATTTTTCGCCCCATAGGACGCACCTAGTTTTTTGGGGGGGAAATAAAGAAAAAAATCCCCCCCCCAGGCACAGGGCTGGCGCGGGGGAAGCCCGAGCTTCCCCTGACCCCAGCCCCGAGAACAGCCTGCTATCCGCAAGCCTAGAGAGCCCGGCGGGAATTCGCGCCGGTCTCCCCAGGCTTGCGCAGAGCTGCGCGAAGCCCGGGATTGCAGGCAGCTCTGCTCAGCCCTCGGGAGACCGGTGCGAAGTCACGCTGGTCTACCGAGGGTTGCGCAGAGCTTCCTGAAGCCTGCATTCGCCCCATAGGATGCACACACATTTCCCCTTCATTTTTGGAGGGGGAAAAGTGCGTCCTGTAGGGCGAAAAATACGGTAGTAAAAAAGGGGTGTGTGCGCACGAGGTTTAAAGGCTAGTAAAGTTTTGTTTATCAATTAAAAGTTTCATTGAGGCTTTCAAATTCCAGAGTGGAACACACAAGGAAAAAATAATAAGCACCTGTAAAATATTTTTTTTTTTTAAAGCAATTTATTAGGTTTTACAATAAAAATAAACATAATAAGCAATATAACATTGATCTTAACATATTTTCACATTTTCTTTGGACTTCCTCACATCTCCCGCTCCCACTTTCATCGTTGTAACATTTTGTCAGCAATTTATCATCTTATTTAAATTCTTATATCCCTTCTATATTTCATAATCTTATAATTCTCAGAAGGAGCTAAATTTCACAGTCTTACTTATTTTCTTAAAAACTTCTAAATTTAGTGGTGCTCAATTATTTTGATCTAGCATCTTATTTAGCATTCACTCAAATTACAATACTTTTGTAAATAGTTCTTAAATTTCTTCCAGTCCTCCTCAATCCTCTCTTCTCCCAGGTCACGGATTCTGCCGGTCATTTCAGCCAGTTCCATGTAGTCTATCAGTTGTATCTGCCATTCTTCCAGTGTGGGTAGATCTTGAGTTTTCCAATGTTTTGCGAGAAGTATCCTTGCTGCTGTTGTTGCATACATAAAAAATGTCTGGTCCTTCTTTGCCACCCCTTGGCCGACAATACCCAAAAGGAAAGCCTCTGGTTTCTTAGTGAAGGTATATTTAAATACCTTTTTCAGTTCATTATAAATCATTTCCCAGAACGCCTTCACTTTAGGGCAAGTCCACCAGAGGTGGAAGAACGTTCCCTCACACTCCTTGCATTTCCAACACTTATTATCAGACAGGTGGTAAATTTTGGCAAGTTTGACTGGGGTCATATACCATCTATAAATCATTTTCATTACATTTTCTTTCAGAGCGTTACATGCAGTAAATTTCAATCCATTACTCCACAACCTCTCCCAGTCCTCAAACATGATATTGTGCCCAATGTCCTGTGCCCACCTTATCATAGCCGATTTAACCGTTTCGTCTTGTGTATTCCATTTCAACAGCAAGTTATACATCCTTGAAAGTACCTTAATCTTTGGTTCTAGCAATTCTGTTTCTAATTTCGATTTCTCCACCTGGAACCCTAGTTTCTTATCATTTTTAAAAACTTCTTTAATCTGAGCGTAATGTAACCAATCTCGCACTTTGTCTTTCATTTTCTCCAAACTCTGCAATTTCCAATTGTCTCCATCCTTTTCTAGTATTTCCCAATATTTTGGCCATTTAGCCTCCATATTGGGTCTTTTTCGGGCCTTGGCTTCCAAAGGTGAAAGCCACCTTGGTGTTTTATTTTCCAGCAAGTCTTTATATTTTGTCCAGACATTAAACAATGATTTTCTGACAATATGGTTCTTAAAGGCCTTATTTGCTTTAACCTTGTCATACCATAAATATGCATGCCATCCAAAGGCATTGTTAAACCCTTCCAAATCTAACACATCAGTGTCTTCAAGAAGTAGCCAGTCTTTTAGCCAGCAGAACGCTGCGGCTTCATAATACAACTTTAAGTCTGGCAGGGCAAAGCCCCCTCTTTGTTTTGCATCGGTTAAAATCTTAAACTTAATTCTGGGCTTTTTGCCCTGCCAGACAAACTTAGAAATGTCTCTCTGCCACTTCTGGAAGCACTCCGTTTTGTCCAAAACCTGAAGTGTTTGAAATAAAAACAACATCCTTGGCAATACATTCATCTTGATAGCAGCAATTCGGCCTAACAAAGAAAGTTTCAATTTTGACCAACTATCTAAGTCTCTCTTAATTTCTGTCCAGCATTTTTCATAATTGTCCTTAAATAGACTTAGATTTTTTACTGTTATGTTTACCCCTAGGTATTTTACTTTTTTAACCACATTAAGTTCCGTCTCATTCTGAAACCGTTCTGACTCTGTATCAGTCAAATTTTTCCCCAAAACCTTAGTTTTCTGTTTATTTAGTTTAAATCCAGCCACCCGACCAAAGTCATTAATCAGTTGTAATACTCTTTTCGTACTGGGCTCTGGCTTCTGCAAGGTCAAAACCAGGTCATCTGCGAAAGCTTTTAATTTATATTGTTTCTGACCGACCTGAATTCCTTCCACCAACCGATCCCCTCTAATCATGTTCAATAGCACTTCCAGAACCGAAATGAATAACAAAGGGGAAATAGGGCAACCTTGTCGTGTCCCTTTTTCAATTTTAAACTCTTCTGTAACCACATTATTAACTATCAGTTTAGCTTTCTGTTCTGAATATATCGCCTCAATCCCATTCTCAAAACCCCGTCCCACTCCCATCTCTTTTAAATTTCCCATCATAAATTTCCAGGAGATATTGTCAAAGGCCTTCTCCGCATCTATAAAAATTAAAACTGCTTTTGTATTTATATCTGTTTGCAAAAGTTCCAAAATGTCAATAATGTTCCTTGTATTAGCAAACAGATGTCTACCTGGGAGAAAGCCGGCCTGGTCCTTATGAATTACTTCATTTAAAACTTTTTTAAATCTATTTGCCAAAATGTCTGCAAATATTTTGTAATCCACATTTAAAAGAGAGATGGGACGGTAGTTCTTAAGTTGTGTCTTTTCAGCTTCCAACTTTGGTATTAATGTGATGAACGCTTCCTTCCAAGACTCCGGTGCCCTCTTCCCCTCCATAATTTCATTGCTGACCTCCATCAAAGGTTGTATCAAATAGTCTTTTAATGTCTTATAGTACTTGGAGGTCAGCCCATCTGGTCCTGGAGATTTGCCAAGTTGCATGTTCTGGATGGCTTGTTCGATCTCCTGTCGTGTTATTTTAGAATTCAGGATTGTCCTATTTTCTTGTGACAATTTAGATAGTCCGTTTTTTGCCAAAAATTGTTTAATCTCAACATCATCTTGCGGCCCTTGGGTGTATAATTTTTTGAAGTATCTCTGGAAACACTTTCTGATATCCACTGGATTCTGGATGTTTTTTCCATCAACCTCTAAGTTTGTAACAGTATTTAATCTTTGTCTTCTCTTCAACTGCCAAGCTAGCAGTTTTCCACATTTATTCGCCGACTCAAACGTTTTTTGTTTCATTAATTTAACCTTCCATTCAATTTCCTGATTTATCAATTTAGAATATTGTGTTTGGTAAAGTTTAATTTCCCTCAGAGTTGGCTGTGACTTCGGATTCACTCTTAATTTCTTCTCTAATTCTTTTATTTTATCCAAGATCTTATCTTTTTTCTCATTTTGTGTTCTTTTCTTTACTGCATTCTGTTGTATCAAGAATCCCCTCATTACAGCTTTGCTTGCGTCCCAGATTATTCTTTTTTCCACCATATTATTCATGTTTATCTCAAAGTAGTCCTTCAAAACTTTTTGGGCCTTCTTGGTAATTTCCTGATCTCTAAACAAATTGTCATTCATCTTCCATCTAAAGGATCCAGTTGGTAATAGTGTCATATCCATCTTTACTGCATTATGGTCGGAGCAGGTCTTTGGGCAGATTTCCACTTTTCTGACCTTAGGTGCCAGGCCTCTAGAAATCCATATTTGGTCGATTCTTGTCCAGGTCAGTTGGGCTTCAGAAAAGAATGTTCCCTCTCTTCCTAGTGGGTTCTTTGTCCTCCAAATGTCAATCAAATCCATATTGTCAGTCATTTCAAAAAAGGTTTTAGGTAGTCTGCCGTCTTTTGTAACATTTTGACTTTGTGACTTGTCCATGTTAGTTGATACGACCCCATTCATATCTCCCATCATTATGATGTTGTTGTAGTCTAGATAATCCAGCATTGTCTCCTGCAGCTTCTTGTAAAATTCCGATTTCCCTTCATTAGGTGCATAGATTCCTAATATCAGCAGTTTCTCTCCTTGATATTGTATCTCAATAGCCAAAATTCTTCCATGTTCATCTTTAAATAGGAATTTAGGTGACAGGCTCTCTTTTGCATATATCACCACGCCTCTCTTCTTAACTTTGTCCGACGATACAAATTCCTGGCCCAATCTTTTATTTATTAACACTTTTCTGTGGAGCCTCGTCACATGTGTTTCTTGTAAACAAATAATGTCCAATTGGTCTTTTTTTAATATATGAAATATTTTCTTCCTTTTTTCCGGAATGTTACAACCATTAATATTCCAGCTCAACAGTTGCAGAGACATCCTGAATTATCTGGTTATTTTCCAAGGGGAAAATATCCTGTTCTCAGGATCTTCAGGTTCCACAGGTGCTGGTGTTGGTACTGGCGTTGCCTCAGGCCCAGAAGGTAGTTCAATTCCTTTTTGAAGGTCCTCTCCGTATGTAGACAGGAATTTGTCTCTCTCTTCCAGTGTTCTTACTTTAACCTTTCTCCCTCTAAAGGTAAAAGATATTCCTTGGGGAAATTCCCACCTGAATGGAATTGCGTTGCTCCTTAGTAGTTTAGCAAGTTCAGAATAGGCGGCTCTAAGATCCAGCAGTAGTCTTGGGATATCTTTATAGATTTCAATTCTTCTATCCAAAACCTCCAGTGATTTTACGAAATGTAGGCCCAAGATCTTATCCCTTTCCTCCTTTGATCTCAATGTTATCAAACAGTCTCTGGGCCTCTCCTTCTTTATGAATCTTCCAAGTCTGAAAGCTGACACGATTTTAAAGTCCTTTTCTTCCAAATTCCAGAACTTGGAGAATTCTTTGGTCAAAAACTCAGTTAGATGTCCTTCTTCTGCCTCTTGTAATGATCTAATCCTCAAGTTATTCTCACGATTTCGCAGTTCTATCATGGAGAGATAAATCTGATGTTCCCCAACTTGTTTAGTGAGTGGTCTTACCTCTTGCTCTAAATTTTCTAATTTTTGTTTGGTATCCTCAGCCAATTTCCGATTTTCTGCTGAGGCCTCCGTTAACTGTCCAATTGCTTGTGCATTCTGTACCACTTGTGTAGTTAATTTATTTAGACATTCTGTATTTTTGTCAATCTTTGCTGATTGCGCATCTACTTTCTTGTCCAAAGCTTCCAATTTTTCAAAAATTTTGTCTAGAACAGAAACAGATACTCCTGAGGCCATATCTTCCAATTGTAGCTGCTCTGCTTCGCCCTCTCCCTCCACTTCTGAGGGCAAAGTAGGTACAGATGATCTACGTGTCTGCGAGGCTGAGGTTAGAGTTGTTAAAGTTGTTTGTTTAGCTCTCCCTCTTTTTCTTGTGCCACTCATTCCAACGTTATCTGTCAGTCAAGGTCACACTGAGTTATTCCCATGGGAATGGAAAGGTCCAGAGCAAGCAAACAACAAGGGAATCGAAAGTAAAATGTGCATGTAAAGTCACTATTTTAATCCAATCCTCTAGAGGGAGCTTAAAATGTCTTTCAGAGTCTAATTTAATGTCCAAGAACCTTCAAATACAAATGTTTAGCAGAGTTTATAAATGGTCACTTTGTTACAGACAGTGCTTATTTATCTCCAAAAAGAGTGTTTCAAATTTAAAAGGTCTCAATACCCTCAGATTGTTTCAAGTTCCAATATACAGTATCCAAATCTGCAGTACTGACAGCTCCCTTAGTGCTCAGGCAGCTCCTGACTCTGGGTTTCACCTTCTAATTTGTAATCCAATAAAAGGAGGAAAGTCAAGTGCAAGTAATAATCCCAAATCTTTAGCTTAAAGTCTTTACTTTAAGATGCAAGTTCAATAGATGCTTAGATCTGTAAGGCTTAGGATCTCTTTCTTTCAGCCTCCACTCCTCCAGCTGATTGCTTTTTTCAAGTTCAATGGCTGCGGAAGACGGACTTCCTGCTTCCACGTCTCTCCGCTTTCAGCCAAGTTCAAGCCAATTTAGATTTTCCCTTTAAAGTCTCTAATTTCAAGTGACTCAGTCTTTTACTCACAAGTTAGTTGCTTTTCGTCCGAATCCGTAATTTAGCAGGAAAAGGGATCAGCGCTCATCGGCAGCAGCAGCGCGGCTTCGCTCCTCAGGCTGTGAAGCAGCTCTCAGCGCCGCAACCCCCCTCCGCGCTCCGGAGCCCCTTACGGGGTTCCTTTTGCGCTTGGAGGGTCGCTCAAGGCGCCCACCGAGCCTCAAGACCCCAGGCTCTTGCCGCCTGGGGTTTTCCAGAATGGGTCTCCGCTTCGCCGTAGCGGACGACCCGTTGCCTGCGGAGCCTCCTCTCCCATTCAGAAGAGGACCGCCATTGCCGTTCGCGCCGCCCCCGGAAGTCCAATAATAAGCACCTGTAAAATAAACCAAAACACAAGAGCGTAAGAGTGTATATCTTTTATACATATGTATCACGAAAGACAACAATCTCTGTTACAGCAAACTTCAAGTTAAAACCGCTGATGTCTCAGTAAAAAGTCGATCCAAACCTTTTTTTGAGAGAGAGTTTGGTCACACTAAAGACCAGCATAAAGTTTTTTATGGTCTTTGACATAAAATTCACACATAATCAATGCTTTTTTTCCTGGGGGGGGTGCATTTTGTGAATCTAAGTTTGGCCTCGTTGAGGGGCAGTATTTCAATAGGAGTAGGAAAATAAGAGTACCCCTGAACATTTTTTTTTTTTAGAAATTTAGCACCGCACATAATAGATACGTGTTTGTATGTGTACATATACCTATATGAAATTTTATTAAAGATATTTTACCCTTCCTTTGTATTAAAATGCTTAAGGCAGCTTACAGTCATTTAAAAGACAACTTAAAAAAACAAGAAACAAAAGCTGTAGCTCATAACCAGTGGCAAGAGACAGGAGATAAAACTATTTGAAATTAGCATGCTAAGGAGATTAAAGGTAACACTTGAGAGGCCAAATGTTTGTCAAAAGACCGAGATCTTCACGCAGTGATAATTTTGGCCCTTTATGGCTATCTGTTTGTATGTGCCAAACTGCATTCAATTTACTAATTTGTGATGTGTGGGTTTTTTTTGCAACATGGGTGAAATTCTCCAGTCTTTTACTTCATGCTGCATTGGTTCTGCTGGTCAAAGGACAACTACTCCACCACCATCCCAGATCCCAGATCCGCCTTTTTCATCCCCTGCTCTTCCCCATCGGACGTCGCTCGGTGGTATTCTCAGCCCAGGCAGCTGGAGTGGGCTGCTGGGCAAGCCAGAACACATCACTAAGCTGATCTCGGCAGGAACGCAGGACAGCGAGTGGGGATGCCCTACCTCTCTCGAAGGCCAGCTTGGATCAGTTATCATATTTCATGAAGCGTTGCAGCCGACTCATGTGAAAGCGTTGTATTTGGCAGGTGAGCATTCCGAAGTGCAGTTTGGTTTTTCAAATTAAAATTTTGCAGAGATATATCAAACATAAATAATCAAAAACAAGATTCCAAGGAATCTGCTGGATTTCCTCCCCTTTGTGGGTCCTGTTGTTAATAATTTCCTTCTGCATCTTTTACAATAGTCCAAATCTTTTACATCTCCATTGTATCCATAATTCACCCTTAAACTACAAATGATATTCCAATCCTACTAACGATTTTAACTGTTCACAATGGTCTTTAAGATAAGTTATAAATTTCCCCCATTCCTTATGAAAATTTTGGTCTTCCTGATTTTTTATTCTTCTGGTATTTTAGCCATTTCAGCATAGTCCATCAACTTCATCTGCCATTCTTCTCTGGTAGGGACTTTAGCTGCTTTCCATCTCTGGAAAGTGCAGTTTACTTTGGGTATTTTGACCCCGCTTCTGTTGTTCTTAAGTTTTAGTCTGCCTAGGAATCTCTTTTGTTTACAGTTGCTATGGCCTATTATTATTAATAATAAGTAATTAAATTTCTATACTGCCCTTCATCTGAGGAACACAGGGCGGTTTGCAAGGCTCTGAACTGACATAGTTGCTTCCCCTGTCTAGTCCCTGCTTTTATAAAGGTTAAAGGTAAAGGGACCTCTGACCATTAGGTCCAGTTGTGACCGACTCTGGGGTTGCGGCACTCATCTCGCTTTAAAGGCCGAGGAAGCCGGTGTACAGCTTCTGGGTCATGTGGCCAGCATGACTAAGTCGCTTCTGGTGAACCAGAGCAGCGCACTGAAACGCCGTTTACCTTCCCGCTGGAGCGGTACCTATTTATCTACTTGCACTTTGACGTGCTTTCGAACTGCTAGGTTGGCAGGATTTATAAAGGCTAATTTGCCCCAATTTAGTCTCATTTGTTTTCTCTGCCTTCTTATTTTTTGCTAACTTTATCTCTCACGGAAATGTGTGTTCATAAACACACGCACACAGTTCTGCGATTTGCCCTTGATTTTCTCCCATGCTTCATAACTAGCTTCACACTCATATTACAAATGGAACTCTGGTTACGCTTTAGCCGTGTGTGTCATTTGTGCCAATAGAAGACTGAGCACAGTAAAGTTGGCAAATGGAATGGGCATCTGTATTACTATCCCATTAAGTAACCACTGAGCCTCTTGGGCTTGCCGATCAGAAGGTCGGCAGTTCAAATCCCTGCGATGGGGTGAGCTCCCATTCCTCTGCCCCAGCTCCTGCCAACCTAGCCATTTGAAAGCACGCCAGGGCAAGTAGATAAATAGGTACCGCTGCGGCGGGAAGGTAAATGGCATTTCTGTGCACTTTGGTTTCCGTCACGGTGTTCTGTTGTGCCAGAAGTTTAGTCCTACTGGCCACATGACTTGGAAAGCTGTCTGTGGACAAATGTCGGCTCCCTTGGCCTGAAAGCGAGATGTGCGCTGCAACCCCATAATCACCTTTGACTGGACTTAACCGTCCAGGGGTCCTTTCCCTTTTTACTTAGGTGTGAACCACATTGGTGACAAATATCATGAATGAAATAGTTGCTTCCATTTAGAGAACTCGTAAAACCTTTTATTGGCATCACACACAACATCCGAAACAAAACAAATCAGTACAGAATTACCACTTCCCCAGTGACACGAAACATTTGCTGAAAGAAAGGAGGCAGAGCAGTCTATCGTCACATCTCATGGTCTTCAGGGAGATCAGACGTCTCGTCTGCAGTGTATTTCGACGACAAAAAACCAAACAGAGATATTTAGCCACTAACTTGGTGAGCTCCTGATCATTCCCCAGTAATAGAAAATGTATGACCTCTGACTCTGGTTTCCATTTGGGGATACAGAGTTGATCTAGAAATTGCTGGCGGAGATCAGCATATAGTTTACAATTGAGAGCCATATGTGTAAGGGTTTCCACCAGGTGGTCTTCGCATGGGCAAGTTCTTTCTCCTTCCACCCTGCCTGAGAACCATCCCCAAGGGAGGTTGGATGGATTTAAATTAAACCTGGCCAGCGAAAATGCCCTTCTTTCTTGAGGGTTAAGCAGAAATTCAAGGTAATTATGCTTAGTTTCATGTGCCCAAGAAAGTTGAAAATAAAGAGGGGAACGGTTATTTATTTATTTATTTCAAAACAACACGTGTCATCCCCCCCCCTTTCTTCTGTTTTCATCTGCATCTGGGCTGTTATATACTGTATTTTTTGCTCTATAAGACTCACTTTTTCCTTCCTAAAAAGTAAGGGGAAATGTGTGTGCGTCTTATGGAGCGAATGCAGGCTGCGCAGCTATCCCAGAAGCCAGAACAGCAAGAGGGATTGCTGCTTTCGCTGCGCAGCGATCCCTCTTGTTGTTCTGGCTTCTGGGATTCAGAATTTTTTTTCTTCTTGTTTTCCTCCTCCCAAAACTAGGTGCATCTTGTGGTCTGGTGCGTCTTATAGAGCAAAAAATACGGTATTTTGTCTGTCTAGCTTCATACCACTTGTTACATACATACTATGGGGCCAGTGGCCTCAGAGAGAGAGATGAACTTCCACATTTGCTTCAAAAGAAACATCCAGCCAGGCTGGAAGAACAGGGTGTGTGTGTGTGTGTGTGTGTGTGTGTGTGTGTGGAAATGGTCATGAGATGTGAGACACATTGAGATGCGCCTTCAGCTCTCTCGATAGGCAGTCTGCATGGCAGCTTTGCTTCTTCACATGGATCTCTCTTGCTAGATTGGGGAGTAGGTGTTAAGTCAGGCTGTCAGCACAAATGTTAAACCTATTGTGGCTTTTTGTGTCTCTCTCTCCCCGCCCCCCCCCCCCCCCAATATTTTGAAGGTCCGAACTGCTTAACTCCATGGAAATCTCAAGACTCCGAAACAGCCGATTTGCCCAGTAAAATGCTTCTTCATTATACTCCCAAGGTAGGAACTCCATTTTCCTGTAGTTTTGCTTTGATGGCTTTAGAAGAGGATTATACAAATATGGTGAGGATACCACCAGCTTTAGCCATGATAACTAAGCAGAATTTCTGTACAGTGGTATCTTGGTTCTCAAACGCCTTGGTACTCAAACGACTTGGAACCCAAACACTGCAAACCCGGAAGTAAGTGTTCTGGTTTGCGAACTTTTTTCAGAAGCCGAATGTGCTCTGTTTTGAGTGTTACACTTCTGATTTGAGTGCCACACTTTTTGAGTGTTACGCTGAGGTCTGTCTGGTTTTGCTATTTATTTTGCATTTTTGTTTTTGCGGCTCTTCTTTGTGTTTGTTTTTGTGACTGTGTGGAGCCCAGTTCAGCTACTGATTGATTGATTGACTGATTGTGTGACTGCAGTACATTGTTTGTTGCTTTCATTTTATGGATCGATGGTCTCATTAGATAGTAAAATTCATGTTAAATTGCTGTTTTAGGGGTTGCTTTTAAAAGTCTGGAACGGATTAATTCATTTTGCATTACTTTCTATGGGAGAGCGCGCCTTGGTTTTGGAATGGACTTCTGGAACAGATTAAGTTTGAGAACCAAGGTACCACTGTATTGCGCCTGAGCTGATTTGTTGAAGAGCGCTTAGCTCATTTTCTCCTATTTTTCGGACAGGCTTGCAGAAGCCCAATATGCCTTGACCTTTCCCCCAATCTTCTACATGGAAGGCTAACAGGGAACAAAGTGGTGAATTGGGACATCAAGGTAAACATCTCCAATGGCTTGTAACGACTGTGGGATTCCATAAGGGTTTGGATTATATTATGTGTATGAGAAATGACCACCCAGAGAGCCAGTGTGGTGTAGTGGTTAAGAGCAGTAGACTCGTAATCTGGTGAACCGGGTTTGCGTCTCCGCTCCTCCACATGCAGCTGCTGGGTGACATTGGGCTAGTCACGCTTCTCTGAAGTCTCTCAGCCCCACTCACCTCACAGAGTGTTTGTTATGGGGGAGGAAGGGAAAGGAGAATGTTAGCCACTTTGAGACTCCTTTGGGTAGTGATAAAGCGGGATATCAAATCCAAACTCTTCTTAACGTTTTGGTGGAGCTAATGGTCTCAATCCTCTCTCTCTCTCTCTCTCTCTCTCTCTCTCTGTGTGTGTGTGTGTGTGTGTGTGTTTCTAAGACCAAAGCAGGGATGGGGAGAGTAGATGGAAAGCAAAAAACCTGGAAGGCGAGATCAGTAGAGATACCATGGAGGTGCTTTATAAAAGGGTGCATAAAATCTTGACACTTTCCTAGCAATGTAATCCTATGCAGGTCTATTTAGAAATAAGTCTTACTGTGTGTGTAAAGAATTGTGAGTTTCTAAAGGCAAGTCTGCGGTGCAACTTTCTGCAGTCACAGTGAGCAGGAAGAGCGTGTGTTGACTCTTGACATCTGGGTTGTAGTTCCTCCCAATTGGGGCGCGGGTGGCGCTGTGGTCTAAACCACTGAGTCTTTTGGGCTTGCCAATCAGAAGGTTGGCGGTTCGAATCCCCATGATGGGGTCAGCTCCCATTGCTTTATCCCAGCTTTCTGTCAACCTAGCAGTTCGAGAGCACGCCATTGCGAGTAGATAAATAGGTGCCGCTGCGGCGGGAAGGCAAACAGCGTTTCTGTGTGCTCTGGTTTCCGTCACGGTGTTCTGTTGCGCCAGAAGCAGCTTAGCCATGCTGGCCACATGACTCGGAAAAGCTGTCTGTGGACAAACGCCGGCTCCCTTGGCCTGAAAGCGAGATGAGCGCCTTTGACTGGACTTAACTGTCCAGGGGTCCTTTACCTTTTTACCTTTACCTAGATTCTACCAAAGGGGACGCGGGTGGCGCTGTGGGTAAAACCTCAGCGCCTAGGACTTGCCGATCGCATGGTCGGCGGTTCGAATCCCCGCAGCGGGGTGAGCTCCTGCCGTTCGGTCCCAGCTCCTGCCCACCTAGCAGTTCGAAAGCACCCTTAAGTGCAAGTAGATAAATAGGTACCGCTTTATGGCGGGAAGGTAAACGGTGTTTCCGTGTGCTGCGCTGGTGCCGGTTCGCCGGAGCAGCTTCGTCACGCTGGCCACGTGACCCGGAAGTGTCTCCGGACAGCACTGGCTCCCGGCCTCTAGAGTGAGATGAGCGCACAACCCTAGAGTCTGTCAAGACTGGCCCGTACGGGCAGGGGTACCTTTACCTTTACCTAGATTCTACCAAACGTTCAGAGGATTGGTTTAGCATCTGACCTGCCATATTGCCCAATGGAGGGTTAAGAAGTTAATTCATTAGGACTTCCGGGGGCGGCGCGAACGGCAATGGCGGTCCTCTTCTGAACGGGAGAGGAGGCTCCGCAGGCAACGGGTCGTCCGCTACGGCGAAGCGGAGACCCACTCTGGAAAACCCCAGGCGGCAAGAGCCTGGGGCCTTGAGGCTCGGTGGGCGCCTAGAGCGACCCTCCAAGTGCAGAAGGAACCCCGTAAGGGGCTCCGGAGCACGGAGGGGGGTTGCGGCGCTGTGAGCTGTTTCACAGCCTGAGGAGCGAAGCCGCGCTGCTACTGTCGGTGAGCGCTGATCCCTTTTCCTGCTAAATTACGGATCCGGACGAAAAAGCAACTAACTTGTGAGTAAAAGACTGAATCACTTGAATTTGAGACCTTAAAAGGGAAACTTAAATTGGCTTGAACTTGGCTGAGAGCGGAGAGACGTGGAAGCAGGAAGTCCGTCTTCCGCAGCCATTGAACTTGAAAAAAAAAAAGCAATCAGCTGGAGGAGTGGAGGCTGAAAGAAAGAGACTCTAAGTTTTACAGATCTAAGCATCTATTTGAACTTGCATCTTAAAGTAAAGACTTTAAGTTAAAGATTTGGGATTTCTATTTGCACTTGACTTTCCTCCTCTTATTGGATTACAAATTAGAAGGTGAAACCCAGAGTCAGGAGCTGCCTGAGTACTAAGGGAGCTGTCAGTACTGCAGATTTGGATACTGTATATTGGAACTTGAAACAATCTGAGGGTATTGAGACCTTTTAAATTTTGAAACATTCTTTTTGGAGATAAATAAGCACTGTCTCCAACAAAGTGACCATTTATAAACTCTGCTAAACATTTGTATTTGAAGGTTCTTGGACATTAAATTAGACTCTGAAAGACAGATCAAGCTCCCTCTAGAGGATTGGATTATAACAGTGATTTTACATACACTTTTTACTTTCGATTCCCTTGCTGTTTGCTTGCTCTGGACCTTTCCATTCCCATGGGAACAACTCAGTGTGACCTTGACTGACAGATAACGTTGGAATGAGTGGCACAAGAAAAAGAGGGAGAGCTAAACAAACAACTCTAACAACTCTAACCTCAGCCTCACAGACACGCAGATCATCTGTGCCTACTTTGCCCTCAGAAGTGGAGGGAGAGGGCGAAGCAGAGCAGTTACAACTGGAAGATATGGCCTCAGGAGCATCTGTTTCTGTACTAGACAAAATTTTTGAAAAATTGGAAGCTTTGGACAAGAAAGCAGATGCGCAATCAGCAAAGATTGATAAAAACACAGAATGTCTAAATAAATTAACCACACAAGTGGTACAGAATGCACAAGCAATTGGACAGCTAACGGAGGCCTCAGCAGAAAATCGGAAATTGACTGAGGACACCAGACAAAGATTTGAAAATTTAGAGCAAGAGGTAAGACCACTCACTAAACAAGTCGGGGAACACCAGATTTATCTCTCGATGATAGAACTGCGAAATCGTGAGAACAACTTAAGGATTAGATCACTACAAGAGGCAGAAGAAGGACATCTAACTGAGTTTTTGACCAAAGAATTCTCCAAGTTCTGGAACTTGGAAGAAAAGGACTTTAAAATTGTGTCAGCTTTCAGACTTGGAAGATTTATAAAGAAGGAGAGGCCCAGAGACTGTTTGATAACATTGAGATCAAAGGAGGAAAGGGATAAGATTTTGGGACTACACTTTGTAAAATCACTGGAGGTGTTGGATAGAAGAATTGAAATTTATAAAGATATCCCAAGACTACTGCTTGATCTTAGAGCCGCCTATTCTGAACTTGTTAAACTACTAAGGAGCAACGCAATTCCATTCAGGTGGGAATTTCCCCAAGGATTATCTTTTACCTTTAGAGGGAGAAAGGTCAAAGTGAGAACACTGGAAGAGAGAGACAAATTCCTGTCTACATACGGAGAGGACCTTCAAAAAAGAATTGAACTACCTTCTGGGCCTGAGGCAACGCCAGTACCAACATCAGCATCTGTGGAACCTGAAGACCCTGAGAAGATACCACCCCTTGAAAAATAACCAGATAGTTCAGGATGTCTCTGCAACTGTTGAGCTGGAATATTAATGGTTGTAACATTCCGGAAAAAAGGAAGAAAATATTTCATATATTAAAAAAAGAACAATTGGACATTATTTGTTTACAAGAAACACATGTGACGAGGCTCCACAGAAAAGTGTTAATAAATAAAAGATTGGGCCAGGAATTTGTATCTTCGGACAAAGTTAAGAAGAGAGGCGTAGTGATATATGCAAAAGAGAGCCTGCCACCTAAATTCCTATTTAAAGATGAACATGGAAGAATTTTGGCTATTGAGATACAATATCAAGGAGAGAAACTGCTGATATTAGGAATTTATGCACCTAATGAAGGGAAATCGGAATTTTACAAGAAGTTGCAGGAGACAATGCTGGACTATCTAGACTACAACAACATCATAATGATGGGAGATATGAATGGGGTCGTATCAACTAACATGGACAAGTCACAAAGTCAAAATGTTACAAAAGACGGCAGACTACCTAAAACCTTTTTTGAAATGATTGACAATATGGATTTGATTGACATTTGGAGGACAAAGAACCCACTAGGAAGAGAGGGAACATTCTTTTCTGAAGCCCAACTGACCTGGACAAGAATCGACCAAATATGGATTTCTAGAGGCCTGGCACCTAAGGTCAGAAAAGTGGAAATCTGCCCAAAGACCTGCTCCGACCACAATGCAGTAAAGATGGATATGACACTATTACCAACTGGATCCTTTAGATGGAAGATGAATGACAATTTGTTTAGAGATCAGGAAATTACCAAGAAGGCCCAAAAAGTTTTGAAGGACTATTTTGAGATAAACATGAATAATATGGTGGAAAAAAGAATAATCTGGGACGCAAGTAAAGCTGTAATGAGGGGATTCTTGATACAACAGAATGCAGTGAAGAAAAGAACACAAAATGAGAAAAAAGATAAGATCTTGGATAAAATAAAAGAATTAGAGAAGAAATTAAGAGTGAATCCGAAGTCACAGCCAACTCTGAGAGAAATTAAACTTTATCAAACACAATATTCTAAATTGATAAATCAGGAAATTGAATGGAAGGTTAAATTAATGAAACAAAAAACGTTTGAGTCGGCGAATAAATGTGGAAAACTGCTAGCTTGGCAGTTGAAGAGAAGACAAAGATTAAATACTGTTACAAACTTAGAGGTTGATGGAAAAAACATCCAGAATCCAGTGGACATTAGAAAGTGTTTCCAGAGATACTTCAAAAAATTATACACCCAAGGGCCGCAAGATGATGTTGAGATTAAACAATTTTTGGCAAAAAACGGACTATCCAAATTGTCACAAGAAAATAGGACAATCCTGAATTCTAAAATAACACGACAGGAGATCGAACAAGCTATCCAGAACATGCAACTTGGCAAATCTCCAGGACCAGATGGGCTGACCTCCAAGTACTATAAGACATTGAAAGACTATTTGATACAACCTTTGATGGAGGTCAGCAATGAAATTATGGAGGGGAGGAGGGCACCGGAGTCGTGGAAGGAAGCGTTTATCACATTAATACCAAAGTCGGAAGCTGAAAAGACACAACTTAAGAACTACCGTCCCATCTCTCTTTTAAATGTGGATTACAAAATATTTGCAGACATTTTGGCAAATAGATTTAAAAAAGTTTTAAATGAAGTAATTCATAAGGACCAGGCTGGCTTTCTCCCAGGAAGACATCTGTTTGCTAATACAAGGAACATTATTGACATTTTGGAACTTTTGCAAACAGACATAAATACAAAAGCAGTTTTAATTTTTATAGATGCGGAGAAGGCCTTTGACAATATCTCCTGGAAATTTATGATGGGAAATTTAAAAGAGATGGGAGTGGGACGGGGTTTTGAGAATGGGATTGAGGCGATATATTCAGAACAGAAAGCTAAACTGATAGTTAATAATGTGGTTACAGAAGAGTTTAAAATTGAAAAAGGGACACGACAAGGTTGCCCTATTTCCCCTTTGTTATTTATTTCGGTTCTGGAAGTGCTATTGAACATGATTAGAAGGGATCAGTTGGTGGAAGGAATTCAGGTCGGTCAGAAACAATATAAATTAAAAGCTTTCGCAGATGACCTGGTTTTGACCTTGCAGAAGCCAGAGCCCAGTACGAAAAGAGTATTACAACTGATTAATGACTTTGGTCGGGTGGCTGGATTTAAATTAAATAAACAGAAAACTAAGGTTTTGGGGAAAAACTTGACTAATACAGAGTCAGAACGGTTTCAGAATGAGACGGAACTTAATGTGGTTAAAAAAGTAAAATACCTAGGGGTAAACATAACAGCAAAAAATCTAAGTCTATTTAAGGACAATTATGAAAAATGTTGGACAGAAATTAAGAGAGACTTAGATAGTTGGTCAAAATTGAAACTTTCTTTGTTAGGCCGAATTGCTGCTATCAAGATGAATGTATTGCCAAGGATGTTGTTCTTATTTCAAACACTTCAGGTTTTGGACAAAACGGAGTGCTTTCAGAAGTGGCAGAGAGACATTTCTAAGTTTGTCTGGCAGGGCAAAAAGCCCAGAATTAAGTTTAAGATATTAACCGATGCAAAACAAAGAGGGGGCTTTGCCCTGCCAGACTTAAAGTTGTATTATGAAGCCGCAGCGTTCTGCTGGCTAAAAGACTGGCTACTTCTTGAAGACACTGATGTGTTAGATTTGGAAGGGTTTAACAATACCTTTGGATGGCATGCATATTTATGGTATGACAAGGTTAAAGCAAACAAGGCCTTTAAGAACCATATTGTCAGAAAATCATTGTTTAATGTCTGGACAAAATATAAAGACTTGCTGGAAAATAAAACACCAAGGTGGCTTTCACCTTTGGAAGCCAAGGCCCGAAAAAGACCCAATATGGAGGCTAAATGGCCAAAATATTGGGAAATATTAGAAAAGGATGGAGACAATTGGAAATTGCAGAGTCTGGAGAAAATGAAAGACAAAGTGCGAGATTGGTTACATTACGCTCAGATTAAAGAAGTTTTTAAAAATGATAAGAAACTAGGGTTCCAGGTGGAGAAATCGAAATTAGAAACAGAATTGTTAGAACCAAAGATCAAGGTACTTTCAAGGATGTATAACTTGCTGTTGAAATGGAATACACAAGACGAAACGGTTAAATCGGCTATGATAAGGTGGGCACAGGACATTGGGCATAATATCATGTTTGAGGACTGGGAGAGGTTGTGGAGTAATGGATTGAAATTTACTGCATGTAACGCCCTGAAAGAAAATGTAATGAAAATGATTTATAGATGGTATATGACCCCAGTCAAACTTGCTAAAATTTACCACCTGTCTGATAATAAGTGTTGGAAATGCAAAGAGTGTGAGGGAACGTTCTTCCACCTCTGGTGGACTTGCCCTAAAGTGAAGGCGTTCTGGGAAATGATTTATAATGAACTGAAAAAGGTATTTAAATATACCTTCACTAAGAAACCAGAGGCTTTCCTTCTGGGTATTGTCGGCCAAGGGGTGGCAAAGAAGGACCAGACATTTTTTATGTATGCAACAACAGCAGCAAGGATACTACTCGCAAAACATTGGAAAACTCAAGATCTACCCACACTGGAAGAATGGCAGATACAACTGATAGACTACATGGAACTGGCTGAAATGACTGGCAGAATCCGTGACCTGGGAGAAGAGAGGATTGAGGAGGACTGGAAGAAATTTAAGAACTATTTACAAAAGTATTGCAATTTGAGTGAATGTTAAATAAGATGCTAGACCAAAATAACTGAGCACCACTAAATTTAGAAGTTTTTAAGAAAATAAGTAAGACTGTGAAATTTAGCTTATTCTGAGAATTATAAGATTAGGAAATATAGAAGGGATATAAGAATTTAAATAAGATGATAAATTGCTGACAAAATGTTTCAACGTTGAAAATGGGAGCGGGAGATGTGAGGAAGTCCAAAGAAAATGTGAAAATATGTTAAGATCAATGTTACATTGTTTATCATGTTTATTTTTATTGTAAAATTTAATAAATTGCTTTAAAAAAAAAAAAAAGAAGTTAATTCATTAACCTGTAAAGTACGTGGTAGTTTCAGCATCTCTGCTTACTTTCTCTTCTGGAAGTAGGTTATTATTTGAGAGAAACAAATAATTGAGGAGGAGACAAAACCTGCCTCTCACTCAAGATTACGGGGACCAAAGTGGCACGAGATAGGGGAAAGTTTTGCCTCTGCTTCCATGGCATCCCCACTTGCAGCCCCATACATTTCCCACAAATAAATCCAATGCTTTTAGGAATAATAATAATAATAATAATAATAATAATAATAATATTTTTTTATTTATACCCCACCCATCTGGCTGAGTTTCCCCAGCCACTCTGGGCAGCTCCCAATCAAGTGTTAAAAACAATACAGTATTAAATATTAAAAACTTCCTTAAACAGGGCTGCCTTCAGATGTCTTTTAAAAGTAAGATAGCTGCTTATTTCCTTGACATCTGATGGGAGGGCGTTCCATAGGGCGGGTGCCACTACCGAGAAGGCCCTCTGTCTGGTTCCCTGTAACCTCACTTCTCGCAATGAGGGAACCGCCAGAAGGCCCTCGGTGCTGGATCTCAGTGTCTGGGCTGAACGGTAGGTGTGGAGACGCTCCTTCAGGAATACAGGACTGAGGCCGTTTAGGGTACAGACAGAAAGCAGGGTGCAGTGTGATTTGCTATTAACCTCCACATCTATATAGTATTTGCAGCTTGTTTCAGAAACTCACAAGAATCCCAATTCACTTGCAGTCGCAGATCTTTACCAAAGCTCTTTGGTTGTTGATTTCCAAACACTGACTACATATTCCTCTTCCCATCCCTTCTGTCTCCCCCCTCTCTTCCTTAAGGATATGATCAACTGCGTTGGTGGACTGAATGTGCTGTTTCCTCTGCTAGAACAGATCAGCTACCTCGATGGGCAACTACCTGAGAGGCTTGATGTGGAATCGGTTGCTCCTGAATTGCAGACACCTGTAGAAGGAGATTGGGTGGTGTTAACCTCCACCAAGGCTTCGGGTAAGGCGAGAACTGTATGCATTGAGGCTTTTAAATAGCCTTTTTTATGAGCCCAGGGAAAAGCAATCCACCCAAACAACAACAAAACCTCTCTTGATCATTTTCTTCTTCTACTTCCACAATTGCTTAGCAGAGCTAACTTTTTTAGCTAAAGGCCTATGTTCCTTCTTCCAGAGGCTCGTTTAGAGAAGAACATTGTTGCAACTTTCATCCTGATGATAAAGCACTTTATTCAAAGGCACCCAATCAACCAGGATAATCTTGTTCACTCGCATGGAGTCGCAACCTTAGGAGCCCTGTTGCAGAAGGTACGCAGCAACCACCAACATTTAATACTAGCAATTGTATTGAGTAGGATAGTTAAACCATAGTTTGTATATGTTTTCATTTTTGGTAGACAAGTGTTGCCGTGTCAGATTCTCTGTTCACAAATATGTGCATTGTGAACTACAGTGAATCTATTGTTTTAAAAGAGGCCCTGTGGAACATGTGTATTCTGTATCCGTGGGGCCATTTTAAAGGATTCACCCTGTATATCCAAACCAGATCTATTTTTCCATCGATCCATATCAAAGAACTCCAGCGTAGATCAGTGAAGTGCAATGAAAATGTTACGTAATTGTATATAATTTTTTAAATCAAATTTTCTGTTTTACAATTTCAAGTTCTCATTTTTACATCTTTAAGATATCAGTGACTTCCCTTCTCCTCTTTCCATGGTTCATTTTACATATCATAAATCCCTGCATATTTTACAAAAACTATACCATTCAGTAATTCATTATTACATCTATCATAGCTTATTTACACTGCTGAATCTATCTTAATGCTGCCAGCGTTTTTAGCTGTACACAGTTATTTCCCATATATTCAATAAACGTTTTCCAATCTTCTCTAAACGTATGTTCTTCTTGTTCTCTTATTCTATATGTTAAGTCTGCAAGCTGTGCATATTCTATCAACTTAAGTTGCCAATCTTCTTTGGTTGGGACTTTGCTCGTTTTCCATTTTTGGGCTAACAAAACGCAGGCCACAGTAGTGGCATACATAAATAACCTTTTTGGACACCTGGGAATTTCAGTCTGAATTAGCCCCTGAAATGCTACAGAATTGTAATTCCCTGCCATTCATTAACATTAAGGGTGCACATATTAGCATTAGAGACTTGAATTTGATTTATTAAACTAAAGCTGTTATAAAAGGTAAAGGTAAAGGGACCCCTGACCATTAGGTCCAGTCGTGACCGACTCTGGGGTTGCGGCGCTCATCTCGCTTTATTGGCCGAGGGAGCCGGCGTACAGCTTCCGGGTCATGTGGCCAGCATGACTAAGCCGCTTCTGGCGAATCAGAGCAGCGCACGGAAACGCTGTTTACCTTCCCGCCAGAGTGGTACCTATTTATCTACTTGCACTTTGACGTGCTTTCGAACTGCTAGGTGGGCAGGAGCTGGGACTGAGCAACGGGAGCTCACCCCGTTGCGGGGATTCGAACTGCCGACCTTCTGATTGGCAAGCCCTAGGCTCTCTGGTTTAACCCACAGCGCCACCCGCGTCCCTTCAAAGCTGTTATAGTCTATTGTAATAAAATTGCAAACCTGTGGGGAAAAGTGCAAATTCGGCTTGCGCACACCTCTTCTCTCAAGTCTCAAGTTGACTTCTTCCATGCAAACAAAACTGGTTGGTTTTTCTTACTAAGAACACATTTGTCACGAAGCCTACTTGCTTAAATACGCAGTCGCAATATTTGTTTTATAGTTTGTAGAACATAAAGGGATAGGCATAAATTTGTCCGACTCTTTCTTAGGTGCCGAGCAGCTTCATGGATGTGAATGTCTTGATGGCCGTCCAGCTGTTGATAGAACAGGTCTCTGTGGTGAAAAACGCACCCCTTCTGCAGCAGATGTATCAACACTTGCTTTTTGACTTCAGCATCTGGAATCGGGGAGACTTCCCGTTCCGAATCGGTGAGGCTAGGCGCTGTTAATATTAACACTGAAACTTAACTTGGTTTGCTGCACGTATCATAATGCACTCGCCATGTATATGAAAGGCTAGACTGACCTGCCCTGATGGGAAATGTTGTGTTTGTAGGTCACATCCAGTACCTTTCTACAATTATCAAAGACAGTCGAAGGCTCTTCCGAAAAAAGTATGGCGTGCAGTTTTTACTGGATACACTGAGGATCTATTATGGGTATGCAATCTTGCATGTTTCCTTAGCTTGTTGTGCATTTTAAATTTTATATGCTTTGATGTCTGGCAGTGAATTTTTCTCGATTTTATTGTTTTGTCTTAACCGCTCTGATGAGAGAGAGAGAGAGAGAGGGAGAGAGAGAAAATATATTTATATATAAATATATAAATATATAAATATATAAATATATAAATATATATATCTAGCTCTCTCAAACTGCCGACCTTCTGATTTATAAAGAGTGCAGGCCAGAAGGGCATGTGCCACTGATTCAGTACTGCCATCTCCACAGGGACATAAATGTTTCTCGTGTGGAATCTTGTTGGAATCGTCCCTCAAGTACAGCCGAGGGCAATACATTCAATCTTGTGAGAGTAAAAGTGCGTCTATATTTTAGAATTGCTAGGTTATGCATATAGGGTGCCAGAGAGTCAAAATGGGTAGGGGGAGCTGTTACATACAAAGAGGTAAATTATATACAAAGGGATAAATGCTTTGGGAAAAGAAAACTGGAAGAACTAAGGGTCTGGCCTCTTTTGTATTCATAGTACGCCATCATTTTGATGAAGTCTTCTTTCCTTGTTTTTGTTAGAAACAGCTCTAAAGACAGTGACTTGGCGCCAGATGATCTTAAAACAATAAGAACATCTCTGTATGGATTAATAAAGTACTTCCTGAGCAAAGGTGGGGCGCATGAGGAAGTGCAGAGCATCATGGGCTATATAGCAGCCATCAACGATGAGGAGCAGGTATTTAGCATGCCTGTGTTAAACTACGGTTTCTTTTTTCTTGTCATTCTCTATTCCATCTTCAAAACGATGGGAGTGGGGGTGGGGGAAGAGATGTAATGCATGTTGTTGTTGTTTAGTTGTTTAGTCGTGTCCGACTCTTCGTGACCCCATGGACCAGAGCATGCCAGGCACTCCTGTCTTCCACTGCCTCCTGCAGTTTGGTCAAACTCATGCTGGTAGCTTTGAGAACACTGTCCAACCATCTCGTCCTCTGCCGTCCCCTTCTCCTTGTGCCCTCCATCTTTCCCAACATCAGGGTCTTTTCCAGGGAGTCTTCTCTTCTCATGAGGTGGCCAAAGTATTGGAGCCTCAGCTTCACGATCTGTCCTTCTAGTGAGCACTCAGGGCTGATTTCCTTCAGAATGGATAGGTTTGATCTTCTTGCAGTCCATGGGACTCTCAAGAGTCTCCTCCAGCACCACTATTCAAAAGCATCAATTCTTCGGCGATCAGCCTTCTTTATGGTCCAGCTTTCACTTCCATACATCACTACTGGGAAAACCATAGCTTTTACTATACGGACCTTTGTTGGCAAGGTGATGTCTCTACTTTTAAAGATGCTGTCTAGGTTTGTCATTGCTTTTCTCTCAAGAAGCAGGCGTCTTTTAATTTCGTGGCTGCCGTCACCATCTGCACTGATCATGGAGCCCAAGAAAGTAATGCATGTAAATAATGATATATAGCATATTGCCTAAACCATCTGCTAAGTGCAAGTATTTCATATAAGATAACTGAGCCTCTTCCACAAACTCTTCTTTCTTAAGGGGATTCTATTTGTTTTTACCCTGCTATGTGTGACAGATGCAGTGCTGCAGCCTGTGGTTTGTAAATCCAGACTTGTGTAATTCTTTCCCCTTCCTCCAGAGCGAATTCCACCCTCCCTTCCATGCAGTGATCTAATCACAGCGCAGTGTTATCTCTGCATCGGCACTAAGCAGGATTCACTTCTCAACCAGGGTTTGAAGTAGCTTTGCTAAACCTGGTTCAGCAGAACTTCCTCAGTGCAGGTTGCTACGCTAAACCAGGGGTGAGGAATTAGATCTGGCCAGCTCGTTGGATCGAAAACTGGGGGGGCCCTCCCTCCATGAGTCAGTTTGACTGCCCGCCTGTCAGGGACCTGATACTGTATAAAGTCAGATGCTTCAACTTGAAAACCCATGGCTGCAAAGGAACACTCACGAGCTCTCTCAATTTTTCATTTCTTCCTTTGCACCCTCAACTTGAATTCCAGCTGTGTCTGCAAAGGATGAATTTGGTAGTGCCTTCAGTTCTTCCTTCCCTACTTTAAAGTGGCACTTTTTGAATTTGGTGCATTTTACCGTTGCCAAAAAAGGGACGTGGGTGGCACTGTGGTCTAAACCACAGTGCCTAGGACTTGCCGATCAGAAGGTCGGCGGTTCGAATCCCCGTGATGGGGTGAGCTCCCGTTGCTCTGTCCCAGCTCCTGCCCACCTAGAAGTTCAAAAGCACGTCAAAGTGCAAGTAGATAAATAGGTACCGCTCTGGCGGGAAGGTAAACGGTGTTTCCGTGCGCTGACAAGTCCATAAGGGATCAAATACTTATTTCACTCATTATAATGCACATCAATCTCTGGCTTTTGTCTTCTGGGTTTCTGGGGGTTTTCCCGTTGTTATTCTGTCTCTCACAGCTACAATAAACCTACCATTAAAATTATGGACTGGTCATTTCTTCGTCAGAGGGCAAACGGGCAAATTTAGCAGGGGATCAAATACTTCTTTCCCCCACTGTATATGAAACGGGCATGGAACAGAAATAGATCCATCCACCCCTACTAGATAACAAATCCACACAATTTGAGGTTTGCTGCATCTATTTATTCTAAAAGACGGAAGTAGGAAACTTGGGAGTAAAAATGTCTGATTGGCCACGGAGGTCTGCTCAGTCCCAAAATTAATTGGGCTGCTTAAAACTCAACTGAGGGCTTGTCCACACATCACTTGTACCGGACCTAGAAAGTACGGATCTGAGAGGTTTTCCGCTTGTCCTGTGCCTTCTAGGCACAGATTTTTGTTTGTTCTACCACTTTCCCCCGGAAAACCTGCTGTTTACCACTGAACAGGAACAACCATCAATTGGCGGAACAACCAATTGACATTTGTTCCAGTTAAGCAGTAAAGAGCGGGTTTTCCCAAGGGAAAGCGGTGGGGTGAGTGGAAGTGTGACTGAACCCTGAGTATCTGACTTGAACATCCAAGCAGCTCAATACCTCTCCGCCTTTTTCTCTTGTTTTGCCCTTACTGGCAAGTCTCTGAACCCCAGCTATAAATGTTCATTGAGAAAGCATGCAAATCCCAGTTAGGGCTGTGCCTGACTCAAATTGGGTCCATTCTAATTCCATTAGGGGCGCTGGCATTTTTGAGAAACCCCTTGCTTCAAATAATCACCCCCCATCTCTGGAAATGAAAAGCTGTTTACAGTGAGAGAGATTGAATAGTGAGAACTGTGTGGCTTTTGCACTTTTGATTCAGTTTTGTTCTCCCCCAAGCTCTGTGGCATCCTGGAAGTACTTTTCAGCCTTCTCCACACCAGCCCAACTCGAGACCAGCTTTTCTTGTTGCTTTTTGAGCCAGGAAATGCAGACATCCTCTATGCTTTGCTGCTGAACCAGAGGTACTCGGACGGACTGCGGGAGCTTGTGTTCAAGGTAACTTGCTGCATCTCCTCTAAAACGATAGATCTAGCAAGATGAAGCCACATTTTCTAGGAAACAACTTTCTTTTGGCACACCTGAGTTCTGCACACACCGATGAAAGCTTGCATAGAATGCAAGCCGATAGCTTTAAAAAATATATCTCCTTTTGCTGAACTGTTGTACAGTTATAGCTTCAGCTTCTGGAAACTGACTGTCATTAGCTAATTTTAAACTCCAATACTGTGTATATTTGCTCAGAAGTACCGTATTTTTTGCTCTATAAGACTCACTTTTTCCCTCCTAAAAAGTAAAGGGAAATGTGTGTTCGTCTTATGGAGCGATTGCAGGCTGCACAGTTATCCCAGAAGCCAGAACAGCAAGAGGGATCACTGCTTTCACTGCGCAGCGATCCCTCTTGTTGTTCTGGCTTCTGAGATTCAGAATATTTTTTTTCTTGTTTTCCTCCTCCAAAAACTAGGTGTGTCTTATGGTCTGGTGTGTCTTATAGAGTGAAAAATATGGTAAATCTTGCTGTGTCTACCTGCTCACAAGCAAGTTGGTTTAGGATTGCAGTCTTCACCTGAGAGGAGTTTATCGACTTTTGGGGTTTTTTTTTTAATAATAATGTCCTTGTTCACGCTGGCACTGCATTTATGGCTGTTTTTAATCTTAGTTTGATGGTGCGTTCTGAGCTGCTGCGAGGGTTCTGTAGAGCTGCGATTTATTAAGAATAAATAAATGTGCCCGTTTGAAATTTGTTCTAATGACATACGGACCCTTAAACGGCTCAGAAACAATAAAAGCACACTCTAGAGAAGAAATGGATCCTCTTTATGGTTTTTTCTAATATCATCTGATAAATCTCAACACGAAAGCTAGCTCTCATGCATTCTGAGACACAAACGTGGCCAAGAAAATAGTAGCCAGGGTGGGCCTGTGTAGATTGGAGTCGAAGTTGGTTCTAAATGACTGGGATTGAGGTGTTCCCAAAGTAAAGGAAGGATTGAACTCTGATTAATAAGAATACACACAGAGGCTTGAACCAGCAAGACTCTGGGAAGGGTGCGTATAATAATCTGTGCCTCCACCCTCCAGCCCAGGTCGTTTTATTCACAAAAGAACTTTTTACAGAGTGTTCGTAAGAACCAATCAGATTTCTTCTGAGCATTGCAACAAACCCCACGTGGGGACAAAGTTAAACTACCGAAACTAATTAAGCACACATATTTCTGGGGTGAACAAAACAGAACTACAAAGGAGTGCATTTGGCAACCCCTGAGGTCATAAACAAGCAATACACATGATAAGAAGGATGGCCAGGAAGACAGCGATCATTATCACCTTCAGGTGAGATCTGTTTCCTTGCCCTAAGATCAACATCCTAAGATTAATATATCAGAAAAGCTACATCAAAGAAACTGCCCACTGTCTTTGATGACCCAGGATGCCTGCTTGGCGAAGCAACTGGCAGTGTACGTGACTGGTCAAGAAAGAGAAATGGAACAGGAATGATCAAGAATCATATCAAAATAGTTTAACCCCAGTCAACACAATGCTTTCATTGCTGACACAGATGGCTTACTCTATATTTGTTATAATTCCTCATAGCAATCCCACCTGATCACTACATGAGATGGCGAAGATCAGGGCAAATGTCTCACCTCTGTAATCCTGCCCTGTTTGGGGGATGAAGCCATCATGAATAGGAAATTATTCACCTTCCACCTCCAGAACCCAGCCAGAGTTGTGTTGCTGGTTTCTTGCTTGTGAAGAAGGGTCTTTGGTGTGCATCAGTGCTACTGGGGAGGTTTGGATCTGGCTGGCCACACAGGGAAGACGTTCATGCAGCCTTTCTTTGCAGATCATGGGGCAGATGTTGAAGTGCACCAAAGTCTATGAGCGGAGCAAACAGCGTATGAAGCTCAGAGAAGTCGGGTATTCCGGACTGGGACTGCTCCTGAACGAATCTCCAGTGACCACATCTCTTATTAAGAACCTTCTCAACCAAGTTCTTCATGCAGGTACTTGGGTGGTTCAATAATAATACTAATACTGATACTAATAATGTTTATACCCCACCCATCTGGCTGGGTTTCCCCAGCCACTCTGAGCAGCTTACAGTGAAGGAATGGGTTTCCCAAATCTAAAACCTGACTGTGCAGTCAGTCTGAAACGGGCCCTAAAATCCCCATTTTTCATTCTCCAAGGGTGCATTAGCTAAAAACCATTAACTTGAGCACTTGAGCAAATGCATAACAGGAACCCAGCTGTATATACAAAGCCCTCTCCTTTATCAGTCCGTGACGCTTAATGGATGGCCTTGTCAGTTCCGAAGTGGAGATGGGATGGCAGAGCTGGGGCTTATCTTATCTTGTGGGTTGTAAATATCCTGACACACTGACGCACAGACCTTGCAAGACACCCCCGCGCTCAGGGATGGTGCCAGGAGTGCTCTTAGAGTTGGCGACCTTCTTACCCCAAGATAAGGAATACAGGAACAGGAACATCCTTTTATGGTCAAGAGTACAGGAACATCTGTTTATGGTCATAGATGTCAACTTACATGTATAAGCTGACGTGGCTGGATTCCTGGGAAGGTGGGAGAGGGTGCCTGGAGGATATATATACTGTGTGAAATTTCTCTTGCTTTTGTGCTTGCTGTGAACCTATCACACAGTGCCTTCTGCTATCCGGAGAGCAGAATAAACTCTTTCTCTGAACCAAACCTCGGTGTCATTTGACTCCTTCCTCCCTGCTCTGGGAGCAACGCTCACCCTACCAATCGGTAAAGTCTAATAAGGCTACAACAGCACACACACAAACACAGACAGACAGACAGACACACACACACACACACACACACACACACACACAGCATTACAACCTTCCCAATACAGGGCTGCATATCTTTCTCACCATCCTCTAAACCATGGCTTGCCAACCTAGTCCCTACCACCCACTAGTGGGCGTTTCAGGATTATAGGTGGGCGGTAGGGGGTTCTAAATATTATTTTTTGTTGGATGAGCCTCAATTTAAGCTCCGGAGACACCCTTGTTACAGCGCTTTAAAAAGTTCCCCACTGTGTGGTCGAACCCTAACAGTTTTTTCTTCTTGTTTGAGTTCTGAAATAGGAAAAATACATTTATCACTTCAATTCATTGTAGTGTTTTCATGGCAAAGTCCAAATACACGAAACCCCCCAACCCTCTGCAGTTTGGGGGTTGAAAAAGGGACGGAGGTGGACTTATGACATTTTCCCTTTTTCTTATCATGCGTGTCTTGAATCCTTCCTCTACAGATCCAGTTGTGAATTACAGGGACTTTATAGCAGTGGTGCATCTGGCTCACAGAGCAGATATCAATGTCCGAGTGGCCATCTGTCAAAAGGTGAGTTGTTGCTGTTGTCGTTTTGGAGTGGGCCAGGTGGTAGACAGGAACATCATTGGTGAATCGCAAAGAATGGGTCTATTGGACGAGGTCTGGGGAGAGACAGTGGAGTTCTTAGGATGTGTCCAGAAGTTGATGGAGGGTGCAATCCTGTTCACATGGGGCAGAAGATGGGGAAAAGGTACCTGGTGGCTATGTGGAACTGATCCTGTGGGACAATGTTCATATCTCTCATCTATTATTATTTTTTTTGGTAACCTGGTGAAGATAATATGAATTGACTGCATTATAACTATAAGAATGCTCAGTAGGTTTTGCATCCTCAGGATTCGGCTCCTCCCCTTTTACACAGTCCATTTGTCTCTCTTTTTTGTAAAAAAAAAAATTATTTTAAAAAAATACATAAACAAAATCAATTAAAAATCCATAGAATGAGATTCCTCTGAATCTCAAGGTTTCCTCCCATCCCCTCCATGCGTCCTAAAAACAATGTTTACAACTGCATATCGGCTCATATCCAATTTTTCCATCAGTCTAAATTATGGGTAGGCAAACTAAGGCCTGGGGGCCGGATCCAGCCCAATCGCCTTCTAAATCCGGCCCCTGGACAGTCTGGGAATCAGCATCTTTTTACATGAGTAGAATGTGTCCTTTTATTTAAAATGCATCTCTGGGTTATTTGTGGGGCATAGGAATTTGTTCATTATTTTTTTCAAAATATAGTCTGGCCCCTCACAAGGTCTGAGGGACAGTGAACCGGCCCCCTGCTGAAAAACTTTGCTGACCCCTGAAATTGTCCATAAGTTTTGTTACTTTACAAGTGTGGTTAAAATCCTGCTAATGTTTTCATCTGCCCACAATTATAAATAAATAAATTAGAAATTTCCCCCATTATTTTGTAAAGTTCTTGTCCTCTTAGTTTCCGAGCTTCCCAGTTAATTTTGCCATTTCAGCATAGTCTATCAACTTGGTTTGCCATTCTTACCTTGTCAAAATTGTTTCTTACTTCCATCTCTGTGCTAGTAACATCCATGCGGTTGTTGTCACATACAAAAAATATCTTTTTTGGTCCTTTGGAATTTCGGTACCTATAATTCCTAATATAAAAGCTTCTGGGTTGTTTTTTTTTTGACAAAAGTTATTTTAAACATTTTTTTTAATAAGATATTTATTAAGATTTTTTAAAATATTACAATAAAATTTTTTCCCCAATTTTTCTGGTTTCCCCCCAGGTTTTTTCCTCATCTCTAGGTCACATCTTTAAATTCTCAGACCTATTACTTACAGCTTAAGTTACCGTATTTTTCACTCTATAGGACGCACGCAGCCATAGGACGCACCTTGTTTTAGAGGGGGAGAACAAGAAAAAAAATTCTCCCCCTCTCTGCACAGCGTCCCTTCAGCGAAGTGGCAGGAGAAACAGAGCCCCTTCCATTTCTTCTCCTGCTTAGCTGAAGCGGCGCTGCGCCTTAGCTGAAGGGGCACCAACCCTTCAGCGAAAGGAACCCGAAGCCTCCGGAGCGCAGCGGGAGCTCCCGCTGCGCTCCGGAGGCTTCAGGCAGCTATCTTTGAAGCCTGGAAAGAGAGAGGGGCCGGTGCACACCGACCCCCCTCGCTCTCCAGAGAGTCTCGGGTTCCTTTCGCTTGTGGGGCTGGCGGTGGGGAAAGCAGAGCTTCCCTCACCGCTGCTCCCCGCGGCTTGTGAGGCTGGCGGTGGGGAAAGCCGAGCTTCCCTCACTGCTGTTCCCCGCAACTTGTGGGGCTGGCGGTGGGGAAGGCTGAGTTTCCCTCACCGCCAGCCCCGGGGACCACGCATTCGCTCCATAAGACGCACAGACATTTCCCCTTAGATTTTAAGAGGAAAAAAGTGCGTCTTATGGAGTGAAAAATACGGTACATGCTGGTTTAGCACCTTGGTGGCTCTTTCCGAGGCAACGTGATTTACAGGCACACAGAAAGCTCTGAAAGGTTCCTGTTGCAGATTGATGTTGAGTCTTCAGCTCGCCCGCTTATTGCTTTCTGCAGCTTTTGCAAATCCTCCATAGCCAGCCGGATTCAGCGCAGCAGATTTCTCAGCAGCGTGGCTGGCAGGAGACGTTGGCAAGACTCTTCCTGAAAGAGAACGCCGAGGTCAGGAACGGTGCGAGGGAGAACAGAAACGACTCTGCCAAAGAGGGTGGTGAAAAGCACGCTCCAGGTAAAGAGTTTCAGAAACACTCTTCTTCAAAGGCCGATGGGGGAGACGCTACTAGTTTTGCATCTGTCAACGGTGCATGCGATCGGTGGAGCCTGGAAGACAGCAAGCCTGGCGTGATGCTCGATGATCCCACCGGGGCAGAGATGTGCTTCATGGCTGAGGACCAAGATGAGCTGTGGCAGAAGAACCCTTCTCACCTGAGCTTGGACCTCTCGAGCGTTGACTCCTACGAACTGGGCGATGGTGGGAGTCAGATGGTGGACAGCCTGCCCAGCACCCCTTCGCCTGTCGAGAACACCAAAACATTCTCTGGGCATCTTGAGAAAGAGCCAAACGCTACGGCAGAGGTGGCATTCCCGGCAGATCTCTCATTATTTGAAATTCGCGAGGTAATGTGTTCGTCCTGCTTCCGGGCAAACTTTTGTGGTTGGTCCCATCGCCCGCCCATCCAGTTTAGTTTTAAAAATTACTGTACTTTTCTGTGCATAGGACTAGGTTTTTTTCTTTAAAAATTATGCTAAAAAGTGAGGGCATAGCTGTCAACGTTTCCCTTTTTTTAAGGGGAATTCCCTTATTCCGAATAGGATTCCTCGCAAGAAAAGGGAAAAGTTGACAGCTATGAGTGGGGGTTGTCTTATACTTGGATAGTCCACAGGGTGGACGTTTGATTGGTTGCTGCCGCAGCTGTCAACGGCTATTGGGCGTGTGATTGGTTGCTGCGCCAATGGCTGACGCTGATTGGCTGACGCTGCGGCAATTGGGCAGGCGATTGGCAGCTTCTGCCGGCTAGGGGACAGACGAGAGGCGGATTTTGTGACGCAACAGCCATTTTTGGCAATCCCCCCTAAAAAAGGCTCAATAACCCTGGGTAATCCCCCCAAATAAGCTCGACAACTCTGTGTCATCTCCCCCCATTTTCTTCACTTTGAATCCCTTTATACATGGGGGCGTCTTATACGCGGAAAAGTACGTTAATCAAAATTCTTTCACAGTTAAACTTTTAACGAAAAGAGAGAAAAATAATGCGTGTTCGGTTTTGCTCAAAAGATTTCAAGATTTGTGCTTTTCACATAGCTCTGCCGCTGCATAGTAGGCAAATCCAGATGGAGGTTATCAACACAAGTTGATTTTCTGCTCTCCCTGAATAGTTCACACTGTTGTGGTTTTCACTGCTTGGTTAATTACATTTTCTTTTTATAGTGTATCTTTTAATATGATTGGATGCTACTATAAGTAGCATAAGTACATAAGCCAGCAGTCCCTGTTCCCTTGTTAGGTACTCATAGTAATAATATTATAATTCCTTAAAATACACGATTGTTTCCATAGGCATGTGAAGAAGATCTCATACAATTACTCACTGATGCCCTGCTTTGTGTGATGTGGAGAGGCATAGAAAGATCTGACGATGCTGCTTGGGTTGAGAGGGGGCAGGTTTTTTCTGCCCTCACCAAACTGGGGATATCCAATGAGCTGCTACGGCCAACGGATGAAATAAAACTCAAGTGAGTTTATTTTAATAATTTTTAAATATATACATACATACATATGTACTTCCCCTTGCCCAAAGGCCACAGGGCAGTTTTGTTGTCGTTTAGTCGTGTCCGACTCTTCGTGACCCCATGGACCAGAGCACGCCAGGCATACTCCTGTCTTCCATCGCCTCCCGCAGTTTGGTCAAACTCATGCTGGTAGCTTCGAGAACACTGTCCAACCATCTCGTCCTCTGTCGTCCCCTTCTCCTTGTGCCCTCCATCTTTCCCAACATCAGGGTCTTTTCCAGGGAGTCTTCTCTTCTCATGAGGTGGCCAAAGTATTGGAGCCTCAGCTTCACGATCTGTCCTTCCAGTGAGCACTCAGGGCTGATTTCCTTAAGAATGGATAGGCTTGATCTTCTTGCAGTCCATGGGACTCTCAAGAGTCTCCTCCAGCACCATAATTCAAAAGCATCAATTCTTTGGCGATCAGCCTTCTTTAAGGTCCAGCTCTCACTTCCATACATCACCACTGGGAAAACCATAGCTTTAACTATACGGATCTTTGTCGGCAAGGTGATGTCTCTGCTTTTTAAGATGCTGTCTACAGCATGCTAAATAACACAACGTATGCACAACATGTGTCCATAAAAAGCTAAAAGACCAGCTGTATCAGCTGATTCTTCCATTCTAAGCAAAGAGTTGAGAGAGTCTTTGCAACCTGAGAAACAAGGTGTGATTCGTTTTCTTATTTCGTCACCCGTATTGTAATTGGAACACTGTTTCGTGTGTCTGGAATGAACTTCACAGAACCTCTAACTCCTGTTATTATTATTATTGTTGCTGTTTTTGGCATCTGCCTGTCTAAGGAGACAATAGAAGAGTCAGACCATTGGAGAGTTAGCATGCCTTCTGTGATGTGTTTTACTGCAGTCGGGGCAGATGAAGACGTTATTACTGATATATTATTTACCCGCCCTTTGCCCTGAAGCCCCATGCTGCGTTACAATATTGAAACAAAATTTTAAAAGCAGTTTAGAACACCTCCCCATAGCAAGAAATATGGTGGCAGAGCTAGATACATAATCAGGTCCTTGTTCTCTGAAATTCATAACGTCCGCCTCCTTTGAATAACATGTTTCCTCTTTTAACTTAGCTTGCTGGAAAAGATGTTGGAATGGGCAGTCATGGACAACAGAGACGCTAAATCTCTCCCAGTGTATGCAGAAAACGCCTTCCGGCTCCTGCTTATTGTGCAAGATTTCCTGCAAGCGGAAGGGCTTGTTAATTCAAGTCTGTGGACAGAAAAGGTAGGAATGAATCTGTAAAAACAAGAGACAGGTTGTCAGGTAGCTGCTGATGCCTTCGCGTCTTGCCTGCAGACTTCAATAATAATAATAATAATAATTTTTTATTTATACCCCGCCCTCGCCAGCCAAGACCGGGCTCAGGGCGGCTAACAAGCAATAATAAAAACAAGTTGATTAAAATACAATTTAAAAGATTAAGGTACAACATTAAAACATTAGGATGCAGCCTCTTCACAGGAGGAGAAAGGAAAAAGAAAGAGGAGGAGGGAATCAAATTGGCCCCAAGCCAAAGGCCAGGCGGAACAACTCTGTCTTACAGGCCCTGCGGAAAGAAATCAGATCCTGCAGGGCCCTGGTCTCATGAGACAGAGCGTTCCACCAGGCCGGAGCCAGTGTTGAGAAGGCCCTGGCTCTGGTTGAGGCTAATCTAACTTCCTTAGGGCTTGGGACCTCTAGGGTGTTGCTATATATGGACCTTAAGGTCCTCTGTGGGGCATACCAGGAGAGGCGGTCCCATAGGTACGAGGGCCCAAGGCCGTGAAGGGCTTTAAAGGTCAAAACC